>NC_141687.1:838606512-839806512 GCF_964263255.1 Lissotriton vulgaris
AATGACTTGGGCCCGGTCGCGCCCTATCTTCTTCAGCACTCTGGGCAGAAGTGGTATAGGCGGAAAGGGGTACAATAGACAGCAGCTCCACTTGCGACGAAAAGCGTCTCCAAGCGACCCTTGACCCCGCTTCCAGGCAGGTTGCTCCCCACCCCCCGTAGCTCGACCTGACTGCGCCCGTGTTGAGCCCAGCTGCTGGCGAGTTCGAGGCCCGCCTCATCCCTGGTGGCCAGTGGCAGGCCTAGGTCTACTCTGCCCAATTTTTTTGCATTACTGTGCTCTGTGATTGCCATTTGTTATTTTGTGCGTGTTATTTGCATTTTCCTGTGCTCTGTGCTTGTTTCCGCTGCCCGTTTGCCTTCTGTTTTTCCAGGCTAACCCGCTTCCGGCCGCTGCGTCCTTGCGTCCCCCGCTCCCATTCGTCAAGTTCTCCTCTCCCAGCTGATCCTTCCTCCCACCTCCCCTTCTTATGGCGGCTGCGACGTGGTGAATGGTGCGACCCTTGACTCTGTTTCCAGGCAGGTCGCTCCCCACACCGCGTAGCTCCACCTGACTGCGCCCGTGTTGAGCCCAGCTGCTGGCGAGTTCGAGACCCGCCTCATCCCTGGTGGCCAGTAGCAGGCCTAGGTTTACTCTGCCCACTTTTTTGCATTATTGTGCTCTGTGATTAGTTTTGTATTTATTGTGCTCTGTGATAGCCATTTGTTATTTTGTGCGTGGTATCTGCATTTTCCTGTGCTCTGTGCTGTTTCCGCCGCCCTTTTGCCTTCTGTTTTCCCCAGCCGGTCCAGCTTCCCTCCGCTGCGTCTCTGCGGCCCCACCCCCCCGCTCCTATTCGTCAAGTTCCCCCCTCCCAGCTGATCCTCCCTCCCACCTTCACCTCTTACGGCGGCCGCTGTGCGGCCACGCCGCTGGCGCGCCAATGGCGTGCATTAAGCAAGCCCGTCTGCGTCTGGACCAACCCCAGCGCCAGAACCCCTGGACCCCGCTGACACCACGACACCTGACTGCACTACGATGCCAGCACCCTCCACGCAGTCAACCCCGGACGAGAACACACCTGCTACCGGGCAACCCCGAAGCACACCCAAGGACCCTTCACCTGCCGAAACTGCAGCTTCACCAGCATCTGGCCAGCCAAACCGCCGACCAAGGGACCCAACTACCTCTGATGCATCCTCCTGAACTCCCGCTCAGGCAGCAAACACGCCGTCGAGCTCTGGGACCTCCTTGACTCTACCTCCCCTGACGTCGCCTTCCTGACAGAGACCTGGCTGAACCCTGCCTCCACACCCGACATCGCCATCTCCGTCCCGGAAGGATACAAGATCACCCGCAGGGACTGCACCAACGGAATAGGAGGAGGAATCGTCATCATCCACAGGAACACCCTTAGAGTCTCGACCAACACCGACGACACCCTCAGCACCGCCGAACACATGCACTTCCAGATACACACCGATCCCAACACCACCCTCAGAGGTACCCTCGTCTACAGACCCCCCCGGACCCTGACTACAGTTCAGCGACTCCATCACCGACTTTGTCAGCGCACACGCCCTTGCCTCCACAAACTACATTCTCCTAGGAGACCTGAACTTTCATCTCGAGAACAACAACGACGACACCAACTCCACCACCCTGATCGCAAACCTCGGACTCGGACAGCTTGTGACAAAACCCACCGACGCAGCCGGCCACACGCTCGACGCCCCCACTTCTCCTTCAACCACACCACCGAACCCCACTGGACCGACCACAACTGCATCCACTTCATCTTCAGGAAGCCCACCACGCACCACCACACCCAACTGCTGCCCCGGTGCTGCTGGAGCAAAGTCACCGATAACCAGCTCACCACCGCCCTCGCCCAGAAGGATAAGTTACTTACCTGTAATCCTAGTTCTCTTCCAGAGGTATCCTCATCAAAGTCATAAGCACTGAATATTCCCGCCCACGTGCAGGGACCCCGGAAATAATATAAAATTATATATGGAAATCACATATATCTAGCTCCACATATATGTATGAACATATATCTTTTTTTCTCACACCAATGCAGCCCCAAACTGAGGTTAAACAATGTAATTACCCATACATATGCTGTATTTGCAAGGATATAAAAAACACATTAGGTCAAATAGTACTTGAACTGTGTGTTTTAATGAGCAAAACACTCATAAATCCTGAAAATTGCTAATAAATAGACATTGTTAGCCCACAGGCTGCATTGTAAAGCAATACCATAGAAAATGAAATTATTTTCAACAAAAACTAGCACAGTGTTTTTAAGGCAGCCATGACCCCTAACTTCCCATCATGCGTCAGGGGTGACAGTTAGGTCAGTTGTTCTTTGCATAACCCTGCAAGTCAGGGCTCAACCATAAACTGTAAACATTTTGACAACGTCTCATTTACCTGGGGAGGTGGGTGGGTTGCTTATGACTTTGATGAGGATACCCCTGGAAGAGAACTAGGATTACAGGTAAGTAACTTATCCTTCTCTTCCAGGGGATACTCATCAATAGTCATAAGAATAGAATAGCAAGCCCATCAACCACCTGCAAGTAAATGAGAAACAAATGACCCAATCAAAGAGTGTAATAGTTGAAAATCAGCTATTATACAGATTCCGCAAGGAGGCCTGGCCTACTTGTGTATCTGCTGTAGTGTCTGACTCTAGACAGTAGTGTCTGGTAAATGTATGGACGGACCTCCAGGTCGCAGCTTTACAAATCTCAGACATGGGCACATTATGAAGAAAAGCCGTAGTAGCCGCTTTTTCCCTGGTGGAATGCGCTTTAGGAGAAAACCCCAGGGTCTTCTGCGCCAATTGGTAAGCAAGTTTGATACATGAAACTATCCACCTTGAAATAGAACGTTTCGAGGCTGCATAACCTGGTCTGATCGATCCATAGTTGACAAATAACTGATTAGACTTACGTATCGTTTTGGACTTATCAAGATAACATTTCAGAACTCTTTTCAGGTCCAACGAATGCAATGCCCTCTCAGCTGGAGTGGAGGGATTGGGAAAAAAGGTGGGTAGAGAGATGGTCTGATTTACATGAAAATCTGATACCACCTTAGGTAGGAAAGAAGGATGTGTTCTCAACACCACTCTATTCAGATGAAATACTGTGTAAGGCTCTTTGGAACAGAGAGCCTGAATTTCGCTCACCCTGCGACCACATATAGAAACGTTTCCACTTGCAGGCATAAGAATGTATTGTGGAAGGAAGTCTTGCCTCTTTTAGGATGGACATGCAGTCCTGCGGCAGTCCTAGGTGGCCGTATTGTATGACCTCAGGAGCCATGCTGCCAAGTTCAGTGACGGAAGGTTGGGATGATGAATCCTCCCGTTCATCTTGGATAGCAGGTCCGGCCTGCATGGCAACCGTTCATCTTGGATAGCAGGTCCGCCCTGCATGGCAACTTCCTGCGCAGGGTCACTGATAGATGGAGAAGGTCCGTGTACCACCGTTGTCTCGGCCAATCGGGAGCAATGAGGATCATCGTTGTGTACGAGTTCGTCAAGCTTGCTCACCAAATTCGGGATCAGCGGAAGGGGTGGAAAGGCATGCACAAATTCCCCTGACCAGTCTATCAAAAGGGCATTCCCTTTCGATCCTGGTCGGTAGAATCTTGAGGCGAAGTCTCGGCATTTGGTTTTTTCGTCGTCCGCTAAGAGATCTATGGTGGAACAACCCCAAGACTGAAAGATGCCTTCGACTACCTCGTTGTTGAGAACCAAGTCCTCTCTGTCTTCGAAATGCCAGCTTAGAGTGTCCGCCCTCACATTCTGTTCTCCTGGGAGGTGGACTGCTGTAATTGACAGATTGCCAGCCAGGAGGCAATGCCAAATATTTTGGGCCTCCAGCGAAAGAGTCCGTGAGCGTGTCCCTCCCTGCTTGTTCAGGTAGTACATTGTGTTGGTGTTGTCCATCTGTACTAACACTGACGAGTTCTGAATCGAGGGAAGGAACGCTTTGAGGGCTAAGTGGACTGCCCACAACTCCAGCATGTTGATGTGGTAAGTAAGCTCTTTGGGGGACCACATTCCTTGCATTTGGAGATGACCCATGTGTGCTCCCCATCCTTGCAAAGATGCATCCGTGATTAACGTCTGGGCAGGAGGAGGCTGATGGAACGGAATTCCGACGTTCATATTTTTCTTCTTTGTCCACCAAGGAATGGATGCTCGCGCTGCGTCTGACAGTGTGATTTTGTCATCCCAGCGTGCTGACTGCTGGTCCCACTTGTCCTCCAGATCCTGCTGAAGAGAATGCATTCGAAGTCTGGCATTCAGGACCAGGAAAATGCAGGATGCCATCGACCCTAGCAAGGAGGCAATCCTTCGCACCCTTAGGGCTTTGCTGCGTAGCACCAGTTGACACTTCTGAGCAATGGAACACTGTTTCTCCTCTGAAGGAACCACTTTTCCTACCTCAGAGTCTAGCAGAGCTCCTAGGAAGTGTATCTTATGCGTAGGCTGTGAGACAGACTTGTTGAAGTTCATATGCATACCCAACCGGTGGCAGAGGTTGATGCAGCTCAGGAATTGATTTCTTACACTGCCTGGGGAAGGACCTTTCAACAGCCAGTCGTCCAGGAATGGGTACACGAAGACACCCCTGCGGCGTAGAGTGGCCGATTCCCCTGCAACACACTTCGTGAACACTCGGGGGCTAACTTCAACCTGAACGGTAGGACTTTGAGCTGTGAGAGGTCCCCACCCGGAACCAAAGGAATCTTCTGTGATTGTGAGCGATCGGCACATGAAAATATCCATCTTGTAGGTCCAGCGAACACATCCAATCTCCTCCCCTGAGATGTGGATATATTTGAGGAAGCGCCAACATGCGAAACCTTTCTTTTTTGACATACAGATTGAGTGTTCTTAAGTCCAGAATCGGTCTGTATTCTGCCTTCTGGCTCTTTTTTTCTGACTAGAAAATAATGAGAATACACTCCTTTCCCCCTATGAGAGATTGGCACCCTCTCGATAGCCGACTCGTCGAGAAGGATCGCCACTTCCTTTTTTAGAAGGTCCAGCTGATGGCTTGATGCTGGCATTGAAGGAATGGGTGGAGGCAGGTGTTGGAAACGAAGACAGTATCCATTCAGAAGTGTAGCTAACACCCAGCGATCTTTTGTAATGGTATGCCACTCTTCCATATGATGCGCGATGCTTCCCCCCACTGGAGTGGTTAACGGTGCTGGGGGAAGGAAGGACTCATTGTTTAGATTGGGCTTAGTTTTGATTGTTGCCCTAGTGCCGATTTCTACCGACTCTGGAATTACGCCTGCCTCTATATTGAGATTTCTGCTGCCCCTGTTGGTCCTGACCCTTCTGCCACTGAGGGGTTTGAACCCTCTGCTTGGAAGAGCCTTTATTGTAGGGTCAAAACTCTTTTTTCTTTTCAAGCCCCACAGCTTTAAGAGTGTCCAATTCTGCTTTCATCCACTGCATCTCTTCATCCGTACTTGCCCCAAACAACGATGTTCCTGAAAATGGCAAGTTCAAGATATAGGATTGAGCTTCAGGTTTCAATGCAGTAAGACGCAGCCAGGAAGACCTTCTTGCACACACCCCGGGAGCATAGCCATGCGCTGAGAGCGTTGTACAGTCCGATGCAGCGCTGATGATTTGGTTGGAGACCTGGCTGCCCTCCAAAAGAATCTCCTCAAAGTCTGTCCTATCCTCCTGCGGATGTTTCTCGATGAACCCCTGCAGAGAATCCCACAGGGACCTATCATAAAGGCCCAGAAGCGCTTCCGCATTGGACAATTTTAGGAGGGAGGCTGAGGTGTTGCAGACTCTTCTTCCTCATGAATCCTGCGACTTGCTCTCCTTATCAGGAGGTACCGTAGACTAGGAAGCTACAGCATGGGATTTTCTCACCGCTCCAATGATTACCGAGTCTGGTGGCAGATCCGCTCTGAGGAAGAAGGGACCCTCCTCTGGCGAGCGGTATTTCTTTAGAATCCGCGCTGGAGCGGCCCTTATTGTCGCTGGAGTGAGGAACACCTCCGTGACCGGTTCAATAATCCCCGGAACCAAGGGTAACAGGGGTTTGGCTGCAGACCTGTGGTGTAAAGTCTCAAAAATAACTGAGGTTTTGATCTGTTGCGTTGTCATGGGGACTCCTAGCTTAAGAGCCCCTCTGACGAAGATGTCCTGGAAGGTAAAAATGTCATTCATATGAGATATTCTGGATGGAGGACTGTCCGTTAAGGTCGGAGAATAATCCCTATGAGATCGAGTAGGGGAAGAGGAAGAAGTGGGAAATCTGCGTTCCCTTCTACTGCTCCTAGACCTGGACCTCCATCTGTCGGAGTGCACTGGGGTGCGTGATCGTTCTCTGGGCCTGGACACTGGCCTGTCTCGATCTGCTGCCAGCCTGGCCGCTGTTTCTTTGTCTGACGCCCAATGATGGAGAGGCCTGTACCATCTTGGTGATAATCTGATAGAGGGCGACTTCTGAGTATCTCTCTTCACAGGCGAACTTGCTGGAGGGGGTAATCTCCTCTGTTCATGTGTCGTACGAGCAGGAGCGTGCCTGGACCTCTCACTGTCGGAGGAATATATCACCTCATCTGGGGACCTGTTCCAGTGAGAGGAGTGAGAGCCTGAAGAAGATGATTAAATGCTCACTGGAGGCGAATTCTCTCTGGAAAGGCTTCTAGAGCGGTATCTTGAGCGACTCCGTGATGGCTGATCCGCTGGACCCCTCTTTTTTCTGGCAGTAAGATTCCTACTCCCAGGGGAATGTTCTGTAGACCTAGAGTGTCCTCCTGAGGTCAACTCTCCCTCTGCTGCCAACGCAGTCTGCGGAGATCTCAGCGGCAACGGTGTTCTGTGCCCTGGCGACGGAGCTGGTAAACTCAACGTCGTAGCCTTCTGTGCAGAGGCCAGCTGAGATTCTCCTTGCGGAGATCTATGGCTCGATGTCGAACGCCTCTGGGATTCAGATGGAGAGACTTGCCTCAATGTCGGGCTTTGGTGTTGATAAGCCGACGACTTATAACTCGATGTCAAGCTCGATGCTTTGATGCAGACGCAGGATGCTTTGATGACGAGCGTCGGTGATGCACCGTCAACGGAGACTGCCTCGACTTCGAGCGTCGGTGATGAGCGGCGACAGGGTGTGCCTCGACGTCGAGCGCCGGTGGTGAGGCGATGATGGAGAAGGCCTAGGCATCGAGCGTCGATGATGGGACGCTGGAGTGTGCCTCGACGGCGAGCGTCGATGATGAGACGCCGACAGAGTAAGCTTCGCAGTAGAGGGCTTGTGATGCTGCATCGGCGACGGCTGTCTCGACGTTGAGCTCCTATGTGTCATCGGAGACCTCTCCCTCGACGCCAAACGTTGCCTGGTTGACGTCGGCTGAGGTACCTAGGATCT
This sequence comes from Lissotriton vulgaris, assembly GCF_964263255.1. Taxonomy (NCBI): domain Eukaryota; kingdom Metazoa; phylum Chordata; class Amphibia; order Caudata; family Salamandridae; genus Lissotriton; species Lissotriton vulgaris. The sequence goes on from NC_141687.1 coordinate 838,613,922, forward strand.
CGACGTTGAAGTCTTCATCGTCGATGGAAGGTGACACGTCGTCGACATCGTCTTAGTCGGTAGCTTCGACGCTGATCCAGACGCCGAAGGTTAACAAGTCGGGACTTCTCTCGACGTCGATCGCGCCTGTCGTTTTTTCTGCCTCTTAGGAGACCTACCTCTTTCAGAGTGTCATGTGTTTATCTAGGTTCCTGATCGATACTGTGACCTTATGCCCCTATTCGGCTATAAAGCCCTTTATTCCCTATATTGGCATAACCGTTCAAGTGCGATTTTCTGAAAAGTCATCTCTGGCCTCACACGAGCAGAGCCACAGAGCCACATTCCAGCATGACTCTCTGCTACTTCCTTTGCGACCAATTAGTGCAATGACAGAGCAGCAGTCACTATCTGATATTCCTAGATAACACTCCGAGTTCTTCAACAAGATAAAAACTTAGCAAACCTGGAAATCCCCGCTTGCTATGTTTTGATTAGTAATAGAACTCTAATGAGCAACTGATAACTGTCACTTCCTAGTGACATCTTTAATTGACGTCTTATGTCCAGCAAACTTGCGTCAAACCCGGCACCTGTCAGGTATAAATATTACCAACGTTGCCTTAAGCAATGCGAAGCTAGCTGCTGTTGAGCGAGCGAACCTGTTGCTGATGCCAGCTGCCTGCATGACCCCGTGTTGGTAACAACTAGCACTCTGTCGCTGCAGCCTGCTATCCTGTGGTGGTGAAGCTACTGATTATCACTATCGCCGCTACAGCGCGAACTGTGGTTCAGTACGCTTGAGGAGCCGTGCAGCCGTCCTCTGCGAAGACATCCAGCCCAGCTGCCCGCGGACGCTGTCACCCCTCCTTCCTCGACGCGCTGAAGAGAGCCGCTGCCTTTCTCGTGCAGAGAAATTCAGTCCCGGCGCTTCCAGTTTACCCTCGCAGGTGACTGGGATATCGAGAGAGACCCCTGAAGGAGATACCAATCCTCCATCATTCTATTCAGAGGTATGGTGTTGACTAAACCCTTAGACGAGAATTCTTGAAACAAACCTTGGCAAAACCAACTTAACTTAAGCTACTTACTTACTCCCCTTTTCACGTGTTAGGCTTAGGTCAGGCACACCGGGGTAGGCTTAGTTAGAAGCACCAGTTGAGTATGTTAGCCTAATGTATATATGACTGTATATATGTTTTATTACTTTTAAACCATTGTATGGCTAAGAAACCATATCAATGCTTTTACAGTTCTATTTCGCAATTCTTATCTTACTGTACGTACTTTTTATAATAACAGTTATTGCAATTGTGGCAATACATTTCTCTTGTATGAGAAGAAAGACTGTTCAATAAATGTTAACCCTTTATTGATAAACGCCCGTCTCTCTATTCTCTACATATTGTGAAAGTAAATTGCACTAGACTGACTGAGTGAAATCTATGTCTATTGTTTCACACGACCCTAGAGATCGACTCTTGATCTGAGGAGCAAAGTTGTCATGTTGCACGGTTGTTGGAAAACTGAATCCCTTCTTGTCTGTGCCAAGGAAGCTGATCACTTCCTATGCAGAGAAGAAAGTTTCCAGTGACCTCTGAGCTAGTTGGTAACACAACCCAATTAAGTTTAGCATAGTCAGTGGAGGCCTGGAATATCCGCAGTTCCACGTCGATACTACTGTTTATGTTATTCCAATGCGCAGGGCCTAGTGGGAAACTAGGAACTACACTACATGGCGCCCAACGTTTGGTAAGGCGATAAACTAACGCAAGACTTGTAGAGTAACTCAGTCGTGCATATTTCACAGACCCCTTTCTCCCGTAAAAACTCCAATAGACGTCTGGAGTGGGTGAAAGGTTAAAATCCGCCCGACCTTAGTAGGAAGAGATTCCTATGTAAAGCTCCGGTTTATTCAACGTTGAAGGATACAGTGTTCCAAAATATTGTGCATCTAATCTTTGTCTCCTTGGAGACCTACTCTGCAAAAACTGCATTTAAAAAAAAAAAAAAAAAATGTCAGTAGAAAACAACGGCAACCCTGGGGCCGCAGTAGATGCGACGCAGCAAGGTCCCGAATACACAGACCCGGATGCTATTATCATCCCGGTCCAGTTAAGAAGATCTATAACTTTAAAACTTATAGATAACGGACTGCCACCTCAAGGTGGTACAGTAATTTTCGTGATAGAGGCTCACGAGTATCGGCAGACAGAGGTATTCTATTCATGGATAAACTTTCCAGCGGTAAACGCTATAACACAAGAGTTTCACTATTACAAAATAGAGGAACCTCCGGATGAGTACGCCCCTTTCGAGGAGGTTGAAATTCCACTTAAATTACAAGAGCACCTGCTCTGGTTTAATGGCGCCCTAAAACACAATGATCACATAACCAGGCTCGGTCCACTAGGTAGGCCAGGAGCCACGTGGCCGGTTCTAGCCAGCTACACACCACATCCTGACATTGCAAGAATGTCACGAGAAGACCTGTTAGTACAGCTAAACACACTAATAAAAATACATAGGCAATTAGTCCAATATGTAATACGGACTGCAACAGTCCAGCCAGCTGTTAATTCACACCAGCTGACCCCTCATCAGGGGAACACAAATAAAATTACACCAAAGAACTTACAGTCATGTCTTGGTAAAACACCCGTAAAACGGGAACAAATTCCTTTCTGGTTAGCCCAGAAAATCACTCAAATAGAGGCAGTATTTCCTGATACTACCCCTATTGAGAAACACAGAATCTTGACCATCTGCCTTCCTATGGGAATCGCACCACACGTGGAGGACTGCGACACTTGGGGTACAGTCTTTGCTTCCATTTACACAAAAACACACGGTGTTCCGTCTATGGCGGTAATACCAGACGTGCTAAAACAGATTCAAAATGAATTCGGTCCAGAGCCCGCTTTAAATCTAGGTATGAAATTACTGAAAGACTTCAAGCAGGTCACGGCTATATTATTAGCCAACGTAAAGGGAGAAGCAGCATCTGTGGCGATCCGCCAGAAGTTGAAGGAAACAGATATAAAAGATCCTGTTGAGCTAGCAAAAATCATAGAAAAATGCTATGAAGAATTAGGTAGAGACAGCTTGGGTGGAAAACCAGTTAAGCCCCAACTGCTCGAAAATCCTGAAAAATTATTTATTAAAAATAATTTAAACACTCCTAAAAAGAGCTGGGATGGAAATAAACAATCCACTCCCAAGGAAAAAGTTTTCCAGACCAGAGGAAGGTCTCCTCGACGGAGGGAAAGAACTCCGACTCGAGAACGCCAGTCTCCCCAGAGGGAGTCCTCTGAGAAAAGATATAACCTTAGAAATAGGGATAATATAAAAAAACCTGATAGATATCAAAGTATTGATACACGTCCCTCTCGATCTCTTCCACAGAATTCGGAAAGAAGAGGACGGTCAGACCCAGGAGAGCACACCAAGTCCAAAGACAAGAAACCTGCTCAAAATAAGAAATCTCAATTTCAGAAAAAGAAGGTAGCCAGTATTAGAGTAATCAACCATGCCGAGAATACTGAGGACACAGTTGAAAAACGGGGAGTGGGCATTGACAATGTTGGACAGTGCAGCAGAAATCAGTATAGCGCGCAAGATCTTGATGAGTCATCTGGAGACAGTGGACACGAATGAATACATTCAGGTTGAAACTGCCGACGCCAGACTTAGCGAGCCCCATAAAATATACAAAATAACATTGCGTATGGAGGGTGATAAGACTAGGAAAATTAAGGGTCTATTTTGGGATAAGCTCTCAAAAGGCTATGATATTCTGTTAGCTGAAAAAGATTGGCCCCCAGAGTTTGTCAGGGAGTGCCCTCGTGGCGAAGAAGTAATTATGCCTGCCTTCTCGAATCACATTCCGATTCACAAAAAATATACATATGCAAGGAAATGGGCAGTAGCCCAGGCACCTGCATTGTATAAAAATCATGTAGGATGGGATGAGGATTCACCACCTCACAAAATCCAACTAAAAAGTGAACCAACTGCCCAACGGCAGTATCCCATAAAGCAAGAAGCTAAAAAACAGGTCAGGGAGATCTTAGATCAACTTGAGTACCAGGGGGTGATTGAAACATGCACCTCTCAAATGAACAATCCTTTGTTTCCTGTCTCCAAGCCAGACAATTCATATCGTCTAGTTTTGGACTACAGACATCTTAATACATGTGGCAAAACTTTTGCAGTACAAAACTCGCATAGTGCAGCCCTAATGAATAACATAGTTAGGAAAAAATACAAAACAACATTAGACATTTCTAATGGTTTCTTTTGTCAAAACATTGCACCAGAAAGCAGATATTTGACCGCTTTCTCCGCATTTGGGTCGCAGAAAAAATTCTGTCGACTCCCACAGGGGTTCAAGAACAGCCCAGGACTATTCTCAGCTAGGGTAACAGAGTTACTACAAATCTATGATGATGAAGCATTATCTTACGTAGATGATATTTATCTCACAGATGACGACTTGGATACTCACTTGAAGAGAGTGAACACCATTATACTTGGGTTCGCAGCAGAGGGTTACAAATTCAACTTTAAAAAGTCTCGAATTGCCCATCTGACAGTGCTGTTTTTAGGGTACAAATTATCAAGTGAAGGGAAAAGCCTAGCGGACAACTTCTTAGAGAAGTGCGCTGTACTCCAAGCTCCAAAAACGCTGAAGAATTTACAATCCATTCTAGGTTTTCTGAATTTCGGAAGAACTTACATCCTAAATTATGCAGAGAGGGTTAAACCTCTCTACGAACTAATTAAACCTGATTTAAAACAAATCAATTGGACTCAAAAACACACAGAAATTTTGAGATCACTGCAAACAGACATGTTAGCAAAAACAAAATTAGATACACGTGACAACACGATCGATCTTGTAATCCGAGTCATCCCAGGAAGATGCGGATTCACGTACCTAACCTCTAATGAGGGAGAAAAGGTACCAATTTCAATTAAATCTCACTTGTACACACAAGCAGAAAAAACATTCAGTCACACAGAAAGAACTGTGAACGCAGTGCAAATCGCATTAGCAAATGAACGAGAACTAGCACACGGCAAACGGATTAATATCCTTACAGCGGAATCCGCCTTCGAGGCGCTATTCAGCCCAGTAAACCTGCCTACAGTGTCACTGGATCCAAAATGGATACAGTGCATAGATTCTCTAGGAGCGGAAGACGTGAAATACTATTTCGCCCCGCAATACGAAGAACTGAATGATTTAGAATATGAAGAAGAATATCCTCTGCCAATCGAAATTCTGCCTCTCCCACTGTACGCCTGTATAATCTATACAGATAGCTTTGTACAGCATTTCAACGTAGAGAGAAAATCCTACGATGCAGCATGTGCGATCATTAAATGTCGTTGGCTGTGCGGTAAAATCAAACCGAAAATAACAAAAACTGAATCAGTTAAGTACTGTTCGGCTCAAAGAACTGAAATCAGATGTTTAAAGATGGCGCTCGAAAATGCAGAACGCGAATTCCCCACACTTATAGTGTGCGATTCTCATTTTTGCGTCAATTCTTACAATAACAAACTACAGAGTTGGATCGAAAACGACTACAAAGATGACACAGGTGCCACAATAAAGCATAAAAAGCTCTGGAACGAGGTAGCTCTTTTACACAAAGAACTACAAAAGACTCACGTGATTCACGCACAGAGTCTTCAACGTGATGGCGTTCACGTTGCAGGGAATTCATTGGCTAATACAGACAAAGCGGAAGCAACTAAACCGGCTTCCGTAGCCACAAAAAAGCGTACAGATAAGTATATAGACGGGGAAACCATGCTAGCAGTAAAAACAACCGTAAAAGGCGACTGTGCAGCACTACCCGTAAACTATCCACTCAATTATGCATACATAATCGATGCAAACTCCGTTCCTTTTGCTCGAATCCCTGGAGTGGGGGATAGAGTAATTCCAAACAGGAGCAGGAGGGGCTTCCTCCTACTGGAAGCACACATGGGGTTGGGTCTGAAACACCAAACAATCAAAGCCTCTCTGAAAGAATTGCAATCAGAGTACTGGTGGCCAGGAATGAGTATAGATATTCAATGTTTTGCTCAAAATTGTGAAGACTGCAACAGAGATCGCAGTAATGAACAGGCCAGTGTAGTTTCAGGATCCCTTCTAGACAGCATAAGGCGGTCTATCTGCGCAATCAAAGAAGAGAAGCGCGTCCCTGTGTACAACGTTTAAGACGAAATACACTTAAATAATGAGGCCTCCAGCGCTCGGCTGACGCTAGAACAGTTATAAAAGATTAGCGAGTCCATATCGGCACATACGCAATTACCACGTTCCATTCTGACCAGGGTCCTGCTTTCAGCTCTCGAGCTTATAGGGAGGCCATGGCCAGCATGGGAATTGGGTTGCGGTATTCTTGTCCGTCGCATCCCGAAGGGAATAGTGTGGTAGAAAGAAAAAACCGGGACATAAAGCAATCTATAACAGCGAAGGTATTAGGTTCAGGCGCTGGGTGGGTCAAACATTTAATAAGTGTCCAGACTAGTCTTAACAACATGCCAAGAAATTCTCTAAAAGGTTTCAGCCCATACGAACTATTGTTCGGAATTAGAATGAACGTTCAGGACCTCGATAGTCAGATGTCAGTGGTACAAGAAGAAACAAAGCACTTTGATGTAAAAGACCGTTTGGCTGTTTTACAGGAACTGAATGAAACAAGAAAATCATTAAAGCAACATAAAGTTAAAGCAACAGCCAAGTACCACTGACGAGGCACCACCCGCAACAGCCCCAGCAAGGCCTGTCTGGATTCCAAAGATTGGGGATCTAGTCAGAGAAAAGATCGCGGTTAAGAAGGAATTTGGGCCTTCTTACAGAAAAGCAGTACCTGTCTTGGCAGTCACCGGAACAAGATCAGTTGTGCTACCGCCCCTTGCTGGTAAAAAGGAGAACAGAGTCGTGTCTATCGATCTGGTAAAACCACAAGCATGTGGCCTATAATCAACAGTAGGCCCAGTGGACTCCCAAGAAACAACAGAATACCCAAACTTGCAACAATCCAAGAGGTTCAAACTGAAAGACTCATCACATTCGATCAGCCTGCAGTGCACAATGAAGGACTATGCAATAATGCCATGGAACTCGTGCCTCTTGAAACACAGATTGAAACAGTTCGTCAAGAAACAACACCAGTCTACAATGATGTGGCATCAGAAAGTGCTACCGAGAGACAGATTGAAAGAACAATCCCATCAATTGACAGAACTGCCTCTGGTTATTTCATCAACTTCGACAACTTCTCTGAAGATTTAAACGACCCCGAAGTGATGCCAGAAACAAAAAAGTCTTTTAAAGAAAAAGCAACGGAACTCTTTCATCAACTGAAGGAAATCTACCTTGTTTCCCCTTGGCTAGAGTTCTGGTTCGGTCTAGGTGTATTTTTCCTCCTGCTTTGGCTCATCATGGTACTGTGTTTGGGAAAATTCATTGAAGGAAAATATATTACAATGGACACAGCAAGTCAGAACATCAACCTAGTCCTGAAACCACACAGATCATCCCACGTGAAGAAAAGAGAACTGTCAACAGTAAATGTCACAGCAATTCCAATACCTGGTGGGGTAGTATGGGAGAAAACAGACTATGAGATCTATGGTCCGGTCGAAATCCTGAAGTATCCTCATCAACTAAAGGTTTCCTTAAGTGACTTTGTGACACCAAGTACATTCTCTGATGATTGGGACTTTAACAGTATTAATGACATGATGTCTGATTTAGTAATGTCAGCTAGATTCACAGATCATGATTATTTACAAGGTTCATCTAGTTATGAGCAGTTATTCTGTTACACCCACTATGGGGATCATTACTTGCATAAATCTGCACAGCCTAGAAATGTTTTTATGTATAATCAATGGGAACATTGTTCTACACCACCTAAAAGCAGTTCTAAAGCATTTTTTGAGAAATTCAAATACTTCTCAGGGTTTAACACCAGTGATGCAGAAACGTTTTATTATAAACTGTTAGATAAAACAGGAATGAAAACAATGCTGACAAATTCTAAATTGATATATTCAGAAGCATTTTATGACAAAATGATGACATTTGGTTTTGATTATTGGAAAAATAATATTGAAACGAAAACAATTTGGGGTACAAAAGATTGGCAGGTGCAAGGGATAGAAGCACTATTTAGAACCTGCATGATACCAGAACAAATGTTATTTTTAAATGACACAATACACCAAACATCTTGTCTTGGCCTAGCTAAGAACAAGGAACTTAAAACACCGTCTATACCAAAGCCAATACCTGAAAATGTAACCGCAGATATTGAATTAGACGTGTCACAAATTTTACATTTCAACAGAACACATCCTGATTGGAAAAAATGGTTAATCTGGCCTACAGACACAAATAGCTGTCAAGATAGGTTCCTGAATAAAACACAGGGTTTAAAAATGACCAGATTAGACCCTAGATACTCCCAGAGACAACATCCAGGGATTATAACAACATACAGTGTAGGGAAACTCTGCCTAGAATGGCTAGCTACATCCACACTGGCTGAAATTAAGCAACACTTGTCTTTATTAAAAGATGGTGCTGATTTGCGCGATTTCATTCTTGGACCACGCAAACAGCGTCAAAAGCGTTTCATAGCGACCAGCATCTATGCTGCTTACAACGAGGCTTGGAAAGTAAAGCAAATTGAAACTGCTGAAAAAATACGAGAAATTGATCGTATTAATTTGGAGAAATCACTTTCTGTGGTAGACAATGGGTTAATGACTCTGTCTTCCAGAATATATTCGTTGGACAATATTGTATCCTCTGCCTTTGATGTGATAGACAGAGATTTGCTAATGTTACAACATGGCCAGTCTCAACTACGCTCTATTATTGAACTAGGCTGGACGCTGCAAAACCTTCGTTCAGGCTATGTGCCTTGGCGTTTGATAAACACAACGTCATTATTTTCCATTTTTAACCTAACTGATAAACAGATCAGTTTGGCACAGAAAGGAGCAGACTATACAATCTTGAGCATCGAGAAACTCGAGAGATTACCATTGACAATGTCAGAGAGCCCTGTCATTGAATGGATAATACACGGAATTATCACAATTCCGATAACAACTTTCCGATTTCATAAATGCCTTGAGTACATACCTGCTGGCCAGTATGAACAATTGGGTAAGGGATATATTAAATCCGAATGGAAATTACCATACACTCATTCTTGCTATAGTGACAGCGACAAAAATGTATTTCTTAGTGGTGACAACTGTAAGCACTCACTAAGCGGTATACTTTTGTGTCAGGGTATTAATTTACACGGAGCATGTGATGGAAATTCAAACAACCTCTCATGCCACCAGCTAGTCACACCTGCAACTCAGATAGAGCCCTTCTTTATGCAACTTTCGAACGGGAGTTACATTCTTAGAACGGATCACAGGTGCTGTGGCCTCGCGCCCGGACTAAGTTATCTAGTACAAGTAACGTCCATGGTCAAATGCTGTATGCAAGCATTGTTCCCGAGCGGGCCTCCAGACATAGTGACTCCCCTCTGGCCTCGTCTGAATCTCTATTCTATACGAATTGATACATTAAGCAAAATGAAATCTGTGCTTTTACAGACAACAGTGCCTATAACGTCATCTAAAGAAACGTATGATCTTCTAGTCGCAAGGACGGCTACTGAGGTTCATGACCTTTTATCGACAAATTGCCCCGTGCATTTCGTAGAAATGTTTAGCCAACTCCTTAACATGTCTAGTGCAACAAGCATCCCAGGCATATTTAAGACAGTCTTTACGGGACTGCTAACACCCTTCCAGGCAATTTTGGGAATCTTTCCTAATTTTGTGCACTCCATCTTTGGTGGTATTCCACTATTTTTGGGACTCATCGCAGGGATTCTATTTTTGACCATCCTGCTACGTTATGGCAAGCCTCGGCTCAGACATAGCTCCCATGGGAATGGAAGAGACAATCCTAGCAATGCGCTACAGGGACAGGATAACTAACGTCCTCGGATTGGCCAGGCTGAGAGATCTAAACATGACCTGGTTCCTTTCATTCAGACCGATGTGGCAAAATTGCATTTTACCTGTGCTACGGTGTATGCTTTGCGGCGAGGAATGCGTGTTGGACATCTGTCTTTCACTTCCATCAGCAGTACCAATGGACGTCGATACTTTGCTAAGTCCAATAACGGCTCACGCATTGTGTTGTCCCCAGCGGCTACCAATCCTGATGACGGCATTCGTGGAGACTCCTGTACTACAGCCAAGTGGTAACAGTGGAGCGAGTGACAAAAGCAACATCATCCAGGTACAACATTCTGTGAGCATTGCTGGTCCTGCCCTCGATGACAGCAATCATTCTCACACCTGCCAAGTTACAGCGCTATCTAATTTGGTTGAACTATCACCTGATTTTGTAGACCAATTCTTTGCGAGCCTGTCTGATACGATGTTCTCACCCATAGAGAAACAATAACTTTTGAGAAGCTTTCCGACACACAGCGTTCCCATGAACTCTGAATTCGGCCTTCAGTTTTGATCAACAAAAAACTGCCAGGAGCTTTGGAAATCTATTTTCTTTGAATTGGACAATTTTTTTAATATTGACCCTTTTTTTTTTTTGGCACGAACAATTCTTTGCTTAACGTAAAAACTATTCTTAGAGAACAGAAGCTTCACACTTCTATTTCTAAGCACATCTAGAGACATTACAACATAACACCAGCCTCTAGCACACATGTTATTACAATGCATTTTTATGTGATGATTTATCTCGCATTTCTTCTGTCAGAGATACTTCATGTGTAAATCTTTTGCATAATCGTTCATTGATTTTATATGCGATAACCTTTTGAATGATTACTATGCTTTAAACAACGTACAGTACCTAAATTCCATGTATTACAAGTACGCCTATTTCGAATGCATTTATGTATCTTGGGGTGGGCTATGTTACACAATGTTACACATGCATCTAATTGCTTAGTTTTAGTAATTTTGATGGACATTAATACGTGGAGTGGGTGTCATGTGTTTATCTAGGTTCCTGATCGATACTGTGACCTTATGCCCCTATTCGGCTATAAAGCCCTTTATTCCCTATATTGGCATAACCGTTCAAGTGCGATTTTCTGAAAAGTCATCTCTGGCCTCACACGAGCAGAGCCACAGAGCCACATTCCAGCATGACTCTCTGCTACTTCCTTTGCGACCAATTAGTGCAATGACAGAGCAGCAGTCACTATCTGATATTCCTAGATAACACTCCGAGTTCTTCAACAAGATAAAAACTTAGCAAACCTGGAAATCCCCGCTTGCTATGTTTTGATTAGTAATAGAACTCTAATGAGCAACTGATAACTGTCACTTCCTAGTGACATCTTTAATTGACGTCTTATGTCCAGCAAACTTGCGTCAAACCCGGCACCTGTCAGGTATAAATATTACCAACGTTGCCTTAAGCAATGCGAAGCTAGCTGCTGTTGAGCGAGCGAACCTGTTGCTGATGCCAGCTGCCTGCATGACTCCGTGTTGGTAACAACTAGCACTCTGTCGCTGCAGCCTGCTATCCTGTGGTGGTGAAGCTACTGATTATCACTATCGCCGCTACAGCGCGAACTGTGGTTCAGTACGCTTGAGGAGCCGTGCAGCCGTCCTCTGCGAAGACATCCAGCCCAGCTGCCCGCGGACGCTGTCACCCCTCCTTCCTCGACGCGCTGAAGAGAGCCGCTGCCTTTCTCGTGCAGAGAAATCCAGTCCCGGCGCTTCCAGTTTACCCTCGCAGGTGACTGGGATATCGAGAGAGACCCCTGAAGGAGATACCAATCCTCCATCATTCTATTCAGAGGTATGGTGTTGACTAAACCCTTAGACGAGAATTCTTGAAACAAACCTTGGCAAAACCAACTTAACTTAAGCTACTTACTTACTCCCCTTTTCACGTGTTAGGCTTAGGTCAGGCACACCGGGGTAGGCTTAGTTAGAAGCACCAGTTGAGTATGTTAGCCTAATGTATATATGACTGTATATATGTTTTATTACTTTTAAACCATTGTATGGCTAAGAAACCATATCAATGCTTTTACAGTTCTATTTCGCAATTCTTATCTTACTGTACGTACTTTTTATAATAACAGTTATTGCAATTGTGGCAATACATTTCTCTTGTATGAGAAGAAAGACTGTTCAATAAATGTTAACCCTTTATTGATAAACGCCCGTCTCTCTATTCTCTACATATTGTGAAAGTAAACTGCACTAGACTGACTGAGTGAAATCTATGTCTATTGTTTCACACGACCCTAGAGATCGACTCTTGATCTGAGGAGCAAAGTTGTCATGTTGCACGGTTGTTGGAAAACTGAATCCCTTCTTGTCTGTGCCAAGGAAGCTGATCACTTCCTATGCAGAGAAGAAAGTTTCCAGTGACCTCTGAGCTAGTTGGTAACACAACCCAATTAAGTTTAGCATAGTCAGTGGAGGCCTGGAATATCCGCAGTTCCACGTCGATACTACTGTTTATGTTATTCCAATGCGCAGGGCCTAGTGGGAAACTAGGAACTACACTACAAGAGAGGCCATATATTCTTATCCTCTCTCTATCTTTGAGGGTTCTCCTAGAAAGATTCTTGCAGTGTTCACAGAAATCTGCTGAGTGTGTCTCAGGGAAACAGAGGATACACACAGGGTGTGTATCAGTCCTGGCCTTCTTCCCACAGGAAGGGCAGGTGTCAAAGAGAGAAGGCATTATCACAAAAATATTCCTTTTTTGAAAGCCAAAACAGGTAGCACTGACACTCTAAGCCTAAAAGATGTCGAGTGAAAGGAAAAATTGAGGAAAATCAATAATATTTTTTGTCAGAAAGCCAAAAAAAGGTAGGAGCAGTTAAACCAGGGTCCTGACTAAAGGAACCGGAAAGAACAACTTACCTAACTGTCACCCCTGAGGCATGATGGGAAGCTAGGGGTCATGGGCTGCCTTAAAGGCATAGTGCCAGTTTTTGTTGAAAATGCTTTCATTTTCTATGCTATTGCTTTACAATGCAGCTTGTGGGCTAACAATGTCTATTTGTTTTGCACATTAAAACACACAGTTCAAGTACTATTTGACCTAATGTGTTTTTTTATATCCTTGCAAGTACAGCATATGTATGGGTAATTAGAAAAAATGATATATGTTCATACATATATGTGGATCTAGATATATGTGATTTCCATATATAATTTTATATTATTTCCGGGGTCCTCGCACGTGGGCAGGAATATTTAGTGCTTATGACTTTGATGAGGATCCCCTGAAAGAGAACCCACCCGCCGACCCCACGGACCCGGACATCGCCGCCTGCAACCTCAGACAGTGGATTGACGACTGCGCCAACACCCTCGCTCCCCTCAAGACACCCTCCAACAGCCACACCAGCAAGAAAGCCTCCTGGTTCACAGAAGACCTCCAGGCCTCTAAACGAACGTGCCAGACACTAGAGAAGACCTGGATCCGCGAAAGTTCAGCGGAGAGCCACAGAGTCATCAAGAATGCCACCCGCAGACACCACCAACTCATCAGAGGCATCAAGAGGGCCTCATTCAGGGACCACCTGGATAACAAAGCACACAACAGCAAAGAGCTCTTCAACATAGTGAAGGAACTCTCCAACCTCAGCTCAAACACCAACGACATCCCGCCTTCGCAAGACCTATGCGACTCACTGGCCACCTTCTTCCACCACAAGATTACCGACATCCACAACAGCTTCAATGCCACAACCGCCCCAACAATCAACGCCTCCCGTACCACCACCTGCACCAACCGTCTGCTTTCCTGGACCTGCGTCAAAAACAAAGACACCAACGATACCATGAACACCATCCACTCCGGCTCACCACTAGACCCATACCCCCACTACATCTTCAACAGAGCCAGCATAACTGTCGCACCCCACCTCAGCAAAGCTATCAACATCTCCTTCAAGACACAACCTTCCCGGAAAGCTGAAAGCACGCCGAGATCAAAGCTCAACTCAAGAAGCCCAAGGCGGACCCTAAGGATCTCAAGAACTTCCGCCCTATCTCCCTGCTCCCGTTCCCGGCAAAAATCACAGAGACAATCGACCCGCTACCTCGAAGAAAACAACATCCTCAACCCATCCCAGTCCGGCTTCCGCAGCAATCACAGCACCGAACCGCCCTCATTGCCGCCACCGATGACATCAGGACCCTGCTTGACAACGGAGAAACAGCAGCCCTCGTCCTCCTGGACTTGTCAGCCGCCTTCGACACGGTCTGCCAACGCACCCTACGAGCACGTCTACATGACGCCAGGATCCAAGGGAAGGCCCTGGACTGGACCAAATCCTTCCTCGCCGACAGAACTCCGAGCGTCCACCTCCCTCCCTTTCGGTCTAATGCCACCGAGATCATCTGCGGCGTCCCCCACGGCTCATCCCTCAGCCCGACGCTGCTTAACTTCTACATGGCACCCCTCGCCCACGTTGCCCGCCAACATGACCTCAACATCATCTCCTACGCCAACGACACCCAGCTGATCATCTCCCTCACCAAAAACCTGTACACCACCAAAACCAACCTTCCCGAAGGAATGAAGGCCGTCGCTGACTGGATGAGAAACTGCCGACTGAAGCTAAACTCGGACAAGACGGAGGTCCTCATCCTTGGATCCAACCCCTCGGCCTGGGCCAACTCCAGGTGGCCGACCTCACTGGGAACAGCTCTGACACCCACAGACCCCGCACGCAACCTGGGGGTCAACCTCGACTCCACCCTCACAATGACTAAGCAGGTCAACGCCGTCTCCTCATCCTGCTTCAACACCCTCTGAATGCTTCGCAGGATCTTCAAGTGGATCCCCACTGAAACGAGAAGAACAGTCACCCAAGCCCTTGTCACTAGCAGACTGGACTACAGGAACGCCCTCTACGCAGGAACGTCAGCCAAGCTCCTGAGACGACTGCAACACATCCAGAACGCCTCTGCACGTCTGATCCTCAGCATCCCCCAGCGCAGCCACATCACACCCCACCTGAGAGACCTACACTAGCTCCCTGTCAACAAGAGGATAACTTTCAAGCTCCTCATCCACGCACACAAAGCTCTCCCCAGCTACGGCCCAGCGTACCTCAACAGACGACTCAGCTTCCAATCCCACACCCGCAAATTCCGCTCCGCCGGCCTCGCCCTAGCCACTGTCCCCCGCATCCGAAGAACGACCGCCGGAGGCAGATCCTTTTCCCACATCGCCGCCAAGACCTGGAACACCCTTCCCACCAACATACGGCAGACCCAAGGCCTATCGGCCTTCAGAAGACTACTAAAGGCCTGGCTCTTCGATCAGTAGCAGCCCCCCCCACCCCCCACCAAAGCCTTGAGACCCTCACGGGTAAGTAGTGCGCTTTACAAGTGTCTGGATTGATTGCCGCCTTGGAAATTCCAATGCGCAGAACTGATGACCTTGCGTGTTCTCTTTGGTGGCGAATAGATCTAACCAAGGCTCTCCCCACTGCTGAAAGAGACCTTGCGCCACGTCCGAGTTCAGACGCCATTTGGGATCCATCAAGCACCAGCGGCTGAGTTTGTCCGCCCTGGCGTTCAGAGAACCTGCCAGGTGTTGAACCACCAAGGTAATGCCTTGATGTTCCAGCCATGCCCAGAGGCGCAGAGCCTCCTGACAAAGGGCTCAGGACCCCACTCCGCCCACTTTGTTGGAATACCACATGGCGGTGGTGTTGTACGTGAACACCTGCACTACACTTCCCCGGACAGAGGGAAGGAATGCCTTCAGTGCAAGCCGGATCGCCCGCAACTCCAGAAGGTTGAAATGGAGCCGGGACTCCGCCGGATACCGGAGGCCTCTGATCTCCACCTCTCCCAAGTGGCCTCCCCATCCTAGGAGGGACGCATCCGTCACCACTGTGTGCTGCGGTTGGGGAAGGGAGAGGGATCTGCCACTGACCCAATCACGATTAGAGAGCCACCACTGCAACTGTCGTGCAGCGCCCTCCGAGATCTGGACGTGATCGGACAGGTTGCCCTGATGCTGTGCCCACTGGAACTTCAGGTCCCGCTGCAGTCCCCGCATATGCCACCTTGCATGTGTCCCCAGCAGGATGCAGAAGGCCATCAGGCCCAGAAGCCAAAGGAGCATCCTGACTGAAAACAGGGATAGAGGCTGAAAGAACGGAATCATAGCCTGAATATACCAGACTCGCTGCTCGGGAGGATAAACCCGAAACAGCGTTGAATCCAGAACGGCTCCGATAAAGGGGAGCTTCTGAGAGGGACTCAGGTGCGACTTCGGCACGTTGACGGAGAACCCCAGCAACTGCAGGAGGTCTGCCATAGTCTGGAGGTGGGTGATGACTGCCTGGGGCGAGCCCGCCTTCAACAGCCAGTCGTCGAGGTAGGGGAAGACTGACACCCCGACCTGCGCAGATGAGCTACGCCCACCGCCATCACCTTCGTGAACACCCGAGAGGCACTGGTAAGGCCGAAGGGGAGCACGGCAAACTGAACATGCTCCCGGCCTACCGTGAACCGCAGGTAGCGCCGGTGGGCCAGCAGGACGGGGATGTGAAAATAGGCGTCCTGTAAGTCCAACGCTACCATCCAGTCTCCAGGGCCGCCAGGACCTGAGCCAGAATCTTGAACTTCTCCTTCCGGAGGAAGCGATTGACGTCCCAGAGGTCCAAGATGGGGCGCAGGCCCCCTTGTCCTTCTTGGGGACCGAAAGTAGTGGGAATAACAACCACTCCCTACTTCCTGACCGGGAAAACGCTTGATGGCCCCCTTGGCCAGGAGGGCCGAGACTTCCTGACGGAGAAGAGGCAAATGATCCCCTGACAGCTGGTGGTACCAAGGTGGCATGGCTGGAGGGGAGGACAGAAAGGGGAGAGAGTAACCTCAACAGATTATGTGCAGCACCCATTTGTCCGAGGTAATTTCACGCCAGCGGTGGAGGTGGTGTTGGACCCTGCCACCCACCGGCGTGGGGTGCACCTTGAAGCTCAGATTAGGAAGGCTTAGAGGTGGAAGCAGCGGGGGTGGCGGTAGACTGACCCGCTCGTTGGTTACCAGATCCTGCCCCTGCGGAAGCCACGGCCACACTGCAACTGGTTCTACACAGGCTTAGTGGTGGAACGTGCTTGGGTGCTCTTACCCTGGCCACGAAAGGCACGAAACCCGAATCTTTAAAGCGTTCCAAGGCATTGTCCGCCTTGTCGTCAAAGAGGCGGGAGCCATCAAAGGGCATGTCCATGAGCAAGCTCTGGACATCGGGTGAAAACCAGGTAGACCGCAACCAGGCATGGCACCACAGTTGTGGAAATCGCCCAGCCCAACGAATCAGCGGTGTCCACCACACCTGATGGCAAACTGCGCCGCATCCTTGCCCTACGCAACCGCTCGGGAACGGACAGCCTGGACCTCTTCAGAACACTGAGGCAAGACCTCGGCTACCGAATCCCACACAGCATGTAACGACCCAACAAGCAGGCGGTGTTAACCGACCGCAATCCCAAGCTAGCAGAGGAGAACAACCTCTTGCCATATTGGTCCAGCCGCTTAGAGTCCTTATCCGGTGGAGCCGTGGGAAAGGCACTCTGCGACGTCAAGGCCTGAATGACCAGACTTTCAGGTGTGGGGTGATTGGTCAAGAAGGCAGGATCACCAGGCGCCGGGCGATGATGCCTAGCAACGTTCTTATCTACCGGCGCCCCCGAGGCCGGCTGCAACCAAGTGCCCAAGAGGACCTCTGTAAGGGCCTCATTAAAAGGGAGCAGCGGTTCCGACGACGTAGACGCCGTCTGGAGCACCTCCGTAAGGAGGTTGGTCTTACGGGCCACCGTAGGGAGGTCAAGATGGAGAGCCTCTGCAGCCCGACACAGCACCATAGTATAGCGCCCTCCTACATAGTAGGAAGAGGAGAGGCAAACCCCGGGTCAGAAGACACATCAAGTTTGCCGACCTCTTGAAGGTCATCCACCCAATCCTGCTCGGAGTCACACTGCAGTGCAAGCGGGTCTTTGGAACCGTCCCAGTCCTCATCCGGCTCCGGAGTATTAGGAGCCGGCTGTGGCGGCAGGGCCGGAGTCAGAGAAGGGGCAAGCGGCGCCGGGAGCAGCGCCGGGAATGGCACCGGCATGGGCCGAGCCAGAGCCTATTCCCAATGCGGATCGTAGGCCAGAACAAAATGGTCCGGGAACCGGGGCAGGAGCGGGATAAAATGCACCCAGTGCGGCACCTGTGGCGGAGCCAGGGGCGGCGCTGGGGCCGGAGTCAATTCAGCGCCGAGGCCGGAGCCCGCGGTGCTGCACCTTGTGGTGCCGGAGCCTCTGGCGCTGGATCCAGTGTCTCCGAGGCCGGCGCCAGAGGCGGTACCGCCGGGCCAACAGGATCTGGACACGGGACCGCAGGCATGCCGTGGGGAGTCCGAGGACTAAAAAGGCGGTCCATGGCAGCAAGAAACTCTTCCATCTGTTCGGGAAACGCTGACGGACCCGGGTATGGCAGGTAGGCCACGGGACTCCCAGGCTCTGGAGGAGCCCCTGTCCCCCTCGTCTGCATCCGAGGAGCGACTTCTTTTTATGGCGTCACTTACCGGAATCTGAAGGTGAAGACTTGGAGCCTCAGGAGCGACTGTTCCGGTCACGCGAACGGCCTCTAGACCCGGAACGGCGGGCCTCCACCAACTTCTGGTGCTGCTCCCGCAAGGCCTTCAGGGCCAGGGCTCGACAGTCCCGGGAGTATTGGTCGGTCTCCAGGCAGTAGAGGTAGACATCATGGGGGTCCGCCACCGACATATTATGGCAGCACGACCCACAAGACTTAAAGCCAGGCATCCCTACGTGCACCAGGAGACAAGAGAAGGATACAAAAAGTCTCAAAACGACAGAGGTATGTCCTCAATCCGGATCTGCGCTTTCGGCGCGGAAAAAGAAAGAACTGACATCAGTGCACATGGGTGGCGCCTAAGTACTCGCTGTAACGTCATTGCGGCGCCTACGACGCCAGTGACGGACGCAAAGACGCAGGACGCCACCTACTGGCGCTCAGAGGTACTGCTAAGCAGAAAAACTTTCCGGATCCAGTCTGACGCCTGAGGATATTCTAAGGTAAGGAATCTATCACTAACGTGTCTCTTTCAGATGTAAAATTATCCCCAAGCGTGAGACTGATCCAGAAATTTTTTGCCCAGCATCCCTGCGCGCGGGTGTATGGCATCACGCGACTCCACCCAGGCGTAATCCGCGTATGTGATGTCAGTGAGGTCACATAAGTCTCACCCTTGCGCGCCTACATCAGTTTTCTTCGGAGAACTTTCCCGCGCCACAACGCGGAGCCATCAGACAAAACGGTGGGAGTATGGGAGAAATGTGCGAAAGAGTAGAAAAAGTGGAAAAAGGAATGGTGACGAACAACACCATAAGGGGCAGTGACAACACTGCAGTACCCGAGGCAGGGAAAAGAAGATAGAACAGAGAACAGCCCTGAGCAGCCATCCTGCCAGTATGTAGACAGCCCCCCTGGAGACAAGGAACGTATGTAAAATGACATGACAACATGTAAGAGGACTACAACCCCAACCGAGAACAACGAAGGGGAACTAGTCCAAGACAAACAGGAATGACAAACCCCTGAGGCAACCCCAGCACAGAGTGCGGCAACCCCCCAAGAGAACAAGGGCAAAGGCACAGCCAGATGACCCCACCCAGAGGATAGTAGAGGGGCCAGAACCCTAGTAACAAAAGGAAGAGGGAGGGAAGGGAAGAGAGTGAAGGCAAGCCCCAATCCTGGAGCAACCTGAGAGAAGGGGCACAGGAGCACCCATAAACCTATCCTCCAATGTGCTATAAGAGGAGGAAAGGAACAAGACGAATCATCCCGTCAAAAGAGCGAAAGAATGCACTCACAGAAGACAAAGTCATCCACCGGGAGGCGAGTGCAGAAGACCAAGCCAAAGGTCCTCATAGAACGGGGAGGAAAGGGCAGGCCGTGAAGGAATCTGCAGCTATAATCGTGTCTACCAGATACATTGTTACTGAAGTTAAGTAACTCGTACATCTGATAGAGAAAACTAGCTGCAGATTCCTTAACATAGAATAGATACCCTAGCCATACCCACGGGGAAGGAGTGTCTGCAAGAGGACCCCACAAGTCTGGACATAACAGAGGGTCCCACAGGGGACTAATCCAACGGACAGGGCGAGGAGCCCTCTCCCCCCAGGCAAGAGGAACCCTACCAGCAGAACACCACCGACCCCAAGGGAGGTGCAGGAAGAAGAAAGAAGAGGAAGCCCGCTCAAACTCAACAGAGGAAACAAGGGCAAGGGCAACAGAACCTTCATCCAAGGCCAAGGCAAGGAAGAGGAAGAAGATCAACCTAGAGGCTCCAAGGAGACGAGGGAAAAAGGCCAGCCTCCCCTGCAGGGAACACATCCCGCAAAGAGGACAGCTGAGCCCACCACAGCCAGTAGTCACGAGACCAGACAGAACGGTGCCGACAGCAGTAAAGCAGTCGGAAGCAGAAAGAGTACCCCGGGGGACCCAGGAAAACCAGCAGGCTGCGCCTGAAAGAGGGAGGAACACAAAAACCAACTCAGCCCCCAGGACAGAGAACATGAAGAAGGGCCCAGACACCCTCAGAGAGGGGACCGCACACACAACCCAAAAAGAAGTAGAACCAGAGCCACGACGACAGGCCGCAGACAGCAGGCAGACCAGGCGACAGCGCGGCGACCCCGGAGAAGGACACCCCAGGGCGCCACCAAGGCATTCCAGTCCAGCAATAAGGGAATTGCACCTGCAACGTACGTAAACGCCATGGACAGCAGAGGCCCGAAGGCGACCACAACTCCCCAGCATAGAACAAGCTATATAACAGCTACCACTACCCCAAATGGGGTATGTTAAGTCCCAAGACAAGGAATCCCTCTTAGGAAGAAACTTCCGCAGCAGAGGACAACAGAAAGAGCCGCAGGTAAAAACCCCACAGAAGGCTTGTCAAGCAGCCAACAGAAAAATTGAAGGCCGAATCTCAGGCCAACCTGGTGTAGATAACCCAAACCAAAAAACATGCAGTGAGAAGAGCTGGCCAGCAGCCAACAGAACCACAGTCTCAACAAGAGGACTTGAATGCGCAGGAGGCACACAGATCACACAGCACCCAAGAACGAGATCAACTCACAGATCACTGAGGGGGGGAGGGGAGGAGGAGGAGAAGGCAGAAGCCCCGCCGAGTGTGCCGGGGCATGAAACAAAAGAGTGCCATCGAAGGGAAGATCTACCAGCCGTTCCCGCACATTTTCTGGGAACACACTGTCCCAAAGCATGGCGTCGAAGGGCAACCGAAGAAGCCATGGCACGACCAAGCACCTCAGATGTCCAGAGCGGAGCGAAGAATAAATGCTGCCAGCTCCCGGCCATCCAACGCATGGTGCCCTAAATCAACTCCAGCATCCCCCTGAGAAGCGGCAGATCCAAGGGACAACGCTGAGTTCCACAAGCAAGAGGTAGCCCTAGCCAACACACAAAGTGGTAAGGGCCAGCAGGGCCGCACTGGTCGAAGTGAACATATTGCGCCCCCAAGAGTCCAGCCAGCGGGCCTCCCGTGATGGTGGAGACAACAGCGGCGGCAGGGATGGAAAGGCAGTCTGCAAAAGGGGACTTGAGGCAGAGGGATGGAGGGAAAGAAAGACATACCAGGTCACGTGGCCCTGGAAGGTGTCGGTGCAGAAGATGTTGGGGCATCGGATCTCCCATGGCGGGGCGCTCCCAAGTTCCCGTCAAAGAAGAATGGAGCGAACCCTCAAAGGGAAGTAGTAGTTCCCTCCTACCAGAGCCCTGGTGGAGAACTTTCAGGAGATGATCCGCTGGGAAATGTGCAGCCGGATCACCCATAAGCAAAATACCCACAGCCGTGGACACAGCGTGAGCGAAGGCCGCACCCGCCGCCTTAGAGCCCTGCAGTGGAGAAAGTAGCTCCTCCGTAGGCGACGGCTGCAAACTAAGGCAGCTGTCTCCTAAGCCAATCAGAGTGGGGAAGGGCCAGGTCCGGAAAGGAGAAAGAGGGGCCGAGGAGTGGGGGACCTGTGGCTCCTCCGGCAAAAACCGCGGCCGCGG
Organism: Lissotriton vulgaris; assembly: GCF_964263255.1. NCBI lineage: Eukaryota > Metazoa > Chordata > Amphibia > Caudata > Salamandridae > Lissotriton > Lissotriton vulgaris. Next base: position 838,636,068 of record NC_141687.1, read on the forward strand.
CAATGGCGGGGAGCCGTCCTTTGATGATGTCGGGAAAAAAGCCACAACACAGCGGCCCGTCTCCGGCGAGGACGACACCAGCAGGCGCCCAACCTCCGGGGAAGAGGGGGTCTCCGAAGACGAGCCCGCACCCCGACGCCAGTCCGGCGCCGTAGAGTCCGCAACCTGAGGCAGGACGTCATCCTCGTCCAGCACCAAAGAAGACGCCGGACAGGACTCCTCCACACCACACAGTGCAAAAGACTGGAGCTGGGTCGGAGCCGATGTGGCTAAGGGATGGCACCGGAACAGCGCCGACTCGACCTCTGACGAGGCAGCCGCCTGCGTGAAGGGATGAGAGGAGCCCGGAGAGGGACGAGGGGTCCCCTGACAGCCTCGACCCATGATGGGACGAGGGTGGGGTCCGCCGAACCCTGTGGCGCTGCCAGGGCCAGCAGCAGCCGGCGCCATAGCGGCATCACCTCGGCCTCAGACAAGATCGCCGCCTGTCCATAGGGCCGAGAGGGGCTCGGGGATGCAACCCGAGCCCCGGCGACTTCCCGCAACACCACAGGGACCCCCGCAAATGTTTGCAGCGAAGCAGAGGCGCCGTGGTCTGAAGGAGGGTCCCCGGAGGGCCGCACCCCAACGGCACCACATCATTCAAGCCTGGAGCCGAGCCAGTCGGCGCCAGGGCCAGAGCTGACGCCGCGTAGGGCCCCGCACAACGCATGGGACCTGCCGACATCCCAGGAGGGGAAGGAGGAGGAGGAGAAGCCAGCGAGGCTTGCGAAGCTGCAGTGTATGTCTCAATCTGGGCTATCGATGCCTCCTCACCGGGAAACGGTGGATAGGGGGACGATACGGGGCCACATCACCCGCGGAGACCCCACGCCCCCAACAAGCCGGAAACCAGCCCTAGGGGACAAACTGTGACACTTACAGACAGGAGAGCGACGCTCTTGCGGCATAGGAGAGGGATGAGGACGACAACGATGACGGCTGCTTCGAAGACCCTCCGCAGAAGCTGATGGAGGTGACGAAGCCGATCTGGACAGGCAAGCAGAGAGAAGTTTCATCTGGCGCTCCCGCCGAGACTTCGGCTTCAACCGTTGGCACGCCTCTCAATCAGTGGAGCTGTGATCTTCCCCCGAGCACCACATGCAAATGAGGTGAGGGTCCGTCGCCATCAGGCGTCCACAAGACGAGCATGTCTTAAAGCCCGAAGGCATCCTCATACTGTTCCCACAAACACACGCAATAGCAAAGGGAAAGGCCTAAACAGGCCTGTTGCACTTGGAAAAGGAAAAAACTGACGTAGGCACTCCAGGGTGGGACTTATGTAACCTCACTGACGTCACGTACGCGTTACGTCGCGTGATGCCGACCCTTCGCGCGCAGAGATGCTAGGTAAAAAAATTTCGGATCCAGTCTCACGCTTGGGGATAATTCTACGTTAAGGAATCTGCGGCTAGTAGTCTATCAGATTTACGATTACTTTAAACCTGTAAAACAAAAGGACTTGATGGGTTTTTAGCAAAGGATGTCTTGTATCCTACACAACAATATCCCAAACTTTATTGATGTCATGCCAGTGGCACTGCAGCCGCTATACCATGCATGACATCCTACTCAAACAGAGAACTCTAATTCCACCATTCGCCTTCCGCAAAAAGACACGTACCACAGACATTGACCAAAGGAATCTTTATTGGAAGCACAGCACAGCACCAAGGTCCGTGGCAACTTTGAGCCCACACGCCCATCAACCATTAGGATTAATTTAAATTTTACAGTGCAGTGTTTTATACAAAGCAGATCTGAACAGTATTGATTTGACACTTGAAAAATATGCAAAAACCATTTTAGGTTGACTAAGGCACTCAAAGAAGTCAGTGGTGTTCGGAGAAACAAAGGGAGGTGAAATACCCTTCCAAGGGATTTAAAGAAACCATCCTGAAAGAAAGAGGTAGCAAAGGAATCCCTCACAAGAACCAAGTAGGGAGCTGAAGAGTCCTTTCGAGGACACAGGATGAGAACTGAGAATATCTTCCTATGAGGTGCAAAGAATATGGTTATTCTTGTCCCATGAGGAACAAGCCCCTAAGGAGACTTTCTATACACAATTAAGGGAGTAAAAATTCTCTTTGCAGGAAACTGGATGCCAACAAATACACAGGAGGAAATGAAGAAAAACCGTTGAAATACAAGGAAATTGAGGTCTCATCAAAGGACACACCACATGAATAAAGAACAGTTTCCAGGAGGCATTAACTGTACTGAAGAACACTTCTTCTGAGATATGGAGAGAACAACTGAAACTTCTAAATGGGACAGTAGGTTTCTTATCAGCAAAAGAGGAATGTGCAGAGTCCTTTTTTGAAGATATTGAGGTTAACTGTAGAGTCTTTCCCAGAGGCACACAGTGAAAAGCAGAGATTTGAAAAGCAGAAATTTGAAGAGCACCATGGTAATCTGTTGTGCCAGCACAGATTTATGGGTTTGCAAAAGAGTGCTGAATATACATGAAGGTATCGTTCACCCTAAAGTTAATGGGGGTAGTGGAACTTCTATGCCTGCAAGTGTTTTAGAGGCCTTTATGTATAGATGTGAACAGAACATTCCTCATACATTTACAGGTATAACAAGCGGCTACTTGGACATGACAACTGGTTACAGTTGTGAAAGAGAACACTTCTCAAGCTTATGAGTGCAAATGGGCTCCACCAAGAGTAATCCTAAATGTACTACTCTAAAGAGGGCAAAACACACCAGGAACAAGATGGTGGCATTTCTAAATGTACAAAGTGTCTACCACCACATTTACTTATGCAAATGGACTTTCATCTAAATTCAGGGGGCCCATTAGGCAAGGAATCTTGCACGTTCACAGATGCAATTCCTCATGTTCACCGGAATAAAGGTATAGTTCTGAAAAAAATAAATAGGAAATTATGTGAATGTGTGTTTTGTATACGCTACAGGCTGTTTTATGTTCTGAATACATCTAAAACCCCGCCTTCTAAATCCTGTTAGCAGAAAGGAGAAAATCCAGGCAGGGGCATAGATGAATCATACACAAGTCTGCTGTGCATAGTGAATTGCTCAGAAGGGCCAAGAGAATAAAAGCTCCTTGCACTGACCACTACAGAACCTCAAAAATAACCAATGCAAAACGTCTATCTCACGTTTTCCTACCATGAATGGTGATCCTTTTGATGGCCAGGTACAGTGGAGGGAGCAAAAGGCAGTGCTACTTGATGACATAAGATTGAAAGACAGACTGTATGCAGAAATTCAATATGTTGCTCCAGATTTCATGTTTGGCCGATTATCCATCTCTCTGTTCCCACAAACCCCACTGGATTGCATCAATGCATCATGATAATTAGTATTAAAAAACAACAAAATGTTACATTTTACAAAAATAAATGCAGAGGACATCTGTGAGGTCGAGTTCATAAGCTCACAGATAAAGTGCCTGCGTTGATATCTGCCTTGAAGCCCTTCAGAGGGTTATTTAGTGCTGTTGCCACATTCTCCAGGTGTCGAGGTAGGCAGGGTTTGGGGGTATTAGCTGAATTCAAAGCAAAACCCCTCTCGTTTTGGATCCACAAGAGAAACTCCCTCTCTCGTCCAGCCAGCATGTGTTGGCTTGGCTGGCACAAGGCTCAATGCTATCGAAACACTCCCACGTTAATTGAAAGGGCCACTTCTGGTTTCCGAGCCCTGGTTCCCTTCTTGCCATCAGTCTCTCCTTTCTGAGCACGATTACCTGTGCAGCTGAAAGAGAAACACATAACAGTCATGTTTAATAGGTTTATTTTGAATCTGAAACTTTAGACTAAACTTGTCCAGCCAAGATGAAGGTTACCATAAAAGAAAGGATTACTTACATGTATCTACAGACCTCTAGCTTTAGTATCTTTCAAAGATACACATGCATACATTATTTCTCATTGTCAGGCTGTGGGCCATCAGTAATCATTTTTTTGAATAGCAGGGTACTTATAGTCATATAAATGTAGGTAGTCAACAGGGCCGTAGCTTGGTTTTTATGGTTTGGGTGTGGTGAACTTTAGATATTCCAACAATCACGCAGGCATATTTTGTTAAAATACATTATATGAGAAGCAGGGCATAAGGGGGGCTTACGGGGCAGGTAAAAGGGAGAACAGTGTGGATTGTTAGCGGTTCTTAAAACTAAATATTTTGTAAAATAATCAACATTTTTTGAGAACTTCAAAACAGAGGAGAGTGTGTGTGTGTGTGTGTGTGTGTAAGTCTTTAAGTCTGTGTGCATGTAAAAATCCTAGGCAAAATTCAACAGACATCTCCCACCATACCCGACTGAAAGCACCTGCACCCAACTATTTACCACAGAATACATTATTAGGAGAGTGTAACATCACAACCTCCTCCCCCGAAGCTTCCTTTTCTGGAATCAAATGCTGTGCAGTATATTATGTAGCGATATCCCTCTCCTTGGGGTGGTTGTGGTAAGATCAGGAAGACCTTGTGAACATGTGTTGAAGTGCCTTTTGTCCCACCTTAGCTTCCTTTGTCATCTGTATATCCATGCAGTAATGCTGAATGAAGGTGTGTGGAGATGCCCATGTTGCTGCTGCATATTTAGTGTCTATTGGCACATTAGCCATGAAGGCCAGGGTTGCCCTCTATTCCTTGTGTTAACAAAAGCAACAGGACAACACGACAGAGGTTCAGCAAAACCAAAACACTAGTCCAGACAAAAGTAATGGTGGTGCAGCACACTTTCTGTGCCCGTTGTCCCTGGGCACAGATACAACACACAGGTTTAGAAACGGAATGGAAGGCGCATTCAAAGGAATTACGCAGGTACTTGTGATCTTGAGTTTTCTTTTCTTTATTTAGGTAATTTTACCAAAAAGGACATACACAGTCAACGCGTTTCGTTACTTGTTGTAACTTCGTCAGGGCTAGATCTGTATTGTTGGTATTAGGCTATGAACAAAAATGAAGTTAAGAGGATAGGCGTAGTTTGGAGCAGGCGCAGTTCCAGATAACGAAAGATCTCTTTATATTTTCTTGCAATTGTGTCAAAAAGGCCCGATTCCTAGATAACAGTGACACGGAAGCAAAAAAGACGGGTCCACAAATAATGACGAGCACTCAAATAATATGCTTGGTAGGACTGCTCAATGTGCCCGGTTCGGAATGAAGTGAAAAGCGACCTGCCACCGTTAATAAACTTGATACTTGTCTCTGCAGTGTGAATAGAGATAGTTCTATGCAGCATGCAGCTCACAACGTGTGTGGTACGCCTCAATAATTAATGCGAGGTGTGCTCTTGGACTGTGTCAAAAATCCAGACAGCAGCCCCATGGACATATTAGTCTCCCCAATCAGGGATGACGGTCTCCCGGCACGGTTACGCGGGTTTGTGACAGGGTCCGTGCAGATCCGGTCACAAACCCGCGTTAGCTATGGGGCAACCTTTGCTGGAGTGGGTCAAAGAAAACAAATAGCTGTACCAATCTGAATTATATCTTTTGTTCTAGCTATTTAAGACTTTAAGCAGCCCGTAGGTGAATCTTTTCTTTGAAATGGAACGCCAAGGGCATCTTTGGGATAAAATGTGGATTGGAAGTAAAGGTAATCTTGTTCTTTCAAACTTGGTTAAAGGTGCCTAAAACTGGAGCTTTATGGATCGTTCAAAGAGTGTAGTCATGAGAGCTCCTGAGGCAGTGTTTTGCTACCACGTGGGAGGTTGCGCAGAGGGAACACATCTTGACCAGTCCCTTCATAAATGCTATAACAACTATCGCAGGTGTGCCTGGAGACTGAAGGTATCTGGAGACAGATGCCAGTACAGGTCTCACGGAAGAATATGTCAGTCTAGACTTGAACAGATGTAAGACACAAAGCAGGCACTCATGTAATAGCATTGGGGTGGGGGGGAGGAGTTTTTTTCAATTCTCAATAATAGACATTTTAAGGCATAAGCTTTGGTAATGAAGGTAATTCTGGTAGCATACAGGATTATGTGACAGTCTTGTGGAATGGCTTAAGAAACCAAACTGTAGTCTGAAGCAGCCAGGTAGACAAGTACAGCAGGCAGGTTTGTGGTTCAGCACCTGGTCTCTGTTCTTGATGAGAAGGTAGAAGTCCTGACTGAATTTGATTGGCCTGTCTGCCAACATATCCTGAAGGCCCAGGAAATAGAATTATTTCGGCAATCTGTGTCTACTGGCATGAGTTGAGTTGGCTTTTCCAAAGCTTGCACGGACTTTCAAGGTGATGTGAAGTGAAAAAAAGGCACATGCAAAAATGTATATCGGGATCAAAATAAATTCTCCCTAAGTCCCTGACCATCAGCACTTCTGTTGAAGAATGATCATTTCGCAATCTGTGGCATTGCAAATAGGTAAAGATGGGAGTGACTGGGGTTTAACTCCCTCTCATGTCAGCTGGTGTCTTGGAAGCTTAGGGAATCTGCTCAGATTTTGCATAGGCCTGAGGTTCTTTGATCAGGATCTGTGACTTTGGGCCTCCGTATTGGAGTATCTAATGCAAGGCTGTCATGTTGACTGTTCTTTTTATGTACTTTTTAATTCATGGTGGAAAGACCTTCAGGGCGAGCAGTACCAACCTGAACTCCAGCACTTTTTGTGAACAAATTTGCAATATGTATAGTCCAGAACTCACTTGCCAGAGGACTTGACATTGAGCACTCCGTTTTCAGCAAGCTATCTGAACTTGCAGGGCATGACTTGTGTAAATGTGACTTCTTAACGTCCAGCAAACAATGAAATGTTTGATTGTATAGGTCACACTAATGGGATCATCTCATTACTAGGCCATTTAATGCCACTAGAGATCTAGCTGTTCCTGCAGGGACCACAGTTTATACAATACCATGGGGCGAACAGAATGCAGATCATCATGCCAAGAAAGAGTTTGTGCTTGTGGATGGTGACAAACTACCTGGCTGTCCGAGCACTATGCACAATTGTTGCGATAACAGACCCTTTAGAATGTCTGGGCACACCATTTACCCTAGGAGCTGCACTTGTTGTCTGGGGACCAGAAACATTTTTCCATGTTCACTGAGAGTCTGTAGTATTCCTTTGGACGTATCAATGTCTGAACATTATCTACCACCTACAGTACTAAGGGCAACCTGATAAGCCAGTTTTCTAGGTATGGGACAATGTTCCTACCATGACATCAAAGATGGGCTGTCACTGGAGTCAGACACTTCTTGAAGACTCAAGTAGTCGGCGTGAGACCAGAGGGAAAGGCTCTGAATTTATAATGCTGGGAATCAATCACGAAATGGGGGTAGTTTCAGTGGCAAAGATGTACTGGTATATAAAAACATGAGTCGTGATCGACTCATGCCAGGAAATCTCCACAATTTAAAGATTGTAGGTGTTAGACCGTGCTCCATTGGCGTGGGTCTCCCTTCCATTTTTGCTGTGGCTTCATGTGTTTTTGCTGGTATTAGATGCTTTGGGCACTGTGCCACTGCTATTCAGTGCCACAGTTCAAGTGCTCCCTATTGTCAATTGATGTATGAATTAGTGATCCCATGTTTGGCTATTTTGGTTTACCTGTCAGATCCTAGTCTAGTGCACTGAGTGTGCCAGGGCGTGTAATCCAAATGCTGCTGGTGGGCCTGCAGCACTGGTTGTGCCACACACAGAAGCAGCCTTGTAAAATGTGTCTAAGGTCTGCCATTGAGAGCCTGCATGCAGTCTGGTACTGTCATGCTGACTGGGCAAGTGCACCCACTTCCCAGTCCCTAAACCTTCCCTTTTCTTTATATCAGTCACCCCTATGGTAGGCCCAAGGACAGGGTGCATTGTAAGTATATGGTAGGACAAGCCCTGATGTGTGTGGCATGTCCTAATAGTGAATTACAGCCATTTTCGTTTTTCACTATTGCAAGGCTACCTGTTCTCCATAGGCCAGAATGGGCTGTTAAGAGTTATTACACTTTATAATCCTAACTGTCTCAGAGAACATGGTAGAAATTCGAGTTTAGTATGCTTGAACTCAGAATAATAAAACACATCTTTTAGTAAAGTTAATTTTAATATTCTGTGTTTGCAAATACCACTTTTAGAAAGTAGGTATTTGCTTGTCTAACCGTTCAAACTTGCCTCTGCTAGGTTTTGTATTCCTATGCCTGGTTTTGAGAGTGACAGGGCTGGGGAATTCCAGGAGACAGGTTGAGTCACCCAGTGGTGAATAGAGAGATCTGCATCTAGATGGGAGGGAGGAGTCACACCTGAACCTTGAATAGGGCTGTGCCTGCCTTCCATAATGCTGGTTCCAACCCCTTTGGGGCGGCTGATGTCTCTTCCCTGCACACTGAAAGAAGAGAAGGAGTCTTGTAAACAAAGTGCTCCAGGACTGTACTTGCCTTCCACAATGCTGGCTCCACCTCCTGTGGGGCGTCTGATGCTTCTGCCCTGCACTGTGAAAGGAAAGGAGAAGTCTGGTAAACAGAGTGCTTCAGAACTGGTTTGGACTGGGCAAAGGCCCCTCTCCCATCAGAGAACTAAGGATTTCTGGGTATAAATATTGGGACCCTGATCCCATGAAATTAGATCACTTTGGACTACAAGAAGAAGCCTTTACTGAGGAGAGGAACCTAAAGAAACTGAGGAGAGACTATTCCCAAGCTGAAGTACTGCTTGGGGGATTGACCTGCAGTGGTTGCCATACTGCCAAAGGAAGGAGAAAGGAACTTTGTGTACTTTGCTTCCAACTTGTGAACGATCTCCAAGGTCTTGGAAAAGAGCTTGCCTCCTGCGGAAGTCTCAGGGACAACAGACTTCACCCCACAGCTCCCCAGAGTTCTTTTGGAAGTGCCTGCTGCTGTTTTGGGCCTTCTGAGGAACTGCGTGTCGCAAGGAGCTGGAAGCGCGACTCAAAGAGAAGAAGGGTGTCACCGTCGATGTGTCTGCCGTCGCAACTCTGGAGAAAGGAAGGTGTCGCCGCTGGAACTGTCGCACTGCACCAAATCGGAGAGAACCGTACCGCAACGGAGGAAGCGTGTCGCCGTCTCTGCTTCTGCCGCCGCAACTCCGAAGAAGGAGGGTGTCGCCGCTGTGGTTGTCACACTGCACCGCATCAGGAGAAGAATCTCTCAACGAGGTTGGAGCGTGTCGCCGTTGCTGTGCCTGCCGTTGCAACTCCGAAGAAGGAGGGTGTCACCGCTGGAACTGTCGCATTGCACCGCATCGAACAAGATCACCTCGCATCCCCGAGAAGCGCGCCGCCGTCGCATCTTGGATGTCGCCTCTGTAGTTGTCGCATCGAGCGGAAGTTTCACGCATCGTGGAGAAGAGCATCGCCACTGGAGCTGTTGCCGTTGCATCGTAAGGTTGTCGCCGCTGCAGTCCACGCATCGAACCAAGAGTTTCTCGTATCCCCGAGAAGGGTGCCGTATCCGGAAGATCTTCACGTCTTTATTTCTTTGCACCTGACTTTGCCGCATTTCCCATCACTGCGACATTGCTTGTCGTGGAAGCGCAACGCAACTTAAGGTACATTGACGCAGAGTGTCGCATCTAAGAACTGAACTGAACTAAGCTTAAATCTACCATGTTAAAGTAATCATAGTGAGTATTTTTGTTGTTTATGGTCTTGTGGTAACTCTATATAAAGTCTACTTATTTTTTGCTTTTATATAAAACCTGTGTGGTGTCCATTTCTAGTGTTGTCACTGGGTTACTGTATGTGGTCACATCTGCTTAACTTACAACGCCTCTGAAATAAGCCTTGACTGCTCGTGCCAAGCGGTACAAAAGGGGGAGGTGATGGACGGAGCATCTGAGTCAATCCAACACTCACACCCAGTCAAAAGATCTGGGTTTAATCCATCACCGTTCTTTAGCCCACTCTGCCACCCCAGTTCAGACATGGCTATATGCAAATCAGTCTGACCCTGTGCCTCATGGGGACAGTCCAGCCCGAACTGCCAAGCCATGTCTTTGCTGGACCGGAAACAAGCTTCCGAGGACCGGTTTCTGGCATTCCAGCCGTCTTTAGCCCGGCTTGCTTGAATCCAGTGGCAAAGTGAGCAAGGGACGCGCCACGCAGCCTAGAGGGTGAGAAGGGGTTATTTTAGGAGTGTAATCCCCCTTGTCCTGACTAGAGGAGAGGGTCCCTACTTGTCACAAGTACCTACCTGTGCCAACTAGAGACCTCCAAATCTAACAGTAGGATATTGATCAGCTTGACCATCCAGAAGCCTAGCCTTTTGATGTACTTGTTGAGCATACTCAAATCCGGAATTGGACCACATTCGCTGGATTTTTTGTGAAAAGCAAAAACCTCAGGTAGAAGCCAAAGTACTTCAGCACTCTTGGTACTCATTCAAGTGAATGCTCCAGTGGAGTTGGTTATTTTGATTTGTAAGACCCCTAAGGGCAGACAAATACTTTTACTTAACCTTCAGAAGCACACTTTTTGGAGAATAATCTATCTACCTGAAGATTTATGGCCTTTAAAATCCTTCCAGGCACCAGAGTGGATCCAGAAACTTTAACAAATGATACCCTTTTCCTGGTGGCGCCATCGGACTCCATCCTACCTAGGACCTGGTGACACTTAGGTGCATATAGGTACCACCCCTCCGCTCTGACATTAGTTTTCGTGTTTTTCCCCATATCCTTAGATGTTGAAACAGGAGTGACAAAACAGATGAGAACTGGCAGAGAACACATCCAAGAATTGTATGAAGTCCCAAAAATGTACTGCACAACGGAGTGGTGGGCACGCAGTGAGGAATTGGAGACAAAGTATCTAAAAGATAAAGCTTTATTGAGGTAAGCAACACATTTTTTAAACAATACTTGTATCTACAGACACTTTATTATTGGAAACCGAGCCAAAGAAGTCTCCATCTAAAAGAAGTGGGGTCTGAAGACCCGACTTGCAGCAGGAAGCACTATACTACTGAATGGGCATTCCCTGCAGATATGAAAATCGATACAGTAGTGGCTGATAAAAGTGTGGACTAAAGCCTATGTAGTGGCTTGGCAGATATCCACAAAAGGAACAGCTCAGGCTAGAGAGCAGTCACAGCATTTGCTCTGGTGGAATGCGCCCTCTGATCTTGAAGTGGGTCTTTTTTTGGCCAGAGAATACTGTAGCTTAATGTGATGGAATAGAGTTCACTTCTAGACCGCCTTTTCTTATTTGCACCAGTGAAACAATTGAATAGATGTTCATCAATACCACATTCTTTAGTCCTAACTATACAGAAGCGAAGGGGGCAACGTGGACCCAATCTGTGTAATTTCTCCTCCTAGTTTTGATGGATGTGGGGGGGAAAAAGGTACTGGGAAGAATAATAGTCAGCCCCACGAGGACGATACTCCTTTCTGAAGGAAGTGCATGTACCAGAGGACTGAGCGGAATTGGAGGAAAGGCGTAGAGTAATGTCTCGGATCAGTTGATCAAAAGTACATACCCTCTGAAGCCGGATTGGGGATACCTGGATACGAAAACACATCATTTTGCGCTTGTTGGGTCCGCGGACAGATCGATGTCTGGAAGTCCCCATCATTGGAAACTGTCCTGTGCGACTTTCTCGTTCGTGAGCTTCGATGAAAATGCGACTTAAGGCGTCTGCATGAACATTGAGGGGGCCTGGAAGATGGATCGCAGATATGGTCTACTTTTTCTCCAGTAGCCATTTCCATATGGCTTGGGCCTCTTGTGATCGGGGTCTTGACCAGGCTCCTCCCTGTTTGTTCAGGCAATACATGGTTGTGGTATTGTCTGTCAGGACTATCAGGGAGGGTGTCTGGATGGAAGGGAAGAATGACTTTAGTGCTATATGTACAGCTCTTAGTTCTAACATATTGATGTGATAACCCTTATCCCCTTCTAACCACATCCCCTAAACTTTAAGAGGGCTCATGTGGGCTCCCCATCCCAAGGAGGTATGAGTCAGTGAAGAGAGTCTGGCTGGGAAGGTCCTGATGGAAAGGGACTCCGCTTAACAAATGAGGACATTCCATCCCACATTTTAGGGATTCACTGGCCATCTGAGGCAGAGTCACTGTGTCCTCCTAGTGGTCCGAGCTCTGTAACCACTGATCCTCTAATGCCTGCTGGAGAGGTCATATTTGCTACCTGGCATTGGGAACAATGAAGATGCAGGACGCCATGGATCCCAGGAGAGAGGATACTAGTCTGGCCATGGAGTGAAGTGTGCATTGAAGAGTGCGACACTTGTTTCTGATCGACGATAACCTCTACTCCGAAGGAAACCATCTTGAATCTGCGGTATTCAGAGTTGCACCCAGGTAGTGAATCCTTTGGGTTGGGTTGAGGATACACTTTCTGTAGTTGACTTGAATGCCCAGACAGCTTACAACTCAAATACAGGATTGAAGGTGCTCCTGCAGTAGAGGAGATGATGAGCTCTTGAGCAACCAGTCTTCCAGGTATGAGTATACGAAGATCTTCTATTTCAGCAGGAAGGTGGCTACCACCGCTGTGCATTTTGAGAACATGCGGGGCACTAACATGAGCCCGAAAGAGAGGACTTTGTACTGGAAGTGCTCTGAAGCCACCTGGAACTGTAGGAATTTCTGATGTTTTCAGGAAAATGATACATGAAAATATGTGACCTGCAGGTCGATGGAGCACATCCAGTCCCCTTGGTGGAGCTGGTGGAAAATTTGGTTCAGTGCCAGCATACCGAACCTCTTGTTGTGGATTAACTTGTTTAAGAGTCTTACGTCGAGTATGGGTCTGCACTCCCGGGTTGGACCCTACTTTAACACCAAGAAGTAGCAGGAGTAAATTCCCTGCTGTGGTTGAGACAAGGAAACCTTTTTGATGGCTACTTTTTGCAGCAGAATAGGTACTTCTGCCCGAAGTAGGTCTTGTTGTTGGATAGAGGTTCTTCGAGGTGGGACTGTCGAAGGCGGGGACTTGAATCTGATTGAGTAACCACTGCACAATATAGAGCACCCACTGGTCTTTTGTGATTTTGTGCCACTCGTCTAAGTGTGCTGTGATACTCCCCCCGACCCCCCACCGGAGTGGGGAACAGAGATGGGGGAAGCAAACGCTCATTGTTTTGTTGGTTGCTTAAGAGAGGAAGCTGGTGATTTGGAACCTCCCTGTCCACGTCCTGGCTGACGCTGATGGTAGTGGGACCTGGACTGGTGATGTTGATGGAAGCCTAGTGAGGGGTTTGGACCCTCTGCTGATACTGGCAACAGTCGTAGGGGCGGTATCTGCTCCTAAACTCCTTGCGCTTCTCTAGACTCACTGCTTTCAGGGTGGCGAGCTCAGATTTCATCCTTGTCATTTCATCATCGGCATGGGTGCCGAGTAGGTTCCATTGAAGAGCAGATTCAGAAATCTGTGCTTTGCCTCTGGTTTCAGTCCAGAAAGCCGAGCCAGGAGGAGCGCCTAGCGCAGATCCCCTGCACTGGGAGTATCGGTGGGCTGCTAGGTACGAAGTATCAGCTGCCATGTTGATCACCTGATTCCGCACTAATCCACCCTACTGGAAATCTTGCCGATCTTCCTTAGGCAGTTTTTGTTTGAACCTAGACAGGGAGTCAAATTGTGTCCTATCATATCTTTCTAAAAGGGCTGAGGCACTAGCGACTTTCAGATAGGAAGCAGAGGTGTTGCACATCGTTTTCCCTAGGGAGTCCATCTGCTTACTGTCCTTATCGGGTGGTTCAATAGAGGGCACCGCCCCTGGGTGAGTCTTCCTAGCCGCTGCCACTATGACAGTCTGGCGGTGGATCAGCCCTCAGAAAGAGGGGATCCTGGTCAGGTGCTTTACACTTCTTTTCAATACACAATGGTGCAGGCCCTATCGATGCTGGTGCAAGCAAATTCTGAAGAGCTGGTTCAAGCAGACCAAGTACCAGAGAAAGCAGTGAGCTGGAAGACGACCTGTGATACAGTGTCTCAAAGATTACTGTTGCCGAGGTGGTTGGAGCAGGCATCTCAATGTTAAGCTTAGCTGCACCTCTACATAAGACCTCATTGAATGTGACAATATCGTCCACTGGTGAAACCCTAACTGGAGGTGATCACAGTCAGTGTAGGTGATTAGTCTAACAGACTATCTGGATGTATCTGTAGATCGGGAAGGAGACCTGTTTCTGTGGCTCCAAGATCTGGACGAGAAGGAGTTATGGGATCTGGAAGGTGATCATCTGTGAGTTGTCCTAGACCGAGACCTTCTTGTTGAAGGAGAATGTGCCTTCTTGAAGGTCTTTGCGGAGATTTCGTGGCAGTTGTCGCAGAAGGAGGAGCATCAGCGGAGATTCCGGAAGGTGAATAGGTTTGAGAAGTCCAAACCTGGACTTTGCCCTGGAACTCTTCATTATTTCACACTCTGTAGCCACCACGGTTAAAGATTAACTGATGGCGTCAATTGTTCTAGACTAGGGGATCCCTCTGGAGTAATCTTCACAATTCTGAGTTCTGGATAGGATGATATGCTTCTAGATGTCGACTGTCAGACCTCGAAGCTCATCTCTGTGTTTGTCACGACTTCGGTGCGGGTTAACCAAAAGCCTGCTGCCTTTTTGCCAGTGGAGACACGTGCAAAGTCATACGTCTCAACAACATCCTTCTAGACGCTGAGCGCCTCAGTCTCGACATTGGCAAAACTGTCAACCGTCTGTGCCTTGATGGCAGCGAGGGCCCTGACACTAAAATTCTATGCCTAACGTCGGTGGAGTTTTTGACATTGACCGCCCATGCTTGTTTGGCAGCGAGGCTCTCGATGTTGAACGTCTGGCTCGGACGTTGGTTTAGATCTCGAAGTTGTCAATGTCAGCCAGTGAAGCGGCAGACACGTTCTTGTTGCCGACCGAAGTCTAGACATCAAATTACTTGGGGCCATCTCCGGTGACGATCTTTGGGCTTTAGTTCTTGATGCCAGAGTAAGCAGTTTCAGCGTCGACTGTCTTCGCCGATGAGGCAGAACGCCTTGACGGCAATTTCTCCTTTGACATTGCTGAATGCTGCAGAGGTCTTGATGTCGATCGTGACTGTGAGCAAACAGGTATTCTTGACATTGATCTTCTCTCTGTTGATGGGGAGGCAGAGCAGTGTCTTCTTTTTTCCTTGGGACTGAAGAGGAACTGGCAACTGCGTGCGTCTTCCTCGCCGCTGCCACAATTACAGAGTCTGCTGGAGGGTCAGATTTTACAAAAACGGGGTCAGAAGAGGCCGGTTTGTATTTCTTCTGAATGTGGGCTGGCACCGCTCGGATAGCCGCTGGAGTTAGGAAAACCTCTTTGACAGGATCCATAATCCCCGGGACTAAAGGCAGCAGTGGACGAGAGATAGCTTTTTTGAGTAAAGTCTCAAAAATTACTGTCGTTGTAACCTGAGGGACAGACATTTCAATGCTCAGCTTCTGAGCTCCTCTTTGCAGGACATCCAGATAAGTGCCAATGTCATCCACTTGGGAGGATCTGGACGTAGGACTGTCCGTCAACGTAGGGGAGTAATCCCTCTTGGAAGACCTGGTAGAAGAGGTAGATGAAGTAGACGGAGTTCGTCGACGCCTACGGTGAGCACTGTGCCTCCTCTCCCGTGATCTTTTTGAACGCTCATCCCTTCTAGGAGAGCGAGATCTGACCCGATCTTCTGAACGAGGCCTGACCGGCTTTTCTCTTCTGGGAGATCGGGATCTTCTGGGAGATCTGGTTGGTGTTCTCACAGGTGATTTGCGCCTGGGAGGACTATGCTTGTCCATCTCCTCTACCAGACTCTGAAGAGGAGACCTGTGTTGTGGGCTGACATATTTTTGCATACGTTTGGCAGCCCCAGAATCTCGCCAATGGTCCAAAGACTTGTACCATCTAGGTGACAGTCTGACTTGCTCAGCCGAAGGATCTGGCCGACGCACAGGAGATCTGCGCACAGGACTTCTGGACCTTGAAGATGCAGTTGAGGAGCCAGACGGCCGTGAAGTGGAATGACCAGAAGCTGACTCCGTTACCATGATCACAGAGTTTCTTTCTGAATGCCTCGACGTCGAGCGTTCTTCTCTCGCCGCCGAACGCCTTTGGGGGGTCGGCGGGTCAAACAATCTCGACTTCGAATGCCTCGACAGCGATCGATGTGAGGATCTATGGTCTCTCGACGCCGAGCGGCGATGACCAGCCGTCAACGGAGTCCTCTGTCTCGATGTCGAACGGCGATGACCGGCCGTCGACTGAGTTCTCCGTCTCGACGTCAAACGGCGATGCCCGGCCGTCGACGGAGCCCTCTCTCTCGACGTCGAACGAGGATGTCCAGTCGTCGACGGAGCTCTGTCTCGACGTCGAACGGTGATGACCGGCCGTCGACGGAGTTATCTGTCTCGACGTCGAGTGCCTGTGCGACGAAGGCGGAGGGGTATTCGACACCCTCGATGCCGAGCGTCGACGAGACACTGACGGAGACTGCGTCCTCGACACCGATCGACGAGTTACTGTTGATGGCGGAGGGGTCTTGGTCCTCGACGCCGAACGCCGCTTCTTGAACGACGGCGGAGGGGTCACACTTCTCGACGCCGGTCGAGAAGTGTGACCCCTGGCTGACGGCGGAGGAATGACCCCCTTCGACGCCGATCGTCCCCTGGTTGACGACGGCGGAAGGGCGTTTGATCTCGATGCCGACCGTCGCCCGGTTGACGGCGGCAGAGTCACATCTCTCGACGCCGATCGTCGCTCGTTGACGACGGCGGAAGGGATCTCGACGATGGAATTGGATCCTTCGACTTCGTCGACGTACCTGTTCATCTTTTCGACGGCGAGCCCGCCGTCAACGGCCTTTTTGAATCCAAACGATCCACCAGTGGTTCTTTCCTCTGGCCAAGCCTGACGCTGAGGCTGAAGGGATGGAAGACCTGTCTTTTGAAGATGTTTTAGTCTTCTTGGAACCCCTTCTTCCCTGGAGACCTTCCTCTGGATGACCTATGAGCCAGGCCATAGATGCGAATTCTCTCCCTGTCTTTGAGAGTTCTTCCTGACAGGTGCTCGCAGTGAGGACAGGTGCCTGGATCATGTTCTTCAGGCAGACAAAGGATACAAACATCGTGGTTGTCTGATTTTGCTTTCTTGTTACCACAAGGACACTTATCAAAAAGTGAAGTCATTTTCAACTGAAAATGCCCAGTAAACTCACTTAAAAAGGCAGTTCCTTACTTGACTAGATGAAAAATGTCAAAGTAAGTGAAAAAGTTGTTCAAAGTGAAGTAATCTTCTGTCAGAAAACAGAAATTAGTGGAGCTGTGTAACCATGATCCTTCCTGAAGGAGCCGGAAAGAAGAACAACTGACCTAACTGTCACCCCTGAGGCATGATGGGATACAGGGGGTCAGGGGTGCCTTAAAGGCACGGTGTCAGTTTATTGCTATGCAGCTACAGGTTAGCTTTTCAGTCTTTTTAGACTGTGTGTTTGCAATGCAGCCTGGGAGCTTTCTATGCTTCCAGTGAGTTATGAGAATTTCTACTGCTTTCTGAGCATTAAAACAGTTTCTAAACAATCTTTGGTGTTGTTTCTCATGTTTCTAATGCTTATTATTCATGTATGGTGGAAATTCTTCACAGCATATTTCAGCTCTGATGTTATTTGGCTGCTATTGCATTTTTTTAATATATATGTTTATATATATATATGTTTATATATATATATATATATGTATATATATGTGGGGCACATATAATATAGTGTTTCTGGGGACCCGCGCATGGGCGGGAATATTCTAATGCTTATGACTATTGATGAGGATCCCCTGGAAGAGAAGTCAGCGTTTCCTGCAGTATAGTGCGTTCTAGTTAGCTATACCCAAGATTAACTCACTTCACAGGTAGCTCGATGCGGGGCAGTGCAAGTCGCAGGAGATTGAGATAATCAGGCAATGCCTCTCTACTCCTGTTGGCGGTCACCCAAGCCCTAAGTATAGTCAGACAAGGGGCTCTGCCCGAACAGCACCGCAGCGATAGGATAGGCCCATCAGGAAAGACAGGGCCAGCAAATGTCAAATACCACCAGGGCCCCGAGCCCCAAAAGTCAATGTCCCCAGCAAACATGCCTCTCAAGGTCCAGCGCACTTAAAATGCATGAGATCAGACGGGCATAACTGGCACTGAGAATAGGCAAACAAGAACAAGATCGAAGCAGTACATTCCTGCAGCAGTTTTGAAAGCCACCTCGCCCCTCCGGCTCGTCACAGTAGCCAGCACCCACATCTGCCACGTGCGCAGCGCAACAAGCGAAGATGCTCCGCAATATGTGGCCGAATCGCCAGTTAGTCGTTACCTTAGTGTGGCAGTGGGTCAGCGGGTATTCCGATATTCCTGCTCAAAGCTCGGAACCCATAGGTCCAGTCCTGCATTAGGCGCCAATCGCGATGACGCAGCCCAATCCAAAATGGCGGCAGCTCACGCCGCCGCTTCTTAAAACTAATTCCGTGGCAGTTTGGAGGTTCAGTGGGCTCTCATGAAGGTTTATTTCATGCAAATTATCCTCTGCTTATCCAGAGCCTTACCCCACCTCCACACGATTTTGTCTAGGGCCGCCACACGATGCACCGCTTCTCCCTCGATCAGGCCTGTGGGGCCGCGCTATCAATTAGCACTCCGCGCCCGTGCAGGCCTACAGCGCCGCCGGATCCCACCGCGAGCTCCAGTCGGACCAAGTGTCCGGGTCCTTCCCAAGAGGTTCTAGTTGACCCAGGGCGCCGGCTCTTCGGTCGATTGTGCCTCAGGTCATCCGCTGCCGTTATGTACCGGTACAGGGTGTATACGATTAAGAACAGCCAGGAATATGAAAGGATTTCTCTTGCAGCCGGCGGAGCTCGGTGGTTAAGCAGCCATCTCGCTGCTCGTCCGGCCACGCCCCCGAGCACGCAGACCTTTAACCTAACAGCTTGCACTTCCCATTTGAGTACAGAAAGAGGCAAGAGTAGTACAGAAAGAGGCAAGAGAAGTAGAGAAAGATGCAAGAGTAGTGCAGAAAAAAACAAGAGAGGCAGAAACAGTAAGAAATGTGCAAAAAGAGTAAGAATTGTGCCGAAAAAAGCAGAGTTGCAGAAAGAGGCAAGAGAGATGCAAAAAGAGGCAAGAGGGGTGCAAAAAGAGAAGACGTGTGCAGAAAGAGGCAAGCGGGGTGCAGAAAGAGGCAAGAGGGGTGCAAAAAGAGGCAAGAGAAGTACAGAAAGAACCAAAAGAGGGGTGCAGAAAGAGGCAAGATGGGTGCAGAAAGAGGCAAGAAGGGTGCAGAAAGAGGGAAGAGAGGTGCAGAAAGAGGGAAGAGGGGTGCAGAAAGAGGCAAGAGGGGTGCAGAAAGAGGCAAGAGGGGTGCAAAAAGAGGCAAGAGGGGTGCAAAAAGAGGCAAGAGAAGTACAGAAAGAACCAAAAGAGGAGCAGAAAGAGGCAAGAGGGGTGCAGAAAGAGGGAAGAGGGGTGTAGAAAGAGGCAAGCGAGGTGCAGAAAGAAGCAAGAGAGGAAAAAAGGCGTGGAAAGAAGCAAAAGAGCTGTAGAAAGAGGCAAGAAAGATACAGAAAGAAGCAAAAGAAGCACAGAAAGAAGCAAGAGAGGTGTAGGAAGAGTCAAGAAAGGAAGAAAGGTACAGAAAGAGGCAAGAAAGGTGCAGAAAGAGGCAATAGAAGTGCATAAAAAAGCAAGAGAAGTGCAGAAAGAAGCAAGAGAAATGCAGAAAGAGGCAAAAGAGGTCTATGCACTTTTAGCAATAAGTAACATGTGACCAGTCCAGCTTTGCAAAGGGCCTTTCACCACGCTGTAACACAGATAGCTGTATTTTTGGTATTATTTGAGCCGTTTCAGCTAGAAACATGTTTTTTGTTTAAATCTGCATTCGGAGGTGATGGATTATGTGGCAAATGCGGAAAAGTTATAATTATGAGAAATTCGGCGTGGCCGAACAGTCGCATAATTCTAGTGGCCCGTCTCATACCTCTGACTAGGTCCAGAAGTGCTCCTCTGTGGTTGCTTCTTTTTTTGTGTGTTTTTGAGTTTACAGTTTGGCTTCTATGGAAACGAGGAAGACTAAACCAGAGTTTTCCACTCCACAACACAGACTACCATACCACATAATTACTCTTCATAACACACAATCCCATTCTACAGAATTCCTATATTCTAAATACCTCATACTTTCTAGCCACATAATTTCACTGAACATACCACATAATTCCACTACACACAACATACATCCACTCCACTCCAAAAAACATTACTAAAAAGAGTTTACATTTACAACGCCAATAGCTCTAACTCTCGCACATGGGAGTCCTATTGCATTGCAAATACTTGTTTAACCAGTAGACGTGTTTGCAGAGTGGTGGAGAAAAGGGGCTGGGCCTCTAACCAGTGCTCAGGAATCCCGCTGCCTAGGATTTACAGGACTTGGACTTACAGTAGGTACCAGGAGGGCTTCATGGCCCCCAAAGTCCCTCAGAAGTAAAGTGGACTTCATTCCCTAACCAGTAGTGTGCCACGAGGCATGTTTGCAGAGTGGTGGAGAAAGGGGGATAGCCTCTGAAAACCTTTCAGCAATCCAGCTGTGTGGGGCTTACTGGAGGTAACAGGAGATGTAGCTGGCCCTCAAGGACATCCTTGAGGGGCAACTACCCCTCCTGTTACCTCCAGTAAACCCCACACAGCTGGATTGCTGAGACGTAGTCAGCGGCCACGTCCCCTTTTTACACCATTCAGCAAACGTGCCTCCTGTCGCACTCCTGCTTGAGGGATGAAGTACAGTTTAGTCCTGAAGCCCTCAGGACACAATGGGACCTCGTTGCCCCACCAGCAGTGCGCGAAGAGGTGCGATTTGAGGGTGTTGTAAAAGGGGGGCACCCTCGGACCACCTCTCAGCAATCCCACTGTGTGGGTCTTTCTGGAGGTACTTGGTGGGCTAGATGGCCCTTAAGGACCATCAGTAGTGAAGGGGACTTCATCCCCCAAACCAGAGAGTGGCAGAAGGCGCGTTTGCAGTGTAGTGCAGAGAGGGGGTGGGGCCTAAGGCAAGTTGCCAATTTCTTTCTTAAAAAAAAATAGGTTGGGGGCTGTGTGGACCCCCTTCCCTCGACACTTTTGGGCCCCAGCAACCGCATCCCCAGGCCTGAGCCATTTTAAAAAAATAAAATGAAAAGGGATGGGAAGCCTAAGGCTGATTACGGTCCTGGAACCCCATCACCCAGGGCATGGCCAATCCTTTTTTTTAAATGTGTCACCAGGGCCTTTGCGGCACCCTAGCCAGGCCATTTTAGGCCACGGGGACCTTATCCTCTCTATTTACATTACCGCCCCATGGACCGGGCTCACCCGGGGGCGTAAAGAAACTAAGCATGGGAGACTGCACTTTGTTTTAAAAAAAAATGACATTGTGGCGGGATTTGCTGACCCTACGGGACTCCTGCCGACATTTAAAAAAAATGTTTTGTGGGACCCCCTGAACAGGCCCAGGGGGTCATTGTGTTTCTATCTTGCCCCCTTTTCTATCCTTTTTTTAACCTTTTTTCTTGTTACTTGGTTCAACCGAGTAACAAGATGGCTGCCAACACTTCCTGGTTTGAAGTGTTGGTAGCCCATCAGATCTCAGGGTTGAGATAGGGAGGATTTGAGGATCTTCAGCGGCCACAGTTGTATATCTGAGAAATCTTTAAATTTCTCAGGAACTACTGAACAAATTCACACCATTTACCAAAAGCTGCGCTTTCTGAACCAAGAGCTACCTTTTTGCCAAATATGGTGTAATTCTGTTCAGCAGTTCGCGCTGTAGTCGTGCCTAAAGTTTCCTACGGAAATGAACATGGAGAAAACATGTTTTGGCAGCCCCCTTTTTTCTTCGCCTCCACTTGATGAATCACATTTGAAACGTTTAACACCACAGTTGAAGTGAGTGGGCCATTAGTTTTAAAACTTTCGCAAAGATTCGTCAAACGGCTCCAAAGATATTGGCAAAAGAAAAAATGATTTTTACATAGAAAGAAGGTCCTAACTTTATATAATATATATATATATATATATATATCTCCACCAAAGCGATCCTCAGACTCTGCGCTCTTAACTGTGGGTGCTCAGCAAAGGGGCCAGATCATGGCCCAATTAATTTTTCCACTAAGAAAGCGGCACTCAGGGTTTGTAAAGTTCAGCAGTTTCACTTTATTTCTCCAGCTCGGACTGGAGAAATAAAGTGAAACTGCTGACTTTACAAACCCTGAGTGCCTGGTGATAGAGATAGAGATAGAGATAGAGATATATATATATATATATATAATCCAACTTGTCTCCAAAGTGCCTCGAGCACAGACAGCTACGCAGACAGCAAAAATAGGCCAGAGTCGGACTTGTTCTTCGCGAATGCTTTATTTAGTGCATAAAATGGTGCATGTCGTCAGACGCGTTTCGGGCACGTCCATGCCCTTGCTCACGGATACCTAATGGTAAAACAGCACTGTAATTTAAAAGAAGGATCACCTGTGTATTACGTGCCAACCAGTGATCAAGCATAGCCACAGAAATAGGACTGAACAACAAAGCTGTCAGATAGAACTTACTAAGGCAGGCGCCATTTTAAAGTGCGTATAGTGCAGAGTCACGGCATGAATAGTAAACAAATAGTAAACAAACAATCACGTTAACGTTATGGCTGATTATTGTAAACATTGATATATACTTTCTAAAGTGCTTGTGTGCAGATTGCAAATCAAAAAATGCTAATATGTCAACATGTGAACAGCAATCAATGGCATATGTTGAGCTGGAGAAATCGCGCTCCCAAGACATGCACAAATGCGTGAATATTGCGCCATATATCCTTTCACTCTATTGTCTGTACAAATACATTGAATTGGAAAGGATGTTTGGACCAAGCCTCAAATAAGCTAAACACGATGTGCTCGACAGTAAAAATGGCTGACATATTATTTACAACAAGGGGTGGTGAGGGACAGAGTCTCTGAATTAAGCAGAAAGCTCTCACCCAGTCAAGAGATCAGGGCTAGATCCAACACTGTTTTTTAGCTCACTGCACCATCCCAGTTTCAGAACCTGGCTGTATGCAAATTAGTCTGTTCCTGTTCCAGTGCATGATGGGAACAGGGCAAACCAAACTACAAAAGCCAATTCTACCACTGGGAAGGAAACAAGCTCCCGGGGACCGGTTTCTGGCATTACAGCCGTCTTCGGCCCGGTTTGCTTGAATCCTGATGGTGCAATGAGCAAGGGTCTCACATCTGAGAATACCCTTCCACGCTTAGGGTGGACAAAAATATTTACAACAAGGGGTGGTGAGGGACAGAGTCTCTGAATTAAGCAGAAAGCTCTCACCCAGTCAAGAGATCAGGGCTAGATCCAACACCGTTTTTTAGCTCACTGCACCATCCCAGTTTCAGAACCTGGCTGTATGCAAATTAGTCTGTTCCTGTCCCAGTGCATGATGGGAACAGGGCAAACCAAACTACAAAAGCCAATTCTACCACTGGGAAGGAAACAAGCTCCCGGGGACCGGTTTCTGGCATTACAGCCGTCTTCGGCCCGGTTTGCTTGAATCCTGATGGTGCAATGAGCAAGGGTCTCACATCTGAGAATACCCTTCCACGCTTAGGGTGGACAAAAATATTTACAACAAGGGGTGGTGAGGGACAGAGTCTCTGAATTAAGCAGAAAGCTCTCACCCAGTCAAGAGATCAGGGCTAGATCCAACACCGTTTTTTAGCTCACTGCACCATCCCAGTTTCAGAACCTGGCTGTATGCAAATTAGTCTGTTCCTGTCCCAGTGCATGATGGGAACAGGGCAAACCAAACTACAAAAGCCAATTCTACCACTGGGAAGGAAACAAGCTCCCGGGGACCGGTTTCTGGCATTACAGCCGTCTTCGGCCCGGTTTGCTTGAATCCTGATGGTGCAATGAGCAAGGGTCTCACATCTGAGAATACCCTTCCACGCTTAGGGTGGACAAAAATATTTACAACAAGGGGTGGTGAGGGACAGAGTCTCTGAATTAAGCAGAAAGCTCTCACCCAGTCAAGAGATCAGGGCTAGATCCAACACCGTTTTTTAGCTCACTGCACCATCCCAGTTTCAGAACCTGGCTGTATGCAAATTAGTCTGTTCCTGTCCCAGTGCATGATGGGAACAGGGCAAACCAAACTACAAAAGCCAATTCTACCACTGGGAAGGAAACAAGCTCCCGGGGACCGGTTTCTGGCATTACAGCCGTCTTCGGCCCGGTTTGCTTGAATCCTGATGGTGCAATGAGCAAGGGTCTCACATCTGAGAATACCCTTCCACGCTTAGGGTGGACAAAAATATTTACAACAAGGGGTGGTGAGGGACAGAGTCTCTGAATTAAGCAGAAAGCTCTCACCCAGTCAAGAGATCAGGGCTAGATCCAACACCGTTTTTTAGCTCACTGCACCATCCCAGTTTCAGAACCTGGCTGTATGCAAATTAGTCTGTTCCTGTCCCAGTGCATGATGGGAACAGGGCAAACCAAACTACAAAAGCCAATTCTACCACTGGGAAGGAAACAAGCTCCCGGGGACCGGTTTCTGGCATTACAGCCGTCTTCGGCCCGGTTTGCTTGAATCCTGATGGTGCAATGAGCAAGGGTCTCACATCTGAGAATACCCTTCCACGCTTAGGGTGGACAAAAATATTTACAACAAGGGGTGGTGAGGGACAGAGTCTCTGAATTAAGCAGAAAGCTCTCACCCAGTCAAGAGATCAGGGCTAGATCCAACACCGTTTTTTAGCTCACTGCACCATTTTCTGAATCGTTTTTGGCCACTATAGGTGTGGCAGGGTATACTCAGACATGAGTCCCTTTCTCACTGCTCCATCAGGATTCAAGCAAGCCGGGCCGAAGACGGCTGAAATGCCAGAAACCGGTCCCCGGTAGCTTGTCTCCTTTCTGGTGAAGAATTGGCTTGGTAGTTTAGTCTGCCCTGTTCCCATGATGCACTGGGCCAGGGACAGACTGATTTGCATATAGCCAGGTTCTGAGCTGGGATGGGGCAGTGAGATAAATAACGGTGATGGAACAAGCCCTGATCTTTGGACTGGGTAAGAGTGGTCTGCTCAATTCAGACACTCTGTTCATCACCACCCCCTTTTCTGAATCGTTTTTGGCCACTATAGGTGTGGCAGGGTATACTCAGACATGAGTCCCTTTCTCACTGCTCCATCAGGATTCAAGCAAGCCGGGCCGAAGACGGCTGAAATGCCAGAAACCGGTCCCCGGTAGCTTGTCTCCTTTCTGGTGAAGAATTGGCTTGGTAGTTTAGTCTGCCCTGTTCCCATGATGCACTGGGCCAGGGACAGACTGATTTGCATATAGCCAGGTTCTGAGCTGGGATGGGGCAGTGAGATAAATAACGGTGATGGATCAAGCCCTGATCTTTGGACTGGGTAAGAGTGGTCTGCTCAATTCAGACACTCTGTTCATCACCACCCCCTTTTCTGAATCGTTTTTGGCCACTATAGGTGTGGCAGGGTATACTCAGACATGAGTCCCTTTCTCACTGCTCCATCAGGATTCAAGCAAGCCGGGCCGAAGACGGCTGAAATGCCAGAAACCGGTCCCCGGTAGCTTGTCTCCTTTCTGGTGAAGAATTGGCTTGGTAGTTTAGTCTGCCCTGTTCCCATGATGCACTGGGCCAGGGACAGACTGATTTGCATATAGCCAGGTTCTGAGCTGGGATGGGGCAGTGAGATAAATAACGGTGATGGATCAAGCCCTGATCTTTGGACTGGGTAAGAGTGGTCTGCTCAATTCAGACACTCTGTTCATCACCACCCCCTTTTCTGAATCACTTTACATATTAGACACAATGCTAGCGTGCAAATTGCAAATTCATAGCTAGAGTAGCATGTATATCACAATCATTGTACGACAATCTATTATATAAGCCAAAACGATTGGATACCATTAAGAAACATACCCAAATGTATAAAGATGCAAAGTTCACCCTTAAAATACATTGACTGTACAAATACATAATGTTTAAAACCGACCCTTACGTACATTAAATCTATAAACAGCATTGTAGGACACCCCTCTGCCTGATGGTTCTATCATATGTACAGCATATGGTCTACACCCTCACCATTACGGTGTTCCTAATGGGTGATCTGGGCATGGTTATGTGTCTCACATGGGGCGATACAGGAATACTGATCCTAAAATATTAATGACAGTGCTAAAACTGGTGTTTAAAGTGCATAAAAGTTAAAATAAGTGTGCTAAAGTGCTTTGAATCCTTATATCAAAGTTAGAAAATTATGTCATATATGCCAAAAGGGTAGTCAGTAATACAAAGTTGAATACATATTGGAATTATACGCTAGTTACTGAGAGCCCTCAGTATATCCTGGTCTTAAAATGGTGCCACGAGATTATCATACTATACTGAGTTGGGACTATTCATAAGAAGTTGCGTAGATCTTCCCCCATGTTGAGGCCTCCTGGGGTCTTACTGTTTAGTTGGACAATCTACCTGGACTCTAGTTGTCTCAGAGTCTTTTCATTATCACCTCCTTTCTTATTGGGAACTACTGCATCAATCACGAAATATTTAAGGTGTGATACATCTTTACCGTGCGTAGTTTGGAAATGCTGTGCTACAGGGTAGCTCTGGTCAGCATTAACTATCGCACGTAAATGTTGCAAGTTGCGTACATGGACTGCCAACTTGGTGCTGCCCACATACACAAGGTTGCAGCTACACCGTAGTACGTATACCGCCAGTTCTGTGCGGCAAGTGAAATGTGTTTTGATGGCAATCGGGGTTGCATCAAATGGGGTAACATAGGTGGAAGTGTTAACCCCGAATTTGCAAGCCCGACAGGAACTACAATGGAAAAATCCTTTCCGTGGTGATAGCCAGTCGGTTTTAGATGCAGTCTCTGGGCTGTTTTTGACCAAATCATTACGCATACCGTAAGCACGTCTGAAGGTGACCCTGGGGCATCTGGTAAAACTTCTTTGAGCACATGATCAGTCATTACTATTGGCCATTGCTGTTTCACTATCTTGGTGATTTGGCGTGATTGTCGCCTGTAGCCTGTTATCAGCCTTATTGCCCCACTCTCCTGCTTTCTACCAGGTGTTTCTATGTTGGATCTATTTGGATCTATAAGCTCGAGGCGGTTTAAGGTATTTGCTTTCTTCATTGCCTCATCTAAGCTACTAGGATTATAACCCCTCGCCATGAGTCTAATTTTGACTTCACGTTGATGTAGATCCCTGCGTTCTGGTGTACTGCAGGTTCTATGTATCCTGAGAAATTCCCCATAAGGGATACTTTTGATGGTATGGTGAGGGTGGAAACTTTCTGCATGTAAAATTGTGTTTCCTGAAGTTGTTTTTCGAAACAGGCTGGTAACTATCTTATTCTCTTGTATTTCTACATGCACATCTAGAAAGTTGGCTTCTTTAGGGCTAGTGTTGGCTGTGAATTGTAAATTCAATTTGTTAATTTTGTTCATGTTGATAACTTTTACAAATTCCTGGGCCTGTGCCACAGTCCCCCGCCAAATAACAAAGACGTCATCAATGTATCGCCAGTATTTTACGACATTGTTCAACCAATAGCCCACATGTTGCCCCTTGAGTACATGTTCCTCCCACCAGCCTACGTGGAGCCCCGCGTAGCTGGGGGAGAAACATGACCCCCACTGCCACGCCCCTAAGTTGTTTGTATACCATGTTGTTAAATAGAAATACATTGTTGTTTAAACATTTATCAACCATCTTGATTAGCATTTGGTTGTGCCGGTACATTTCAACTGGGCGTTTTTCAAGAAAAAATTGCATGGCTCTTATACCGTCTATGTGGGCTATGCTGGTATACAGTGTTGATATGTCCATAGTTATGAATAAAAGGTCATCCGACCATGAACACTGGTTAATATGAAACAAGAACTCTGTCATGTCTTTGATATATGCTGGTAATGCAGTCACAAACTCTTGTAGGTAGTAAGCAATATATTCGGACGTGTTTTCGAAGATACTATTGATTGCAGATACAATGGGTCTACCTGGTACAGGGACTTGTTGTTTATGTACCTTAGGGATAAAGTACATGTTGGGGAGCACAGGAAACTCTTTAAGGAGGAATTTCAATTCATCTTTGGAGATGAGCCCATCTCGCTTCCATTGATGCAAATCATTGCGATACAGTTCTTGAATATGTTTGACTGCTGTCATGTCAGTTTTTAAATAACATGTTTGGTCGCTTAAATGTCAATTGCCTCCTCAATATATTCTTTCCTGCCCCAGATCACAATGTTTCCGCCCTTATCGGACTTCTTGATTATAATATTTTTATTTTCTTTCAGTTTATTCATTAAAGTTGTATACTGCCTCATTTTGTGAGAGGGCGGTTTGTGTGATCTTGCCGTTTTGTATTGCAGTGTCTTTAGTTCTTCAATCACCCTGTCTGTATACACGTCGATAGCATCTCTAGGCATGTTCGGAATACATGTTGATGTTGGTTTGAATGGACTTGAAGAGGGATCTCCCAATGTCAGGCCCTCTTGATCTGCTATTTCTTGTGTACTGCTCAAGTTCTCATCTTCATTGCGCAATTCATGTAGGGCACGCATTAGCCCCACGTCTTTAGCTTGTAATCCACTGAGGTCGCCTTTTTTACCTCGGTCCAAGTTCTTTTTGGTTTCTAAGCTAGTTTTGATGGTATAATATTTTTTAAGTTTGATTTTACGGATGAACTTGAATATATCTACTCTTGTGTTGCAGTAAATGAAATTGCTCTCAGGGCAATAGGAGAGTCCTAGAGATAGTAGTTGTTTTTCTGCTGCTGTAAGGTCGATTTCGGTTAGATTGATGATGGTATTCTCATCACCTACTTTTTGTATCTCCAAAATCATTTCTTCTTTTGCCTTCCTTTTTGTTGTGGCGCACCTGCGTCGCTGTCTCCTCCTTGCATTTCTCCTTTGCCTTGAGTTTGCTTCTGAGTCCTCGGACGTAGAGTGGATTTCATTTGCATGCGGATATATTCTAATTCCTCTGCTAGGGTCAAGTGCCCCATATCCCCTCGTTTTGAACCTGGGACACTGTCATCCGATTCATTTTCACTAGGCACTAGACTGGTGTCTGACCCAGATGCGGTGGACTCATTCCCTGCTGCTATGCTGGGTGTTGTTGTCCCTGAGTTCGATGCTGTAGTGGCTCTTTGTTTGCGCATGTGGTCGAATTTCCGGGCAAATGTATAAATCTGGCCCAACTCGTAATCCTGACGACCACGTGCGAATTTGTAGGTCTTTTTTGTTTTTATAACATCTTCATGTTTCTTTAGGCATTCTTTCATTTCCTTAATTGTTTTATCAATATGAGCCCGATCCTTGTTGAATTGTTCTTTCTCCAATTCCTTGCTGATGCACGCGATATATATATATATATATATATATATATTTTGTTTAGGCTCAAGATCCCCACACATGGGCGGGACTATTCAGTGCTTATTGATAAGTATCCCCTGGTAGAGAAGCCTTCTTCCTACAGAATATCCATTAGCATTGCCAAACTGATGGACCTCTGAGACTTTGTTTCTTAAATCGAAAGTGAAACTGCATAACAAGAATTGGAATTAATCTGTTAAATTCAGGGGTTACTAAATCAATCAGGTCATTAAACTTGGAAATATCAGCCAGTGGGGACTCCTGTAAAGTACATTAATCTTCTGCTCCCTCCCACAGTACTCAGTTATTCCAATACAGGCATCTGAGAGCTGAGCTCCCTTTGGCTGGCGCGCTCCTCATCACAATCATCCTGGTCATTCAGAATCCTTGCTATCATCATCAAATTTGCAGCCGGACAATTACACAAAGATCTAGGAGCAGGTTGCTGAGGATGCATGGACAACCGGTGGAGGGGAAGCTAACTACTGAATAGAAGCAACCATTTAAAGTGAAGATGAGGCAGCAGAGCTGTAACCACGGAATTAGGATAGATGCTACAAGTTGCAGTATGTGCGGAGTCATAACCGACGCTGGAGGTTGAGGCCACTAGTGTGTTCTGGTTGGGCCATGACAATTCTTGAAACATACACCCGAGAAAGTCAGGAAAGTCCACCAGAACATTACCCATAGGAGATTATTTGAAGGTAGGCATTCCCTGAATGGAACAAGATCTATCCTCAAATTGCAGCTTGGGGTGTTAATTGGAGATACAAGGCACCAGATGGGTGTCCAAATCTTGGGACCTTGGTTCTCAAGATCCTC
Organism: Lissotriton vulgaris; assembly: GCF_964263255.1. Taxonomy (NCBI): domain Eukaryota; kingdom Metazoa; phylum Chordata; class Amphibia; order Caudata; family Salamandridae; genus Lissotriton; species Lissotriton vulgaris. The sequence continues at coordinate 838,666,300 of NC_141687.1, forward strand.
ATCAGAGTAGACGTGAACAGGTCTTCCTTTCCCGCAGGTCTAGCTCCATACTACTGTGCTCTTTTTTCTTGGATGGATGAGTTTTCCATGTTTATATGTGGTTGAGGTTTGAGTGTGATGCAGATAAACGCTGTAGTTGAAGAGGGAGCAATACCACAATAGGACTGTGCTTGACTGACATTGTGGTAGATGTTGACAGGATCTACATGGATGGACATATTAATGAATCTGTTGGAGTATTGATGGAGAGGTAATTGATAGGGGCAATACCAAGGAAGAAACCATGGATAATAAGAGGGCTAGAATGCTGACAATCATCAACATAGACTGAGGAGGCATCCATGACGATTTCTTCGTAAAGGAGGAGGCATTAGTTCTGCTTGTATTTACTCATCAACACAGAGGCTGTCAACGATGCAGAGGATTAGTGTACCTTCTCAGTCAAGGATGAAGCAGCTGTCATCAATTGATCAGAAGACCTATGTACATTGACCTTTTCTGAAGAGTACGCACCCACAAGTGGAGTCTGTTCCTTCAAGGGAGGAACAGATTATGGCAGAGAGCCTCAGAGGAAGATGCTCTGACAGGGTCCTGTGACCTCGGACAGGCACTGAGCAGCAATCAACATTTACTTATTTATTTTTGCGATTTGTAAAGCGCGACTTATACCCGTAGGTGTCTTGGCGCTGTTGAATTGACAAGGGCAAATCTAGACCATGTAGATCTCTAAGTAATGTGAACATGGTAAAGGGAAGACAAGTTAATTAGCTGTTTTCAGCTGCCTTCACATTCTGTGGTCTTGCTCATTGTCAAGACTAGGTCTAATGAGGTGTACGGTTTTATTAAGTTCACGGGCCGTTACATGACCAGTATTTAGAGAAATGCCTCATGGACGTAGTGTAAATATTCAATGACTGATTTCTCTTAATGCTAAATGGATGCATCTATTGCAGTTTCCAACCACTAGCACATAATTTAAAGTACTGACAGTGCAAACCACACACACTTACCTCCTCTGTTCTGTGACAGTGAAGGCTCTCAGCTTCTCCTTCCCAGCATCATCTTCAGCTGTGCTGAAGTCTGTTTTTTCATCTAGTAGCAGATTCTGCAAAATAAATAGCAAGAAGATTACCAAATTAGCAGTAGAATAGTAGTTAAGGTGCACATAAAATGTAAAAACAGGTTGAAAAAAACCCCACAGAAAGAAAGTAGGGACACATGAGAAAGTATCAGCCGGAGGTTATACGGTAAGTCAATCTGTAAGAACAGTTCTAAGATCTGGTGACTGTGTGTGTGTGTGTGTTTGTGAGTGTGTGTGTGTGTGTGTGTGTGTGTGAGTGGGTGTTTGTGATTGTGTGGGTGTGTATATAGACATACATATTTATTTCACTTAAGGAAACACAGTTTAAGTAGAGCTGTCTGTGCCCAATGTCATTAATCTGAAACTCGAGCAAAAGCCATGCAAACCATAACTTCCACAACAAATGAAATGCTCATTAAGTGATCCCTTGATTTGATAGATACAATTACAAATGCCGTAAATAATCTTGCAGACGAGATACCATACAAACGTTCCATCAATAATATGAAGGATTATTGGTGTATGTGTTGTTATTTAATTACATTGAGCTTTTAGGTGTTGTAAATATTGTGAGGTCACAAGCATTGCATTTGGTGTATAATTTATGGTTTGTACAGATGTTGTATGTGTTTTTAATTGTAGAGCAAACTATAAATGGTGAGCTTCATTGTTTTTTAGGTTTCTATTTATAACTTCACTTTATATGTGTTTAAGGATTTTCAGAGGTATTGTTAAACATGTTATAAACAGTTTCCCTTTAATTGTAACGTTTCAGTGAATTTCTGTTTTCTACATACTAAATTCAAGTTCTTTGAAATGATTCCCTTCCACTGTGAACAGGAGGATATATGGCCAAGCCACTCCCCAACCCGACGCAGGCAGTCAAGCCCCTGCTGCATATAGCTTTTGAGAATCAAGGCATAGACCTGCTCCCGTTTCTCTTTTGAAATTCTTTTATTGTACATTTTTTATTAATTCTTTTAAAGGTCTCGGAGCCCTATTGTTGGTTTGCATGCCCTTACAGACTTGGACCCTCTTGCTAGGCTTAGGTAGGGTTTGCAAGATCCCAGCACCCCGTAATGAACCCTGCCTTGAGATCAGCAACCACTACGGAAAAATCTACTTTTTTCTTTCATATTTAATTCTGCCACACCCAAGCCAGAGGTCCGGGGGATGTTCCACAGACCCTTTATGGATCCTTCATTTTTTCTTTTTTCAGTAGGGGCGACACTAAGTCCCAAATACTGTTTTTTCATCTAGTAGCAGATTCTGCAACATAAATAGCAAGAAGATTACCAAATTAGCAGTAGAATAGTAGTTAAGGTGGGGCGTGGCTTAGCAAGCCACGATGGCGGCTGTGTTCTGCTGAGTCTCCGTGATCGGGCTAGCATCTTGCCCAGTTCCAGAGATCGCCAGGAGCCTCAACCTTCAGAATAGGCACCCGTAGTGCCCTCACTCCTAGAGGCGTCCTCCAGGTGAGCCGCAGATGTTGCTAGCGTGCGGCACCTGTACAAACATCTCCTGCCGGAGCCGAGTCACAAAATGGCGACCGCGGCTCCGTCCCACAGATGCCTGCACCGCTGAGCGCCCATTCCTCGATCGGAAGCCCTGAGAGGTGCAGCCAGCCAGCGGCTGCGGAGATCCTGGCTGTGTAGTGCAACCAGCCCGCGAAAGTGTGATCGGAACCGTGCTCTCTCCCGCAAACGTGCATTGGCGCGCAAGATGGCGGCCGCCATTCCGGAGCTCCACTCCACCATCGCTCCTTCTCAGCCGGGTGTCTAACCCGACTCCTGCACCGGCCCCGCCTGCCGCCGCGGATTGAGAAGTGCCTGCGGACGCACCGCCTATGCGGCGCCGAAACCTCCTGACGACCGCGGCTTCTCCTCCAGGTGGTGAGTGTCTGTCCCCCCCGGGGATCCCAGCGCCAGTACCCCAACGGCCTCCTGCTCCCTCTGGGGCCCACCGGAGGACACCCGCCACATCATCCCTTGGGCGGAAGGGCCGAGACACACCTGGCAGCACGGGCGGCTCTACGAGTCAGGGCGCCTGACTCCAACATGGCGCCTACGGAGACCCAGACACCGAGCTCGGAGCGAGCCCCCTTCTAGGAGCGGCGACGCTCCCCCTGAGCTGCGGCGGCGGCACGCCAAACCGAGGACAACCTACCGCTGCCCCGGACCCCCAGGACCCTACCGCTTGGCCCTCAGCCCCAGCGACCGGCACATAGACTGCTCCATGCACCTTGGGGGGGGGGCGCGAGAACCAGCCACCCACACACTGCCACGCTGCGGACAGCGAGAAGCCCCCTTCTCCTGGAGAACCTTGACAGTGGGGGGGAGCCCCCTGATGGTACGCGCCCGTGGATACCCGCACAGCCCCCTGCTGCACCACTGAAACCACCAGCGGCTGTGGACCGCCAGCGCGCTCCGGACCTGGGGAGCCCCGTGGCGAGTCCATAACCACCCCGGCACCAACAAGGACTGAGTAACCAACCCCCACCGGGTTGTCGTCTACCCCAACGAGCTGGCAGTTGACGGCCCATGTTCCCGGACTCCACAGAGGCGCGGTGCCCTCTTCTCCGGGCCCATGGGAAAACCGAAGGGCTCGCAGGTGACTGCCGTCCCTGAAACGGCCATTGAGAAAATACCGCACACGAGGACCTGGACACAAGCCAACACGCCACATACTGACCCCACATTATTGGCGAAACTGGACCAGGTGTTGGCAGCTATTGAACTATCCCGGCTCTCAATGGAGGAACGATTGGGCGTCTTGACGACAGACATTAGCCTGATTCGCGATGACCATCGTAAGCTGGCGGACAGAGTGAAGGAGGGAGAACAGATTGTGGCCACACTATGACCCATGGTGAAAGCGCAGGAAGCGGACATGAAGGAAGTCCTGCGCCGCGTGGCGGCCCTCGAGGAACGCACGGTTGATTTGGAAGGACGCTCGAGGCGATGCAACATCCGCGTCCTGGGTCTGCCGGAGGGGATTGAAAACTCGGACCCTCTGACCTACATGGAATCATGGACCAGATCGTTCACCCCCGAGTCAGAACGCTCAGCATTCTTCTCTGTTGAAAGAGTCCACAGGGTCCCCGCCCGGAAACCCAAGCCGGGTCTCCCTCCACGTCCCATGCTAGCTAAGTTCCTACACTTCCGAGACCGCGATGCGGTGCTTCGTGCGGCCCGAACGGCAGGCCCCCTGCAAGTAGAGGACCAACAGATCATGGTGTTCCCGGACTATGCCCGAGAAGTCCAGCAGCGGTCCACCTTTCTGGAGGTTAAAAGACGCCTCCGCGCAAATGATCTCCAATACCCCTTGTTGTTCCCGGCCCGCCTCAAAGTGCTGCACAAAGGGAAGGCCATATTCTTCACCACAGCGGATGAGGCACGGGATTGGACTGAGTTCCATTGTCTGCTGATCCCTAAGACCGGACCCCAACGGATGCACAACAACGATTCGCTACGATCTAGAAGACGGGGCACGAGGCGTACCCAGACAGGCCCCTCCAAAAGCCAAGCATCCTCCCCCTCGGGTTCACCCGACCTCACGCAAATCATGCAACAGAGGCGAGACGCCTTAAGAGCGGTGACTGAGCTACACATATCTCCCCTTGCACCGGACCTGGAAAGCCAACCGCACCTGTTCACCCCTGAGAAAGTCCGAGACAGTGATGGCACAATGTCGGGGTTTGGCCCAATCTCTTCCCCCCTTATTGCAACACACACAATGGACGCTACCCTGGCTGGACAACCTGGCACCTCTTCATGATGGGCGGAAAGACAATTGCTGTATCCTCTTTTCTTGGTTGCTTAATGCGCTATGTGATGTTTGTGTGCCAAGACTGCATAACCAGTTAACTATATGCGCTCGCGCGCGATAGACATTTCTCCTACAAAAGCCCGATCCGCGCACAAGCCTGGCAGTAACACATGCTGCCTCCCCCGCAGAATCCTGTTATATTTCTCCCCTAGTGGGACACTAGTTTGGATATGCCACCCCGGTGATATATCCCAGGTATTCGGACTGTTTCCCACCCTTGGTTCTACCTGTTGTTATCCCCGTCAGTTCCTCCCCTGCACTTATGGAAGCATGGCGCGCAGGAGCACACGCGAAACACATGGCCTTAATGCCCTCGGGGACTGCAAGGGGGCCCCGATCACATACACAACACCTTAGTAATGGCGGTTCCACAGTCGGATGTTAATGTCCTCACACTAAATGTACGGGGCCTTCACACACCCAGCAAACGCTATTCCGTCTACTCCTACATTAAGCGTATGTCAGCTATTATTGCTCTTTTACAAGAGACACATATTAACGCTACTGAATTAGGCCGGTTACAAACCAAATGGCGGGGGACCTTTTGTGCCACGACATACTCAGCATTTGCGCGCGGCGCCTTAATTTGGGTTAGGCCGGGCACCCCCTTCCGAGCACTCAGGCGGGTAGTAGACAGGGAGGGCAGATATGCACTACTGAAGGGAATTTTAGACGGATAAGGGATCCTCCTGAGCAGCATTTACGCCCCTAACACTGAGCAAGATAAATTCTGGGACCACCTCACAGGAGTCTTGGCCAGTTCACTACAGTTCCATGGGTCTTAGGGGGCGACTACAATTGCACGCTGGACCCCACTTTGGACCGATCACACCCCCCGCACATTCCCCAGTCCCCCGGCAAGCGGATTTCTTTAGAGCTTGGACCACACACTGGGCGCTCACCGATGCATGGCGACACTTGCATCCACTGGCTCGCATTTACTCATTCCACTCGATACCTCACAACCTTCGGGTCCGCCTAGACAGATTCTTATGCTCTGCACCAATCCTCCCTAGGGTAACCTCTTCGGACTACCTAGGTCGGATCCTCTCGGATCATGACGCCCACATTTTGCGCTTGACCTGGCGCCCCCGCACCCACCAGTCCCCACTTGGCGTCTCCCTAAAGACTGCTTATCGGACCTGGTATTCAGAGACCCACACAAAACCAGCATACAAGACTACTTTTCACACAACGGGAACACAGCATCATCGGGGCTAGTGGAATGGGATGCATTTAAGGTGGTGGCACGGGGGGAATGCATCAAACAGATTGCAGGGGTTCGCCGCACATTAGAACAGACACTCCTAGCCTTGGAACAGCGCCTAGCTACACTCACTAAACAAACCGATGACTCGGAGGAGCACGCCGCGCTCACAGCCGAGGCGAAGAGAATATACCAGGCCGCCTGTGATCTCAGGAAATACAATTTCAGGGACTATGCCTCCAGAGTCCATAAAGACAGGGACAAAACGGGAGCGCTGCTTGCCTGGATGGCGAGGCAGGACACAGAGATCCAACCAATCACGGATATTATCAACCCGGAGAGAGTGCTAGTCCAATCTCAAGTTGAGATCCTCCTGGCGTTCCAACACTATTACGCAGGGGTATACGAGGCCCCAACCTGGTACTCTCCATCATCCGTGGACCGCTTCCTCGATCCATTGACGTTGCCCACGATACAGGATGCTGACAAGCGTATACTCGATACTAAAATAGCACCCTCAGATATCATCCAAGCACTACGTGCCCTGTCTCGGAATAAAGCCCCGGGCTCGACGGCTTCCCCCTAGAATACTACTTGACATTTTCTCCCCTGGTGGTCCCCCGATTGGCTCGGATGTTCGCGGCAGCCCTTCATCTGGGAATGCTGCCCCGGTCACTGCGGGAATCCGTGATTGTTACCTTTCCCAAACCCCACAGGGATCCACTTCACATGGGATCGTATCGTCCTATCACGCTCCTGTCGGCAGACTGCAAGATCCTCGGGAAGATCCTAGCTGACAGGTATGCCCAGGTCATATGCCCACTGATCCACCCTGACCAAAGTGGATTCGTTCCGGGAAGGAACACCTCACAGAACATCCGCCGAGTCTTCCATGTCCAGGAACGGAACAGATTCCCCAGCGCCACCTGCCTCATTTTGGATCTGGAAAAGGCGTTCGACACCCTCACTTGGCCGTACCTTTTCACGGTCCTACGTCGTCTCAACGTTGGCCCGACACTCATGGCGTACACACGCCTTCTGTACACCGATCTGACAACGCGAGTATGGATTTGGAAACATATTTCATCTGCATTTGAGGTTCGGCGAGGCACGAGACAAGGGTGCCCCCTGTCACCTCTTCTATTTGCCCTGGCCGTTGAACCGCTGGCGGTCAGACTGCGCCAGGAGGGAATACATTAGAGCATCCCGCTCGCGGACGTTACGCATTGCGTCTCTATGTACGCAGATGACCTCCTCATATACGTCCGGGACATCGAGACTGACCGTACCCCCATAGGGGTGGCGCTTGCTGAGTTCGCAGACGCCTCGGGACTCCAAGTGAACTGGGCCAAGTCCACGATCTATCCCTTCCGCCCGGGCTTACCACCCCGTGCCCATAGACTCTCGTGGTCCGCGGAAGCCCCCCCGGTACCTCAGTGTCCGCCTGTACCACTCTGCGGCAGACATCTTCGACGGTAATCACTGTAAAGCGCTTGCTGGCCTTCGCCCGACTGTTGCCTTCTGGAACAAGCTCCCACTAGCCCAGATAGGGCGGATAGCCCTGGCTAAAATGGTGATGCTTTCCCGGCTCCTCTATCACTTCACTAATCTACCGGTGGTGTCACCCAGGTCCTTCTTCCGGGACCTCGACTCTCTCCTCGTTACCCTTATTTGGGGCGCAGGCCGACAAAGGGTGGCCTTGAAAACCCTCCAACTCCCCACAACACAAGGCGGGCTCGGAGCTCCCTCCTTTGAGTCCTATTTCCTGGCGGCGCAGCTCCAATGGCTATCGTATTGGACGGCGGACCGTTACACCCCGGAGACTTCTACCCCGACCGGCAGAGTCACAACCCCGGAACCTCCCCGTCTTCTCCTCCCGGGCACCAAACCTCGGCGTACATACCCCCTTCAGGTCACGATAGCGCGTCAATGCATGATGCGGATCCACCGGATGTCCCCCGGTAGAACCCCGTACTCCCCGCTACTACCGCTGGTAGGCTGCCCCAGACTGGACTCTTATTTCTCGGCTCCAATGTTTGCTGAATGGACGCATTGTGCCATCACGGACATGGAGTCGCTTTTTGAGGAAGGTCAGCTGAAACCGATCAACCGGCTGGTCGCGGAGTTCCAACTCCCCCCAGGTCAATTCCTCAGACACCGACAGCTACTCGAGGGTTTCCGTCCTTACTATAATCTCCAGGCCGGCGAACCCGACACGCATCCAGTATTACACACTATTCTACACATGGGAGTGGGACGCCATTTGGTCACCTGGCTGTATAAATCGATCCGGGAACTTTCGCACGCTCCCCTGGAGACCCTACGGCGCGCACTGCATGATTCAGAGTGGACCAAGGCGCTCGAGGCCCCGAAATGCGTTTCTAGGAACGCCCGATTCAAAAACATTCAATACTATATACTACACAGGGCATACCTCACTCCGACGTGACTGAAGAAGTTTTATCCGTCAACACAATTCCTATGCCCCAGATGTCGCTCCCCCGATGCAGATTTTCGCCACATGTTTTGGAGCTGTCCCGACCTCCACTCCCTGTGGCAAACGGTGCACGACACACTGACAGATCTCACAGGCCTCACAACCCTGGGCTCCTGGGAATCCAGCGCGCTAGGCATTTTTCACGTCCCTAAACAAGAACCGGTACACAGACGCTTTGTGTCCTTGGCGCTGCTGCTGGCAAAAAGATGCATAGCCATGCATTGGCGATCTCCGGAAGGTCCCCCCATAGCGGCATGGACGGGGGCGGTCTGTAAGTGGGCGGCGGCGGAGGAGGATGCCCTCAGGGAGGAGGAGGCCAGGGGTGCGCGTAAACGTCCCATCTCAATGGAATGGGCCATGCTCCTTCGTAGCTTCCGGCAGTCCTTACACACAGAAGACCCACCTACGCCCCTCCCTCCCCCATCAGAGTGAGCCCATAGTCCTTGACTGTGGCCCTTCCCCCCAGTACCGAATCCCGGAGCTCCACACTCCCTCGTCAATGCCCCGCCCCCATGTCTACCGTCCCACTACTCACATGCACGGGATGCCTCCACCCTCTGACCGCCCTACCTCACTGTGAATGCATACTGGGGAACCCCTTGCCTCCCGATGCTCGACACCTGTTTTCTTCTACCATGATCTTGCTAACGCCTATATGCTCCCCCCCACAGTTCTGTCCCCCCAGTTACCTGGTAACACTGCTATGCGAACTGTCCAGACCCCGATCCAACGCCCCCAAGGCGGGAATTCACATGCCCACTGTTAATCTCCTTTCTCCCTTACGGAGCACGTTCCCTGTATCCCAGCCTGAAGACTTGTCTGATTGATCTGTACTGTATAATGGAGGAAATACCAAATTACACAAGTTTATATACAGAAATGTTGCACGCATGGCTGACCGTGGCTGAATGTTGACGCCACGCCAGCAGATGATCCACTCTGTACTCTTGTTCGATGATGCAACAATAAAAACAAATAATAAAAAAATAAAAAAAAGAATAAGGAGGAGCCTGGCCAGCGACCATGATGGCCGCCTGACTCCTCGGCTCCGCTTGCCTTTGAACTGCTCTCCCGGTTTCCGCGACATCCTGTACGCAATTCCTGGTATACTCGGCGCTGGCGGAACCGGGAGGGCAGCCTGATCCTGCCGCTGTGTCTTGAGGTCGGATCCCGGCAGTAGAAGCGCTGCAACGCCCTCACCTCCCCCGGTCTTGGCGAGGCAGGCTCGGGGTCTTTGTTCTTGAGGTGTGCCTGACCCGAGTGCGACGACCATCGCTGTGGGCTACGGGACGGGGCTGGCTGCCGTGTCTCGCAGTAGCTTCGAGATTTAGGAGCCCTGCTTGCCGCTTTCTCCTACCTGCACACGGACGCCCCAGGAGCAACATTGTAGCGTTCCTTGAGACCGGCATTGCTTCCGCCGCTACTTTGTTTCGCTGCAGGGCTGGGACGAGCGCCATCTTGCAGCCTGGTTTCATTCACCGGAGGTAAACACCCGGGTCTGGGTCTGTTTCATCTTTGCTGCGGGGTGAATATTATTATTGCCCTGCGCCCCCCCCCGTCCGGGCTCCCTTTACCATGGACCAGCTGAAGCTACTAGGGAAAGCTGGCAAGGAGAATTACCGACCGATGGCGCGACAATGCGCGCATTTACACCGTCTGGAGGACAATGCTGTGCCCTTTCTACCCTCGGCGCCATTGCGGCTTTGCGATATCCTGAGCGCCCTGTCCGCCTTGAGGGCCGACCTATGCACCGTAGCTGGGGAACTGGGGGGTCGGATGGACGAGATATTGTCCGCGGCCCCCCTGCCTGTTTGTGCAGATTCGCAGCATCTGCCCGCTACGCCACACCCGGAGAAACATCCTTGTGGCCCCTCTGCCCCGGTCTCTGCTGACATGGAGACGGCGCGGAACTCTGATTCTGCTAGCGTGCTGGAGGAAGCACTCCGAAGTAGCCCTGGAATGTTTGCGGCTGTTTTCCGGATGGTGAGATGGTATCGGGCGCCATTTTCTGAAGATCCCTCAATGGTGGCTAGCGAAATGCAATTCTCTTCCCTGGACTGGTGGCGCATATTGGGACTGGCTGTACGGGGTGACCCCGCACCCTGCAACGCTTCGTGTGACATTACCGTTTTCTCGGCAACGGGCTGGATGTTTGTTTGGGACCATTCCTCTATCCTGACAGGGCCCCTTCATCTCCTTCTTTCACCTGGGTCGTCTTCGATCCAGTTGGACTGCGTCGTTGCATCATATCGTACGGGGCAAGGTTGAGGATATCCTCTCTCCCTTCGGAACTGTCTTCCTTGTACTGCTGGGACACTGATGGACTGCTGGCGGATCTCATATGTTGGCACTGTATTGGTGGTGGAGTCGGGGCAGGGGTGGCCGGAATGATGTACTTTAACAGTTTTGGACATGTTCTTATGGCCCTCCCCCGAGCTTCACCGGGAGGTATAGATCAGGTTCTTCTGTTCTTTCTCCCTAACTCTTTTCCCTTATGTGGGTATTCTTGGGGCGACAGGCACGTTCTTGGGGGGGGGGGGGGCCGTAGCCTCTTCGACGTGCAGGGTGGGGGGGTTCGGGCTTAATCTCTTTTCCTTCTTTTGTTTCTATGGCCTTTTCTTCTTGATCTTTCTCTTATTTCCCTTTCTTTCTCTTCTTCATATCTTGGGTCAGACGGGAGGTGGGGTTTGGGTTTTTTCTTTTTTCCGGGATGTTCTCTGCGCTCTGTGCCTATGTCTTTACCACATGTTCTGTTGACAGTATGACCAAGACGACGATTTTAATACATAGCTACTGAATGATTGCATATCCTGCTTTTCCTTCCCTCTTCTGCTACCAATTGAGGGCGCATATCCTATCACGCATTTTCCTGTGTAATGAATGCCTCTCTCCATACGTCGTCGGATCCTCCTATGGGTTGTGTGTAGTGTTCCCTCTTATATCCTATTATATCGTAGTCGAGCTAGGTTGCAATTCCTGATGTGATATGTTGATTGGGCGGGCGCCAATTAGGGCGATATGTACCTTTGTGCTTAGTTATCCTTGTCGTAATGACCCACTTTTAACTTATGGTTATCCTTTTATAAAGTTCGCCCACTCTGCTACCCTGTCTGACTTTAGGACGATTCGTCAAAATTACAAAACGAAACCCTCTTTATCCTTTTCCGATGATTCCTTGCCAGTCTATTGTAATGCTGCTTATTTTTTGCCAACTGCTGTAGCAAGGTACTTTGGAAGATTGTATATTGTCATAGCGGCCGGCCAGCAGTGGTTGTAGGCTGACGCTGTGTAATATGTTTGAGATAAATAAAGGTTTTCAACAAAAAAAAAAAAAAAAAAAAAAAAGAATAGTAGTTAAGGTGCACATAAAATGTAAAAACAGGTTGAAAGGGGGGCGTGGCCAAGATGGCGACGGAGTGAGACGCGTTTTGCGGTCCCTCCGGCGCCGAACTCCAATAAGCTTCGTATAGCACCCCGGAGCCGTGTCTTGCCTGGGGGTTTTCCCCTGCTGAGCCGAACCCGCACCTGCGGAGAGTACTTTTGCAGCTTGGTCCGGCTCCCGGAGCCGTCTGGAGGGAACGAGCCCGCCACGGCAGCGGCAGCAGAGAGAGGCCTGGACGTCCCCGCCCTGGAGTAGAGGGCGGTCGCCGAAGCGGAGGAGAGAGCCGGTGGCCGGAGGGGAGTGGTGAAGGCCCGGCTCCGCTTAGAGGCGCGGTGCCCGGAGAGAGTCGGCGGCACTGTCGAGGGGCGGACCCCCCCCCCTCCCCCACCTGCTTGCGGAGCGGAACCCTCAGTGCTCGTGGTTACCGCCGGAGGGGGGAACTGGAGCAAAGGAGCGGAGGAGACGGGACGCCCGCAGAGGTGAGTGGCCTAGAGGGGTCTGAGGCCTGACCAACCCTCGGCTGCTCCTGTTGCAGACTAGCAGAGCAGGGGGCTCGGACCTGCGGCGGTCCGCTACACTAGATCGGACCCTTCCCCCTCTGCCCTGCGTTACCACACGAGACGGGGGGAAGGAGGAGGCGGTTTATCTCGCCCGGCGGAGCGGGCAGCTCTGCGGTGTTCGGGGCGGACGTTGGCCTTTGGAGGGCATAGTGCACTGGGCACCTGTGGTGGGCTGGAGCTGCTACCTTGGAGGCGCCGCCCCAACACCCCAGCTTCATCGGCGTGGGCGCAATGACAGGGCGCTGCCATTGCGGCCTGGTGATCAGACACCGTAGCGGCTTGTGGAACAGCACGCATTTGGCGCCAACGAATGGGACAGGCAGCGGAGGCCCTGGACTGGACCGCGCACTGGGGAGCCTGTTCATCTGCAGCACCCATCTAATTTATGTTGGACCGAGAGCTGGGGGTTGCTATCGGAAGACTTGGGCCTAACCGCGACGTGGGTTGGCTGGTCGCGAGGGGCCACTTCCTGGGGGCCGCAGCTGTGCACTGAGGAGTCTGCTTGTGGGGAGCACTATCGGTGACCCGGGCTGGTGGTGTCTCCTGGTGGACCAATGGTCGGCACTGTCGGCCCAGTTACAAGTTGGGGAGGACACACACGACCACTGGGGGAGTCTGTCAGCGGCCAGGAGGCTCGTGATGGCGGGAAACTCGCGGAGAGGGAAGAATGGCAAGGATGGCCTAACCAAAGGATCCCAGCATCCACCGCCCCCTGGGACGAGTGCTTCGTCTGCGTCGAGGGACGATGAGGCCCCAGCCACCAAGGCGTTCATGACGGAGCTTTTTGCCTCCATCAAGGAAGACATTTCCGAGCTACGGACCCAGCTGGCGTCGGACCTTCGGGAGGTGAGGAGGGACGTGGATGGTATCGGTGAAAGGGTGGCTACCTTGGAGGACCACGACCTGAATGTGGCAAATGATGTGCACCAGTTGCAACAAGACGTGCTTCGCCTCACGGAACAAAATCTGGACCTGCAATCGCATGCGGAGGATCTGGAGAATCGCTCCAGAAGGAACAACATCCGCATACGATCGGTGCCGTGGGACGGGGAGTCTGGCGATCTGAGGGGCTATGTGCTAGCGCTGTTCCTACAGATTTTGGACGATGAAGACATCAGTGAGATCAAGATGGACAGGGCGCATAGGGTTGGGCTGCCCAGGCGTGGAGGGGGCCCTCCGCCGGACATCCTAGTCTGTGTCCACGATTTTCAGTTGAAGGAGCGCATTCTGCGGAAGGCACGGGAGACTCCGTCTTTGCAGTTTCGGGGTCATCATCCTCAACTATATCAGGACCTGGCAGCATCCACCTTACGGAAGCGGCGTGAGTTTCGACCCGTGACTGCATTCTTGAGGGAACGTAACATTGCTTATTCCTGGGGTCATCCGTTCCGCATCATTTTCCGATGGCAAAACAGGCTTGCGCAGATCAGGTCCCTACAGGTGGCAAAGGACCTCCTGGGCATCGATGACACAGAATCTCCACCTGGCAGCAGGAGTCCTTCTGCGAGGGGACGGCGGCGGTCCCCCTCCTGGCACAGAGTGGGCGGAGAGGTAGAGAGGAGAAGGCCGGACCGGGCTGCCAGTCGTCAAGAAAGAGACGAGGCAGTGGCTTCTGTTGCTTCCGCCACCCTGGCTGCTTCACAGCTTGGCTCCGGGGCGGCATGACCTGTGGAGTGTGGTCTGACTGGTGCCGGAGGGACATGACCGTGCAGGTACCGTGGGTTCATTTGTACTTTATGGGAAGACACCCCGGTATATGGTCATTGGGATGCACCGACTGGACTTTTTGGACTACCATCTTCGCGGGTGGTTTGGTCCTTCCATTTTGATTGGTTTGTTCGGTATGGTATTGTGTTTGGGTCCTTCTGGGGGTAAGGTGGTCCTATGGGGAGGGGTTGGGGAGTTGACGGGGGGATGGGAAGGGGGGTCCAGTGGTGGTGACGCGGGTGAGCTGAGGAGTGTGTGGCTGGGACATGTGAGGATGGCTGTGGCGTGCATGGGATGGGGGTGGTTTGCTCCAAGGTCGCTGTCGACTTACTGTCAGATTGGTGGTGGCGGGGGGTGTCTTGGGACGCTCTCCTGCATTGCCTGCGATTGATGGACTTTCGGGTGCGGGAGGGGAGACATTTGAGGTGATTGCAGAGAGGTCTGGTTTGTCGCCCCATTATGCCTGTTAGTATAGGAACTTGGAACGTTAAGGGCCTGAATTCCCCGCAAAAGCGACAGAAGGTATGGAAATATGTGACCGATCACCAGTTGGATGTTGTGGGGCTCCAAGATACTCATTTAGCGCGCAAGGATGAGCTGCGCCTTCGGCATAGGGCATATCCCCTTATATACAGGTCTTCTGCTTCAGGGGACGCTCTCCTCTTCCGCGGTGCGCTACACTTCCAACCTGTGGAGGTGCGCAATGATAAGGATGGCCGCTGGCTGATGGTGAAAGGTCTTGTTCAAGGGAGGCTGTGTACCTTTGTAGTGGTGTATCTCCCCAATGCTGGTCAGAATGGGTTTCTACAAAGCTTGTTGCAGAGGGTGGGAGACTTTGCTGAGGGGCACTTGTTCTTAATGGGGGACTTTAATTTGGTGTGGGATAGGACAGTAGATAGCTCTGGTGCCAACAGGGCCGACAAGGGCGTGTTTTCTGCTTCATCGCAGCAGTTGGTTGGGGAACTGGGGCTGGTTGATAGCTTGCGATTTACTCACCCTACATCCCGGGATTACACATTCTTCTCACATGTACATCACTCCTACTCACGATTAGATTACATTTTCCTCAGCCAGGCTCTTAGGGGAGATGTCCTTGACTGTGCCATTCATCCGCTTTCAGTTTCTGATCACAGTCTGCTGGTGCTCAGCCTACGCTGGTCGCTGGCCGGCGATGGGCAGCGGAAATGGTACTTCCCAGCCTCGGTGGTCAGGGATGATACCTCTAATAAAGCGCTGCGGAAAGCCATAAGGGAGTTCTTTGAGCTTAATCCCGTGTCTGATACCTCGGTCTCCACTACCTGGGACGCCTTTAAAGCGTCGATCAGGGCACGTGTCTGGGCCTTAATGCACATCTCAATCGATTGCGGCGCCGGGAGCGGGAAGATCTGGAGGCAGAGTTGGCAACCCTCGACCAAGCTCACAAGCTTATTCCCTCGAGACTGACCCTCCGGCCACTGACGGAGGTGCGGGGGAAGCTGCGAGCCCACTATAATAACAGGGCTGAATTTACGCTGTTGAGGTTGGGAAGACAATCTTACTCTTGTGGGAATAAGGTAGGTAGGTAGACACCTGGCTCGTCAACTGCGTGATAGGAGGGAGCTTGAGTATATCGGAGGGATCCGAGATGCGTCGGGCGTGATGCAACACCGGGACGAAACGAAAGCGGCCATATTTGGCCGCTTCTATGCGGACCTCTATGCGGGGGACAGGCTCCACGCGGGTGACCAACGGGAGTACTTGCGGCGCCTACCCCTCCCCCAGATAGCTAAAGAGTGGAATGAATTGCTGGAGGCCCCGATTACCAGGGAGGAGGTGCTGGAGGCCATCAAGAACTTGAAACTTCACAAAGCGCCTGGGCCTGATGGCTATACCGCCATCTTTTACAAATCGTACGCCACCGAACTCTGTGATTTTTTAGTTTCCCTTTTTAATGACATGGCCATGTCTGGCTCTTCCGCTGGCTCCCTTGCAGAGGCAGTGATAACGGTTTTGCCTAAACCAGGGAAGGACCTCGCCCAGTGCTCTTCATTCCGCCCCATAGCGCTTCTCAACATAGACGCCAAACTGTACTCGGTGATCTTGGCGCACAGGCTGCAGGATTTGATGCCGGCGATCATACACCCTGACCAATCGGGATTCATCAAGGGGCGCCAGACTCATGACAACCCGAGAAAGGGTGATTCAATTAATTGAAAAAGCAGACAGGTCCCGAATCCCGGCAGTCCTCGTGGGTCTGGATGCCGAAAAGGCTTTCGACCGTGTGGATTGGGGATTCTTGTTTAATACGATGTCGGCCTTCGGTTTCTCGGAGAAGTTCATCACCATGGTGAGGGCAAATTTTTGCAGTGTCAGGTCTCGAGTGGCGGTGAATGGCCATCTGTCAACGTTCTTCCCGCACTCTCGCGGCACTAGGCAGGGCTGCCCCCTCTCCCCCCTTCTCTTTGCGTTGAGCATCGAGCCAATGGCGGTGCGGGAACATGAAGGGATCCGGGGCCTTCCGTTCACAGGAGAGCAACATAAAATTACGCTCTTCGCGGACGACATCTTGTTCTCTGTAGCGGACCCGGAACACTCGCTACCATGTATAAGGGAGGCCCTGATGCGTTATGAAGAGGTGGCCGGCTTCAAAGTCAACTACGACAAGTCGTATATCCTGAATCTTACACTTTCGCAGGCGGAGGTGGACCGCGTACAGCCCTTGACGCCTTTGGCCTGGGCCACCGGTTCGATTGTCTACCTAGGGGTCCATCTGACACCGACGGTGGGGAAACTCTTCTCGGCTAACTTTCCACCCTTGTTAGCAAAGACCCGAGCGGAATTGGATCGGTGGAAACCTAAATTCTTATCATGGCTGGGCAGAATCCATGCTATTAAGATGGTTCTTCTACCTAAATATCTGTATTTATTTCAAGCACTGCCTATTCCACTAGACAATAATTTTTTTCGGCACCTCAAGATTCAGATGTTGCGATTTGTGTGGCAAGGGGGTCGGGCACGCTTTTCCTTTGCGGTCTTGCGACGGCCGAGATCGGCGTGGGACTTCCTGACTTGCAGCTCTATTACAAAGCGGCGCAACTAAGAGTGCTAGTGGAGTGGTCCCAACTAACGTCAGAAAAACATTGGTTGCACATGGATCGGAGCGTGGCTGGCAGATAGGTCTGGGACTTGGCTTGGAAGCCTAAGAAGGACCGTCCATTGAACGCTTATATTAGTACCCCAACGGGTACCAAGCTGAAGGTTTGGGACACATTGGCCACGGATGAGCGCTGGAACACATTCCCCTCGCCGTTCACGCCTTTACACTTCAACCCGGCCTTCCGCCGGCGATGTGAGAGGGGGCCTTCGATGTTTGGAGGGAGGGCGGTTGCAGGGCTCTGACCCATTTGTTTCATGGCCAGGAACCCCTCACCTTTGCTAACTGTATGAGGGACTACGGGGTCCCCCCGTCGGAACAGTATCGCCATGTCCAGCTGCTACACTGGGCCACGTCGCCTGGGGTGTTGGAGGCAGCAACGAGACCCCCGTCGTCCTTTGAGGCCTTCATACTACGGACTTCTGCCATGAAAGGAGTCATCTCCTTCATATACCAACTCTTGCTTAAGTCAGCGGTGGCGCCTCGGCCTCGCTACATGGGGCAGTGGGAAGAGATGTTGGGGAGAGATATCTCCGAAAAAATTGGCGGCGTTGTGGAGGGATTTGACAGCGTTTAACCACTTGCAGCATTTGAGGGAAGCCCATCTCAAGACGCTCATGCACTGGTATCTATGCCCAGCCAGGCTCCATCGCATATACCCGGCCACCTCTGACAGGTGCTGGAGGGGTTGTTGGTTCCTTGGGGACTTCCGCCACATTTGGTGGGATTGCCCGGTAATTCGACCATACTGGGAGGAGATTCTCTCGCACATCAGGGACGTGCTTGGCTACCCCTTGGAGGACTCTATGGCCTATGTCCTATTGGGCATGCGTGAGCCCGGCCTTGAGTATCAGACACGTGCGGACAAAAAGATTCTGTGGCTCTGCCTTGGAGCGGCCAAGCTTACGCTATCCGCCGCATGGAAAAAGAAAGAGGCACCAGCAATTTCCCTGTGGCACGCACGGCTGTGGAAGTTGCTTAGCATGGAAAGAGTGGCGGACATCTTCCTCTGCAGTTTCAAGAATTTCCAGTTTAAGTAGGGACCCTTGGTTACCTACCTCTCTAAGGGCTTACCTTCGGCTGTCTGTCCTACATCATTGCGGTCACTACACCTCTTTCAGGTCTAGTATGAATGATTGTATGTAAGTGCGGTATGTATGGAGTCACCACCCTGGGGGGAGGGGGGTGGGCGGTTAGTTTCCTGGTTCTTGGTTTGTTGAGGTGTCCGCAGACGGGTTCATAGCTTGTTCACTCTGGGTACGAGGAATCGAGGGCCGGACAGTTACCATATTTAGCTTTCCTTATCGTACATTGCCCGTTGACAGGCACACCGGCATTATTGCTTTAATGCTTACAACATTGATTGATTGATTACGGACTTGATGTGCATCTGTTACCATAGAATGCCGCTGATCTTTGGTTTCTGATTATGCCCCCTGCGTGGGGAAATGTGAGGCACCTCCGCAGTTTTATTTTATTTTCCTGTTTCTACTCAAAATAAAGATTTTACAAAAAAACAAAAAAAAACAGGTTGAAAAAAAACCCCACAGAAAGGAAGTAGGGAAACATGAGAAAGTATCAGCCGGAGGTTATACGGTAAGTCAATCTGGAAGAACAGTTCTAAGATCTGGTGACTGTGTGTGTGTGTGTGTGTGTGTGTGTTTGTGATTGTGAGTGTGTTTGTGATTGTGTGGGTGTGTATATAGACATATATATTTATTTCACTTAAGGAAACACAGTTTAAGTAGAGCTGTACCCAATGTCATTAACTCTGCAACTCGAGCAAAAGCCATGCAAACCATAACTTACACAACAAATGAAATGCTCATTAAGTGATCCCTTTATTTGATAGATACAATTACAAATGTCTTAAATAATCTTGCAGACGAGATACCATACAAAAGTTCCATCAACAATATGAAGGATTATTGGTGTATGTGTTGTTACTTAATTACATTGAGCTTTTAGGTGTTGTAAATATTGTGAAGTCACAAGCATTGCATTTAATGTATAATTTATGGTTTGTACAGATGCTGTATGTGTTTTTAATTGTAGAGCAAACTATAAATGGTGAGCTTCATTGTTTTTTAGGTTTCTATTTATAACTTCACTTTATATGTGTTTTATAAGGATTTTCTGAGGTATTGTTAAACATGTTATAAATAGTTTCCCTTTAATTGTAACGTTTCAGTGAATTTCTGTTTTCTACATACTAAATTCAAGTTCTTTGAAATGATTCCCTTCCACTGTGAACAGGAGGATATATGGCCAAGCCACCCCCCAACCCGACGCAGGCAGTCAAGCCCCTGCTGCATATAGCTTTTGAGAATCAAGGCATAGACCTGCTCCCGTTTCTCTTTTGAAATTCTTTTATTGTACATTTTTTATCAATTCTTTTAAAGGTTTCTGAGCCCTATTGTTGGTTTGCAGGCCCTTACAGACTTGGACCCTCTTGCTAGGCCTAGGTAGGGTTTGCAAGATCCCAGCACCCCGTAATGAACACTGCCTTGAGATCAGCAACCACTACGGAAAAATCTACTTTTTTCTTTCATATTTAATTCTGCCACACCCAAGCCAGAGGTCCGGGGGATGCTCCACAGACCCTTTATGGATCCTTCATTTTTTCTTTTTCAGTAGGGGCGACACTAAGTCCCAAATACTGTTTTTTCATCTAGTAGCAGATTCTGCAACATAAATAGCAAGAAGATTACCAAATTAGCACTAGATTAGTAGTTAAGGTGCACATAAAATGTAAAAACAGGTTGAAAAAAAAACCCACAGAAAGAAAGTAGGAACACATGAGAAAGTATCAGCCGGAGGTTTTACGGTAAGTCAATCTGGAAGAACAGTTCTAAGATCTGGTGAGTGTGTGTGTGTGTTTGTGAGTGTGTGTGTGTGTGTGTGTGTTTGTGATTGTGAGTGTGTTTGCGATTGTGTGGGTGTGTATATAGACATATATATATTTATTTCACTTAAGGAAACACAGTTTAAGTAGAGCTGTGCCCAATGTCATTAACTCTGCAACTCGAGCAAAAGCCATGCAAACCATAACTTACACAACAAATGGCATGCTCATTAAGTGATCCCTTGATTTGATAGATACAATTACAAATGTCGTAAATAATCTTGCAGACGAGATACCATACAAAAGTTCCATCAACAATATGAAGGATTATTGGTGTATATGTTGTTACGTAATTACATTGAGCTTTTAGGTGTTGTAAATATTGTGAGGTCACAAGCATTGCATTTAATGTATAATTTATGGTTTGTACAGATGTTGTATGTGTTTTTAATTGTGGAGCAAACTATAAATGGTGAGCTTCATTGTTTTTTAGGTTTCTATTTATAACTTCACTTTATATGTGTTTAAGGATTTTCAGAGGTATTGTTAAACATGTTATAAACAGTTTCCCTTTAATTGTAACGTTTCAGTGAATTTCTGTTTTCTACATACTAAATTCAAGTTCTTTGAAATGATTCCCTTCCACTGTGAACAGGAGGATATATGGCCAAGCCACCCCCCAACCCGACGCAGGCAGTCAAGCCCCTGCTGCATATAGCTTTTGAGAATCAAGGCATAGACCTGCTCCCGTTTCTCTTTTGAAATTCTTTAATTGTAAATTTTTTATTAATTCTTTTAAAGGTTTCTGAGCCCTATTGTTGGTTTGCAGGCCCTTACAGACTTGGACCCTCTCGCTAGGCGTAGGTAGGGTTTGCAAGATCCCAGCACCCCGTAATGAACCCTGCCTTGAGATCAGCAACCACTACAGAAAAATCTACTTTTTTCTTTCATATTTAATTCTGCCACACCCAAGCCAGAGGTCAGGGGGATGCTCCACAGACCCTTTATGGATCCTTCATTTTTTCTTTTTCAGTAGGAGCGACACTTAGTCCCAAATACTGCAAGAAGAATTGGAGCACGCAGATGGTCCGAGCAACCCACTTTGTGGTCATCCCTGGCCAACTGGCCCAGATAGCTATAACTTTTTAAGCCTCTGAAGTCCAACCAACACATTTTTGCAATGCTTTTCTTTTGAAAGATTTTTTTCTATAGAGGAAAGCAAACAATCCTAAGGAAACTTGAATGAGACAGTGTTAAAGTGGCATTATTCTAAAAAAAATCTTATACTTTTGCTTAAAAAAGTCATAGCTAATATGCAGTTATGGTTGCGAATTAAAAACCATGCCCAGCATGGCCCTGCATTCAACCTGCTGTGGCAGCCAATTCACGCTGTGCATGGCCTTGCAATGACCATAGCAATCCCCATAGAAAAGGAAAATCTGCATTTTTATTAACTTTAACACCAGGGAATCCTTTGGAGGCCTACCAACTGAGCCAGGCAGTCAGGTGATGCTTCTCACATCCTGTAATGGCAGTCACAGCATTTTTCTTCAAATTGCGACCAGCCAGAGATCTCCAGGTAGAGCCAAAACAACAGATTCCAAAAACAAAAACCAACTCATTAAATGTATATATCTAAAGAAGAAGTTACTTAGCTTCGGCAACAAACATTAGTAGTGATCGATTCCTTACCTTAGAATTAACCCCAGGTGTCAGAATGGATTCAGAAAGCTTTCGTCAGCAGTACCCCTGCGCGTCAGTAGATGGCGTTGTGCGGCTCCGCGTCAGTTGCTGGCATCGTGGTCGCCGAGATGACGTTGTGTGCGCTACATAGACGCCGCCCAAGCGCGCTGACGTCCGTTCTGTACACTACTTTCTGCTACAGTAACATAGAGCCATGCAAGAAACTGACCACTGGTGCATTGAAACTAGGGCCCTGAAAGGGATGACCTTAAACCTAGAAATCAGTTCGCACAACGGGGAGGATGTGTGGGCCGGTAAGGAATCTATCACTACTAATGTTTCTTACAGATATATTGTTACCGAAGGTAAGTAACTTGTTTATCTGAAAGAAACACATAGTGATAGATTCCTTACCTTAGAATAGATACCCCAGCAATACCAACCCCGGTGGTGGGTCTGCGAACCAAGATCCACCAGAAAGTCACAGAGAACAGAACAGCCAAAGATGCCGTCTCTCCGGACTTGGCTGTCCAGGTAATAATGCTTAGTAAACGTGTGCAGCGAGGTCCACGTGGCTGCCTGACAGATGTCTTGCAGGGGGACACCACGTCCCAATGCAGAAGAGGCTGCAGTAGCTCTGGTGGAAGGAGCACGCAGTCCCACCGAATGTTCCTTTTTAGCCAACAAGTAACAGGCTTTGATACACAAGACGACCCAGGGGGAGATAGTCCTCTTGTGAACCGCCCGGCCTTTTCTTGGTGCTAACGTAGCCAACAAAGAGTTGCTCATCAACCCGGAACTGTTGTGTGCGGTTGACATAAAATGAGAGCGCACGATTTGGGTCCAGACGGGGAGCCTCTCTTCCTCCCTGGAAGGATGCAGAGGTGAAAATAAAGTGGGCAAGGTAATAGTCTGCCCAATGTGAAAGGCCGTAACAACTTTTGGTAAAAAGGAAGGACGGGGCCTGAGCACAACCTTTTACGGATAGACTGATAGGAAAGGAGGCTTACAAGAAAGAGCCTGGAGCTAACTCACCTACCTAGCGGAGGTGATGGCCACCAGGAAGGTAGTTTTCAAGGTCAAGAGACGAAGAGGACAGTGAAGGGGCTCAAAGGGAGCGCACCTCAAGTATGTAAGAACCAGGTTCAAGTCCCACTGAGGCATCACGAAAGGAATAGGAGGAAAAAGATGTGTAATGCCTTTGAGAAATCTATTGACAACAGGGGACTTGAAAAGAGAGTGCTGATCAGGGAGTCTGAGAAAGGCCGAAATAGCAGAATGATAGCCCTTGATAGTGCCCAGAGCAGAGCCCTGCTGGGTCAAAGAAAGGAGGAACAGTTGTACTTCAGAAAGAGGGGCAGAAAGAAGGTCCACAGCCTTTGCTGTACACCATGTCACAAATTTATTTCACCTACAAGCGTATACCACTTTAGTAGAGGGACGCCTGGCTGCAAGAATTACATCACAAACTTCAGGAGGCAAGTAGAAAGGAATCAACTGTCGCCGCACAATCTCCACGCAAAGAGGTGGAAGCTGGACAGGTTCGGGTGGAGGACCGTCCCCTGCTGCTGCGATAGAAGATCCTCCTGAAGAGGCAGTCTGATCGGCAGATCGATGCTCATACTGAGAAGCTCGGGATACCATACTCTTCGAGCCCAGTCCGGGGCCACAAGGATGACTTGTGCCCGGTCGCACCTGATCTTCAGCACTCAGGGCAGAAGTGGAATAGGCGAAAAGGAGTACAGCAGACCGCAACTCCAACCGCGACGAAAAGCGTCGCCGAGCGAGTACCGCCTTGGAAATTCAAACGCGCAGAAATGTTGACATTGCGAGTTCTATTCGATGGGGATTAGATCTAACCAAGGCTCTCCCCACTGCTGAAAGAGAACTTGCATCACCTCCGAATGAAGATGCCATTCGTGATCGATCATGCACCTGCGGCTGAGTTACTCCGGCCTGGCGTTCAGAGAACCTGAAAGGTGTTGAACCACCGGGAAAACACTCTGATGTTCCAGCCATGTCCAGAGACGCAGAGCCTCCTGACATATGGTCCACAACCCCACCCCGCCCGGTTTGTTGCAGTACCACATGGCGGTGGTGTTGTCTGTGAACACCTGCACTACTCTCCCCTTGACAGAGGGAAGGAATGCCTTCAGTGCAAGACGAATCGCCGAAGCTCCAGAAGGTTGATATGGAGCTTGGACTCCGCCGGAAACCAGAGGCATCTGATCTCCACCTCTCCCATGTGGCCGCCCCATCCCAGGAGGGACGCAACCGTCACCACTGTAAACTCCGGTTGGGGAAGGGAGAGGGATCTGCTGTCGACCCAATGCCGGTCCGTGCCATACACCACTGAAACTGTTCTGCAGTGCCCTCCGAGATCTGGACGTGATCGGACAGGTTCCCCAGGTTCCCCTGACGTTGCACCCGCCGAAATTACAGGTTCCACTGCAGAGCCCGCATATGCCACCTGGCATGATCGATCAGCAGGATTCAGGAGGCCATGAGGCCCAGCAGCCTCAGACTCACTCTGACCGAAACCTGGGACAAGGGCTGAAAGATCGGAATCAGAGCCCGAATATCTCGGACTCGCTGTTTGAAAGGATAGATCCGAAACTGCGCAGTGTCTAGAACCATTCCAATAAAGAGGAGCTTCTGAGAGGGAATCAGGTGCGACTTAGGCACGTTGAAGGAAAACCCCAGCAAATGTACGAGGTTGGCTGTGGTCTGGAGGTGGGAGACAACTGTCTGGGGCAAACCCGCCTTCAAAACCAGTCATCGAGATAGGGGAAGACTGAAACCCCGGATCTGCGCAGATGAGCTGCGACCACAGCCATCACTTTCTTGAACACCCGAGGGGCGCTGGTAATGCCAAAATGGAGCGCGGTGAACTGAAAATGCTTGTGGCCTACCGTGAACCGCAGATAACGCCGGTGGGCCAGCAGGACTGGGTTCCTGAAATAAGCATCCTGCGAGTCCAGTGCTACCATCCAGTCTTGTGGATCGAGAGCAGACAAGACCTGAGCCAGAGTGAGCATCTTGGACTTCTCTTTGCAGAGGAAGCGGTTGACGGTCCGAAGGTCTAAGATAGGACGCAGGCCCTTGTCCTTCTTGGGTACCAAAAAGTAGTGGAATAGCAACCACAACCTACTTTTGGCGTTGGAACGCGCTTGATGGCCCCCTTGGCCAAGAGGGCCGCAACTTCCTGCTGAAGAAGCACCAAGTGATCCTGCGACATGCGGTGGTACCGAGATGGCATAGCTGGAGGGATAATCTCAAAGGGGAGGAAGTAGCCCCTCCGGACTGTCTCTAAGCCCCACCTGCGATGGTGCGCCAGTGGGGGTGGTGATGGCGAAGCCTGCGGCCCGCTGGGGTTTGATCGACCTGAAAGAGTGGAATCAAAAGGTTTGGAGGCAGTGGTGGCCGGGGTGGAGGT
The DNA here is from genome assembly GCF_964263255.1 of Lissotriton vulgaris. Taxonomy (NCBI): domain Eukaryota; kingdom Metazoa; phylum Chordata; class Amphibia; order Caudata; family Salamandridae; genus Lissotriton; species Lissotriton vulgaris. Next base: position 838,691,659 of record NC_141687.1, read on the forward strand.
GGACTGACCCGCCCGCTGGCCCCTTGGTCCGCAACGGCGCAACCCGCGTCTGCACTGGGATTGTTGCTGCGCAAGCTTGTGGCTCTGTTGCGAACCCTGCGGGCGCCCCTTCCGGTGCCACGAAAGGAGCGAAAAGCAGAAGTCAGACGAGGCCGGACTGCAGACAGTCCCAAGGACTTGGTCGTAGCCTGCGAGTCCTTAAACCGCTCCAACACGCTGTTTGCTTTGTCGCCGAAGAGGCGACGGCTATCAAAAGGAATGCCATAAGTATGTTTTGGACATCCCCCGAAAATCCAGTTGTCGTCAACCAGGCGTGGTATCGAAATGCCACCGTAATTGCAATCAATCTGCTCAGTGAGTTGGCGGTGTCTAGGCCACAACGAATCATGAACTTAGCTGCAGCAGCCTAGGAAAGAGCTGTCCGGGCCTCCTCCTGACACTGAGGCAGCACTTGTGCCACCGTATCCCACAGAGAGTGGGAATAATGGCCTAAGAAGCATGCAGGGCTCATGGACCGCAGCGCAGAACTGGCGGAAGAGAATATCTTCTTTCCAAACTGATCCATTTTCTTGGATTCCCTATCCGGTGGAGCGGAGGGGAAGGCAGTCGGAGAAGCAGAGGCTTGGGCAACCAAGCTCTCGGGGTGGGGAGTTGGCAAAAATGGGGTGACCCACAGCCGGGCAATGGCGTTGGGCCAAATTCCTAACCAGAGGAGCCCCTGGGGTGGGCCTGTACCATGTGCCCAAAAGAACGTCGGAAAGTGCTTCATTGAAGGGGAGCAGCAGCTCTGCAGAAGTAGCTGCTGGCTGAAGCACTTCTATCAGGAGGTTAGTCCTGACGGCCACAGTAGGGAGCACAAGGTGTAAAGCCTCGCCGCCTTACGCAACACCACAGCATAACTAGCACCCTCCTCCGTAACCACGGTAGGAGGAGACAGCATGCCAAGGCCTGGTAAGGTATCCAGACCACTGGCTTTCCCCAACTCCTCTGCCAAGTCCTGTTCATACTCGCAATCAGCTGTGAGAGGGTCCTCAGACCCATCCCAGTCCTCCCCTTCCTCCTCAGGCCGTTCCAAAGGCCGAAAATAAGGAGCAGGGACATGGGGATAGAAATCCTTAGCAATGTCGAGAACGGCATTGACCGACGCCGGCCAGACGCCGCGTCCCCTTCGGGGCAGAAACCGGGGTCGACGTCGTCTCGAGGAGCGGGCGATGCCGGAAGTGGTGCCAACGTCAGTGGAGGTGTTATGAGGTCAACCAGCGTCGACCGGGATCCAGGCCTGGATCCATGGAGGTCCTGCAGCACTGGGGCTGGAGCCAGCAGCGACGCAGAGGCCGGAGCCGCCAGCGATTGAACGAGAGGACCCCCGAAGACGCTCCAGCGGGACCCGACTGCCCAGAGAGGCGAGCCATGGCAGACAGGAACTCCTGTATCTGGGCCGGGGTCGCCAATGGACCCGGAAAGGGTGGGTAGGCCGGCGGCGACACCACGGGCTCCGCTGGAGCCACTGAGGAGGCACCACCCTCACCCTCAAGCAAAGCGCGACCAGCGAGGGGATGTCGGAGAACGATGACGTTTCTTCTTCTTCTTGTGCTTCGCCTTACCTGACCCCAAGTGCGAAGACTTGGATCCCGAGGATCAATGATGATTACTCTGCGCACTGTCCCTTGACCTCCCATGGGACCGGGACCTCGAACGGCGCGGAGCCGACAGCAATTTGGGGTCGTGGCTGCACCCTAGGCAGAAAAGACACACTTGGTGCGGATACATCACCGACATCATGCAATGACAATCCACGCAGGACTAAAAAAATCAGGCATCCTAACTGCACCAGGAGGCGATAACTCGATTAAAAAATAGAGACAAAAAGCCTCAAACAGTCAGTCAAAAAATGACTGGGGGTACCTGCTCTTCCCGGAACTGAGCTTGTTGGCGCGGAAAAAGAAAGAACTGACGTCAGCGCGCGTGGGCGGCATCTAAGTAGCACCCACGACGTCATCTTGGAGACAACGAAGCCAACGACGGATGCGGAGCCGCACGACGCCACATACCGACACGCAGGGGTACTGCTGACGAAAACATTTCGGATCCAGTTTGACGCCTGGGGGTAATTCTCAGGTAGAGAATCTATCACTATGTGTTTCTTTCAGATTTCATCATTAGGCAAATCAAAAATAATGTTAACAGGAGTACAATGCATACAATGATGTTATAAATGTCATATTACACATATTGACACCCTTCTAGCGTGGCTCTGGGCCCCAAGGAGGCCTCCAGTTGGACTTCCGCCAGCTGATCTGTCTCCGACACCAGTTGTGCATCCTGACCCTACTGCAGGGTCCACTCAAACCGTCTTAAAACCCAACATCAAGATCCTTGCCGGTTCCTTGAGTGTCAAAGCAGGCACAGACGCCTCCAATGCCAGAAGACGCAATGACTGTCCTTTCAGACTCTGAATTTAATCCACCACGACCTCAACCGATGTCGCATCTCGAAATCCGGAGCAACCGATGCTCCTCATTCCTCTCCCATTTTCTCAGTGGGGGCCCTTGTGCTGCCATTGCCACTCCCGCCGGCCCTGCATGTTCAGTTGCTAACCGTGCCCCTGCCCTCCGTGTGTGTGTCCTTGCTGCTTGCGCTACATGGTTCCATTGAGATGCCGCTGTCCCTCCTGCTTGCCCTGTGTGGTCAGCTCGATGCCTGTGTCCTTTCATTGTACATGGCCATTCCCCCTCCCTCCTGCCCTTCGTGGTCCATTGAGCTGCCACTCACTTTTGTCCTGAGTGGTCCATTGCACTGCCATTGCCCCTCCCCCTGGCCCAGCTTACTGCCTTTGCCCTCTATACTTCACGTGCAAGCCCCTGCTACTCCAGCGTGCCCTAAGTGGTCCACTGTGGTGCTGCTGACCCTCCCTCTTGCCCTGTGTGATTAGTTGGTTCCCCCTACTCCCCAACGCCTTGGTCTCCGTGCCTATGAATCCTCCCTCCTGCCCTCTGTGACCCTCCCATTTGGTCCGTTGTGCTGCCACTGGTCCTCCCGCCTGCCCTGTGTGGGCTGTCCGCACAAGCTGACCCCTCCACTTCATTCTCCCTGTGCGGGTTTCCATCCTTTCCCTCCATGGTCCAGTGTGCTGCCACTGCCCCTTTTACTTGGCTTCCACGGTCAGCTTGTTGTCCATGCCCTCCTCCCTCTGCCATCCACTCTGTGTATGGTCTGCACTCTTCCTTCTGCTCTCCTTTCTCCACAGTGCTCTCACTACGCTACCCATTTCCCATGCATGGTTCATTGCGCTGTCACTGCCCATGTATGTATGTATATAATTAAATTTATAGGGCGCACAGCTTTGTTGTGCTGCCACTGCCCCTCCCACTTGCCCTGAGTGGTCGGTTGTGCTGCCCCTGCTGCTCTTGCCTGCTCTGTGTGGTTAGTTTTGCTTCCATTTACTCCCTGCCCTTCATTCTGTGTGTGTGGGCCTACCCTTCCCTCCTGCTGTGAATGGTCTATTGTGCTGCCACTGCACCCGCTAGCCCTGCATGGTCTGCTGTGCTGCCACTGCCCCTCCCGTTGGGCCTGTGTGGTCTACTTGCTGCCCCTGCCCATGGATTTACGAATGGGTGCCTCTGCCCCTCTCCCACCTGCCCTCCCATTTACGCCAAATCACAAAAAGCATGCAATCAGAGTTGAGTTCTAACCTTAGGCCAAATTTGATATAACTGTATTCAGCTATTTTTTTCTGTATTGCTTCTCCAAATTTCCTATGGGAATTAACATGGCAAATCAATGTTTTTGAATCTTTGCTTTTACATGGTCACCACGGAACGGCGCAAAACGTTAAGAGTTAAATACCTTATGCTTCAGTTCTTCACCTCTGTGCCCCACCCTGGATCATAAATCTGACTTGAGCACTGCTCATTATCAAGCCTTGCTATCTACAGCCTAATGATAATGCAAATTAAACACAGCCGTCCCATAACTTTAAAAGGAAAATGTGACCCATGTGCTTATTAAAAATGAACTCAAGGCTGCCAGCGACTGGCAGCTCACGATTGACCAGTTGGAGACACCTGGGCCACTATATATATTATAGCAGCAGCTCACAACCTTTCACCCGCTTTACAGCGTAGATTCACGGGCGCAGACCAACTTTAGTGCAAGCATTATTTTATTTCCCTTACAACGTCAAGACGCGTTTCGGCCGTCCAAGCGGCCTTGAGAGAGAGAGAAAGAGAGAGAGAGAGAGATATATTATATATATATTTTTTTTCTTTTAAAACAAACAGCAGCATTTATATGCATTGCAGCACACAGCTGTTGTAGTGGGTGTGTGTGCATGGACTGCCAATATATTACTGAATTCAAACAATCCCCAAAGGGGGGAACAGGAAACGGCAAGGTCAATAGGTCTGGCGTGAGAGACAACCTTCTTTTTTTGGCTTTGTCAATGCTCGTTTTGGCATTTTTTTTTTTGCAAAACTTTATTGTTAGGGAAGCAACCGGACCACCAATCTAAAAAAAAAATAACAATTTGGTATCAAAAAGCACTCCTTGACATAATAGTCTCTGTCACTTAGGGTAACTAATTTGTGAGTGGATGTGTTCATTGTAAAGGGAAGAATGTTGTCACTCAGTGAAGGTGGATGAATCGCTGTTGCTGTAGAGCTCGGAAGAAAATATTCACTTACACAATCACAGAACAATGGATAAAGAGGGCTGCTCAAAGCCCCTATAAGTATAATATATAAATATATATATATATATATATATACATACACACACACACACACACATTTTTGTAAAATCAAAAGGTCTTTGCTTACGCCAGACCGCAAAAGGCAGGAATTCCATTGCTTGGCAATGTTATAAATTCTTTTGTTCATACGAAATTAAGACTTGTTAAAGAAAGCTACAATTAATGAAGGGTTATACATGCACTTTTTTGTTAAAAAGCGACTGAAATTGCAAGTTACGGTTTGCTATGCATCCACTACTCACCCCTAATACAAGCCACTAATGACATTACAAATTACATCATAACATTAAAGACATCACATATCAACTGACCATTAATACAGTCGATGATATGGACTTCCTAGGTAGTGTTACTCTGTACCAACAAGCATGTGATGCAGTTATGATATTAGAGATCCTTATTTCTTTATCAAATGGCAAATGGAGTAAGAATGCACTAGGTGCACGTCTTAGCTCAACTGCTGTGTATGGCTGAAGTCTGTGAACAGTGGGATGTCAGCATGGAGGGTAGAAAATGGTTGTAGCTAAAAGTGTGACCCTCCAGGCCAACCCCAGCAGGGCCTGGCTAAATGCTATCCACTGTGGGATATGGCTATGTCCACACAAGTGCTGGGTGCAAATCTTGACCGTAAGCGAATAGTAACAACTGCGTTTGAGGAGGACTTTTTCCTTCACCATGTTTGAAGCCTGCGTTCTTCAATAATCAGCGTGCCCTTTAGCTGTAGGCAGACATACCTTTAATTGAATTACCAATTATCAATGATATAATTGTGAGTATATATTTAAGTTTTATAGTGGGTTATAAATAATTATTTTCCTGGACTAAATATGGATTATAATAATGCTCTCCATGGCTGCTCCTCTTCAGAGCCTCTGTCTGCAAATTCAGTTTTTCTTTTAATCAAATGCTATTTATCTATTATTGCAATCCTTCTCATCTGATGACAGACCAATACATGATCTCTTCTTAAAGCACTATACATTTCTACAAACCTATTCACAAACACACTCAGGTGTAGGAATACTCAGGAAGTCGATTTGGGTAATTTCAGGATGTTATCCACCAGGTCTGAAGTTACTAACAACTTTCTCAGCTAGATTATAACATGTCCCTCAAGGCACTACACTACATTGAGTCCCATCAATCTACATCTTAAGCCATGTCAGAAGCTCCCCCAAAAGTTACTTGCCAGATTTTCATCTGTCTGAATGTACATGCTACTAAATCTACACACAAGCTTTACTCTGTTCTATAGCTCTACCTTTCTGTTTGATCAACGATAGGATCAGAACATGACACCGTTTACCTCCTCCTATGCCCGATTCCTTAAAATTCAAATACCTTGCGAAGATCTCCATGACGAATCTACTGTGGTTGCTCTAAATGCATTAGCATTTGCAGAGTTTCCGTATCACTTCGGAAAAGCAGGCCTGCTGTTAGAAGAAAGGTAGGAGAGGTGGCCAAGTAACTATAGCATATTTGATGATTTGTTGTGAAACTAAAAGAGGGAGAAAAGCATTTCTGTCACGGTAATCAAAGTAATGCCAAAACAGGAACAGTTTCCATCTGTAGAGCATTGGAATTCGTCCCAAATATGTCTTGCACTTTCAAATTTGAAGAGCACTCTGGGGATAGTCATAGTTGTTAATGAACTACATTTTAGGGATCCAGTCTGATGCCTGGGTAGAGGGTTCAATATCTATTTTGAACGATGCACTGGTGCTATGTGCTGATTGTATTCCACACATTCTTGCATTGTGGCTGGCCTGCTGTCCAACATGAAATACCGGCTTTCCTGTTGGTAAACGGCTGCCCGGGCCTAGCCTCACTGCATTACTTTCTGGAGAGTAAAAAGCTAGTAGAGCTCACTGCTGTACATAGACAGAATACTATATTGTAATATTCCCCAAACTGTGGGTTAAAACCTAATGGTGGGTTGAAAGCAGCTTTTTGATAAGTCACAGAAGTCCAAGCAATAAATAAAGATGGCTTTATATTCTGTATTTATCTTGCCACATTCAGGGGTGCAGAAACAATAACAATGCCCTATCTGCTCAGCTGAAGTTTGGATACATGCAACTTATGCAGCATGCACCTTAGCACTTTATGAATAGGGGCCCTTACTGGACAGCAATCAGATTAACCCACTGGTAACGATATATCTGGTAGAGACATAGTCCAGCCGCAGATTCTTCAACTTAGAATTTCCCCTAGTCTGGATCCGGACAATCTTCAGCAGTACCTCTGCACGCTGAGGGGGAGGCATCGCATGGCTCAGACTTGACATCATCCACGAATATGACGTCAGTGGAGCCATACAAGTCCTTTCCGGTGCGCTGATGTCAGTTTTCTACTGTGACACTTTTCCCAAACAGAATGCAGAGCCACCACTAAAATTGGATGTGGAAACAGTGTGCCATAAAAGATCAAAAAATCTTTGAAATAAAAATAGCAATAAATAACAGATAATGTGAAACATCAGAAATGGAGTTTAGAAGAAAATTCCCAAGAAATAAAATATAAACAAGGGTTAGTGGAGAGCTTGCACGGTAGAGAATAACTTGTATAAGAGGAAAATACCAATACCCTCTTATGAGTTAACCAGTAATGGAAATTTATGTTACGGTAAATCTCAACAAATCCTGCAACAACAATACCACCAAGGAAACTTTGTGGGGAAAAGAAAGATTTTTTTTTTAAAAACACACTGTAGTATAGTCAGGGTGCAAGAGTGTGCATACATACTTGTACCCACCACCCACATTTGGGGAAGGGTGGTGAAAGTAGCAGTTAACACCGGATAAATTGACCGGGTCAAGGAGTTTGTGTAGATCAAACACTGATTGAGAGAGATCACTGGCATAAAGGCCTGTCATGAAACAAACCTAACCTGAAAAGACCCTCGCAGAGCAGGGTGGATGGGTTGGCGTTAAGGAATCTGCGGCTAGACTATGTCTCTACTAGATGAACAAGTTACTTACCTTTGGTAATGATGCATCTGGTAGAGACTCAGTCTAGCCGAAGATTCCTTAACTTACAATATCCCCCAGGCGCCAGACCGGATCCGGAGATTCTTCAGCAGTACCTCTGCGTGCCAGGAGATAGCATTACATTTCTCTGCCCCGACGTCGTCCACGGATATGACGTCAGTGGAGCCATATAATTCCCTCCCGGCGCGCGGACTTAACTTTTGTACTGTGAAACTTTTCCACACCAGGATCCGGAGCCACTACTAAAACTGTTAGAGTTTGGGAACAGAGTGCCAAAGATTAAAAAGCATTGCAGTAACCATGAAAATAAAAATAAAGTGATGAGAAACCTCATGATGCATGTCAAAGAAAAACACTTCATACTTTAAAGGACTGAGGGGAGAGAACATAGTACTCGACCCTAGCAACAGTCTCGCACAAGCGAAGAACAAACCCTCCTATGAGGCAAAACCGCAATGGAAATTAATGCTATGGGAAATGACAAGCAGGCTGCAACCACATGAATGTTATGGTAATGGACAACAAAACTTCAACAACATGACTGTTCTGGCAATTGACAACATTTCTGCAACAACAGAGAATGTGTAACCATACACACTATATAGATACATGACCAATTGACTTGCAGCATAATAGTCAAATATATCTCAAACTAATGGAGAAAAGTATCCGGCGGGGGGTATGGGAGAAGAAGAAGGACATGACCTATCTCCATACTGGAAAAGAGCCAGGTGGCAAGAGTGTGGATGGACAAAAGAGCCCACCACCCAAAGCGAGAATGGGTGGAGAAGTAACGGGTAAAACAGAACAAGACATCCTGATTGGGGAAGGATGTCAAGCAGACGAACACGCATGAAGACAGAAACCACTTGTAGAAAGACCAATGGGTAATACCCCAACCTGAAAAGGTCCTCGCAGAGCGGGGAGGATAGGTGTACATTAAGGAATCTGCGGCTACACTGTGTCTATACCAGATACATCGTTACTGAATGTAAATAACTTGTTCATCTAATAGAGACATCTAGCCGCAGATTCCTTAACTTAGAATAGATTCCGAAGCTATACTCCCTTTGGAGGAGAGTCTACGACTGAACTTCACTAAGTTTCAAGGTGAACCAATAAGTCAATAAAGATTGACCAAAACATGTGGAGACAGCAAGTGTAAGTGTGGCTGACACTAGACCCCTAAAGCTCTGAAAAGGAGCATGAACAGTGCGAGGCAATGGCATCACAGTCCGCCATAGGACAGCCTGAAACTTTCACCATCCAGGAATGGACGAAGGGAATACACAGAGACCAGAACGGCCGGTGCCTAGGGCAAGAAAAGCCATAAGCTTCTGGAAGAAGTATTAAAAGCAGAACTGTGCGCAAGATCCCTTGGATCTGCAAAAAGTAAAAGTCAAAGAGGAAGGACAAATTAGCATGACTGAGTCAGAGCTTACAAAATGAGCATGCACAACAGTGGATGCCAAGAGTGACAAGTGTAGAAACAGATATCACTCATGTAGAGATATACAAAACGATGACTACAAGGAAATACATGGATGTGGACAATATAGAAACGCATATGCAGACAGTCAGAACTTGGGAGCCAACCCACACACATGCAAAAGCCCCTGAAATGGAGCAGCAACAGCAAACATGTGGCAGCAGAAAGACACCGAATATATCACCAGATAGTCATACTGACCAGTCATACACAAGGGTACACTGGTCAAAGGATACCGGCAGAAGTTGGACTCCGAACAGAGAGGGAGAGGGTGGGGGAGGGTGAGGGAATGAATGAATGAATGAATCTGGGGCACGGGACCCAAGATACTGCAACAGGGAAAACCCCTGTACATGTACTCTCTCGCAGGTAGTATACATATACAATATGTATACCTATACTTACAAACATACATGCCTACAAGCATAGATAGCCCCATATACAAATATACTATATATATATATATATATATATATATATTTGAGTTCAAGGGTTGCTGCTGCTTTGAAGGATCACACGACTGCAGGCAAGTTTTCACACTTGTATTTATTGCTCTCGAGGTTTGCAAAAAAAATCCGTCATTGAAAAGGCTTGTCCCAACGCGTTTCAGTGCTTCCTGCACTTTCTTCAGGGGAAAATGGCAAGGCGGATATTGATTGGCAGTTTCCGTCGTCTTTAAGTAAGAATCTCACCGGAAAGTACTTTGGTAGTACATAATCCCTTGCACAGCATTTTGGGATCTGTAGTGTAGCCAAAAAGTCCATCACCTTAGTAGGTTCCGCCGAGGCATTGTCAATGTACAAGTTGTAGCGTCCTATTTTCGGCGCGCCACATGTTAAGGTGCTTCAGTGCACCCCGGTTTTCTTTTTGCTGCCTCGGTTCTTTTCATGCTCCTGCAGCCGCCTTCAGTAACCAGGGAAATCCTGTACTTGGCTCCTCCACCGACGGCTCCCTCCTCCTTCCCGAGGCGGTGCTTCCTTCCACGACGCAGCTGTCGTCAATAATGTTTGAGTTCAAGGGTTGCTGCTGCTTTGAAGGATCACACGACTGCAGGCAAGTTTTCACACTTGTATTTATTGCTCTCGAGGTTTGCAAAAAAAATCCGTCATTGAAAAGGCTTGTCCCAACGCGTTTCAGTGCTTCCTGCACTTTCTTCAGGGGAAAATGGCAAGGCGGATATTGATTGGCAGTTTCCGTCGTCTTTAAGTAAGAATCTCACCGGAAAGTACTTTGGTAGTACATAATCCCTTGCACAGCATTTTGGGATCTGTAGTGTAGCCAAAAAGTCCATCACCTTAGTAGGTTCCGCCGAGGCATTGTCAATGTACAAGTTGTAGCGTCCTATTTTCGGCGCGCCACATGTTAAGGTGCTTCAGTGCACCCCGGTTTTCTTTTTGCTGCCTCGGTTCTTTTCATGCTCCTGCAGCCGCCTTCAGTAACCAGGGAAATCCTGTACTTGGCTCCTCCACCGACGGCTCCCTCCTCCTTCCCGAGGCGGTGCTTCCTTCCACGACGCAGCTGTCGTCAATAATGTTTGAGTTCAAGGGTTGCTGCTGCTTTGAAGGATCACACGACTGCAGGCAAGTTTTCACACTTGTATTTATTGCTCTCGAGGTTTGCAAAAAAAATCCGTCATTGAAAAGGCTTGTCCCAACGCGTTTCAGTGCTTCCTGCACTTTCTTCAGGGGAAAATGGCAAGGCGGATATTGATTGGCAGTTTCCGTCGTCTTTAAGTAAGACAGCGTGTCGAGGATAGGGCGCTGCAACTTGAACATTTGAAATGTCTCGGCGGAACCTACTAAGGTGATGAAATCGTTTGGCGACACTACAGATCCCAAAATGCTGTGCAAGGGACTTTGTACTACCAAGTACTTCTCCGGGCGTTTTTAACAAAAAGACGGCGGAAACTGCCAATTAACATCCGCCTTGCCATTCTTTCCCCTGATGAAAGTGCAAGAAGCACTGAAACGCGTTGGGACAAGCTTACATAATGACGGAACCTTTGTTAACTCAGAAGCATTAAATTAAGTGAAAACTTACCTGCAGTTGTGTGATCCTTCAAAGCAGAGCACCCCTTTGAACGTAAATATATATATATATATATATATATATATATATATATATATATATATATATATATATATATATATATATATATATATATATATATATATATATATATATATTCACTTAAAAAACCATAGGTTTCAGGCCTTATATAGTTAGGAATTAGCATTTAAAAACCATTGAAATTGCTCCTATGTAGTTAGTTGTACTAACTATATTTCGCGCACCCGCAATCCACTGCTGATGAGGTCACATATTACATCATTCGTGACATGGTCAGTGACATCACTGATGACATCTCATTTGACATCACTGATGACATCACTGATGACATCACTGATGACATCATCCAGTGACTGTTTGTTTCTGTAAAGTTTAAATATGTTTTACATATTGAAGAATGAGTGGATGTAGAAGTGTCTGGATGAAGGATTTAGTAGGCGCGTGACTGACTGTATGAGTGAGTGATTAAATGTGTCTTACTAAATGCATGGGTTAGTGACTAAACTGTCTGAATGTGTGCATCAGTGTGTCTGTTGTTGTGTAAGCTGCTGCATGTGTTGATCAGTAGCTATATGAGTGGCTATATGGGTTATTGATTGGTTGCCCAAGTATTTGAATGGGAGACTGAGTGTGTGTGTGGGTGGCTGGGAGGTATGTGACTCTGTGCATAGATGTGTGAGCAGTTGATTCACTAGGTGTATGAGTTCAAGAGTGCATGTGGAAACAGCTATATGGGCGGTTGACTGTGCGCATGGGTGTGTTGATGAGTGAATGGATATCTCAGTGCTACATGTCCAATTAAGTACATATGTAAAACACAGTGCATGTGAGAGTTGGCATATATAAATGACTATACATGAGAGCCAGTGAATGTGCGAGTGGCTCTATGGATCATTGTGTACTCGTATCAGTGATTGTATAAGAGAGTAAGTATGTGTTAGTAAATGTTTGAATAAGTAAGGTGTTGTGTGTATAACTGTATAGTTGAGGAAATGGAAGTGTGATTGATTCTTTGCATGACTGACTAGGTGTGTGAGTAACACCATGGATGAGTGGCAGTGTGTGAGTGTCTGTATAGGTGTATGAGTGCAAATGATAGTGGTGTATTGATGAGTGACTGTATGTATGAGTGATTCTATGGGTGAATGAATGAATGTGTGTGTAGACCTAGGAATCAGTGAGTGCGTATGTAGTAACTGGTATTGGTGTGTCAATGGTTTCAAGAATGGTAGTCTGTATTTAACACTGGGTGTATCAAAGGTTATATTAGAGTGTGAGGAGGTGCATCATATTATCACATGAATGATATCACATGAGTGATATGATTGCGTCACGTTAATTGGGAAACTTCCAGATCTTCAGGAACCGGCGTATGTGTAAGGCGCGTCGTGCTTGCCGCGTTGTAGCCGCGTCGTTTGACAGGTAAGTTGTCAATCTAATTTTTTTTTGTGTTGTTTACCTAGTGTTTCTTTACTATATATATATTTAGTAAATTTTGTAATGTTTAGTAATGTTTTTTAAAGAATTTACTTTGCGATCGTACTTGGCTTGTGTATGTACCTATTGTACTTTTATGGAATGTTTCTAATTTTCCTTATTTAATGTATTTTTGCTTACTTTTATGCAATGCATGTCATAAAGAAAACGTTTTGGGATGTACTCTTTCTACATGTTGCTATATTTGTTTAGTTGACAATGTGTTATTTAGACGGTACTTTCTTTTATTTTTCCTTGTGTTTTTGTGTTGATTAAATTGTATTTATGTTTTCATTTTTTTGGGTTTTCCGTATACTTTCTGAATTTCGACCACCTTTAAATATCTTATTGTAATGGTACGTAAAAGCTATATTTTCTGTATATTTTGAAACCTACATGTTTTGCTGATTTTGAGCAGCAATTCCTTATCTATGTACTATAACATTTTAAAGCAATACTTATGGAGTGTAAGCTTATACTTTTCAAAACCTGTATTTTTTTATCAAAAAGAAATGTTATGTTTTCAATACCATTTGAATGACTCTAAAGTAGTATGTATGTTAATTAATGTCAAAGTATACGTATGAAGCCACCTTTATTAATTGTTTCGATTTTTTTGGTTAGTTTGAGTGGAATACTTTATTGTAGTTTTGGAAGAATTGCAATTAGGCTGTGAAGTCTTGTGCTCTTGTGATTACGCACTTTCTTTGTTTTTTGGATTATTTCCGGCATTGTTTAATGGTTTATTTATTTTCCCTTACTTTAGTAAGTGCTTTATGTTGTGAATTTGTGTCCTTTATGTGGCTTTGTCCCCTTTTAAAATGTTGTATTATTCGCTGTGTATTCAGATGTTTCCCTATTTTGTTTGCATTTTATGTTTTAAATAAAAAAATGTTTTATTTTACAATCCCTTTCAGCATTTTTATGTATAAATTGCTGCACTGTCCTCGCGATGCATTAAGTTTTTATTTTTGAATAGCTACAAGTGTGTAATCCGATTTTTACTTATTAAAATAAATGTTGCCTAACGCTATTTATGTGTGGAGTTGGAGGGTGGATTAGTAGTTGGAGGGTGGAGTTGTAGTTGGAGGGTAGAGTTGTTGGGTGGTATTGTAGTTATAGGGTGTAGTTGGAGGGTGGACTTGGACGGTGTGAGTGTGAGGCTGAGTGGATGTGAGGGTCCGGGGGTGTGATGGTGTGTGAGGGTGATCGAGGGTGACGGTCTGAGTATGAGTGAGGGTTGTGAGGGTGTGTGAGGATGAGGGGGTGAGGGTAAGGGGGTGTGAGAGTGTGTGATGATAGGTGTTGGTGAGTGAGGCTGAGAGTTTGAGGGTGAGTATTGTGAGGGTGTGAAGGTGAGCGAGGGTGTGCGAGTTTGAAGGTTGAGTGTGTGACTGTGGGTGAGGGGGTGATGTTGAGTGATGGTGTGTGAGGGTGTGAGGGTGAGTGAGGGTGGGTGAGGGAGTTGAGGTTGTGGCTGAGGGTGTGTTGGTGAGTGATGGGGTGTGAGTGTGATTGAGGGTGTGAGGGTGTGTGAGGTTGAGAGTGTGTGTGAGGGTGTTAGGTAGGGTGAGGATGAGTGAGGGTGTGTGAGGCTGAGGGTGAGGGTGAGGGTGGGTGAGGGTGTGAGTGGGTGTGAGTGTGAGTTGTTGTGATGATGCTTCTATGTGATCATTTTTTCTCCGTGAATATTGTACACTTCAAATGTATTAATGTTGGGAAGCGTTGTTTCAGAAGGTAATCAAGACCTATGTAATGTTGATTGGTGCTGTTGTTAGCGCTGAATCAAAAAACAAACACATCAGTAACTTTTTTTATATTATGCATGTAAAAACTTCATTTTTTTTGTAAGGTACACATCAATTTCAACTGCAAAAGCTTGGCTTGCATTAACATAGATGCACAGTCATTTTGTCTGTGTTTGCTTATTAGAGACAATGTTTACCTCCTCTTAAATTTTCGACTACAGATGCGTATTAATTGTGGCAAAGTATACGTATGAAGCCACCTTTAAAAATTGTATTTTTTTTTTTGTGTAGTTTGAGCGGAATACTTTTTTTGTACTTCTGGAAGAATTGCAATTAGGATGTGAGGTCTGGTGCTCTTGTGATTACGCACTTTCTTTGTTTTGTGGATTCTTCCCGCCATTGTTTAATGGTTTATTTATTTTCCCTTACTTTAGTAACTGCTTTTATAGTGGGAAACTTTTGATTTATTTTTAGCAATTTGTATTTGTAAGTGCCGTATTTGTTCGGGTAGTATTGTGTTGTTCAAATTTAGAGAAGTGATTATTTGTTTGTTATTATAAGTGATTGCCGTTAGTGTTCTGTTTGTTTTGTGAGTCTGTAACATTGTATGTATTTTGCGGCACCATCGGTCAGAATAGTGTTGTTTTTGTTCTGCTATGAGTATGTTCTACACTTAGCGAAGTTGTAATTTTGTAAAGCGCCACCATTAAGATTGGTGGAGATAGAACATGGGTGTTTTTTTTTATTTTGGCTGCACACTTATTGTAAACGATGACTACTTTCCTCCCTCTTTCTGACCATAAAAACCTTTTTGATAGTACTTGTTGCCTCATCTGCTTTTCTTCCTGCCCATGTCTATAGCAAACATACATGTTTTGAAGGATGCCTGACAGTCGTATGCTGGACCCCAAACTGTGGTGTGTGGGCGGCTGTGGTGTATGGGCAGCTGTGGTGTGTGGGTGGTGGTGGTTTGTGGGCATGTGAGAGAGAGTGTGCGTGGGTGTGTGAGAGAGAGTGTGCGTGGGAGAGAGAGTGTGCGTGGGAGAAAGTGTGCGAGGGCGTGTGAGAGAGAGTGCGTGTGCGGGTGAGAGAGAGTGCGTGTGCGTGGGTGGGTGAGAGAGAGTGCGTGTGCGTGGGTGTGGACTTGCTGTATCATTCAACTACTGTAAGAGGTACATCTCAAGGTTGTACATGCTGGAGAATACGCTAACTCTGGGCCTTACTCCAGGGCTTGTGCGTGGATTCCAGCCTCTGGATGACGGCAGCAGCAAGTGCAATAATGCAAACGCTTTTTGCTTTAGTGCTGAGGTGTTGTAGCTTTGGACTTGCATGGTGGGTGCTTATATTACCACACAATGACCACACAGTGCTACGAATACAATCATATAAAGGCTGCACTCATATGTCAAGCAATGCACTTGCTGTCCGGAGTGATATTTGGTTCCTCCAGTCTGCTCCTGTATGCATATCAAATCCCCAGCTTTTGTAACAGAGTCAATAGAGGACGTCAATGCTTGGTCAGTTTTTCCAAAGTTTACTTTCGAAGATGTAAGTGAGAGCTCAGGTTTTGTGGATGTTCTCAACACACAGCGCTGCTCGCCGTATCACAGCAAATCATTTTGTTTTTCTCGAAACAGATGGATTTTTTTTCAATCAAAAGTATTTTGATGGGCCTGCTGCTGCCTGCCTCTTGCAATCATTATGTGCTCAATTTTCCATTGCAGGAGTGGATTTGCTTTCATCAGAGTGGAGCGCGGTGTTCTTGGCTTAGGCCATTGATCTGCACGAGTACTTTACCTGGTTCACTCCTCAGTCTCAGGAGCAGTCTGGCCTATTGGAATATTGGGGCTTTTCCCAATAGGTTGGTTCTTCTGAGTAGCTGCAGAACTAGGGCAGCCTCTTCAACGTGGCTGTCGGAGGCGAAAAAATACCATATCAAAAAGGAAGGCGTCCATAGCTGGTGATTTGCTTAGATTTCAGTGGAAATTTGAACAAAACAACTCTGAGTGATAAAACAATCGTCACTGAAATCCACTCAGTAGGGAGAGGGAGGAGGTGGGCTGCCTGCAACTCGAGCGAGCATAGGGAGGAGGGGATGATCTGCCTACTAGGCAGAGTGGAGAAGTGTGGCTCACTGGTTAGAGGAGGCAGACCTGGAAGCAGAGGTCAGCCCGGGACCAGGGTTCAATTCCCGGCTCGGCGGGTCTTGAGTCCTAAAATGTCCACGGACTCAACAATTCTCGCTCTGGTGCCTACTCGATTCACGGGTTCACACTCTGCGACTCTGGGCAATAGCTTGCTTAATCTCCACAACGGCCCCTCGCGGTGGGATGCCTGGCTTTCACCTTGTGGATACCCTGCCGGGGTCATCTCACAGGGGACTACCAGGACGGGTTCCCTAAGCAAGCGCTTAGATACCGGGTCGGTGATTTGCGCTATATAAATACATGTACATTTACATTTACTAAGTGTAATGCGTGTGGCAACAGAGGGAGAGCGCGGCGCACGCTGGAGAGGGAGGCGGTGGGATGCCTGGTCACTTTAATAGCTTTGCGCTGTTGGTAGTGGTTGTGCAGGGAGAGAGAGGGGAGGTGCTGGCGGCTGGGGAGGGCGAGGAGAAATGCGAGCCTGGCTGTGTACGGGGGGAGGTGATGGCGGCTGGGGAACAGATGGCGAAGGCTGGCAAATTTTTTTTTAAAAATAGTCTGTTATCTCGAGTTGTGCAGGCTGAGGCGGTGGCGTTTGGAGTAGTGGAGTTGCAGGTTTAAGACGAGACATGGCCGTGAAACTGCAGGGAGAGAGAGGGGAGGTGCTGGCAGCTGGGGAGGGGGAGGAGAAATGTGAGCATGGCTGTGTGCAGGGAGAGAGAGGGGGAAATGTGAGCATGGCTGTGTGCAGGGAGAGAGAGGGGAGGTGCTGGCGGCTGGGGAGGGGAAGGAGAAATGCGAGCCTGGCTGTGTGCGGGGGGAGGTGATGGCGGCTGGGGGCTGGGCAACAGATAGCGAAGTCTGGCGATTTAAAAAAAAAATAGTCTGTTTCACGAGTTGTGCAGGCTGAGGCGCTTGGAGTCGTGGAGTTGCGGGTTTAAGACGAGACACAGCAGTGAAACTGCAGGGAGAGAGAGGGGAGGTGCTGGCGGCTGGGGAGGGGAAGGAGAAATGTGAGCATGGCTGTGTGCAGGGAGAGAGAGGGGAGGTGCTGGCGGGTGGGGAGGGGGGAGGAGAAATGCGAGCCTGGCTGTGTGCGGGGAGAGCGAGGGGAGGTGCTGGCGGCTGGGGGTGGTGATAGCCGTGGGAGGGAGCCTTGTCGCTTTCATGTGCACGCGCTTTTAATGTCAATGCGCTTGCGCATTGAGCTTAAATTTGACGGGCACTGCAAGGAATCGCCACGGAATCGCAAGTTGGTTAAAGTCTGTTTAAGCCCCTATAGTCTCGCAAGCTCAATGCGCATGCGCATTGACAGGCGAGACCTAAAAAGCAATAAATATGCCTATGATAACCAAAAACCTTGGTAACATGAAACCGTTAAGTAGCTCAAAAGCTACCAAGATTGCACATCTATGACTATCATAGTCATTATACATAGCCCAAACTGCAGCCAATCAGGTGACAGCACCCACCAGAATGTTCACCTCAGAGGTTCAGGCTCCTAGATTTTCTCGCACTAGAGTGTAACCAGGAGATAAGAGCATAAACAAGCCTCTGAGGGGAGGTGGGAGGGTTAATGTGAATCTATGAAATACACCAATACTTGAGAACCACAGATTATAGGTAAGTAACTATTGTTCTTCTCCAGTATTGGGGTGTCTTTCATAGATTCACATGCCTCAATCAGAGTAGATAGCAGTACCCAAATAATGCCTTGAAGACACTATTTTTAACACAATCTGCTTATAGACAGCATTTGTAATCCTATAATAGAAATGCTAAGATGCATAAAGACATGACAATTTGCAATCACATGAGCATGTACTCAATATAGGTAAGATAATAAGCGTCTGAGAAGCAGTACAGAGGAGGAGGGAAACAGAAGCTCACCTTATTGGAAAAGATTGCGAAGAACCGCCTGTCCCACTGATGTATCAGCATTGCTGGCAGCTTCCAAACAGTAATGTTTGATGAAAGTATGTCTGCTGGACCAAGTTGCTGCTCTGCAGATTTTTTGAAGGGGAACATCAGCGAAAAGAGCAGTCGAAGAAGAGACCGCCCTCGTAGAGTGAGCTATTGGCGTTGTCTGCAGAGGTCTTCCAGCATGCTGATGGCAAAAGTCAATAGCGGCCGAAATCCATCTAGCTATGGTCTGTTTACACACCACTTGTCCTTGCCATATCTTTCCATAGGCAAGAAACAATTGATCGGATTTGCGAATGGTAGAGGTCCTTTGTAAACAGAACTTTATGCATCTTCTGATTTTAAGGGTATGCAATGCCCTCTCCGCAGGAGATTGCGGGTTAGGAAAAAATGTTTTCTAGATGACTGGTTCGTTCAGGTGAAAATCCGAAGGCACCTTAGGCCAAATTTAGGATTTGTGCGCAGCACCACAGAATTGGATGTGAATTGCAAGAAAGGTGAATTGACGGTGAAAGCTTGGATGTCACTGGCTCGTCTTGTTGAAGTCAATGCTAGCAACAGAGAAACCAACCAGGATAGAAATTTAAAATCCACTCTATGAATTGGTTCAAATGGGTGGCATTTGAGCCACGCTAATACCAATTTAAGATGCCAGGATGGAGGAGGAAGACGTACAGAAGGAATCATCCGGATCAGTCCTTTAAAAAACTGTTGCATTATTCTTGATGAATAGAGAGAATTGGACCCATCCTGTCGGAACCTTGCAATGGCCGCCAGAAAAACTTTTAAAGTTGCATGAGAGAGGCCCGATCTTGCCAAGTGCAGGAAAAAAGGTAATATCCACTCAGGTGTTGCGTGAATCGGGTGAACCTCAGCAGACTGACACCACATGCAGAATCTTTTCCATTTAAGTCTGTATGTCTTTATTGTTGCAGGCGCTCGTGCGTTAGCCAGAACTTCCTTGCAATCCGCAGGGATATTTAAATGAGCGAATTCAAGGTGCTCAGGCAGCTAATTTCAGAGATGCAGGATCCGGATGGCAAATCTGACCATCTTGAATGGACAGTAGAATCGGTACTGGTCGAAACTGAATTGGTTCGCACTCCGAAAGGAGAAGTTCGGTGAACCAGAATTGGAGAGGCCATCTGGGAGTGATGAGAATTAGACGACAAGGTTCTCTCTTCATCTTCCGGAGAAATCTGGGAACCAACGGTATCGGAGGAAAGGCGTAAGCATATATTTGAGACCAGTTCATCGAAAACGCATTCCCCTGAGAATCTTTGTGGGGAAGCCAACTTGCAAAGAATAGGCATTTGCTGTTCTTCTTTGTCGCAAAGAGGTCCAGATCGGGATGACCCCATAGTTGGAAGACTCGATTCACCGTTGGCTGATGCAGTTCCCATTCGTGGGTGGACGCTGTGGACCTATTGAGGGAATCCGCCAGAATATTTAAAACTCCCGGCACGTGAACTGCCAAGAGATTTGATTTTGTGCTGTATCACCCAATCCCAGATTTCTAGGGCTTCTTGAGAAAGCAAGACCGATTTAGTTCCTCCCTGTTTGTTCAAGTAATGCATACTTGTAGTATTGTCCGTGCGAATCAATACTGTGGCTCCTAGAATTATTGTACGAAGCGACTTTAGGGCTAAGAAGAGGGCTCTTAGTTCAAGTAGATTGATATGCCACTTTCGTTGTTGAGGGCTCCATTTTCCGCTGACCTTTAGCCCTTGAAGATGTGCTCCCCCATCCCTCGAGGGACGCGTCTGTGGTGATAGTAAAATTCGGCGCTTCTTGAAGGAATGCACATCCCTTCTCTACATTTCTTTCTTGAGCCCATCAGAGAAAGGTCTCCCGTATTCGGGGAGTGATTTGAATGAGATCTTCAAATGAACCTGAGACTTGTAACCATTGCAGGTTGAGCTCTTCTTGAAGGGGCCTCATTCTGAGGCGGCAATTGGGAATCAACGGGATGCAAGAAGAGACCATTTCCAGAAAGGACTTGAACTGTCGGACTGAAACTGACCTTTTTGATCTTAACATGTGAGCCAGCTTGCGGATCTTTTGTTGCCTTTCGTTTGATACGAAGGCTTGAACTAGTTGCGTGTCCAAAGTCGCGCCTTTGCGAAGGAACAAGATTCGATTTGTCGAGGTTGAGAGAGAGGCCCAGCGATTGAAACAGAGAAAGACATCTTTGGACATGGGCGTCTGTGTCTGCGAAAGAACTCGCCTTGATAAGGCAGTCGTCCAAGTAAGGAAATATTTGAATCCCTTCCAGACGGAGGTGCGCTGCTACAGGAGCAAGGACCTTCGGAAATACTCTGGGTGCCGATCGCAGTCCAAAGGGAAGGACTTTGAACTGGAAGTCCCTGCCAGCCACTCTGAAACGAAGGAACTTTCTGTGCCTGGGTAGAATGGGAACGTGGAAGTACGCATCTTGAAGGTGTAGGGTGGCCATGTGATCCACTGCCGACAAAAGATGAAGTATTTCTTGAAGCGTTAACATCCGAAATGACAATTTCTTTAGGTACTTGTTGAGGGATTGGAGATCTAGAATGGGACGCCATTCTCCGGATTTTTTCTTTATTATGAAAAACCGTGAATAGAATCCTGTTCCTCTCTGCAGTTGAGGGACTTTTTCGATCGCTCCTTTTTTTAACATCAAATTTATGTTGGGAATACAATTCTTTGAGATAAGCTGGAGGTGGGCCTTTTGGAGGGAAATTTGGAGGAAACTTTTCGAATTCTAGAGCATGGCCCTTAGCCACAATGTCTAGGACCCACTTGTCCGATGTTATTGAGGACCAGCTTGAATAACATTTTGAGATTCTTCCTCCAACATTTACATGGGGCTGCGGCAGCAGAGGTGGCAGGTGGCGATACTCATTGTTTTTTGTTGGAATCCTTTCCGCTGTAGGAAGGTTTCCTTTTATTCTGAGAATAGGAAGTGTTGCGCTGGCCATATGATTGGTATCTTTGTGATTGATAGTGCTGATTTCCTTGATATGACTTGTAGGAAGATTGTTGATTATAGTTTCCTCGATTAGAGAAAGATCCACGTCCTTTCGCACCCCGAAAGGGCGGCTTACGAAACTGCAAGGTGCCAAGAGATATGGCTGTTTCTCTGTCCTTTTTGACGGTTTACAAGGCTTCCTCTACATGTGGGCCGAACAAGGCCTCTCCGTCGAAACGGCATGTCTAGTATCTTTGCCTGTACCTCCTGGCGAAACAAAGTAGCTTTCAACCAGCCTTGTTGACGTAGAACAGCAGCCCCCGCTAGCTGCCTGAAACCTGTGAAAGCAACATCCACTGCTGAATCAATAATCTCCGCCGAGATACGTTCCCCCTCTTGTAGTATCTTCAGAGCTTCAGACTTTGACGGCTCTGGTAGCATGTCTATATATGGTGAAATGTCTAACCACATTTGTCGGTCGTACCAACAGAGAATGGCTGATAAATTGGCTGCATGGACTGTTGCTGCTGCCATAGTGGAGACTCGTTTTCCAATTGAGTCCAGCAGCCTGCCGTCCCTGTCAGGTGGGGTTGTGATCGGAGATGATGGATTCCTAGCCCGTCTTTGAGCAGCCTACATGATCACGGAGTCTGCCTTTGGGTGTCCTATGAGGCATGCAGGAGACCTGTCGGGCGGTTTATATTTCTTGTCCAGTCGCGGCAAGAATGGAGGAATAGACGCAGGTTTTGACATCACTTTCAATCCCTCCTTCCATATAAAATCTATAATAGGAATCGCCCGCACTGGTTTCCTTGGCTGATCCTTAAAATCATAGAGGAAGCATTCTTCCTTCTTTATTTCCATAGAGAAGAGGAATCGTTGGGTTGCTCTTTCCATGAGGAGGTGGAAGCCTTCAATATTCACTGGAGGTGAATCAGCAGGAGCCGGAGGTGAGGGAGAAGGTGTTTGCATCTGGTATTCATGCCACTCCGACAATAGAGATCTCTCGTCTACTTCACCTTCCTCCCTATCTTCATCATCCGATGAGTGCGCTTCCGGAGAATGATGCGAAGCCACTGGCGAAAGAGGTCTAGGAGACCAGAATTCTGATGTGGAAGCTTGAGCCACTGGTGTAGGTGGCAATGAATCTGACGATTCAGATGGCGGGAAACGGCGGAAATAATCGTCTAGCATATGTTGAAGATTATTTAATATAGCTATAGGCATCTGAGCTGTAGGGATATTATCAGTAGGTGAAGCCACAGGTTCAGGAGAAGGTTGGTCATCCTGATCATCTTCCTGGAACTTAATGAACAACTCCGAAGGGCTTTTAGCTGTCCGAAACCTGTCATCCGCATCAGAATCCCCCTCACTTTCTTCTGAGTCCAGTAATTTCTCAGGAACCTGTAGAGGTAGCTTAAGTGGAGAAAGACGTAATGGAGATCAGGGTTCAAGCGCGGAACCACGTCTCTGTAACAAAGGAGGTTTTGTCGTAGACGGCGCAGATGTTAAAGCCGTAGACGGTGACCAGACTTGTAGTTCTGTACAAGATGACAATTTTTGCGTCGACGGACCAGTCAACAATGAAATCATCACTGAAGGTTTTAACGCCGATGAGGAAGTGCCCGTCGCCGAAGTTGACTTTAACAACGAGGAGGGCTTTGTCGATGATGTCGTCTTCGTCAATGATTTGGTCGTGGTCAACGATGTAGTTCTCGACGACGATGATGAAGTGGCCTTTGACGAGGCCGCCGTCGACGGCTGCCTCGTTGACGGCGGCCTCGATATTCTTAGTCTTGGTCGTCGACAGTGCGCTGACGATAGGTATAGTCTCTTTCGTTGACGAGATGGGTTTCACAGAGACATAGACCAGCGTCGACGGGGATGACGCCGCCAACATAATCATCCGAGGCTTAGGTGAGGAAAAAGTCACCGTCGATGTAGATGTTGCGTCGACATGAATCTTCGTCGATGAAGGGTTCATCGACGATGGGGTTTTCTTCTGAGGGAGAATCTTCTCAGAAGTTGGCTTAGGAGGTAAACATTTTACTGATCATCTCGGGGGCGTGGAAGGCAAAGGTTTGCCCTTGACAGGTGGAGTAGCCTTTTTTGAAGTGGTAAGCTTCTCTGAACCCTTAGAGGGTTGCTGTTTCCTCACAACCTTGGCCCCATGAGAAGATAAAACCTCCTCAGCAGCCCTCTTCCTAGAGGACACAGATGACCCAGAGCCAATACTTCCTACCTCAGAAACTGGATTGTCCTGATTCTTAAGCTTCTGTAGCCACATAAGTAGGCGGCCCTCTCTATCCCTGAGGGTTTTTTGAGGGAAGGTCCTGAATATCTTGCAGTCCTTCACTTGATGATCTGGATATAGGCAATAGATGCATTTCTTGTGGGGATCTTCTGAGAAAAGGCGGAGCTTACCACAAGACTCACAAGGCCTGAATAATGATTTCTTAGACGAAGACATCCTGAAAGTAGGAATTCCCGAAGAATTGAGAAGAATTTGAGAAGAACTGAGCAGAGCTCAGGGAGACTCCCTTCACAAGACGTGCAGTAGAAAATCTGAGAGCCTGAGCCTCTGAGGAGAACATTCTGGTGGATGCTGTCGCCTGATTGGCTGCAGTTTGGGCTATGTATAGTGACTATGATAGTCATAGATGTGCAACTTTTTTCTTGGTAGCTTTTGGGCTACTTTACTTCCTGGTTTCATGTTACCAAGGTTTTTGGTAATCATAGGCATATTGCTTTTTTATATACCGTGGGACTCCCACTCTGACGACGGGGAATGATTCAGGCATGTGAATCTATGAAAGACACCCCAATACTGGAGAAAAGCACCACATTGAATCTACTGTACAACAGATTGCTAACTATTCTACTGTTTATAATTTTCTGTTACAAAAAAGTAATGCAAGGCACCTAAAAGGTTTGATGACTACATTTTGCCATTTCTTTTTTATTTCTTTCTTTTCTTAAGCGATACATGTGGTAATTGTATCCTACCTTTATTTTCCTTATAGAATGTAGAGTCATTTAACTTTAATAGCTATGGTTTATAGTTTATTTCACATGCAATTGTAACATGTAATATACAATTCACTGATGCCGGAGCTTACGTTTGAATACAGCATAAGTGGTTCAACTTTGCATCAGCTGGATACCCTAGCTCTTGCACCTGTGGGTCCAAATATGGAACTTAAATAAAGACACTTTCTATATAATTTTCAAACTCCATCCCTTTATTACACACAACCACTTTCTTATACACAACTCAGTTTACCATTTTCCTTCTCTGGCATTGCAACATTCTGCATTATATTCTTCACGATTATTCCTTTATTCCTGCTTCCTAAAACACTACATTCAATTCTTCAGACCAATAGGGATGAGTAGTTTGTTTCCCACTCCCTGTATAGAATAAACGCACACTAACAATACTTACAGAGGTATGCTACAGCGGCCAGTATCCTACAGCGCCCACAGCACATCACTTCACAGTAATAAACTCACAACTTACACTCAATGTTTCATCCCAGAGTTTTCATACCGGTACCACTAAGTACTTTGCTTCCCACTCCCGCACAGATATGCTACAGATATGCTACAAAGCCCACTTTGCTACAGCGCCCAGAGCACATCACAGTACAGCACAGTTTAGACCCACAGTTTTATCCCCAAGTTTAGCAGTACCTCACCTCTGCACCATCTCACTCAAAACAGCACTTTCACACCTGTAAATACTTTGCTTCTGCCAGTATACTACAGAGCACCCAACTCACAGCTAAGGTGCACACTTTCATCCCAGAGTGAACCGGCACTTCACCTCCGCACCATCTCACAGTGGGCAAAATAGCACTTTCACACCGGTAGGGGTAAATACTTCACTTCCTCCAGTATGCTACACCGCCCAGAGCACATTAGTTTACAGCACTCAGCTCACAGTTTAGGCACACTGTTTCATCCTCGAGTTTACAGGTACCTCACCTCTGCACCATCTCACTCTAGACAAAACAGCACTTTCACACCGGTATGGGTAAATACTTTGGTTCTGCCAGTATGCTACAGACCGCTCAGCTCACAGTTTAAGCGCACAGTTTCATCGCCGAGTGTACCGGCACCTCACCTCAGCACCAACTCACGGTGGGCAAAACAGCACTTTCACACCAGTAGGGGTAAATACTTGGCTTCACACTCCCTCTATAGCACACCCTACCCACCCTACAAATCTCACAGTACTCCTACCCTCCTCTTTCCCACTTTTTTCCCCCTTACTAGCTTCAACGGAATCACAAAATGGCGGCCAACACTTCCTAGTGGCAACCGCTCGCAGCAAATCAGCAGCAAGCTCGTAACGCCTCAGCCAATCAGATGGCAGAATTCCCAAATATCGATATCTGTAAATTTCGATATTTCTCGAAAAACTACTGAACGTATTTACACCAAATAAACAAAAGCGTGCTTTCTAGACCAAGACCCTTTTCCCTCCCAAATGTGGGGTAATTCCGTTCACCCTGTAGCCTTGTCTAAAGTTTCCTATGGAAATGAACACTGAAAAAACACGTTTTGGAACCCCCCTTTGTCTCTGCCCCCCCTTTGACAAATCCCCCCCGAACATTCAACTTAGGAGCTGATCTCAACAAAGAATTAGTTTTGAACATTTCACGAAGATTCGTCAATCGGCGCCAGTATTAATGGGAATAGAATGTTGCCATTTTCCTATGTTAACTAGGTCCTAACTAGAACTACCTACTGGCGACGGCGAGTAGGTGATATATATATATATATATATATACTCTATTTCATCTAATCTAATGTAGTCCACACGCCGTGGGTAGTCAAGTTCCTTGTTAGCCACGGCGCACTCTAGTCACTAACTCCTCACCTCTAAATAGTTTTATATATATTCATCACTATTGAGGATTTTTTAGCACTTTGTAAATTTGGGTGTTTTTATCACTTTTTAACATGATACTGTTTTTTTACCTGTATTAAATATTTTATATTGATGCTTTTTATAAATGACAAAATGATGAGGACTCCCAATTGTCTATTTAAGCATTATGAATTTTTCAGACAGGTCACTTTATCATGCACTTTTTAGAATGTAAATATTGTAATTCCCTATAGCACGTATGTTTGCACTTTTTGCACAATTAGACACGGATCTAGTCCAGCACTACATTTTGCACTTTATTCCTAACCCGCCCTAAAGATATTGAGAAATTTTACTATGGAGTTCTAACGGTTGTTTGGCCTATCTTTGTGGATTTATCCTATTATATCACATTCTTTAGACGCGTGTATATATATAGAATTTTTTTTCTCGTATATATATATGAAATTATATGTGAATAGTGTACATAAAATTTGACGTTATTAAGGAAATGATAAATGGTATCTGTCAAATATTAACAGACTAAAGTCTAATCATGCCAGAACATTTTTTTGCGGATTTGTACAATGAATAACTTTACTTCATAGTAGATGTTTTCTATGTCTATGGTCATGTGACCAGGGGAAGGGCGGTGTTCCATGTGGTCACTCGAGCATTATAAAACTAAAAAAATGGCACTCGTTCTTTGCATGTGAACAAGGGCTCTTGAAGCCCGAAACGCGTATTGCCCTCCTGTTTTTACCAGCTGCAATAAAGTAAGAGCCTGTGAAATACGTGGTCCGTCTCCTGCTTTGCCTCGCCGGTCCTGGGTGGATCAGGAATTGGTGTTCGTTGAGTTTTATGCATATACAGGGGTCTTAAGAACTCTGAGGACATGTACACATACTTGTAAATAGTGTTTTTGTATGTATGTATTGTTACAGTTCTCTGAAGTTTTGCATTTGCACTTTATCCTCAGTCCATGAATATACATAGTTACTCTGCAACGTTCACTCTTATGACTCTCTTTCGTTTTTAACCCATTTTATATTGACTATTACAACAAGACATATTCTTCATAGCTTCTTCCATACGTCCTATGGACATTGGTAATATTGTTTTCAATGTTCGCTTGTATGAAAACATACACTTGTATGTTATTAGTATTGTCTAGCTATGAATTTCAATACTGTTGACTCTGTCGATATAATCCGCACAATGGACACTTTATATTTATTACTTTTTGCACAAAATTAAGCACTTTAGGATACATTTTGCACTGTTCATGGTCAAGCAGGACTCAAACTAATTTTAATTGAATGTATGAATGAAGGGGTCAGTATGTTTATAACATATATCATTTGATCAAAGTAGAGCTTGCCTAAGGATTTTGCAGTTTGACTTAAAGCATAATAACTTTAAGGATAATATTGTAAATACATGAAATGAGGATGTATCCTGTCAGACAATGTTGAAATTTAGTATTGTACACAAACTTGCCTTGGGTTGTAATCAAATATTTAATGTTGTACTAAGATTTTATTTATGCATTTAAGCAGTTATTACTTTCAACATTACTCCGAAAGACGAACAGTTACTTGGTAGTCTTTCCTTCATATTCATTCGTCACGTGATTTGTAGTCCACACAACGGAGGGGGTGTGCACATTGGTGTAAAAAATGTATAAAAAGCACAAGTGACGTAATTTTCGCTGAATGTGATCAAGGGCTCTTGAAGCCCGAAACGCGTTGTTGCAGGCTGCGTGTGAAACGCAAATAAACGCATATCTTGCCTGAATCGCTGTGGTGGTCTGAGTTCCTTCTTCGCCGGAAGTGGTGGGAATCGTTTGGTGTATATATATATATATATATATATATATATATATATATATATATATATATATATATATATATATATATATATATATATATATATAAAGAGAGAAACACATCCAAATATATACATACACATAAATATTCACTGAAAAAAACCACAGGTTTCAGGGAGCTGCGTGGCCCTCCTCCCTTCATGTGCGAAGCCCGGGGGATGGTCCCCGGGGCATGTGGGGTGGCTCAAGCCCCCCCACACTACAATGTTAAATAAGATTGCACTTCGTTTTTAAACAGAATGCTGTTTTTGGCCCTTAGGGTCCCTGTGGGACCCCCTGACCAGGCCTAGGGGGTCAGGGTGTTTCCACCCTGCCCCCTGATCTTGTTTATTGACCTATTTTCTTGTGACTCGGTTCAACTGTGCCAAAAGATGGCTGGCAACACTTTTTGGTTTGGTGTTCGCAGCCAATCAAAATAAAGCTTGTGCTCGTGAGGGTACGCGTATCTACTGCGGTCACCAGATATCGTTCGCATTTTATTTTTGAATTTCTCAAAACTACTGAAAAGGATTTTCACCATTTAAAGCAAAGAGTGCACTCAGAACCAAGAGCCACCTCACTGCCAAATTTGGTGTAATTCCGTTCAGCAGTTCGGGTTGTAGCTGCAACAAAAGTTTCCTATGGAAATGAACATAGAGAAAATGCGTTTTGAGACGCCCCTTTTTCTCAGCCCCCGCTTGACGAATCACCCTGGAAATTCAAGACAGGAGCAGACCGGAGTGCCCCATTAGTTTTGAAAAGTTCACGAAGATTCGTCAAACGGTCCCAAAGATATTGGCAAATCAAAAAACGATTTTCCAATGGAAACTAGGTCCTAACTAGAACTACCTACAATCAATCGCCAGTAGGAGATATATATATATATATATATATATATTTTTATTTTTTAAAGACAAGGGAACTCTAAGGTAAAGCCTAAGACAAATACAGCAGCCCGCACAATAGGCACCTACGGCACCGATGTGAACCATAGGAGGACATAACTCATGCAAAACACAGTAAAGTACATACATATACATTCAGAAACATGTACATATATACACATATAGAGACACTGTTTAATTCACCATGAGAATCTCAAAACAGAGAGACTTCAAAGAAGAACATCAGCAAAGGCCAGGAGCAGAGGGACTTGAGCCCCTGCCTAGCAAGAGCAGAGGGAAGACCAAGGACATAAGGGGTTCCACACATCAGAGAGGGAAGATTAGAACGCAGCCAACCCTGTGGCACAAGATGGACCAGCAGGCACCCAGTGCTTGTGAATGTACCCAGTCTGTTCCCACATATCTTGCCAGAACTGAAATGGATAGAAACTGTTCCGGAAGTGGAACAAAAAACAGGCCCACAAGAGTCCCTAACTGACAGCTGAGACAGCTGACTTAGGCAACTGAGGGCGGAAACACAGCGAACGCTAGAGAGCTAAGGCAAACAATAAAGAGGGAAACACACTGAGACCAGCCTGTCGCGGCTCAATCCCAATAAAACTCTGGAGAAGTCTGCATCCACTCAGAGGAAGGAGAGAACAACAGACCAACCTTACAGACAAGGATGGAAGCAACAAGAAAAAAGGTATGCCACCATGTTGTTCCAAAGAGACTAGGTAACCTATGTGGGACCAGGGGAGAAGTTTCACAACAGGAAGGGGAGCTCACAGCATCAATCAATCAATCATCTGTAAAGCACACTACATACCCGCGAGGGCCTCAAGGCGCTGGGGGGAGGGTTAGGGGGACCGCTACTGATCGAACAACCAAGTCTTGAGTATCCTCCTGAAGGTCAGCAGGTCTTGGGTCTGTCGTAGGCTCAGTGGGAGGGTGTTCCATGTCTTGGCGGCGAGGTGGGAGAAGGATCTCCCACCGGTAGTTGTTCTTCGGATGCGGGGGACGGTGGCGAGTGAGAGGTCAGCGGAGCGTAGCTGGCGGTTGGGGATGTAGAAGGAGAGCCATTTGTTGAGGTAGGCTGGGCCAGTCTTGTGGAGTGCCTTGTGTGCGTGGGTGAGGAGCTTGAAGGATATCTTCTTGTTGATGTGGAGCCAGTGCAGGTTTCTCAGGTGGGGGGTGATGTGGCCGTGGCGTGGTACGTCGAGGATCAGACGTGCTGAGGCGTTTTGGATGCGTTGTAGTCATTTGATGAGCTTGGTCGGGGCTCCTGCGTAGAGGGCGTTTCCGTAGTCGAGTCTGCTGTTGACGAGGGCCTGGGTGACTGTCTTTCTTGTATCTGTTGGGCTCCATCTGTAGATCTTGCGGAGCATGCAGAGGGTGTTGAAGCAGGAGGAGGAGATGGCGTTGACTTGCTTAGTCATTGAGAGCGTTTAGTCGAGGATGATTCCCAGATTGTGTGCATGGTCGGTGGGTGTCGGGGCTGCCCCCAGTGCCGTCGGCCACCAGGAGTCGTCTCAGGCTGAAGGGTTGGAGCCGAGGATGAGGACCTCCGTCTTGCCCGAGTTCAGCTTCAGACGGGTGGTCTTCATCCAGTCAGCGATGGCCTTCATTCCTTCGTGGAGGTTGGCTTTGGCAGTGATAGGGTCCTTGGTGAGGATCAGCTGAGTGTCGTCAGCGTAGGAGATTATGTTGAGGTCGTGCTGTCAGGCTACGTGTGCGAGCGGTGCCATGTAAATATTGAACAGCGTCAGGCTGAGGGAGGTTCCCTGGGGTACGCTGCAGATGATCTTGGAGGCTTAGGAAAGGAATGGGGGGGAGGTGGACGCTCTGGGTTCTGCTGGAGAGGAAGGAGGTGGTCTAATCCTGAGCCTTGTCTCGGATCCCTGCGGCGTGGAGGCGTGCGCGTAGTGAGCGGTGACAGACGGTGTCGAAGGAAGCAGAGAGGTCTAGGAGGACGAGTGCTGCGGTCTCGCCGTTGTCCAGCAGGGTCCTGATGTTGTCAGTAGCGGCGAGGAGAGCAGTCACTGTGCTATGGTTGCTGCGGAACCCTGACTAGGAAGGGTCCAGGATTCTGATTTCTTCAAGGTATCGGGTTAGCTGTCTGTAGACGGTTTTCTCGATGACCTTGGCCGGGAAGTGGAGCAGAGAGATGGGCAGGAAGTTCTTGAGTTCTCTTGGGTCTGCCTTAGGTTTTTTGAGTAGGACGTTGATCTCAGCGTGTTTCCAGATCTCTGGGAAGGTCGCGGTCTCGGGGGAGAGATTGATGACGTTGCGCAGGTGGGGTGCGATGGTGCTGCTTGCTCAGTTCAAGTCGTTGTGCGGGAATGGGTCCGACGGAGAGCCGGAGTGGATTGAGCGCATGGTCATGATGGTGTCATCGATGCTCACGCTGGCCCCGGCTAGCAGGGGGTCATGGTCGATGGTGTAGGAGGGTCTGTTGTGTTGCTGTCTGTTGGGGCTGTCTGTGTGGTGAAGCTATTGTGGATGTCTGCTTTCTTGCGGTGGAAGAAGGTGGCGAGGGAGTCACACAGGGCTTGCAACGGCGGGATGTCAGTGTTGGAGCTGGGGTTGGAGAGTTCCTTCACGTTGTTGAAGAGCTCCTTGGTATTGTGTGCGTGGTTGTCAAGGCGGTCTTTGAAGGAGGTTCTCTTGGCCGCCCTGATGAGGTGGTGGTGGTGGTGCTTGCAGATGGCATCCTTGTGTGCTGTGTGGCTGTCCGGAGTTTGTTCACTGTGCCATTTCTTCTCTAGTTTCCAGGAGGCTTGCTTGGAGGCTAGGAGTTCTGGGGTGAACCAGCTGGCCCTCCTGCTGGTGTCTCTGTGGGGGGGGGTTTCTTCAGCGGGGCAAGGGTGTTGGCGCAGTCCTTGAACCAGCGTCTGAGGCTGTGGGCAGCGTCGTCGGTGATGGAGGGTTCGGTGGGTGGGCTGAGAGCGAGGTTTGCGTGTAGTTAGTCTTCGGTGATTTTGCTCCAGCAGCGGTGGGGGATCTGTTGGGTGCGATGGTGTGTGGGGGGTTTCTGGAAGGCGAAGTGGATGCAGCGGTGGACGGTCTAGAGGAGTTCGATGGTGTGGCTGATGGAGACGTACGGGCTTGAGGAGAAGACTGGGTCGAACGTGTGGTCGGCGGAGTGGGTGGGAGTTGTGACAAGTTGCATCAGTCCGAGGTTGGCGAGGTTATCGATCAGGGTTGTGGAGTTGTTGTCTTTGTTGTTCTCAAGGTGAAAGTTCAGGTCTCCGAGGAGGATGTATTCGGTGGAGGTCAGGGCGTGCGTGCGGATCAAGTCGGCGATGGAGTCGCTGAACTGGGGGCGGAGTACGGGGGATTGGTAGACGAGGGTGCCTCTGAGGGTGGAATTAGGGTCTGTGTGGATCTGGAAATGCATGTGTTGAGCGGTGCTAAGCTTGTCATCGGTGCTAGTCGAGACCCTGATGCTGTTCTTGTGGACAATGGCGATTCCTCCTCTGACTACGTTGGTGCGATCTCTGCTGGTGATCTTGTAGCCGTCTGGGATGGCTATGGCGATGTCAGGTGCGAGGAGTCGTTAAACGAGGTCTCTGTCAGGAAGGCGGCATCCGGGGATGTTGTGTCGGGCAGGTCCCAGAGCTCGACGGCATGCTTGCGTGCTGAGCGGATGTTCAGTAGCATGCATCGGAGGTGGTTGAGGTCTTTCTTGGTGGGTGGTTTGTCAGCTGTGAGGTTGGTGTAGCTGCAGTTCCGGCAGGTGAAGGGGCTGTGAGTGCGTTTCGGGGCAGCCTTGAAGCAGGTGTGGCTCCGTCTGGAGTTGAGAACGTGCAGAGTGCTGGCGTCGTAGTGGCGGCGGCCGTCGTGGCGGGTGCAGGGGCCAGGGGTTCTGCCGCTAGCCGCGGTCCGGGCGCAGACAGGCTTGCCTTCTGGCGCCAGCGGCGCGGCCGCTCAGCGGCTGGCATATATGGGGAGGTGGGAGGGAGGAGCAGCTGCGAGGTGGGGACAGCGAATGGGCAGTGGGACGTCAGGGGGGCGGGCCGCAGGGGACGCAGCAGTGGGAGACAACGAAGGTAACAGAAGGGTAAAAAGAGTGGCACAGAAGGCAAAAGGTCACAAAAAAATGTGTGGAATGGAGGGCACAGAAAAAAACAAAGGAAAACAAGTGGAACAGAGGGCAGAAAGGCACAAAAAACGAGGGAAAAACAAGTGGAACAGAGGGCAGAGAGGCACAAAAACGAGTGAAAAACAAGTGGAACAGGGGGCAGAAAGGCACAAAAAACAAGGGAAAAACGAGTGAAACAGAGGGCAGAAAGGCACAAAAACAAGGGATAAACGAGTGGAACAGAGGGCAGAAAGGCACAAAAAACGAGGGAAAAGGGGCACTCAAATTAAGGGTAAAAAGAGTGGCACAGAAGGCAAAAGGGCACACAAAAAACGAGTGGAACGGAGGGCACAAAAAACAAGGGATAAACAAGTGGAACAGAGGGCAGAAAGGCATAAAAAACGAGGGAAAAACAAGTGGAACAGAGGGCAGAGAGGCACAAAAACAAGGGAAAACGAGTGGAACAGAGGGCAGAAAGGCCCAAAAAACAAGGGAAAAATGAGTGGAACAGAGGGCAGAGAGGCACAAAAAACAAGGGATAAACAAGTGGAACAGAGGGCACAAGGGTACAAAAAAACTAGGGAAAAACGATTGGAACAGAGGGCAGAAAGGCACAAAAAACGAGGGAAAAACGAGTGGAACAAAGGGCAGAGAGGCACAAAAAATGAGGGAAAGACGAGTGGAACAGAGGGCAGAAAGGCACAAAAACGACGGAAAAACGAGTGGCACAGAGGGCAGAAGGGCACAAAAAACGAGGGAAAAACGAGTGGTACAGAGGGCAGAAAGGCACAAAAAACAAGGGAAAAACGAGGGCAGAACGGGCAGAGAGGCACGCGGGCTGCGAGGGGAACAGAAGGGAAAACCGGGCAGAGAGAGCACGGGGACAGCAAGGGGAACAGAGGGAAGACAACGGGGCATGGACCCTGTACAGGCAGCGGAAGAAGACCGACAACAGCAGTCACAGACACAACAATGAAAATACAGGCAATACAATAAAAGCAATAAAGCGGAGGATGAACAAACCTGCCTACCACTGGCCACCAGGCACGAGGCGCAGGTGGCAGCCTGCGGTTGGTGGAGGGCCTCGAATGTCCTCAGCAGCGGCAGCTGGGGCAGGGAGGCACAGGCGGTGCTGTGCAGAGGGGGAGCGACCTACCTGGTGGGGTCAAGGGTCAAGTGGAAAAATTCCTCAACTGGAAATAAGACACAATCCTTAAAGGGCCTCGCAGGAACCTCGGGAAGGACCTACACCATCCAGAAAGAACCGTTCCTGGAACATTATACATACACACCACCCATGAAGAGCACTCCCTGTGGTAGGGTAGAATGGCTACACAATAACCAACGAATACCCCACATAGGGTATGTCACACCTCCGGAGACCAGCTCTTAGGCAGAGGAGACGAAAATAATGGCAGAAACAACCGTATAGCTGTACAATCCGTACGGGAATTAACGTGAACCCAGAGACGGACACCAGAGAAAAGCAGTGACAATACTGCAACCAATGCAAACAAGATTGCAACAATGTTCTCAAAACAATGTCAATTACTGGAACCTAGACATGAGACGCTGGACCACTGAGTTTGCGTGACTCTCAAACAGATGGGCCCCATCAAAGTGCAAATCTCGGAGACGCTCCTGAACGTTTACAGGAAAAATGCCATCACACACCCGGCCATGGCGACGTTGAGCAACTGACCTGGCCATAGCCCGACCACCGAGTCAGCGGTGTCCATGGCTGATTGAATAGAAAATGTGGACAACTCACGACCATCTTGGAGTACTTCAGTCAGGCCAGCCGAGAACTTTCCGGAAGAGATGTAAGGAGGCGCTCAACTGAGTCCCAGACGGTGAAAGCTGGCAGTGCAAACACGCAGGACGTGTTCAAGGACCGAAGGTCTGAGCTCACGGATTCAAACAGCTGTCTACCACATGTCTCCAACCAATGAGACTCCCTACTAGGTAGGAGTAGCTGAGGAGAGGCCGACGGCAGCAAAGCTGAGGCCGCCTGGATAACAAGCCCTTGAGCCCTAGGGTGTAGGGACAGACAGGGTCATCTGGAGCAGGGCCATGACGATGTGCGATAGCACGTTCCCCAGGGTCCCATGAGGGGGGCCTAGGTCCCCAGAAGAATGTCATACAATGACACGCCAAATGGCAGCAAGGGCCCAACATCCACGTTTCCCTGGTCGAGCAGATCAAACAAGGGATCGGAAGGCAGAGAGACAGAGGGAGGCTAGAACTGTAAAATGTCAGCAGCTCAACTCGTGCAAACACTGCACTAGCCTTCGAGGCCATTCTAGGTGGTGACAACAGATCATAATTAGGGGACAGTAGCAGGCTAACATGTCCACCAAGAGCCAAAGGCTCTGTTGCCCGAGGATGCCCAAGGGCCTGCAGATGCTCCACATTCCCATGTTCTGGGGAACACGTAGACAACAATGGCGGAAGGAGACTCAGATGACCGGGGTCGAGCCGGCGCCGACCTGACACCCACCGAGATAGGGGACTGCGGTGTGGGACTGCGTTGACTTGGGGACAATCCCCCTGCGGCGGCTGCATCAGACGCTGTCGCAGGGGACTGGTGCTGTCGGTGGACTGCAGCCCTACGTCTGAATGGTGAGCCCCGCCAGGCCTACTCCAGATGTCGCAGCAACTCCGGAACCGGAGTCAGGGAACTCTATTTGCTCCAAGGACACTTGACTGCGAGCTCCTAATCTCAGTCCCAACCACCTCTGGGGGGCCCGAAGGTGCGTCAGGGAGAGGGGTCGACCCAAAGATGGCCTGCAAAGCCTGAAAATAAGCTTCCATCTGGGCCCTAGTAGCCCCAACGCCAGGAAATAGGGGGTAGGCGGGTTCCGACTTTTGCAAGCCTGTGTCCGGTAAAGATCAGGAGCGGTGGGCACCAACGTCATGACCACATCGGGCCGGCAAGACTACTTTTTGTGCTTACCTGAGGAAAGCGAGCAACGTCCACGGGAACGACTCTGAGACCTAACCTGGACTGGATCCCCAACTTAAGACGGAGACCGGCGAAGCTCGAACTCCGAACGGGCCATCTGGGCGGGCAATAATTTCATCTGACGCTTCGGCAGAGACTTCAGTTTCAACCTCTGACAGGCGTCGCACTCCACGGACTTGTGCTGCTCCTCCAAGCACCACATACAGATCGAGTCCGGATCCGGCGCCAACATCTGCCGAGTACAGGTCTCTCACGAATTGAAGCCTGAAGACATCGGCACACTGTTCCCGGATACGAAAAGGCATCAGAAAGGTCTAAAACGAAACAAACAAGAGGAACCGCTTCTCCTGGATCTGCGTCGTAGGCGCGGAGAAGAAGGAAAACTGACGTCAGCGCGCCGTGAGGGACTTATATGGCTCCACTGAAGTCATATACATGAACGAGTTCAGGACGGAGCCATACGACGCCATCCCCAGGCGTGCAGAGGTACTGCTGAAGGAACACCGGATCCAGACTGGCGCCTGGAGGATATTCCAAGTTAAGAAATCTGTGGCCAGATGTCTCTATCAGATATATTGTTACAGAAGGTATGAAAGTGATAGAGACATCTAGCCGCAGATTCCTTAACTTAGAATTATATACCATAGCTTTATCCATTTGGAGGAGGGTCTGCTACTGAATCCCACCAAGTTCTACAAGAGAACTAGTCCATCAACAATGATTGACTAAAAACAGGCGGGAGCAGCAAGTGCAAGCGTAGCTTTTACGACAAACAATGATCTCTGAAAGAGAGCCTGTTAGAAGGCAGGATGGCCTCCTTCACCCCTAAGAAAGGGAGTGAAGAAAAAATAGATAACCATAAGAGGCAATTGCATGATGGAAACCAATCTATAGGGTTTCTGGCAAGAAGAATATTAAGAGCAGTGTTACCGGATCCTAGGGATTTGAAAAGGCCATATACCGAAGGAAGGGAAAACAACCCATCTGTCACTATCAAGATAGTGCTGATAAAGTGCAGCACCCACAAAAGCGTACATATGAGTACTGGTTTGAAGGACAAACAACTTGCAAAAAATCCCGGTCCAACAGCACACTCAGGAGAGCGCCAAGCTTAGCCTCGACAGCACAAATGTTCAAATATGTAGACAGAACTGTATCACCAGATACTAATACTGACCAAATCATTAACGGAATCATTCTGGCCAAAGGATACGGGCGAAAACCGGGTATATAAAAATGTGTTCACTTTCAGTATGAAAGACCAAGAAAGGGAATAGAACTTGGGAGGGTTAAGAAACCCAAGTTGCTGGAACAAGTAAGACAGAATGTTTCCTATGTTTTCTTTTCTAAACAGAGAGAGAGAGAGTAGAACAAGGGACGCACAAAGATGTAGACCCAATGTAAGTACAGCTCTGCTTACTACAGGAGCCAACAGCACCTGTGAGACAAGACAATATAATGAACAAAGCAGTACACATATATATAAAAATATAACAATTATTGTCTCTGAAGATAAACTGCTAAAGACAACCTCTAGACAGACGCCATCAGCAGTGGGATCCGAACCCCTGGATGGGAAGTGCCTGTGAAACTGAGAGCACAAGACATTGTCTACGACCGCTTGTGGCCTAGGTCTAATTGCCAAAAGGGGAAGCAGGCATGAATCTGCACTAAAAAAGGAAAGGCGAAAGACATAAGCGCCTTTACATATACCAAACCAGAACTGAAAGCATGGACGGGTAATGTTTGTGAAGTGGAAGAAAATAAACCTGCTCATAAGAAATACTGACTTTACGCCACAGGAGAAATCACAGCTAAAAGCTTCGATGGTGTTCACTCGCCTCCAAGAAGCCAGCAGTGCTGGAATTCGAATAATGCCCTTACTAAGTTTGTGTCATCAGAGGCAGGAACCATTCAACAAATGCAAAAATGTAAACTCTAAAATAGAGCAAATATGTCTTGTGGACTTCTCCAGTTGCGAAGTACCACAAACAACAGTAAAAGATATTGCACGAAAACCACTGCAGTGGCAAAACTTATAGATGTGTGAAAAAATGCAACGGGATCCTCTAGAGGGTATTTGTTACATTCTGTACTTATTTTGTTAATGTTCTTATTTGTATAAGCTAGTTATTTTATTATGTCCATGTGTATATTGGTATATGCTGTATCCTTTCTCCCCCCCACCCCCCCTCAGTTAACATGACATTGGTATCTCCCTTCTGCCTCTCTAAGGCTACCTTAGAATGATCAGGTGTGGCAGTTGCTGCACTGGTGGTGGAGAGAGGAGATCGACAATAAAGAATTCAACTTACCTGACTGGAGTCTTCATCTTATTATCAGTATTGCATGAAGCCAATTGCCCAAATAGGACACAGCTGGATCCTAAGCAGGGAACTATACCACCCAGGAAGAACTCCTGATGTGGCATTCTAAAATAGCTATACAATAGCAACCTAATATCCCACACAGATTATTTCACATCCCCATAAGGAGGGAGGAGGATCATCTTGAGACTAGCTCTTAGGCAGAGAAAATGGAAAACAAAGAAAACCAGCCGCCAAGCTGTACAAGTCATCTGGGAATTAAAAGCCACAAACCCAGAGACTAATTACCTTACAAAAGAGGAAGTAGTCCTAATACTGCAACACTATGAATCCATCAAATTCCATAACAAAAGGACTACTGCAAAACAAATTAACCAGAGTAAATTACACTTATGAATTGCCAGATATGAGGCGCCAGACGGCAGAATCAGTGTTGCTATTAAAAAGATTAATCCAATCCAAAGGTAAGTCTGTAAGACTCACCTTTTGATTGGATTAATCTTTTTAATAGCCACACTGATTCTCCCGAACATTGTCAGGGAAACTGCCATCACGCCACCAAGCATGTCTTCTCAGAGCTACTGAGCTAGCATAGCTCTGCTGACAGAATTTGTCGTGTCCATCGCCGACCTGATAGAAAATTTGGCCAATTCAAGACAATCTTGAAACAGCTGATGGAGGTCAGGTCCATGTGCTTCAGGAAGAGAAGGAAGGAGACCGTCAACAGAATCCCATAGGGCAAAAGAAACCCTTCCTAACACGCAGGACGTATTTAGATATCTGAGTGCCTAACTTGTAGATGCGAACACATTTTGGACACAATTCTACAACCACCGGGATTCCCTAGTCAGTGGAATAAATGAAGGAACATTCAAATGCAGCGAAGCTAGAGCTGCTTGTACAACCAGGCCTTGAGCCTTAGGGTACTAAGACAGACAAACAGGATCCTCCGGAGCAGGTAGATGAAGGTGTGCAGTAGCATGCTCAACAGAGTCTCCTAATGAGGGTCTTGCTCAAGTCCCCAGAAGAATGTCCTATAAAGACTGTTCGAAGGGCAGTAAAGGCTCCACATGAGTGCCGCCTTGATGGAGCAGGTCTACCAAGGGATTCAAAGGCAGAGACAGAACCGGAGGCTGAAACTTTGAAACGTCAGAAGCCCTACAAATGAACCCAGTAAAAGCTGCACTAGCCTCTGACGCTATTCTGGGAGGGGACAGTAAATCATAAGTAGAGGACGGTTGAAGACTAAAGTGTCCTCCAAAGCTTAAAGAACCCACTGCATGAGGCTGGCCAAGACTATCCAAATGCTCAACCGCACCAGAATATGCCAACTCCTCTTGCAACATTGGGACTGGGGAATTAGAAACAACAGTGGTCTCATCCTCTATTTGTAGAGGATATGGTGCAAGAGCCTCAGAGACAGGAAATGGCGCCTCCGGCGCCGACCAATGTCGAGACAGCGTTGCATCAACGTCTACCACCAGGGGTGTATCTGCCGAACGGCACCGGGACAGAGTCAAACTGACGTCTACCGCTAAGGGTGACAGCAACGGGGGACGGTGTTGAGCTTGAGACATGTCCTTTGCTTCGGATGCCACTGACGTCATAACAGGAAGCCCCATCGGACTGTTTCTCGACATCATAACCAGGCTGCGTTGTGACGTCATCACAGGAAGCCTTGCTGGACTGTGTCTCGACGTCGAAGCCGCTCTGGAAATGGAGCCAGGGTATTCGATCGGCGCCAAGGGGGATCCTGTAGGCAAGCTCCCGATCGGAGCCCCTTCCTCCTATGTGGGGCCTGAATGCGCGCCAGGGAGAGGGGTTGACACCAAAAATGGCTTGCAAATTCTGGTAGTACGCCTCCATTTGGGCCCTAGCTGCCCCTTCACCAGGAAATGGTGGATATTTGGGGTTCGACTTCTGTGCCGCCACCTACGGTAAAGACTGGGAGGAACAGGCACCAGCGTAACGTCTACGCGAGGCAGACGGCCTCCTTGACTTCTACTACCTATGTTTCTTACCTGTTGTAGGCGAATAGCATTCACGAGAAAGGCTCCGTGACCTGCCCGGAGCACGGGCCCCAGCACGGGAAGGAGATCGACGCCGCTTGGACTCCTAACGGGACAACCAAGCTGACAGCAACTTCATCCGGCATTTCCGCAAGGACTTGGGCTTCAGCCTTCTACAGGTGTCACACTCCTCTGAGTTGTGGTGCTCACTCAAGCACCACATACAACTGGAATGCAGATCTGTCGCCGACATCTGACGCAAACAGGTCTTGCACGTTTTGAAGCCTAAATGCATCTGCACACTGTTCCCGACGCGAAAGGCATCGAGAAGGCCAAAGAACAAAAGAGGAACCACGTCTCCTGGATCCGCGTTGCAGCACGGAAAAGAAGAAAACTGACGTCAGAGCGCCGGAGGGGACTTATATGCCTCCACTGACGTCATATCCGTGGCCGACGTCAGTGCGGAGCCATGTGCTGCTGTCCCACGCAGAGCAGAGGTACTGCTGAAGATTCTCCCAATCCAGACTAGAGCCTGATGGAAATTTTAAGTTAAGGAATCTGCGGATAGATGTCTTTATCAGATTTTGTGATATTTTAGTCTAGGTTGAGGTGGGATGCAATAGCTTGTGGTACTTTATACAAATCAACTCTTAGTATCTAGGCCTTGGAAATATGCAGGTTTACACAATGCACTTGCCGCATGTGGTGAGGTCGAGGAGTCCGCCGCGGTTGAAGACTGGAAGTGGAGCATGTCGGGCGGAGACACCCATGACCGCCCGCAAGTAGCTTCCGGTCTAGTTGTTCGTGTGAATAGGCAGGCAGGGAAAGCGTGGATGGACAATAAAAGAACGGCACACACAGAGTCCCGGTGGCGTCTACAGGAAGCGATTCCATGGTGCCCGGAGGAAGACGAGGAGCCCAGCAGTGTAGGAGAGGAGCAGAGAGCGGAGGAGCCCAGCGGAGCAGGAGAGGAACAGAGATCGGAGGAGCCCAGCGGAGCAGGAGAGGAACAGAGATCGGAAGAGCCCCGCAGACCAGGACAGGAGTCGAGATCGGAGGGGCCCAGCAGACCAGGAGAGGAGCAGAGATCGGAGGAGCCCAGCAGTCCAGGCAGGAAACAGCATTTGGAGGAGCCCAGCAGTCACGGCAAGGAGCAGGGTCCGGAGGAGCCCAGCAGTCCCGGAGGAGGTGCGGACCAGAACCTGTGGGAGTACACCCCAAGATTGTACAAGGCGCTCACGCCCGGCGGTCCCAGGAAGGGAGAAAACGCCCCGGGTCCGGACGCCACGGCCGTGTGGACGGGCAGCGGCCCAAGGCAAGTACCACTGAGGGGTGCTTTCCAATGGGGGTAGTAGGGGTGATAACTAGGTGATTCACACCGGCCTCCTTCCCACACACTCCCTACCTTCCCTTATATCCCCCCGGTCTATGGTGACGGTAGCACGTAGCATTTCAGGAGAAAAAGCAGTTTAACTAGTCCCGACCTTTTATTTTTCCTTCCGGGAAGAGCCAACGGAGAACAGACCAACGCCAGGAAGACTGTATCCCACGAACAGACCAGCCACCCCGGAAAGCATCTGACGCATCACCTGTTCTTGTACATAGTTATAATTTCATGAACTATACAGTTAGAAAAGAGAGTTGTCCTTAACCAAAAAGAGAACAAACTTTCCCAATAAAGACGCTCTAAACTGATACCCCGTATGACTAGTGACTCATTGTATCGACCACTCGGACATTCTTACACCGCATTATGTATTTTGACCCCAGCGGATGCCACTGGCTCCTTCAGTAATATGCATTTAACTCACCGTACAGCAGCACTTGGTTTCCAAGGCAAAGTAGCTATTTTTGGACTCACTGATATAATTTGGGTGGGCCTCGCCGGGGGTCCAAGGTAATGTGCCACACACCTTACAGATATTAGCCAGGTTAGGCTTTTTAATGGTTTTTACAGAAAGAAAGGCAAGGGGAGACCCCAAATGTATTGTTTTCCCTTTTATACTTCTCTTTTAACAATTGGAAGGTATGTTGAATGTATGTTTTGCATATCTTTATGGTTTTTAAATGTTTACAGAGTTTGTCACGTTTGCTTATTTTTTTAAATGCAGATTGGTGTTTACAAACTCCTCTCACTTTGAAGTCAGGAAAATAGAAGCAAAGTGAATTATGTGACAATCTTGCTGGGGTTCAAGGAGCGTGAATGAAAAGGCTGTAGGATGTTATTTTATGTAACACACTACAAAATTTAAATACCTGTAAATGAACTGAACACATTAAGCAGTAAGGAAACAAAGATTTTATTAGGATCAAAATAAATCAAGAAATTTATACTAGGTGATGCACAATTGATAATTTTCCCTGAAACTAGATTGCCATACATTATCATTTGTATGAAATATAGCTTTATGAGTAAAACTCCATGCTTGAGCAAATTTAGTGTCCATTTTAAAGGTTATTGTGCTGTCTGTAAATGGAAGTGTGCTACTATATGATGCTTTAGTTGCATCAAAAAGATCTCCTGACTCATGGCCCTTAAAGCAAAGTGGGTAGTGAAAAAATGTGTTGTTCTAAAAATTGGGTTGCAGTTCTAAAAAGATTGGGACGCACTGCTTTAAAGGTTAAAGATAATTATGCCTGTCCGTTGATTCCTGGAAAGATATCTTGCACTGAAGCTCATTTCCAACCGATAAACGCTGATTAAGTGAAGGTATCAGAAGCATTCAAATACAAAAAACAAACACAAAACATACGGTTTAGGACCTCTCTGGTATGAAAAAATCTGTCTTTATAAATATGATAAACGTGTGGTGTCATTCTATGCTATCCCAAACCCCCATAGTGACGGGAAGCTTCTGTACCTGCACCCCGATGGTGTCTCCATCCTTGAGGTGGTATGGTTCCCTCTGTAGGCTCTCCAATTTCCTCTTCTTCTTCCGCTTGGAAACTTGTTGTGTCTGTAGAGAAAACAGCAAGAAATTCCACTTCACAGAAGGAATGATCATTACCGATACCAATAAGAGTTATAACATTTCTATCATTACATTTTACAATGGGAGCAAGTGTGAAACTTTAATGTATCTGATCATTACACCACACGAGTAAGCATATTCCCTCACACTGCAAATGATCTGCTCACTTCGCTAATACTTTAATAACTCGCTACAAACAGCGATCATTCTGTCACTCTATCTTTGATTATCACTTGGCCTAGATGGTCAGATGAGTAGATCTCACAATTGCCCAAGTCGCTACAGTATTAGGCTGTAGTGTCCCCATTAAGATGTTGGATAGAAAGTGGAAAGCTGTCAATATAAATTTCATTTTAGTAAGATGAGCCATGTTCACTACAGAAGTACATCAATAAAACAACAGCTGGGGACTGCAGTGCCAACATTAAGAGGCTCTAACATAAGTACCTGCCTAGAAGAGCAAAGAGGGGCATTGTGTATAGGAGAAGAGTTGCAGAGGTAAAGTAAATACTACCGGAAGTTAAATACTACCCGAGTGCTGGAATTTTGTGACGACAGACTGAATTAGAAAGTTACTCTGCATTTCCCCCCCCTGAAAACAATACCTGGTTAGTCACCTATTTATATTTTTACTTATTTGATTTTTAGCTTCTTTAGCCTTCAAAATGTACTGTTTGTCTTAGATGAAGTACTGTTTATCTTAGATGGTGCACTGTTAGTCTGAAATACATCTGTTTCACCGAATCACTTGATGGAAAGGATAAACGATTTCAAACTTCATGTGGCTGCATTGGAAGGGTTACAATACAGGTCTAAGAGGAAAATAGCTGTGCCGCAAAATGCCAGAGGGCAGAGAGCATTGATTCTGTAGACAGAACAGTGGATAAAACTTTGAAAAATTATTGAGGATGTGTAGGACATGGCAAGCAAATAGGGTATGTGGACATTTGAGAAGGTTTTCTACT
This sequence comes from Lissotriton vulgaris, assembly GCF_964263255.1. Taxonomy (NCBI): domain Eukaryota; kingdom Metazoa; phylum Chordata; class Amphibia; order Caudata; family Salamandridae; genus Lissotriton; species Lissotriton vulgaris. The sequence continues at coordinate 838,736,151 of NC_141687.1, forward strand.
TGGTGATGGAGCAGCACAAGTTCTATGCAACTGAAAAGCAATTGACGAACTTGTAACATTGCTTGGGAATTTAGCTGCAGAATGTGATTTTGAAGCAATGGAGAAACAGTTACATAGGGTTCAGATCACAGTACAAAACTATGATAAGAAAATTAAAAATCTGGCTAAGCATAAATTCCATTGATTAACTGGCTATTACGATGGCTCCGATAATGAGGTTCATGTTAGAAGGTAGAAAGGTGTGGAAAGTGCTGTTGTAGAAACTAGAATAAGACAAAGCGCTTGGAATTTGTGAGGCATCAAGTAATTGGGGTACTTTGGTAGGTCTGGGAAAACAGAGGCCCATCTCAGAGGTAATGTGTAAAGCATGTGTACACACACACACACACACACACAACCACACATGCGCACACACACACACACACACACACACACACACACACACACACACACACACACACACACACACACACACACACACAGTACCAGTGAAAATACTACAAAATGAGTCCACACTAACTTTAAAAAAAAAATAGCCAGCATTTGTCTAAAAAAACAAGACCAAAACAACAAAAATCCAAAATACACAAGATATAACTTCTCAAAGGTTGAATCAGTTCAGTTCCAACAAATCTATGGATGTGTCACTCTTAGCACAAAGTACCTTGGATGCATCAAAATTCAAATGCTAAACAGGCGCAGGGGAGGTGAGTCACCAGAAAACCAAAACTAGCATTGATTCCTTACTCCCAGGAGAGGTGATGCGTCATTTCCTTTTTAATGGGGTGGGGGGCAGGGGAGTGGGGGGGATGTGTCTGTTTCTTACTGTAAGGGGTGGTGATGCATCGGTTCCTTACTGTCAGGGGAAGTGATGCATTAATCTCCGGACATGCAGCCTCAGTTCCTTACTGCTGGGTAACGTCGAAAAAATCAGTGCCTAGGGATGATGCGTTGAATATCCAGACACGCTGCATCGATTCCACTGCGATGAAGTGGTGCGTCACGGACTTCGTGATGGAAACTCACTTTATGGCGTTTCTTCTGACACTGCATCGGAAAGCTAGAGCCTGCGGTGATAGCGGCAGTCAATGCGCAGATCAGGATAGATGTGCTGGCAGCAGCGATGGGCAATTTTCTCCTTCAGTTCACAAGATTCTATATCCAAGGGCCCAGGAACTGGATTTGGCACCACTTGGCATGTCACGACTCCCAGCAGCAGAGCCCAGGCACTGGTAGGTGAGGGTGGGTTCACTGCCCACTAGAGCTCTTACAGCTAGGTGGTCCAAATCATGTGACAATATGTGTCTTCTATGTCAGACCCAAGAGGAGTCGGTGGCACATTTACTGTTTGTCTGCCCAGCCTATGCCGCCCCTCCTCGGGCATGGCTTGTGCCAATTTGTAAACTACTGGGAACCAGAAAGAGTGAAGAAGCAGGAAGAATTTTACGTACAAATCCTTCTATCCCAATCATTACAGCTGTAGCAAAATGTCTAGGTTCGTCATGGGCCATTAGGTCACACTTTCTTTCCACCTAACAAATGCTATTTTTGCACCTGTATATGGAGCTCCATAACTTTACTCAGACCAAAATGTACCTAGCTCTGCAATGCTGGACCCTCATGTTAGGACCAAAGCTTAGTACTTAGCAGCAGAGATTTTTATTGGTGCTTGCTTTTAATGGTTGTTCTTACTGTAAGCTATCAACACTTTTTTATCATTATTTTATGGCTTTTAAAACAATGTCATGAAGACCCAATTGTATTTTTAAACAAGTCTTCCAATCATGTCAAACTACTTTGTATACTGATACTGAATTATCTTTTTTAGTAACATGTTTTATATTTCGCTTTTATGACTAACAGTCGAATAAAGCTTGTTTGATGATGATGATGATGGTAGGTGACGTCTTTGGTGGCCCTGAGACTTCTTAACAGGAGGTAAGCACACACAAGCTCTTGAAGAACCTTGGAAACAGAAAGCGAAGTCCAGTCCTTTCACTCCCAGGACAGAAGCAGCAAGCCAGTACAACAAAGCAAAAGGCAGAGTCGCAGTCTCTACTACAGCATCCAGCTCTTCTTCATGACAGAATGTTCTTTATTTCTGAAGTGTTCTGATTTGAGAGTGTCAGCGGTCCACTACTTCTACCCCTTTCATCCTTTGAAGTAGGCAAACTTCAAAGGAAAGTATTTGTAGTGCACAAGGCCCTGCCTTTCCCTGACCTGGCTCCAGACACACTATTGGGAGGGTGGGGTGGAGACAGTTTTGTGTGAGGACAGGCACAGCCCTATTCAGGTTTACTCCAGCTCACGAAGGCCCATCAGGATATGCAAGAGACACCTCCGCTACATTTGTTTGACTGTCTAGAGTGAATGCACAGAAGTCCAAAGTCATCCTACCCCAGACGTGGATTCAACGGATAAGCAGAGGCACAGAATGGTTAAGCAAGTAAATGACCACTTTTCACAAGTGGCATTTTCAAATCTGCAACTTAAAAACTAACTCAGCCAAAAGATGTATTTTTAAATTTTGAGTTCAGAGACGCCAAATCGGCTCCCAATGAGAAATTATACTTAAAAGATATTTCAAGGCAATTCACATGTTACCATATGAGAGAGAGTCCTTGCAATAGTGAAAAGTAAAATGTGTAGTATTTCACTATTAGGACATGTAAAACACGCCAGTACATGTACTACCTTTTAAATACACTGTACCCTGCCTATGGGGCTCCTCTGCGGCCAAACACAGACACTGCAGTGGCAGGTCTGAGAAAAGCTTGCAGAGCTACTCTTGTGCGTGGCACACTCCGTGCTGGAGGCCCACAAGAAGCATCTGATTTACAGGCCCTGGGCACACCTGGTGCACTTTACTAGACAATTCCTTGTAAATCAAATATGCCAATTGTGGATAAACTAATCTCCAATACAATTTAGACAGAAAGCATATTAACGTTAGCACTGGTTTGCAGACACACCAAAGTGCTACCATGGCCGAGCCTGAAACTGAGGTGATTGTGTGCTAAATGAGCAAGTTCTGGTCTTACCCAACTGGATATTGGCACCCACTCAAATTTGTCAGGCAGGTGTTTTGCAAGCTCAAGCTTCTCCGCAGGCAAAGAAAAGACCGCAGCAATCCGTTGCCGCAGTGAGCGTGCAGTGCATTCTCTGGAGATGTCCCACACCATGTCTATTGCTGGATAATATTCACGATGGCCAGGAATCTTCATCTGGACATGCAGTAGCAAATCTGCTGAACTGGATAATGACAAAGAGAGTGATAGAGAGAGGAGGCAAAAAAGCATACAGTGAGTGAGAGACCATAATCACATCAGTATTAAATGAAGACTAGGAAGGAGGTGGTGAGATGCATGGATAGGACGTTTTGGCAATCTAGATCTCGGTTCTCCAAAGTCAGTCCTGGAGGGTCGGATCCATGCCAGATTTTAAGCATATCCCATTTTAGACAAATGTAGTTATCTTAAAAATCTGGCATGGATCCAGCCCTTCAGGAAGGACTTTGGAGAACCATTATTTAGATTATGCAGGGCGTCCACTACCCACAAGACAAGTCTTCCCTGCCAAGAGCCATCCACTACTTGCTTTCCATGTTCACAACGCACTTTGCTGGATCATGCTTCCTCTGACTTAAGATCCTCAGTCAGCTCAGTCACACCACCTTTACCAAACATCAGTGCTCTTGAAAATTTAACTTTAGCAATATTTCTCTCAAGATTTTACAAATCTTAACATGGTGACAGACCTCCAGATAAAGGTCAACCACAGCAATCAGATACTTCTCTCTCCTTGCATCTTAATACTTAAGGAACACTGAGTTATCCTAGACCCCACAACTTTCCAACTTTGTGCTGTGCTGGGATCATGCTCTCCTCTCCCCAATCGATGATTCACCTCATGCTTCAGAGGCATTGCCTTCACAAAAGGTCAATTCTCTCGCCAGGTATTGACACATCACCTACTTCCCTACATGCAGTCACACAAACCCAAAATTACAAAGACACATTCCCTCTGCCAATCAAGAGGTTATCAAATATTTTCTAGGCTGTAATACCAACAAAATGATGGACTTGTTGAATGATCATGTATGAAACTACAGTGGGTACTAGCTGCTATTTTAGTTAGGATTATTTCCACCATTTCATATGCAGTATTCTTAGGGCCAGATGTACGACGATTGCATTTTGCGAATCGCAACTTGCTTCAAATTACGACTCGCAATGTATAACAGTGTCTCAGACACTGTTTGCAATTCCCCATGGGGTCGCACATTGCATGCCTCATCAATATTCATGAGACAAGCGCAATTTGCGACCCCATTTGCAATGGCTAGCACTCACAGGGATAGTGGCCAGCTGGGGTCAGCAGAGCACCACGTCTGTGACTCCTTTTTAAATAAAGCAGTTACTTTAATGCAGCCCATTTTCCATAGAGGAAAACGGGCTGCATTTAAAAAAGAAAAATGAAACTTTTCAGTTTCATTTTTTAAGGCCAGGCAATGGTCCCTGAAACCACTGCCTGCTCTTAAAAAATATTTTCACACCAATTCACAAAGGGGAAGGGGTCCCCCTGTGGACCCCTTCCCGTTTGCGAGTGGTTTACCACCCTTTTGAAAAGGGTGGTAAACTGCAAGTGTTTTGTGACCGCAAATGCAGTCGCAAAACAATCATACATTAGTGTGAGGATCACTATAAGGAAGGGACACCCTTGGCACGCCCTTTCCTAATAGCGAGTCGCAAACCATAGTTTGCGAGTCGCTAATAGGTTAGCGACTCCCAAAATATGGTTTGTACATGGGGCGGACCTATTTTGTGATTGCAAATTCCTGTTTGCGACCGCAAAAGAGGGTCGTACATCTGCCCTTAAGTGTGCTCTAAACGTTTTGTATGTTTCATAAGAAATCTCTTGTTTCCAGACTTAATTTACCCCTTGCAGGCTGTTTCCTTCAATGTATGTTCTCCTTACCAGGGCTGTTGCCACTGTTTATCATTGAGAGTGAGTTGCACAAGCCGTCACCCAGACAGAGTTGCAAAATTCTTCACCCACGACTACAAACAACATGCAGCAGAGCATGGTATATCAGTTTAATCTTTCACAATGTTTATGTGGATCAGTTAAAAACGCTCCTGTGACCTCCCAATGACGTAGAGCTCGAAAAGGTGGTGCCTTTACTTACCCTAGACGCTCTTCTTCCAGCAGAACCTGGACACAGATTTCAGGTTGACTTCCTAGTCTGTAATCACTGTTCAAAAGAAAGAGAAGTGGTTTACTGCATGAAAATCCTTATAAGAACTTCTGTACAATTCCTTTGATCTCAGCTGCTCTACTCATGTACAAGTGATGCTAACAGTTTAGCATACTCAGCAAGTTACCCATTTTGAATGAAGGTGCTATGATGAAAATCTGACTTGGTCCAAAGGTCAAAAGGACAGAGACCAGCCTAACTACGGTCTACTCACACCTTTCCTTTGGACACAATTCTCAATGCTCAGAGATGAAACGCTGGGAAAATATGTGAGTTCTGGATAGGGGAGGTTGCTTCGCTCAAGTACTGCTTGATTTCATAACACTAAAGAAATATTTTAGAGCAGAAAGAATCAAACTCCGACTTGCCTACTGAGTTAGGGCAGAAACAGTAGTAACATGTGACGGGGAGGCCTTGGATCACTGGAGACATCGCTATTATCAAAAATCAAGGGTCCCTCAGTAATGATAATTACGTTAAAAAATTCTGAATAGCAATTTAATATTTCTGAAAACATAAATACAAAAATAAACATCTCTTAAAACAATAAAAAAAATTGCAGCACTATGAATTCAGGGACAAGCAAACATGTTCTGTGCTCTTTTTTGACGTGATACACTCTAGTAATAGGCACTATCAACAAGTGTATCAATAAAACAAACAGCACGACCTGTCAGAAAATATCATCTATACAGTCAAACAAGGTCCGTGTAATTTTGAAGGTCAACAGCATTTCAATCCCTTAGTGGATAAAGGGATCCTCGTCAGGACTCAAGCAATAATTAAGCCTAAAAAAAGAAAGTAAAAAAAAAAATGGTAGATTAACTAGAAGAGGCGCTGTGGAGGACAGGAAATGGATATCAGCAGGAGTACAACTCGTGGAACTATGGGGGGAGCCCGCTGACTTCAATCAACCCTGCTGGTCGACGAGCTGCCTGTAACTTCAGGAAATGGGCACGGTCAGCGAGTAGGCTTCAATTAGTTGGGAAACACGGTAGCAGGGGAGTGCCGATCAGCTTCAAAATATTCTTATGGTGCGGCGAACATTACTGCCGGGATTCGATCAATCCCACCAAAGATTTGTGTGAGGAACGGCAGGGTCATTTTGAAGTCAAGCGACTCTTCCCTGCTCTCACGTTTCTCGACTTACTGAAGTCTACAGGCTGACTTTGCCTATTTCCTGAAGTTACCAACTACTCACAGCAAGGCAGGGTTGGTTGAAGCCGACAGGCTCCCCCTACTTCCACGCTGCTTGCTCTAACTCTTGGATCGACTGGCGTATTAACAATGATGATTGTAGCACAAATGCTGCCAACGCCTTTCCCCAGCAACTAGCCATCCTGCACTCCTTAGGAGTGTGCCTTCCAGTCTATCGGAATGTGCTCCCCAAAAGACCACCAGAGTTCCTCAAGTTGTACTCCTGCTGGTATCCATCAACCTGGCCTCCACAGCACCTCTGCTAGTATATTTATCATTTTGTAATCTTTTTTTGTCCCAGGCCAAATTATTCCTCAAGGCCTGATGATGCTCCCATCATCCACTAGGGGATCGAAACACTGTCAACCTTAAACAAGCATTTACAATGCAATGGTTTTGCCTTTGTTAAAGTTAGAGCTATTGGCATTGCTCTTGACACTCTGAAGCTCCACTCTGCACTCTGAAGCTCCACTCTGCACTCTGAAGCTCCACTCTGCACTCTGAAGCTCCACTCTGAAGCTCCACTCTGAAGCTCCACTCTGAAGCTCCACTCTCCACTCTGAAGCTCCACTCTCCACTCTGAAGCTCCACTCTGAAGTTCCACTCTGAAGCTCCACTCTCCACTCTGAAGCTCCACTCTGAAGTTCCACTCTGAAGCTCCACTCTGCACTCTGAAGCTCCACTCTGAAGCTCCACTCTGCACTCTGAAGCTCCACTCTGAAGCTCCACTCTGCACTCTGAAGCTCCACTCTGAAGCTCCACTCTGAAGCTCCACTCTGCACTCTGAAGCTCCACTCTGAAGCTCCACTCTGAAGCTCCACTCTGAAGCTCCACTCTGAAGCTCCACTCTGAAGCTCCACTCTGAAGCTCCACTCTGAAGCTCCACTCTGAAGCTCCACTCTGAAGCTCCACTCTGAAGCTGCACTCTGAAGCTCCACTCTGAAGCTCCACTCTGAAGCTCCACTCTGAAGCTCCACTTTGAAGCTCCACTTTGAAGCTCCACTCTGCACTCTGAAGCTCCACTCTGAAGCTCCACTTTGCACTCTGAAGCTCCACTCTGAAGCTCCACTCTGCACTCTGAAGCTCCACTCTGAAGCTCCACTCTGCACTCTGAAGCTCCACTCTGAAGCTCCACTCTGCACTCTGAAGCTCCACTCTGAAGCTCCACTCTGCACTCTGAAGCTCCACTCTGAAGCTCCACTCTGAAGCTCCACTCTGCACTCTGAAGCTCCACTCTGAAGCTCCACTTTGAAGCTCCACTCTGCACTCTGAAGCTCCACTCTGCACCCTGAAGCTCCACTCTGAAGCTCCACTTTGAAGCTCCACTTTGAAGCTCCACTCTGCACTCTGAAGCTCCACTCTGAAGCTCCACTTTGAAGCTCCACTCTGCACTCTGAAGCTCCACTCTGAAGCTCCACTTTGAAGCTCCACTCTGCACTCTGAAGCTCCACTCTGAAGCTCCACTTTGAAGCTCCACTCTGCACTCTGAAGCTCCACTCTGCACTCTGAAGCTCCACTCTGAAGCTCCACTCTGCACTCTGAAGCTCCACTCTGAAGCTCCACTCTGCACTCTGAAGCTCCACTCTGAAGCTCCACTCTGCACTCTGAAGCTCCACTCTGAAGCTCCACTCTGCACTCTGAAGCTCCACTCTGAAGCTCCACTCTGAAGCTCCACTCTGCACTCTGAAGCTCCACTCTGAAGCTCCGCTCTGAAGCTCCGCTCTGAAGCTCCACTCTGCACTCTGAAGCTCCACTCTGCACTCTGAAGCTCCACTCTGAAGCTCCACTCTGCACTCTGAAGCTCCACTCTGCACTCTGAAGCTCCACTCTGCACTCTGAAGCTCCACTCTGAAGCTCCACTCTGAAGCTCCACTCTGAAGCTCCACTCTGAAGCTCCACTCTGAAGCTCCACTCTGAAGCTCCACTCTGAAGCTCCACTCTGAAGCTCCACTCTGCACTCTGAAGCTCCACTCTGAAGCTCCACTCTGAAGCTCCACTCTGAAGCTCCACTCTGAAGCTCCACTCTGAAGCTCCACTCTGCACTCTGAAGCTCCACTCTGAAGCTCCACTTTGAAGCTCCACTCTGCACTCTGAAGCTCCACTCTGCACTCTGAAGCTCCACTCTGAAGCTCCACTTTGAAGCTCCACTCTGCACTCTGAAGCTCCACTCTGAAGCTCCACTTTGAAGCTCCACTCTGAAGCTCCACTTTGAAGCTCCACTCTGCACTCTGAAGCTCCACTCTGAAGCTCCACTTTGAAGCTCCACTCTGCACTCTGAAGCTCCACTCTGAAGCTCCACTCTGCACTCTGAAGCTCCGCTCTGCACTCTGAAGCTCCACTCTGAAGCTCCGCTCTGCACTCTGAAGCTCCACTCTGAAGCTCCGCTCTGCACTCTGAAGCTCCGCTCTGCACTCTGAAGCTCCACTCTGAAGCTCCGCTCTGAAGCTCCGCTCTGAAGCTCCGCTCTGCACTCTGAAGCTCCACTCTGCACTCTGAAGCTCCACTCTGAAGCTCCACTCTGCACTCTGAAGCTCCACTCTGAAGCTCCACTCTGCACTCTGAAGCTCCACTCTGCACTCTGAAGCTCCACTCTGAAGCTCCACTCTGAAGCTCCACTCTGAAGCTCCACTCTGAAGCTCCACTCTGAAGCTCCACTCTGAAGCTCCACTCTGAAGCTCCACTCTGAAGCTCCACTCTCCACTCTGAAGCTGCACTCTGCACTCTCCACTCTGAAGCTGCACTCTGCACTCTGAAGCTCCACTCTGAAGCTCCACTCTGAAGCTGCACTCTGAAGCTGCACTCTGAAGCTGCACTCTGAAGCTGCACTCTGAAGCTGCACTCTGAAGCTGCACTCTGAAGCTGCACTCTGAAGCTGCACTCTGAAGCTCCACTCTGAAGCTCCACTCTGCACTATGAAGCTCCACTCTGAAGCTCCACTCTGCACTCTGAAGCTCCACTCTGAAGCTCCACTCTGAATCTGCACTCTGAAGCTCCACTCTCCACTCTGAAGCTCCACTCTCCACTCTGAAGCTCCACTCTGAAGCTCAACTCTCCACTCTGAAGCTCCACTCTGAAGCTCCACTCTGAAGCTCCACTCTGAAGCTCCACTCTGCACTCTGAAGCTCCACTCTGAAGCTCCACTCTGCACTCTGAATCTGCACTCTGAAGCTCCACTCTGCACTCTGAAGCTCCACTCTGATGCGAAAAAAAGTATTTCACAGTGCAGAGTAACAGTCCTAAAATCCTGGCTGAACATAACAGTCTGCAGTTTCACACGTTACATTTGTGTTAGCTGCATTACGTCATAATTTATTGTCAAAGGCGAAATTCTGATTTAAATGGTGTATTCTGCAAACCGGACCCCGTTGTCTCCACTGCCCAGTGATATGATCAAATGCTTTCAGATGTTAAATCTACAGAAAGTTAAGCACTCCATTGATAGGATTCTCGTAGAATGGCCTGTCATTAATTTGGCCTCCAGGTTCGGAAGCATTCTTGAACTGCAGCAGGTATTAATGAGCGGGAGGGCGGGAGGGGGCGGGAAAGGGGGAGGAGAGACGCAGAAGACGGCCGGAGCAGGAAGGCGGGTGCCGGCAATGCCGGAACAGATTCGGGGGCGTTCCCGGCTTTCGCCTGACGTCGCGTGACGTCGGCAAAAGCCAAAGAATCTCGGGAACGCCCCGGTGTCTGGTCCGGCATTGACGGACAGGCCCCTCGTCCAATGGCTAGGCTCCATTTATGGAGCCAGCCAATGAATGACGAGGGCCGACCCAAACCCACACACAGTACTCATTAGGTTTTTGCCTGCGCAAAAAAGATGCGCAGAGCGCATCTTTTTCGCGAGGCAAAACCTAACAAGCATTTACAATGCAATGGTTTTGCCTTTGTTAAAGTTAGAGCTATTGGCATTGCTCTTGACACTCTGAAGCTCCACTCTGCACTCTGAAGCTGCACTCTGAAGCTCCACTCTGAAGCTCCACTCTGAAGCTCCACTCTGAAGCTCCACTCTGAAGCTCCACTCTGAAGCTCCACTCTGCACTCTGAAGCTCCACTCTGCACTCTGAAGCTCCACTCTGCACTCTGAAGCTCCACTCTGAAGCTCCGCTCTGCACTCTGAAGCTCCACTCTGAAGCTCCGCTCTGCACTCTGAAGCTCCACTCTGAAGCTCCGCTCTGCACTCTGAAGCTCCACTCTGAAGCTCCGCTCTGAAGCTCCGCTCTGAAGCTCCGCTCTGCACTCTGAAGCTCCACTCTGCACTCTGAAGCTCCACTCTGCACTCTGAAGCTCCACTCTGAAGCTCCACTCTGCACTCTGAAGCTCCACTCTGAAGCTCCACTCTGCACTCTGAAGCTCCACTCTGAAGCTCCACTCTGCACTCTGAAGCTCCACTCTGCACTCTGAAGCTCCACTCTGCACTCTGAAGCTCCACTCTGAAGCTCCACTTTGAAGCTCCACTCTGCACTCTGAAGCTCCACTCTGAAGCTCCACTCTGCACTCTGAAGCTCCACTCTGAAGCTCCACTTTGAAGCTCCACTCTGCACTCTGAAGCTCCACTCTGAAGCTCCGCTCTGCACTCTGAAGCTCCACTCTGAAGCTCCGCTCTGCACTCTGAAGCTCCACTCTGAAGCTCCGCTCTGCACTCTGAAGCTCCACTCTGAAGCTCCGCTCTGCACTCTGAAGCTCCACTCTGAAGCTCCGCTCTGAAGCTCCGCTCTGAAGCTCCGCTCTGCACTCTGAAGCTCCACTCTGCACTCTGAAGCTCCACTCTGAAGCTCCACTCTGCACTCTGAAGCTCCACTCTGAAGCTCCACTCTGCACTCTGAAGCTCCACTCTGAAGCTCCACTCTGAAGCTCCACTCTGAAGCTCCACTCTGAAGCTCCACTCTGAAGCTCCACTCTCCACTCTGAAGCTGCACTCTGCACTCTCCACTCTGAAGCTGCACTCTGCACTCTGAAGCTCCACTCTGAAGCTCCACTCTGAAGCTGCACTCTGAAGCTGCACTCTGAAGCTGCACTCTGAAGCTCCACTCTGAAGCTCCACTCTGAAGCTCCACTCTGAAGCTCCACTCTGAAGCTCCACTCTGCACTATGAAGCTCCACTCTGCACTCTGAAGCTCCACTCTGAATCTGCACTCTGAATCTGCACTCTGAAGCTCCACTCTCCACTCTGAAGCTCCACTCTCCACTCTGAAGCTCCACTCTCCACTCTGAAGCTCCACTCTCCACTCTGAAGCTCCACTCTGAAGCTCCACTCTGAAGCTCCACTCTGAAGCTCCACTCTGAAGCTCCACTCTGCACTCTGAAGCTCCACTCTGAAGCTCCACTCTGCACTCTGAATCTGCACTCTGAAGCTCCACTCTGCACTCTGAAATCCTGGCTGAACATAACAGTCTGCAGTTTCACACGTTACATTTGTGTTAGCTGCATTACGTCATAATTTATTGTCAAAGGCGAAATTCTGATTTAAATGGTGTATTCTGCAAACCGGACCCCGTTGTCTCCACTGCCCAGTGATATGATCAAATGCTTTCAGATGTTAAATCTACAGAAAGTTAAGCACTCCATTGATAGGATTCTCGTAGAATGGCCTGTCATTAATTTGTCCTCCAGGTTCGGAAGCATTCTTGAACTGCAGCAGGTATTAATGAGCGGGAGGGCGGGAGGGGGCGGGAAAGGGGGAGGAGAGACGCAGAAGACGGCCGGAGCAGGAAGGCGGGTGCCGGCAATGCCGGAACAGATTCGGGGGCGTTCCCGGCTTTCGCCTGACGTCGCGTGACGTCGGCAAAAGCCAAAGAATCTCGGGAACGCCCCGGTGTCTGGTCCGGCATTGACGGACAGGCCCCTCGTCCAATGGCTAGGCTCCATTTATGGAGCTAGCCAATGAATGACGAGGGCCGACCCAAACCCACACACAGTACTCATTAGGTTTTTGCCTGCGCAAAAAAGATGCGCAGAGCCCATCTTTTTCGCGAGGCAAAACCTAACAAGCATTTACAATGCAATGGTTTTGCCTTTGTTAAAGTTAGAGCTATTGGCATTGCTCTTGACACTCTGAAGCTCCACTCTGCACTCTGAAGCTGCACTCTGAAGCTGCACTCTGAAGCTCCACTCTGAAGCTCCACTCTGAAGCTGCACTCTGAAGCTCCACTCTGAAGCTCCACTCTGAAGCTCCACTCTGAAGCTCCACTCTGAAGCTCCACTCTGAAGCTCCACTCTGAAGCTCCACTCTGAAGCTCCACTCTGAAGCTCCACTCTGAAGCTCCACTCTGAAGCTCCACTCTGCACTCTGAAGCTCCACTCTGCACTCTGAAGCTCCACTCTGCACTCTGAAGCTCCACTCTGCACTCTGAAGCTCCACTCTGCACTCTGAAGCTCCACTCTGCACTCTGAAGCTCCACTCTGCACTCTGAAGCTCCACTCTGAAGCTCCACTCTGCACTCTGAAGCTCCACTCTGAAGCTCCACTCTGAAGCTCCACTCTGAAGCTCCACTCTGAAGCTCCACTCTGAAGCTCCACTCTGAAGCTCCACTCTGAAGCTCCACTCTGAAGCTCCACTCTGCACTCTGAAGCTCCACTCTGAAGCTCCACTTTGAAGCTCCACTCTGCACTCTGAATCTGCACTCTGAAGCTCCACTCTGCACTCTGAAGCTCCACTCTGCACTCTGAAGCTCCACTCTGAATCTGCACTCTGAATCTGCACTCTGAAGCTCCACTCTGCACTCTGAAGCTCCACTCTGAATCTGCACTCTGAAGCTCCACTCTGCACTCTGAAGCTCCACTCTGAATCTGCACTCTGAAGCTCCACTCTGAATCTGCACTCTGAAGCTCCACTCTGCACTCTGAAGCTCCACTCTGCACTCTGAAGCTCCACTCTGCACTCTGAAGCTCCACTCTGCACTCTGAAGCTCCACTCTGCACTCTGAAGCTCCACTCTGCACTCTGAAGCTCCACTCTGCACTCTGAAGCTCCACTCTGCACTCTGAAGCTCCACTCTGCACTCTGAAGCTCCACTCTGAATCTGCACTCTGAAGCTCCACTCTGCACTCTGAATCTGCACTCTGAAGCTCCACTCTCCACTCTGAATCTGCACTCTGAAGCTCCACTCTCCACTCTGAATCTCCACTCTGAAGCTCCACTCTGAAGCTCCACACTGAAGCTCCACTCTGAAGCTCCACTCTGAAGCTCCACTCTGAAGCTCCACTCTCCACTCTGAATCTCCACTCTGAATCTCCACTCTCCACTCTGAAGCTCCACTCTGAAGCTCCACTCTGAAGCTCCACTCTGAAGCTCCACTCTGAAGCTCCACTCTCCACTCTGAATCTGCACTCTGAAGCTCCACTCTCCACTCTGAATCTGCACTCTGAAGCTCCACCCTGAATCTGCACTCTGAAGCTCCACTCTGAATCTGCACTCTGAAGCTCCACTCTGAATCTGCACTCTGAAGCTCCACTCTGAATCTGCACTCTGAAGCTCCACTCTGCACTCTGAATCTGCACTCTGAAGCTCCACTCTGAATCTGCACTCTGAAGCTCCACTCTGAATCTGCAGCTCCACTCTGAAGCTCCACTCTCCACTCTGAAGCTCCACTCTCCACTCTGAAGCTCCACTCTCCACTCTGAAGCTCCACTCTCCACTCTGAAGCTCCACTCTGAAGCTCCACTCTGAAGCTCCACTCTGAAGCTCCACTCTGAAGCTCCACTCTGAAGCTCCACTCTGAAGCTCCACTCTGAAGCTCCACTCTGCACTCTGCACTCTGAAGCTCCACTCTGCACTCTGAAGCTCCACTCTGCACTCTGAAGCTCCACTCTGAATCTCCACTCTGAAGCTCCACTCTGAATCTCCACTCTGAATCTGCACTCTGAATCTGCACTCTGAATCTGCACTCTGAATCTGCACTCTGAATCTGCACTCTGAATCTGCACTCTGAATCTGCACTCTGAATCTGCACTCTGAAGCTCCACTCTGCACTCTGAAGCTCCACTCTGCACTCTGAAGCTCCACTCTGAAGCTCCACTCTGCACTCTGAAGCTCCACTCTGCACTCTGAAGCTCCACTCTGAAGCTCCACTCTGAATCTCCACTCTGAATCTCCACTCTGAATCTGCACTCTGAATCTGCACTCTGAAGCTCCACTCTGAAGCTCCACTCTGAAGCTCCACTCTGAAGCTCCACTCTCCACTCTGAATCTGCACTCTGAAGCTCCACTCTGCACTCTGAAGCTCCACTCTGAATCTGCACTCTGAAGCTCCACTCTGCACTCTGAATCTCCACTCTGCACTCTGAAGCTCCACTCTGCACTCTGAAGCTCCACTCTGCACTCTGAAGCTCCACTCTGCACTCTGAAGCTCCACTCTGAATCTCCACTCTGAAGCTCCACTCTGCACTCTGAAGCTCCACTCTGCACTCTGAAGCTCCACTCTGCACTCTGAAGCTCCACTCTGCACTCTGAAGCTCCACTCTGCACTCTGAAGCTCCACTCTGAATCTCCACTCTGAAGCTCCACTCTGAAGCTCCACTCTCCACTCTGAATCTTCACTCTGAAGCTCCACTTTCCACTCTGAATCTCCACTCTGAAACTCCACTCTCCACTCTGAAGCTCCACTCTGAAGTTCCACTCTGAAGCTCCACTCTGAAGCTCCACTCTGAAGCTCCACTCTCCACTCTGAATCTGCACTCTGAAGCTCCACTCTGCACTCTGAAGCTCCACTCTGAATCTGCACTCTGAAGCTCCACTCTGCACTCTGAATCTGCACTCTGAATCTGCAGCTCCACTCTGCACTCTGAATCTGCACTCTGAAGCTCCACTCTGCACTCTGAAGCTCTACTCTGCACTCTGAAGCTCCACTCTGCACTCTGAAGCTCCACTCTGCACTCTGAAGCTCCACTCTGAAGCTCCACTCTGAAGCTCCACTCTGAAGCTCCACTCTGAAGCTCCACTCTGCACTCTGAAGCTCCACTCTGAAGCTCCACTCTGCACTCTGCACTCTGAATCTGCACTCTGAAGCTCCACTCTGCACTCTGAAGCTCCACTCTGAATCTGCACTCTGAAGCTCCACTCTGAAGCTCCACTCTGAAGCTCCACTCTGAAGCTGCACTCTGAAGCTGCACTCTGAAGCTGCACTCTGAAGCTGCACTCTGAAGCTGCACTCTGAAGCTGCACTCTGAAGCTGCACTCTGAAGCTTCACTCTGAAGCTGCACTCTGAAGCTTCACTCTGAAGCTCCACTCTGAAGCTCCACTCTGCACTCTGAAGCTCCACTCTGAAGCTCCACTCTGCACTCTGAAGCTCCACTCTGAAGCTCCACTCTGCACTCTGAAGCTCCATTCTGAAGCTCCACTCTGCACTCTGAAGCTCCACTCTGCAGCTCCACTCTGAAGCTCCACTCTGCACTCTGAAGCTCCACTCTGCACTCTGAAGCTCCACTCTGAAGTTCCACTCTGAATCTCCACTCTGAAGCTCCACTCTGAAGCTCCACGCTCCACTCTGAAGCTCCACTCTGAAGCTCCACTCTGAAGCTCCACTCTGAAGCTCCACGCTCCACTCTGAAGCTCCACTCTGAAGCTCCACTCTGCACTCTGAAGCTCCACTCTGAAGCTCCACGCTCCACTCTGAAGCTCCACTCTGAAGCTCCACTCTGAAGCTCCACTCTGAATCTGCATTCTGAAGCTCCACTCTGAAGCTCCACTCTGAAGCTCCACTCTGCACTCTGAAGCTCCACTCTGCACTCTGAAGCTCCACTCTGCACTCTGAAGCTCCACTCTGAAGCTGCACTCTGAAGCTCCACTCTGAAGCTCCACTCTGAAGCTCCACTCTGAAGCTGCACTCTGAAGCTGCACTCTGAAGCTGCACTCTGAAGCTCCACTCTGCACTCTGAAGCTCCACTCTGCACTCTGAAGCTCCACTCTGAAGCTGCACTCTGAAGCTCCACTCTGAAGCTCCACTCTGAAGCTCCACTCTGAAGCTGCACTCTGAAGCTGCACTCTGAAGCTGCACTCTGAAGCTCCACTCTGAAGCTGCACTCTGAAGCTGCACTCTGAAGCTCCACTCTGAAGCTGCACTCTCAAGCTCCACTCTGAAGCTGCACTCTCAAGCTCCACTCTGAAGCTGCACTCTCAAGCTCCACTCTGAAGCTGCACTCTCAAGCTCCACTCTGAAGCTGCACTCTCAAGCTCCACTCTGAAGCTCCACTCTGAAGCTGCACTCTGAAGCTCCACTCTGAAGCTGCACTCTGAAGCTCCACTCTGAAGCTCCACTCTGCACTCTGAAGCTCCACTCTGCAGCTCCACTCTGAAGCTCCACTCTGAAGCTCCACTCTGAAGCTCCACTCTGAAGCTCCACTCTGCACTCTGAAGCTCCACTCTGAAGCTCCACTCTGAAGCTCCACTCTGAAGCTCCACTCTGAAGCTCCACTCTGAAGCTCCACTCTGAAGCTCCACTCTGAAGCTCCACTCTGAAGCTCCACTCTGAAGCTCCACTCTGAAGCTCCACTCTGAAGCTCCACTCTGAAGCTGCACTCTGAAGCTGCACTCTGAAGCTGCACTCTGAAGCTGCACTCTGAAGCTGCACTCTGAAGCTGCACTCTGAAGCTGCACTCTGAAGCTGCACTCTGAAGCTGCACTCTGAAGCTGCACTCTGAAGCTCCACTCTGAAGCTGCACTCTGAAGCTGCACTCTGAAGCTGCACTCTGAAGCTGCACTCTGAAGCTCCACTCTGAAGCTCCACTCTGAAGCTGCACTCTGAAGCTGCACTCTGAAGCTGCACTCTGAAGCTGCACTCTGAAGCTGCACTCTGAAGCTCCACTCTGAAGCTGCACTCTCAAGCTCCACTCTGAAGCTGCACTCTCAAGCTCCACTCTGAAGCTGCACTCTCAAGCTCCACTCTGAAGCTGCACTCTCAAGCTCCACTCTGAAGCTGCACTCTCAAGCTCCACTCTGAAGCTGCACTCTCAAGCTCCACTCTGAAGCTGCACTCTCAAGCTCCACTCTGAAGCTGCACTCTCAAGCTCCACTCTCAAGCTCCACTCTGAAGCTCCACTCTGAAGCTCCACTCTCAAGCTCCACTCTGAAGCTCCACTCTGAAGCTCCACTCTGAAGCTCCACTCTGAAGCTCCACTCTGCACTCTGAAGCTCCACTCTGAAGCTCCACTCTGCACTCTGAAGCTCCACTCTGCACTCTGAAGCTGCACTCTGAAGCTGCACTCTCAAGCTGCACTCTCAAGCTGCACTCTCAAGCTGCACTCTCAAGCTGCACTCTCAAGCTCCACTCTCAAGCTGCACTCTCAAGCTCCACTCTCAAGCTCCACTCTCAAGCTCCACTCTCAAGCTCCACTCTCAAGCTCCACTCTCAAGCTCCACTCTCAAGCTCAACTCTCAAGCTCCACTCTCAAGCTCCACTCTCAAGCTCCACTCTCAAGCTCCACTCTCAAGCTCCACTCTGCACTCTCAAGCTCCACTCTCAAGCTCCACTCTGCACTCTGGAGCTCCACTCTGGAGCTCCACTCTGGAGCTCCACTCTGGAGCTCCACTCTGCACTCTGAAGCTCCACTCTGCACTCTGAAGCTCCACTCTGCACTCTGAAGCTCCACTCTGCACTCTGAAGCTCCACTCTGCACTCTGAAGCTCCACTCTGCACTCTGAAGCTCCACTCTGCACTCTGAAGCTCCACTCTGCACTCTGAAGCTCCACTCTGCACTCTGAAGTTCCACTCTGAATCTCCACTCTGAATCTCCACTCTGAATCTCCACTCTGAATCTCCACTCTGAATCTCCACTCTGAAGCTCCACTCTGAAGCTCCACTCTGAAGCTCCACTCTGAAGCTCCACTCTGAAGCTCCACTGTGAAGCTCCACGCTCCACTCTGAAGCTCCACTCTGAAGCTCCACTCTGAAGCTCCACTCTGAAGCTCCACGCTCCACTCTGAAGCTCCACTCTGAAGCTCCACTCTGAAGCTCCACTCTGAAGCTCCACTCTGAAGCTCCACTCTGAAGCTCCACTCTGCACTCTGAAGCTCCACTCTGAAGCTCCACTCTGCACTCTGAAGCTCCACTCTGAAGCTCCACTCTGCACTCTGAAGCTCCACTCTGCACTCTGAAGCTGCACTCTGAAGCTGCACTCTGAAGCTCCACTCTGAAGCTCCACTCTCAAGCTCCACTCTCAAGCTCCACTCTCAAGCTCCACTCTCAAGCTCCACTCTCAAGCTCCACTCTCAAGCTCCACTCTGAAGCTGCACTCTCAAGCTCCACTCTGAAGCTGCACTCTCAAGCTCCACTCTGAAGCTGCACTCTCAAGCTCCACTCTGAAGCTGCACTCTCAAGCTCCACTCTGAAGCTGCACTCTCAAGCTCCACTCTGCACTCTCAAGCTCCACTCTGCACTCTCAAGCTCCACTCTGCACTCTCAAGCTCCACTCTGCACTCTGAAGCTCCACTCTGCACTCTGAAGCTCCACTCTGAAGCTCCACGCTCCACTCTGAAGCTCCACTCTGAAGCTCCACTCTGAAGCTCCACTCTGAAGCTCCACTCTGAAGCTCCACTCTGAATCTGCATTCTGAAGC
The DNA here is from genome assembly GCF_964263255.1 of Lissotriton vulgaris. Taxonomy (NCBI): domain Eukaryota; kingdom Metazoa; phylum Chordata; class Amphibia; order Caudata; family Salamandridae; genus Lissotriton; species Lissotriton vulgaris. The sequence continues at coordinate 838,755,154 of NC_141687.1, forward strand.
TCCACTCTGAAGCTCCACTCTGAAGCTCCACTCTGAAGCTCCACTCTGCACTCTGAAGCTCCACTCTGAAGCTCCACTCTGCAGCTCCACTCTGCAGCTCCACTCTGCAGCTCCACTCTGCAGCTCCACTCTGCAGCTCCACTCTGCAGCTCCACTCTGCAGCTCCACTCTGCAGCTCCACTCTGCAGCTCCACTCTGCAGCTCCACTCTGCAGCTCCACTCTGAAGCTCCACTCTGAAGCTCCACTCTGAAGCTCCACGCTCCACTCTTCAGCTCCACTCTGCAGCTCCACTCTGCAGCTCCACTCTGCAGCTCCACTCTGAAGCTCCACTCTGAAGCTCCACTCTGAAGCTCCACTCTGAAGCTCCACTCTGAAGCTCCACTCTGAAGCTCCACTCTGAAGCTCCACTCTGAAGCTCCACTCTGGAGCTCCACTCTGAAGCTCCACTCTGGAGCTCCACTCTGGAGCTCCACTCTGGAGCTCCACTCTGAAGCTCCACTCTGAAGCTCCACTCTGAAGCTCCACTCTGAAGCTCCACTCTGAAGCTCCACTCTGCAGCTCCACTCTGCACTCTGAAGCTCCACTCTGAAGCTCCACTTTGAAGCTCCACGCTCCACTCTGAAGCTCCACTCTGAAGCTCCACTCTGCACTCTGAAGCTCCACTCTGAAGCTCCACTCTGCACTCTGAAGCTCCACTCTGAAGCTCCACGCTCCACTCTGAAGCTCCACTCTGAAGCTCCACTCTGAAGCTCCACTCTGAATCTGCATTCTGAAGCTCCACTCTGAAGCTCCACTCTGAAGCTCCACTCTGCACTCTGAAGCTCCACTCTGAAGCTCCACTCTGCACTCTGAAGCTCCACTCTGCACTCTGAAGCTCCACTCTGAAGCTCCACTCTGAAGCTCCACTCTGAAGCTCCACTCTGAAGCTCCACTCTGAAGCTCCACTCTGAAGCTGCACTCTGAAGCTGCACTCTGAAGCTGCACTCTGAAGCTGCACTCTGAAGCTGCACTCTCAAGCTGCACTCTCAAGCTCCACTCTGAAGCTGCACTCTCAAGCTCCACTCTGAAGCTGCACTCTCAAGCTCCACTCTGAAGCTGCACTCTCAAGCTCCACTCTGAAGCTGCACTCTCAAGCTCCACTCTGAAGCTGCACTCTCAAGCTCCACTCTGAAGCTGCACTCTCAAGCTCCACTCTGAAGCTGCACTCTCAAGCTCCACTCTGAAGCTGCACTCTCAAGCTCCACTCTGCACTCTGAAGCTCCACTCTGCAGCTCCACTCTGAAGCTCCACTCTGAAGCTCCACTCTGAAGCTCCACTCTGCACTCTGTAGCTCCACTCTGAAGCTCCACTCTGCACTCTGGAGCTCCACTCTGAAGCTCCACTCTGAAGCTCCACTCTGAAGCTCCACTCTGAAGCTCCACTCTGAAGCTCCACTCTGAAGCTCCACTCTGAAGCTGCACTCTGAAGCTCCACTCTGAAGCTCCACTCTGAAGCTGCACTCTGAAGCTGCACTCTGAAGCTGCACTCTGAAGCTGCACTCTGAAGCTGCACTCTGAAGCTCCACTCTGAAGCTGCACTCTGAAGCTGCACTCTGAAGCTCCACTCTGAAGCTCCACTCTGAAGCTCCACGCTCCACTCTGAAGCTCCACTCTGAAGCTCCACTCTGAAGCTCCACTCTGAAGCTCCACGCTCCACTCTGAAGCTCCACTCTGAAGCTCAACTCTGAAGCTCCACGCTCCACTCTGAAGCTCCACTCTGAAGCTCCACTCTGAAGCTCCACTCTGAAGCTCCACTCTGAAGCTCCACTCTGAAGCTCCACTCTGAAGCTCCACTCTGAAGCTCCACTCTGAAGCTCCACTCTGCACTCTGAAGCTCCACTCTGAAGCTCCACTCTGCACTCTGAAGCTCCACTCTGAAGCTCCACTCTGCACTCTGAAGCTCCACTCTGCACTCTGAAGCTGCACTCTGAAGCTCCACTCTGAAGCTCCACTCTGAAGCTCCACTCTCAAGCTCCACTCTCAAGCTCCACTCTCAAGCTCCACTCTCAAGCTCCACTCTCAAGCTCCACTCTCAAGCTCCACTCTCAAGCTCCACTCTCAAGCTCCACTCTCAAGCTGCACTCTCAAGCTCCACTCTCAAGCTCCACTCTGAAGCTGCACTCTCAAGCTCCACTCTGAAGCTGCACTCTCAAGCTCCACTCTGAAGCTGCACTCTCAAGCTCCACTCTGAAGCTGCACTCTCAAGCTCCACTCTGAAGCTGCACTCTCAAGCTCCACTCTGAAGCTGCACTCTCAAGCTCCACTCTGAAGCTGCACTCTCAAGCTCCACTCTGAAGCTGCACTCTCAAGCTCCACTCTGAAGCTGCACTCTCAAGCTCCACTCTGAAGCTGCACTCTCAAGCTCCACTCTGCACTCTCAAGCTCCACTCTGCACTCTCAAGCTCCACTCTCAAGCTCCACTCTCAAGCTCCACTCTGCAGCTCCACTCTGCAGCTCCACTCTGCAGCTCCACTCTGCAGCTCCACTCTGAAGCTCCACTCTGAAGCTCCACTCTGAAGCTCCACTCTGAAGCTCCACTCTGAAGCTCCACTCTGAAGCTCCACTCTGAAGCTCCACTCTGAAGCTCCACTCTGAAGCTCCACTCTGAAGCTCCACTCTGCACTCTGGAGCTCCACTCTGGAGCTCCACTCTGGAGCTCCACTCTGAAGCTCCACTCTGAAGCTCCACTCTGCACTCTGGAGCTCCACTCTGGAGCTCCACTCTGGAGCTCCACTCTGGAGCTCCACTCTGGAGCTCCACTCTGGAGCTCCACTCTGGAGCTCCACTCTGGAGCTCCACTCTGAAGCTCCACTCTGAAGCTCCACTCTGAAGCTCCACTCTGAAGCTCCACTCTGCAGCTCCACTCTGCAGCTCCACTCTGCAGCTCCACTCTGCACTCTGAAGCTCCACTCTGAAGCTCCACTTTGAAGCTCCACTCTGCACTCTGAAGCTCCACTTTGAAGCTCCACTCTGCACTCTGAAGCTCCACTCTGAAGCTCCACTCTGCACTCTGAAGCTCCACTCTGAAGCTCCACTCTGAAGCTCCGCTCTGAAGCTCCACTCTGAAGCTCCACTCTGAAGCTCCACTCTGAAGCTCCACTCTGAAGCTCCACTCTGAAGCTCCACTCTGCACTCTGAAGCTCCGCTCTGAAGCTCCACTCTGAAGCTCCGCTCTGAAGCTCCACTCTGAAGCTCCACTCTGAAGCTCCACTCTGAAGCTCCACTCTGAAGCTCCACTCTGAAGCTCCACTCTGAAGCTCCACGCTCCACTCTGAAGCTGCACTCTGCACTCTGAAGCTCCACTCTGAATCTGCACTCTGAAGCTCCACTCTGAAGCACCACTCTGAAGCACCACTCTGAAGCACCACTCTGAAGCACCACTCTGAAGCACCACTCTGAAGCACCACTCTGAAGCTCCACTCTGAAGCTCCACTCTGAAGCTCCACTCTGCACTATGAAGCTCCACTCTCCACTATGAAGCTCCACTCTGCACTATGAAGCTCCACTCTGAAGCTCCACTCTGCACTCTGAAGCTCTGAAGCTCCACTCTGAAGCTCCACTCTGAAGCTCCACTCTGAAGCTCCACTCTGCACGATGAAGCTCCACTCTGAAGCTCCACTCTGCACTCTGAAGCTCCACTCTGCACTATGAAGCTCCACTCTGAAGCTCCACTCTGCACTATGAAGCTCCACTCTGAAGCTCCACTCTGCACTATGAAGCTCCACTCTGAAGCTCCACTCTGCACTATGAAGCTCCACTCTGAATCTGCACTCTGAAGCTCCACTCTGCACTCTGAAGCTCCACTCTGCACTCTGAAGCTCCACTCTGAATCTGCACTCTGAAGCTCCACTCTGAATCTGCACTCTGAAGCTCCACTCTGCACTCTGAAGCTCCACTCTGCACTCTGAAGCTCCACTCTGCACTCTGAAGCTCCACTCTGCACTCTGAAGCTCCACTCTGCACTCTGAAGCTCCACTCTCCACTCTGAAGCTCCACTCTGCACTCTGAAGCTCCACTCTGCACTCTGAAGCTCCACTCTGAATCTGCACTCTGAAGCTCCACTCTGCACTCTGAAGCTCCACTCTGCACTCTGAAGCTCCACTCTGCACTCTGAAGCTCCACTCTGCACTCTGAAGCTCCACTCTGCACTCTGAAGCTCCACTCTCCACTCTGAAGCTCCACTCTCCACTCTGAAGCTCCACTCTGAAGCTCCACTCTGAAGCTCCACTCTGAAGCTCCACTCTGAAGCTCCACTCTGAAGCTCCACTCTGCACTCTGCACTCTGAAGCTCCACTCTGCACTCTGAAGCTCCACTCTGCACTCTGAAGCTCCACTCTGAATCTCCACTCTGAAGCTCCACTCTGAAGCTCCACTCTGAATCTGCACTCTGAATCTGCACTCTGAATCTGCACTCTGAATCTGCACTCTGAATCTGCACTCTGAATCTGCACTCTGAATCTGCACTCTGAAGCTCCACTCTGAAGCTCCACTCTGAAGCTCCACTCTGCACTCTGAAGCTCCACTCTGCACTCTGAAGCTCCACTCTGAAGCTCCACTCTGCACTCTGAAGCTCCACTCTGCACTCTGAAGCTCCACTCTGAATCTTCACTCTGAATCTCCACTCTGAATCTGCACTCTGAAGCTCCACTCTGAATCTCCACTCTGAAGCTCCACTCTGAATCTCCACTCTGAAGCTCCACTCTGAAGCTCCACTCTGAAGCTCCACTCTGAAGCTCCACTCTCCACTCTGAATCTGCACTCTGAAGCTCCACTCTGCACTCTGAAGCTCCACTCTGCACTCTGAAGCTCCACTCTGAATCTGCACTCTGAAGCTCCACTCTGCACTCTGAATCTCCACTCTGCACTCTGAAGCTCCACTCTGCACTCTGAAGCTCCACTCTGCACTCTGAAGCTCCACTCTGCACTCTGAAGCTCCACTCTGCACTCTGAAGCTCCACTCTGCACTCTGAAGCTCCACTCTGCACTCTGAAGCTCCACTCTGAATCTCCACTCTGAAGCTCCACTCTGCACTCTGAAGCTCCACTCTGCACTCTGAAGCTCCACTCTGCACTCTGAAGCTCCACTCTGCACTCTGAAGCTCCACTCTGAATCTCCACTCTGAAGCTCCACTCTGAAGCTCCACTCTGAAGCTCCACTCTCCACTCTGAATCTTCACTCTGAAGCTCCACTTTCCACTCTGAATCTCCACTCTGAAACTCCACTCTCCACTCTGAAGCTCCACTCTGAAGTTCCACTCTGAAGCTCCACTCTGAAGTTCCACTCTGAAGCTCCACTCTGAAGCTCCACTCTGAAGCTCCACTCTCCACTCTGAATCTGCACTCTGAAGCTCCACTCTGCACTCTGAAGCTCCACTCTGAATCTGCACTCTGAAGCTCCACTCTGCACTCTGAATCTGCACTCTGAAGCTACACTCTGAATCTGCAGCTCCACTCTGCACTCTGAAGCTCCACTCTGCACTCTGAAGCTCCACTCTGCACTCTGAATCTGCACTCTGAAGCTCCACTCTGCACTCTGAAGCTCCACTCTGCACTCTGAAGCTCCACTCTGAAGCTCCACTCTGAAGCTCCACTCTGAAGCTCCACTCTGAAGCTCCACTCTGAAGCTCCACTCTGAAGCTCCACTCTGCACTCTGAATCTGCACTCTGAAGCTCCACTCTGCACTCTGAAGCTCCACTCTGAATCTGCACTCTGAAGCTCCACTCTGAAGCTCCACTCTGAAGCTCCACTCTGAAGCTGCACTCTGAAGCTGCACTCTGAAGCTGCACTCTGAAGCTGCACTCTGAAGCTGCACTCTGAAGCTGCACTCTGAAGCTGCACTCTGAAGCTGCACTCTGAAGCTGCACTCTGAAGCTGCACTCTGAAGCTGCACTCTGAAGCTGCACTCTGAAGCTCCACTCTGAAGCTCCACTCTGCACTCTGAAGCTCCACTCTGCACTCTGAAGCTCCACTCTGAAGCTCCACTCTGCACTCTGAAGCTCCATTCTGAAGCTCCACTCTGCACTCTGAAGCTCCACTCTGCAGCTCCACTCTGAAGCTCCAATCTGCACTCTGAAGCTCCACTCTGCACTCTGAAGCTCCACTCTGCACTCTGAAGTTCCACTCTGAATCTCCACTCTGAAGCTCCACTCTGAAGCTCCACTCTGAAGCTCCACTCTGAAGCTCCACTCTGAAGCTCCACTCTGAAGCTCCACTCTGAAGCTCCACTCTGAAGCTCCACGCTCCACTCTGAAGCTCCACTCTGCACTCTGAAGCTCCACTCTGAAGCTCCACGCTCCACTCTGAAGCTCCACTCTGAAGCTCCACTCTGAAGCTCCACTCTGAATCTGCATTCTGAAGCTCCACTCTGAAGCTCCACTCTGAAGCTCCACTCTGCACTCTGAAGCTCCACTCTGAAGCTCCACTCTGCACTCTGAAGCTCCACTCTGCACTCTGAAGCTCCACTCTGAAGCTGCACTCTGAAGCTCCACTCTGAAGCTCCACTCTGAAGCTCCACTCTGAAGCTGCACTCTGAAGCTGCACTCTGAAGCTGCACTCTGAAGCTGCACTCTGAAGCTCCACTCTGAAGCTGCACTCTGAAGCTGCACTCTGAAGCTGCACTCTGAAGCTCCACTCTGAAGCTCCACTCTGAAGCTCCACTCTGAAGCTGCACTCTCAAGCTCCACTCTGAAGCTGCACTCTCAAGCTCCACTCTGAAGCTGCACTCTCAAGCTCCACTCTGAAGCTGCACTCTCAAGCTCCACTCTGAAGCTGCACTCTCAAGCTCCACTCTGAAGCTGCACTCTCAAGCTCCACTCTGAAGCTGCACTCTCAAGCTCCACTCTCAAGCTGCACTCTCAAGCTGCACTCTGAAGCTCCACTCTGAAGCTCCACTCTGAAGCTCCACTCTGCACTCTGAAGCTCCACTCTGCAGCTCCACTCTGAAGCTCCACTCTGAAGCTCCACTCTGAAGCTCCACTCTGCACTCTGTAGCTCCACTCTGGAGCTCCACTCTGAAGCTCCACTCTGAAGCTCCACTCTGAAGCTCCACTCTGAAGCTGCACTCTGAAGCTCCACTCTGAAGCTCCACTCTGAAGCTCCACTCTGAAGCTGCACTCTGAAGCTGCACTCTGAAGCTGCACTCTGAAGCTCCACTCTGAAGCTCCACTCTGAAGCTGCACTCTGAAGCTGCACTCTGAAGCTCCACTCTGAAGCTCCACTCTGAAGCTCCACTCTGAAGCTGCACTCTGAAGCTGCACTCTCAAGCTCCACTCTGAAGCTGCACTCTCAAGCTCCACTCTGAAGCTGCACTCTCAAGCTCCACTCTGAAGCTGCACTCTCAAGCTCCACTCTGAAGCTGCACTCTCAAGCTCCACTCTGAAGCTGCACTCTCAAGCTCCACTCTGAAGCTGCACTCTCAAGCTCCACTCTGAAGCTGCACTCTCAAGCTCCACTCTGAAGCTGCACTCTCAAGCTCCACTCTGAAGCTGCACTCTGAAGCTCCACTCTGAAGCTCCACTCTGCACTCTGAAGCTCCACTCTGCAGCTCCACTCTGAAGCTCCACTCTGAAGCTCCACTCTGCACTCTGTAGCTCCACTCTGGAGCTCCACTCTGAAGCTGCACTCTCAAGCTGCACTCTCAAGCTCCACTCTGAAGCTCCACTCTGAAGCTCCACTCTGAAGCTCCACTCTGAAGCTCCACTCTGAAGCTCCACTCTGAAGCTCCACTCTGAAGCTCCACTCTGCACTCTGGAGCTCCACTCTGAAGCTCCACTCTGCACTCTGGAGCTCCACTCTGAAGCTCCACTCTGAAGCTCCACTCTGAAGCTCCACTCTGAAGCTCCACTCTGAAGCTCCACTCTGAAGCTCCACTCTGCACTCTGAAGCTCCACTCTGCACTCTGAATCTCCACTCTGCACTCTGAAGCTCCACTCTGCACTCTGAAGCTCCACTCTGCACTCTGAAGTTCCACTCTGAATCTCCACTCTGAATCTCCACTCTGAATCTCCACTCTGAATCTCCACTCTGAAGCTCCACTCTGAAGCTCCACTCTGAAGCTCCACGCTCCACTCTGAAGCTCCACTCTGAAGCTCCACTCTGAAGCTCCACTCTGAAGCTCCACTCTGAAGCTCCACTCTGAAGCTCCACTCTGAAGCTCCACTCTGCACTCTGGAGCTCCACTCTGAAGCTCCACTCTGCACTCTGGAGCTCCACTCTGAAGCTCCACTCTGAAGCTCCACTCTGAAGCTCCACTCTGAAGCTCCACTCTGAAGCTCCACTCTGAAGCTCCACTCTGCACTCTGAAGCTCCACTCTGCACTCTGAATCTCCACTCTGCACTCTGAAGCTCCACTCTGCACTCTGAAGCTCCACTCTGCACTCTGAAGTTCCACTCTGAATCTCCACTCTGAATCTCCACTCTGAATCTCCACTCTGAATCTCCACTCTGAATCTCCACTCTGAAGCTCCACTCTGAAGCTCCACTCTGAAGCTCCACGCTCCACTCTGAAGCTCCACTCTGAAGCTCCACTCTGAAGCTCCACGCTCCACTCTGAAGCTCCACTCTGAAGCTCCACTCTGAAGCTCCACGCTCCACTCTGAAGCTCCACTCTGAAGCTCCACTCTGAAGCTCCACTCTGCACTCTGAAGCTCCACTCTGCACTCTGAAGCTCCACTCTGCACTCTGAAGCTCCACTCTGCACTCTGAAGCTCCACTCTGCACTCTGAAGTTCCACTCTGAATCTCCACTCTGAATCTCCACTCTGAAGCTCCACTCTGAAGCTCCACGCTCCACTCTGAAGCTCCACTCTGAAGCTCCACTCTGAAGCTCCACGCTCCACTCTGAAGCTCCACTCTGAAGCTCCACTCTGAAGCTCCACGCTCCACTCTGAAGCTCCACTCTGAAGCTCCACTCTGAAGCTCCACTCTGAAGCTCCACTCTGAAGCTCCACTCTGCACTCTGAAGCTCCACTCTGCACTCTCAAGCTCCACTCTCAAGCTCCACTCTCAAGCTCCACTCTCAAGCTCCACTCTCAAGCTCCACTCTCAAGCTCCACTCTCAAGCTCCACTCTCAAGCTCCACTCTCAAGCTCCACTCTCAAGCTCCACTCTCAAGCTCCACTCTCAAGCTCCACTCTCAAGCTCCACTCTCAAGCTCCACTCTCAAGCTCCACTCTCAAGCTCCACTCTCAAGCTCCACTCTGCACTCTCAAGCTCCACTCTGCACTCTCAAGCTCCACTCTGCACTCTCAAGCTCCACTCTGCACTCTCAAGCTCCACTCTGCACTCTCAAGCTCCACTCTGCACTCTGAAGCTCCACTCTGCACTCTGAAGCTCCACTCTGCACTCTGAAGCTCCACTCTGAAGCTCCACGCTCCACTCTGAAGCTCCACTCTGAAGCTCCACTCTGAAGCTCCACTCTGAAGCTCCACTCTGAAGCTCCACTCTGGAGCTCCACTCTGGAGCTCCACTCTGGAGCTCCACTCTGGAGCTCCACTCTGGAGCTCCACTCTGGAGCTCCACTCTGAAGCTCCACTCTGAAGCTCCACTCTGCAGCTCCACTCTGCACTCTGAAGCTCCACTCTGAAGCTCCACTCTGAAGCTCCACTCTGAAGCTCCACTCTGAAGCTCCACTCTGAAGCTGCACTCTGAAGCTGCACTCTGAAGCTGCACTCTGAAGCTGCACTCTGAAGCTCCACTCTGAAGCTCCACTCTGAAGCTGCACTCTGAAGCTGCACTCTGAAGCTCCACTCTGAAGCTGCACTCTCAAGCTCCACTCTGAAGCTGCACTCTCAAGCTCCACTCTGAAGCTGCACTCTCAAGCTCCACTCTGAAGCTCCACTCTGAAGCTGCACTCTGAAGCTCCACTCTGGAGCTCCACTCTGCACTCTGAAGCTCCACTCTGAAGCTCCACTCTGCACTCTGTAGCTCCACTCTGAAGCTCCACTCTGAAGCTCCACTCTGAAGCTCCACTCTGAAGCTCCACTCTGAAGCTCCACTCTGAAGCTCCACTCTGAAGCTCCACTCTGAAGCTCCACTCTGAAGCTCCACTCTGAAGCTCCACTCTGAAGCTCCACTCTGAAGCTGCACTCTGAAGCTGCACTCTGAAGCTGCACTCTGAAGCTGCACTCTGAAGCTGCACTCTGAAGCTGCACTCTGAAGCTGCACTCTGAAGCTGCACTCTCAAGCTCCACTCTCAAGCTCCACTCTCAAGCTGCACTCTGAAGCTGCACTCTGAAGCTCCACTCTGAAGCTCCACTCTGAAGCTCCACTCTGAAGCTCCACTCTGAAGCTCCACTCTGAAGCTCCACTCTGAAGCTCCACTCTGAAGCTCCACTCTGAAGCTCCACTCTGCACTCTGAAGCTCCACTCTGCACTCTGAAGCTCCACTCTGCACTCTGAAGCTCCACTCTGCACTCTGAAGCTCCACTCTGCACTCTGAAGCTCCACTCTGCACTCTGAAGCTCCACTCTGCACTCTGAAGCTCCACTCTGCACTCTGAAGCTCCACTCTGCACTCTGAATCTCCACTCTGCACTCTGAAGCTCCACTCTGAAGCTCCACTCTGAAGCTCCACTCTGAAGCTCCACTCTGAAGCTCCACTCTGAAGCTCCACTCTGAAGCTCCACTCTGAAGCTCCACTCTGAAGCTCCACTCTGCACTCTGAAGCTCCACTCTGCAGCTCCACTCTGAAGCTCCACTCTGAAGCTCCACTCTGAAGCTCCACTCTGCACTCTGTAGCTCCACTCTGAAGCTCCACTCTGCACTCTGGAGCTCCACTCTGAAGCTCCACTCTGAAGCTCCACTCTGAAGCTCCACTCTGAAGCTCCACTCTGAAGCTCCACTCTGAAGCTCCACGCTCCACTCTGAAGCTCCACTCTGAAGCTCCACTCTGAAGCTCCACTCTGAAGCTCCACTCTGAAGCTCCACGCTCCACTCTGAAGCTCCACTCTGAAGCTCCACTCTGAAGCTCCACGCTCCACTCTGAAGCTCCACTCTGAAGCTCCACTCTGAAGCTCCACGCTCCACTCTGAAGCTCCACTCTGAAGCTCCACTCTGAAGCTCCACTCTGAAGCTCCACTCTGCACTCTGAAGCTCCACTCTGCACTCTGAAGCTCCACTCTGCAGCTCCACTCTGAAGCTCCACTCTGAAGCTCCACTCTGCACTCTGTAGCTCCACTCTGAAGCTCCACTCTGCACTCTGGAGCTCCACTCTGAAGCTCCACTCTGAAGCTCCACTCTGAAGCTCCACTCTGAAGCTCCACTCTGAAGCTCCACTCTGAAGCTCCACTCTGAAGCTCCACTCTGCACTCTGAAGCTCCACTCTGCACTCTGAAGCTCCACTCTGCACTCTGAAGCTCCACTCTGCACTCTGAAGCTCCACTCTGCACTCTGAAGCTCCACTCTGCACTCTGAAGCTCCACTCTGCACTCTGAAGCTCCACTCTGCACTCTGAAGCTCCACTCTGCACTCTGAATCTCCACTCTGAATCTCCACTCTGAATCTCCACTCTGAATCTCCACTCTGAATCTCCACTCTGAAGCTCCACTCTGAAGCTCCACTCTGAAGCTCCACGCTCCACTCTGAAGCTCCACTCTGAAGCTCCACTCTGAAGCTCCACTCTGAAGCTCCACTCTGAAGCTCCACTCTGAAGCTCCACTCTGAAGCTCCACTCTGAAGCTCCACTCTGCACTCTGAAGCTCCACTCTGAAGCTCCACTCTGCACTCTGAAGCTCCACTCTGCACTCTGAAGCTCCACTCTGAAGCTGCACTCTGAAGCTCCACTCTCAAGCTCCACTCTCAAGCTCCACTCTCAAGCTCCACTCTCAAGCTCCACTCTCAAGCTCCACTCTCAAGCTCCACTCTCAAGCTCCACTCTCAAGCTCCACTCTCAAGCTCCACTCTCAAGCTCCACTCTCAAGCTCCACTCTCAAGCTCCACTCTCAAGCTCCACTCTCAAGCTCCACTCTCAAGCTCCACTCTCAAGCTCCACTCTCAAGCTCCACTCTGCACTCTGGAGCTCCACTCTGGAGCTCCACTCTGAAGCTCCACTCTGAAGCTCCACTCTGAAGCTCCACTCTGAAGCTCCACTCTGAAGCTCCACTCTGAAGCTCCACTCTGAAGCTCCACTCTGAAGCTCCACTCTGAAGCTCCACTCTGCACTCTGAAGCTCCACTCTGCACTCTGAAGCTCCACTCTGCACTCTGAAGCTCCACTCTGCACTCTGAAGCTCCACTCTGCACTCTGAAGCTCCACTCTGCACTCTGAAGCTCCACTCTGCACTCTGAAGTTCCACTCTGAATCTCCACTCTGAAGCTCCACTCTGAAGCTCCACTCTGAAGCTCCACTCTGAAGCTCCACTCTGAAGCTCCACGCTCCACTCTGAAGCTCCACTCTGAAGCTCCACTCTGAAGCTCCACGCTCCACTCTGAAGCTCCACTCTGAAGCTCCACTCTGAAGCTCCACTCTCCACTCTGAAGCTCCACTCTGAAGCTCCACTCTGAAGCTCCACTCTGCACTCTGAAGCTCCACTCTGAAGCTCCACTCTGCACTCTGAAGCTCCACTCTGAAGCTCCACTCTGCACTCTGAAGCTCCACTCTGAAGCTCCACTCTGCACTCTGAAGCTCCACTCTGCACTCTGAAGCTGCACTCTGAAGCTGCACTCTGAAGCTGCACTCTGAAGCTCCACTCTGAAGCTCCACTCTGAAGCTCCACTCTGAAGCTCCACTCTCAAGCTCCACTCTGAAGCTCCACTCTCAAGCTCCACTCTCAAGCTCCACTCTCAAGCTCCACTCTCAAGCTCCACTCTCAAGCTCCACTCTCAAGCTCCACTCTCAAGCTCCACTCTCAAGCTCCACTCTCAAGCTCCACTCTGAAGCTGCACTCTCAAGCTCCACTCTGAAGCTGCACTCTCAAGCTCCACTCTGAAGCTGCACTCTCAAGCTCCACTCTGAAGCTGCACTCTCAAGCTCCACTCTGAAGCTGCACTCTCAAGCTCCACTCTGAAGCTGCACTCTCAAGCTCCACTCTGAAGCTGCACTCTCAAGCTCCACTCTGCACTCTCAAGCTCCACTCTGCACTCTCAAGCTCCACTCTGCACTCTCAAGCTCCACTCTGCACTCTCAAGCTCCACTCTGCACTCTCAAGCTCCACTCTGCACTCTGAAGCTCCACTCTGCACTCTGAAGCTCCACTCTGAAGCTCCACGCTCCACTCTGAAGCTCCACTCTGAAGCTCCACTCTGAAGCTCCACTCTGAAGCTCCACTCTGAAGCTCCACTCTGAAGCTCCACTCTGAAGCTCCACTCTGAAGCTCCACTCTGAAGCTCCACTCTGAATCTGCATTCTGAAGCTCCACTCTGAAGCTGCACTCTGAAGCTCCACTCTGCAGCTCCACTCTGCAGCTCCACTCTGCAGCTCCACTCTGCAGCTCCACTCTGCAGCTCCACTCTGCAGCTCCACTCTGCAGCTCCACTCTGAAGCTCCACTCTGAAGCTCCACTCTGAAGCTCCACTCTGAAGCTCCACTCTGAAGCTCCACGCTCCACTCTTCAGCTCCACTCTGCAGCTCCACTCTGCAGCTCCACTCTGCAGCTCCACTCTGAAGCTCCACTCTGAAGCTCCACTCTGAAGCTCCACTCTGAAGCTCCACTCTGAAGCTCCACTCTGAAGCTCCACTCTGAAGCTCCACTCTGCACTCTGGAGCTCCACTCTGGAGCTCCACTCTGGAGCTCCACTCTGGAGCTCCACTCTGGAGCTCCACTCTGGAGCTCCACTCTGAAGCTCCACTCTGAAGCTCCACTCTGAAGCTCCACTCTGAAGCTCCACTCTGAAGCTCCACTCTGCAGCTCCACTCTGCAGCTCCACTCTGCACTCTGAAGCTCCACTCTGAAGCTCCACTTTGAAGCTCCACTCTGCACTCTGAAGCTCCACTTTGAAGCTCCACTCTGCACTCTGAAGCTCCACTCTGAAGCTCCACTCTGCACTCTGAAGCTCCACTCTGAAGCTCCGCTCTGAAGCTCCGCTCTGAAGCTCCGCTCTGAAGCTCCGCTCTGAAGCTCCGCTCTGAAGCTCCGCTCTGCACTCTGAAGCTCCGCTCTGAAGCTCCACTCTGAAGCTCCACTCTGAAGCTCCACTCTGAAGCTCCACTCTGAAGCTCCACTCTGAAGCTCCACTCTGCACTCTGAAGCTCCACTCTGAAGCTCCACTCTGAAGCTCCACTCTGAAGCTCCACTCTGAAGCTCCACTCTGAAGCTCCACGCTCCACTCTGAAGCTGCACTCTGCACTCTGAAGCTCCACTCTGAATCTGCACTCTGAAGCTCCACTCTGAAGCACCACTCTGAAGCACCACTCTGAAGCACCACTCTGAAGCACCACTCTGAAGCACCACTCTGAAGCACCACTCTGAAGCACCACTCTGAAGCTCCACTCTGAAGCTCCACTCTGAAGCTCCACTCTGAAGCTCCACTCTGAAGCTCCACTCTGCACTATGAAGCTCCACTCTGCACTATGAAGCTCCACTCTGCACTATGAAGCTCCACTCTGAAGCTCCACTCTGCACTCTGAAGCTCTGAAGCTCCACTCTGAAGCTCCACTCTGAAGCTCCACTCTGAAGCTCCACTCTGCACGATGAAGCTCCACTCTGAAGCTCCACTCTGCACTCTGAAGCTCCACTCTGCACTATGAAGCTCCACTCTGAAGCTCCACTCTGCACTATGAAGCTCCACTCTGAAGCTCCACTCTGCACTATGAAGCTCCACTCTGAAGCTCCACTCTGCACTATGAAGCTCCACTCTGAAGCTCCACTCTGAAGCTCCACTCTGCAGCTCCACGCTCCACTCTGAAGCTCCACTCTGCACTCTGAAGCTCCACTCTGAAGCTCCACTCTGAAGCTCCACTCTGAAGCTCCACTCTGCACTCTGAAGCTCCACTCTGAAGCTCCACTCTGAAGCTCCACTCTGCACTCTGAAGCTCCACTCTGAAGCTCCACTCTGAATCTGCACTCTGAAGCTCCACTCTCCACTCTGAAGCTCCACTCTCCACTCTGAAGCTCCACTCTGAAGCTCCACTCTCCACTCTGAAGCTCCACTCTGAAGCTCCACTCTGCACTCTGAAGCTCCACTCTGAAGCTCCACTCTGAAGCTCCACTCTGAAGCTCCACTCTGAAGCTCCACTCTGAATCTGCACTCTGAAGCTCCACTCTCCACTCTGAAGCTCCACTCTGAAGCTCCACTCTCCACTCTGAAGCTCCACTCTGAAGCTCCACTCTCCACTCTGAAGCTCCACTCCGAAGCTCCACTCTGCACTCTGAAGCTCCACTCTGCACTCTGAAGCTCCACTCTGAAGCTCCACTCTGCACTCTGAAGCTCCACTCTGCACTCTGAAGCTCCACTCTGCACTCTGAAGCTCCACTCTGCACTCTGAAGCTCCACTCTGAAGCTCCACTCTGCACTCTGAAGCTCCACTCTGCAGCTCCACTCTGCAGCTCCACTCTGCAGCTCCACTCTGCAGCTCCACTCTGCAGCTCCACTCTGCAGCTCCACTCTGAAGCTCCACTCTGAAGCTCCACTCTGAAGCTCCACGCTCCACTCTTCAGCTCCACTCTGCAGCTCCACTCTGCAGCTCCACTCTGCAGCTCCACTCTGAAGCTCCACTCTGAAGCTCCACTCTGAAGCTCCACTCTGAAGCTCCACTCTGAAGCTCCACTCTGAAGCTCCACTCTGCACTCTGGAGCTCCACTCTGGAGCTCCACTCTGGAGCTCCACTCTGGAGCTCCACTCTGGAGCTCCACTCTGGAGCTCCACTCTGAAGCTCCACTCTGAAGCTCCACTCTGAAGCTCCACTCTGAAGCTCCACTCTGCAGCTCCACTCTGCAGCTCCACTCTGCACTCTGAAGCTCCACTCTGAAGCTCCACTTTGAAGCTCCACTCTGCACTCTGAAGCTCCACTTTGAAGCTCCACTCTGCACTCTGAAGCTCCACTCTGAAGCTCCACTCTGCACTCTGAAGCTCCACTCTGAAGCTCCGCTCTGAAGCTCCGCTCTGAAGCTCCGCTCTGAAGCTCCGCTCTGAAGCTCCGCTCTGAAGCTCCGCTCTGCACTCTGAAGCTCCGCTCTGAAGCTCCACTCTGAAGCTCCACTCTGAAGCTCCACTCTGAAGCTCCACTCTGAAGCTCCACTCTGAAGCTCCACTCTGAAGCTCCACTCTGAAGCTCCACTCTGCACTCTGAAGCTCCACTCTGAAGCTCCACTCTGAAGCTCCACTCTGAAGCTCCACTCTGAAGCTCCACTCTGAAGCTCCACGCTCCACTCTGAAGCTGCACTCTGCACTCTGAAGCTCCACTCTGAATCTGCACTCTGAAGCTCCACTCTGAAGCACCACTCTGAAGCACCACTCTGAAGCACCACTCTGAAGCACCACTCTGAAGCACCACTCTGAAGCACCACTCTGAAGCTCCACTCTGAAGCTCCACTCTGAAGCTCCACTCTGAAGCTCCACTCTGAAGCTCCACTCTGCACTATGAAGCTCCACTCTGCACTATGAAGCTCCACTCTGCACTATGAAGCTCCACTCTGAAGCTCCACTCTGCACTCTGAAGCTCTGAAGCTCCACTCTGAAGCTCCACTCTGAAGCTCCACTCTGAAGCTCCACTCTGCACGATGAAGCTCCACTCTGAAGCTCCACTCTGCACTCTGAAGCTCCACTCTGCACTATGAAGCTCCACTCTGAAGCTCCACTCTGCACTATGAAGCTCCACTCTGAAGCTCCACTCTGCACTATGAAGCTCCACTCTGAAGCTCCACTCTGCACTATGAAGCTCCACTCTGAAGCTCCACTCTGAAGCTCCACTCTGCAGCTCCACGCTCCACTCTGAAGCTCCACTCTGCACTCTGAAGCTCCACTCTGAAGCTCCACTCTGAAGCTCCACTCTGAAGCTCCACTCTGCACTCTGAAGCTCCACTCTGAAGCTCCACTCTGAAGCTCCACTCTGCACTCTGAAGCTCCACTCTGAAGCTCCACTCTGAATCTGCACTCTGAAGCTCCACTCTCCACTCTGAAGCTCCACTCTCCACTCTGAAGCTCCACTCTGAAGCTCCACTCTCCACTCTGAAGCTCCACTCTGAAGCTCCACTCTGCACTCTGAAGCTCCACTCTGAAGCTCCACTCTGAAGCTCCACTCTGAAGCTCCACTCTGAAGCTCCACTCTGAATCTGCACTCTGAAGCTCCACTCTCCACTCTGAAGCTCCACTCTGAAGCTCCACTCTCCACTCTGAAGCTCCACTCTGAAGCTCCACTCTCCACTCTGAAGCTCCACTCCGAAGCTCCACTCTGCACTCTGAAGCTCCACTCTGCACTCTGAAGCTCCACTCTGAAGCTCCACTCTGCACTCTGAAGCTCCACTCTGCACTCTGAAGCTCCACTCTGCACTCTGAAGCTCCACTCTGCACTCTGAAGCTCCACTCTGATGCGAAAAAAAGTATTTCACAGTGCAGAGTAACAGTCCTAAAATCCTGGCTGAACATAACAGTCTGCAGTTTCACACGTTACATTTGTGTTAGCTGCATTACGTCATAATTTATTGTCAAAGGCGAAATTCTGATTTAAATGGTGTATTCTGCAAACCGGACCCCGTTGTCTCCACTGCCCAGTGATATGATCAAATGCTTTCAGATGTTAAATCTACAGAAAGTTAAGCACTCCATTGATAGGATTCTCGTAGAATGGCCTGTCATTAATGTGGCCTCCAGGTTCGGGAGCATTCTTGAACTGCAGCAGGTATTAATGAGCGGGAGGGCGGGAGGGGGCGGGAAAGGGGGAGGAGAGACGCAGAAGACGGCCGGAGCAGGAAGGCGGGTGCCGGCAATGCCGGAACAGATTCGGGGGCGTTCCCGGCTTTTGGCTGACGTCGCGTGACGTCGGCAAAAGCCAAAGAATCTCGGGAACGCCCCGGTGTCTGGTCCGGCATTGACGGACAGGCCCCTCGTCCAATGGCTAGGCTCCATTTATGGAGCCAGCCAATGAATGACGAGGGCCGACCCAAACCCACACACAGTACTCATTAGGTTTTTGCCTGCGCAAAAAAGATGCGCAGAGCGCATCTTTTTCGCGAGGCAAAACCTAAAAATACATAGACCCTATTTGACTGTACAAATTAAATTTCCTGACGGGCTGAGCTATTCTTGCTTTAATGATACACGTGTTGCACGCTTTCTCACTGGAGTATATCGCTTCAAAAAGAGAGCACTGAGCACCTTTGTATGCACCTATATTCAGAGCATCGCAAAATTATTGTTTTAAGAGGACTTTATCTTTGCATTTATCTTTTTGGAAATATTAAATTTCCATTTGGTATTGTTTATCGTAATTCTCATTAGGAAGGACCATTGTGTTTCATATTAGGGAGAAAGGAGAAAGTGGACAGACAGGCAGAAACGACAGAGGGGAAAATATGGAATCACTGAAACGGAGTAAGACAAAGTTATTTTTTGATAAGAAAAGATCTCTATCATGGTAAGGAATATGCTACTTACCAGTATGCATCTGTTCTTGGCATGTAGGGCTGCTGACATTCATATCATGTGCATAGATCGCCGCCTAGTGTTGGGTCCGGATGATTGCACTTGTTGTCTTGGAAGAGTCTTCGAAGTATCACAAGATAGGTGACTCCTCCCCTGGACTACAGTGCGCATGGGCATCCTCTCCATCCTCAGATTGTTTTTCGCCATTGTGGCAGAGATGGAGATAGTAAAGTAAGAGATGGCCATGCCAGAGAGAAGGCTGCAGCTGCTACAGGCACCGGGGAGGAGGGTGGGCGATATGAATGTCAGCAGCCCTACATGCCAAGAACAGATGCATACTGGCAAGTAGCATATTCCGTTCGAGGCTTGTGGGCTGCTGAATTCATATCTTGTGCATAGACTGTATAGCAGTATCTCCCTCTAGCGGTGGCTACCTGTGCCAGCTGCAGCAGTTTGAAAAAGAGTTTTGAGGACAGCCTGGCCGACAGCAGCTTGCTGTTTTGTTTGTACATCTACACAGTAGTGTTTTGTGAAAGTGTGTATGGTGGTCCATGTGGCTGCCTTCAGATGTCTTCAAGAGGAATATTTCCTAGGAAAGCCATGGATGCCCCCATTTTCCTAGTGGAGTGTGCTTTTGGGGGGACGGTTAAAGTACGTTTTGCCTTTTGATAGCATATCTGAATGCATTTAACTATCCATCTGGCTATTCCTGATTTTGAAATTGGATTCACCTTGTGTTGTGGTGCAAAGGCAACAAACAGTTGCTTTGTTTTCCAAAAGGATTTAGTTCTGTCCACATAGTAAAGGAGAGCTCTTTTTACGCCTAATGTATGCAGGGCTCTCTCAACTACTGACTGTGGATTTTGAATGAACACTGGCAGTTCTATTGATTGGTTGATATGGAAATTAGATACAAGCTTAGGCATGAATTTAGGGTTTGTTCTAAGAACCACCCTGTTGGCATGTACCTGCATGAAAGGTTCTTGAATTGTAAGCGCTTGTAATTCACTCACTCTTCTGAGTGAGGTGATGGCCACTAAGAATGCAACTTTCCACGTTAAGAATTGTAGTTCGCATGAATGTAAAGGTTCGAAAGGAGGGCCCATGAGTCTTGTAAGCACTATATTGAGATTCCAGACTGGGGAAGGGGGGTGCCTAGTGTAGGAGAGTAGGGTCTGCTATCCTATGGTCACCCCAAATTTTTGCTTTTTGCTTCACTGGTTTATGACTTAATGTGGCTGTGGGCCTGCCAATCAGACCCACAGCCTGCTGTCCTCTCTCTAAATTTATGACAAGGCACTTTAGGTTCCTTACCAATTGGAACATGGATCACCTTGTGAGCCCCTGTACAGTGTACCCTAGGTACCCAGGGCATAGGTGCATCCAAGGCCTACCAGGGGCTACAGCACATATTGTGCCACCCCTGGACTGGCCTTACTATTTGACACAACTGGCTGATCACTCAGCTGGGGCAAGGTGGTGTAATCACCCTTTGCTTTAGATATAGTATCTCTATATCCAACACATACAAGGACACACAGTAACCTATAAGTCACTCCTATGGCAGGCCTTATCAATCCTGGAGGCAGAGTGCTTGGTTATGTGTGAGATGGTGCACTAGCATGAGCTGAGCCTGTCTGCAGCTTTCGGAACCATGTCCTTTAGCTGTTTCCTGATAGCGTCATACCATATACTCTTAAGTGCATTATGAACCTCGCGGTTAAATGCTAACTCTGGTTTGACATTATCAAAACATGTCGAATAAGGTGTCATACGAATTGGAATACTACCCCGTCGCCAATTCTGGTGACGGGGGTAGCATTCCACCCTTCTAGAGGGACACGACATGTACAGAACCTGAACCCCGGTTAAAGTTAAACAGAGCCTCAGCATCACAAAATGGATGCTGCCAACACAGACACAAGTCTGACCTCCTGCTGCTGTGAGTCCTTCCAGCGAGGAAGGCTTGGACAAAGGGTTTCCTACCTTGGGAGGTGCTAGCACCACCCCAGACAGGATTTTGTGTATCTGGTTAGGTAGGGCTGAATAGAATCAGACATGCCCGGGGAACACAAGATGTCCCCGTGCATAGGCCAATTCAAACCGGTGCTGGGGCACTCCAGCCCCAGCTCTGGCGCGAAACTGGACAAAGGAAAGGGGGTGTAATCACCCCCATTCCTGGTCCCACCCATAGGAGGGACCTAGTAGGTAGTCCAGCCCCTAGATTTGGCTTTAAAGTAGGAGCTGAGCCCCAAGACGGCAGATTACCCTGAAATTCGACTACATAAGAAGAAACTCTGGACCTTCGACGTTTTCCTGCTCAGAAGACTGAAGAATCTCCCTTGTGGCCAAGGAGTGGCCAATCTGCGAACACATGCACCATCCAGCGATCAACGACTGCTTTGCCGCCGCCTTCCGCCGGAGCCCGAGCCCAGAGCTTGACAAGAACCAGACTCTCAGACATCTAACAGCCCGATCCACAGTCCCTGCTAAGCTGAGACGAGTGGAGGCGACCGGAGACGTGGGACCGGACCTCTTGAAAAGTCCACGAGAAGCTGACTGCGCAGCACCTGAGGCACCCTTATCGCTGTGCTCGGGGTCTTGAGAAGCCCCACCACGAGCTACATTTGCACCAAGAACCAGCCCTCCAGCTCTCACGAGATCTGCCTGGGGCCCTTCTGCTTTGTTCTACTCGACGCGCCTATCAGGTTGCTAGTCCGTTGGCTAGTGGCCATTTTGGCGACCAAACAACAACTTTCCACCGCTGGTCTGGTTGCTCCAGACTGGCCCTTGCTGCTCCCAAAAGCAGCAACCCCTCTGACCTTGCTGGTTAGAGTCAGAAGCCTTCTCTGTTTCCTCTGTGGCTTGCATTAGCCAAGGCCTGTTTGCTCCAATCAAGAAGCCGACTCCGCCATCAACTAGAGCCTACGTGGGACAGCTCGTGAGTGACTCCTGGTCGTCGTCATCGTCGCCTAGTACACGCTGCTGAAGACACAAGCTTCACGACATCACCTGTTGGCACCTGACAACGCCTGGTTCCTTCCTGGTTCCACGCCGGTCACTGTCTAGTGACTGTGAACATTCTCCCCTCTGCTTTCAGGTCTTCATCACTTCAGATCCACCCTTGGATCCACCGGAACTCTTCACATCTGGTCGCCTGCAGCATCAACACTCCAAGGCTCCATCTGGACTCCTGCAGAATCCCGAAACACTTTGGCTCCACTGCACCCGCTTCCTGTGGGTGAGGTAACGCTGGCACTCAGGTGCCCCCGAGTAGTTTAACACTCCTGGTGTCCAGATTCTAAAGGGTTAAGTCCTAGACTGACCGGAAGACTTCCTACCTTCACCTTTTTAACTTTTACGCATCCATTGACTTCAATGTAAACTGCTTCTAACTTTGAACACTGCAAACCAGATCCCGTGGACCTCCTAGTTCCTAACTTGCGTTAGTACACCATAGCCCCAGCGATTCCCAAGGCCCTAGGCCTTACTTCCTTTCGACTCGTGGTACTTATACCACTTCTTTAATATATGGTTTTAGGGGCCACCCGGGCCTATCCATATTTGTGCCACTTTTGTATACTCATCATTTGAATTGTTTTAACGTGTTTGCTTCTGTGCTCATAAAGAGTTCAGGGGACTATTTGTAGTAATAAATACATATATATTTTGAATATATATCCTGTGTGGTGTCCTTCCACTTGGTGTTCAAGGGGGTTGTTATGAAAAATGAGAAACATTTACTTGAATAGAGCGGATCTTGAGTGACATGCTCCTAACTGTGTTGATTCCAAAAAGTTACTGATTAATTGAGTCATTATAAAATATAGTAGTCTTGGACCATTTTTCTATATCGCAAGAAACCCAGGTCCAGTACCTTTTGGGTCTCCCCATTACTTTAATGGATTACATATGGTAATACAGCTGGCTTCACATGGCAAAAGAGTTTAGCCTAAGACTGCTTCGTCCACGCTACCACTAGGATAGCTGGTCTATAAGGTTCACTTACAACCAATCACCATAAGGGTTGTTTGGACTGATACAAGGTGGTTACTAGAACTAGTGAACATCATATATCAGGCCAACTTCTCACACCTAGGAGGAACCCTTTTTAAACCCTCCATGAAAGCTTTGATTGCTGGTATTCTAAACAGTGAAAGGTGTTGTCTGTTTTGAAGGTATGCTGCTATGGCAGCAAGGTGTAGCCGTATTGAAGAGTATGCTAAGTTACATCTTTGTAGGTGCAGCAGGTAACATATGTTTTGTATTGCTGCGTCTAATGGGTTGATTTGGTTATTGGTGCAATAAATAACAAATCTTTTCCATTTAGCTGCATAGCACACTCTTTTGGTTGGTCTTCTTGCCTCCGTAATGATATTCATGCAATCTGGGGGCAAGTTAAGATATCCAAACTCTAAGACCTCAGGAGCCAGATCGCTAGGTTCATTTGGTTGGGATCTGGGTGTCTGATTTCTCCATGGTTTTGAGTTAGAAGATGAGGTGCAATGCGCAATCTTTGATGGTGAACCACTGAGAGTTCTAGGAACGTCTTGTACCACGGTTGTCTCGCCCATGTGGGAGCAACTAGGATTAGTGTGAGGGAGTGTTGCCGCAGTTTGCGTGCCACCAGTGGGATCAGTGGTGCTGGGGGAAAAGCGTACGCAAATCTGCCTGACCAATTCATCCATATCGCATTGCCCTGTGAAAATGGATGTGGGAATCTGGCGGCAAAGTATTGGCATTTCGAGTTTTCTTTTGTGGCGAACAGGTCTATTTCTGGGTGACCCCACTCCTCGAAGAATGGTTGGAGGACCTGGGGGTGAATCTCCCATTCGTGTAATTGCTGGCTGTGTCAGCTTAGCAGGTCGGCAACTTGATTGTCTTTCCCTGGAAGGTGTTCTGCTAGGAGAAAAATATTTTTGGGGAATCGCCCACTCCCAGATGCTCTGTGCCAGATGGGACAGCTGTGGAGAGTGCGTTCCTCCCTGTTTCTGGATATAGTACATTGCGGTCATGTTGTCCGTCCGGATCAACACCGTTTTGCTGTACAAGTATTTCTGAAAAGCTTTCAGGGCTAGGAATATCGCTAGCAACTCTAGTTGGTTGATATGCAGCCTTCTATGCTTGTTTGTCCAGAGCCCCTGTACTGTGTATTGAATGAGATGGGCTCCCCAGCCTGTCAGTGATGCGTCCGCTGTTAGTACTAGTTGTGGAACCGGGTCTTGGAACAGTCGCCCCTTGGAAAGGTTTTGTGGGTTCCACCACTGCAGAGAGTTATGAGTGTGACTGTCTACCAACACTAGGTCTTTCAGTTGTCCTTGAGCCTGGTTCCATTGCCGTGCTAGGCATTCCTGCAATGGGCGCATCTGAAGTCTGGCATGGGGGACAATGAATATGCAGGAGGCCATCATGCCTATGAGCTGCATGAAGATTTGAGCTGGCAAAGAGTGGTTTGGCAGGAATTTGCGAATGAGTATCTGCATACTGGCTATCCTTGCTGAGTTTGGATACCCCTTTGCCACCGAGGTGTTGATGGTGGCTCCCAGGTACTGCTGTATGTGGGATCTGTATGTGTAAATCTGCTTCAAGCGGTTGTTAAAGACCTGGCTTTTCACCCAACCGCGCTAGGCGTCATCACTTCAGTCCTCTTGGTCAACCCTGTTCTCTTTAGCGCCGGGACACCTCCTCGCGAGGTAGCTGTTCGCGCTCTATAAAATGCTGTATTATTATTATGGTTGCAGATGTGATTTTGTGTAGTTGATTGAGAATCCTAGGCTGTGTAACAGCTGGATTGTTTGAGGTGTGTGCTGTACATTGGTGGTACGATTTTGCTTGTATAAGCCAATCGTCCAGGTAAGGGTACACATGGACGTGCTGCCTCCTGAGATGTGCTGCTACGGTCGCTAAGCATTTTGTAAACACTCTTGGAGCAGTGGTAACCCCGAAGGGAAAAACCTTGAATTGGTAGTGTTGACCTTCTATTGTGAACCGGAGGTATTTTCTGTGGGCTGGATGGATGGGAATGTGAAAATACGCATCTTTGAGGTCCAGTGTTGCTAGGAAATCCCCCTGTTGTAGCAACGGGAGCACTTGTTGTAATGTTATCATATGAAAGTGCTCCGACAGTATGTATTGATTTAGGGGTCTGAGGTCCAATATTGGTCTGAGAGAGCCGTCCTTCTTGGGAATAAGGAAATATAGGGAGTATACCCCTGTCCCTTGCTGTTGGAAAGGGACTTGCTCTATGGCCCCCTTTTCCAGCATGCAGTTCACCTCTTGTTGTAATAGGGTGATGTATTCTTTGGACATTGGACGATGTCTGGGCGGTATGGTTGGTGGTGTAGAAGTCAGTTCTAGGCAGTAGCCAGACTGGATAATTTCTCTCACCCACCTGTCTGTGGTAATTGTGTTCCAGACGGGTAGGAACTGTTGGAGTCTGCCTCTGACCGGTGTTAAGTGGTCTGGAGGTAGTGTAATAGAGTCACTGTTTTGAGGCAGTGGAGGCTCTGGTGTTATTGCCTCCACGTCCTCTTCTCTTGGTGTGCCTCCTCTGGTTGTGTTTTTGGAAAAGGAACTTTGTGTGTTACCTTTATATGAGGCCGTTGTTTGTGAGGAATGTCCTCGTGTATTTGCCCTGTATGAGGAGCGACGAAAGGAGACCCTTTGTTGCTGAAATTGCAATGCCCCCATTGATTTTGCTGTCGCTGTGTCCTTTTTCATTTTATCCAAAATGGTGTCGACAGCAGGGCCAAATAAAAAGTCCTGATTAACAGGCTGGTTAAGGATAGTGGGCTGTACCTCATTTTTAAAACCAGAAATACGCAGCCATGCATGTCTGAGGAGTAGAATGCTAGTGTTGATTGACCTAGCTGCAGTGTCTGCTGCGTCAAGCGCGCATTTGATGGAGGCGTTTGTTATGAATTTCCTCTCCTGTATGAGATCTTGGGCTTGTGCTTGGAAAGGCTCAGGTAGGTGTTGCATTAGGGTCTCTAGCTGGTCGTAATGCGCCCTGTCGTAACGAGCCAGTAGGGCTTGTGTATTAGCGACCCTCCATGAGTTGGAGGCTTGTGCTGCTACTCTTTTCCCTGATGCCTCTAGTATTTTTGATTCTTTGTCTGGGGGAGGTGCCTCCCCGGTGGTTTGGGAGTTGGCTCGTTTACATGTGTTGGCCACTACCAGTGAATCAAGTGGTAACTGCCCTTTGATGTAAGTAGGGTCTGTAGGGGCTGCCCTATACTTTTTTCTATTCTGGGGTTGATGACCCGTGCCCTGGGTGTATCCTTAAATATGTCAGGTGCATGTTTTAGGACTCCTTTTAACATGGGAAGTGTTTTGACACTTTTTTCTGATGTGGGGAAGGTGTCAAACATGAAGTCTTCCTCTACTGGGTCGTTATGCATATCCATGTTGTGGAACTGTATAGCTCTGTCTATGAGCTGATTAAAAACCACAGTGTCATCAGTAGGTGACGGCTTAGTAGGATAAGAGGGCATATCAGGGATGGGATGGGTGTTGTAAGGGTCAGTTGGCTCTTCCCATGGTTCCTGTGGTTCAGGGTCCAGTGGGAAGTCATAATATTGAGGCTGTGGCTCATCCCCTGTGTTACTCTCGTCGTCCCCGTGATGAGAGGGAGAGTAAGGAATATAAGGATTGAAAGGAGTAGTAGGCATGATAGGTTGAAAAGGAATGAAGGGTCTAGAAAGAGAAGTTCCAAAGTCCTTTTTCTTTAGTAGAATAGGGGACTGAGGTTCAAAGTCCAAAGGCCTCTTTTTCCTATGCAGGATGGTAACTTTACCAGTCTCTTTTTGCTTGGTAGTCAGAGGGATCTGGGTGGAAGAGTTCTTCCTCAACAGTCCTGGGTTGAGTCTTAGGCTTTGGTTTGACGACGACTTTAGGTTTAGGAGCCGACTTTTTCGGCTCAGGGCCTTTTTTCGGGTCGACTGTCTTTCGGGTCGCCGCGTTTTTTGTGCTCCGTAGGCTTCTTCGGAGAAGTGTTGTCTACGGAGTCTATATTTTTGTTGGGATTAACTGGAGACTTGTTTTTTAGGCTGAGTGTCCTTTCTGGAGACGATTGTCTTTTTTGGATCTACTGGTGTCTTCGGATCCGGTGTTTTTGGTCCGGGAGGAAGTTCTGGCTTGGGCGCGGGCTTAGGTCCGGCGCCTTTTGTGGGGTCGACGTTTTTCGGTGCCGAAGGCTTGTTTGGGTCGGCGACCTTCTTTGGTTTGTCGCCCTTGGGTTGTGTGGCCTTGTTCGGGTCGACAACCGCTTTTGGTTCGACAAGTTTGGGCTGCACGGCCTTCTTGGGGTCGACAGTCTTTTTCGGCTCGACGCTCTTTGGCTGTACGGCCGCTTTCGGATCAACGCCCTTCGGGTCGGCGACCTTCTTTGGCTCTGGAACCTTCTTTGGGACACTGTTACTGGGCCCTGGGGTTTCCGAATGTTTCGGTTTCGGAGCCGAGACGGATGGCGGGGCAATAGAAACTTTTTTATGATCTTGGCTAAGGCCTTTTGGCGATGCCTTGACCGGAGCCGTTGTTATAGGGGTAGATGGTGTCGGGGGCAGGGTACTCACGATTTGCCCCGGTGGGATCTCGTCATCAGAGAAGGAGTAGTCCTCGATGGTGACGATCTCTAGGTCCGAGTCTGGCACCTCTTTTAGTTCTTGGTCGTCACCGAAGAGGTTTTCCGGGTCTGGTGCCTGTCGTTGCATTTCTTGCCTGGCTGCACGTCGGTTCCGAATAGTTTTCTTGGATCAAAACTGTGCACAGGCTGGACAGCTTTCCTCTTTATGGTCTGGGGAAAGGCACTTGTTGCATACTGAGTGCTTATCAGTATGTGGGAACTTGGCATGGCATTGCGGGCACCTTTTAAACGGGCTTCTTTCCATCGACGGTCGTCTCACGTGGCATCGAAAAGGCCCAACGGCCCGCGTCGACGACCGCTAGGAGATGGAAGGCTGGATCGAGTAGAGAGGTACGGATCAAGAACAATACCTTCGAATGGAAGGCCTTTTGGCCTTTAGAAAAGTTTTGTTTTTGATTCCAAAGTTGGAGTATAGGAGTTTGCATCCGAACCCAATGGCGGAAAAAAACAATCTGAGGATGGAGAGGATGCCCATGCGCACTGTAATCCAGAGGAGGAGTCACCTATCTCGTGATACTTCGAGGACTCTTCCAAGACAACAAGTGCAATCATCCGGACAAAACACTATGCGGCGATCTATGCACAAGATATGATTTCAGCAGCCCACATGCCTCGAACAAGTCTTTACATTCATAAACAATGAGTAGTCCCCATCCACATGCAGGATCCTAGAACAGTTTCAAAGCCACAAAGAAACAACTTAGTCAAAGGAGAAGACAATGTATAATAACCAGCAACATTTGCTTTTCATTTCCACATTTTTTAAGGCCTGTATGATAAAAATATCCCAAAACCCTTTACACTAACAAAGGCTTCAGGCTTCAAAAGACTTGAAACATCATTGCTGCTTAAAACTTTTTATTCTCTCTTTTAAAAGGATAAACATGTTCCCGTACAAATAAGGATGCAGCCTCCATCAGGATATAAACTGTCATTTTAAGCTCCCCATGGGTCTCTAAGAAATTAGAGATTATTCCCATGATAGCCAACTTTAAAAGGAGCTAGGTATCGTTTTCATCTCCATCATGTGATCTTTAATAATTTGCATAAGTACTAAAGAGAATAGAAAGGCCATCTCTTATCAGGTGGTGATAAAGGGAGTTTAAGCAACTGAAAAACTGTTGGTATGGTAAAAACATACCCACTATGTTTTTGTACTCTGGCAACTGAACTCCTGTGGTGCCACAGCCTCTAAAATATGCTGGGTCACATGGGGAAAACACCACAATTCTCAACACACTGGGCAGCTGAATCTTAAGGGTAGGTTATACTAGAGTGACTCACACGATCAGAAAAACATACTTTGTCCATTCAGTACACAAAGGATGTACATTCAAATGGTCTCAAAAATGTATATTCTCAAAGTGCTCCAAAAGGCTTAGCAACTAGCCTTTGTAAGTTAGCCAAATGGGATCTTCCTTGTATATTTTACCAAAGCACACATATTCCCGCGGTTGGTTTAAGTCAACATTCCCTTCCCAAGTAACTGGGGCAGATAAGCTAGAAAGATCACCTTCAGCTCACAATGTTTTTGTAGAGGGATATACGTTTTACCAGCCATGAGTTATGGATCCACCCATCTGTTCTAAGGAGAATCTCAGGATAGGGCCCTCAAACATGTGTGAAGAAAGGAAAGGTATGACAACATGGACTGCCGACAAGATATGAACTCGATGGAACTGAAGAATGCATATGAACTCTGTGAAATGGGCAAAACCTTTGCTATATGAGCCAATAATGGGCAAAACCTTTGCTAAATGAGCCAAAACTTCAGATCCAGCAGGTTATTCTTCATTCCGCAGAATTTAACTATTTTTCGGGGGTCATGGAAGCTACAGGCTGAAATCACTAATTGTGGCACCAGTATGTCCCCATGGAGTTAACTGTAAACTCACAATGCACCCACAGTGTAACACGGCTGCTATGGCAGTGTTCAATATGAATTTCAGGACACTTACTTGGCGCAAATACAGCAGTGAGGTTAGAGGCAAGGGAGCTTGAAGCGTCAACAAACAGCTGGCCACCTTCCTCGAGACGAATGGATCCCTCGACCCATCGCAGTCCGGATTCCGTGCCAACCACAGCACCGAGACCGCCCTCATCGCCGCCACTGACGACATCCGAGCCCTGATGGACAACGGGGAAACAGCGGCCCTCATCCTCCTAGACCTCTCCGCGGCTTTCGACACGGTCTGCCACCGCACCCTAGTGCAGCGCCTCAGCAACGTCGGAATCCAGGAGAAGGCGCTGGAATGGATCGTCTCCTTTCTCGACGGAAGAACACAAAGAGTCCGCCTACCACCGTACAAGTCAGAGGCCACCAAAGTCATCTGCGGCGTCCCTCAAGGATCCTCACTGAGTCCGACTCTCTTCAACGTCTACATGAGCCCCCTCGCGGCCATCGCACGCCAACACAACCTCAACATAATCTCCTACGCCGACGACACCCAGCTGATCCTCTCCCTGACCAACGACCCCGCCGCCGCCAGAGCCAACCTAAACGAAGGGATGAGAGAGGTAGCCGAGTGGATGATGACGAGCCGCCTGAAGCTGAACACAGATAAGACGGAGGTCCTCATCCTGGGCTCCTCCCCCTCCGCCTGGGACGACTCCTGGTGGCCCCCCGCCCTGGGCACCGCACCCAAACCGACGGACCACGCACGCAACCTGGGTTTCATCTTGGACTCCTCCCTCTCCATGACCAGGCAAGTCAACGCCGTCTCCTCGTCGTGCTTCAACATCCTGCGCATGCTTCGGAAGATCTTCTGGTGGATCCCCACAGAGACCAGGAAGAAATGAGTTTCTTACCAGTAACAGCAGTTATCCAGTATTGGTGTCTTTAATAGATTCACATGCCTGAATCATTCCCCGTCGTCGAGACGGGAGCCTCCGGTAAATAAAAAAGTAATGTCCATAGACATACATAGAGAAAAGGGTCTAAGGGCCTCCCCTTAGTAGCCTTTCCTTGTCCTTATGTAAAAAAGGACCAAACTCTTACAGTCAGCCAATCAGCTCCGACCTCCCTCTAGAACCTTCCTGGGAGGAGCCTCAGTCCCTCAGATTTTCGTACGCACCCAGCTAGGTTGCCGTAATATAGTCCGAGAGGGAAGTGAGTCCTTCCAGGGGAGGAGGGAGGGTTGCATGTGAATCTATGAAAGACACCAATACTGGATAACTGCTGTTACAGGTAAGTAACGCATTTCTTATCCAGTATTAGGGGTGTCTTTCATAGATTCACATGCCTGAATCAGAGTAGCTAGCAATCATAGCAGCACATTCGTAAGGTAAAGTTGCTCTGCCGTCATGTTAGATAATGCATATAAATCATACAACAATGAGACAGCATAGAGAGAATAACATCAGAGCAAGAATGTGCATACCTGGAAGGCGGGATGTAGGAAGGCTCACCTTACTGAAAGAGATGGCGAAGCACCGCCTGGCCCACTGCCGCATCCTTCTGGAGTTCGATATCCAGGCAGTAGTGTCTGGCAAAAGTATGCGGTGACTTCCAGGTCGCCGCTCTGCAGATGTCCAGGATTGGCACTCCTGCAAACAGCGCTGCAGACGTGGACATCGCCCTGGTGGAATGAGCAGTAGCATGATCATTCAGAGGCCGGCCGGCCTTGTCGTGGCAGAATGAAATCGCAGAGGAGATCCATCTGGATATGCTTTGCTTCGTGAGAGGCAGGCCCATTCGTGGTCTGCTGTATGCCACGAACAGCTGCGAAGACTTCCTGAGAGCCTTAGTCTTGTCCAGGTAGAACTTTATGCACCTCATAAGGTCCAAAGAATGCAGCGACCTTTCCGCCGCCGTAGAAGGGTTGGCAAAGAAAGACCTAAGGACTATGGGTTCATTGAGGTGAAAGTCCGAAGGTACTTTTGGAATGAACTTAGGGTTTGGTCGCAGTACCACCCTGTCCTGTCTGAATTGCATGTATGGCTCCTGAATGGATAAAGCTTGCAGTTCGCTAACCCTTCTGGCAGATGTTAGAGCAAGCAAGAGTGCTGTTTTCCACGAGATGTGTTTAAGAGATGCACGATGAATGGGCTCAAACGGGTGACGCATTAGTTGGTTGAGTACCAGATTAAGCTGCCATGTAGGAGGTACTTTCCGAGGCCTCGGAAAGGATCTGTAGAGCCCCTTTAGCAATTGCTTGACCAGACGGCTGGACCACAGAGACGGCCCTGTGACAGTTCTGGTGAACCTCGAGATAGCCGCCAGGTGAACCTTGATGGACGCATGCGCTAGTCCAGACTGCGCCAGATGCAGGAGATATGGCAATACCTGTTCAGGGGTGATGGCGAGGGGCCGCAGGCCCTGGTCCGAACACCAAATGCAGAACCTCTTCCATTTGAGAGTGTAGGTCTTGTTCGTACTGTCTGCCCTTGCTTTGGCTAGTACATCCCTGCAGTCTTGTGGGATATTCAGGGCACCGAACTCTCTGTGCTCAGGAGCCAGGCTGATAATTTGAGCGATTGGAGGTTCGGGTGTTGTACCTGTCCGTTGGACATCGCCAGGAGGGCCGGGTGCTGTTGCAGGCGGATCGGTGATCTGATGGAGAGTCGAAGCAGATCGGAGAACCAGTGTTGCCTCGGCCAGAACGGGGCAATTAGGATCAGGGTGCAGGGCTCCACCTTCATCTTCCTGAGGAGCCGTGGGATCATCGGGAATGGAGGAAATGCGTACGCAAAGGCGCTGGATCATCCTATGGAAAATGCATTTCCTAGTGATCCCTGTTGGGGATGCCAACTTGCGTAGCTTGGGCATTTGGCGTTCCTCCTGGTGGCAAAGAGGTCGATGTTCGGGACTCCCCATAGAGAGAAGATGTGAGTCAGAGCACTGTCGGATAGTTCCCACTCGTGGGAGAGGGATTTTTGCCTGTTTAGGGCGTCTGCGATGGTGTTGTCCTTTCCCGGGACATATTCCGCTTTGAGCGGGATTCCGTGCATCACTAGCCAGTTCCAGATCTTCTGCGATTCGCGTGAGAGAGAAAGCGAACGCGTTCCCCCTTGTTTGTTTAGGTAGTGCATCGTCGTGGTGTTGTCTGTCCTGACGAGCACCGGGGAGTTCTGGATGCGTGGCAAGAAGGCCTGGAGAGCCAGATACACGGCTCTTAGCTCCAAAAGTTTTATGTGGAGCGATTTCTCCTGAATGTCCCACTTGCCGCTGACCTGAAGGTCCTGGAGAACAGCGCCCCATCCCTCTAGGGAGGCGTCGGTGGTTATCACTAGAGGTGACGCTGGAAGGAGAAACGGTAAGCCGACAGTTAGATTCCGGCGACGTTTCCACCATTCCAGACCTTTGGACATTTTTGGTGTGATCCGAATAATGTCGTCGAAGGAGCCAGTACTTTGAGTCCATTGGCTCGTGAGTGCCTCCTGCAAGGGCCGCATTCTGAGTCTGCAGTGCGGGATGAGGAGTATGCAGGAAGACATCATACCTAGGAGGGAGGTGTAAGTCCGAACTTTTAGGTGTGTCTTTGCCGCCACAGCCGTGGCCAGGGATAAGATCTTGTTCGTCCTTTCCTTCGAGGGGAAGGCTCTCGTGGACTCCGTGTCTAAGATGAACCCTAGGAAGGTGATTTTCGTTGTGGGGACCATGCAGGATTTTTTGAGATTGAGCGTCAATCCCAGTCTCTGAAAGAGATTGGTGCAGGCGTTGGAGGATGTGACTGCGTCTGCGGGCGAGGGTGCTTTCACCAGCCAGTCGTCTAGGTAGGGCAAGACTTGGTGGCCCAGTTGACGGAGGAAGGCTGCTACTGGCGCAAGGCACTTCGTGAAGATACGTGGCGCGGACTTGAGGCCGAATGGCAGGACCTTGAACTGATAGTGACGGCCCGCCACCTCGAATCTTAGGAATTTCCGGTGACTTCTGAGGATGGGGATGTGGTAGTAGGCATCCTGGAGATCTAAGGATGTCATGAAATCTCCTCTTTCTAGAATGCCCAGTATTTCTTGGATTGTCACCATCCTGAACGATTGGCTCCGTAGGAAGGCGTTGAGCGCCCGGAGATCCAGGATGGGCCTCCACTTGTTCTCTTTTTGCTGTACCAGAAAGAAATGGGAGTAGAATCCCTTCCCCTTGAGGATGCCGGTACTCTTTCGATTGCCCCTTTCTGCAGCATTGTCGAAAGTTCCTTTAGAAGCTGGTGCGGGTGTTTGTGCGTCCGCTTGCGTGGGGGGGTATTGGGAGGGATGGAGGTGAATTCGAGAGAATGGCCGAATCGAATAATTTGAAGAACCCACTTGTCCGTGGTTAGGTATTGCCAATTGTTGAGAAAATGGGTCAGCTTTCCTCCAATTTGAAAGGATGGAGAGGGTGGATGGACTGGCTGGAGTAATTGGTCACTGGCGGCCGCCAGCGCCCCTCTTGGTATTTTTACCTCTGTAGCTAGATCTTCCAAATGAAGATTGGCGGCCTTGTTGCTGTTTGTTTTGGTATTGGCCTTTGTGATTGTATGAAAACGAGGACCTGTTCTGAAAGGAGCCTCGATAGGAGGACTGACCTCTTGCTCTGTTGCCCCGAAAGGACTGGTTTCTGGACTGCAGAGTACCCAGTGCCCTTGCTGTGTCCGTGTCCTTTTTAATGGCCTGCAATGCCTCGTCGATTTTTTCTCCAAAAAGGTGTTGTCCGTCGAAGGGCATATCCAGCACCTTCGATTGTACTTCCTGGCGGAATGATGTCGCTCTTAGCCATCCTTGGCGTCGTAGGACAGCAGCCCCCGCCAGTTGACGGAAGCCTGTCATGGCTGCGTCGATAGCACAATCAATCAGCTCCGCCGCTGAAGACTGACCTTTTATTAGTAGGGCCTTCACCTCACCCTGTACTGCGTCAGGCAGTTCCTGCACATAAGGGGCGATGTCCTCCCAGAGCTGGCGATTGTAACGCCCCAGCAAGGCAATGGAGTTTGCTACCTTGATGGTCATGGCCGATGTGGATGAGAAACGTTTCCCAATCGTGTCAAGTTTCCTGCCCTCCTTGTCCGGGGGGGCGGACAGAGGTGAGGAAGGGTTGCGGGAGTGTTTCTGGGCTGCCTGTGTCACCACTGAGTCCGGTTTGGGGTGACCATTGAGGCAAGCCGCTGCCGTAAGTGTCGCTCTGTATTTCTTGTCTAGGCGTGGAACAACCGCCGGTACAGAAGCAGGCGTTAGCATTAATTTCTTTCCTTGTTCCCACAGAAATTCAATAATAGGAATAGTTTTTGCGGATTTGTGAGTCTGCTCCTTAAAATCCAGCAAGAAACAGTCAGTTACTGTCGATTCCACCGCCATATGGAATCTTTTTGCTGCTCTCTCCACAAGCTTGTGGAAGCCGGCAATGTCCACAGGCGGGGAGTCCGCATGACGCGGTTGTGGTGAAGCTGGGGATGACGCCACATATTCATCCTCTTCATCGTGGTCTGAGTGATCCTGGTCCGAGTGGTCAGAGTGTACCTCCTGGACCTCCCCGTCCTCTAATTCCTCCTCCTCTTCATCATCATCATCCGAAGAGACCACCACCTGAGGCTGGACGTCCTGGTGGGTTTGAGGGTGATGCTGAGTTTGTTTCGGGGCGGACACCGGAGTTTGGATATTAGGTGTCTGCTCCCCCTTGTCCTGAGGTGCATGAATGTTAGGCGCGTGACCGCCTCTGTTTGCCTCTGGAAAGCGTTGCTTGTAGTCCTGCACAAGGAGCCTTAAGTCACCAACCAGGGTTGCAGGCAAGCATATCATGGGGGTGACTTCCGTGCGGACACTAGTATGGATAGAGTGCTCCTGATAGGTGAAGTCGTCCTGCTCCTCGTCAGTGCTTTGGCATTTAATGTGCAGGTCCGAGACCGAAGTTGCGGGATCCAGGTGGTCATCCTCTTCGGATTCTTCGCTTTGGAAGATTTCCTGAGGTGGTTGCTTCTCCACCTTGCTTGGAGACGTCGTTTCAGGGGTAATTTGTGGTTTGGCAGGCTTTGTAGACTGCACAACCGAGCCTGTCGTCGTCGAGGGAACCGTCGACGGCGGTAGCATGAGGGTTGATACCTCCACTAGTTTCGATTGTTTCCAGGACTCCGCCTTCGACGACGAGCCCTCCGTCGACGGTGTCGTCGTCGAGTCCCTCGTCGACGGAGTCTTCGTCGACGGTGTCGTCGTCGAGTCCCTGGTCGACGGAGTCTTCGTCGACGGGGCCGTCGCCGACGACGAACCCCTCGTCGACGGAGTCGTCGACTGAGTCGTCGACGAGGTCCTCGTCGATGGTGATTGGTTCTTGGTCGTCGACGATTGCGTAGTCGTCGTCGACGGTGCTTTCGTAGATGATGTCCTCGTCGTCGATTCTCTCGTCGACGCCTTGGTCGTCGACGGAGGGATGTTTGGATAACTGCTTCGACGACGATGGGTCCGTCGACGATGGCGTCGTCGACGGTGTAGTCTTCGTCGTCGACGAGGTCTTTGTCGTCGATGACAATTTTAGGCTAATAATTGAAGAAACAGGTCTACCTGAAGAAAAGGAGGACGTAGTCGTCGTCGTCGACACTGAAGGCGACGAAGCTGAAGTGGTAGACACTGTGGTCGTGACTGAGGTAGTCCTCTGGGCTTGTCTAGAGGACGGAGCAGGTTTCTTAAAGGTTTTATCCTCCTTAGCAGACACTGAAGATGTCGCAGATCTTGCCTCTGAAGACTTTTTGTGAGTCTTCGCAGGAGGAGTGTCTGAGGGGCCCGGGGAAGATACCCTAGGCCTCTTTTGAGAGACTGCTGATGCCCTGGAAGCACTACTCCCGGAGGAGTCCAGGTGGTCTCTGTCCTTAAGCCTGTCCAGCCATATAAGAAGGCGACCTTCCCTGTCTCTCACAGTCTTTTTAGGAAAAGACCTACAGATCTTGCATTTGTCTGAGACATGGTCCGGGTAAAGGCAATACAAGCACAGGTCGTGCTGATCATCCACATGAATTCTTTTCTTGCTACAGGAAGAGCATGCCCTGAACAGGGCTTTCTTCTTCGAGTCAGACATGGAAAAAGCAGTGGAAAGAACACACTTACTGCCAAGACAGTGTAGTGAAGTCTTCTTTGAAGAGTTGAAGGTTTAGAGAACACTTTCAAGAAGTTTGATGAAGTTTGAAGTAATCCTGAGGAGAGCTCAGGCTGGAGACTCCCTAGCACAACGTGCGGTAGAAAATCTGAGGGACTGAGGCTCCTCCCAGGAAGGTTCTAGAGGGAGGTCGGAGCTGATTGGCTGACTGTAAGAGTTTGGTCCTTTTTTACATAAGGACAAGGAAAGGCTACTAATGGGAGGCCCTTAGACCCTTTTCTCTATGTATGTCTATGGACATTACTTTTTTATTTACCGGAGGCTCCCGTCTCGACGACGGGGAATGATTCAGGCATGTGAATCTATGAAAGACACCCCTAATACTGGATAAGACCGTCACCCAGGCCCTCGTCACCAGCCGACTGGACTACGGCAACGCACTCTACGCCGGAACCACCGCCAAGATCCAGAAGAGACTCCAGTGCATCCAGAACGCCTCAGCCAGACTCATCCTCAACATCCCACGACACAGCCACATCTCCGGACACCTGAGAGACCTGCACTGGCTCCCGGTCAACAAGAGAATCACCTTCCGCCTCCTTACCCACGCACACAAAGCTCTCCACGACCAGGGCCCGAGCTACCTCAACAACCGAATCAACTTCTATGCTCCCAAACGCCACCTCCGATCCGCCAGCCACGCCCTCGCCGCCGTCCCACGCATCCGCAGAGCCACCACAGGAGGAAGGTCCTTCTCCTACCTAGCCGCCAAGACCTGGAACTCCCTCCCGGCCAACCTGCGCCTGACCCAAGACCACCTCTCCTTCAGGAAGAAGCTCAAGACCTGGCTGTTCGAGCAGTAGCGCCCCCCCCCCAAGCGCCTCGAGACCCTACGGGTAGGTAGTGCGCTCTATAAATGTCTTGATTGATTGATTGATTGATTGAATATGCCAATAGTTATGGTAGGATGGATCAGTAACCATAGGAGAACAGATACCAATATGGTTAGGACAGATGCATATATATCGAAAGGAAAAATAGATCAAGTGAACTGTTACCAAGGAATCAAGGAATCTGATATGGCTGCTTAACAGCCTAATGGAAATACACATCCTGAAGAATCATGGAGCACAGTCTGGAAGGAAAGCAATATTTGGGTAAGAGTTGTCATATTTAACCTTTTCATCATCAAGTAGGGGTTACAAGGATGAAGGTTCAAGAATGTAAACATACACACTTTAGTAACAGTATTTCTGGTAGCCACTATGGGTGCTGGTCGAAAAAACTGGTTGTAATTCATGATCAGTATATATTTTGCAACCATTATTGAAAACAGATAACCAAACTATTAACTAAAAGGTCAGTTTGTAAAACTCTAAGTCTGAGTAGGTTGCAATCGGACCTACATAACTAATATTTATTGGGTAGGTTGCAAATTGCGACTCACTCTGACTGGATACAATCACAGGGATTGTGGTCTGCAGACCACCACGCCTGTGATTGCATTTGAATAAAGAAACTGTATTACAGTTTCTCTTAAAGGTTTTTTTGGCACTGGTCCCTAGACCACAGGCTACTCCCTCAGAAACATTATTCACAGTTCATGTTATGTTATTTTGTATAGCGCTCAGATGCCGCAGCCAAGAGGCGTCCCGGCGCTTTTTTGGAGATGAAACACACAACACAGCAGAAAGGACCAAGTAACACTGAAGCTAAGCAGAGGAGAATAGATGAGTTTTTAGTAGTTTCCTAAACTGAAACAGATCTGGGATGGCACGAAGTGATGCAGGCAAAGAATTCCATAGTGTAGCCGCCATCACCGAAAAAGAACGTCCACCCATTCTGGACTTTTTAAAGCGAGGAATAATGGCTAGGTTGGACCCTGCAGACCGAAGGGCTCTTGAGGGGACATAGTGGAGAATAGTCTGGGTGAGAATAGGAGGGGAGGCCAAATTGAGAATTTTAAAAGTAAGGCACAAAGCCTTAAACTTAATTCTTTGGCCTACTGGAAGCCAGTGGAGGTCATGGATAGTGCGGCGAGCAGAGACAAATTTAGGAAGGCCGACCAGCATCCTGGCCGCAGCGTTTTGTACCCGCTGAAGGCGGGCTAGCTCAGCTTGATTCACACCCAGAAACAGGGAGCTGGCATAGTCCAATCTGGTCAACACCAAGGCTTGGACTATGATCTGCCTGGTGTCAGCGTCAAAGAATTTAAAAATAGGCCGCAGACACTGTAAAGCGCCAAAACAAGTTCCAGCGACACGCTTGATGTGAGGAATAAAAGACAGTTTATCATCAAGCCATACGCCCAGATTTCTGACTTCGGCTACAGGAGTGGGAGCAGGACCCAATTCAGAAGGCCACCATTGGTTTCCCCAGAGCCCGCTATCCCTACCGAAGATAATGACCTCCGTCTTGGTGGCGTTAAGTTGTAAGCGATTATTCGCCATCCAGCAGGCCACAGCTTTGAGGGCTGCCTGAAAGGTGGAGGCGTTCATGTTGGAATCACCATTAAGTGACACAGCCAACTGTGTGTCATCGGCGTATGACACCATTGTGAGACCAAAACTGGCAGCCACCTGCGCCAGCGGTGCAACATACAAATTAAAAAGGGTGGGGCTAAGAGCCGAACCCTGTGGGACTCCCTGCAGAATGAGGCGTGGGGCAGAGATATAGGAAGGTGTAGAAACTTTAAAGGTTCGATCCGTAAGAAATGATCGAAACCATTCAAGTGCTTGCTCTCCGACTCCTGCCTCCACGAGGCGATGTAGAAGGATCTGGTGAGAGACCGTGTTGAAAGCGGCACTTAGATCCAATAGGATCAGTGCCGCCGTCTGACCTTGGTCTAATATTTTTCTGATGTGTTCCACCACAGCCAAGAGGGCAGTCTCGGTACTGTGGCCGGCTCTAAACCCATTCTGGGAGTTGTCCAGTATGTTTGCTTCTTGCAGGTGGGAGGATAAAATTCTATTGGCGTGAGCTTCGGCTATTTTAGCCATCCAAGGAAGGAGGGAAATAGGTCGGTAATGCTCTGATTTGGAAGGGTCAAGAGAAGGTTTTTTAAGGATTGGTATAATAGTAGCCTGCTTCCAAGCAGTAGGAACACTACCAGTTCTAAAAGATAGATCAATTAAGCTCTGCATCGCCGGGTAACAGCAATCGGCGAAATCGCGGAATTGCATGGGTCTCATGGGATCATCCGGAGAACCAGATTTAACTTTAATCGTCAGAGTTATAAACTCCTCTTGGGTGGGACCTGGAATAGCTAGCAGGGATTTAGAAACCCGAGGGGCAGTGTTAATTTCCCTGACAAAAGGCAAAGCAAACGACCTGTATATGGCCTCCACTTTTTCGACGAAGAACGAGGCCAAATCTTCGCAGTGTGTCATAGAAGCAATGAACGTGGAGGCAGTTCTTTT
This sequence comes from Lissotriton vulgaris, assembly GCF_964263255.1. Classification (NCBI taxonomy): domain Eukaryota; kingdom Metazoa; phylum Chordata; class Amphibia; order Caudata; family Salamandridae; genus Lissotriton; species Lissotriton vulgaris. The sequence continues at coordinate 838,794,766 of NC_141687.1, forward strand.
ATTAGTGAGGTCTTTGCACACCCTAAAAATGATCTTGGTGGGGTTCGTACTATTTTTTATCTCCTGTGAATAGAAGGCAGCCCTGGCTGAACATATGGCCCTATGGTACGTCCTGGTGCAGGATCTGTAGGCTGCTTTAAGATCAGTATCATAATTTCTGCGCCAAGCACGTTCTGCTCTTTTACAAGATGATTTCAACAATTTAAGGGATTCATCATACCAGGGACTGGGGGGGCTAGACCTGGCCTTGCTCCACCTAGCTGGTATAAGAGTATCCAGAGAATGCTCAAGCCACTTGCAAAAGTTGTCATAACCACGGGAAACTTCCTCGGGAGGTTGGGGATGATGCTGCAACAGAAGATGATGAAAGTGCTCTAAGTTCAAGTTTCTCCAAGGACGCTTGAGAATCTTAGGCAAGTTAATATTGGCTGGAGGGATATTGATAGTAATGTGCGTTTCGATCAGATAGTGATCAGTCCAGGCCATGGGCTTTGGCTGGAGCACTTCGATATTAGGGGAGATGTTCGTCAGAAAGGGATCCAACAGGTGTCCGCCGATATGGGTCGGGAGATCAACCAGTTGGACTAATTGAAATGCCTCAAGATCAGAGAGCAAGCTCTGGACCGAATTGGAAAGTGGGGCATCCATATGAAGGTTAAGATCACCAATGATCGTAAAATTATTGTTTTTCAAAACTAAAGTGGAGACCACTTCCGGAAGACTGATACAGAATGCTCCCTCGGGGCCAGGAGGCCTATAGATTAAGAGTCCCGCGAAGGTGAAATGGGGACTTACAGTGATGTTAAAGTGCGCACTCTCGCATCCAGCTATAGTGGTGGGAGTCCAGGCACACGAATAGCAAGTTTTTACCGCGACTGCGATGCCTCCGCCTCTAGCATTGCGATGGAGTGAATGCATGATATAGCCTACTGGGAGGGCTAAGTTAATCACAGCCATAGAATTGTCGAGTAGCCCGTTTCGGTAAAAAAGAAGATGTCCGGGTTTTCATCAGTAATCAGCGTGAAAACTTCTTGCGAGTGGCAGGCCAATGACCTGACATTCAAGTGAAAAATTTTAAGAGGCGAACTAATATCTGAGCCCCGTGCAGGGCCTAAAATACGAGCCCTAGGGGATTTAGGTTGGAAACGCGAGATAGGCTGTGGAGCCAGAAGATTAAAAGAACAGGTAGGACACTGATAAGGACCGCTGAGAGGATCCAAAGTGCCATGGCGGCATCCACTAACCCCTCGTCGCAGAGAGCGTAAATCACCAGAAGATATCATCCTGGTATGCCAAAGTGCCCTGCCCTAGCCCGGCCTTAGCGCGGACGAGCGCAGACGGGCAGGACTCTGGCTGGACTCAGGCGCGATGAAGGCGCTCCCGCTGCGCGTCACCGCTGCGCGACCGAGAGAGGGCTGAAATAGTCTCTGCAGGCCGAAATCTCGCGAGAATGCGCGAGAGTGCCCCAGCCCGATCCAAGATGGCGCTCCGATTTGTCCCCGGTGCCCCGTGATCCCGGACCCGCCAAAGGCGGTGGTGATGGTCCCAGGAGGGGTTTTAAGGTGCAAGAAATGAGGCCGGGGGGGGCGCTGCAATTAAGAACAAGGTACAATGACAAAAGATAAAAAATGATATACAAAACGGGAGTTTTAAAATTCTGTTAAGCAGGCAAAGAGCGTGACTAGCGCTAACGAGGTCAGTGAGAAGTGGTCACCTTCTCCAGGCTGACCTACCATCACTCGCTGCCTGAAATAGGCTCTGCAGGCCGAAATCTCGCGAGAATGCGCGAGAGTGCCCCAGCCCGATCCAAGATGGCGCTCCGATTTGTCACCGGTGCCCCGTGATCCCGGACCCGCCAAAGGCGGTGGTGATGGTCCCAGGAGGGGTTTTAAGGTGCAAGAAATGAGGCCAGGGGGGGCGCTGCAATTAAGAACAAGGTACAATGACAAAAGATAAAAAATGATATACAAAACGGGAGTTTTAAAATTCTGTTAAGCAGGCAAAGAGCGCGACTAGCGCTAACGAGGTCGGTGAGAAGTGGTCACCTTCTCCAGGCTAACCTACCGTCACTCGCTGCCTGAAATGGTCTCTGCAGGCCGAAATCTCGCGAGAATGCGCGAGAGTGCCCCAGCCCGATCCAAGATGGCGCTCCGATTTGTCCCCGGTGCCCCGTGATCCCAGACCCGCCAAAGGCGGTGGTGATGGTCCCAGGAGGGGTTTTAAGGTGCAAGAAATGAGGCCAGGGGGGGCGCTGCAATTAAGAACAAGGTAGAATGACAAAAGATAAAAAATTATATACAAAACGGGAGGAAGGAGGAAGTGGTCCATAGAGCTCTCCTTCCCTTTTGAAATGTATTTACCACCCAAAGTTGGGAGTCTGTAACTTTTCAATAGTTTGCAACCAAAAACAAACTAGTGATACAGAGGGTTCAGATTTGGCATTAGGAAACGTCACCCAAAACGCACCCATTCCAAATATGGAATCGGTATCCAGTCACAATTTCCATTTTAAAATGTACTAGTTCCTAAAATTGGGTTGATACATAGGGAACCCCTTTTTTCTTTTTTTATAACTCTAATTTGGAGTGTTTGGGACTATAAAAAGGAAAAAGAAACACTTAGTACACCTAATCCTATATCTTTCTACAGAATCCTCACCTTAGCCTTATCCCCAAGAGACAGACCGGATCCTAAAACTTCTCTCCTAGCAGCAGCTTTATAGCACCGCCAGGTTGCATCATTAGACTCTAGTGACAATAACAGCCTAAATACAGAGCTGCCTGCTGTGCTGATGTCAGTTCTTTCCCTTTTTTCTTTGCCCAACCAAGGCTTATGCTTAGGAACTGAACAAGCTACATGGCAGCAGGCAACTTTACATCACAAGAGGAAGAAACTGGTATCCTGGAAACTTATTAGGATCTGCACTATCTCAAGAGGCGAGGAGGAAGGTCAGTGAGGAATGTGTGGGAAGATGGCTGTAGGATTCCAGTGATGGCGGATTTGGGCTTAGCAGTCAGAAAAAGCTATTTCAACACCAATGCTGTTTTACACACTATAGCCTTGAAAGTGAAAACTTCCTCTAGATACAGGGCCCAAATGATCGGGAATAGCACTGTACAGAAATACCTCAAGGCTACTGGCTGGCATTTTGAGCCTCCAAATAAAGCCCAGGGCACAGCTCGTGGTGGTAATCGTACCAGAGAGTGCTAACAGTGATGTGGGTCGCATGTGTCTTACAAGCTCTCGATGTAGAAATGTGAGGGGGATGGCCAGGGACATTGAGCGGTATGAAATTGCTTCTTTCTTGAAAAGGAGGCGAGCACATACAGTGTTCTAAGAAACACAACCACAAAGGAAGGTACAAAATTACAAAAATTATTGAGAGGAAAGTTGTTGTACATTAATTTCTCAAGCTATGCAGGGAGGTGCTGATTTGGATCAGACAGATGGTGCCTTTATTCCAATATTGTCATTTGAGCTCAAAGAGGGACATTTTGTGATAGAACATGCTAAAGTGAATGGTCAGTAGGTTATACTGACCCTGAATGTAGAACAGCTAATCTATTATATTAATTTATAAAGTCAATTGGTTCAGCAGGCTTATTTACCAATGGTGGTAGAGGGTGATCCAAACTGCATCAGTGATTTGATTTTATATAGGGCTCATCCCTTTCTACCAAACTCTTGATGACTGGACTAGCCTGAATACGGAGAGAATGGTTGGGTAATCGGGAATTGGTTGACTTATAGAAGAAGAAATGACTAAACAGCAGGGAATACATCGGAAGGGTGCATTCTCCAAGATGTGGCCTGAAATGGATCAAGGGTCATGAAGGCCGGAACACCAAAGGTTCAGTGTATAGAAGGATAATGAGCTGCCCTTCAGGGAAGAAGTCCTGGGCGTCACAGAGAATGCTCTTGGAGGGCTTGGTAATCTATTCCAGTTGCAGGGATCGAAGGATGCATAGCTGGCACCAAAGAATCTGGTGAGGAATGTCTTAATTCTCGATTTTCATTCTAGAACTCCTGGATCTGATGATGGAAAATAGATTTTTAGCTTGTGTTTCAAGCGTGGTGTCATAACAGATCTTGCGAATCAAACGTCTTGGAAGAGAAACAAACTGCAAACATCTGGGTCCATCACCAGATGGCAGAGCATGTGTATCTACTGAATGGAGAGCCCAGTCACCATTAGAATTTTCTCTGGTGTATGTAGCTGGCCGATGAGGCCATGGATAACAGATTTTGGCTCTCAGACTGAACATGAACCTGAGGGTTCCCAATAAATGGGCAAATCCCTATAAATGACTCTCCATCTAGTCCTTTTGGGACTGGTAACTTTTGCCTCTGGTGTTGTACATGTGTTTCTACAGCCACAAACTACTCACCAGTCCATGATTTCCATGTTAGGCAAGATAGTGCACTATGCATTGCAAAACTGCAGCATTGATTGTCAAATATTGAATATTTTTTCAACACTATTTCAGACCATAACAAATTACTGCTTACGCCCCCAGCCATTATTCTTGCCTGGAGGCTACACAGCAGTGCGCTTGTGGATGCTATGTTTTGTAGTACTCTAGGAAGCCCAGGAGCAGCTGTGAAAGATGGGGTGCCACAATCTGGCTCTCCGGGTGATTAGGCTCAGTTAGTAGACCTTAGGTTGAAAATTATGCTCATCTATCAGAAAGATTGACATTTCTTGATTACAAGGAATATTCAAGTAGGACCTATTTGGAGGGAGACAAAATAGGCAGCATGAAGTGTGTCTGGCTAGACCAGTTGTTAGGGGTATCTCAATTTGCAGCATCCACATAGCATCTGGGGAACATGTACACTCTCAGGAAAAAATCATTTAGTATTTACAGACGTTTATACTGACTTGTATGTGAATCACAACCAAGTTGCAGTAAGACACAGTGGATAACTTAATGAGGACGAGATTGGTACCACTGTCACAGTGGCAGGCCAAAGATCTTGCAGTCCTAATCACAACATCTGAAACCAATATTGATATCAAAGCAATGGCAAAAGGTGAACCCCCATGTCCAAAGGGTGTCTGGTGGCATTTACATTGGGTTCTGAGATCTACTGACAGCCACGCTTGCAGAGCTTAGCTCAGCGGCCTTGCTGGAGGCTTCTTACTTTCCTGACCATATGAGGCATTAATCAAGAGGCGACCGAAATCTGGCAAGGCTATGCAGGACAAAACATTCTATTACTCAAACTGATGATGAACCTCAATTACAAGATAGTTAGCAAAGTCCTGGCAAGCCAACGTCTCTCCTTACTGTCCCAAAAGTTCAATTTGGAATAAAATGGATTTGTGTTGAGTCGGAATACTTCTCCTAATATCCATGAGCATTTTTCACTTTATACACAACACTAACTACTCACTGATGTACTTGTGGCACCGAATTTGGAGAAAGAGTTTAACTGTAAGCTGGAAATTTGCCTAGGGAAGGGCTTCTGGAAGCGGATGTCTTTTTTTTGCAGGCCAGCTGTTCTGCAAGAATCAGTCAGGTCATTTTAGCCCAGAACGTGATTGAAAGGGAGACTCAAAAGGAATGCTCTCTGTCCCCAGTTATATTTGGCTAGCTATACAACGCTTGGCTGGTGTGGTAAATGAAGGGCAGACAGGGGAAACACTGTAGCTGGGGAACTACGTGGTCTCACTATTTACAGACTATATGCTCTTATTCCTATATGGGGTCCTTTAACATTTAAACTTGCCTACAAAAAATATGAGCAAGTTAGAAAAGTTTTCGGGATTGAAAGTTAACAGGGCAAAGTCCTGCATTTTTCCTTTCCATTCGGAACTTGGTGCAATAAACTTCCCAGACCTCACTTGACAACCAACCTATCTTTCGCTATTTGGGGGTTATGATTTTTAACGGGATCCCAAGGTCCTAAACTGGAAAATTAGGTCAGCAATGGCAGCAGATTTCAAACTATCACCTAGCCGTCCAGATACGGTGGATAGCCATATGGCGTCTTCTTGAACAGGATGATGAAAAAGTCTCCAAAGGAGTGTTTTTAAGGCTTGTCTTTAAAGTCTGCTGGAAGGAGAAACAAATGTTTGAAGTACTCTTTCATACATGGTCGGAGGGGCAAACTCATGATGAGTGTGTAGCCTGAAAAATACCAAGACAAAATTAGCCTATGCTCCCAACCTCCCAATAGAGTACTTGAAAACAATTATTGGGATCAGGCACTAGGAGAAGTAATCAGATAGAGGAATTGGCAAGTTGGGCAACCTGCAAGGAGTTAGACCCTTTGGGGCGAGTCCTAAATAGAGATATACTGGGGAAGGCACTTTAGGCCAGTGAACTAACATAGAAGCTTGGTTAAATTAATATATGTATACTAAAACAGAACTCATAAGTTGATGTTTGGGGAAAAAGGTTTAGTTTCCAATATATAAGGAAAGCTGATACTCGAGAGATAAAAATCAAAAGATGTTGGGGAACACTTACTACTAATATTAACTTGGTGCTAGTGGCAATGCAATGATGGATGTATTGCCCATGTGGAGAAATTCCACACTGACAAAACATTTTTTACATTACTCTTGGCAACCATGCCTTAAGCACTGGGGTGATCTCTGCTGGTAATCTTGCATATGGTGACCATGTCTTGTGTGGTTACTATTTCATTTCTAATATTAGTAGTGGTTTAGCAGGATTTTCATTGAATATAAGTAGCTCTTGTTACAGAAAAGGTTGGAGACCCCAAGGATGAAGGTCATACGTTAATATATACTGAGGCGAGTTTATGCTTAGAATATTGATAAGATATGGAAGATATTTTTTAACAATTTCATATGTCAATGAAGATGTGATTTGTTGTGAAGACAAGTTTACAATGAGCGGACTTGCTTAGTACAGACTGCGATACTGCCACACAATGTGCAACATTAAATCATTGTTATATGGCTTACTTTTTATATTGTCTAAAAGTTATGATTCAACCTGATAAAATATGTTTTTTTTAAAATTTGGCACAGAACATTGCAATCATGGATTTCACCTGCCTCACATTGTAAAAAGAGTCACAGGACAAACTTCAGGAGACAGCAAAACAAGAAACATCAAACGGCTGTAAACGAAACCGGTCACCGACAAGCATAAAGAAGACAAAAAGTACCTGCAGAAAGATGAACACCACACTGGATGTATCCCAGTAGAGGAGAGAAGAACCCCACCCTAGGAAGGTTGGAAAGTGTCAAAACAAGGGAAACAACTGTCTCCGACAACCATAGTACAATAACCAAGTTAAGACTCTGTACCACCATGGCTATCCCTGAACGGATCATAAAGCAGAGTCGGCTCGAATGTCAAAAAGAAAGCTGCCATGAAAAGGCATGACGATCAAAGCAGTTTGCACAGCCTCTAAAAACCTGGAAGTATGCAACCATGCGCTTCGACATAGAGCAATGGAAGAGGCCATAGCCCGACCAACAGAATCTGTAGCATCCATACCACAGCGGATGCTAAGTGTGGCAGCTTGCTGCCCATTTGGTACTAGGGGAACTAGAGCATTTCGGGTTCCTCCAGAAGGGAGGTCAAGAGGCGCTCCACGAAGTCCCACAAGGCGTGGGTGAAGCGTGCGAGCACACAATACATTTTCAGAGAGCGACATACGGCGCTAGAAGCAGAGAAAATAAGCTTACCACATGTGTCAAATTTCCTGGCCTCCCTTTCCAGAGGGATGGCGAAAGAAAATCAATATTATGCATGGCTAAAGAAGCCGGAAGCAAAAAGCTTTTAGAAGAGGTATGTCTAAGTAAACAGGAGGGATCCTCCAGGGCAGGGTGATGCCCATGAGAAATTGAGTGATCTACAGCTAGCCCTGTTTCAGGTTTAGTCCACGCATCCAAGTGGATATCGAAAAGACAGTCACTATAAGGATGTACAGGCTTGACATTAGAATGGGCAGGGTGTAGACCACCATTTAAGGGGACTGCTGTCAATTCCACCGAATGAAAGTGTAAATCCAGGGCAATCAAAATTTGATCAAGCATGTCCGTCAACACGGAACTTAGTATCAGGGTGGAGACTGGCAAAGATTCTAAGCCACCTGCGTCAGCCAAGTCAAGTAACCATCGAGATGGCGTAGGGGGTGGTACTGTGTCCTGAACTGGAGAGGGACACACCACATCTTTATCACACCACATCTTTAATAGTACTTCCACAACCATGGTCCTCAGAATAAAAACCAAGAGGAAGGGAGTCTGAGATGGTCGGCTCCATTGGCACCGCAATGGAAGCTGGTCGACTCAGAGAAAGAGATGCCTTTAAGTCAGAAAGTTTAGACACAATACGAGCCGATGTCTCTAATACACAAGCTCCGGGGATTTATTTCACTATTCTTTAACACTTTTAGAAAAATGTTTGATGCATTATAATCATGTCATCATAAAGGCCAACACAACATTATAACAACTTTTAAACATTTATCACAGACTTTGAAAAAACAACAGATGTGTCACGAAAATTTCTTAACAAATACATTTAAAGACATGATAAACCAGTCCTGAACTGGAAATGACAAACACACGTGGGCGTAGAATGTACAAATTTTGAAAAAACGAAATGTCTATTGACTCCTGCCAGTGTGTGCAGCAGGGGAACTGAGGTTTCGAGTTTTGTCAAAAGGAGAACCCTATTTGTGTAAATTCTCTCCCAAGACACACCACAAGTGTCTTATCCCAGACGCTGAGGTCAACGCGTTTCAAACCCCATGACCATTATGGGGCTTTCATCAGGACCTGCACATGGTGGTGTCTGTTTAAAGAAATAAACCAATATGTGTGTTACAATCACCTAACTGAAAATATTAGTCCAATGTTATAACTTTAATGTTTGAACAATGTACCTCAAAACTACTGTAATCCCCATCAATGAAATTAGCGAGAAGTCAGGGGCGGGGCTGTATTCCTGCCAGAGAAATATAAATATCATTTGCTTGTTTGCTGTGTAATGTGTCTAAGACAGAAGGTTTAGCAGAGATGACTGAGAGACTTGCCTTTGTCTTTTGTCAAATCTTTGTGGTTTTGGATTTATTGGCACTTTGAATCTTCGTCGTTAGGGAAGCCTGTAAAATATTGAGGTATGTTTGAGAAAGGGGTACTCTGTTGCACCTACAGACTGTATTTTACAAAAGGGATGTATGCTTAAGCGTGGTTCAGGATACCAAGCGCTGAGAGAGTTCGAAATGGGAACCGCAATGAGAAAGAATTAAATGGAGACGGTTCTGTTTTGTCTGTCTTTACGGCCGCCGGCTTGTGTTTCAGGAGGAATCTCTCTTGTTTATCTTAAACGCGCCGACACGTAAATCGCAATGAAAAACAATTGAATGAAAACAGTTCTGTTTTGAAACACGGGTATTTATATTTACCCACGCCGGCTTATGTTACAGCAGGATGCTCTCTTGTTTATCTTGAACGCGCGGACACCTTCAATTTGGAAAAAAGTGGATCCACTTGCCTGATCGCTTTGAATTCATCTTATCTCATACAGAGAACCCTCTAATCGGTTGCATTTTGAAAGGCCAGGTTGGTGTTGTGCCTTCAAATGCTAGAAGTAAAGTCCATAACGGAGTGCTGGAATTGCGTGAAAAGTGAGAGTATGGCAGAAAAGCATTATAGGTGATTTAGTCCACAGACAAATGGCTAAGATCAGTTTGAGACAGGTTGCATGGTTTATATTTTGGCAATCTTGGACATTTCGTTCAACCCTTTCAAAACAATATCGAACTTCATTATAAGGAATGCTTCTTTTCTTATTAGCAACTTTTCTGGGTCGCCCCCTGGGGGATTCGGTGTGATTGCACAGAGAGCTGTCCACTTAAAGTCTTTGTCTGTGTGACTTTTTTCTACAAAGAGATTGGAAAGGGGCGCCCACTCGGTCCCCCCGAACGTATGGTAGGGGGCCCGGATCCCCCCGGGAAACCATTTTGGGCGGGGGCGTGTCACGGCTGGTATGCCCGAAGTGGCGTAGCCGGGGCGCGCCTTTTCCCGCCCAAGTGGGGTTGTCCTAGACACCTACACCGTTGGCCACGCCCAGTAGGCGTACCGGAGGAGGGTACACGCCCTCCCAAAGAGGAATAAAGAGAGCAGGAATCCGAAGAAGCATCCTCTTGTTCCTGTGCTTGGAAGCTGCACCCACTCGTTGCACGTGAGCCCTCGACGGAACAAGGAGCAATTTTGAGAACTTGTAATTCTTGTGTTTCTCTTTCAGCGACTTCGAGCCTAAGGATCCAGGACCGTGTTGAGCAGCGGGGATCGAATATCCGATAACAATGCCTGGCAAGAAGGCGGGAAAGAAGTCCGGGACTGACCAGATGCTTCGTATGCTGATAAAAGATATGGCGAGCATGAAGAAGCAGATGGCAGCGATGAACAATACGGGTAAACCGAAGAAGGTTATAGGCCCGGCATTGCCAGGAGTTGTCCCCGCGGGGAGGGGTAAAAGGGTCAGGAATAGGGCAGCAGGGGAGGAGGTCCCGGTTCCCGAGTTACCCCCGGCAAGCCCGGTCATTCCAGTCGAAGCCCCGGTACCGATCCCGGACGCGGGTCAACCGATTCCGGTTGTTGTTACGCCCGCCAGCGAGGAGAACATGCCTCCGGAATTAGCCGCCCAGTTGGCCGCATGGCTTGGCAGAAAAACAGGGGGTGCTATGGCACCGGGAGACACGGCCGAAGAGGCCAAGTTACTAATGCAGCAGTTGCGGCAGTCGCGAGATGCCGCGAAGGCGAATCTCCCTCTTGTCCCCCCACAGGTGACCTCGGAAGGACCGGCAGCTGGCGTCGACAAAACCGCGGGAACAGCAATGGAGCCGGGTAAGCAGGCATTGCCAATGGCAAGGGAGGGGTCTTTGCCCTCAAGACGGGAGAAGGTGGTCCAACATATACCGTTGGCCACGAAAGAATTGATATGGGCTGATAAGTATGTGAATATGTTTTCTCTGCTGACTGACCATCGCGAGATGGAGTATGTTAAGACACAGAAGGATTTGTGGCACCCGAGTGTATGGCGAGCCAAAATGGCGGGATTCAGGGTTGATGAGACAATCTCAAATTGGGCCAAGGCCTTTGCGATGTTTACTGCAATTATTGGGGAACGTAAGCCCGAGGTTTTGCCCGAATTGTCCTGCTATCAGGCACGAATAATGGATTTTTATGAAACGTATGAGGGCAATGAGTGGATGGGTTACGATATGAAGTTTCGTAAGGCCAAGGAGTACGATTCATCTCTGACGTGGGATTGTCTCGACTCGATCTCTTGGCAGAAGCAGCTCCTGCCGGGCGCGACGAAGTCGTCCTCGCTAGGCGGGAATGGGTCGGGGCCTTCCCGCCAACAGCCTGCGGCGCCCTTTCGAGCGGGCCCCGCTGGCGACCACCAACCAAGGAATGGTGGGAATGGGGGTAAGAAAGGGGTCTGTTGGAATTTTAACAGGGGCAATTGCACAAGGCCACAAGGGACATGTAAGTTCAGACATGCGTGTGCAGGTTGCGGAAACTCTTCACACCCCGAGAGTTCGTGCAGATCCAGGAATAGTGGTACGGGGGTAGAGGAGGGGCCAAACAGGACTGAGGGGGACCATTGTGTACCGCTACCTACCCCCGTTGATATTATGGCAATGATCCCCTGGCTAAACGAATACCCTGATCATGTCTCCGCTGGGGTGTTGAGGAACGGCTTCTTATATTGTTTCCACATCCCGGAGGGGGATTTTCGTGGGGAACCACTTTGTAGAAACCAACTGTCGGCTCAGCATAATCCAGCGGTAGTTGAGAGGAAGATTGCAAAAGAGGTTGCCCTTGGCCGGGTTGCTGGCCCATATAGGCACCCGCCAGTAACTAATTTCATCTGTTCCCCGTTGGGAGTGGTTCCCAAGAAGGACCCGGGGGAATTTAGGCTGATCCATAACTTGTCAGCTCCGAGGGGTCTTTCGGTGAACGATGCGATTGACCCGGGAGTTTGTTCGGTGCGGTACGCATCCTTCGATGATGCCGTCACCATGTTGAATCGCCTGGGGCCCGGAGCGCTGATGGCGAAGTCAGATATCGAGTCAGCGTTCCGGTTGCTCCCGGTACACCCACGGGATCAGCGTCTGTTAGGCTTTGTGTTCCAGGGCCATTACTACATGGATAGATGTATGCCAATGGGTTGCTCCATCTCTTGTGCTTATTTTGAGAAATTCAGCTGTTTTCTGGAATGGGCATTCAGCAAAGCCACTGGCCATAGCCATGTTATGCATTACCTGGATGATTTGTTGTTCTTGGGGGCAGCCGGCGACACAAAATGTGCGCAGGCGCTACAGGAATTTTGCACTCTCATGAAGGGACTCGGGGTGCCATTGGCACCAGGTAAGACGGTTGGACCATCTACCTCACTCGAGTTTCTGGGAATTGAGCTCTATTCTGTGGAGGGATGTTTCCGTTTGCCAGTGGGGAAAGTAGCGAAATTCAGGGCTTCCCTGGAACTGTGCATTAGCAGAGAGAAAGTTACTCTCCATCAGTTACAACAAACAGTGGGTCAGCTTAACTTTGCCCTAAGAGTGATACCAATGGCACGCCCCTTTTCCCGCTCCATTGCACAAGCCATGGTTGGTCTCAAGGAAGGGCACCACCGCACGAGACTGTCGGCAGAGGTTCGCCAGGACATGCGCATATGGTTGGCGTTTCTGGCGGACTTCAACGGTCGAGTGGTGTGGAACAAGCCGCCAGCGTCTTCGGACGAGCTGGGTTTGTGGACCGACTCGGCGGGGAGCGTGGGATTTGGCGCCATCTTTGGTAATCAATGGTCGGCGCAGACATGGCCGACGTGGTGGCACACCAGCGGTCTCACAGGTAACATTGGGTTTCTCGAGTTGTTCCCCATTTTTGTGGCTCTGAAGGCATGGCCGGATGAGTTCAGAGATCGCTCTGTGGTGTTTTGGTCCGACAATATGACTGTAGTTGAATGTATAAATAATCAGGCAGCACGCTGCAAGTGGATAGTAAGATTACTGAAGGAAATTGTACTACTTTGCATGAGACTGAACGTGCAATTCAGGGCGAAGCATGTGCCAGGTGTACTGAACCAGGCGGCTGATGCACTCTCTCGTTCACACATGCAGGCTTTCAGGGGTTATCTACCTTCCGCGGACCTAGCGGCGGCACCATTTCCTGAAGCACTCTGGCTACTCGGTGCCCCGGATTACAAGACCTCGTGGCAGCAAGCTTAGCCCCCAGGACAAGGAAGGCATACGAAGGAGCGTTTCGTTCCTATTGTGCATTTTTGGGTCCGGCAGGGGGGGACAATTGGGGTCAGGAGGATTATGTCCTGAAGTTTCTAGTAGCACTGCACAGAGAAGGCCGATCAGCGGCAACGGCCAATAGGCACCGGGCCGCCATTTCATTCATGGCGCAGGCGCATGGCATCAAGGATCCGACATCGTCCTTTTTGGTAAAGAAAGCCCTTCGTGGTTGGCAACGCCTTGAGGGTCGTAGAGTAGACGAGAGGCGCCCGATTGGGTTAGAAAGGTTGTCCCTGCTGATGGCAATACTCCCCACAACATGTTCCTCCCATTTCGAGGCAGTGCTGTTCCGGGCCGCTTTCGCATTAGCATTCCATGGGGCTATGCGGGTGAGCGAGCTGGTTGCAAGAAATAAGAAAGATGTGGAGGGAGGTCTGTGTCGGGATCACATTCTGATTAAGGGTGATTCAATGGTGGTCACAATAACCAGGTCCAAGACTGACCAGAGTGCTATGGGAGACAGTATTGTTGTCCAGCGCATGCAAGGGTCCCCCATGTGCCCAGTGAAGTGCGTTGAGGAATATTTCGCGCGAAGGGCGGATACATGGGGGGGAAGCCTGCTGAGACACATTGACGCCACCCCACTGACGAGGTTTCAGTTTCAGAGGGAGCTAACAATGGCAATCGCAGCGGCGGGCTTGGACCCGGGCGATTTTGGGACCCATTCCTTTAGGATAGGGGCTGCTACAGAGGCTACAGCCAGGGGTCAGAGTGTTGAGAAGGTGAAACAACTGGGACGATGGTCCTCGAACTGTTATAAAAAAGGTATGTGCGGTTGCACATGTTGTGAAGTCAATTTCATGCACTCACGCTTCTTGTCTTCTGTTTGGTTTACAGTTTCGCGAGCATGCTATGCGGGGCGGACTGTGCAGTCGACCCGGCACCTGGGGACCAGCGGTCAGAGATCACCGGCTGAGGAGAGAGTGGTGTGGGTCGTGGGCCACTCATACGTGAGGCGGGCCGGGGACGTATTCAAAGCAGGTGACGTGACTCACGCAGCTGGGGAATACGGGTACAGAGTGACCTTCCACGGAAGGGGCGGGCTCTGTATTGACCAGTTTCAACCTCTAATCGAGGAACTTTTAGGGCGGCAGAGGTCACCGCCATCTGTAATCATAGTACACCTGGGGGGCAATGACTTGGTGATACTCGGTCGGCGAGTACTACTCGAGCGAGTTTTGTCTACTGTTAGCTGGCTAGCGAGAAGGATCCCGGGGTGCACAATAGCATGGTCCCACATGATTCCCAGGAAGGTGTGGCGGGGGGGGCCTCTCGGCGTCAGCACTTAATCTTTCAGTGAAAAAGGTCAACAACAAACTTGGTAGGTTGTTTCGCTCGGCGCAGTTGCACAGTATTCCGCATGGATGTATTCGGGGGGATCACATGTATCTCGATGATGGGGTCCATTTGTCCCGGGAGGGGAATGTCTTACTCATAGGAGACTTCATAGCATGGCTAAGGGGTTTGTAAGAACATGACCTTTAGGAGGAGTTTGTGGGGGGGCCGGATAGCCGGTCAACTATCCGGCCTGTGGCGGTAAGGTCATGATCGGTGAGCAGTAATTTCAAGGTCCCTAGAGGGGGGCGCCACCCACTATGGATGGGAGCGCCCGGGGGGAGGCGGCCATTGGCCCCTCCCACGGGGAGGCGGCACCCACTAAGTATGGGTCGCCTAAGGGAAGACGGCCATAGGCCCCTTCCAGGGGAGGAGGCGGCTAGATGCCCCTCCTACGAATTTCCCGGGGCCCGGATATCCGCGACGGCGGATGTGATAGACAGTGTGGGGTGGGAGAGGGGTCCACGCTGCCTTCTTACAGACACCTCACACGGGTCCTCGGACGACCTTTAAGATGGCGTCGAGTTAAAATGGGGGGCCCCCGCAAGACAAGGGAAATTGGAGTTGGCACAGAGGGTACAGTCCTCTGCGCGGCCGCCCTCACACCGTGAGGGGGAGAGTTCTGGTAGTAGGGATCTGACACCGGTTGCGACCTTGCCGTTGGCCCGTAATGCTAGGATGTACAATTTTAATTTAGAAAGTATGCATTTGCAGGATGTTAGACTCGGCTAGGAAAACCTTTGTACTAGAGATTTGTTAAGGTTAGCCAGAGAACATGTCTTCATCAAAATGTAATAAATGAAAATTGTACATGATATGAAACTGTTATTTTAATGTTTTAATTTTGTTTCATATTTTAATAAATACGGCCGGGAGGGTAACTCCCTCCCGCCTTCCAAAAGTTCAGAACTGCGTCCGTCTTCCCATCCTTGGGGATTGTGTTGGGAGGGGGTGACAGGCATCCCGGCCATATTGCCATAGGAGCTATATGTATTTTATTTTTGAGCCTGTAGCGGTGTTGCACAATTCTTTGCTTGACTTCTTGAATGTTTTTTTCCTACGTAAATTTTCTGGCATGGACATAATAGGACTTACACCACATTCCTGGTCTTGCAGTTTGTAAACTTGTTGTGTTGCCAACTAGTATGGCCGCCTGTGAAAGTGGCGCCTTCGATAGTGGAACTGCATAGTAAGCTGTTGCAACACTTGACGTGTCCTTGTACTGGTTTGAGGTTAAACATAGCGCTAAGAGTTCTTGGTCTTTTACTCTGGGGTTCTGTAGCACGTATTACTGGTTGCCCAATACTGTGGGTTTTTTTCAGGGGAAATAATGGGGGTCCTATATTTTGTATTGAACCCTAAATTAGGTGCCAGTTATTCTTGATTATCATCTTGAATGAGTTTGTGTGTGGCCTGAATGTAGTAACACAAACCAGACGTTCAGTTGGTGGTTTGTACCTTTTAGTTAATAAATGCTCTCTGGGTGTAAACCATGCTTGCTTCATGGAGTGCTTTGAGGAGTTTTTTGGATAACCTCTTTCTTTCAATTTTCCTGCCAACACTTCTGCGTGGAACTTGTAGTCTTCCCTTCTGGTACAGTTAAGTCTGATACGTAAAAACTGTCCGTACGGCAGATGATCTTTTAGATTCTTGTGGTGAAAACTGCTATAATGTAGAGCATTATTCTTGTCCGTTGATTTAGTATGGAGAGTCGTGATTAACCCCGTAGGTGATGTTTTGACTTCAACGTCGAGGAATGCCAGACTTTTTCTACTGTGTGTCAAACTGAACCGTATCGGGATTGCAATTATTAAGCCATATATGGAACTCATTTAATGACTCCTCTCCTTCCCAGATGCACCACACGGTATCTATGTATCGGTACCATTGAATGATCTGCTCATTGTAAGGATTGTTGTTGAGGATGTAATGATGCTTGTATCTGGCCTTGTACAGTACTACCAGATGATACTTACTATTCCTATACTATCTACACGCTGTTTTTAGTCTTGACATTATAATGACCCCGTATTAAGATTGGTCTTTTGGCATTATAATAGTCAATTTTAGTCTTACACATATGGTTTATTGTCACAAAATCAATACACTGCAAATCAATTCTCAGCACCACAACACTACTTGTTTGGGCTTTTCATCACTGGTGGATCTACACTAGGATCGCTCTCACGTTAACACCAAGTGAGATACCTAGTAGATACCAGTCTTCTTTTCAAAATCCCAGATAATGATGCTCCGCCATTGGGTGGGCTGATGGGGTTTCTTTCCATTTGTACATCAACACACTCAATTTTTAAACACACGTTTCACCACTGCTTCTTCAGTCATAGTGACATGCCACTAGACCAGTAGTATCCATGTATGTTTTGATATAGATGGATTGGAGGATAGGATGCAACTGGGTCTTAATATTAATTTCCTCTTTGACCCTCTGTAAAGTTTAGTTTTTTCATCATCACTTGTACAGTACTGCCATTTCTGGAGCAAAGGGAAAACCTATGGCAGACTTATATGAAGAAATCATCTTCGAATTTAAAAGAAAAATAAAATTCACAAGGAAAGCGGAGCTAATCGAAGAATAAATTCAGTTGGGACTCTGTGAGGTCTAGTTCTTTCTTCTAAGTAGAATTACATCGAATCCAATGCATCTTCCTGAGGAATTTGTGTATATAAGGACGCTACATCCAATGTTGCCAGAATGTTGCTTGCTGGGTCGAAGACAAAGCCTTCGAATTTTGTCTCTCTAGTATGAAGGAACCTCCGGCTGTAAAGGTTTCAAGAAAATATCGACGTATTTGGAAAGTCGTTCTAAGATAGACTCACAACCAGAAACGATCGGTCTTCCTGTGGGGGTGCGTGGCTTTCTTCTGTACTTTCGGCAGGAAATGCATTACTGGCGTGCATGGGTGTTTGTTTATCAGGTAATCTGATTCTTTTGGGCCAAAAATTCCCATTTCAACGCCTTCGCTGACAATTTTCGCTATCTCAACCTGGATTTCTTTCGTTGGAACTAGTGGAATACGGCAGTACCACAGGGGATTATGTACATGACGTCTGCCCTCTTGGAGATATGCTTCCTTTGACCATATGACAACTGCTCCGCCTTTGTCAGGAGGCTTGAGGACTGTTTTTTGCTCTTTGAGAGATTTGATGGCCATTTTGTATTCTCGTGGGATATTGTTTTGCACAAATACTTTCTGCTTTTGTAGTACATAGAGAGAAGATAATGTTGAATGTTCGAATGCTACCACGTCTTTGGGGATGCTATGAATTGGTGAACAAAAATGAGATTTTTTGCGTAGACCTGTAACCTCAATCAGAGTTTGGTCTTCTTTATCCTCAAGCACATAATCGTATTTTTCGGAACAGTTCCATGGCTTCCATTTTCAATGTTGTGAAATCAGAATTGACCCAAGGGACAAATGTTAATCCAAGTTCCAAAACTGCTGTTTGTTCCTTTGTAAGAGCGGTGTTGGAAAAGTTGATGATGGACGATTTCCTTATGTTTTGTAGTATTGGCGGCGGGTCCTCAATCAGAAGCGTTGGCAGGAAAATTTATAGAAAGAGGTTATCCAAAAAAACTCCTCAAGCACTCAAAATTCACCGAGCTCAGCTTTCAGTTAATGAAACTATAGAGAATTCTTTTTAATTCAAATACATTTTTATTGGATGCTTCAGTATCAAATAAAATAAAATACAAGTAGTACAGACTTAAAGACATACATTATTACAGAAGAACAGTACAGTACAATAGAGTGAGAGGGGTAAAACGTAATAAACAGTAGGTTACACAATAATACATACATCATTAGTCGGCTTATCCGGTAGATTCTAGGTAGACTATAGGATTCCAGAGTGCAATGATCTAACAGGCTAATTCCACACTGTCAGGTTGAGGTGGTGTCAGATCAGGACAAGAGCTTCGGGGGGGGGAGAGAATACCTAAGGTGGTTTATGGGTGGTGAAATAACTGTCAAGGGTAGACCACATCCTTCTCATAGGGGGGCGCCAAGGTGATTGTTGGAGGGCTATGTTATCCGCACCCCTGATGCTAATTATCCAGTTGAGCCAGCAAGCAAAGGTAGCTTTGCTAGAGTCCTTCCAATTACTAAGGACAATTTTAACAGCTGCAGTGAGCATAAGATCAAGTAGCGCCCTGTCGGAGGGGAGGGAGGGCTCTAGAGTGAATCCGAAGGCTAGGTACGGCAGTTCTCTGGACGGGGAGATGGGGAAAAGTTTACTGATAAAGTCAAATATCTTGTCCCAGAAGGGGGTTACATAGTCGCAATGCAAAATAATGTGTGCTAGGTCGCCTTACGCCCGCTTACAGTTCTAGCAGAAGGCGTCTTGGGTGATGTTATGAGCATAGAGACGCGCTGGAGTCCAGAAGGTTTTGTGGAGGAACCAATATTTGGTCTGGGATAAAGTCAGGCTAATTTTGTGTTGCATGCAAGACTCCCAGGTATTGGTCCAGTCCGCTTCCGAAATTGGTCTAGATGACATTTCAGTCCAGAACTGTGTGAGTGGTGCGGTGAGGTTGGTCTGTTGGGGGCGAATAAGTTTGTAGAGATGGGACACTTGATGTCCTAGTCTGTTTAACCTACTGAGGTAAGATGGGAGGGAGGGTGATGTTAGAGAGAGTTTTGCTTTAGAGAGTGCGGTTTTTATATTTAAGAAGGTGTAGAACTCAAGAGGCGCAAGACTATACGTAGTTTGTAGGTCTCTGAACGGGATAGAGTATGACCTCTTGAATAGTTGGTGAGGGAAAAAGATGCCTTTCTTAAACAAGTGAGTTATGCAGAGGTTTGCCCTTGTATAGTATGGATCGATTATACCATATAGACTTCCAACCTGAGCGGCTAATGCTATGATCTAGAAATTTGTCGATTTTAAGAAGTGCTGCTTTGGTGTTACGAAAGATTGATTTGGAGTGGGATAACATGTTTAGATTGAGTGAGAGGGCCGCAGCAGGGGTGATTCAGTTTAGGATCGCTTGTTCGACTTCCAGCCAAACCGGGGTGTAGTTCTCCTCGGGGCTAGCCAGTCGGCACCTTGTCTCGCTAGGAAAGCGGTCTCATAGCGCCTGAAGTCTGGTAGGTTAACCCCTCCTAGTGACTTGTCTAATCGTAATTTTTTAATGCTGATCCTCGCTTTTTTCCCTGTCCATAAGAAGTTGGCGAGAGTTTGGTCTAATTTGTGGAAGAAATCTTGGGTGAGGGTTAGGGGAAGCATTGAAATAAGGTAGTACACCAGGGGGGAGATCATCATTTTGATGTTTTCTACTCTGCCCAACCACGTGATGAAGCGAGGGGACCATCCTTCCAGCTGGTTTTTTAATTTAGTTAAGGTAGTCTTCTCATTTTGTTGAAGGGTTTCCATAAGGGAGTCCCTAAATTCTATCCCCAGGTACTTGACAAATCCTGATTGCCAGAAGAGCCCAGAATTCCCCAGCATGTCTTTAGTGGCTAGGATGTTCAGAGGCTTGACCTCCGATTTCTCCCGGTTGAGTTTATACCCTGAATGGGTGGCGTATGATTCAATGGTGGACATCAAGGCAGCGATGGAGGGCTCCGGGGATTCAGATACTATCAGGATGTCATCCGCATACGCGGCTAGTTTAACGCGGTATCTCCAAAACTTACTCCTTTAATCTTGTCATTCTTTTTAATGTCAGCGATAAGGGGTTCCATTGCAAAGAGGAAGAGTGACGGGGAGAGGGAGCAGCCCCGTCTGGTCCCCTGTTCCAGGTCGAATGGATCCGACAGTGAGCCATTTATGGCAATGCGAGCGGATGGGGAGAGATAGAAGGCCGTAACCATGTCTATGACGGTGTTACCTAAGTTGAAGGTGGACATACAATGTTTAAGAAAGAGCCAAGATACTCTATCGAACGCTTTCTCCGCGTCCAGGGTAATAGCTACGGAGGGAGCATCAAACACCTTGGCTTTTTCTATAACATGGCAGAGAAGTCTCGTGTTGTCGTTAGACATGCGATGTTTTAGGAACCCAACCTGTGATGTACTAATTAATTTAGGGAGAAGCGAGTTCAGTCTGGCCGCGAGGATTTTGGCGTAGATCTTGCAGTCCAAATTTATCAATGATATATAGGTCTATAGTTTTTTGTCAGTAGCGGGTCCTTCCCCTCTTTGGGTATAATAATAATGGTGGCCTCACTCATTGATTTTGTTACCCCTTTTTTTGAGGCAAAAGATTGGAACAATTTTAGTAGGGTTGGGCTTAATGAAGACCCGAGTTCTTTGTAAAAACCGCCTGAGAAGCCGTCGGGGCCTGGTGCCTTATTGCGTTTGAAGGTTTTAATGGAAGCCGAGACTTCTTGAAGGGTGAGCGGGGAGTTCAACGACAAGTTATCAGCGACATTGAGTTTTGGAAGGCCTAAGGAGTTCAAGTAGTTGGAGCACGCTTGAGAGTCAAAGTCTAATTTATTTTTGTAAAGATCCTCGTAAAAGGACTTGAATGTGTGGAGAATGAGGTTTTGTTTAGTTTGGACAGTGTTATTTTGATCTTTGATTGAGGCAATGTTAAATTGCCTATTCTTATGTTTTAAATAGGATGCCAGTAACTTCCCGGCTTTGTTACCTTCACATATCCTCAAGGACTTGAATTTATTAACGCAGACCCCCGCTCTCCTACTAAGAATCGCCTTATACTCTTATTTCTTTTTAGTGAGGTAATTTAGAATCAAAGTATTGTGGAGGTCTGCAGCGTGAGCGAGTTCCAGATTCTTAATGTCTCTTTCTATAGCAACAAGCTCTAAGTTTAGTGTCTTATTAGTTTGTGCCCGAATACCAATAATCACCCCTCTTATAGTGGCTTTAAGTGCGTCCCAAACATTCGCAATGTCTGACCCCGGAATATCGTTTAAGGCAAGGTAGTCTTGTCTGGCTGCTTCAATTTTTTCTTGTTTTCTGGTTCCGTGAAAATATCAACATTGAAGCGCCATCTCTTCGGGGGAAGGATAGATTTGGAGTCTACTAGTTTAGTTTGGATGCTGGAGTGGTCTGAGACCAGTTTGGGGGCAATATTGGTTTCCTCAATAAGGTGGGTGAAAGGGCTATTGATAAGGATATAATCGATCCTGGAGTAGGAGTTATGGGGAGTCGAGTAGAACGTGTAATCACGACCGTCAGGGTGTTGCAGGCGCCACGAGTCTTGTAGGTCAAATTTGGAGCAGAGGCGTTTTAAACTGTCGTGTGATCGGGTGGGGTGGTAGGTGCAATTTGATTGGCGATCAATTACTGGATCTAGGGGAAAATTGAAGTCCCCCCCAACTATAAGTAGTTCATCTTGAGGTATTTTTTAGAGTATGGGGGAGAGTGAGTCCCAAAAGATCGGATCATCTCCATTCGGGCCATAAATATTCAGGACGTGGATGTGATCATCGTTCTTTAGAAGGTGAGCCATGACTAATCTGCCATCGGTATCCTGAGTGTGTGATACTAAGGAAATATTGGATTTTTTTGCAATAAGGGTAAGGACCCCTCTCTTTTTGTGTAATGCTGAGGAGCATAAAGTGTGTGAAATCCAGTGTTTGACAAATTCAGCGTCCTCGTTAGACAATTTGGTCTCCCGGAGAAGGAAAATGTCGCCCTTGGATTTGGCTAAATATTCTAGGACATTCCTCCGTTTAACCGGGTGATTGAGCCCTTTGACGTTTAGGGAGACAATGTTAAGGCCTTCCGATATAGACATGGTGTGGGTCATGAGGCTGCAGTGAGTCGCCTGTGGATTGATAAACCTACTGTGTTAAGAGTTACCGCATATTTGGCTTCGATAGCTGGCTTGGCACGGCTGTAATGTTTGTGTAGGTCAGAAAAAGGCTGGAAGAGCATGTGGCAGACAATCAACCATAAGCATTTCTGTTTGTTAGAGAGCTGTACTGTTACAAATAAAAGAACACCACAAAAAGCAAAACAAGAGTACAAAAGGCATACTGAAAAGATCCAAGAATTTTCTCCCCTCCCCCTCCACACCCTCCCCCTCCCTCTACCCACCCCATCATCCCCCCAACTCCCCCCCCCCCCCCTCATAACTAGAATGTAGGAGCAGCGACGGCAGTACCGTCCAAGCTCGACGTAGGATGAGTCTAAGATGTCATCATAATAGGAGAAATCGTTATATCTAGCTAGTAATTCGTAACAGAGTATTACCAAGGTATTCCAAGCTATTGGTAAAGTGCCTATAGAGGCAAGAACTGGTCGGATCTACAAGTGTAACATTATACAGGACTATAAAACCATCGGAAGAACAGCAGAGCATAATGATTATGCCAGAGCCACAGGTGTTAATATGTTACTTCAGAGCCGAACTAACAATAGTGTCTTTAGGCAAGTCTTTGAATATGGACTTTCCGGCTCTCCCAAGTAGCAGAGGTCATCCTAACAGGAGAAATCATTAAATCTAGCTATTATTTTGTAGCAGGGCAAATCGTAAGCTAATCTAAGCCAATGGTAAAGTGCCTGTACAGGCACGAGCTAGACACAACTACAAGTTTAACACTTTACAGAACTATAACATTATGTGAAGAACAGCAGAGCCCAGTGACTATGCAAGAGTCAGAGGTGTGAATGTCTTCATTACAGAGCGCATATAACAATAGTGTCATTAGGTAAGTCTTTGAACATGGATCTTCCGGTTCCCCAAGTAGCAAGAAGGAGCAGACTGAAGACGTAGCATGGGGCCCAAAAGTAGGTAAAATTAGGTCCTACCTGATGGCGAGGGTCAGCTTGGATGCTGGGAGCCAGCTAATGTATCATAAACATGAACTTACATTTGAAAGGCAGGCAAGCAGACATATGTGGGCCTATGTAGGCGACATGGGAAAACGGGCAAACAAGAAGTGATTGTAGTTCACAGAGAATCAGTGGACAGCGAGGTCTGCCGTTGGTGATGATTTTAAATTTCGCCGGGCCTGCAAAGGAGAACTGTATTTATTTATTTTTATTTTATTTTAGCTGTTTTATAGCGCGCTCAGATACTACCAGAGTGTCCTGGCGCGTGAAGAGAAAAAACAAGCAGGTGACCAAAAGAAAGAAGGATGAAGTTCATGTTAATTTTTTATTACCAGTATTTTATATAAGCTAATAAGCAGTTCTGAAGAGAAATGTTTTAAGTGCCTTTTTAAATGGTACAAAATTTTCAATTAATCTCAGGGAGTGGGGGAGAGTATTCCAAGTCCTCGCCGCGGTGACAGCAAGCGACTGGCCTCCCAAACGTACTCGCTGAAATCGGGGCACACTCAAAAAGTTGCAGTCAGCTGAGCGTAATGCCCGAGTAGGGACATAACGGTTAAATCTTTTCCTCAGATAGGAAGGGCCAAGATCATGGACTGCTTTAAAAGCTATGGTAAGAATTTTAAAAGTTATCCTCTGTGCTACTGGCAGCCAGTGTAGTTCCTTCATGTGAATCCGAACACTTTCTCTACACGGCACATTGCACAGCAAGCGAGCAGTCGCATTCTGGATAGTCTGAAGCCGAGCAATTAAAAAAGCCGGAGCGCCACACAGCAGAGAGTTGGCATAATCGAGCCGAGATAGAATAAGGGCCCTCGC
Organism: Lissotriton vulgaris; assembly: GCF_964263255.1. Taxonomy (NCBI): domain Eukaryota; kingdom Metazoa; phylum Chordata; class Amphibia; order Caudata; family Salamandridae; genus Lissotriton; species Lissotriton vulgaris. Next base: position 838,818,993 of record NC_141687.1, read on the forward strand.
AACTGACTCTCTAGCTGAAGATGGTAGATAAGGAAAGATCTTTCTCATGGCTTTTAAGGAGCCGAAGCACACCCCAGCAAGTCTCTTTATGTGTGCTTCAAATCGCAGATCTTCTCCAAACCAGACTCCCAAGTTCTTAGCAGGAATATTAACTGAGTTTGGTTGGGGAAAATCAGAAGGCCACAGAGTTTCTCTGAAATTAGATGGAAACTGACCATACAGCAAGATTTCAGTTTTATCTTCGTTGCACTTCAGCTGTGCTGCTGCCAACCAGTTAAACACAGCAGAAAGACATGAACGAACAACCTCAGTATTAGTATTCGCATCCGGCCACGTAAACAAAAGTTGCGTGTCATCTGCATACGCTATTATTTTTGCTCCCATTTGTTCAGCTAACACAATAAGAGGGGTGAGATATACATTAAAAAGGAGGGGGCTCAACATAGAGCCCTGGGGTACTCCTGTAGTGAGGGGTTTGGTCGAGGATGAGTAGGGTGGGATCCAGACCTGCTGAGACCTGTCTGATAAGAAAGATTTCACCCAATCCAATGCTGAGCCCAATATGCCGATGTTCGCCAGACGCGCCAGGAGTAATGAGTGCGGAACAGTGTCGAACGCGGCAGAGAGGTCTAATAAAATCAGAACCGCTCTGCCGCCACTGTCTAAGCACTCCCTGATCGCCTCTGTAACCTCTACAAGCGCTGTCTCCGTGCTGTAGGCTGCACGGAAGCCAGATTGGGCTGGATGTAACGCCCCTGAGGATTCCACAAAGGCATTGAGCTGGGAAAATACAAGTTTCTCACCAATTTTTGCCATAGCTGGAAGAAGAGAAATAGGTCTATAATTACTCGGCACCGCTGGGTCCGCTCCCGTTTTCTTTAGCAGTGGCAAAAGCTTGGCCTGTTTCCATTCTTTGGGGACTATTGCAGTACTAAATGAAAGTCCTATTATTTGAGAGATCTCAGAAGCCACTATTTCAGCTGCTTCGGCCAACACCCGGGCCGGGCAGATATCCCCCGGAGCACCAGATTTTAGTGATTTAATTGCTACCAAGGTATCTGCAATCGAAGGGGGGATAAATCTCTCCATGGTGACGATGGGAGGAATCTTAATTTCATCGTTAGCTATCATCTCATTTCCTCCTCCAATTATTCTCAAACTGTGTTGGATATTAGCAATTTTTGTTAGGAAGAAGGAGGAGAGATTTTCACACCATTCGGTAGAAGGGCTAATAGATATCTGCTCAGCGCAGGGAGAGAGAAAGCTCTTAACTATCGAAAAAATTTCGCGACTATTGTTGTTGGCTCTCTCAATTCTTCTTGAGAAATACTCAGTTTTTGCATGTTTAATGCTAACATAGTATTCTCGCTGAGCAGAGCGATACAATGCTTTGGCCTGAGGGCAGTAAGCTATCCTCCATACTCGCTCCAGTTTCTTACAGGCTAATTTGAGAGTACGGAGATGAGGCGAATACCAAGGTTGTGAGGGGGAACTGTATACCTTTTGATCTTAGCTTTTCCCTTTGGGCTAGAAAACCTTTCCTGACCTCCATCGTGTCTTTCGAGTAGTCTTGAGTGAAAGCGATTTTGTGGCCTCCCCAGGTGACGGAGTGGTTGCGTCTAGTGAATTGCAAGATGGCTTCAGTGTGCTGGAATCGCAGTGGTTTGCAGATCAGTGGTCGAGGGCCTTTGTATCCATGAGGGATGAAGGTTGGAACTCTGTGAGCTCGATCAAGCTCAAACTCATGGTTGAACGAAATACCTGTCACCGAAGGGATCCTGGCCTCCAAGAAAGCTACGCAGGAATCAGCATCTTTCTTCGCATTTTCCGGAACTCCAAAGATGCGAACATTACCCCTCCTATTTCTATCTTCCAATTCTGCATTCTGGCGTCTGAGGGAGTCGGTCGATCTTTGAAGCTGAAAAATAGTTTTGGCCGAGAGGTTGGTTTTGTCTTCAACGTCACTTATTCTTTGCTCTGCCTCGTCTAAGCTCTTGTGGACTGAGTTCATGTCCGCCCTTATCGCCGTAAGTTCAAGCTGCATGGTATCTGTATTGCTCTTCGTCGATTTTGCGAGATCGTGCACCGGCCTCACCTTCTTGTTGATCTTCTTGTCATCTCTCTCTGCCATTTTGTTGGGTTTCTTTAACGGGCTAGCGGTGAGGTGGAGATCTTCCAGCTTGACAGCAGGGCCAGTTCCAGTGGAGGCAGGTAGGTTGAAGCAGAGGCCGAGTGCAGGCTCTGACTCCGGTGACGTGAGCTGGGTGTAGGGTGGACACCACAAGGTTTTCGTCGCCTATGAGTATATCGCTGCTGCGTGCCACAAGAATTAGCGTGAGTCTCTCACTTTCTCCACTGCTGTTTGCACAATTGGCGTAGTGCGATGGTGCTGATCTTCGTAATCACCCCTTAGAGCAAGTTTGCGAGTCTTGGCGACATTCAGGATTCCCTCGAGTGCCCTGGGGGAGTAGGGTACTGGGCGAAATGTGATGTGTTTTGGCGGGAGAAAGGGCACTCTGCAATTCTGGAGCGAGCAGGTGCGGTGATACTTGGCGTCTTGGTGCCTTGGCGTCTTGGCGACACTCCGTATCTCCCTGAGTGCTCTGGGACAGTAGGGTGCTGGGCGAAATGTGGTTTGGCGGCAGATTGGAGTCTCAGCAAAACTTGGAGAGTGCAGGAGCGGCTGGTATACTCTCTGAGACAGTGCTGCAGGGTCCTGGCTCGAGGTGGCAGTGCATGCATTGACGGTTTGACGTGCATCATGTGGCCCCTGGTGCATTCAATGCCATTCTAGGAATCATTGGTGACACAAGATATGCCTCCCCGGAGTACTTAGGCATGCTAGGTAGGCTCTCATCGTATCTTCAGGGAGCTTCACGCCGAAATTATGTCCCAGGCGCCGCCATTTTGAGGTCAGGCAACGCTCCTCTGGAGGACTGACCAGTGCAGGGTGTGGGCGCCAGAAAACACTCATTTGGCGAGAGTTGCTCCAGTAAAAAACCTCTTCATGGGCTGTGTAGCAGGCGGTGAGGCCGGGGATGGCAGAGTCACTCGATGAAGGCCTTAAATGTGACTAGGAGTTGAGCCGGGTGAAGCGGGCCGCCATTTTAGGGTCAGACATGGCCAAGACTCGAGGGTCGCTTAGAGTGCTAAGGATCGGTGAAATTAGGCACCAGGACACTGGCGACAGGTGTCTGGCTGGCTGTGATGTTTAGCGGCTCATCTCTGTGTTTGTCTGTGGCTTTTGCGGCTCATTTTGAGGTGGCGGGCAGGTCTCGGGAAGCGGTTCCGGAGCTCCTCCACTGATGAACATGGGCCGATGAGCGCTGAGATGCGGGAGTCAGTAGAGGCACTTCCCGCCGATAAATCAGGTCGCAATCACCCACCGAGTGTGCCTCTAGGGTTCATAAGTCCGAGTCCAGCGATTTTTGTCCTGTGACTACGGTGGATCTCTCCTATAGTGGCACAAGGCGCTTCTCCTACGCGGCAGAGAATAGGTTAGGCGGCCATTACCACCGCCGTCCAAGCCAACTATAGAGAATTCTTAATAATAGGACTTCTGCTTGACAGCCAGAATTGAAATATTATAAAAAAAATGTTTGCCATAACAGACCAAAAAATATTAAGAAAGCTGCAAATGCAATACACTCAAAAATTAACTGGCTAGATTTCACCAGTTGATTTCTCCATTCAGGAACAAAAGAAGGTTAGAATGTTGCTTAAACAGTCTTAATCCCAATGCACTTTAAATCCTGGCTATATGAAGGCAGGGGTACTTGTATCCACAAAAGGAATTAAATACTAAACATACTTCAGAATGCGATGAATTATTAATCACTTCTCTGAAAGGGAAAAATACCTTTCTAACAATGGATTTGTAGATTGTTGTGCTATATATTCACATGGTTTGCACACTCCTATGGTGCAGATTTTGCAAGTTCTTTTTCTCCAAAGTATGTCTTTCGGTCTCACGGTGACTTGAGAGTCCTCCCTGAAACCTTCAAGGCACCCAGACAAAATCTCCTTTTCAGATTTTATTTTCCCCCCAAAGAGTGAATTAAAGTAAGTGGAGTGAAGCAGGATTGTAAATATGTATAGAAGCAGTGTGAAACATATGAGGCACAGCTTTCATCTATGGAAGCTTGATGACGCATGTGAATCTACTGCACTGCACGCTACAGAATGTTAAACAGTAAGAAAACAAGTTACTTACCTGTAACTGTAGTTTTCCAGTATAGGAAGGTTTCATAGATTCACATGCCTGAATCATTTCCCGTCGTCAAGACGGGAGTCTCCAGTATATAAAAAAAGCAATGCTTACATAGATAGCAAACTGAAAAGAGGCCTAAGCCCATTTCTCTTTTGCATCCCATAAACTTTGTTATGTAAAAGAGACCAAAATTGTCCCTGAACCAATCAGAACCTTTTAGTTCTTTTTACATCTAATGTATGCAATGTTTTTTCTGCCACTGACAGAAGGAGAGGCAAGTAAATGGTCTGACAGAAATAGAATGCAGAGGCAACCTTAGGTTGGAATCACGGCACGTCCTCAGGATAACCCTAGCGCTACGAAACTAGATGAAGATTTCCTCGGATGTTAAAGCTTGCTATTCTCCAACTATGGAAAAACCGGACTGCTATTCAACAGGTTGCTTTCCATGAGAAGTATTACATCTGGCATGAGTTTAATAGCTTAAAAGGGGGTCTTGTAAAGACTATATTAAGGTCCCAGACAGGAACTGGTTGAGTTTTTGGAGGAATAACACTTTTAAGGACTCTCATAAATGATTTAAGTACTGGGATATTAAATAAAGATCTACGTTGCCTGTTCTGTAGAATGGACCTAATAGATGTGTAGGCTAACCATGCCTTCTGTAAATGAAACTGATAGCAGGTAATATCTTGAAGCGGTCGTTGTAGAGGTTGTGTATGCCTACTTATGCAGCGATAAATACATTGTTTCCATTAACCCCTTCCACACTCATGACGAGCTGGGCTCGTCATGGTGTAGCCTCCTCGTACACTGATGACGAACCCAGCTCGTCATGAAATAAAGTAAAATAGCGATTCCCAGCACAGGAGGGGAAAACGCATAGCAGCCATGTGGTTAAGCGGCTTATCGCACAAGTTACTACTTGTGTAACGATATATCTGTAAGAGACATTAGTTAGTGATAGATTCCTTACCTTAGAATATCCCCAGGCGTCAGACTGGATCCGGAAATTTTTGCGTAGCAATACCCCTGCGCGCTGGTAGGCGTCGTCTGCGGCTCCGCGTCCGTCGTCGGCGTCGTGAGCGCCGGGATGACGTCGTCGGAGTATTTAGACGGCGCCCATGCGCGCTGACGTCAGTTCTGATAACACAGCTTTTCCGCGCCAGATACGCAGAGCCATGATAGAACTAACACTGGTGCCATGAAACTAGGGCCCTGAAAGGGGATGACCTTAACCCTAAATATCGGTTCGCAGAACGGGGAGGATGGGTGGGCGGTAAGGAATCTATCACTAACTAATGTCTCTTACAGATATATCGTTACACAAGTAGTAACTTGTGCATCTGAAAGAGACACGTTAGTGATAGATTCCTTACCTTAGAATAGATACCCCAGCAATACCAACCCCGGTGGTGGGTCTGCGAACCAATATCACACCAGAAAGTCCTGGAGGACGGAACGGCCAAAGAAGCCATCCCTCCGGACTTGACTGTCCAGGCAGTAGTGTCTTGCGAACGTGTGCAGCGAGGCCCACGTGGCTGCCTGACAGATGTCCTGCAGGGGGACACCGCGGCCCAGGGCAGTTGTCGTTGCCGTGGCCCGAGTGGAGTGAGCCCGCAATCCAGCCGGGGGCTCCTTCCTCGCCATGGAGTAACATGCTTGGATACACAAGATGATCCACCTGGAGATGGTCCTCTTGTGAACAGCCTTACCCTTCTTCGCGCCCACGTAACCAACGAAGAGTTGGTCATCCACCCGGAATTGGCGTGTGCGATCTAGGTAGTAGGAGAGCGCACGTTTTGGGTCCAGACGGTGGAGCCTCTCCTCCTCTTTCGGGGGATGCGGAGGCGGAAAGAAGGTGGGCAAAGTGATGGACTGCCCGATGTGGAAGGCCGTGACAACCTTGGGCAGAAAGGAAGGTTGTGTACGCAACACCACCTTATCAGGATGAACAGACAGGAAAGGTGGAGAAGACGAAAGAGCCTGGAGCTCACTCACCCTCCTGGCAGAGGTGATGGCAACCAGGAAGGCCGTCTTCAGAGTAAGGAGACGGAGAGGACAGTTATGGAGTGGCTCAAAGGGAGCACACATCAGGTAGGTGAGAACCAGATTCAAGTCCCACTGGGGCATCACGAAGGGAACAGGAGGAAACATGTGCGTGATGCCCTTCAGAAATCTACTCACAATAGGGGACTTGAATAAAGAAGGCTGATCTGGTAGCCTCAAGAAGGCTGAAAGAGCAGAAAGGTACCCTTTAAGAGTGCCCAGAGCAGAGCCCTGCTGGGCAAGGGAAAGAAGAAAGAGCAGCACTTCCGAAAGGGGTGCAGAGAGGGGATCCACAGCCTTTGCTGCGCACCATGCCACAAATTTGTTCCACCGGCAGGCGTATACCGATTTAGTGGAGGGACGCCTGGCTGCCAGAATGATGTCACAGACTTCGGGAGGCAAGTCAAATGGCCTCAACTGCCGCCGCTCAATCTCCAAGCTTGTAGGTGGAGACTGGACAGGTTCGGGTGCAGGACTGTCCCCTGCTGCTGCGACAGAAGGTCCTCCCGAAGAGGCAGACGAATCGGGGGATCGACTGACATGTTGAGTAGCTCGGGATACCAGTATCTTCGTGCCCAGTCCGGAGCCACAAGGACGACCTGGGCCCGGTCGCGCCTGATCTTCTTCAGCACTCTGGGCAGAAGTGGTATAGGCGGAAAGGCGTACAACAGACCGCAGCTCCACTCGCGACGAAAAGCGTCTCCGAGCGAGTGCCGCCTTGGAAACTCCAACGCGCAGAACTGCTGACATTGCGCGTTCTCTTCTGTGGCGAATAGATCTAACCAAGGCTCTCCCCACTGTCGAAAGAGACCTTGCGCCACGTCCGAGTTCAGACGCCATTCGTGATCCATCATGCACCGGCGGCTGAGTTCGTCCGCCCTGGCATTCAGAGATCCTGCCAGGTGTTGAACCACCAGGGTCACGCCCTGATGTTCCAGCCACTGCCAGAGGCGCAGAGCCTCCTGGCAAAGGGTCCACGACCCCACACCGCCCTGTTTGTTGCAGTACCACATGGCGGTGGTGTTGTCGGTGAACACTTGCACCACGCTCCCCCTGACAGAGGGGAGGAATGCCTTCAGTGCAAGACGAATCGCCCGCAGCTCCAGAAGGTTGATGTGGAGCCGGGACTCCGCCGGAGACCAGAGGCCTCTGATCTCCGCCTCTCCCATGTGGCCCCCCCAGCCCTGGAGGGACGCGTCCGTCACAACTACGTGCTCCGGCTGGGGTAGGGAGAGGGGTCTGCCACTGACCCATTCGCGGTCCGTGAGCCACCACTGCAGTTGTGTCGCAGTGCCCTCCGAGATCAGGACATGATCGGACAGGTTGCCCTGATGCTGGGCCCACTGAAGCTTCAGGTCCCACTGCAGAGCCCGCATCCGCCACCTGGCGTGACGCACCAGAAGGATGCAGGAGGCCATCAGTCCCAGAAGCCGCAGCGTCAACCTGACCGAGACCCGGGATAACGGTCTGAAGACAGGAATCAGAGCCTGAATATCCCGGACCCGCTGCTCGGGTGGGTAAACCCGAAACTGCGCCGAGTCGAGAACCGCTCCGATGAAAAGGAGCTTCTGAGAGGGACACAGGTGTGACTTCGGCACATTGATGGAGAACCCCAGCGAGTGCAGGAGGTCGGCCGTAGTCTGGAGGTGGCTGACGACTGTCTGGGGCGAGCCCGCCTTCAACAACCAGTCGTCGAGGTAGGGGAAGACTGATACCCCCTGCCTGCGCAGATGGGCTGCGACCACCGCCATCACCTTCGTGAACACCCGTGGGGCGCTGGTAAGGCCGAAGGGGAGCACGGTAAACTGAAAGTGCTCTAGGCCTACCGTGAACCGTAGGTAACGCCGGTGGGCCGGCAGGACGGGGATGTGGAAATAGGCGTCCTGCAAGTCCAACGCTACCATCCAGTCTCCTGGGTCCAGGGCAGCCAGGACCTGAGCCAAAGTGAGCATCTTGAACTTCTCCGTCCGGAGGAAGCCGTTGACGTTCCGCAGATCCAAGATAGGGCGTAGGCCCCCTTTGCCCTTCTTGGGCACCAGAAAGTAGTGGGAGTAGCAACCACGTCCTACTTCTGGCCCAGGAACGCGCTCGATGGCCCTCTTGGCCAAGAGGGCCAAAACCTCCTCTTGCAGAAGTTGCAAGTGATCCCCCGACACACGGTGGTATTGAGGTGGCATGGATGGAGGGGAAGACTCGAAGGGGAGGGAGAAACCCCTTCGGACAATTTGCAGCACCCACCTGTCCGAAGTGACTGTATGCCAGTGGGAGAGGTGATGGCGAACCCTGCCTCCCACAGGCGTCACATGGGCCTGAAAACTCGGACTAGGAAGGTTTTGAGGCGGGGGCTGCTGAGGGAGGTGTGGACTGGCCTCGCCGTTGGCCCCGACCACCGCCACGGCGGTTCCCACGGCCGCCACCGCGTTGCTGAGTATTCTGCGGTGCGTGGCTGACAGTCCGTGGTGGGGCGCCCCTTCCGTGGCCACGAAAGGAGCGAAAGGCACCCGATTGCTGGCGTGGGGCCGTAAGGCCCAAGGACTTGGCCGTGGCCCTGGAGTCCTTGAAACGTTCCAGCGCATGGTCTGCCTTGTCGCCGAAGAGGCGACGGCCATCAAACGGCATGTCCAGGAGGGTGGCCTGGACATCGGCCGAGAAGTTGGCGGACCTCAACCAGGCGTGGCGTCGAACCGCCACCGTCGTTGCCATCGCCCTGCCCAGTGAGTCCGTGGTATCCAGCCCACACCGGATAGAAAAACGTGCCGCATCTCGGCCGTCCGCAAGGGTTTGGCTGAGTTTAGCCCTGACCTCCTCAGGGCATTGTGGCAGCACCTCCGCAACCGTGTCCCACAGGGTGTGGGTGTAGCGGCCCAAGAGACAGTTGGTATTCACAGACCGTAGCCCCAGGCTCACAGACGAGAAGACCTTCTTCCCGAACTGCTCATATCTCTTGGATTCCCTGTCGGGCGGGGCCGACGGGAATGCGGATTGGGAGTTAGAGGCCTGGATGACCAGGCTCTCGGGGGTGGGATGGGTGGACAAAAAGCATGGGTCGCCCGGCGCCGGGCGGTAGCGTCTGGCCACGTTCCTGTCCACAGGGGGGCCTGTGGCGGGCTTGGACCAAGTGCCCAGCAGAACGTCACACAAGGCCTCATTGAACGGCAGAAGGGGCTCCGTGGAACCGGACTGCGGTTTGAGGACCTCAGTGAGGAGATTAGTCCTCACGGCCGCGACGGGGAGCTGAAGGTTTAAGGCCTTAGCTGCCTTCGTCAACACTACGCTGTAAGCAGAACCCGCCTCCGAAGCCACAGTCGGGGGCGACGTAAATCCAGTGTCTGGCGAGGTGTCAATACCACTGGCCTCCCCAAGCTCATATGTCCAGTCCTGATGCGACTGGCAATCACGTGCCAGAGGGTCCTCGGACCCCTCCCATTGCTCCTCGTCACCTGGCTCCTGGAGACCAGGGTGAACAGCCAGGGCCTCCTCGTGGAGATAGAATTCTCCGAAGGCCGACGGAATCGGCGCCCAGCGGCGCCCCTCCGACACCTGAGTAGGACCGTAGGAAGCATTGGGGTCGGCAACCACATCGGCTGCCGGGGACGACACCTGAAGGGACGGCGCCGGCGAGGTCGTAAGGTCGACCGGCGAGGTCCCGGATCCGGAGCCGGATCCAGCGAGGTCGCGCGGCGCCGGGACCGAAGTCGCCAGCGGCGCCGGGCCCGAAGCACCCGACGGCGTCGGGGCCGAAGCGCCCGACCCGGAAGGACCTCCAGACGGAACCGATCGGCCCGAAGGCGCCACGGGAACCGACTGAGGAGGGAGGGCCCTCATGGCCATGAGGTACCTCTCGACCTCCTCCTGCGACGCGCCGTGCCGTGCCCAGGGACCCGAAGGTGTGGGGCAGGCGGCGACGCCTGCGACTCCCGCGGAGCCGCGTGGGCGGTGTCGCCCGAGTCCCCGGCCGCATCGAGCGAGCGTCGGGGCGGGTCGGAGGATCGATGGTGTCGCTCCGACCTCTCATGCCTCTTACCTGAGGACTTGGAACCAGACGATCGGTGTCCACTCCCGGAACGTCGATGACTCCGACCTCGCGACCTGTCCCTCGACCTCCCGTGGGACCGGGACCGGGACCTGGAGCGGCGCGGGGCCGAGTGCCTCAGCTCGAGACGCTTGCGGGACCGCTCCCGCCTAGCCTTCGAATTCAGAGCCCGGCAGTCGACGCAAGTCCGATCGTCGTGGTCGAGGCCTAAGCACTTCAGGCACCGGCGATGGGGGTCCGTGACCGACATGAGCCGGCCGCACTTCGAGCAAGGCTTGAACCCGGGCATCCCTGGCACCGATAGTCGAGAATCGACTAAAGAAAGGATCAAAAAGATCAAAAAGTTTTCAGTCAAAAAGTGACTGGGGGTAGAGCTTCTTCCGGATCTGCGCTAGCTGGCGCGGAAAAAAGAAGAACTGACGTCAGCGCGCATGGGCGCCGTCTAAATACTCCGACGACGTCATCCCGGCGCTCACGACGCCGACGACGGACGCGGAGCCGCAGACGACGCCTACCAGCGCGCAGGGGTATTGCTACGCAAAAATTTCCGGATCCAGTCTGACGCCTGGGGATATTCTAAGGTAAGGAATCTATCACTAACGTGTCTCTTTCAGATAAGCTTGTGCGGTAGGTCTCTGAGCTTCTTGCAAAATAGGCACACACTGTCCAGGAAGTTGCAGATAAACTCTAAAACCTCCAGTACGAAATCGCAAGATTAATTTCTTTGGGATTGTGATGTTTCAGTTGCCCCTAATGCTGAAATACAAAGTTAGGTAAAGTCTTATGTGGTTGAACAGACATTTCCAGTAGCACTGAGTGCCATGCCTGTCTTGCCCATGTGGGAGTAATCGGAATAAAAATCACTGACGTTTATCTCATCTTCCTCACTACATAAGAAATTAGAGGATGTAATGAAAGAAAAACATAGGCAAATATTCGTAAACAGCTCATCCACAGATGCCTATGGACGGTGGATGTGGCTACCTGTAAGTGAAGCTAGGGCATTTGGTGGTTTCTGCAGAAGTGAACAGATCGACTGGGGCCTCCCAATTTCCAAAAGTATTACTGAAACACTTGGGTGTTTCCTCTCATATGCGTACTTGTTGATCCCACACAAAGTCAGTGTCCACCTCTGGAAGGTGTTCAGCCAGAGACGGGACTTGGTGACGAAGGGCCTAGTGAGCCATATTGTTTGTCTCAATGTTGTCAGGTGAGGCAAGTGCTTCCCTCATTGCTATAGATGTAGTGTTTTGCTGTCATAACTGCCTCTTTAAGAACCGTTGTGTTGCGAATTACCACGTGACACTTCCAATGCTCCATTTTAGATAAGGTAATTACTAGAAAGTTATCCTCTTCCTCGATCAGCTGCAGCTCCACCTAATGGTGAACTGCTACCCTTGGAATGAATGCGTGGCACGCCATTGTCTCATCTAGTGGAGAAGCTTTCACTGAGTAGGGCTTAAAGTAGGATTCAGAGTTGTAATCCGGCCATAGTTCCTCCCCATCAGTAGGAACATAGTATGGTTCCGGTGATCAAACTCAATTTCCTGATATGAATCAGTTGGTGGCATCCTTTGGTGCAAGTGAAGGCCGTGGAAGTCCGGGGCTAGGTGGAGGATGAGGTACTGCGCCAGTGAACTTGTGCATTCATTTCTTGGGTATAAGAAACGTGCAACTACTCCGTAATAGCATCCTCAAATGTTCGGCTCCTCTTTTTCCAAGGTGCTGGATCAGTCTCCTGTTGTGGAGGATGAGCCAGTATCTTCCCTAGGGTTAGATATAAATTCTTCTTTGCTTGACATCAGTCTGTTCTGGGCTGGAGGTTTGCTCGGGGCTGAGATAGGCTGCCAATGTTGAGCTGGCTTTGGGGCAATAGCTGGAGTGTCTGTGGAGGCCTTGTTGGAACAGGTAGATCTCAAATCCCAGTTCTCTCAAGACCGAAGCACCGGTCTTCGAGACGCTTATTTGGGTCGAATCCTAAAAAGATGATCCTCAGATGATGCCTGTGGTATAGGTCCATGCTGAGGTCTATGTCTTGGGTGCAGGCTTCACTGGGGTCCTGAGGAGTGGTCCTCTTCATAGTCTGAGTCCTAGGAGGATAGGATTACCAGGCTCCGAACCGTTGGGCCTTCTGGGATATTGGATGGGCCTTACGCCGTGGAGTAAGTTCCAGAACAGAGGTATGTTGATGGCTCAATAGATAATCCCCTTTGGTTTCGCTCAATAGAGCTAAAGCACTAGATTCCAGAATAATGAGCCCACCAATGTTACCTTCCACATGTAAAGTTCTTCTTATTTGAAAAAGCTTTGCAGGCCAATCATTTCAAATCCTCGTACTGTTTAGAAAATCAGACATTACAAAGGGTGTGACTACTGTCCAATCACGGGAACCAACTGTGCACTTGGGCAAAACTGAAACAGATTGTTCTCCATGACTCAGCCCCCCCCGAGTTATCCTTATACAATATGGTGTCCAGAAAAAGCCCTCTTGTCAAGTCTGAATTGTCATCGGTGGAAGGTGTTATTTCGTGGTTGCTGTAGGAGATTCCAGTTTCTAGAGATGAAAGACTGTTTTTTGTAGCTCAACGGTCCTAGAGCTCCAAAACACATCTTAACACGATGGTGGGGAAAAAAGACAACATCCTGAGATGGTGTCTGTTCTAGCGCATTGTGGGTTCGGAGATACATCAAGAGTCAACACAAACCCAAAATTTACTTTAAAGAGAAACAACTTGCAACGTTCAGGTCCAACAGTAGATAGCAGGAGTGTGCAAAGCATGTAAACCAGACCTACTTTTGCTACAAAGCAATGTTTTGATGTTGATGCTTTTCACGTTTACATTACAACACTGTTTTCAAATCAAGAACTTATTTTTGTGGACAAAAGTCCTCACTTCACGAGGTAAGTTGTGCTTCTCTGCCACTGTTCGACTTTTTCTCCCCTGGCCAGCCAGAGTAATTTTCCCTTAGTCAACTCGAATGTCTTCGAGGTGCGCGATGTTTTCACCATATAAATAGTTAATGAGGAAAGCTAACATGGTCAAACAGGGTAGGGTTGCACAGTTTCCCTTGCAATGCAAAGATCTGGGACCACACCTGCGACGGACACATTTTGCGAGTTCCTAATTGCGACTTTTTGTGCCATCGTAATTATGGACTCGCAATTAGGGGATTGGTGTCACTACAACGCATGCTTTTACATCGCATGCCTTTACAACGCGGTTTTTACCACGCAGTCCATTACAACGCATAATGCTTTTAGGCGCTGGATAGTGAATTATTTAATTTACTATTCCAACTCCAGTCCCCGTGGATAGCAGGGAAGGTGTTGGATAGTAAATTAAATATATTCCCTATCCTAGAGCGCCCCCCAGCGCAATGCGTTGTAATGGTTTGCGTTGTAATGGTTGCGATGTAATGGTAGTGCGTTGTAAAAAATGCGTTGTAAGTGATGTTCCCCCAATTGGGAACTCGCGATGTACAACAGTCTCCGACAGTGTTTGCGATTCAAAACGGGGTTTCAATTGACCTGCCTTATCAATATTCATAAGGCAGGTCGCAATGTGGGATGTCTGTGTGATTACTTTTTAATTAAAGCATTTTTTTTATGCTGCCTGTTTTCCGTAAAGGTAAACAGAATGCATTTCAAAAATAAAAATGAAAAGATACATTTCATTTTTTTAAAGTAGGCAGTTGTCCTAAGAGGCATTGCATAGCTTCATACATACTTTGACCCCAATTCCATCATAGTCTCTTCCTCTAAGTCAGTCAGCCTCTCTCAGTCAGTCAGTATCAGCATCTCTCTCTCTCTCTCTCTCTCTCTCTCTCTCTCTCTCTCTCTCTCTCCAGTCTCTCTCTCTCTCTCTCTCTGTCAGTCTCTCTCCAGTCTCTGTAAGTCAGTCAGTCAGTCAGTCAGTCAGTCAGTCAGTCAGTCTCTCTCCCTCTCAGTCAGTCTCTCTCAGTTAGTCTCTCTCAGTCAGTCTCTCTCAGTCAGCCTCTAGCCTCTCTCTCAGTCAGTCTCTCTCCTAGTCATTCAGTCAGTCTCTCAGTCAGTCAGTCAGTCTCTCTCTCAGTCAGCCAGTCAGTCAGTCTCTCTCTATCTCGGTCAGTCAGTCAGTCAGTCAGTCTCTCTCTCGGTCGGTCAGTCTCTCTCAGTCAGTCAGTCTCTCTCAGTCAGTCAGTCTCTCTCCTAGTCATTCAGTCAGTCTCTCTCCTAGTCATTCAGTCTCTCTCTCTTTGTCAGTCAGTCAGTCTCTCTCCTAGTCATTCAGTCAGTCTCTCTCTGTCTGTCAGTCAGTCAGTCACTCTCTCTTTGTCAGTCAGTCACTCTCTCTTTGTCAGTCAGTCACTCTCTCTTTGTCAGTCAGTCAGTCAGTCTCTCTCTGTCAGTCAGTCAGTCTCTCTGTCAGCCAGTCAGTCTCTCTCAGTCAGTCTCTCTCTCTCAGTCAGTCCGTCTCTCTCAGTCAGTCAGTCTCTCTTTCTCTCTCTCTGTCAGTGTCAGTCAGTCTCTCAGTCAGTCAGTCCGTCTCTCTCAGTCAGTCTGTCAGTCAGTCAGTCTCTCTTTCTCTCTCTCTGTCAGTGTCAGTCAGTCAGTCAGTCAGTCAGTCTCTCTCTGTCAGTCAGTCAGTCTCTCTGTCAGTCAGTCAGTCTCTCTGTCAGTCAGTCAGTCTCTCTCTCTCTCTCTCTCTCTCTCTCTCTCTCTCGCTTTGTCAGTCAGTCTCTCTCTCTCTCTCTCTCTCTGTCAGTCAGTCTCTCTCTGTCAGTCAGTCTCTCTCTGTCAGTCAGTCTCTCTCTGTCAGTCAGTCAGTCTCTGTCAGTCAGTCAGTCTCTGTCAGTCAGTCAGTCTCAGTCAGTCAGTCTCTGTCAGTCAGTCAGTCTCTCTCTCTGTCAGTCAGTCAGTCTCTCTCTCTGTCAGTCAGTCAGTCTCTCTCTCTCTCTGTCAGTCAGCCAGTCTCTCTCTCTCTGTCAGTGTCAGTCAGTCTCTCAGTCAGTCAGTCAGTCTCTCTCTGTCAGTCAGTCAGTCTCTCTGTCAGTCAGTCAGTCAGTCTCTCTCTCTCTCTCTCTCTCTCTCTCTCTCTCTCTCTCTCTCGCTTTGTCAGTCAGTCTCTCTCTCTCTCTCTCTCTTTGTCAGTCTCTCTCTCTCTCTCTCTCTCTTTGTCAGTCAGTCTCTCTCTCTTTGTCAGTCAGTCTCTCTCTCTGTCAGTCAGTCTCTCTCTCTGTCAGTCAGTCTCTCTCTCTGTCAGTCAGTCTCTCTCGGTCAGTCAGTCTCTCTCTGTCAGTCAGTCTCTGTCAGTCAGTCAGTCTCTGTCAGTCAGTCAGTCTCTGTCAGTCAGTCAGTCTCTGTCAGTCAGTCAGTCTCTGTCAGTCAGTCAGTCTCTGTCAGTCAGTCAGTCTCTCTCGCTTTGTCAGTCAGTCTCTCTCTCTGTCAGTCAGTCAGTCTCTCTCTCTCTGTCAGTCAGTCAGTCTCTCTCTCTGTCAGTCAGCCAGTCTCTCTCTCTGTCAGTCAGCCAGTCTCTCTCTGTCAGTCAGTCAGTCTCTCTGTCAGTCAGTCAGTCTCTCTCTCTCTCTCGCTTTGTCAGTCAGTCTCTCTCTCTCTCTCTTTGTCAGTCAGTCTCTCTCTCTCTCTTTGTCAGTCAGTCTCTCTCTCTTTGTCAGTCAGTCTCTCTCTCTTTGTCAGTCAGTCTCTCTCTGTCAGTCAGTCTCTCTCTGTCAGTCAGTCTCTCTCTGTCAGTCAGTCTCTCTCTGTCAGTCAGTCTCTCTCTGTCAGTCAGTCTCTGTCAGTCAGTCAGTCTCTGTCAGTCAGTCAGTCTCTGTCAGTCAGTCAGTCTCTGTCAGTCAGTCAGTCTCTCTCTCTGTCAGTCAGTCAGTCTCTCTCTGTCAGTCAGCCAGTCTCTCTCTCTGTCAGTCAGCCAGTCTCTCTCTCTGTCAGTCAGTCTCTCTCTGTCAGTCAGTCTCTCTCAGTCAGTCAGTCAGTCTCTCTCTGTCAGTCAGTCAGTCAGTCTCTCAGTCAGTCTCTCTCTCTCTGTCAGTCAGTCAGTCTCTCTCTGTCAGTCAGTCAGTCTCTCTGTCAGCCAGTCAGTCTCTCCCAGTCAGTCTCTCTCTCTCAGTCAGTCCGTCCGTCCGTCTCTCTCAGTCAGTCTGTCAGTCAGTCAGTCTCTCTTTCTCTCTCTCTGTCAGTTTCAGTCAGTCTCTCTCTGTCAGTCAGTCTCTCTCTGTCAGTCAGGCTCTGTCAGTCAGTCAGTCTCTGTCAGTCAGTCAGTCTCTCTCTCTGTCAGTCAGTCAGTCTCTCTCTCTGTCAGTCAGCCAGTCTCTCTCTCTGTCAGTCAGCCAGTCTCTCTCTCTGTCAGTCAGTCTCTCTCTGTCAGTCAGTCTCTCTCAGTCAGTCAGTCAGTCTCTCTCAGTCAGTCAGTCAGTCTCTCTCAGTCAGTCAGTCAGTCTCTCTCAGTCAGTCAGTCAGTCTCTGTCAGTCAGTCAGTCAGTCTCTCAGTCAGTCAGTCTCTCTCTCTCTGTCAGTCAGTCTCTCTCTGTCAGTCAGTCAGTCTCTCTGTCAGCCAGTCAGTCTCTCTCAGTCAGTCTCTCTCTCTCAGTCAGTCCGTCTCTCTCAGTCAGTCTGTCAGTCAGTCAGTCTCTCTTTCTCTCTCTCTGTCAGTGTCAGCCAGTCTCTCAGTCAGTCAGTCCGTCTCTGTCAGTCAGTCTCTCAGTCAGTCAGTCCGTCTCTCTCAGTCAGTCAGTCAGTCTCTCTTTCTCTCTCTCTGTCAGTGTCAGTCAGTCTCTCAGTCAGTCAGTCTCTCTCTGTCAGTCAGTCAGTCAGTCTCTCTGTCAGTTAGTCAGTCTCTCTCTCTCTCTCTCTCGCTTTGTCAGTCAGTCTCTCTCTCTCTTTGTCAGTCAGTCTCTCTCTTTGTCAGTCAGTCTCTCTCTCTTTGTCAGTCAGTCTCTCTCTGTCAGTCTCTCTCTGTCAGTCAGTCTCTGTCAGTCAGTCAGTCTCTCTCTCTGTCAGTTAGTCAGTCTCTCTCTCTGTCAGTCAGCCAGTCTCTCTCTCTCTCTCTCTCTCTGTCAGTGTCAGTCAGTCAGTCAGTCTCTCTCTGTCAGTCAGTCAGTCTCTCTGTCAGTCAGTCAGTCTCTCTCTGTCAGTCAGTCTCTCTCTGTCAGTCAGTCAGTCTCTCAGTCAGTCAGTCAGTCAGTCTCTCAGTCAGTCAGTCTCTCTCTGTCAGTCAGTCAGTCTCTCTCTGTCAGTCAGTTAGTCAGTCTCTCAGTCGGTCAGTCCGTCTCTGTCAGTCAGTCCGTCTCTGTCAGTCAGTCCGTCTCTGTCAGTCAGTCCGTCTCTGTCAGTCAGTCCGTCTCTGTCAGTCAGTCCGTCTCTGTCAGTCAGTCCGTCTCTGTCAGTCAGTCCGTCTCTGTCAGTCAGTCCGTCTCTGTCAGTCAGTCCGTCTCTGTCAGTCAGTCCGTCTCTGTCAGTCAGTCCGTCTCTGTCAGTCAGTCCGTCTCTGTCAGTCAGTCCGTCTCTGTCAGTCAGTCCGTCTCTGTCAGTCAGTCCGTCTCTGTCAGTCAGTCCGTCTCTGTCAGTCAGTCCGTCTCTGTCAGTCAGTCAGTCTCTGTCAGTCAGTCTCTCTCTCTTTGTCAGTCAGTCTCTCTCTCTTTGTCAGTCAGTCTCTCTCTCTTTGTCAGTCAGTCTCTCTCTCTTTGTCAGTCAGTCAGTCTCTCAGTCAGTCAGTCTCTCAGTCAGTCAGTCTCTCTCTCTCTGTCAGTCTCTCAGTCAGTCAGTCTCTCTCTGTCAGTCAGTCAGTCTCTCTGTCAGTTAGTCAGTCTCTCTCTCTCTCTCTCTCGCTTTGTCAGTCAGTCTCTCTCTCTCTTTGTCAGTCAGTCTCTCTCTCTTTGTCAGTCAGTCTCTCTCTCTTTGTCAGTCAGTCTCTCTCTGTCAGTCTCTCTCTGTCAGTCAGTCTCTGTCAGTCAGTCAGTCTCTCTCTCTGTCAGTTAGTCAGTCTCTCTCTCTGTCAGTCAGCCAGTCTCTCTCTCTCTCTCTCTCTCTCTGTCAGTGTCAGTCAGTCAGTCAGTCTCTCTCTGTCAGTCAGTCAGTCTCTCTGTCAGTCAGTCAGTCTCTCTCTGTCAGTCAGTCAGTGTCAGTCTCTCTCTGTCAGTCAGTCAGTCAGTCTCTCAGTCAGTCAGTCAGTCTCTCAGTCAGTCAGTCAGTCTCTGTCAGTCAGTCAGTCTCTCTCTGTCAGTCAGTCAGTCTCTCTCTGTCAGTCGGTCAGTCAGTCTCTCAGTCGGTCAGTCCGTCTCTGTCAGTCAGTCCGTCTCTGTCAGTCAGTCCGTCTCTGTCAGTCAGTCCGTCTCTGTCAGTCAGTCCGTCTCTGTCAGTCAGTCCGTCTCTGTCAGTCAGTCCGTCTCTGTCAGTCAGTCCGTCTCTGTCAGTCAGTCCGTCTCTGTCAGTCAGTCCGTCTCTGTCAGTCAGTCCGTCTCTGTCAGTCAGTCCGTCTCTGTCAGTCAGTCCGTCTCTGTCAGTCAGTCCGTCTCTGTCAGTCAGTCCGTCTCTGTCAGTCAGTCCGTCTCTGTCAGTCAGTCCGTCTCTGTCAGTCTCTGTCAGTCTCTGTCAGTCTCTGTCAGTCTCTGTCAGTCAGTCAGTCAGTCTCTGTCAGTCAGTCAGTCTCTGTCAGTCAGTCAGTCTCTCTTTGTCAGTCAGTCTCTCTCTCTCTTTGTCAGTCAGTCTCTCTCTCTTTGTCAGTCAGTCTCTCTCTCTTTGTCAGTCAGTCAGTCTCTCAGTCAGTCAGTCTCTCAGTCAGTCAGTCTCTCAGTCAGTCAGTCTCTCAGTCAGTCAGTCTCTCTCTGTCAGTCTCTCTGTCAGTCTCTCTGTCAGTCAGTCAGTCTCTCTCTGTCAGTCAGTCAGTCAGTCACTCTGTCAGTCTCTCTCTCTCTCTCTCTTTGTCTCTGTGTGTCAGTCAGTCTCTCTTTCTCTGTCAGTCAGTCTCTCTGTCAGTCTGTCAGTCAGTCTCTCTGTCACTCAGTCAGTCTCTCTGTCAGTCAGTCAGTCTCTGTCAGTCAGTCTCAGTCAGTCTGTCAGTCTGTCAGTCAGTCTCAGTCAGTCTGTCAGTCAGTCTCAGTCTCTCTCTGTCAGTCAGTCTCAGTCTCTCTCTGTCAGTCAGTCTCTGTCAGTCAGTCTCAGTCTCTCTCTGTCAGTCAGTTTCTCTCTGTCAGTCAGTCTCTCTCTGTCAGTCAGTTTCTCAGTCAGTCAGTTTCTCAGTCAGTCAGTCTCTCTCAGTCAGTCTCTCTCTCTCTCTGTCAGTCAGTCTCTGTCAGTCAGTCTTTGTCAGTCAGTCAGTCTCTGTCAGTCAGTCAGTCAGTCAGTCTCTGTCAGTCAGTCAGTCAGTCTCTGTCAGTCAGTCAGTCAGTCAGTCTCTGTCAGTCAGTCAGTCAGTCAGTCTCTGTCAGTCAGTCAGTCTCTGTCAGTCAGTCAGTCTCTGTCAGTCAGTCAGTCTCTGTCAGTCTCAGTCAGTCAGTCTCTGTCAGTCAGTCAGTCTCTGTCAGTCTCTGTCAGTCAGTCAGTCTCTGTCAGTCAGTCTCTCTCAGTCAGTCTCTCTCAGTCAGTCAGTCTCTCTCTGTCAGTCAGTCAGTCAGACTCTCAGTCAGTCTCTCTCTCTCTGTCAGTCAGTCTCTCTCTGTCAGTCAGTCAGTCTCTCTGTCAGCCAGTCAGTCTCTCTCAGTCAGTCTCTCTCTCTCAGTCAGTCCGTCTCTCTCAGTCAGTCTGTCAGTCAGTCAGTCTCTCTTTCTCTCTCTCTGTCAGTTTCAGTCAGTCTCTCTCTGTCAGTCAGTCTCTCTCTGTCAGTCAGTCTCTGTCAGTCTGTCAGTCAGTCTCAGTCAGTCTGTCAGTCAGTCAGTCTCTCTTTCTCTCTGTCAGTTTCAGTCAGTCTCTCTCTGTCAGTCAGTCTCTCTCTGTCAGTCAGTCTCAGTCAGTCTGTCAGTCTGTCAGTCAGTCTCAGTCTCTGTCTGTCAGTCAGTCTCAGTCTCTGTCTGTCAGTCAGTCTCAGTCTCTCTCTGTCAGTCAGTTTCTCTCTGTCAGTCAGTTTCTCTCTGTCAGTCAGTCTCTCTCTGTCAGTCAGTCTCTCTCTGTCAGTCTCTCTGTCAGTCAGTCAGTCTCTCTCTGTCAGTCAGTCAGTCACTCTCTGTCAGTCTCTCTCTCTCTCTCTCTCTTTGTCTCTGTGTGTCAGTCAGTCTCTCTTTCTCTGTCAGTCAGTCTCTCTGTCAGTCTGTCAGTCAGTCTCTCTGTCAGTCAGTCAGTCAGTCAGTCAGTCAGTCAGTCAGTCAGTCAGTCAGTCAGTCAGTCTCAGTCAGTCTGTCAGTCAGTCTCAGTCTCTCTCTGTCAGTCAGTCTCAGTCTCTCTCTGTCAGTCAGTCTCTGTCAGTCAGTCTCAGTCTCTCTCTGTCAGTCAGTTTCTCTCTGTCAGTCAGTCTCTCTCTCTGTCAGTCAGTCTCTCTCTGTCAGTCAGTTTCTCAGTCAGTCAGTTTCTCAGTCAGTCAGTTTCTCAGTCAGTCAGTTTCTCAGTCAGTCAGTCTCTCTCTGTCAGTCTCTCTCTCTTTCTGTCAGTCAGTCTCTGTCAGTCAGTCAGTCTCTGTCAGTCAGTCAGTCACTGTCAGTCAGTCAGTCTCTGTCAGTCAGTCAGTCAGTCTCTGTCAGTCAGTCAGTCAGTCTCTGTCAGTCAGTCAGTCAGTCTCTGTCAGTCAGTCAGTCAGTCAGTCTCTGTCAGTCAGTCAGTCAGTCAGTCTCTGTCAGTCAGTCAGTCAGTCTCTGTCAGTCAGTCAGTCAGTCTCTCTCTGTCAGTCAGTCTCTCTCACTTTGTCAGTCAGTCAGTCTCTCAGTCAGTCAGTCTCTCAGTCAGTCAGTCTCTCAGTCAGTCAGTCTCTCAGTCAGTCAGTCTCTGTCAGTCAGTCTCAGTCTCTCTCTGTCAGTCAGTCTCAGTCTCTCTCTGTCAGTCAGTTTCTCTCTCAGTCAGTCTCTCTCTGTCAGTCAGTCTCTCTCTGTCAGTCAGTCTCTCTCTGTCAGTCAGTCTCTCTCTGTCAGTCAGTCTCTCTCTCTGTCAGTCAGTCTCTCTCTGTCAGTCAGTCAGTCTCTCTCTGTCAGTCTCTCTGTCAGTCAGTCAGTCTCTCTCTGTCAGTCAGTCAGTCTCTCTGTCAGTCAGTCAGTCTCTCTCTGTCAGTCAGTCAGTCAGTCTCTCTCTGTCAGTCAGTCAGTCTCTCTCTCTGTCAGTCAGTCTCTCTCTGTCAGTCAGTCAGTCAGTCTCTCAGTCAGTCTCTCTCTGTCAGTCTCTCTGTCAGTCAGTCAGTCAGTCTCTGTCAGTCAGTCAGTCTCTGTCAGTCAGTCAGTCTCAGTCAGTCAGTCTCTGTCAGTCAGTCAGTCTCTGTCAGTCAGTCAGTCAGTCAGTCAGTCTCTCTTTCTCTCTCTCTGTCAGTGTCAGTCAGTCAGTCCGTCTCTGTCAGTCAGTCTCTCAGTCAGTCAGTCCGTCTCTCTCAGTCAGTCAGTCAGTCAGTCTCTCTTTCTCTCTCTGTCAGTGTCAGTCAGTCTCTCAGTCAGTCAGTCTCTCTCTGTCAGTCAGTCAGTCTCTCTGTCAGTCAGTCAGTCTCTCTCTCTCTCTCTCTCGCTTTGTCAGTCAGTCTCTCTCTCTCTTTGTCAGTCAGTCTCTCTCTCTCTTTGTCAGTCAGTCTCTCTCTCTTTGTCAGTCTCTCTTTGTCAGTCAGTCTCTCTCTGTCAGTCTCTCTCTGTCAGTCAGTCTCTGTCAGTCAGTCAGTCTCTCTCTCTGTCAGTTAGTCAGTCTCTCTCTCTGTCAGTCAGCCAGTCTCTCTCTCTCTCTCTCTGTCAGTGTCAGTCAGTCAGTCAGTCTCTCTCTGTCAGTCAGTCAGTCTCTCTCTGTCAGTCAGTCAGTCAGTCTCTCTCTGTCAGTCAGTCAGTCAGTCTCTCAGTCAGTCAGTCAGTCTCTCTCTGTCAGTCAGTCAGTCAGTCTCTCAGTCAGTCAGTCAGTCTCTCTCTGTCAGTCAGTCAGTCAGTCTCTCAGTCGGTCAGTCAGTCTCTCTCTGTCAGTCAGTCAGTCAGTCTCTCAGTCGGTCAGTCCGTCTCTGTCAGTCAGTCCGTCTCTGTCAGTCAGTCCGTCTCTGTCAGTCAGTCCGTCTCTGTCAGTCAGTCCGTCTCTGTCAGTCAGTCCGTCTCTGTCAGTCAGTCCGTCTCTGTCAGTCAGTCCGTCTCTGTCAGTCAGTCCGTCTCTGTCAGTCAGTCCGTCTCTGTCAGTCAGTCCGTCTCTGTCAGTCAGTCCGTCTCTGTCAGTCAGTCCGTCTCTGTCAGTCAGTCCGTCTCTGTCAGTCAGTCCGTCTCTGTCAGTCAGTCCGTCTCTGTCAGTCAGTCCGTCTCTGTCAGTCAGTCAGTCTCTGTCAGTCAGTCAGTCTCTGTCAGTCAGTCTCTCTCTCTTTGTCAGTCAGTCTCTCTCTCTTTGTCATTCAGTCTCTCTCTCTTTGTCAGTCAGTCTCTCAGTCAGTCAGTCTCTCAGTCAGTCAGTCTCTCTCTGTCAGTCTCTCTGTCAGTCAGTCAGTCAGTCAGTCTCTCAGTCGGTCAGTCCGTCTCTGTCAGTCAGTCCGTCTCTGTCAGTCAGTCCGTCTCTGTCAGTCAGTCCGTCTCTGTCAGTCAGTCCGTCTCTGTCAGTCAGTCAGTCAGTCTCTCTCTCTGTCAGTCAGTCAGTCACTGTCAGTCAGTCAGTCACTGTCAGTCAGTCAGTCTCTGTCAGTCAGTCAGTCAGTCTCTGTCAGTCAGTCAGTCTCTGTCAGTCAGTCAGTCTCTGTCAGTCAGTCTCTCTTTCTCAGTCAGTCTCTCTCTCTTTGTCAGTCAGTCTCTCTCTCTTTGTCAGTCAGTCTCTCTCTCTTTGTCAGTCAGTCAGTCTCTCAGTCAGTCAGTCTCTCAGTCAGTCAGTCTCTCAGTCAGTCAGTCTCTCTCTCTGTCAGTCTCTCTGTCAGTCAGTCTCTCTGTCAGTCAGTCTCTCAGTCAGTCAGTCTCTCTCTGTCAGTCTCTCTGTCAGTCAGTCAGTCTCTCTCTGTCAGTCAGTCAGTCACTCTCTGTCAGTCTCTCTCTCTCTCTCTCTCTCTCTTTGTCTCTGTGTGTCAGTCAGTCTCTCTTTCTCTGTCAGTCAGTCTCTCTGTCAGTCTGTCAGTCAGTCTCTCTGTCACTCAGTCAGTCTCTCAGTCAGTCAGTCAGTCTCTGTCAGTCAGTCTCAGTCAGTCTGTCAGTCTGTCAGTCAGTCTCAGTCAGTCTGTCAGTCAGTCTCAGTCTCTCTCTGTCAGTCAGTCTCAGTCTCTCTCTGTCAGTCAGTCTCAGTCTCTCTCTGTCAGTCAGTCTCTGTCAGTCAGTCTCAGTCTCTCTCTGTCAGTCAGTTTCTCTCTGTCAGTCAGTCTCTCTCTGTCAGTCAGTCTCTCTCTGTCAGTCAGTCTCTCTCTGTCAGTCAGTTTCTCAGTCAGTCAGTCAGTTTCTCAGTCAGTCTCTCTCTGTCAGTCAGTTTCTCAGTCAGTCAGTTTCTCAGTCAGTCAGTCTCTCTCAGTCAGTCTCTCTCTCTCTCTCTCTGTCAGTCAGTCTCTGTCAGTCAGTCAGTCAGTCTCTGTCAGTCAGTCAGTCAGTCTCTGTCAGTCAGTCAGTCAGTCTCTGTCAGTCAGTCAGTCAGTCTCTGTCAGTCAGTCAGTCAGTGTCAGTCAGTCAGTCAGTCTCTGTCAGTCAGTCAGTCTCTGTCAGTCAGTCAGTCTCTGTCAGTCAGTCAGTCTCTGTCAGTCAGTCAGTCTCTGTCAGTCTCAGTCAGTCAGTCTCTGTCAGTCAGTCAGTCTCTGTCAGTCAGTCAGTCTCTGTCAGTCAGTCAGTCTCTGTCAGTCAGTCAGTCTCTCTCTGTCAGTCAGTCAGTCAGTCAGTCTCTCAGTCAGTCTCTATCTCTCTGTCAGTCAGTCTCTCTCTGTCAGTCAGTCAGTCTCTCTCAGTCAGTCTCTCTCTCTCAGTCAGTCCGTCTCTCTCAGTCAGTCTGTCAGTCAGTCAGTCTCTCTTTCTCTCTCTCTGTCAGTTTCAGTCAGTCTCTCTCTGTCAGTCAGTCTCTCTCTGTCAGTCAGTCTCTGTCAGTCTGTCAGTCTGTCAGTCAGTCTCAGTCTCTCTCTGTCAGTCAGTCTCAGTCTCTCTCTGTCAGTCAGTTTCTCTCTGTCAGTCAGTTTCTCTCTGTCAGTCAGTCTCTCTCTGTCAGTCAGTCTCTCTCTGTCAGTCAGTCTCTCTCTGTCAGTCAGTCTCTCTCTGTCAGTCAGTCTCTCTCTGTCAGTCAGTCTCTCTCTGTCAGTCAGCCTCTCTCTGTCAGTCTCTCTGTCAGTCAGTCAGTCTCTCTCTGTCAGTCAGTCAGTCACTCTCTGTCAGTCTCTCTCTCTCTCTCTCTTTGTCTCTGTGTGTCAGTCAGTCTCTCTTTCTCTGTCAGTCAGTCTCTCTGTCAGTCTGTCAGTCAGTCTCTCTGTCAGTCAGTCAGTCTCTCTGTCAGTCAGTCAGTCAGTCTCTGTCAGTCAGTCTCAGTCAGTCTGTCAGTCTGTCAGTCAGTCTCAGTCAGTCTGTCAGTCTGTCAGTCAGTCTCAGTCAGTCTGTCAGTCAGTCTCAGTCAGTCTGTCAGTCAGTCTCAGTCTCTCTCTGTCAGTCAGTCTCAGTCTCTCTCTGTCAGTCAGTCTCTGTCAGTCAGTCTCAGTCTCTCTCTGTCAGTCAGTTTCTCTCTGTCAGTCAGTCTCTCTCTGTCAGTCAGTCTCTCTCTGTCAGTCAGTCTCTCTCTGTCAGTCAGTTTCTCAGTCAGTCAGTTTCTCAGTCAGTCAGTTTCTCAGTCAGTCAGTTTCTCAGTCAGTCAGTTTCTCAGTCAGTCAGTTTCTCAGTCAGTCAGTTTCTCAGTCAGTCAGTCTCTCTCAGTCAGTCTCTCTCTCTGTCAGTCAGTCAGTCACTGTCAGTCAGTCAGTCAGTCAGTCTCTGTCAGTCAGTCTCTGTCAGTCAGTCAGTCTCTGTCAGTCAGTCTCTGTCAGTCAGTCTCTCTCAGTCAGTCTCTCTCTGTCAGTCAGTCAGTCAGTCTCTCAGTCAGTCTCTCTCTCTCTGTCAGTCAGTCTCTCTCTGTCAGTCAGTCAGTCAGTCTCTCAGTCAGTCTCTCTCTCTCTGTCAGTCAGTCTCTCTGTCAGCCAGTCAGTCTCTCTCAGTCAGTCTCTCTCTCTCAGTCAGTCCGTCTCTCTCAGTCAGTCTGTCAGTCAGTCAGTCAGTCTCTTTCTCTCTCTCTGTCAGTTTCAGTCAGTCTCTCTCTGTCAGTCAGTCTCTCTCTGTCAGTCAGTCAGTCTCTGTCAGTCAGTCAGTCTCTGTCAGTCAGTCAGTCTCTGTCAGTCAGTCAGTCTCTCTCTCTGTCAGTCAGCCAGTCTCTCTCTCTGTCAGTCAGTCTCTCTCTGTCAGTCAGTCTCTCCCAGTCAGTCAGCCAGTCTCTCTGTCAGTCAGTCTCTCTCTGTCAGTCAGTCTCTCCCAGTCAGTCAGTCAGTCTCTCTCAGTCAGTCAGTCAGTCTCTCCCAGTCAGTCAGTCAGTCTCTCTCAGTCAGTCAGTCAGTCTCTCTCTGTCAGTCAGTCAGTCAGTCTCTCAGTCAGTCAGTCTCTCTCTCTCTCTGTCAGTCAGTCTCTCTCTGTCAGTCAGTCAGTCTCTCTGTCAGCCAGTCAGTCTCTCTGTCAGCCAGTCAGTCTCTCTCAGTCAGTCTCTCTGTCAGCCAGTCAGTCTCTCTCAGTCAGTCTCTCTCTCTCAGTCAGTCCGTCTCTCTCAGTCAGTCCGTCTCTCTCAGTCAGTCTGTCAGTCAGTCAGTCTCTCTTTCTCTC
Organism: Lissotriton vulgaris; assembly: GCF_964263255.1. Taxonomy (NCBI): domain Eukaryota; kingdom Metazoa; phylum Chordata; class Amphibia; order Caudata; family Salamandridae; genus Lissotriton; species Lissotriton vulgaris. Next base: position 838,845,146 of record NC_141687.1, read on the forward strand.
TCTCTGTCAGTGTCAGTCAGTCTCTCAGTCAGTCAGTCCGTCTCTGTCAGTCAGTCCGTCTCTGTCAGTCAGTCTCTCAGTCAGTCAGTCTCTTTCTCTCAGTCAGTCAGTCTCTCTCTCTTTGTCAGTCAGTCTCTCTCTCTTTGTCAGTCAGTCTCTCTCTCTTTGTCAGTCAGTCTCTCAGTCAGTCAGTCTCTCAGTCAGTCAGTCTCTCAGTCAGTCAGTCTCTGTCAGTCAGTCTCAGTCTCTCTCTGTCAGTCAGTTTCTCTCTGTCAGTCAGTCTCTGTCAGTCAGTCAGTCAGTCAGTCTCTGTCAGTCAGTCAGTCAGTCAGTCTCTGTCAGTCAGTCAGTCAGTCTCTGTCAGTCAGTCAGTCAGTCTCTGTCAGTCAGTCAGTCTCTGTCAGTCAGTCAGTCTCTGTCAGTCAGTCTCAGTCAGTCTCTGTCAGTCAGTCTCTGTCAGTCAGTCTCTGTCAGTCAGTCTCTGTCAGTCAGTCTCTGTCAGTCAGTCTCTGTCAGTCAGTCTCTGTCAGTCAGTCTCTGTCAGTAAGTCTCTGTCAGTCAGTCTCTGTCAGTAAGTCTCTGTCAGTCAGTCTCTGTCAGTAAGTCTCTCTGTCAGTCAGTCTCAGTCTCTCTGTCAGTCAGTCTCTCTCTGTCAGTCAGTCTCTCTCTGTCAGTCAGTCTCTCTCGTCAGTCAGTCTCTCTCTGTCAGTCAGCCTCTCAGTCAGCCTCTCAGTCAGCCTCTCTCTCAGTCAGCCTCTCTCTCAGTCAGCCTCTCTCTCAGTCAGCCTCTCTCTCAGTCAGCCTCTCTCTCAGTCAGCCTCTCTCTCAGTCAGCCTCTCTCTCAGTCAGCCTCTCTCTCAGTCAGCCTCTCTCAGTCAGCCTCTCTCAGTCAGCCTCTCTCAGTCAGCCTCTCTCAGTCAGCCTCTCTCAGTCAGTCTTGCTCTCAGTCTGCCTCTCTCTCTCAGTCAGCCTCTTTCTCTCAGTCAGCCTCTTTCTCTCAGTCAGCCTCTTTCTCTCAGTCAGCCTCTTTCTCTCAGTCAGCCTCTTTCTCTCAGTCAGCCTCTTTCTCTCAGTCAGCCTCTTTCTCTCAGTCAGCCTCTTTCTCTCAGTCAGCCTCTTTCTCTCAGTCAGCCTCTTTCTCTCAGTCAGCCTCTTTCTCTCAGTCAGCCTCTTTCTCTCAGTCAGCCCCTCTCTCTCAGTCAGCCCCTCTCTCTCAGTCAGCCCCTCTCTCTCAGTCAGCCCCTCTCTCTCAGTCAGCCCCTCTCTCTCAGTCAGCCCCTCTCTCTCAGTCAGCCCCTCTCTCTCAGTCAGCCCCTCTCTCTCAGTCAGCCCCTCTCTCTCAGTCAGCCCCTCTCTCTTAGTCAGCCCCTCTCTCTTAGTCAGCCCCTCTCTCTTAGTCAGCCCCTCTCTCTCAGTCAGCCCCTCTCTCAGTCAGCCCCTCTCTCAGTCAGCCCCTCTCTCAGTCAGCCCCTATCTCTCAGTCAGCCCCTATCTCTCAGTCAGCCCCTATCTCTCAGTCAGCCCCTATCTCTCAGTCAGCCCCTATCTCTCAGTCAGCCCCTATCTCTCAGTCAGCCCCTATCTCTCAGTCAGCCCCTATCTCTCTGTCAGCCCCTCTCTCTCTGTCAGCCCCTCTCTCTCTGTCAGCCCCTCTCTCTCAGTCAGCCCCTCTCTCTCAGTCAGCCCCTCTCTCTCAGTCAGCCCCTCTCTCTCAGTCAGCCCCTCTCTCTGTCAGCCCCTCTCTCTCAGTCAGCCCCTCTCTCTCAGTCAGCCCCTCTCTCTCAGTCAGCCCCTCTCTCTCAGTCAGCCCCTCTCTCTCAGTCAGCCCCTCTCTCTCAGTCAGCCCCTCTCTCTCAGTCAGCCCCTCTCTCTCAGTCAGCCCCTCTCTCTTAGTCAGCCTCTTTCTCTCAGTCAGTAAGTCTCTTTCTCTCAGTCAGTCAGTCTCTTTCTCTCAGTCAGTCAGTCTCTTTCTCTCAGTCAGTCAGTCTCTTTCTCTCAGTCAGTCAGTCTCTTTCTCTCAGTCAGTCTCTTTCTCTTAGTCAGTTTTTTTCTCTCAGTCAGTCTCTTTCCCTTAGTCAGTCTCTTTCTCTCAGTCAGTCAGTATCTTTCAGTCAGTCAGTATCTTTCTCTCAGTCAGGCTCTCTGTCAGTCAGTCTCTCTCAGTCAGTCAGTCTCTCTCAGTCAGTCAGTCTCTCTCAGTCAGTCAGTCTCTCTCAGTCAGTCAGTCTCTCTGTCAGGCTCTCTCTGTCAGTCACTCTCAGTTAGTCAGTCAGTCAGTCTCTCTCGCTATCAGTCAGTCTCTCTCTCTCTCTCTGTCAGTCTGTCTCTCAGTCAGTCCCTCTCTCTCTCAGTCAGTCAGTCTCTCGCTCTCGGTCAGTCTCAGGGTCTCTCTCTCTCTCTCTCTCTGTCAGTCAGTCTCTCTCCCTCTCAGTCAGTCTCTCTCAGTTAGTCTCTCTTAGTCAGTCTCTGTCAGTCAGCCTCTAGCCTCCCTCTCAGTCAGCCTCTCAGTCAGTCTCTCTCCTAGTCATTCAGTCAGTCTCTCTCTCTCTCAGTCAGTCAGTCAGTCTCTCTCGCAGTCAGCCAGTCTTTCAGTTTTTCTCTCTCAGTCTCTCTGTCAGTCAGTCTCCCTCCGTCAGTCAGTCTCTCTCTCAGTCATTCTCCCTCCGTCAGACTCTCCCTCAGTCAGACTCTCCCTCGGTCAGTCAGTCTCTCTCTCTCTCTCTCAGTCAGTCTCTCTCTCAGTCAGTCACTCTCTCGGTCAGTCAGTCACTCTCTCAGTCAGTCAGTCTCTCTCTCCAGTTTCTCTGTCAGTCAGTCTCCCTCTGTCAGTCAATCTCTCTCTCTTAGTCAGTCTCTCTCTCTCTCTGTCAGTTGGTCTCTCTCTCTCTCTCGGTCAGTCAGTCTCTCTCTCCCTTTGTCAGTCAGTCTCTCATAGTCAGTCTCCAAGTCAGTCTCTTTCTCTCTGTCAGTCAGTCAGTCAGTCTCTGTCAGTCAGTTAGTCTCTCTCTTCTCTTTCCACTCTCTCTCTCTCCACCGTCATTCTCCACTCTCTCTCTCACTCACTCACTCCCCCCTCTGTCTGGGGGGCCATGGGTACATTACCTGCAAGGTCCGTGGGCCATCAAGGAAGGCCTGCCGGGCCGCCTGGGCCGCAGGCTGTACTGGGAGTACCACGGGTATAGCAGTTACCTCTCTAGCAGTGGCTACCCGTATCTATTGCAGTGGTCTGAAAAAGTGTTCTTAGTACAGCATGGCCAAGAATAGCTTGTTTTGCTGGCACATCTACACAAAAATGTTTTGGGAAAGTGTGTTTTGTAGACCAAGTTGCCGCTTTGCAGATGTCATCTAGGGGAATGTTCCCCAGGAAAGCCATAGAAGCCCCTAGTTTGCGAGATGAATGAGCTCTAGGGGGAATAGTTAATGTGCATTTGGCTTTGATATAGCATATTTGGATGCATTTAACAATCCACCTTACAATCCCTGTTTTTGAAATCGGATTGTCTTTATGAGGTGGGGAGAAAGCAACAAATAGTTGTTTAGTCTTTCTAAAGGATTTTGTTCTTTTAATGTTTCATAGTATTGCTCTTTTAACGTCTAACGTGTGAAGAGCCCTTTCTGCCACTGAGTCTGGTTGAGGGAAAAAAACGGGAGTTCAACAGACTGGTTAAGGTGGAAGGCAGAGAAGACTTTGGGTAACAATTTAGGGTTATTTCTAAGAACCACTTTGTTATGATGTATCTGCAAAAATGGTTCTTTTATGGTTAATAGCTAAAGTTCACTATCTCTTCTAAGAGATGTGATAGCGACCAGGAAGGCTACTTTTCAAGTGAGGAACTGTAATTTGCATTTATGTGGAGGTTCAAATGGGGGACCCATGAGTCTGGTAAGGACCACACTTAGGCTCCACACTGAAAAGGGTGGAACTCTGGGTGGAATTATCCTTTTAAGTCCTTCCATAAATGCTTTAATAGCTAGTACTCGAAACAAAGACAGATATTGCCTGTTTTGGAGATTGCAGCAAGATGTAGTTGGATAGATGTATATGCTAGGTTACATCGTTGTAGGTGCAAGGGATAACAGATAATGTTCTGAATCGAAGCATCTAGTGGATTGATTTTGTTATTTGTGCAATAAATCACAAATAGTTTCCACTTTGCTGCATAGCATGCTCTGGTGGTAGGACGTCTAACTTCTTTAATGATGTTCATGCAGTCTGACGGGAGATTGAGGAAGCCAAACTCGAAGACTTCAGGTGCCAGATCGCAAGATTGAGTTGGTTGGGATCTGGATGTCTGATCTCTCCATGGTTCTGAGTAAGAAGCTTGGATGAGAGGTGTGGCTTTTGATAAGGAACTACTGATAGTTCCAAGAGGGTTGTGAACCATGGTTGTTGGGCCAATGTTGGAGCAACCAGGATCATCGTGAGGGAATGCTGTTTGAGTTTCCAAACCACTAACTGAATGAGCGGGAGAGGTGGAAAAGCGTAAGCAAATTTGCCTGACCAGTTCATCCATAGCGCATTCCCTTTGGACAGTAGGTGTGGATGACTGGACGCGAAACTTGGGCATTTTGCGTTTAGGTGTGTGGCGAACAGATCTATTTCTGGGTGTCCCTACATGAGAAAGAATGGAAGAAGAACTTGAGGATGAAGTTCCCAATCGTGGATCTGCTGTCTTTGACGACTGAGCAGATCTGCAATTTGATTGAGAACTCCTGGGAGGTGTTCCGCAAGGAGATGAATGGTCCATCTCCATATGCTTTGAGCTAGATGTGAAAGCTGCAGAGAGTGTGTCCTCCCCTGTTTTTGTATGTAGTACATTGCTGTCATGTCTTACGGACCAGGACAGCTTTGCCTACGAGATGGAGCTGAAAGGATTATAACGTTAGAAAAATTGCCAACAATTGCAGGTAATTTATGTGGAGTTGTTTTTGCTGAGGTGTCCAGATGCCCTGAATGGTATGATTTTGAAGATACATTTCCAAGCTGGTGAGCGATGCACTATCTGTGAAACCGGGTCCAGGAACGGCCGCCCTTTGGAAAGGTTTTGTGTGTTCCATCACGGCAGAGAGCCATGCGAGCGCCTGTCCACCTACACCAGATCTATTGGCTGACCTTGAGCCTGGTTCCACTGACGTGCCAAACACTCCTGTAAGGGACGCATTTAGAGTCTTGCATAATGGAAGATGAGACTGCAAGAGGCCATCATCCCAATTAACTGCATGAACACTGGAGCTGGCAAAGAGTGTTGAGGCAAAACCTTTCTTTTCAGAGCTTGCATGTTACTTATCCTGACTGGGTTGGGGTATGCTAGAGCTTTTGAAGTGTCTATTGTAGCTCCTAGGTATTGTGTGCTGGAAGGTTGGACATGGGATTTGGTGAAGTTCACTGTGAAACCCAGATTGAGAAGCAGTTGTATTGTTGTGTGATGCACACAGCTGCTTTGTGACTTGGCTTTTATGAGCCAGTTGTCCAGATAAGGGAACATGTGAATATGCTGTCATCTTAAGTGATACAAAAGGGGATGATGGACGGAGCGTTTGAGCAAATCAAACACTCACCCCTAGTCAACTGATCTGGGTTTAATCCATCACCATTCTTTAGCTCACTCAGCCACCCCAGTTTAGACATGGCCATATGCAAATTCACCCCATGTCAACTGATCTGGGTTTAATCCATCACCCTTCTTTAGCTCACTCAGCCACCCCAGTTTAGACATGGCTATATGCAAATCAGTCCGACCCTGTGCCTCATGGGAACAGTCCAGCCCGAACTGCCAAGCCATGTCTTCCCTGGACCGGAAACAAGCATTCTGGAACCGGTTTCGGATTCATAATCCTCATCAGCCAGGCTATCTTAAATCCTGTGGCCAAGTGAGCAAGGGACTCACGTCTGGCATACCCTGCCAACTTAGGGCGAACAAAGTGATACAGGGTCAGGGACAGGCTGATTTGCATATGGCCATGTCTGAACTGGGGTGGCAGAGTGGGCTAACGAATGGTGATGGATTAAACCCAGATCAGTTGACTGGGGGTGAGTGTTTGATTTGCTCAAACGCTCCCTCCATCATCCCCTTTTGTTTCGCTTTGTTCGCCCTAAGTTGGCAGGGTATGCTCAGACGTGAGTCCCTTGCTCACTTGGCCACTGGATTCAAGGTAGCCTGGCTGAAGAGGATTATGAATCCGAAACCGGTCCCAGGATGCTTGTTTCCGGTCCAGGGAAGACATGGCTTGGCAGTTCGGGCTGGGCTTTTCCCATGAGGCACAGGGTCAGACTGATTTGCATATGGCCATGTCTGAACTGGGATGGCTGAGTGGGCTAAAGAATGGTGATGGATTAAACCCAGAGCAGTTGACTGGGGGTGAGTGTATGATTTGCTCAAACGCTCCGTCCATCATCCCCTTTTGTTTAGTCATCTTAAGTTAGCCGCCACTACTGAGAGGCACTAGGTGAAGACTCTGGGTGCTGTAGTCACTCCAAATGGGAGGACTTTGAATTGGTAGTGTTGTCCGTCTACCACGAACCTGAGATCTCTCCTGTGGATGAGGTGAATGGGAATATGAAAATAAGCGTCCTTTAAATCCAGAGAGGAGAGAGGTCGCCTTGTTGAAGCAGCTGTTGGAGAGTGACCATGTGGAAGTGAGCCGACCGAATGTAGAGGTTCAGCGGTCTGAGGTCCAGTATTGGTCTGATAGAGCCGTCCTTTTTTTGAATTAGGAAATATAGGGAGTAAACCCCTGTGCCTTGATGCGGCAAGGGGTCTGATTCTATTGCGTGTTTTTGTAATAGCGAGGGGAATTCCAAGCAATAACCATACTGGATAATCTGTCTTGCCAACCTGTCTGTTGTGATGGTATTGCAGACAGGTAGGAACTGTGCGAGACGTCCCCTGCCAGGAGTGGGATGATCGGGGGAAAGTGAAGTCACTGCTTGGTGGTAGGGGAGTTGCGGGTGTTGCCACCACGACCTCTTACCTTACCGTTGTTACCCATGTACTCGCCTTGAAAATATCCTCTGGGGGAGGTAGTTTGACTGGGACTTTTGTATGAGGTAGAGGGATGCTCTGAGCCAGTGGTTTCCCTGTAAAAGGAGCAACAAAATGACCCTTTAGAGGAAGGTAATTGCAAGGCCCCAGTGGACTTGCCGTCTCAGTATCCTTCTTCATCTGTTCTAAAGAAGTATTGACTGTGGGCCCAAAGAGATGTACTTGGTCAAAAGGCTGATTAAGAATAGTAGATTGCACCTCTTGCTTGAATCCTGAGATTCAAAGCCAAGCGTGCCTGCTTAATAAAACACTGGTATTAATAGCGCACGATGCGGTATCAGCTGCGTCGAGGGCACATTTGATAGATGCATTGGTTATTAACTTACCCTACTGTATCAGGTCGTTAGCTTTGTTTTTATATTGGTCAGGGAGATGTTGCATAAGCTTTTCAAGCTCATCATAGTGAGCCCTGTCATATCTGGCCACCAAAGCTTGGGCATTGGCAATCAGCCAATGATTTGCCGCCTGTGACGCGATACATTTACCAGATGCGTTTATTAGTTTTGCTTCCTTATCAGGTGGAGGAGTGTCACCCGTGCTTTGTGAGTTAACCCTCTTGGGTGCGTATGGCACTGCAAGACAATCTAGAGGGACCTGACCTCTGATGTAGATTGGGTCATTGGGAGCTGCCTTATATTCTTTTTGTCCACCATGATGTTGAAAATCCTGGCTCTGACTGGGTCTTTAAACACTTCTGGTGCATGTTTGAGCATGCCCTATAGCATTGTCATGGTGTGTGTAGGTTTTTGCGAGGGTGCAAATGTTTCTAGTAAGAAAATCTTCTTCTAATGGATCAGAGTGTAGTTGCACCCCATGGTATTGTTCAGCCCTAATAATTAGTTGTGCAAACCCAATATTATCATCAAGCGGTGATGGCCTGGAGGGATAGAGGTCTGGGTCATTGTGTGGATCTGGATCAGCATTATAGTCATCCCATGGATCTGTATCTTGTGGAATTGTATGTGTGTCATCATCCCTTTCTGTATCTGTGATCCCATCCCCACCTATGTCATCATCTTCATGCCCCTGTAGTTGAGGTGAAAATGTATGTTGAGGAGAGAGTGCTGGAGAAATTTGCAGATTTGGATCAGGTGAAGGATGAGAGGAAGGTGGAGAAGTGTTAGTGCCTATTTCCTTCAGTTTAGTGGGTATTTCTGAGTCTTCTGAATAGTCCAGTTTCCTCTTTTTAGAAGGTTTGGTGGTAACATGACCGGTTATTGGGTAAATGTGTAAAGTCTTTTGTTTCGGATCCGAAGGATCTGGTACAGCCTGTTTGGGAAACTGTCCTTTTTCGGCACTGAAGATTTAGGGCTTGAATGTTCTTTCGGCTTGGTGTCAGAAGCTTTCTGTGGGGTCTGGAACTCTAACTTTGGGTGTAGGAGCTTCCGGCTCCGAGACCTTTTTTGGCTCTGAAGTCTTCAATGTGTGTTTTAGCTCCGAAGGTTTGTCCTTTGACTGTTTCGACGCCAAAGGCTTTGGTTTTGGGCGGTTTTCGGTGCAGATGAAGAAGGGTGTGGCACAGGTTTGGTTTTGGGCTTCGGTGCCAAAGGTGACTTCTCAGCACCGGAATGAGATTGGCTCCACCCGAGCCGGAAGGCTTTTTTTTGGTTTCATAGCCGGGCCCGAGGGCGGGGAATCTGAAATGTGTTGCTGGTGCTGACTTGAGCCCAAGGGCGAAGGTGTTAGCGGAGCCTTTTGTTTGCGGTTGGTTCGGAGAGGTGTGTCGGTACTCACGGACTGTTTTGCTGGGGGACTGCCTCTTTTTCGATGTCGGAGTCGTCGGCTTCGGAGACGGAGGCCTCTCTTTCATCAGCTTCCTGTTCTGTATGGACATCGTAATTTGCTTCGAAGATGTTCTGAAGAAAACAAGTTACTTACCTGTAACTTTGGTTCCCCAGTATTGGTTACTTTCATAGATTCCCATGCTTTGTATCATTCCCCGTCGTCGGAATGGGAGCCTCGGTAAATAGAAAATACCATAGTAGTAAGCACAAAGTGAAAAAATAGGCCTAGGCCTCATCTCATTTTGTAGCTTATCCACCTCTTTTTGTAAAAGAGACCAAACTTCTGCAGTAGCCAATCACAGCAGCCTCACCCCACAGAACCTTCCTGAGGGAAGCTCAGAGCCTCAGATTTTCGTAGCCGTTGTGAACAGCTATCCACCAAGACAAGAAGACTGAGCTTTCCCAGGGGAGGCGGGTGGGCGCATGGGAATCTATGAAAGTTACCAATACTGGGGAACCAAAGTTACAGGTAAGTAACTTGTTTTCTTGCCCCAGTATTGGAACTTTCATAGATTCCCATGCTTTGTATCAGAGTAACTGTGAGAAGTTGGCCCGATATGCAGCGTTCGCTATTCTAGCGACCGCTATGTATCGTTCCAAACGACCCTTATGGTGATTGGTTGTAAGTCAACCTATAGACCAGCTATCCTAGTAGCGTGGATACGAGCAGTCTAAGGCTAAAGACTCGAGAGGGCGTGTTAAGCCAGCTGTTTACCACACATGTACCCCTTGAACACCAAGTGAAAGGACACCTCACAAGTGTTATGAAAATAAACAGGATATTTATTAAGATTCACAACAGCCCTGTACTCTTTATGAGGACAGGGTACTAAGCACAAACCAAATCTCTTAGGAAAATACTTCAAGTGCACAATTAAAACAAGTGCCCGAGGACACGGAAAGTTTAGAGGTCTCGGGCAGACCCGATAAGGCAAGTCGGAAGCGAGGGACTCAGGACCCTAGAGTAAAGAGGCTATGCGGGCACCGAAATGCCGAGTTACCTAGCCACGAGGGCTGCGGCTGCACAAGTCTTACAGGCGTCGGGGTCTTCGCTGACGAGCTAGGAGCCGGAAGAAAAAGGAGTTGCTGGCCGGCGACCAGTGCTGAATAGTTCGTAGAGATCCAAGCCTGGATCAGAGATCGTTGATACCTGAAAGCAGAGGGGACCAAGTTCGTACTACTAGCCAGTAGTCAGAGGGTACCCGGAGGGCACCGGTTGGCCGTCACCTCGACTAGGTGAGTGGGCGACGCTAGGATCTGCAGTCTCACGGACCAGGAGGCGTTGTCGGCGACCAGGATGGAGGTGCGAGCTGTCCCACGAAGGATGATGCTGTCGGCGTCGCTGGGCCCAGGATTGGGGCAACAAGCCTTGGCAGATTTCAGGGCCACGTGGTGGGCCTAAAATGGCGTCTTGAGGGGACCAGGAGGGTCCGGGGTGCTTCCCGCAAAGATGGAAGCAAAGGCCAGTCTGGAGCAACCAGACCAGCAGCGTTGGTTGTCGGATGTCGTCACAGGAGGGCACAAGCCAGCGGCTAGTGACCGGACAACGTGCTGAGCGGCGAGCAGAAGGGCCCCACGCAGATCGTGGAGATACGGGGAGGCTGCGCTTCGGTGCTGGAGCGGCTCAGGGTCGGGGCTTCTCGGACCCCAGAGCACTCACCAGAGAATTACTTCGATGGTCGTGCTGATTAAGAAAGCGTGCAGGTTTTGATGATGGCCGGTCCCTCGAGGTCTCGTCGCACCCACAGATCACAGCTGAGCTGATGACGTGGGTAGAGGTCAGAGGTGCCAGGGAAGCCGGTTCTCGTCGAGCTGGGCCGTCGGATTCCTTGAGGAAGGACTTGCAGCAAACCGCAGAGTTCTTAGGTGGTGCCCGCTGATGCAGGGAGATTACTCCTTAGTCACAAGGGAGAAATCTTGAGAAGAGTCTCGAATGTCCTTTCGTAGAAAGTAGTTCTTGATTCAAAGATGATCTAATTTGGAAGGGTCCCCGCTCCGGCCTTTATGCTAAAGAAAGGGGTGGGTACATGACTATGTCCTGCCCTAAGGGTGGGACCAGAAAGGGGGGTAGTTACACCCCTCTCCCCTGCCGGACCTTCCCCAGGCCAGGGCTGGCGCCCCTGGAACTGGTTCTGACCGGCAGATGCGTAGTGAGCACCGGGGTGCCACTCCGCAGTCACCTTCTCGCAAAAGCCCTACCTACCCAGAATACACAAACCCTGTCTGGGACGGTGCGAACACCGCCCTCGACAGGAAACCCTTTGTCCAAGCGCTCCTCGCTGGAAGGACTCCCAGCAGCAGGAGGTCAGACTCGTGTCTGTGGTGGCAGCATCCATTTTGTGGAGCTGAGGCTTTAGTTAACTTTAACCGGGGTTCACAGTTACGTACATGTCGTGTCCCTCTAGAAGGGCAGAATGCTAACCTCGTCGCCAGAATTGGTGAGGGGGCAGCGTCCCGATTCGTATGACACCTTACTCGACATGTCTTGATAACGCGACACCGAAGTTACCGATGTGGTACGCGTTATCATGGAACAGCCATTGGGTCTTTGTTCCGCAAGCTGCAACCGGGCTCGGCTCGGGCCAGAACCTAGTTCACACGAGCCCACGCACTCTGCCTTCAGGATTGTCAAGGCCTGCCATAGGAGTGACTGATAGGAACTCGGGCGTCCATTGTACGGTTAGATATAGGGCTACTATACCTAAAGCAAAGGGTGTTTACACGACTTCGCCCCAGCTGTCATGCAGCCAGTTGTGTCAAATTTAGGAGGCCAGCCAGGGGTGGCATAATACATGCTGCAGCCCCTGGCGGCCCTGGGTACACCTATGCCCTGCGTTACGGGGTCTGATAAGGTGGCCCAGTACCAATTGGTAAATGCACCTAGGGTACATGTCGTAATTTAGAAAGAGAACAGCCAGGCTGTGGGTCTGATCGGCAGGCCCACAGCCAGAGAAAGTCGTAAACCAGTGAAACAAAAGCAAAAAATCTGGGTGATCATGGGATTGCAGACCCTACTCTCCTACAGTAACCAGCAGTAAACAGAAAAGCATATTTTGCAATACATGAACCTGAAAATGTGACACATCTCTGATCAGAACAGTAGAAACACATAGGATCATAAAATATGACAATAATGCAGTAATACAAAATATGCAAATAGGAAGGCGGGATAGAAAGGAAAAAGATTCCTCAAAACTGCCTGGCCCACTGCCGCATCTTCTTTCACAGAAGAATCCAAACAGTAGTGGCGAGTGAAGGTGTGGACACTGCTCCATGTTGCTGCTCTACAAATGTCCTTGATTGGGACACCTGCGAATAGAGCTGTCGATGAAGCCATTGACCTGGTAGAGTGAGCACGAACTGCTCGGTGCAGTGGTTTTCCAGCCGCCTGGTGGCAAAATTGTATAGCACTGGAAATCCAGCGGGAAATACAGGCTTTAGAAACTGGACATCCCTTGCGTGGAGCACTGAAAGAAACAAAAAGCTGTGAAGACTTTCTGAAGTGTCTTGTTCGCTCCAGGTAGAATTTCAGGCATCTGTGAATGTCCAAAGAGTGCAAAGTTCTTTTCGCGGGTGTGGAAGGCTGTGGAAAGAACGGTTTTAAGACTACTGGCTCATTTAGGTGGAATTCTGAAGGCACCTTCGGGATAAACTTAGGATTCGTTCTTAGGATCAGAACATTATTCTTAAATTGTAGAAAGGGTTCCTCAATCGTGAAAGCTTGGAGCTCACTTACTCTTCGAGCCGATGTCAGGGCCAAGAGAAGAGCCAGTTTCCAGGAAAGAAACTTAAGGTCAGACTTATGAACAGGCTCAAAAGGGGCTTTCATGAGAGATGACAAGACTAGATTCAAATGCCAGGCCGGTGGTGGCGGCCGGACTGGAGGAAAGACCCTGAATAAACCCTTCAGAAATTGTTTGATAATTCTCGCTGACCATAGGGAAGGACCTGAAGATGAACGTCTGAATCTAGAGATGGCCGCCAGATGGACTTTCACAGAAGATGGAGCCAATCCAGATTTAGCCAGTGAAAGTATGTAAGGCAAGAGTTGGTGTGGAGCAGAAGTATATGGGTGTAAACCTTCTTTCCGACCCCAAACACAGAATCTCTTCCATTTAGCACGATAGGTCTTGTTGGTACTAGGCGCTCGGGCCTGGGCCAAAATGTCCCTACATTCCCCTGAGAGATCTAAACCTTGGAATTCTCGGAACTCAGGAGCCACGCTGTCAATCGCAGCGATTTCAAGTCCGGATGTAGAACCTGTCCGTGGGACATCGTTAACAGTGTTGGAACAGGATGCAGGAGAACTGGCTGGTCCTGGGAGAGGAGAAGAAGTTCCGAGTACCAAAACTGTCTGGGCCATGCTGGAGCGATCAGAATCATCCTGCACGGTTCCACCTTGAGTTTGCTGATCAACCTCGGGATCAGCGGAATGGGAGGAAAGGCGTAAACAAAGGCGCCTGACCAAGCAATCAAAAGCGCATTCCCCAAGGATTCCCGATGGTGAACCCTTCTTGCGAAGGACAGGCATTTGGCATTCTGGGGAGTTGCAAACAGGTCGATGGATGGCGTCCCCCATCGTGCAAAGAGCTCCTCCAGAACAGTCTGGTCTAGTTCCCACTGGTGAGAGACTGTCATTTGGCGACTCAAAGCGTCTGCCCTGACATTGAGTGTCCCCGCTAGATGTTCCGCTGAGAGGGAGACACTGTTCTGGATTACCCAATTCCACAGCGTCTGGGCTTCCTTGGAGAGGGTGGAGGATCTTGTTCTGCCCTGTTTGTTTATGTAGTGCATGGCTGTGGTGCTGTCCGTACGAACCAGCACTGCACGGTTGCGAATCCTCGGAAGAAAAGCTTGTAGAGCCAGACGGATAGCGAGAAGTTCCAGAAGGTTGATATGGAACTTGACCTGGACCGGACTCCAATGGCCGCTGACCTTTAGCTCTTGGAGGACCGCTCCCCATCCCTCCATGGAAGCATCCGTTGTCAAAACAAGGGGAGATGGTGGAAGTCGGAACGACAGACCCTTGCAAAGATTGTCTTTCAGCAGCCACCAGCCGCCTGCCTTTCTCATTTCCGGGGTAACGACAATCCTGTCGTCGAAGGACCCTGTGACCTGCCGCCACTGCTTGTCCAATTGTTCTTGTAGCGGACGCATTCTGAGCCTGCAGTGTGGAACTAATGGTAAGCAGGATGAAATCGATCCGAGAAGCGACTTGTACCTCCGAACTGTCAGCGTCTTTCGAGATTGAAGAAGCCGAGCTGAACAAATTAGCTTGTTTTGGCGCTCCTCCGATGGAAAGGCTAGACAACTCTCTGTGTCCAGGATGGCCCCTAGAAACCTCGCTGACCTGGAGGGGCATAGAACAGACTTTTCCTTGTTGAGTCGAAGACCCAGTTGCTCGAACAGCTCTTTGCATGACCGGACTGCATTGGACGCTTCTAGAGCAGATGGAGCCTTCAGCAGCCAATCGTCCAGATATGGAAAAACCTGAATAGCTTGCCTCCTGAGATAAGCTGCTACTGGAGCCAGAATCTTTGTGAAGATCCGCAGAGCAGACCGGAGACCAAACGGTAGTACCTTGAATTGAAAGTGGCTCTTGCCCACTGTAAATCGAAGATATTGCCTGTGAGCTGGATGAATAGGAACGTGGAAGTAAGCGTCTTCCAAATTTAGGGTCGCCATGTAATCACCTGGATTGAGGAGACGAAGGATGTCCTGAAGAGTGACCATCCTGAAGGACAACTTTACGAGATAAGTGTTGAGCTGCCGTAGATCTAAAATTGGACGCCACTTGTCCTTTGTCTTCCGAACCAGGAAGAACCTGGAATAGAACCCTTTCCCCTTCTGAGAAAGGGGTACAGGCTCTACCGCCCCCTTGGTGAAGAGTTGGTGGGCTTCGAGATGAAGGAGCTTGAGATGTTTGGGAGGAAAGGCATCCGGCGCTCTTGTTGGAGGAAGGTCTTGAAACTCCAACGTGTGTCCTTCTTTGACGATCTGCAAGACCCACTGATCCGATGTAATGATCATCCAGTTGTTGAGGCAATGGGCAATCCTGCCCCCCACTGATGTGAATGAGGGAACAGGAACAGTGGAAAGAGCCACCTGGCCGCTATTGTTTCCTGGTGTTGTCTCTCCTTTGCTGCCCCTGACGTCCTCTAGGCTGCTGGCGAGAGAAAGAACCCCTCTGAGAGTACTGAGGTTTATATGTCTGGCTAGACTGTGAGCCAGAAGAGTAGCGATTCTGATTTCCTCCTCTATAAGAGGAAAATCCTTTACCTCTAGCTCCCCTGAAGGGTACTTTGCGATACTGCAATGTTCCTAAGGACTTGGCTGTATCGGTGTCCTTTTTAATGCCTTGCAGGGCCTCATCAACGTGCTTGCCAAACAGCATTTCTCCGTCGTATGGCAGATCCAAGATTTTATTCTGCACTTCTTGCCTGAACCATGTGGCCTTCAACCACCCTTGGCGTCGCAGAACCGCCGAACCGGCAAGTGCTCGAAATGCGGTGGTCGCAATATCCATTGCGACATCAATGACTTCCGAGGAAGCCCGCTCCCCTTCAAGCAAAATCTTCTTCACTTCCTCTTTAGAAGAATCCTGCAATTCCTCTATAAATGGAGCAAGGTCGCACCACATCTGGCGATCATAGCGTCCCAGAATTGCTAAAGCATTGGCTGCTCTAACCAGAAGACTTGATATTGCTGAAAATCGTTTGCCTACATTGTCTAGGCGCCTGCCCTCCTTTTCTGGTGGTGTAGTCAGTGGCGTAGAAGGATTCTTAGATTTGCTTTGGGCGGCCTGAGAAATGACCGAGTCCGGTTTCGGCTGACCAAGCTAACATGCCGGACTGCCATCAGGAGCTTTGTACTTATTCTCTAGTCTTGGTAGCACCGGGAGGACTGTGGCCGGGTTGTGCATAGCCTTCAAGCCCTCAGACCAGACATGCTCAATGATTGGTATGGACCGTACTGATTTCCTGAATGGTTCTTTAAAGTCATATAAGAAACATTCCGATTGAACCATGGTCACTGGAAGCCCAAATCTTTTGGAAGCCCGTTCCATTAGGTTGTGAAAACCTCCAACGTCCGCTGGAGGCGAGGTATTGTTGTCTGGATCTGCGTTGTCCAGATCCGCCGGGTCAGTAGGATTCCAAGGCGCCTGTTGATCCTGATCAGGATCCGCTTGTTGGTCTGCATCCGAAGAAGCAGTGTCATCATCAGTATCGTGCACTTGCACCACCTCCTGTGGGCGCTCTTCCGGCGCAGTGGTACGCTCTCTTGTAGGTAAAGAGTGGTCTGCCACAGGTTGCAATGTCTGAGGCGGAGGCGTGGGAGGACGCACTCGTTGAGCTTCTTGAGGAGTAGGGAAACGCTTCCGGTAGTCCTGCAACATAAGTTGTAGATCCGCAACCAAAGTGGAGGGCATCGCCACCATCCCTTCTGGTACATGACGTGCAGGCTGCTGCAAAGGCATCTGCCTGGTAGTAGTGTGCTCTTCCGCATAATAATGTTCCGGAACATAGTGCTGGTGTTCCATCTCCCCTTCCTCAGAACTGACATCCTGAACCTTAACCTGTAGGTCAGATGGGCTATAAGCTTGTCCGAATTCACTGAAAGTCTCTTCATCAGAGTCATCCTCCAACAGCAGACTAGGTGGAAATTTCTAAACCTGTCGCGGAGACGTCATCTCTGGCGTGATTAGCTTCTTTTTATGT
This sequence comes from Lissotriton vulgaris, assembly GCF_964263255.1. Lineage (NCBI taxonomy): Eukaryota > Metazoa > Chordata > Amphibia > Caudata > Salamandridae > Lissotriton > Lissotriton vulgaris. The sequence continues at coordinate 838,861,691 of NC_141687.1, forward strand.
GAAAAAACAAGTTTTTCAGAACATTCCGTCGTCGACGTCGACAGCAACTCTTTATGGGACTGCGTCGACGAAGGAAGCGTCGACGTAGACACTGTCCTCGGCGTCGAGGATTGCGTCGTCGACGAGGTGAAACTCATCGTTGACGATGGTGGTAGCGTCGACGGGATCGTCGACGAGCTCGTCGTCAGCAACATGGTAACAGGCGTCGTCGACACCGTCGTCGATGTCGTCCTCGTCGTCGTCATCGCCGTCGACGCCAGCTTTGCAGTCATCGTCGTCGACGTGGAGATGGTCATTCTCGTCGACGACGAACAGGAATCCGGAGCTTTGAAAACTGTCGACGGTGCAGGCGTCGTCGACGCAGCCGTCGTCGACGAGCCCGTCGACGAGGCAACTTTCACAGAGCTGTCCTTTTTTACACTCGTCGTCGACGTACCTGATAGTTTAACCGTCGACGACCTCTGCTTCTTGTCTGAAGCGACCTCTTGAACAGAAGTTGAAGGCTTCTTGACCCCTTTATCCTTCTCAGAGGGAGGTGAAGAAATAGTTGAAGACTTTTTCACCTTTTTTGAGGGTTGTTGTTCCTCAGGCTTACCCTGCCTCTCCTTTTCACCGTGGTGAGGAGATTTTAGGGAAGCAGGCCTGTCAGACCTATCAGAGGTCCCTGGTAAGGCCTTGTGAAGGGACTCGCCTGAAGTAGAAGGGGGAGACCTACCCCTCTTCTGAGACTTCTTAGATGACACCATCGACGAGGAGCCCTCACTGTCCGAAGACACAATATCCTTCCGTTCCTTCATCTTTTGAAGCCATGTGAGGAGACGTCCTTCCCTGTCCCTCAAGGTCTTTGCTGAGAAGGATCTGCAAATCGGGCAGCCTGTAGGTTTATGGTCTGGATACAGGCAGTATATACAGTCCATATGTTTGTCCTCGACAAACAAAACTCTTTTTGGAGCAGGTGGCACAGGCTCTAAAAAGGGCTTTTTTCTCCTTGTCAGACATGACGAAAAAGAATCCAAGTTGTTGAAGAAATAGTCAGAAAAACTGAAGAAACTGAGCAGAGCTCAATGGAGACTCCCTTGCACAACGTGCAGTAGAAAATCTGAGGCTCTGAGCTTCCCTCAGGAAGGTTCTGTGGGGTGTGGCTGCTTTGATTGGCTACTGCAGAAGTTTGGTCTCTTTTACAAAAAGAGGTGGATAAGCTACAAAATGAGATGAGGCCTAGGCCTATTTTTTCACTTTGTGCTTACTACTATGGTATTTTCTATTTACCGAGGCTCCCATTCCGACGACGGGGAATGATACAAAGCATGGGAATCTATGAAAGTTCCAATACTGGGGCAACCGAGCTGCTTCCATGGGACATTTCATGATGACAAGCCAGACGGTCACAAATGGTTTTCTTGGACCTGAAAGATGAGCAGGCCTCGCAGTTCTTGTCTTCCTGCTCCGGGGAGAGGCAGAGGTTACACACCACGTGCAAGTCTGTGTGTGGGAACTTAGCACCACACCCGGGGCATTTTTTGAAAGGAGTCCTTTCCATTGACTGCTGGTGTAGTTGGTGTGGGTAGGCCCAACGCCCGCTTTGAAGTTCGAGGTTGAGGATATTATAGTTTTTTGAAGATGCACATCGAAAGGGAAACGGGATTGAGCCAATACCTTTGAGTGGTGAGGAATTGCGCGGCAAAGGGGGGTTGGAAGATGACACCGGCCTGGAATGCAGCAAACTACATCCAAACCAGATGCTGGAAAAAAACTATTTGAAGATGGAGTCGAAGCCAATGCGCACTATCACCCTAGGGAGGAGTCACCTATCTTGTGACTACAAAGACTTCTTCCAAAGACAAAAACAAAGAGCAAACATCTGAGCCCAACACCAGATGGCGATCTATGCACAAGTATATGATCTACAGCTCATTTGCCCCAACACAACTGTTACAGGAATTAGCTACACCCATTAGGAATTGCACAAACGTCACATTAAAGTCTGATGGAAAAACTTTATAAAGATACCTGAGCTGTTGCTGCTGCTGACTGCGGAGAACCCGGCCCAGCCGTTTATTCTCCAGAGTCCAGACTCTGAGAAAGTATGGCGAAGGGATGACGAGGTGCTGGAAGGAAGGCAACGTCATCACCTGTAGACAGAATACAAGTCTCTTCAGGAACATGAAACTTGCAAGACACTGCAAAATATTACAGATAGGAGTTAAGGTGCTCCCACCTCGCCGTCAAGACCTGGAACGCCCCACCTCCACACAGCGCCTGGTTACCCCCCCTACCCCGCCGATGATGAGCGCACTACGCAAACACTGATTGATTGATTGACAGCTAAATGGCAGGAATGTTTGTGGGTAGCATAGTGAAGGACAGGCTATAAATCTCAACCGAAATATTGGTACCCTGTGTACAGATGTGTGGTCGAACTGTTGTGTGCTTTTATAAGTCAGCATATTATTTTGTTGTGTTCTTGATTTGGTGTTTGTGGTGTACTGGTGTGGTATTATATTGTTCTGAGGGTCTTGTATTCAGTGTATTATTTTTTGTTGTGGTTTTTTGCGGTGTCGTATTGTTGAAGTGCTGAGGTTTTGTTATGTTGGTGTTTTCGTCAGTGTGCTATTGTTTGGTACTGTTGTGTTGTCTTGCTCATCTGTTTTGTTCTATTGTAGCTATGTTTTGGTGTGTTATTGTGTTGTAATCTTGTGCCAAGTTATATTGAAATATTGCAGCGTTGTGTCATTTTGTTATAGTATTTTGTATGCTGGTGTGTAGTTATGCAGGTACACACATGAACTATTACTATTTTGTTGTGGCTTTAGAACGTGTCGATGTGGGTTTGTGTTGTAGAATGTTTTGTATTGCTACTGTAGACCATCTCGTGCATAAAGGTTCATGTGTCACAACAGTGCGACCTCAAACCCACTTTCATGATGTGGTGGGAAATGATGTCTGGACAAAACAAAGTGCTATTTGCAAATGAGGATTTGTAACGACACTGAGCGCAAAATGTTTTGGGATTTAGACCACAGCTGTGTAACAAACTGCTGTTCTGGCTCAGTTTATGAGTCACAAGCGGAACACATTTTCAGATAGCTCTGGAGGTTAGTGCTCTTCTTGCTGCAAGTCTCGAGGCATGCTAGAAGTGAGAGAGTATTTAGGTGGTTATTGCACTTACTGAAGAGACTCTGTAGGGTTAAAGTCCCTGCTGCAGAGCACTTTGTGGAGCCTGCAGATCACAAGTTTACTGACCAGAAACATTTCTTGTTGAATTAATACATTTGCTGCAGTTATTCTTGTGCAACCTTCACATGTTGCAATCCTAATACAATAGGTCAGTGGTCTATTATGAACTTTCTGCAAACATCATCAGGGACCCTTCAAAGGACAGGACCGAATCTTTGAAAGTTTTTCACTTAATTTTTAACTTGCTCTTCTTGGTCAGTAAATACTGATTATCAGGTTGCAAAAAAAATGACACTTTGTATAAAGTGACATATAAATGGTAAATTATAATGAAATTACAACTTCAATCTACATATGTCTACTCCTTTAGATTTAAAACACATTTAGTAAAATTATTTGTTAATTGTCCTTGATTCAGAGCTGTGCTCACGGACAGAGCTAGGCAGTGGTTGAAGTGGGGGGAAAAGTAGGCGAACTTTGGGCCGAGAATCAGAGGGTGGGAATAACCCAAGGATTGGATCAGTGGGCGGAGTCGGAGGTGTGGCCAGAATGCGCAAAACATTCTCATTTTTAGTATTTGTTTGGCATTTCACTGCCCAGTTACAGCTTATTATGTTATTAATTTCAACCAATAGTTACACATGATTATTTACGCTGACCTCTCCCACTGTGACAACCCAGGCTGTTGTAGGTGGCTGGCCCCTTAAGAAGTGGAGCTGCTGTATTTGTTTTCTGGTGAAATGTATCCAAAAATCATACAGGGATTTTGCTCCCTGGCAAAGTTGATTCAAATATCCTAAAATTTTGAGGGAGTCAAGCGCAAAGGGAGAAATATCTACAAATGGTGTCTGGATTTGTTCAATAACGAAAACATTTCAAAAGCCATTAAATGCTATTCCTACTGAGAATATACAGCACATACTAGGTGTTCAATATGACCCTTATTTAATTTGATTAGTCGGCGCAATGGTTCTAGAATTATTGATCAACACTTTAGACAGGTTTTGATTTTAGAGAGATGCTGTGGCATGCTAAATGTTTGTGGTTACGTAATTCAGGGGATCTGGCTCTGTTATATGGCATTAGGCAGACAGTGAAACAGGTCTCTGTCCGGCCCTATATTTATGCCCTTAACATTAATGATAAGAACATTCATTCCCAAACAATGAATGTTAAAAATGTTAAGGTAATGCATGTCAGCAATTTAGTTTCTGTTTCGCTTTCACATATTTTACTTAAACCTGTATTTCCTAAAAGTTAACTATTTACATTGTGTTGTGTTTCTTTTTGTGCATCTTATTACTTTTTTATAGTGTATGCGTTGAACAGCGTCGCTCAAGGTGTTTATGATGGGCGACGATTGAGCGCTCAAGCGCTGAAGGCAGCGCAAGCTTCTCGCAGTGCCTGCCAGTGGGTTGGCCTCTCTGCAGAGCACACAGAGCAATTGTCATGTATTTCAGTTGCAATTTAAATTCTGTGCAAGTGTGTGAGTGTGTGTGTGTGTGAAGCAAATACACAGTTGTCAAAATAGTGACAAAATGAAAGTAAAAGAAAATAAAGTTCTTACGAGTGAGTGAGTGAGTACAGTAAATGTTTGGGAGCTATGAAGTGAAGGAGATGTGAGAAACTGCATTCAGGAAAGAGTGAAAAGAAGGTGCTAAAGAGGAAAGAGCTGAGGTTTAAGATATGCAGATGGACAAGAATAGAGAGAATAAGGGCACACATGTTTAACTGAAGACCAATACTCCTTCTATAATAATAATAATATTTAACATACAGTCTCACCATTTTAGAATTGAAATATTTCTATTATTTATTTACAACAAAATCATCGTTGTTACTCATTTATTTTAAACAGGACAAAGCCAATAGTTCTGGCAGGTCTTAAATGTAATCCAGTTGTTGTGTTATATTATCTGGGTACACTAACAGAAAGCTCATAGAGATACCAGAATACCGGTCAGGTGGCACACTATGAGAATCACAGAAATTTAGTTTACATGTATAAGCCACACCTGTTTTAGATATCCCCACTTTTTCATCCTACTCAAAGCCCTTTCTTCATATATTTCTATACACCTGATTGCAACCCACTGCTGTGTGTGCTTCATCAAGCCTAGTCTGAGCATATTCTTCCAAAGCTGATGCTACACACAGTGCAAGACACTGGGCAAGCACACACTTTAAAGGACCTGAAGTTGTTATACTGTACAATTCGCACACTACAGTAACTGTTGAAAATATTAATGAAGTAAGATATGGAGAGGGCCACTGGAATTGTGCTTGCATTACAACTTCAAGAAAAGCCTAGCCTAGCCTTCTTCTGTTCAGGGAACAACTCATCAATCAGCTCACAGTGTTATTTTGAACGTTGATGCTTGTACTTTGACTAAAGAATGTTATGTTTTAAACAAAAATATTTCGCAAACATGGGAAATTACCCACTAAAATAAACAAGTGCATATAACTTGGTACGTGCACAATTGCATTATCAAGTATTCAGTAATGAGGCAGGCAAACTCTTTCCTGACCAGCACGCCAACACACATTAAAGCAGTTTACCTAGAAAGTTAGTGTACATTTCTATATTATTTCAGTTAACACCGGGTGTGCGCAACACCATCTCTTTTCAACAAATGGGTACATTTGCCAGCTCGACAAGGCAGTTTAAAACTGCACTCACAGACACTGAAGTGGCAGATCAGAGACATGGCTGCAGGGCTACTCATGTAGTTGGCACAACTGGTGCTGCAGGCCCACTAGTAGCATTTGAATTATCGACCCTGGGTACATATAGTGCACTTTACAAAGGACTTACCAGTAATCATATTTATCAATCATAAACAAACCAATTAGCAATACAAATTAGGGAGAGAGGATATGCACTTTAGCACTGATTAGTAGGCAAAAGGCAAGATCTGTGGATAAACCTAAAGAACGGGCCAGATCCAACACTGATCTTGCTCGGAGGGGGAGTCAAGTTAAAATTATCCCTGTTGAAGGATGGGTGAAAATCTTGTACTGTCTGACGTTGTGAACTTCAGGAAGCTCCAAAATGAGGACCACCTCGCCAGAATCAGAATTCAACATCTATGCAGTTCCAGTAATGAGCGTAGGGTTGTTTTTTGAGTTGGCTTCAAAGCAGACGGCTCAGAATTGAACTGGCGTTGATGTGTGCCAAGGCCCAATACCCTTCGATTTGAGGCTTTTCTGGAGCTGAAAAGGGCTTGGAGTCCAGAACTGGACCCGAGGATTGGTGCCTTTTTTTCCACCTGAGCCATCAACGAGGGCGCTTACGAGGAGAGTCCCCAGAGGGTTGCTCCTAAAGTGACTGTGATGGAATGGAGGCTTTAGGAGATGCTTTTCTCCAAGGATCCTTTGTGTGGGTGAAGTGGGCTTTTAACCTATTCTTTTGCCTCTGGAGCTTTAGTGGACAGTATCTCTGAGCTCTGCTCCCCCACAATGGCTGTATGGCAGTTCCGGGGACAAACATGAAGTGCATTGTCCCTATATCATCCTCCTCTAACAGTCAATCTTGATATAACCTGATTTTCCTAGAAAAACCAGCTTCAATGTCCCTCTATGTCGAATCCAGACGCCATTGCTGAACATCTATTAATGTCTTGCATTTCTAGTCGAATGAGCTTTCATACCTTCAGGAGGTTGCTTCTTTGCTTATGTATAACAACCGATCTGGGTATGGTCCTTTTCTGACCAGCTCAACCTTTCTTCGCACCAGCATACCCCACGATGAGTTGGTCATCCACACTCTCATGGGCGGTTAAGATAGAAGAACAATGCTCTTTTTAGGTCCAGATAGAGTCGATACTCTTCTTTAGAGTGATCTAGAGGAGCGTAAAAAGTATGCAATTTGATGAATTGGCTTGCGTGGAAGTGAGTGAACACTTTCGGGAAGCTTGTAGTTTGCAAGATAAATTGAGATGTGAGGAAGCCTGGATGACAAACCCTGGAGCTCACTTACTATGCGGGCAAATGTATTGGCCACGAGGAAAGCTGTTTTAATTGTAAGGAGCCTGAGGGGGATCATTATGGAGAGGCTCGGAAAGGAGCACACATCAAGAATGTTAAACCAGATTAAGGTTGTACTGAAGCAAGATAAATAATGAAGGAGGAAAGAGATGAACAAGAACTTTTAGAAACCTATGTACAATAGGGGATTTAAAAAAAGGGAGGGCTGGTCAGGAAACAGCAAGAAGGCAGAAGGAGCAGAAAGATAGCCTTTAAGAGTGCCCAGAGAAGAACCCTGTTGGGTAAGGGAAAGAATAAAGAGTAGAACTTCAGAAAGGGAGGGAGAAAGGGGGGCAGCAAGGAGATCAATGCATTTTCTGCACACCACGTGACAAACCGTTTGCCAAAGGCAGGCGTATACTGTCTTAGTGGAGGGATGCCTGGCTGCCAAGATGATGTAGCAGACTTCGAACGGGGAAGGTCGAAATCGGTCAACGGCCACCGCTCAATCTCCACGCAAGAAGGCGGAAACTGGACAGGTTAGAGTGGAGAACCCTCCCCTGTTGCTGCAACAGAAGATCCTCCCGAATAGGAAGCCTGTTTTGAGGTTCTATGGTCATTCTCAGTAGCTATTAATACCAGACTCTCTGTGCCCAGTCTAGGGCCACATGGATGACTTGGGCCTGGTTGTTCTAGATCTTCTTGAGAACTCAGAGCAGGAGTGGTATAGGCAGAAATGAGCCCAAGAGGCTTGCACTCCACTCAAGACGAAAGACATCTCCAAGCAAGAGCGAGAGCTGGCTTTGAAATACAGCATGTAAAATTGCTGACAAGGTGTACAGATCTAACCAAGGCTTTCTCACTGTTGAAAGAGGCCTTGGACCCCCTCCGGGTGGAGATGCCACTTGTGATCCGCTAGGCATTGACGGCTGAGTTTGTCTGCTCTGGCATTCAGAGAGCCTGTCCGATGTTGAAACACCAGGGATACATCCTGGCATTCCAGCCATGTCCAGACAGGCTGGGCCTCTTGACAAGGGTGTACAACCTCACACCGCCCTGTTTGTGGGAGTACCAAATGGAGGTGGTGTTGTCCATAAACACATGCACTAGCCTTCCCTTGATGGAGGGTAGAAAGGCCTTTAATGCCAGTGGGATCGCTCAGGGCTCCAATAGGTAGATATGGAGTCCAGATTTTGCTAGAGACCAGAATCCTCTGAACTCCACCTCTCTCAGATGGCCACCCCATTCTGGGAGAGACATATCTGTCAATACTTTAAAATCTGATTGAGGAAGAGAGAGGGGTCTGGCTCGGACCCCATTTGAAGTTCCCTCTGAGATCTGGAACATGTCTGAGAGAGTTTCTTGATGCTGTGCCCACTGGAACTTCAGGTTTCACTGCTGGGCCCGCATATGCCATCGGGCATGAGTTGCCAGCAGGATGCAATGAGTCGCAACAGCCTCAAAGTCTCCCTCATCGAAATTCAGGATAAGAGGCTGAAACATCGGTATAATGGCCTGAATATCCTGCATTCCTGGCTCCGGAGGATAATCCTGAAAATGCAGCTGCCCTGATGAAAGGGAGCGTCTGAGAGAGAGTCAACTGTGACTTTGGGATGTTGAAAGTGAACCCCATCGAGTACAGAATGTCCACCATAATCTGGAGGTGCGAGACGACAACCTGGGGTAAGTCCGTCTTTAACAGGCAGTCGTCGAGATGGAGGAAGAATGGCACCCCTAATCTCCGTAGATGAGCTGCAACCACCACCATCACTTTGGTGAACACCCAGGGTGCGCAGGTAAGGCCAAAATGGAGCACAGGGAACTGAAAATGCTCTTAGCCTACCGAGAACCACATGCAACGCCGGTGGGGAGGAAGGACTGGAATGTGGAAATATGCATCCTGTAAGTCCAAAGGTGCCATCCACTTACTTGGGTCCAGACCAGACAGAACTTGAACTAACATGAGCATTTCGAACTTCTCCTTCTTGAGCAAGTAGTTGAGGGGCAGTAGGCCTAAAATAAGATGAAGGTCTCTGTCTTTTTTGGGCATCAGAAAGTAGCAGGAATAACAACCAAGACTCACTTCTGGCATCCGCACCCCCTCTATGGCTCTCTTGGCCAAGAGAGCGGTGACTTCCTGGTAGACAAAGGACTGAAAATGGAGGGAGAGTTTGTCACAAAGAGAAGTGAGAAGCCCATTCAGACAATTTGCAAAACCCACCAGTCTAATGTTATTGACTGTCAGTGGAGCAGGTGTTGGCGAATCCTGTCGTCAACTGGGAGCCCATGTTGCTAAGAAAGCAGATTAGGAGGGTTTGGAGGCTGTAGCTGCCTGAGGGGGGAGAGGACAGAGTCTAGTGGTGGAGGACCTGACTGCTGGCTGACCGATCCACGAGGCCAGTGAATACAGCGCCCACAGCCACACAGAGGCAGGCAAGTATTTGCGGTGGCTACAAGGGTATTGGAGCAGCTGGAAACCCCTTCTGTAGCCACAAAAGGTGGACTGAAGGTGACTTGAGGCCATCTGGCCAGAAGTGGTGTAGGCGGAAAGGCGTACAACAGACCGCAGCTCCACTCGCAACGAAAAGCGTCTCCAAGCGAGTGCCGCCTTGGAAATTCCAATGCGCAGAACTGATGACATTGCGCAGAACTGATGACATTGCGCGTTCTCTTCGGTGGCGAATAGATCTAACCAAGGCTCTCCCCACTGCTGAAAGAGACCTTGAGCTACGTACGAGTTCAGACGCCATTCGTGATCCATCAAGCACCGGCGGCTGAGTTTGTCCGTCCTGGAATTCAGAGAACCTGCCAGGTGTTGAACCACCAAGGTGATGCGCGACATTCCAGCCATGTCCAGAGGCGCAGAGCCTCCTGACATAGGGTCCACGACCCCACCCCGCCCTGTTTGTTGCAATACCACATGGGGGTGGTGTTGTCCGTGAACACCTGCACTACAATTCCAAGGACAGAGTGAAGGAATGCTCTCAGTGCAAGTCGGATCGCCCGCAGCTCCAGAAGGTTGATATAGAGCCGGGACTCCGCCGGAGACCGGAGGCCTCTGATCTCCGCCTCTCCCGTGTGGCCTCCCCAACCCAGGAGTGACGCATCTGTCACCAATGTGTGCTCCGGTTGGGGAAGAGAGAGGGATCTGCTAGTGACCCAATTACGATTCGTGAGCCACCACAGCAACTCTCGTGCAGAGCCCTCCGAGATCTGGATGTGATCAGACAGGTTGCCCTGATGCTGTGCCCATTGGAACTTCAGGTCCCACTGCAGAGCCCGTATATGCCACCTTTCATGTGTCACCGGCTGGATGCAGGAGACCATCAGGCCCAGAAGCCAGAGGGTCATCCTGACTGAAACCCGGCATAGAGGCCGAAAGAGTGGAATCATAGCCTGAATATCCCGGACTCGCTGCTCCGGAGGATGAACCCGAAACAGTGTCGAATCCAGAACTGCTCAGATGAAAGGGAGCTTCTGAGAGGGGCTCAGGTGCGACTTCAGTACGTTGATGGAGAACCCCAGCAAATGCAGGAGGTTGGCCGTAGTCTGAAGGTGGGTCACGACTGCCTGGGGCGAGCCAGCCTTCAGAAGCCAGTCGTCGAGGTAGGGGAAGACTGACACCCCCGACCTACACAGATGAGCTGCGACCACCGCCATCATCCAACGTGAACACCCGAGGGGCACTGGTAAGGCCGAAGGGGAGCACAGTAAACTGAAAATGGTCCTGGCCTACCGTGAACCGCAGGTAGCGCCGGTGGGCTGGCAGGACAAGGATGTGAAAATAAGCGTCCTGCAAGTCCAACGCCACCATCCAGTCTCCAGGGTCCAGGGCAGCCAGGACCTGAGCCAGAGTCAGCATTTTGAACTTCTTCTGGAGGAAGCAATTTATGTCCCAGAGGTCCAAGATGGGGCGCAGGCCCCCGTTGTCCTTCTTGGGGACCAGGAAGTAGTGGGAGTAACAACCACTCCCTACTTCCTAACAACCACTCCCTACTTCCTGACCGGGAACACACTCAATGGCCCTCTTGGCCAGGAGGGCTGTGACTTCCTGACGGAGAAGAGCCAAATGATTCCCCGACAGCCGGTGGAACCGAGGTGGCTTGGCTGGAGGGTAGTGGGGGGAGGTCGGGGGGGGGGGAGGGGGAGGGGGGGGGGACAGAAAGGGGAGCGAGTAACCGTGGCAGATTATCTGCAGCACCCACTTGTCCAAGGTAATGTCGTGCCAGTGGTGGAGGTTGTGTCATACCCTGCCACCCACCGGCGTGGGGTGCTCCCTGAAGCTCAGATTATGAAGGCTTAGAGGCGGAAGCAGCGGGGTGGAGGTGGACTGACCCGCTTGCTGGTTACCAGACCCGCCCCTGCGGAAGCCAGGTCCGCAGCCACGCTGAGGCTGGTTTTGCACAGGCTTAGTGGAGGAGCGTGCTTGGATGTTATTACCCTGGCCACGAAAGGAACGAAACCCAGACGTGGCAGGGATCTTCGTGGAAAGACCCAAAGACTTGGCCGTGGCCCACAAGTCTTTAAAGTGCTCCAGGGCATTGTCAGCCTTGTCGCCAAAGAGACGGGAGAGCCATCAAAGGGCATGTCCATGAGCGAGCTCTGGCCATCGGGCGAAAACCCGGTAGACCGCAACCAGGCATGTCGTGGAAAACGCCCTGCTCAATGAATCAGCGGTGTCCAGACCACAACTGATGGCAAACTATGCCGCATCCTTGCCCTCTGCAACCGCTCGGGGAAGGACAGCCAGAACACTGAGGCAAGACCTTGGCTACCGAATCCCACACCGCGTGTGAGTAATGGCCCAACAAGCAGGCGGTGTTAACCGACCGCAATCCCAAGCTGGAAAGAGGAGAACAACTTCTTGCCATATTGGTCCAGCCGCTTCGAGTCCTTATCCAACGTGGCCGTGGGAAAGGCACTCTGTGACGTCGAGGCCTGAATGACCAGGCTCTCAGGCGAGGGGTGGGTGGTCAAGAAGGCAGGATCATCAGGCGCCGGGCGATGATGCCTAGCGACATTCTTATCCACCTGCACCCCCGGGGCTGGCTGCATCCAAGTGCCCAAGAGGACTTCGGTAAGGGCTTCATTGAAAGGGAGCAGCGGTTCCGACGACATAGACGCCGTCTGGAGCACCTCCTTAAGGAGGTTGGTATTGAGGGCCACCGTAGGGAGGTCGAGATGGAGAGCCTCCACAGACCGACGTAACACCGTAGTGTGAGAAGCGCCCTCCTCCATAGTAGGCGATGGGGAGGCAAACCCCGGGTCAGAAGACACACAAAGTTCACCCGCATCTACCCAATCCTGCTCGGAGTCACATTGCCGCTGCAAGGGGGCCCTCGGAGCCGTCCCAGTCCTTGTCTGGCTCCGGAGTAGAAGGAGCCGGCTGCGGCGGCAGGGCCCGAGCCAGAGAGGGGGTCAGCAGGGGACGCACTGGAGACGCATCCCAATGTGGATCCCAGGCCGGAACAAAATGGTCCGGGAACCGGGGCGGGGTGGGATAAACGGCACCCAGTGCGGCGCAAGGGGCGGAGCCAAGTACAGTGCCGGGGCAAGAGCCAGCAGCGCTGCACCTTGTGGCGCTGTGGCAGGTGCCAAGGGCGCTGGATCCAGTGGCTCCGAGGCTGGCACCAGAGGCGGTACCACCAGGGCCACAGGATCTGGACATGGGACGCAGGGCCCGTAGGCGCGCCAGCAGGAGCCCGAAGCCTACAGCAAAAGTTACTACTTGTGTAACGATATATCTGTAAGAGACATTAGTTAGTGATCGATTCCTTACCTTAGAATATCCCCACGCGTCAGACTGGATCCGGAAAGTTTTGCGTATCAGTACCCTTGCGCGTTGGTAAGCGTCGTCTGCGGCTCCGCGTCCGTCATGGGCGCCGTGATGACGTCGTCGGAGTACTTAGACGCCGCCTCCGCGTGCTGACGTCAGTTGTTAGCCACAGCTTTTCCGCGCCAGAAGCGCAGAGCCATGACAAAAACCAACACTGGTGCCAAGAAACTAGGGCCCTGAAAGGGGATGACCTTAACCCTAGATATCGGTTCGCAGAACGGGGAGGATGGGTGGGTCGGTAAGGAATCTATCACTAACTAATGTCTCTTACAGATATATCGTTACACAAGTAGTAACTTGTGCATCTGAAAGAGACACGTTAGTGATAGATTCCTTACCTTAGAATAGATACCCCAGCAATACCATCCCCGTGGTGGTGGGTCTGCGAACCAATAATCACACCAGAAAGTCCTGGAGGACGGAACGGCCTAAGTAGCCGTCCCTCCGGACTGGACTGTCCAGGCAATAGTGTCTTGCAAACGTGTGCAGCGAGGCCCACGTAGCCGCCTGGCAAATGTCCTGCAAGGGCACACCTAGGCCCGAGGCAGTTGTAGTGGCCGTGGCTCGAGTGGAATGAGCCCTCAGCCCAAAAGGGGGTTCCTTCTTAGCCAAGGAGTAACACGCCTGGATGCACAAGATAATTCACCGGGAGATGGTCCGCTTGTGCACCGCTTTCCCTTTCTTAGCGCCCGCGTACCCAAAAAAGAGTTGATCATCCACTCGGAACTGTTGTGTGCGGTTCAGATAAAATGAGAGCGCACGTTTTGGGTCCAGACGGTGGAGCCTCTCCTCCTCTCTCGAGGGGTGCGGAGGCAGAAAGAAGGTGGGCAATGTGATGGATTGCCCAATGTGGAAGGCCGTGACCACCTTGGGAAGGAAGGAGGGCCTTGTCCGGATGGACTGAAAGGAAAGGAGGCTTACAAGACAGAGCCTGGAGCTCACTCACTCTCCTGGCAGAGGTGATGGCAACCAGGAAGGCAGTCTTCAGAGAAAGAAGGCGAAGAGGACAGTTGTGAAGTGGCTCAAAGGGAGCGCACATCAGAAACGTGAGAACCAGGTTCAAGTCCCACTGAGGCATCACAAAGGGAACAGGAGGAAAGGTATGAGTGATGCCTTTCAGGAATCTGTTTACGATAGGGGACTTGAACAAAGAAGGTTGGTCAGGCAGCCTCAGAAAGGCTGAAAGAGCTGAAAGATAGCCCTTGATAGTGCCCAGAGCAGAGCCCTGCTGGGCAAGAGAGAGAAGAAAGAGGAGAACCTCAGAGAGAGGGGCATTGAGGGGATCCACAGCCTTTGCTGTGGACCATGCCACAAATCTGTTCCACCTGCAGGCATATACCGACTTAGTGGAGGGACGCCTGGCTGCCAGAATGATGTTGCAAACTTCAGAAGGCAAGTCAAATGGCCTCAACTGTCGCCGCTCAATCTCCAAGCATGGAGGTGGAGACTGGACAGGTTCGGTGGAGGACCGTCCCCTGCTGCTGCGACAGAAGGTCCTCCTGAAGAGGCAGACGAACCGGTGGGTCGACTGACATACTGAGTAGCTCGGGATACCAGTACCTTCGTGCCCAGTCCGGAGCCACAAGGATGACTTGTGCCGGTCGCGCTTGATCTTCTTCAGCACTCTGGGCAGAAGTGGTATAGGCGGAAAGGCGTACAACAGACCGCAGCTCCACTCGCGACAAAAAGCGTCGCCGAGCGAGTGCCGCCTTGGAAATTCCAACGCGCAGAACTGATGACATTGCGCGTTCTCTTCGGTGGCGAATAGATCTAACCAAGGCTCTCCCCATCGCAGAAAGAGTCCTTGCGCCACGTCCGAGTTCAGACGCCATTCGTGATCCATCGAGCACCGACGGCTGAGTTCGTCCGCCCTGGCATTCAGAGAACCTGCCAGGTGTTGAACGACCAGAGTCACGCCCTGATGTTTCAGCCATTGCCAGAGACGCAGAGCCTCCTGGCAAAGGGTCCACGACCCCACTCCGCCCTGTTTGTTGCAGTACCACATGGCGGCGGTGTTGTCCGTGAACACCTGCACTGCGCTCCCTCGGACAGACGGGAGGAATGCTTTCAGTGCCAGACGAATCGCCCGCAGCTCCAACAGATTGATATGGAGCCGGGACTCCGCCGGAGACCAGAGTCCTCTGATCTCCGCCTCTCCCAAGTGGCCTCTCCAGCCCTGGAGGGACGCGTCCGTCACAACTACGTGCTCCGGTTGGGGAAGGGAGAGGGATCTGCCGTTGACCCAATCGCGGTCCGTGAGCCACCACTGCAGCTGTCTCGCAGTGCCCTCCGAGATCAGGACATGGTCGGACAGGTTGCCCCGGTGCTGGGCCCACTGAAACTTCAGGTCCCACTGCAGAGCCCGCATCCGCCACCGTGCATAATGCACCAGAAGGATGCAGGAGGCCATCAGCCCCAGAAGCCGCAGCGTCAACCTGACCGAAACTCGGGATAACGGCCCGAAGACCGGAATCAGAGCCTGAATATCCCGAACCCGCTGTTCGGGCGGATAAACCCGAAACTGCGCCGAGTCGAGAACCGCTCCGATGAAAAGGAGCTTCTGAGAGGGGCACAGGTGTGACTTCGGTACATTGATGGAAAATCCCAGCTGGTGCAGGAGATCCGCCGTAGTCTGGAGGTGGCTGACGACCGTCTGGGGCGAGCCCGCCTTCAACAACCAGTCGTCTAGGTAGGGGAAGACTGAGACCCCTAACCTGCGCAGATGAGCTGCGACCACCGCCATCACCTTTGTGAACACCCGTGGGGGGCTTGTAAGGCCGAAGGGGAGCACGGTAAACTGAAAGTGCTCGAGGCCTACCGTGAACCGCAGGTAACGCCGGTGGGCCGGCAGGACACGGATGTGGAAATACGCGTCCTGTAAGTCCAACGCTACCATCCAGTCTCCTGAGTCTAGGGCAGCCAAGACCTGAGCCAGTGTCAGCATTTTGAACTTCTCCTTCCGGAGGAAGCCGTTGACGTTCCTCAGATCCAAGATAGGGCGTAGGCCCCCTTTGCCCTTCTTGGGTACCAGAAAGTAGTGGGAGTAGCAACCACGTCCTACTTCTGGCCCAGGAACGCGCTCGATGGCCCCCTTGGCCAAGAGGGCCGAAACTTTCTCCTGCAGGAGCCGCAAATGATCCCCCGATACGCGGTGGTGTTGCGGTGGCATGGCTTGAGGGGTCGTCTCGAAGGGGAGGGAGTAGCCCCTCCGGACGATCTGCAGCACCCACCTGTCCGAAGTGACTGTGCGCCAGTGAGAGTGGTGATGGCGAACCCTGCCTCCCACTGGCGTCACATGGGCCGAAAAGCACGGACTAGGAGGGTTTAGAGGTGGATGCCGCGGGGGCAGATGTGGACTGACTCTGCTTGTTCCCCCGACCGCCTCCACGGCGGTTTCCACAGCCGCCGCCGCGCTGGACGACAGTTTGCGGCGAGTGGCTGGCGGCACGTGTGGGGACGCCCCTTCCTTGTCCACGAAAGGAGCGAAAGGCACCCATTTGCTGGCGCGGGCCGAGAGGCCCAAGGACTTGGCCGTAGCCATGGAGTCCTTAAAGCGCTCAAGCGCGCGGTCTGCCTTGTCGCCAAAGAGGCGACGGCCATCGAACGGCATGTCCATGAGGGTGTTTTGGACGTCTGCCGAAAAATTGGTGGATCTCAGCCAGGCGTGACGTCGTACCGCCACCGTCATAGCCATCGCTCTGCCCAGCGAGTCAGTAGTATCCAGTTCACACCTGATTGAATACTTGGCTGCGTCCCGGCCCTCCACAAGGGCTTGGCCGAGTTTGGCCCGTACCTCCAACGGGCACTCTAGCAGCACTTCCGCCACCGTTTCCCACAGAGAGTGGGTGTAACAGCCCAAGAGGCATGCGGTGTTGGAAGACCGCAGTCCCAAGCTAAGGGACGAGAAGATCTTCTTACCATAGTTCTCGTACCTCTTGGACTCCCTGCCCGGCGGGGCCGTCGGGAAGGCGGTCTGGGAGTTAGAGGCCTGGATGACCAGACTCTCGGGGGTGGGGTGGGAGGAAAGGAAACATGGGTCGCCCGGGGCCGGGCGGTGGCGTCTGGCCATGTTCCTATCTACAGGCGAACCTGTAGCGGGCCTGGACCAAGTGCCCAAAAGAACGTCCGTCAAGGCCTCATTAAACGGCAGCAGAGGCTCCATGGAGCATGACTGCGGCTTAAGGACCTCAGTGAGGAGGTTAGTCCTCACGGCCGCTACGGGGAGCTCAAGGCCCAAGGCCTTGGCAGCCCTCATCAACACCACACCATAGGTAGCTCCCACCTCCGAAGCCACGGTAGGAGGAGAGACTAATCCAGTGTCTGGAGAGGTGTCCAGGCCACTGGCCTCCCCAAGGTCTCCTGTCCAGTCCATGTTAGACTGGCACTCTCTGGCCAGAGGGTCCTCAGACCCCTCCCAATCCTTCTCATCCCTCATCTCCTGAGATTCAGGGTCGTAATTGAATGAGGTCGGTTCATAGAAACTAAAATCTCCGAACGGCGTCGAGATCGGCGCCGATAGGCGTCGTCCCGACATCGGAAATAAATGAAAGGAGGCATCAGGGACGGCGCCGCCCGAGGACGGCGCCGGAGGGGACACCACACGGCCGACGCCGGAGGGGGTCGTAAGGTCCACCAGTGACGATCCATCGCCCGAGGAAGGTCCAGCGGCGTCCTGCGGCGCCGGGCCCGAAGGCGCCGACGACGCCGGGGCCGCTGTACCCTGCGGCGCCGGGCCCGAGGGCACCGGCGGTGTCGGGATCGTGGGGCCCTGCGGCATCGTCGGGGCTGAAGCACCCAACGGAGTCGGGGTCGAAGCCCCCGACCCACTAGGGCCCCCAGACGGGTTCGCTGGGCCTGAAGGCGCCGCCTAACCCGGAGGAGAAAGGGACCTCATGGCCATAAGGAAACGCTCAATCTCCTCCGGCATCGCGTTCAGTCCAGGGACCGGGGGGGTATGGGGCCGAACGCGGCACCCGCGACTCCCGAGGAGCCGCGTGGGCGGTGTCACCCGAACCCCCGGCCGCATTGTGCGAGCGTCGGGGGGAGTCAGAAGAGCGATGATGTCTCTTCGACTTCTTATGCTTCTTACCCGACGACTTGGACCCGGAGGAGTGGTGCCGACTCCCGGAGCTGTGACGGCTCCGTCCCCGCGACCTGTCCCTCGACCTCCCGTGGGACCGGGACCGGGACCTCACACGGCGCGGGGCCGACTGCCGGAGTTCGAGTCGCCTGCGGGACCGCTCCCGCCTGGCCTTCCTCGAAAGGGCCTGACAGTCGGGGCAGGCCTCGTCGTCATGGTCGACGCCCAAACACGTCAGACACAGGCGGTGGGGATCCGTGACCGACATGGTACGGTCGCACTCGTCGCAATGCTTGAATCCGGGCATCCCTACAGGCACCGTCGGAGTCGTACAGACTTCGAATTGGATCAAAAGATCACCAAAAGTTAGTCAAAAAGTGACTAGGGAACTGCTCTTTCCAGATCTGCGCTGGCTGGCGCGGAAAAAAGAAGAACTGACGTCAGCACGCGGAGGCGGCGTCTAAGTACTCCGACGACGTCATCACGGCGCCCACGACGCCGAACGCGGAGCTGCAGACAACGCCTACCGACGCGCAAGGGTACTGCTACGCAAAACTTTCCGGATCCAGTCTGACGCCTGGGGATATTCTAAGGTAAGGAATCTATCACGAACGTGTCTCTTTCGGATAAGGCTGTCCATGGCAGCAAGAAACTCTTGCGTCTGTTCGGGAGTTGCCGACGGACCCGGGTAAGGCGGGTAGGCCGCAGAACTCCCAGGCTCCGGAGGAGCCGCAGGGGCGGAGCCAATGTCCCCCTCGTCTGCCTTCGAGGAGCGACGGGGGGGATGTCAGAAGGCGAACATGCTTCTTCGACTTCTTTTTATGGCGTAGCTTACCGGAATCTGAAGGTGCAGAC
The DNA here is from genome assembly GCF_964263255.1 of Lissotriton vulgaris. Lineage (NCBI taxonomy): Eukaryota > Metazoa > Chordata > Amphibia > Caudata > Salamandridae > Lissotriton > Lissotriton vulgaris. Next base: position 838,880,608 of record NC_141687.1, read on the forward strand.
TTGGAGCCCGAGGAGCGACGGATCTGGTCCCGCAAACGTCCTCTAGACCGAGAGCGATGGTGAGAGGAGTGCCAGGCCTCCAGCAACTTCCGGCGCCGCTCCCTCAAGGCCTTCCGGCCATGGCTCGACAGTCTCTGCAGTCCCGGGAGTCATGGTCGGTCCCCAGGCAGTAGATGCAGACATCATGGGGGTCCACCACAGACATATTACAGCAGCACGACCCACAAGACTTAAAGCCGGGCATCCCTACGTGCACCAGGAGACAAGAAAAGGAGACAAAAAGTCTCAAAAAGTATTAAAGAAATGACCAAGGTACGTGCTCAATGCGGATCTGCGCTTTCGGAACGGAAAAAGAAAGAACTGACGTCAGCGAGCATGGGTGGCGCCTAAGTTCCCTCTGTGAGGTCATCTCGACGCCAGTGACGGACACGGAGCCGCAGGACGCCACCTACTGGCGCGCAGAGGTACTGCTGAGCAGAAAAACTTTCCAGATCCAACCTGACACCAGGGGATATTCTAAGGTAAGGAATCTATCGCTAACGTGTGTCTTCCGGATGTGAGTTTTCCTTTGGAGGGAACACACTCTCCCAGCTACTAACCACAGCCTCCTGCTGTAACGGGTATGCTGCACGCTGATTCTCCCTAAGAAAGCATAGGTGCGAGTTACACTATTCCAGGCTCCTAATATAGCACACATAAGTAGGTTTTAGGGTGTTTGGTTGCTAGAAGATATTTCAACTATGGTAGAAGTGATCACATTATTTTAGTTGTTTGCAACATGCTTTAATGTTGTTTTAATAATATTCTGTCTGGTTATTTTAGTGGGGCAAAGCAACAGGGTGAGCCTTTTGAAATAAACACAAGCATGAAGTATCTTTTCTTAGTGAATTACTTGAATGTGATATTGTAAAGAACGAAATTGGGCTTTCAAATTAAAACTGTGACCCTGAATCCCGGTTTTGGGACTGTTAGTAGACTAAAAGCATATGTAACCATATAAACTATGTATCAAGTGGGTCTACAACAACCTGATATTTCACATTCAATTGCTGGTGCATCTAAGTTCCCTTGTGACACCTGTGGGTGTGAAGGAAAACCCTGTAGAGCTAAGTCAAGGTCTTATGTGACATGATGCCACTGAGCCCAGCAGCAATGAAATTTGTCTTGTTGGGTACACCTAAGCTTTCTATTGAAAATACTTCTAATTTATGGCATCCACTCTCTCCCGTAAAGAAACAGTTTCCCTTGATGCGCATCTATAGATTTGTCATGAAAATGGAGTGGTGTGTAAGTGGACTTCTGCTGGTTAATCTGGAGCCCAAGGGGCCAAGCAGAAAAGTAATGGTCTGGAAATCTTGAATCACTTGTTGGTGACTGCCCACTTTTATCTAGAAGTCACCCAGGTAAAGATACATTTATATTTACTATTTTCTTAAATGAGCGCTCCCCCCTCCATGCATGTTGAGAATGTGCTGAAATTCACTTGAGGCTGAATGGCAGGTTCTTGTAATGAAAATATGACTTCCTAATCTAACCCTCAGGAATTTTTACTTCCATACACTAATGGCATATGAAAATACACATGTATAATAGTCACTGCAAAATCCAAATTCCTAACTTGAGTAGAAAAAATATCTGGTGCAGAGCCAGAAAGTACAGTTTTTTCCTCATGATCCACTTGGTAGCATGTTTCACACATTATTTTCTCACGCTTTTTTTCTGTATCGAGAAACATCTCAAATAAATCCCTTTTAATTTTTGTGCAAGAAGGACTTTTTTAAGGCATGGTTTTGGAAAAGAATCTTATAGATTTCACTGTGTCACTTATACAAGCCTTTCCTGCGTGGGAACGCCTACCCTGAATACATTATACCAGACGCAGGTATAATGTCACAAAGGGCTTCACAACATGACACATCTCCAAATTAGCGCATTTTTTACGCTGCCGTTGCATCACAAAAGTGATGCAATGGCAGCACAAACGTGTTGGAAGGGGCTTGTATATCTGTCCCTAAATGTGTACAGCGGCTGTGTGTTCATGAATGTGGTCTTTTTTAAGTATACTGCTTACGTATTGTAAGGATATAAGCAATGGGCATTGAAACGGGTCCCTTCTGGGCCCTGTAGTCATGTCCTTAACATTTCCGGCAAAAGCACTCCCTAATTTCCGAATAATGAGTGTAAAAAGATAACCATGTTGTTCCTGTTTACATTTCACATGCTTTAATTAATCTTGCATTCCCTATGAGTGTTTGCTTTTTCTAGAATGTAAATTTTTTTTAGGCCGCATATTGCTCTTGTCTAGAGTGTAATTTGAATTCAGTCACATCCAGGTGTTTATAGCGGGTCAGTGCAGTGCAAGTTTGTCTCAGTGGGGCAGTATGGTGTTCAGTGGGGGAGAGGATGTGCCACTATTGTCAGCGCTGCTGAATATGGAACTGGGGAACCAGGTTCAGCCTTCATGAGTAGTCAACCAGACCACTCCCCCTGAGGGAGCACATTCTCATGCTAGACCTTAGAAGGCCCGCAAGATCTTAATAGCCCTGGTGTCTTAGCACAGCAGGTGCAACCTAGCAGTGGCAAGTGTGAGATAACCTTGAAGGCCTGGTCTCCATAATTCATTCTGAAGTTCACCTCCAGTCTTGCAGGCAGCCCTATGAAGCAGCACACCATAAAGTGACAGTGACTGTCACAGAACCCTTGAGCAGGGTGGCTCTTACGGCAGTGCGACAGCACCAGGCGCTGACCTGCCGTGGTCCGTAGAGGTAACAGTGGTGGGGCAGAGGGGACGGGTAAGGAGGGATTTCGAGGGACGATACAGCAGGGAAATTAAATAAATAATAATTTCCCCTCCGCATCGTCCCTCAAGAACCCCCCCTTACCCGGCCCCACCGTTGTTACCTGCATGGACTGCGGCTAACGCTGACTTCAGGTGGGGGCGTCGCGTTTGTAAGTATAATATGGTTTTAAAAGCACTTGCTGCCTCCTTCCTGGCCTCCAACAATTTTTGGTAACAATAAAAATGTCATGATAACTCCAGTGATTAATGTTCTTAGTAGAGAGAGATGGTGTTTAGTCTAGAGGAAAGGAAGCACAAAGGGTTAATGTGCCTGCTGCTATATGTACCATGCAGATCACAAAGTGCACATAATGTAAATAGGTCAGTTGGTTACTGCTTTTGTCACAGCGACATATTGTTACTGCAGTTAATAAGTTGAAATCCTAACATAGAACAGTGAGCTATTAACTGTCATGTAGGAGCTGAATGCAAACTGCAAGGAATAAATTAGAGCATTCTGTTTCTTTTCCCAGTCTTTGATTATCCGAATGTTGCAAAAAAGGGTTCATTTGGTGGGAAATCAATTCTGATTATTAAAGAGAACCCCCAACCATGGTATTACGTTTTACGTTCAGAGTTTGTGTTTCTCCAGACCAATCACTATTAAACTATGCTGCCTACTAGTATGGTTGTCATGTGACTTATACACTTTTTAATCCTTTGCCTTATGTAACATTTCCTATACAGCGATTTACACACGTAAGATTGATTGTCTCTGTGTAATATATGTGATGTAAGGTGCTTAGACACCCTACGCTGGTATTAGTGGTGCTGTAAAGTTTCTGATACTTTATTATTTTGACATATTTACATATGCTAACAGTCTCTGCAAAGATTTTTACTCATTAGTACCAGTGGAACATACAACTGCAGCAGTGAGAAAGGTAACCAGTCAACCTTTGCAAAGGGCCCTCCACTTCACAGCAGCATAGGTCAGGTTTTAGTAACTTTTGATTTGTTTGAGCTATAAACAATTTATTAGTTAAAATCGTCAGATTATGTAGGCTATTATGTATTATGTGACAAATGTGGCAGAGACATAATTATGTGGAAAACATTTACAAACCAGGATATTTTGCCAATTGATGTTTGAACTGCTCTTGTGGAAAAAGGGAGGAGAAGTGCTGATGACAGAAACTCTGTGGCTGGGAGACAAATGGCTTGCGATTCCACTTTTTAGGATATTTGGGATATTCTGTGATAGGAAACGTATCCCACTTTGTGAATGTATTTTAATGTCAATAACTCATATTAAACGTGTATGCATTAGTTAAATTAAATAAGGTAATAAGCTGTAACCGGTTAGTGAAATGGGAAACAAATACTGAAAATTAGGATATTTTTCTCTTTCTGCCACACCTCTGACTCCGCCCTCTGACCCAATCCACGGGTTATTCCCGTACTTTGATCTCTGCCCACAGTTCCCTTACTTTTCTTCCCCCACTTTGACCACTGGATATAAGTGTTCAACAAACCGCATAACTGGATAGGAATATCCTAATGTTTATCACTATCAATTAAAATCCAACAGTAGGAAGCTCTCGACAAAGAGAAAATAATACCAAAGCCAGTGTAGAGCACTCTCAAGAAGACTGCTTTTTAGTAGATCCACTCCCCGCTGTGGTGATCAAAATTATAATATCTAAATGGAATGAGGGAAAATAACCGAGGTTCATAGTTGAACAGCGTGTAAGACATTTACTTCGATGTGAAAATCTTGCCCTTCTTAACAAAGAGTTGGTACCAGCATCAGAAGCTTTTGGGTCTATATCTGCAGAGCTCAAACTCATAGCTAGATTGAGATGTTCATCCCTGTTTTTTTAATTATGCTGAACGTCTATACCTCTGTCACAATCTTGTTTCCCCAAGAAAGGATAATGTAGACAATGCACCGGCAGAGGAATGGTGGACTGCCCCCACTGAGCCCAATCCTTTCCGCTCTCCGCAGCAGGATGAGTGGGTGTCTATGCCAGAGACGATAGAAGAGGACGATTCCACCTTTACTACTCCCGGTCCCTTTAACTGGAACACAGCTTATGAAGATGACGTCATTTTCTCGGAGCCAATCAAGACTGGCTGACGCGAGGGAGTGTCATTCAAGACCCCGGAAGATGCCGAGGAGAGCCGTTCACCGGGACCTCGAGAGGGAACAGAGAGACACCAGCAGCCGATCCGGGGAAGCCATCGCGGAGGCAGGAACAGAGGAAAGTTCCAGGAGGCCAATGTTCCGGTGCTGCGCCCAACCACGCTCCTGAAAAATCAGGTACGCGAAGGCGTTGCCGGGTGGGGTGGGGTGCGTTGGGAGAAGAGAAAGGGCTGACAAATAGGGCTCTACTCAGTCTGTCCTCTACCTCTGAGATTTCCCCTGCACTAGCACATTTTTGCACAGAAGACCCGTAGAGCACTGGGGATCCCCACACACCCTTTCCCAATTGCTAAAGCCTGTATTGCATACTGATGTTTTCCTTATACTTCTCTTCTTGTCCGTGGGACTGTTTTACGCCCCCTCCCCTTATTGAGTGGGAAGGATTAAGAAGCAACAAGGACGACACCATAAGACCCAGGATAAGACGGATTATCCTATGTGCTTGAACTCTAGCAGCATATAAGAGACGTGTTTGTAACAGAAATAAACCACGTTTGTCTCAACCATGTCCCAGCCTTGATCCTTGCTCTACATCACAACCTCATTGAATTGAGATTATAGATTGAGATCTACTTGGATCTGAGTTTATGCTTGACACATGAGCAGACTACGTTTTCAGTGGGTTGTATAAAGAAATGAGTTTGATTCCCTCTTTCTTCTTCCACATTCTCATATAACTATTAAAGCAATAACTCATAGTTTCTAGAGTTAAGACTGTTTATCCATTAAATAGCAATATATATATTATGTAAGCTCCAGTCCATTGAATATCCCTACTCAAATTGTTACAAAAAAGTGATGTAGCTTTGGCTATCTTAAAATAAATATTTTTCCATGTACGTAGCTACTGTTGTGTAATCTTAATTTGTTGAGAAAAACTGTTAATAGGGATATATAAATATATAATGGTAAGAGACCTATTAAGAAAGAGACAACCGTTGAATGGGCACATTGACATTTTTTTCATAACTGAAATATAGCCTTTTGTTACAATCTCATATTATTCCTGAGGCGAGGGTCTGGGAGCGCAAGAGTGACTTGGACAGAGAAACATTTGGTGATCTGTACTGCACAGGAATTATACACAGATAAACCTTTAGCGCTGTGCAAAAGTCTCACACTCACTTGTGTTTTCAGATCTTCCAACGAACTCTCAAGCGGAATTTCAAGATCACCTCCATAGCTCAGCTCCATCTCGGTGGATTCCAAACCTGGGGCATCTGCAAAACAGGTGTGTCATACGAAGAGTGGTAAAAAGGACAAAGCCAGACCATTCAAAGGAGCAACAAATGCATAAACAGAAAATAAGCACTCGCTGTGTACTATGGAGTAAGAAATGGCCAGTCAGCAATGAACAGAGAAGAGGCACTTGCAAAATGCACACACCAGGCACGCGTGAAAATGGACAGGGTCCTCGAGAAGTGGGAAATGTCTTTTCACACCAACACTAGGTTAAAGTCCTGACAGATGAGAAATACATGAATTGTGTACATACTGCATATGCTTGCGCAGACAAGGTATACAGTAAGAAATAGCCCATATAACACCAAGCTCGCAGAGAAAAGGTGCATGTCATGTACATGAGCAAACTGAACAGCAACCAAGGACAAAGCAAAACGCATGCACAACTGATCCAGGGCCATCCAAGTGTGAGTCAAAGATTCACCTTTCTAAGATCGATTTTTAGGTTAAATTGTCTTATCTTCAAATCTGACATTTTTACTTTACCTATGGTACTGAGCTCAGGTAACACAATTGAATGGCCATATGCTAACTAGCAGTGCTGTGCTGTGCCGAGAAATAGAATTATTACCAGTATTGTTAAGATGATCAAAGCATACTAATGTGCAATGACAATCCATCAATACTGCCTTACCTATAATATGACAGAGTTAAGACAAAGTAAGGAAGGCAAACTCTTAGTCCCACATCTTTCATAATAGCAGGTTTCTATCATATTTACAGGAGAAGTTAGCAGATTAAACTTAAATCAGGAGAGACTATTTACAAAAAACAAAAAAAGTACTTGGATCTATAACCACTAATTAAACATCTAAACTTTAAGCCTTAGCCTTAATGTCCACCCTTTTCCTGCGCACTAAGCAGGCCATAAATATTTGTGTGGGTTGGGAACTGCTGTTTACCATCAGTGCCCCAGGACCACCAGTACACTTGCACACTAATTAACTACTTTATTATTTTGTTTTTTAAATCATTTTATTGGCATTTAAGTGAATATAAAACTTTCACAAGAGCAATACATAACTGTAAACTAAAGGATCTTCACTATTCTACAGTCAATTAAGCACATATGTTCAGTACATGATTTCCTGCATCCCTCACCCAGCAGTCTCTGGATTGGTTACTATGTACCATCGAAAGGTCAGTAACCCAGACCTGCATCTTTTATGGGTGTGTCAATCTGAATCTCTCCTTCCCTGGCCCCGATACTGAGGCTGGTTGCACCATATAGTCTGTGGCAGGTCTTGAGCCCAGCCCTCCATTTGCTGATACTGTTGGAAACAATTATGCTCCAGTTTTGTACAATGTTCCTTTTTGCTAATATCATCACCAGACCAGTAGAGCCACATGTGCCTGCATGTATCCCTCATACTACAGAATGAACAGTAGAACTAAGTTTTGAGTTAAGTCAGGTTGGTGGCCTGGAACTCCCTGGAATGTTTGAACAATGCCTTTCCATAAGGGGCAAATGCATGGAGGAGGTTGCCCTGTTCAGTCGGGCCCACAAGGCACGTTGAAGTGGACACCTATACTTATGCCATAAACATGTTGAGGTGAACTAGATCCTATGCCGGGATATAGCTTATATCTGGTGGAAATCACTATTTCAGCACCATGAATGCAAATGCCCGTTCTTCCTCCTGAAAGGGGCCCAAATCCACCTCTCATGCCTGTCTCAGTTATGAAATGTGTCCTGGGTGTGTATAACAAGGAATCTATAGTTCTACAAATCTTTCACATTGCGGACATTTTGGCTTCCAAAGGTTTGAACTAAACAAAAAGGAATGCCACTACTGATCCAAGCTTTGACCTAATTTATTACATAGCCACATAGACCTAAACGAACATGACCATTGAGTTGATTCTAATCTCAGTTTTTTATTTTCGCAAAGATTCTTCTGCTTTTTAATGAATTGATTTGACAAAAAATATTCACACTTTATACATTACAAAATACAATACAAAGAAGATCCCACATCCTCATAATTAAACATCTCACATAAAACGCATTCAAACTGACAATCTAATTTTCACATATCCACTGACACACTCCACTTCATACTAGACACTCACCATCCTTCCATACTAACCAAGCTGTAATCGTTTTTTATATATTCAACATAAATATTTTTGTTGAAACAATATATAACAACAAGATCTATGGTGCACAGATTACAAAATTATTCTAAACATCAAAACCACTTTCAATGATACAAAATTGCTCTAAATTTCACTGATGCCTCTAATGGAGTACCTCGTGGCGCCGTAGCTTCCATCAAATTAGTGGATTTAGTCACTGCAATCTTCTTTCTTTTAGGGGCAACAGTCCTTACTCTCGTCTGTTCCGATATCGAATCGGGGTGTCGGGCAGCTGCTTCCGAGTTCGTAAGTCGGTCGCGCGCATTTTAGTGACGCAATTGCGTTCATTTTAATGCCGCTGTCGTATCTCCCAGCACCGCTATGTTGCGAATTTTGGGTGATGTAGTCCGAATTTAATTATTTCAAAGAACGAAGGTTGCAGTGACTAAATCCACTAATTTGATAGAAGCTACGGCGCCACGGGGTACGCCATTAGAAGCATCAGTGAAATTTAGAGCACAATTCCCCGCTTCAAGGAATCTTGGAGTGGCCGGGGATATCAGTGTGATTTGAATCTTTGATCATGTGGTCAGAAGTGAAATAGATCGGCTGATCTATATAAAGACAGCAAGCTTGTTGGTCCTCAGGAGAACACCATTCACTTGGGGTGTTCGAAACGCATCGACCTGCTAGTTGTGACCTAGAGAGTGTTTTTGTATCATTGAAAGTGTTTTTGATGTTTAGAAATCTGTGCACCGTAGTTCTTGTTATTATTTATTGTTTCAACTAAAATATTTATGTTGAATATATAAAAAACGATTACAGCTTGGTTAGTATGGAAGGATGGTTGAGTGTCTAGTATGAAGTGGAGTGTGTCAGTGGATATGTGAAAATCAGATTGTCAGTTTGAGTGAGTTTTATGTGAGATGTTTAATTACGAGGATGTGGGATCTTTTTTGTATTGTATTTTGTAATGTATAAAGTGTGAATATTTTTTGTCAAAACAATTCATTAAAAAGCAGAAGAATCTTTGCGAAAATAAAAAACTGAGATTAGAATCAACTCAATGGTCATGTTCGTTTAGGTCTATGTGGCTATGTAATAAATTAGGTCGAAGCTTGGATCAGTAGTGGCATTCCTTTTTGTTTAGTTCAAACCTTTGGAAGCCAAAATGTCCGCAATGTGAAAGATTTCTAGAATCTATAGATTCCTTGTTATACACACCCAGGACACATTTCATAACTGAGACAGGCATGAGAGGTGGATTTGGGCCCCTTTCAGGAGGAAGAACGGGCATTTGCATTAAAAAGCTGAAAAATCTTTGCGAAAATAAAAAACTGAGATTAGAATCAACTCAATGGTCATGTTTTGTTTAGGTCTATGTGGCTATGGTAAAAATAACGTCGAAGCTTGGATCAGTAGTGGCATTCCTTTTTGTTTAGTATTGATTGTGGCTCAGCCCTACTGAGTATGAGTCCAAACCTTGGTTGTTTTTTTCCAAAGATTGAAGACAGGCGCCTCTTCCAATGTGGCAAATTGTGATTAATGGCTTGTTTGAGCTTTACAAATTTATGTACATTGAACTTTATCATTGATTTGCCATATTTTCCCACACAGACCCTTTATGTGGGACATACAGCTTTGCTTGTTGTATGAGATATTTGGAAAACCTGTATGTTTGTTATAAATGCGGTTTATTAATGTGATGTTAATTTCTTACACGTATTTACCTAAATAGTAAAACAGATTGAATGATGGTCTTTTTTGAACAATTTTGTGTTAATAAAAAGATTTTGTATTGATAATCCGTACACTGAGTCTTCTCCTGTTCGTTTAGAATGATGGTCTTGTACATCCAATAGACCAGTAGTTTCCTAGGGAGCTTTTTTTTAACATTTATTTAAGCTCTAGGCAATGAGAGACTTGTGAGTGCATTAATCCAAATTTCTCTTAAAGTTACTCAAATGACTTCATCTGGCCAGAGGGGGCTATTGTCCCTAGCAGTGACATTTTAAGTCTATGAGGTTACATCTGCCATGCCAAGCCCTTCATTGGCACTCTCGGGACCCCATTTTGCAAGACAAAAAATCTCATCAAGGACATGAGGCTCTTTAGAAAACAGGGGGGAAGTCAAAAAATATACTTTTGACAAACATATATCACTTTGGACAGGAACATCCATTTGACCAATGCCACCCAACCTACCAGTGATAGTGGAAGGGAGGAACATTGAAGGGTGCCTAGTATAGGCAGTATATTTTCAGACCATACGGACTCCTTATTGGCTCTTAAAAACCTGGATACTTGAACCAGTCATGTTTATCTGAATTCCTGCCTGCTCAGTCCAGGCAATCACATCAGATGTGACATTAAGAGGGAATAATTTACATCTGGTGCAGTGGGCCCAGAGCAGAGAGTGGGTGTCAAACTAAACAAGGATTTGTATGACCCGTGGTCCTGAGTCAAGGAGATTTCACAGGTGTGTCAAGAGATTACCAACCTATAAGGACACGCTTCCCTCTGTGGGTTGTGACGCGCAAAGGACTGCCAGCTGTGTGGCTTCTCTGGGTTTCTGGATGAAGGGTCCAATTGCCAGAGTGAGTAACAGTGGTGAGAATTGGTTTCCCTGATAGGTGCCCTGCCGTATGGTGAAAGAATCTGAAAGGGCTCCTTGCTTACTCATCCACACAATTGTTTTTTTAAACAGCAGACAAACAAAATAAATAAGGGTTAGGTTGAAGCCCATATGAGTGAGATGTAGGACTAGGTAGTCTCAAGTGAAGTTACTAAAAGCCTTTTTAGGTCTCGCCTGATTAGGTTTAAGCCCATATGAGTGAGACGTAGGACTAGGAAGTCTCAGGTGAAGTTACTAAAAGCCTTTTTAGGTCTCGCCTGATCCAGCACATGCGCTCGTCTGGCCGAGACATTTAGTAGGTGAGTTTTCAAAGTGCTACTGGCGTGCTACACGCTTGCGTTCATGCGAGTGTGCACACGCGCGCAGCCGCCATCTATTTCCTCCGTCACAGGTCATTAAGTTGCTTGCTTTTATTTCCCTTGCTTTCCCCTCTGCCCCCGTCTGATCACTTTCGTTTGAATCCAAATGTAAATTACCATGGTGTGCAAACTTTTTCGCATTGCATCAAAATAGTCTTATTATTATTAGTCTTATGAATAAACTTATTGGTCTCAAACTTTGTAGTCTTTCCGTGCACGACCACGTATTTACTCTGCTGGTCAATGCTTAACAACTATACAGATTGGCATGTTTTTATTTCCTGAGCTTTCCCCTCTGCCTCCGTCCGATCACTTTCACTTTCGTTTGAATCCAAATGTAAATTACCGTGGTGTGCAAACTTTTTCGCATTGCATCAAAATAGTCTTATTATTATTAGTCCTATGAATAAATGTATTGGTCTCAAACTCTGTAGTCTCTTCCGTGCACGGCCACGTATTTACTCTGCTCGTCAATGCCTACAAACTATACACATTGGAATCAGACCTAATTTAATTGCTCCAAAAACGCAAATTGAATGGATTACAGTAGGCACACACACCCAACCACACTGACAACCACACCCACACAACCACACCCACAACAAAACCCACAACCACACACACGACACCCACAACCACACAAAACCACACACACACACAACCACACACACACAACCACACACACACAACCATACAACCACACACACACCACAACCACAACCACACACCCAACCACAACCACACAAAACCACACACAACCATGCACTCAACTACACACAACCACACACACACACACACAACCACAACAAACCCCAACCACACCCATGCACTCAACTACACACAACCACACACACACAACCACAAAAAACCCCAACCACACCCACAACTACACATAACCACAACCACGCCCAACCACACCCACAAACACACGCCGAACCACACCCACAACCACACACACATCAGACATACAACCATACACACACAACCACACAAAACTCCAACCACACCCACAACCACAACCAACCACACACAACCACATGCCCAACCACACACACACACACAACCAACCAAACACACACACACACACACACACCAGACACACAACCACACAAAACCCCAAACACACACCCAACCACACCCAAGCACGCCCAACCACACACACAACCACGCCCAACCACACACAACCACATGCCCAACCACACACACACAACCAAACACACACACACACCACCACCACACAAACAAAACCACACACAACCACAACCAAACATACACAACCACACACACACAACCACACACACACACAATCGCACACACACAAACAACCACACAGGTCACACTTGTTTTTATTTCCTGTGATTTCCCCTCTGCCTCCGTTGGATCACTTTCACTTTTGTTTGAATCCAAATATAATTTACCATTTACACACACACAGCCACACCCAAACACACAATCACACACACACCATACACAACTACACATACAACCAACCACGCCCACACCGACACACAACCACACCACCACACACACAAAACCACACACAACCACACACACAACCACAATTAAACACAACCACACAAAACCACAACCATACCCAACCACACAAAACCCCAACCACACCCACAACCACGCCCAACCACACACACAACCACACGCCCACTACACACCCACCACACACACAACCACACCCAAACACACAACCACACACACAACCAACCACACACACCCAACCACACCCACACCTACACAACCACACACCAACAACCACACCACCACACACAACCACACACCCACAAAACCCCAACCACACCCACGCCCAACCAAACACACAACGACATGCCGAACCACACACACAACCAAACACACACAACCACACAAACACGCCAGACACACAACCACAACCGCACAAAACCCCAACCACACACACAACCACATCCAACCACATGCCCAACCATACACACAGCACACACAACCACACACAAAACCAATGACAACTACAACCACAAATCCACATAACCACACACACACAACCGCACACACACAAACACAGCCACCCAAAACCCCAACCACACAAAACCCCAACTACAACCACGCCTAACCATTCACACAACCACGCCCAACCACACACACACCACACACACTCACAACCACACACACACAACCACCACACACACACACACAACCACAACCACACACAACCACACACAAAAACACAAACAAAACTACACAGACAATCAAACACACAAACAAAACTACAGACACAACCACACACAACCACATACACACAACCACACAAAACCACAACCAACCACACACACGCCCAAACACACAACTACATACACACAACCACATACACAACCACATACACACAACAACCACACAACCTCACACACACCCACAACCACACCCACAACCTCACACACAACCTCACACTCATCCACACACACACAGCCACACACACAACCACAAACACAACCACAAACACAACCATGCATACACACACAACCACACAACCACACACCAAACACACAAACACACAACCGCAATCACACACAACCACACAACAAATACACACACACAACCACAACACCACAGCCACACAAACACAACATACACAAATACAAGCATAACCACAACCACACACACAACCACGCCCAACCACACAACTACACACACAACCACATACACACAACACCCACACACAAACAACCACAGAACCACACACACAACCACACACACACACACACAACCACAAACACAACCACACACAAACACACCCACAGCCACACGCCCACACCCACACACACCCACCCACCCACCCACAACCACAAGCACACACACAACCACAACAAAAGGTTTTATGAAAAATGGACTCTTTTAAATTCTGATTCCACCACAACACCCTGTTTTTTTGGCTGTCAGCTGTGAAAAGGAAACCAATATTGCCCCCATGTTTATTATTCTGTATTGTCGGTTCAGTTCTGGGGTAATTTTTTTACTTTTTTCTAGTTCATTGCGAATCTTACCATTACTAATTCAAATTGTGTTAGCTTTGGCTTATTTGTAATGCAAACTTTATCTCTATAAGTTGCTGTAACAAGCTGCAAGTCCGCTACGGAAGTCCATTCATTTGCTAATTATTTTCCACATAAGGCTGCACGACCATAAAGTGGAGTTTTCAGGATTTTGAATAGTTTCTTGTTTGAAGATGTTACTCTCTCCTGTGCACCTCACTCCTGTACTAAGGTAACGAGTGACCTGGCACCCGCCTTTCAGAGGTTCTTGCATCCACACAAGTCTGGCCTGGCACTGGTGCGTCCCAGCCTGGCACACACCGGGTGATGATCTCTGCACCTCCTTCTAGACCCCAGCTCACTACTGTTTGCAGTCTGTCACTCACCCTTCACCTCCCTGGCACTCACCCTTCTCCCCTCAGGCCTGGCAGTCACTCCTCCCACCTGGCACTCACCCTTCTCCCTCTCTGGCACTCAGCATTGACTCTGCGTGACACTCAACTGTCACCTCCCTGACACTCACCCAGATCCCTCCTGGCATTCACTACTCGCCCCCTTGGCACTCACCCTTCACCTCCATGGCACGAGCCCTTCATCCCCCTGGTCTGGCAGCCACCCTACACCCCTTGCACTCACCCTTCCCCTCCCTGCACTCACCCTTGACCCTCCTGACTCTTACGTCTCACCTCCATGGCACTCAACCTTCATCTCCCTGGCACTCACCCTTCATCCCCATGACCTGGCACTCAACCTTCACCTCCGTGGCACTAGCCTTCATCCCCCTGGCCTAGCAGCTACCCCTCACCCCTGGCACTCCACCTTCTCTGCACTCACCCTTCCCCTCCCTGGCACTCACCCGTGACCCTCCTGGCTCTTACGTCTCATCTCCCTGGCACTCATTCCTCACCTCTCTGCCACTCACCCTTCACCCCCATGGCCTGACAGTCACCCTTGTCATTTTGGTATTCATTCCTCACCTCCCTGCCACTCACCCCTGACCCTCCTGGCACTAGCCTGGTTTTCCTCAAGAACAAAAAATAACAAACATTGGCATAGCCAATAGGTCTCGCCTTTGGGATCCTTTAAGTGTTTAGCCATGCAACAGTTGAGGTTGTTGCAACAAGGATATTGTGCTGCCTAACTAAATACTTATAAGGTCTCAAAAGTGAGACCTATTGGCTATGCCAATGCTTGTTAAATTCTATTAGTAGTATTGCAAGGGGTTTCAACATTCTGTTTCCCAAGGACAGTGCGTTGAACAGCCACCATACGCTATGGTGCATGTATTTATTTGGGATGAAGCCACTTTGGTCTTGATAGACCAGTTCATTAATAATCGTAAGGCGGAGGTTTACTAGGACTTTGCTACATTTTTTTTTACCTCGGGTTGATAAGAGAAATGTGTTTATACAAGGCTCATCTATCCGATAGGTGGTTTAATATTAAGATAACTGCGATGATGACATAACCTTGGTCCTGTGAGAGACAGATGGCATCCCCATCTGTTGTAAATCCATGAATGGTTGTTGTTATAACCTCACTTGGCCCTAGAATTTTACCTGAATACAGTTGTTTAACTGTGTCTGAGATTTCATCAGGTGTGGGTGCTTTGTCTAGACAAGGTACTATCCCTTTGGGTAAGGCGAGACAGCTGAAGTGAGGACAGGTGTGTGTCTAGAGTCTTGTGCAAGATATGTTTGAGTGGTCATACAGGGGGCTGTACTATTGGGCAAATTCTTAAAAAGAAAGCATATAGATCTTCCTTAGAGTGACAAACAACCCTAAACATAGAAAGTGAAAGTAGAGAAGCAGCTGGAGGACACATGTGGACAGGGCTTAGATGATACTAGCCAGAACAGGCATGTGGAGAGAAGAGCAATTGGTGCATTTTATAATGCTGTGCACATGGGAATGAGAAACTGCTCCTGCCACATGCAAGCACACACTATTATTATGCATGAGCTTACTGAATAATTTATCTATTGTTGCATACACTAGCTAGGAAATGAAATTCAAAATCTGTTGTGGAAAGGCGCTGCTTTAATTCATATCAAGTCCTCAGCCTCATTTTGGGCTAGCGACTTTCCATCTATAAGACAACTTCTGTTTTCTCATGTATGTCAATGAGCAGATATACTGCATAAGATCCTACATCACTTACCTTTAATTAAGGAGATTTTACAAACTCTAAAATAGGGCAATATTTACAACTTATACAAAGGACAGTTCATCATATCACTTTCCACTGGAAAATAGTTTCATTTCGCACAGGAATCAAACTACCTGGTCCAGTTGCAGTGAGCACAGAAGCAGAATATGCAGTGCATCTGAGGATGTGTATGGGCACATACATAATACTCCTCTCGACCCCAACCCGCCTTTTGGTTTTAGGTTCAACATACATAAAGACTGTTTTATGTTTTGTCTCTCCCACATCCTCATTCAATTATTGAACCAAGTGTATACGTTTATCTCCTATATTTTCTACAGTGACTTTTATACTGTTTTGTAATCCATATCCATAATATATTTTAATATAGGTACATTCTAAATACCAGTACTTTCTGTATTTTTAATCCAGTTTCTTTGTGACAGAAGGGATTTAGAGTCTGCAAGTATCCATTTACATATCTACAGTTCTAACATTGAATCTGAAAACACAACATTTCTGGCCTTAACATCCTTTTAGCTAGACTTTTGCCTGGCATATAAACAAACAGAGGTAGTGGCCAATACTACTACCTGGAAATCACAGTGGAGAAAGACAAAGAATGCCAGTGTACAACCATACAAAGATGCTTTACCTTCTATTTGATGATTTTACTAGAGTAACTAAAATTATTATTCATCTTTCTAAAGAAACAATGGGCTCAAGGTGAAAAACTGAAGAAATAAGTTTTACCAGGAATGTATAGAGACAAACCATAAGAAAGATATGGAATGCCAGATGATAAACTATCCCCTGGCTAAATGTCTCAGGGCTAGCCATAATAATGTGATGCAAAACAACAGTTGATGGACAGAATGCAGAACAATGTCATACATTCACCCCAGTACAGAGACGTGGACCTAAATCCATTGTTTTTTTGCTCATCATGCCATTCCAGTTTGAACACAGCCATATGCAAATCAGTCTTGACCGTGTACCCCATGGGAACAGTCCAGCCCGAACTGCCAAGCCAGGTTCTCCCTGGACTGGAAACAAGCATCATAGGACTGGTTTCAGGCTTTCAGCCTTCATCAGCCAGGATAGCTTGATCCCAGGGGCATGGAGAGCAAGGGACTCAGGTCTGAGCATACCCCGGTCCCACTCGGGGTGACAAATGCAAAACAACCGTTGATGGACAGAATGTATAACGGTGTCATACATTCACCCCAGTACAGAGATCTGGGACTAAATCCATAGTTTGTTTGCTCACCATGCCATGAGTGTTTAATTTGCTCTAACCCTCCGTCCATCATCCCCTCTGGTATCGCTTTGTTCGCCCTAAGTTGGCAGGGTATGCCCAGACATGGGTCCCTGGCTTACTTTGCCAATGGATTCAAGATAGCCTAGATGATGAGGGTTATTAATCGAAACCGGTCCCAGGATGCTTGTTTCCGGTCCAGGGAAGACTTGGCTTGGCAGTTCGGGCTGGACTGTTCCCATGAGGCACAGGGTCAGACTGATTTGCATATTGCCATCTCTGAACTGGGGTGGTGGAGTGAGCTAAAGAATGATGATCGATTAAATCCAGATCAGTTGACTGGGGGTAAGTGTTTGATTTGCTCTAACGCTCCGTCCATCATCCCCTTTGGTATCGCATAATATTGTGATGGGCAAGTTAACAATTACGCCTGAGGAGGAATGATGTATGAGCAGCTCCTCCTTAGGGCAAATCCTCCTCACCAAAGACATGTGGTGAAAGGCTTCCTTCAAAAGGCGGGAGTCAGGCAGTTCCATGTGATGGTCTCAGGGTTTGTTCTGTGAGGTAATCTAGCATTGCTGCTCTCCACCCTATACCCATGCTGATTGAGAGACTGAAGTGGTTTCTCTGCTGCCCCTTGTGAAAATGAATCTAGAAGTGGAGAACAAAGACCAGCACCAGGTAAAATGAGAGAAATAATGTCTGGCTAGGCACTAGTGGAGATGTAATCACCATCCCTGCAGAAAACAATAGGAAAGAGGATGAAACAGTAGGTACTATGGATATAGACGCCTGGTGTGATCCTGCAAAGAAGGAGGGGCAATGGTTATCCTTGTAAACATTTCATCTTTGTATAAGAAGATAGGAACAAGAAACCCATGGCTATTGCAAAGACTTGAAGGAAAATCTTTCCATTACTGCAACAAGCCCTTACCTCCAGCAGGTGATGCTCGCAATGTTGCCATCTTGCTGGAGAGCTGGGTCAGGTGGCCCTGTGCACACCTTAGCTGTGTAGAAAGACTTACGGGCTGATATAACCAGATTGGCAATTTCAGGAAACCCTACAAAGTCAAAGAAGTTAGAAAAATTAATGCTAATCTTGTACTTGTGACTAGGTTTACTGAGGCAGTGTGTGTTTACAAAATATAGAATTATAGATGACAATACAGCTCGAGATGTTTGAGGAGTAATGGGGGTAGTCATGATTAACATGTTAAGGAAAATGCTACTTACCAGTATGCATCTGTTCTTGGCATGTAGAGCTGTAGATTTGTATACTTGTGCATGGATCGCCATCTGGTGTTGGGCTCGAATGTTTGCACTTTGTTATTGTAGAAGTTTCTGTAGTCATGAGATAGGTGACTCCTCCTTTGGTTAGCAGTGCGCATGGGCATCAACTCTATCTCTAGACTGTTTTCGCCATAAAGGGCGATGATGGAGTTAGTAAGAAATAAAAGAAGATGTTCATGTGTAATGTATCTAAGTAATACAGTACTGCAACACATATAGGTATCGGGGAGGCGGGTGGGCGTATACAAATCTACAGCTCTACATGCCAAGAACAGATGCATACTAGTAAATAGCATTTTTCGTTCGAGGCATACGAGCTGTAGAGCGTATACTTGTGGATAGACTATACAGCAGTTGCCCTGTTAGCGGTGGTTACCTGTATGTGAAGCAGTAGTTTGAAAAAGTGTTCTTAGTACAGCCTGGCCCATACTAGCTTGTTATTTCGCCTGCACATCTACACAGTAGTGTTTTGTGAAAGTGTGCGGTGTAGACCATGTTGCAGCTTTTCAAATGTCATTGATGGGGATGTTTCCTATGAATGCCATGGATGCCCCTCGCTTGCGTGTGGAATGCGCTCTAGGGGGAATGGATAATGTACGCTTTGCTTTTTGGTAGCATATTTGGGTGCATTTAACGATCAACCTGGCAATTACAGCTTTTGATCTAGGATTGCCCTTATGTGGTGGTGAAAAAGCTGCAAAAAGTTGTTTAGTTTTCCTGAAAGTTTCTTTCCTTTCAATGTAGTACAGAATAGCTCTTTTGATGTCAAGCGTATGAAGAGCCCGTTCTGCTACTGAGTCTGGTTGAGGAAAAAAGACTGGGAGCTAAACAGACAGGTTAAGGTGAAAAGCCGAAACTACTTTAGGTAAAAATGTAGGGTTTGTCCTAAGAACCACTTTGTTGTGATGTATTTTCAAAAATGGTTCTTGTATGGTTAATGCCTGGAGTTCACTTACTCTTCTAAGAGATCTGATCGCCACAAGGAAAGCTACTTTCCATGTGAGAAACTGTAACTCACATCTATGCAAAGGTTCAAATGGGGGACCCATGAGCCCAGTAAGGACAATGTTTAGATTCCATACTGGAGAGGGTGGAATTCTGGGAGGAATTATTCTTTTAAGGCCTTCCATGAATGTTTTGATGGCAGGTACCCTAAACAATGACAAGTGTCTGTTTTGTAGGTAAGCTGATATTGCAGTAAAATGTAATCGTATGGATGTGTATGCCAGATTACATCTTTGTAGATGCAGGAGATAACAAAAAATGTTTTGAATTGAAGCATTGAGTGGATTGATTGTGTTGTTATTGCAGTAAACTACAAATATTTTCCATTTAGCTGCATAGCATGCTCTAGTGGTAGGACGTCTAGCCTCTTTAATGACGTTCATGCAGTCTGTTGGCAGATTGAGGTAACCAAACTCTAAGACTGCAGAAGCCAGATTGCTATGTTTATTTGAGCTGGATCTGGATGTCTTATCTCTCCATGGTTCTGTGTGAGAAGTTTTGGGGAAAGGTGCAACTTTTGGTGTAGAACTACTGAGTTCCAGCAGTGTTGTGTACCATGGCCGTCGGGCCCACGTTGGAGCAAACAGGATCATTGTGAGGAACTGTTTGAGCCTGCGCACCAGTAACGGAATGAGCGGTAGAGGCGGAAAAGGGTTCAAAATCTGCCTGACCAGCTCATCCATATTGCATTGCCTTTGGACAGTGGGTGTGGATACCTGAAGGTGAAGCTTGGGCATTTCGTGTTTAAATGTGTGGAAAAATGATCTATGTCTGGGTGGCACCACATCTGAAAAAACGGATGAAGAACTTGCGGATGAAGTTCCCATTCATGAATCTGCTGTTGTTGACGACTGAGCAGATTCTCAATGTGATTGCGTATCCCAGGTAGATGCTTTGATAAGAGGTATATCTTTTGAAGAATGGCCCATCTCCATATGCTTTGTGCTAGGCGTGAAAGCTGCAGAGTGTGTCCCCTCTACCCCCCTGTTTTTGTATACAGTACATTGCTGTAATGTTGTCTGTCCGGATGAGGACAGCTGTGCCTATGAGGTGTATCTGAAATGATTTTAGAACGAGAAATATGGCCCATAACTCCAAGTGATTGACGGTGAGGAGTTTCTGTTGAGGGGTCCACATACCCTGAATGGTATGGTTTAGGAGATGAGCTCCCCAGCCGGTGAGCGATGTATCCGCTATTAGCACTATTTGTGGAACCGGATCCAAGCATGGCCGCCATTTGGAAAGATTTTGGGTGATATGTGAGTGATATGAGCAGCTGTCCACCAAAACGAGATAGGTAGTAAGTTGACCTTGAGCTTGGTTCCACTGTTGTGCTAGACATTCCTGTAATGACGCATCTGGAGTCTTGCGTAAGGGACAGTTAAGATGCAAGAGGTCATCATCCCTATTAGCTGCATGAACACTCGAGCTGGTAGTGAGTGTTGTGGTTGAAATTTTGCTATGAGAGCTTGCACACTGGCTATCCTGGCCGGATTGGGGCTTTGGAAGTATCTATTGTTGCACCTAGATACTGTTGGGTGTGGGACGGTTGGAGATGTGACTTAGTGAGGTTTATTGTGAATCCTAAGTTGTGAATCCAGAGGGAGTTGACCCTTAATGTAAGCTGGATCGCTTGGAGCAGGTTTATATTGCTTTTCAATTCTAGGATTGAGCTCTCTAGCCATGACACAATCTTAAACAACTTCAGGGGTATGTTCAATCATCCCTTTTAGCATAGGTAGAGTGTTTGTTGATTTTTGAGGCTGCGAGAACGAAGGTCTCTAATAAAAACTCTTTCTCCAAAGGGTCTGTGTGGAGTTGCACCCCATGATATTGTGCAGCTCTATTTATTAATTGTGCAAACCCTTTGTTGTCATCTGGAGGGGATGGCCTAGAGAGATATACATCTAGCTCAGGTAGATCTGGGACATTATAATCTTCTCAAGAGTCTTGAGGTGGGATACTGTGGAAGTCATCATCAGTATCATCATTATCATGTGGTGGTCTATGTCCTCATCCCCACCCCCTATATCCTCATCAACATCTTGTGGTGCAGGTGAAAGAGGAGGCGCTGGAGAGAGTATTATGTTTGGAAGCTTTGGAGGTGTAGAGAAAGGCCTCATAGGTTAAGTGGCTGAGTCTTTTTTCCTCAAGGGTATCTCAGGACTCTCTGAGGTGTCCAATTTCCTCTTTTTAGGTGGTATAGAAGGGACCTGATCGGTAACTGGGTCGATATGAAGTGTTTTTTGTTTTGGATCCAGTGGATCTGGATGAAACAGTTCTTTTGATCCACAGTCTTTTTTCGGCACAGAGGACTTCGGCTCAGAGTGGTGCTTTGGTTGGTCACCTTTAGCTTTAGGAGGGGATTTAGTCTCCTCCTGCTTAGGTGGAGATTTAGACTCCGAAATTTTATTTGGCTCCGAAGGTTTTTTTTTTAATCCGAAGCCTTGGGGAGACTGTTTCAGTACCGAAGAGTCTGGTGTTGACGGTACCTCGTGTTTCTGTTTCGGTGCCGAAGATGGTTTCCCGGTACCGTGGTTTGGATCCCGAGCTGCCTGAAGGCTTTGTGGACTTCGGAGCCAGGCTTCGGAGACGCTGGCTTGTTCATCTTCTGTCTCTGGTTCTGGATCGTCGGGCCTGCATCGAAGATATTGTCAAGCGCCGAAACGGTCGATCTAGACATTTCGTGATGTCGAGCCCGGTGATCACGTATGGTTTTCCTGGACCTGAAGGAAGCACAGGCCTGGCAGTGTTGACTCTTGTGTTCTGGAGAGAGGCAAAGGTTGCAGACCTTGTGAAGATCTGAGTATGGGAAGTTAAACACCACACTTGAATTTTTTGAATGGAACCCTTTCCCTATGCTGGTTTTGATGGCGTCGATCGGACCGACGGCCCGCATCGACGACCGGACTCGAAGATTTTGTTGGTTCTTGAGATACTTGCTGAGGGAGATCGCAATCGAAACAATACCGTCCAAAGGTGAGAGCTTTGTGCGTCGAAGGAGGATCAAATAAAACACCGACCAGGAGCGCAGAAAATCACATCCAAACACAATGGCGGAAAAAAACAATCTAGAGTCAATGCCCATGTGCAATGCTAACCAAAGGAGGAGTCACCTATCTCGTGACTACAAAGACTTCTAGAATAACAAAGTGCAATCATCCGAGCCCAACACCAGATGATGATCTATGCACAAGTACACGATCTACAGCTCATATGCCTTGAACATAAGGTTTTTAAAAACCTGGCCGTCTGCTACCTACCCCTACCACATACAAGAAACCCTTTCCAAATTAAAAAAAAGAATATCTGCCCTACTACTCTCAATCACTCAATCAATCAATCAATCATGGACATTTGTAAAGCTCGCTACTCACCCGGTAGGGTCTCAAGGTGCGAGGGGGGGGGGTGGAGTGGTCTGCTACTGCTCGAAGAGCCAAGTCTTGAGGAGCTTCCTGAAGGAAAGCTGATCCTGGGTCCGCCGGAGATGGAGGGGGAGGGAGTTCCATGTCTTGGCTGCCAGGTAGGAGAAGGATCTTCCCCCGGCCGTGGCTTTGCGAATGCGTGGTACAGCGGCGAGGGCAAGGCTGGTCGATAGTAGCTGGCGGGTGGGCGTGTAGAAGGTCAGGCGGTTGTTGAGGAGCTTGGGGCCCAGGTTGTGGAGGGCCTTGTGTGCGTGGGTGAGGAGCCTGAATGTAATCCTCTTGCTGACGGGGAGCCAGTGCAGGTCTCTCAGGTGGCCGGAGATGTGGCTGTGTCGGGGGACGTCCAAGACGAGTCGTGCGGAGGCATTCTGGATGAGCTGGAGTCTTTTCTGAAGTTTGGCTGTGGTTCCGGCGTAGAGGGTGACCGTCTTCCTTGTTTTGGTGGGGATCCATCGGAAGATCTTACGGAGCATGCACAGGGGATTCAAGTCCCACTGAGGCATTATGAAAGGAGTTGGAGGAAACAGATAAGTAATGCCCTTAAAAAATCTATTAACAATAGAAGACTTGAACAAGGATGACTGATTTGGCAGCTGAAGGATGGCAGAGATAGCTGCAAGATAACCTTTCAAAGTGCCTAGGGCAGAGCCCTACTGGGCTAACAAAAGTATGTACAGAAGAACCTCAGAAAGAGGGGCAGAAATGGGATCCACAGCCTTTACTGCCCATAGTGCCCACAAAATTGTTCCATCTACAGGCGTATACCGATTTTGTGGAGGGACATCTGGCTGCCAAAAGGAAAATGCTACTTACCAGTATGCATCTGTTCTTGGCATGTAGAGCTGCAGAGTTGCACACTGTGCGTAGATCGCAGCCTAGTGTTGGGCCCGGAATTTTGCAGTTTGTTGTTGTCCTGAAAAGTTCTTTGGAAGTCACAAGATAGGTGACTCCTCCTTTGGACCCCATTGCGCATGGGCATCGGCTCCATCCCCAGATTGTTTTTCTCCATAGGGAAATGGAGCTTTGCAAGAAAAGGAAGGATGCCCATATAGTTTGTATCTAATTAAGATAATACTGGAACAGACAAGGGTTGCCGAGGAGGCTGGTGGGCGTGTGCAACTCTGCAGCTCTACATGCCAAGAACAGATGCATACTGGTAAGTAGCATTTTGCGTTTGAGGCATATGAGCTGCTGATTGCACACTGTGCAAAAGATTTTATAGCAGTACCCACTGCTAGCGGCGACCACCCCTATCTGTTGCAGTAGTGTGAAATAATGTTTTGAGAACAGCCTGGCCCACATTAGCTTGTTGTTTGGTTTGCACATCTACACAATAGTGTTTTGTGAATGTGTGCGGTGTAGACCATGTAGCTGCTTTGCAGATGTCATCTAGGGGAATGTTCCCTAAAAATGCCATTGAACCCCCCTATTTTCTTGTAGAGTGGGCTTTAGGAGGAACAGATAACGTATGTTTAGCTTTGTGGTAACAAATCTGTATGCATTTGACAATCCATCTAGCTATCCCAGATTGTGAAATGGGATTACCTTTGTGTGGTGGTGAGAAAGACACAAAAAATTGTTTTGTTTTACAAAAGGGTTGTGTCCTCTCTATGTAGTATAGCAATGCTCTTTTGACATCTAGGGTATGAAGAGCTCTTTCTGCTACTGTCTGTGGCTGCGAGAAGGGAACGGGCAGTTCCACAGATTGATTGAGATGGAAGGGAGAAATGACTTTGGGCAAGAATTTTGGATTAGTACGCAGAACTTCCTAATTGTGATGCATTTGCAAGAAGGGTTCTTGAATGGTTAGTGCTTGTAATTCACTAACTCTCCGCAGAGAAGTAATAGCTACTAGGAACACAACCGTTCACATTACAAATTGTACTTCACATTTGTGTAAGGGTTCGAAGGGGATCCCATTAACCGAGTGAGAACAACATTTAAATTCCACACAGGTGAAGGTGGTACTCTGGGAGGAATTATTCTTTTAAGGCCTTCCATAAAGGCTTTAATGGCAGGCACTCTGTATAGAGATAGATGTCGTCTGTTTTGCAGCTATGCTGCTATTGCAGCGAGATGTAGTCTAATAGAGGTATAGGCTAAGTTACATCTTTGGAGATGCAGTAAGTATCCTATTATGTGTTGAATAGACACATCTAGAGGATCAATATTGTTGTTGTGACAGTATATTACAAATCGTTTCCACTTAACTGCATAACATGCCCTAGTGGTTGGATGTCTAGCTTCTTTAATGACATTCATGCAGTCTGGAGGAAGGTTCAGATATCCAAATTCTAGGATTTCAGAGCCAGATCGCAAGGTTGAGCTGAGCTGGGTCCGGGTGTCTGATCTCTCCACGGTTCTGTGTTAACAGGTTTGGAGACAGGTGCAATTTTTGGTGTGGTACTACAGACAGTTGTAGCAGTCTGGTGCACCACGGCTGTCTGGCCCACGTTGGAGCAACTAGGATGAGAGAATGCTGCTGTAGTTTGCGTACTACTATTGGCATGAGTGGTGGAGGTGGAAAAGCGTACGCAAATCTGTTTGACCAGTTCATCCATATTGCATTGCCTTTGTACAGTGGGTGTGGATATCTGTTGGCGAAGCTTGGGCATTTGGCGTTTTTTGTGGGTGGCAAATAGGTCTATGTGAGGTTGTCCCCACATCTGAAAGAATGCCTGAAGAACGTGTATATGAAGTTCCCACTCGTGGGTCTGCTGTGTTTGACGACTTAACAGATCCAAAATGGTATTCTGCACTCCTGGAACATGCTGGGCTAGAAGGAATATGTTTTGAGGAATAGCCCACCGCCATATGTCTTGTGCTAGTTGAGAGAGCTGCAAGGAATGTGTGCCTCCCTGTTTCTGTATGTAATACATGGCTGTCATGTTGTCTGTGCAGACTAACACAGCCTTGTTTTATACTTGCTTTTGGACAGCTTTTAGTGCTAGGATTATTGCTAATAACTCCAGCTGATTAATGTGGAGTAACTTTTGCTGCGGTTTCCACCTGCCTTGCATGGTGTGTTGCATGAGGTGGGCTCCCCAGCTGGAGAGCGATGCGTCTGCAGTCAAGATTATCTGAGGAACTGGCTCTAGGAACGGTCTTCTCTTGGAAAGATTTTTGGTGTTCCACCACTGCAGAGAGCGATGAGTCCGACCGTCTACCAACACTAGGTCTGTTAATTGACCTTGAGCCTGGTTCCATTGACGTGATAAGCATTCTAGTAGCGGGCGCATTTGAAGTCTTGCATGGGGCACTATGAAAATGCAAGAAGCCATCATCCCTATGAGTTGCATGAACACTCGTGCTGGAAGGGAGTGTTGTAGCTGAAACATTGTTAGAAGAGTTTGCATGCTGGCTATCCTTGCTGGAGTGGGATAAGCTAGCGCTGTTGAGGTGTTTATTGTAGCACCGAGGTACTTTTGTACCTTGGATGGTTGTAGATGAGACTTGGCGTGGTTTATTGTGAACCCCAATTTGTGGAGCAGCCGTATCGTGGCATGAGTGTTCCACGCATCGGTTGTATGAGCCAGTCGTCGAGGTACGGGAAGACATGGATGTGTTGTCTTCGTAAATGCGCTGCCACTACTGCTAAGCACTTGGTGAATACTCTTGGTGCTGTTGTGACTCCGAAGGGGAGTACTTTGAATTGATAGTGTTGCCCATCTATCACAAATCTGAGATACTTCCTGTGAGCCTTGTGAATGGGAATGTGGAAGTATGCGTCCTTCATATCTAAAGTAGCAAGGACGTTGTTTTTTGACAAGAGCGGAAGGACGTGTTGGAGTGTGACCATGTGAAAATGGTCTGACTGTATGTATATGTTTAGCGGTCTGAGGTCTAGAATAGGCCTTAGAGAGACTTCCTTTTTCGGGATTAGAAAATATAGAGAGTAAACCCTTTGTTTTGTTGGTGCAGAGGAACTGGTTCTATTGCACTTTTTTGTAGCAGAGACACTACTTCTTGCTTTAACAGTGATAGATGTTCTTGTGACATTGGGTGCTGTTTGGGTGGTATGTTTGGGGGGGTAGATGTTAGTTCTAGACAGTGACCTGACTGAATATTTTGTCGCACCCACCTGTCTGATGTGATGTTGATCTGTTGATCCAGGCAGGAAGGAATTGTTGCAGTCTTCCCCCCACAGGAGTGAAAGTTTGGGGGGGGGGGGGGGTGAGGGCGGGGCGGAGGAAAGTCATTGGGTAGGGGTAGAGGCAGAGCGGGAGTTGTTGGTTTTGCCTCTGCCTTTGTTGTTGTTACCCCTCAACACCCTCTCTGGTAGCCATTAGTGAATGTGGATTGGCTAGGGGTCTTGTAAGAAGTGGAGGGACTTTCAGAGGAGTAGCCTCTAGTGTTGCCTCTGTATGATGAGTGACGAAAAGAACGTCTGGGAGCTTGCTGCTGCAAGGCTCCCATAGATTTTGCTGTATCAGTGTCTTTTTTCATTTTTTCTAAAGACATATCAACATTTGGGCCAAACACATGTGTCTCATCAAATGGCTGGTTAAGGATGGAGCTTTGTACTTCAGGTTTAAAACCTGAAATACGTAGCCAAGCATGTCTGCGTAGTAGGGTGCTGGTGTTGATTGCCCTTGAGGCGGTATCTGCAGCATCTAGGGCACAACGAATGGAAGTATTAGTAATAT
This sequence comes from Lissotriton vulgaris, assembly GCF_964263255.1. NCBI lineage: Eukaryota > Metazoa > Chordata > Amphibia > Caudata > Salamandridae > Lissotriton > Lissotriton vulgaris. The sequence continues at coordinate 838,908,695 of NC_141687.1, forward strand.
TTTTACCTTCCTGTATAAGTTCGTTGGCCCTATTTTTGTATTTGTCTGGTAGGTGTTGCATTATGGACTCTAGTTCATCATAATGTGCTCTGTCATATCTGGCCAGCAACGCTTGGGTATTGGCAATGTGCTAGATATTAACTGCTTGTGACGCTGTTCTTTTGCTGGAGGCGTCAAGTAGCTTAGATTCTTTGTCTGGTGGTGAGGCCTCATCTGATGTCTGAGAATTAGCACGTTTACGTGCATTAGACACAACTAAAGAGTCTAGTGGTGCTGGACTTTTTAATATAGACTGGGTCTGTGGAGGCAGCTTTATATTTTTTCTCAATGCGATGATTAAGGACCCTAGCTCTGACAGGATCCTTAAAAACTTCTGTTGCATGCTTGATGACACCCTTAAGGATTGGCAAAATGGCAGTAGACCTTTGTGTGTTATCAAAAGTGTCTAGTAGGAAAGCTTCTTCCACTGCGTCAGTGTGTAAGTCCACCCCATGATATACGGTAGCTCTTTGGACTAGTAGGTTAAAACCTATAGTGGCCTCTGGTGGGGAAGGTCTAGAAGGGTATATATCATCTTGTGGGACATAAGGCACATCAGGGGTGTTGTAATCATCCCATGGATTAGGTGACTGAGGGGGACTATTGGTCCCTACTGGTTCATGTGCACCCCCACCTGTGTCATCAGAGTCTATGTCTGCATCATCGTCTGGATTAGGGGATGCTGTAGGTGAATGGTGAGGTGGAGGAGATGTAGGAGGAGGAACAATATGGGGAGGTGGTGGAGAAGGGCCCCTTAATGGAGAGGTTGCAATGTCTCTCTTCTTTGGAGGAGGAGGAGGAGGTGCCGGCGCTTCAAGTGGTCTCTTCTTGAAGCTGAGAGTCAAGTGACCAGTCTTAGGATCCTTTACAAGAGTTTTTGGTTAGGATCAGGTGTGAAAAGTTCCTCTGAATATGGCAAATCCTTCGGCGTCTAGGATTTTGGCTCCATAGGTTTTTTCGGAACCGAGTCGGTAGCTGGCTTTGGATCTTTTGGTTTCGAAGTGTGCCCTTTTGAAATGTCTTTTACCGGAACCTGTTTCTTCAGTTCCTGGTGTTTTTTCGGTTCCGAAACGTGTCCTTGAGCTTTAGGCGGTTTTTTAGTCGGCTCCGAGTGCGGTTTCGGCATCGATGAGCAGCTGCCAGTCTTCGGTGCCGTGTGCTTAGGTGTCGGAGCAACGGTCGGCGGGCCCGAAGGTAGGGCGTGGAAAGTAGTCTCTCGGTGTGCACCCGGGTCCGAAGGTGAGGGTGTGCCCAAAGCCTTTTTGGAGGGTGCCGAGGAAGGGTTGGAGTCGACAATCTTACTTACGACCTGTTGAGCTGGAGTGACTTCCTCGACGTCGAAGTTTTCAGCGTCTGAGGAGCTGGTACTCTCTTCGGCGTGCAGGTGTTCTGGCACGTCGACACCCTCTTCGAAGATGTCGTCGGGGATGGAAGCGGACGAGTGAGTCATAGTTCTTCGAGCTCGTCGGTCCCGGATCGTCTTCTTGGAGCGGAAAGAGGCACAAGCGGAACAGTCTTTAGCCTCGTGCACTTTTTGAATGGCGTCCTTTCCATGAGCCAGGAAGTAAGGCCTAGGTAGGCCCGAAGGCCTTCGTCGACGACCGGAATCGAAGACTTCGAAGTGGTGAAGAACCGCGTCGATGTGGAGCGCGATCGAAACAATACAGTCGAACTGGGTGAGGAAATTCAGTTCCAAACCGGACCTCAGGAAACACATCCGAGCCCGATGGCGGAAAAAAACACAAGCTGGGGATAGAGCCGATGCCCATGCGCAATGTGGTCTAAAGGAGGAGTCACCTATCTCGTGACTTCAAAAGAACTTTTCAGGACAACAACAAACTGCAAACATCCGGGCCCAACACAAGGTGGCGATCTATGCACAGTGTGCAATCTGCAGCTCATATGCCTCGAACATAACATTACAAACTTCGGGCAGAAGTTCAAAAGCCACCAACTGATGCTGCTCAATCCCCACACAAGGAGGTGGAGGCTGGACAGGCTCGGGTGAAGAACCACCCCCTGCTAATGCGACACAAGATCTTCCAGAAGGGGCAGTCGGATCGGAGGATCTATGGCCATGCTCAGAAGCTCAGGGTACCAGACTCTTCGTGCCCAGTCAGGAGCTACAAGAAGAACCCATTCACACTTGATCTTCTTCAGCACTCGGGGCAGAAGTGATACAGGCGGAAGAGCATACATGAGGCCTGAGGTTCATTCGTGACGAAAAGCATCGCCGAGTGAGTGCCGCCTTGGAAACTCAAACACGCAATATTGCTGAAATTGAGCATTGTCTTCAGTAGCAAACATCTAACCAAGGCTCTCCCCCCTGCTGAAAGAGACCTTGCGCTACCTCCGGATGGAGACTCCATTTGTGATCGACTAGGCACCGACGGCTGAGTTCGTCCACTCTGGCATTCAGAGAACCCGTCAGGTGTTGAACCACCAGAGTTATGCCCGGATGTTTCAGCCATGTCCAGAGGCAAAGCAAAAGAAACAACTGATGGACGGAATACTGGACAATGCAAACATTTATCCCCAGGCACAAGGATCTGGGTTAAATCCATCATTCTTTTGCTCACCACACCACCTCAGTTTGGAACCAGCCATATGCAAATCAGTCTTGACCCTGTTCCTTGTGGGAACAGTCCAGCCCAAACTGCAAAGCCAGGTCCTTCCTGGGCCGGAAACAAGCATTCTGGGACCGGTTTCAGGGCATCACCCTTCACCAGCCAGGCTAGCTTGAATCCAGTGGTGGTGTGAGCACAGCCCATGTCTGGGCATACCCTTCCCACTTATGGCGACATATGCAAAAGAAACAATTGATGGACAGAATGCTGGACAATGCAAACATTCACCCCAGTCATAAGGATCTGGGTTAAATCCATAATTCTTTTGCTCACCACACCACACCACCCCAATTTGGACTCAGCCGTATGCAAATCAGTCTTGACCCTGTTCCTTGTGGGAACAGTTCAGCCCGAACTGCCAAGCCAGGTCCTCTCTGGACCGCAAACAAGCATTCTGGGACCGGTTTCAGGGCCATGACATTGTTCTGCATTCTGTCCATCAATTGTTCTTTTTGCAGAGGCAAAGAGCCTACAGACAAAGGGTAGATGACCCCACCCCGCCCTGTTTGTTGCAGTACCACATGGAGGTGGTGTTGTCTGTGAACATCTGCACCACTTTCCCTTTCAGACAGGCAAGGAATGCCTTCAGTGCCAATCTAATCGCCCAGAGCTCCAGAAGGTTGATATGGAGCCCAGACGCCTATGATCTCCCAACTCTCCCAGATGGCAGCCCCATTCTAGGAGTGACCCATCTGTCACTACTGTTAAATCTGGTTGGGGAAGGGAGAGGGATCTGCTTCTGATCCAATGCTTGTTCGTCAGCTACAACTGCTGCTGTGTCGCAGTTCCCTTTGAGATCTGGACATAGTTACAAAGATTCCCCTGATGCTGCGCCCACTTGAACTTCAGGTCTCACTGCAGAGCCCGCATATGCCAGGTGGCATGGACTACCACAGGATGCAGGAGGCCATGAGGCCCAGTAGTCTCAGAGTCATTATCACCGAAATCCGGGATAGAGGCTGAAACATCTGCATCGTAGCCTGAATATGCCGGACTCACTGGGAGGAAAAGACGAAAAGGCACTGTGTCCAGAATAGCTCTGACGAAGTGGAGCATCTGAGAGTGAGCAAGGTGTGACTTCGGCAAGTTGATAGTGAACCCCAGCGAATGCAGGAGATCCGCTGTAGTCTGGAGGTGAGACGACAGCCTGGGGCAAGCCCGCCTTCAACAACCAGTCGTCTGGATAGGGGAAGACTAGAACCCCCGATCTGTGAGGATGAGCTGCGACCACCGCCATCACCTCTGCGAACACTCAAGGGGCACTAGTCAGGCCAAAAGGGAACACTGTGAACTGGCAGTGTTTTTCGCCCACCATGAACCGTAGATAGCGCCTGTGGGCTGGCAGGATGAGGATATGAAAATAAGCATCTTGCAAGTCCAACGCCAACATCCAGTCTCCGGCAGACAGGACCTAAGCCAACGTGAGCATCTTGAACTTCTCCTTCCAGAGGAAGCAGTTGAGGGCCCGTAGGTACAGAATAGGACGCAGGCCTTTGTCCTTTTTGGGCACCAGAAAGTAGCAGGAATAGCAATAACGACCTACTTCTGGTACAGGGAGCCTCTCTAATGCTCCTTTATTTATTTATTTATAAAGTTTTATATAGCGCAAACAAGATTCCGAAGGATATCAGAGCACTTTACAGAGGGATGGAAGGAAGGGGATGAATGCAATATCTACATCAAAAGTAAGAATAAAAAACAAGAATAATCACATAATTACTAGACAGATGGGTCAAAGGAGTGTAAAACAATAAACAGGTACTTGGCAGGCTACTAGGGGGGCCCACTATGAGGTAATGTAGAGCAGCATCCACTTTGGCCAAAAGAGCAGATACTTCCTGGCAGAGAAGTGCCAAGTGATATTCCAAAATGTGATCGTAAGAGGGAGGGGTGGTCTTGAAGGGGAGGGATTAGCCCCTTCGGACAATTTGCAAACCTGTCCTGTTCGATGTGATGAATTGCCAGTGCATGGAACGTCAGACCAGGAAGGCTAGGAGGCATTGGCGGGGGGAGAGATGGTGGACTGGGCCACACGCTGACTTCCAGACTCATGAGGAAGATGGGTCCCACATCCGTGGCCACGCAGAGGCTGGACAACTTGCGTGTACCGGTGGCTAGGTTGGGCCGGACGTGGCTGGGTGCCCCTTCCTAGCCAGGAAAGGGACTTAAAGCAGACTGGGGTTGCAGTGAGGCCCAAAGACCTGGATTTGAAGCGCTCAAGCGCAGAGCCTGCTTTGTCGCCAAAAAGATGACGGCCATCAAAGGGCATGCCCATCAAGGTTGACTGGACATCCCCCGCAAAGCCAGATATCCTCAACCAGGTGTAGCATCTCAGGGCTACTCATGTGGCAATTGTTCTGCCTAGTGAGTCGGTGGTATCCAGTAGACACCTTATGGCAAATTTGCTGTGCCTCTCCCATCCGCGACTACCTGGGAGTGAACGCCAGGGCTTCCTCCGGGCACGGGGGCAGCACTTGTGCGACCGCATCCCAGATGGAGTGGGAATAACAGCCCAAGAGGCACACTGTATTCACAGACCTCAGTGCTAAGCGGGAGGAATCGAACATACGCTTCCAAAGGTGATCCAGCTTCTTGGATTCCCTATCTCGGGGAGCAGAAGGGACTGCGCCTTTGGAAGAAGAGGCTTGGACCACCAAGCTCTCAGGGAAAGGGAGTTGGGTGAAGAACACTGGGTCACCCAGAACCAGCAGTGGTGGCAGGCAATTGTCCTACCCACAGGAGCCCCAGTGCTGGGCTTGGACCAAGAGCCCAGACGGACATCAGTGAGGGCTTCATTGAAGGGCAATAGGGGTACAGAAGAGGAAGCCACAGATTGAAGCACCTCAGTCAGGAAGGTAGTCCTGACTCTCACCGATGTGAGCTCGGGCCCAAGGCCTCAACCGCCCTTCTCACCACCGAAGCCTCGGTAGGGGGAGAAAGCAAAGTAGTGTCAGTAGATGTGTCCAGACCACTGGCATTACCCAGGTCCCCTCGCCAGTCCAGTTCTTCCAGCTGGGCAGCAAAAGTGACCCCTCTGAGTCCTCCGACATTGGTCTGGCTCTGTTCCCAAGTCAGGGATGAGGCTGGGGTCGACTTGGAGTGCAATGAGGAGTGGGGGCTCTGCAACCAGCCTCGGGACCTTCCTCGGGAACGATGTGGAGCGGACTGCCCGGCCACCAGCAACTTTTAGGACCACTCCCATGGCCCGGCAGTCGGAGCACAACTTCGGATCCTGGTCATGCTCCAGACACCACAGGCATACGAGGTGAAGGTCCATCACAGACATCTTGTGATAGGCCCCGCAGAGCTTGAAGCCGGTTTGACGAAGGGACATCCCTCGCTCACCAGGAGTTAAAGTACTCAAAAAGAAGTCGACAAAAGCTGCAGAGGCGGCGTCAAAGTAGGCACCGTGATGTTATCCTGGCGACCACTATGCTGACGACTGATGCAGTCGACCAACACCTCCTACCGACGCGCCCACGTACTGGCAAAGAAAAATCTCTGGATCCTGTCTGACAGCTGGGGGAAATTCTAAGGTAAGGAATCTATAAGTAACTGTCTCTTTCAGATAATGGTTGAACCTGAAGTGGTTCTAAGTGAGATGTGGTGGTGTTCACCATGAACCTCAGGTAGGGCAAGAGGGTCACTGTAGCCTGGGTGTGAGAGCCAGGCATTTTAATCTGCTTGCACTCTTGGTGAGCCAGTCGTCGAGGTAGGGGAAAACATGGATGCTTTGTCATCTGAGGTGAGCAGCAACCACCGCTAGACACTTGGTGAATACCCTGGAGGTCGTGTTGACTTCGAAGTACATTGAATTGGGGATGTTGACCACTTGAAATAAAAAAAAGGTGCACTAGCTTGCGGTAGCACTCCAACCCATTGTTCCTTTGCTCGCCATGTCACCTCGGTTTGGACCCGGCAATATGCAAATCAGTCTTGACCCTGCCTCTCATTGGAATAGTCCAGCCCGAACTGCCAAGCTAGGTCCTCTCTACACCGGAACACATGCTAGCAGACCGGGTAGCCTAGTTATAAGGCTTATCAGCCAGGTTCAGGCTGGTTCCAGTGAAACAGTGAGCACAGTACCCACATCTGGGCATACCCATGCCACTTAGGGTGGTACACGAAACACACAAAATGTGATGGGAGGCTACTTGCAATATGTTTAACAACTGGTAAAAGCTCTGGGTTGCACTTCAACTCATCGCTGACCACTTACCATGAAGCGGACGTAGCGCTGATGAGATGGGGATCTGAAAGTAGGCATCCTTCAGGTCATGGGTGGCCATGAAGTCACCTTGCTGCAGCAGGGGGATTGCCTCCTGAAAGGTGACTACATGGAAGAGTTCTGACAGGATGTATCTGTTGAGAGGACGAACGTTGAAGACTGGCCTGAAGGCCCTGTCCTTCTTGGGAATGAGGAAGTAGACGGAGTAGATGCCTTTGTTCTTGTGTTAGAGGGGCACTAGATCTATAGCTCCTTTAAATTGGTGCGTCTGAACCTCCTTGTGAAGCAGTGTGAGAGGTTCCAGGAGGAGGGTGTGGTTGCGGGGGATGTTTGACGTGGTTGCAATGAGCTCCAAACATTACCAACACTTGATTATTTCCCCCCAGTGGCGAAGAAACCCTTGAAGCCTCCCCCCAACAGATGTGAATTGATCACGATGTGGAGGGGTGAGTGGTAAGCCAGTTCCTGGAGTTAGAGACTTACTTACTGGGGGTGCCTCTGCTTTTGCTCTTAGAGCTGTTCCCTCGGAATGACCCGCTGGAATAACCCCTGCCACCCTTCTGGTGATAACTATTGCTGGTTCTGATAGGGCTGGGTGTTATCTAGGTACGTGACTTTTGAACCCCTCTGGATTGTTGCCTACAAAAGAAATCTCTGCCAGAAGAGACCTGCAAGATGCACATTGCAGTCTTTGTCTTTCTTGATCTTATCAAGCATGACGTCAACCTGAGAACCGAAGATTTTCTCCTCATCGGACAGGAGGTTGACTAGGTCCTGTTGGACTTCTGGCCATATATTATGACACAGAAGGTAAAGGTGTTGACACAGGAGTCAAAGGTGTTGATTCCCTCCTAGCCCAGCTGCAATATCGGCTACATCTAAAGTGCAGCAAATGGTGTCATTCGAGATGGCCTTGCCTTCCTGGACTAAATCATACCACCTCTTGGGATGCTTGTCCAGGAGGTTATGCTGGATCTCCTCCAGATCCTCCTAGTGAGCCCTATCTTACCTGGAGAGGAAGTCTATGGCACTGGAGATGCACCAGTGTGTGACAGTACCAACCACAACTTGTTCCACCGGAGCGCTTCTCCTGTGGCTTGTGCTGCTGCTCCCTTACTGGCGGTAGTGACCACAAGGAAGTCCGGTGGAACATGCCCCCTGATTTAGAGAGGGCTGGAAGGGGCAGGCGTATACTGCTTGATGTGTATGGTAACCATATGATATTTTCCCTGTTCCTTAAAAGTCTCAGTGGCAACCTTGATCATATCCTTGAGCATAGGGAGAGCATCTCAACCATTAAGCCATTCTCCTCCAGGGTAGCAAATATCTGATATCTCCACTTTCTGATAGGCGTCAGTGCATTGGATATCACAGTGGTATTCCATAGTTTCATCTAAGAGAAGCCTAACAGGATCATAGTCTAGGCCCGAGTCTGCTGGGGGATCCACATCGTAATCCTCTCAGGGGTCCATGAGGGGCCAGGGTACACTGACAGTCATGAAATATGGGCTGGAGCTGCCCTTTTCAGATCAGCTGGAGAGGGCCCGGCAGGTGAGAGTGGAGGTGGTGAAGGGAAAGATGGGGATGGTTGAGAGGGAGGAGCGGGAGAAGTAACATTCTTTGGTGGTGGATGTAGGAAGGTGGATACCTGACTATGGTTGCCCCCAACTTTTTTTTTCCTGGTGTTTTGCTGGTTTTCCGACTTAGTTGACCTGGGGCCCTGCCAATCAGGACCCCAGGCCTACTGCTCTCTCTCTAAAATGGATTCCATGTACCTTAGGTACATTTCCAATTGGTACTGGGCCACCTTATCAGACCCTGTAACTCAGGGCATAGGTGTACCCAGGGCCTACCAGGGGCTGAAGCATGTATTATGCCACCCCTGGATGGCCATCTAAATCTGACACAACTGGCTGCACGACAGCTGGGGCAAGGTGGTGTAATCACCCTTTGCTTTAGATATAGTATACCTATATCTAACCCTAAAAATAGACACACAGATTCCTATCAGTCACTCCTATGGCAGGCCTTGACAATCCTGAAGGCAGAGTGCTTGGAATCGTGTGAGATGGTGCTCTGGCATGAGCTGAGCCCGTTTGCAGCTTGCGGAACCAAGTCCTAATAGCTGTTCCATGATAATGCATACCATATACTCTTAAGTGCATTATAATCCTCGCGGTTAAATGCTATCTTTGGTATTGCTTTATCAAAACATGTCGAGTAAGGTGTCATACGAATTGGAATACTAACCCCTCGCCAATTCTGGCGACGGGGTTAGCATTCCACCCTTCTAGAGGGACACGACATGTATGTAACTGTGAACCCCGGTTAAAGTTAACTCAAGCCTCAGCTCCACAAAATGGATGCTGCCACCACAGACACGAGTCTGACCTCCTGCTGCTGGGAGTCCTTCCAGCGAGAAGAGCTTGGACAAAGGGTTTCCTGTCAGGGGCGGTGCTAACACTATCCCAGACAGGGTTTTGTGTATCCTGGGTAGGCAGGGCTTTACAGGAAGGTGACTGCAAGTGGCACCCCGGTGCTCACTACGCATCTGCTGGCTAGAACCAGTTCCAGGGGCACACCAGCCCCTGGCCTGGGGAAAGTCCGGCATGGGAGAGGGGTGTAACCACCCCCCTTCCTGGGCCCACCCCTAGGGCAGGACCTAGTCGCGTACCCACCCCTTTCTTTAGGATAAAGGCAGGAGCGGGGACCCTTCCAAATTAGATCATCTTTGAATCAAGAAACTACTTTCTACGAAAGGAACTCTCGACTTCTTCTCAAGATTTCTCCCTTGTGGCTAAGGAGTAGTCACCCTGCATCCGCAGGCACCATCTAAGAACTCTGCGGTTTGCTGCACGTCCTTCCTCAGGAATCCGACTGACCAGCTCGACGAGACCCGGCTTCCCTGGCATCTCTGACCTCTACCTACCTCTACAGCTAAGCTGAGAACCGTAGGTGCGACGAGACCTCGAGGGACCGGCCATCATCAGAACTGCACGACTTCTATCCAGCACGACCGCCGAGGGATCCTCTGGTGAGTGCTTTGGGGTCCGAGAAGCCCCGACCCTGAGCAGCTTCAGCACCGAAGTTCAGCCCCCCAGCATCTCCACGATCTGCGTGGGGCCCTTCTGCTTTTTGGCTGCTCACCGTGTTGTCTAGCTACTAGCCCGCTGGCTTGTGGCCTTCCTGACGACGATCAACGATGACAACTCTGCTGGTCTGGTTGCTCCAGACTGGCCCTTGCTCCCTTCCAAAAGAGGAGCACCCCGGACCCTCCTGGTCCACCCCAGACGCCATTTTAGGTCCACCGCGTGGGCTTGAATTTGCCAAGACTTGTTGCCCCAATCTTGGGTCCAGCGACGTCGACAGCATCAACCATCGTGGGACAGCTCGCACCTCCATCCTGGTCGCCGACAACGCCTCCTGGTCCGTGAGACTGCAGAGCCCAGCGTCGCCCACTCACCTGGTCGAGGTGACTTCGCCCGGTGCCATCCTGGTGCCCACACAATCACTGGCTAGTGATTAAGAACTTGGTCCCCTCTGCTTTCAGGTGTCATCCATCTTCGATCCAGGCTTGGATCACTCGAACTATCTTCACTGGTCGCCTGCCAGCAACTTCTTTCTTCAGGCTCTTGGTTCGTCAACGAGGATTCCCGACGTCTTTTCAGACCTATGCAGCTGCAGCCCCTGGGCTAGGTAACTTCGGCATTTCGGTGCCCCAGCATAGCCTCACTATCCAAGGGTCCAGATCCACTTTCGTTTTCGATCTACCTAGTCGGGTTCGCCCGAGAACACTACCTTTGCCTTTACTAGCTCCCATAGACTTTGTCCTGCATCCCGCGTGAGAGTGCACACTCTGCACCCGAGTCCCCTAGGCCTCCTACTAGTAATCTGAAGGTTCAGTAACGTAGTCCTAGCGATTCCAAAGCCTATTAGTACAGTACTTACCTGCTAGTAATTTCGCATTCCACTTTCAGAGTATATGGTTTTTCGTGCCCCTCGGGCATTTGTGTAAATTGTGCAACTTAAAGTATTTTCGTAAGAGTTTTGTTGTTTGCTTAGTACCCTGTCCTCATAAAGAGTACAGGGCTGTTGTGATCTAAATAAATACACTGTTTATTTTCATAACATTTGTGTGGTGTCCTTTCACTTGGTGTTCAAGGGGTATATGTGATGGTATAACAGCTGGCTTAACACGCCCTCTAGAGTTTATCCCGAAGACTGCTCGTATCCACGCTACTAGGATAGCTGGTGATAAGGTTGACTTACAACCAATCACCATAAGGGTTGTTTGGACTGATACAAAGTGCTCACTAGAATAGTGAACATTATATATCAGGCCAACTTCTCACATTGGTGAGCAGCGGTTGGGATTTGAGCTTGCTGTTGTTTTACCACACGTATCCTAAGAATATCTTGTGAAAGATCACATAAGTACTTCAGGTACATATAACTTAGCTTAGAATACTCTGAGTTCTACTGAACCAGCTGTTGTAGCTCCTCAAGGCTTAGCACACCTTGGCTACAACTCTTAGCAAGGGATCAGTAGGCAAACAAATAGTGTAGGTAGGTGCATCACTTACACCACACTAGAAAACAGCATGTCAGACAAAGGAGGAAACTCTGAGTCTCCCCTTGTGTCAGTGGACCCTCCACAGGTCACTTCCAGATATGCTGCTCTTAGCTTCCAGGAGATGAGACAAGTGTGTACCTCCAGGAAGCTAAAACAGGGTTCTAACCCTACAATCCCATTCCTGATTGGTCTCTTAGAGACTTATGATGCCAGGAGGGCTGGTAACCCAGACCCTTCTCATCCAGATGGGGATATGCCCCCCTTACAGGGTCCCTTTGATAACCATGGCCATCCCCTCCCAGAGGCAGATGATGCTGAGGATGAGGATGAAGATGAGTTATCAGGGGAGGAGGCAGACAAAGGTCCAGAAGTAGTTAGCCAGCTAACTAGGGACAACTTAAGCAGGCATGAGAATGGTACTAGGAGACCCCTGGGGCCCCTCTCAGGCCAGCTTAACAGTGGGAATGGATGAGTTAGGTCTCTATCCAGAGGCTCTAACAAATCCATTCGAACCAATGGCTCTCAGGCCTCTTCTCACAGAGGGATGACATCCCCTCAGAGGAGAGTATATGAAGCCAAAGTAAGGGAAGTCAATCTGAGGATTGAAAGGGAAGAACTTGCCCTGGCAAAAAGAAAGACTTGCCTTTGCTAGAGAGCAAGAATTGAGTGGGACAAACCCCACTTGTGGCAGCATTCTCCCAAGAGAAAACAGGAGTTTAGATACTAGGCACCTGAGTAAGATAGTGCCCCCCTTTAAACAAGGGGATGACATCCACAAATGGATGACTGCTTTGGAGAGGGCTTGCACTGTACAGTGTGTCCCCCAGAGTCAGTGGGCAGCTATCTTGTGGCTCTCCTTTGAAGGCAAAGGTAGAGATAAGCTCCTCACTACTAGAGCTGAGGATGCTAACAATTACCAAGTCCTGAAGAATACACTGGTTGATGGGTTTGGTTTAACCACTGAACAGTACAGGTTGATGTTCAGAGACACCCAGAAAACTCAGTCTCAGGATTGGACTGACTTTGTTGATTGTGCCACTAAGGCTTTTGAAGGCTGGCTACTGGGAAGTAAGGTTACTGATTTCAAAGGATTGTATAATCTAATTATGAGAGAGCAAATCTTAAGTAATTGTCAGAACCAGTTATTACACCAACACCTGGTAGACTCTGATCTGACCTCTCCACAAGAATTGGGTAAGAAGGCAGACAAATGGGTCAGAACCAGGATCAGGCCTAAGAACCAGGGTGGTGACCAAAAGAAGGAATCAACCAAGCCTCAAGAGAAGGGTGGGAAGAAATCTTCTGATCAAACCACAGGGCCCCAAAATTCCTCTGAAAAGGGTGGGTCCCAAACTTCTCCCAAAACCCAAAAGAAACCTTATTGTCATACCTGCAAACAGGTAGGCCATTACAAAAGTGACAGCAGTTGTCCCAAGGCCAACAACAATAAGGAGAACATACCCCCAGGTAATACTCCCAGACCTCCTGTTACCACTAGTGGTAATCCCCCAGGTGGTGGGAGTGCCCCCAAGAATGTGGTGGGCATTACTTTGGGAAACCAGGAGGACTATGGCCTAGCCAGGTCCCCTAACAACACTCTTGTCTGTGAGACTGGCATGGGGTTTGCCAACTTCACTACTGGTTCCCACATTTTGGGAAAGTATAGACAAGAGCCCTTTATCAATGGTCAGAAAGTTGAGGCATACAGAGACACAGGGGCCAGTATCACCATGGTGATTGACCATCTGGTCCCCTGTGCTCAACTGACCCCTGGTTTTCTTTATCAGGTGACAGACGTTCATGGAGTGAAAAGAAGGCATCCCATGGCAGTAGTCGAGCTCAGTTGGGGTAATGTCACAGGGCCCATGAGAGTGGCAGTGACAGATAACCTACCTGTAGATTGCTTACTGGGGAATGACCTGGAAATCTCAGCATGGGCTGAGGTGGAGCAAGAAACTCACTCCAGGATGATAGGCCTACCCAGAAAGGTTAGTGGGGCAGTAATAGCTACAGCCCCAGTCCCAGCACCAGTCCTCCCTGAAAATGTTGGAAGAGCAGTGGTAGCCACTGCCCAGGCTCAGACAGACTTTCCTGAACAGGATAGGAGGGCTGTGACAGTCACAGCCCAAACACAGACTGAGTGCCCTCCTGAATAGAAGGCTCGCAGGTAAACTTCTTTCCTAAACTAGACATTGGTAATAAATTAACCGAACCGTTTTAATGAGGCCATAAACAATATCCGTTTATTTATCTCAATAGATCCCAGAACTTTGCAGTTAATTTCAGAAGAACTGCAGGTGAGCTTTGTGCTTTAGTCTGTTTAAATCAAATAGGCACTATAAAGACTATAGTAGTCTGTTTAAAACTAACAGGCATTATAAAGATAACACTTGACACTTATTTTCAATTGTTCACAGATAGGTCTTTCTTAACCCGGAATCAAGGTAATCTTTTTAAGTACTATCTGATGTATAGTGCTTTCTCACGTTTGAATTACGTCACTTACTCGTCTGTTAATTTTCTTAGATTCATCGAAAACCCTATATTATACACAACAACCAGTTATTTTGGTAAGAGAATTACGTACCATCTTAGATTACACAATACATATCTCCTCAAGCATCTAGATTAATTGGGTGTCCTTTTCTTTTCTTCTCTCCTTTTCATAGACCCCTGACGAAGGGGTCTAAACCCCGAAATGCATTGGGTTGTACATATAATTGAGTTGTGTATTTATTGATTTATGAAATGTGTATGAGAAATTCATAATGATTGTTTATTGTTTATGTATAAATTGAATTGATGCAAATAATTTTGATTCACTAAACTCGTGATAAATCAAAAAGATGAAATACGCATTGAAAATTGTTTCATTTTGAAAAACTTTTATTCAGTTGTGCGCACTAGAGTCCTGGTGATCTAGCGATCCCAGGCCATATTCATTGTTACATAGGAGTTCAGCAGGCACTAATCTAGTGCAGCACACATATCGTACAAACAATTTAGTCCTGAGTAATTGAGTGCAATACCCCCAACCATTCATACATTAATTCTCTCCTGAAAAGGTTGGCAAGGTTGAAATGGTCTCAGCCTCTACTCAGACAGGTAGTGGGGTTGTGAAGCCTGAAACAATGGATCACTCCACCCAAACAGAGAGCATTGAGGAGGAAGAAAAGTCTTCCCCCTCCCAGACACTAGGTGAGAGCCAGCCTCCTCAGGGAACTGACTCTACCCCTGGTGAAGGAACTGCCCAAAAGGTAGTCAGGCCTAGCCTGGCAGAGCCCCTGATGGCAGTGGACCCTTCCCAGGTGGGACCCAGTCTGGAGCAGGTAGCCTGCACCTCTCTACCCTGCCTCAGTCAGCCCAGGGCTGTAGAGGTCAGGGAGGCCAGTGGACCCCAAAGGGCCCCCTGTCCAAAAGAATCTCCCAATCAACAGATTAGGATCACTGAAGCTAGTAGCCCTAGCCAAGTGAAAATAAAACAGACTCCTGAGGGATCCCCCTTAAAAGTAGTTAGGGACCTCCTACAGCTGGATACTGTTGGGCACAGCCAAACATGGGGCCTAAAAACCCCTAACATGACCTGTCCCTCCAGTAAGCCAAACAGAGGGACTCAGCCTCCAGCTTTAGGTAGCCAGAGGTTGACCCTGAGAGCTCATAGCAACTCAGTACTGGAAAGAAAGGCCCATATGGTGGATAGGGATTGGAGGAAGTTGAGCCCAACAGTAGTGGAGTCTCACTTCAGTACTCCATTCCCACACCAGCCTTTTACTTTGCCAAAGCACACCAGAGGTAGTGATTCCCTATGGTGGACACCCTCAGATACCCTTAGGGTGAGGGGTTGCTTAGTGGACCATGATACAGGGGGTAACCATGCCAGTGCATGTACCACCTCATATGGCCACTCAGGCAATATAGGCTTACCTGGTCAAGGATAGCCTTATCTCCTTTCGTTTGGGGGGGGGGGGGTAGGGTTGTGTAGGAAGGTGGATACCTGACTATGGTTGCCCCCAACTTTTTTTTTTCCTGGTGTTTTGCTGGTTTTCCGACTTAGTTGACCTGGGGCCCTGCCAATCAGGACCCCAGGCCTACTGCTCTCTCTCTAAAATGGATTCCATGTACCTTAGGTACATTTCCAATTGGTACTGGGCCACCTTATCAGACCCTGTAACTCAGGGCATAGGTGTACCCAGGGCCTACCAGGGGCTGAAGCATGTATTATGCCACCCCTGGATGGCCATCTAAATCTGACACAACTGGCTGCACGACAGCTGGGGCAAGGTGGTGTAATCACCCTTTGCTTTAGATATAGTATACCTATATCTAACCCTAAAAATGGACACACAGATTCCTATCAGTCACTCCTATGGCAGGCCTTGACAATCCTGAAGGCAGAGTGCTTGGAATCGTGTTAGATGGTGCTCTGGCATGAGCTGAGCCCGTTTGCAGCTTGCGGAACCAAGTCCTAATAGCTGTTCCATGATAACGCATACCATATACTCTTAAGTGCATTATAATCCTCGCGGTTAAATGCTATCTTTAGTATTGCTTTATCAAAACATGTCGAGTAAGGTGTCATACGAATTGGAATACTAACCCCTCGCCAATTCTGGCGACAGGGTTAGCATTCCACCCTTCTAGAGAGACACGACATGTATGTAACTGTGAACCCCGGTTAAAGTTAACTCAAGCCTCAGCTCCACAAAATGGATGCTGCCACCACAGACACGAGTCTGACCTCCTGCTGCTGGGAGTCCTTCCAGCGAGAAGAGCTTGGACAAAGGGTTTCCTGTCAGGGGCGGTGCTAACACCATCCCAGACAGGGTTTTGTGTATCCTGGGTAGGCAGGGCTTTACAGGAAGGTGACTGCAAGTGGCACCCCGGTGCTCACTACGCATCTGCCGGCTAGAACCAGTTCCAGGGGCACACCAGCCCCTGGCCTGGGGAAAGTCCGGCATGGGAGAGGGGTGTAACCACCCCCCTTCCTGGTCCCACCCCTAGGGCAGGACCTAGTCGCGTACCCACCCCTTTCTTTAGGATAAAGGCAGGAGCGGGGACCCTTCCAAATTAGATCATCTTTGAATCAAGAAACTACTTTCTACGAAAGGAACTCTCGACTTCTTCTCAAGATTTCTCCCTTGTGGCTAAGGAGTAGTCACCCTGCATCCGCAGGCACCATCTAAGAACTCTGCGGTTTGCTGCACGTCCTTCCTCAGGAATCCGACTGACCAGCTCGACGAGACCCGGCTTCCCTGGCACCTCTGACCTCTACCTACGTCTACAGCTAAGCTGAGAACCGTAGGTGCGACGAGACCTCGAGGGACCGGCCATCATCAGAACTGCACGACTTCTATCCAGCACGACCGCCGAGGGATCCTCTGGTGAGTGCTTTGGGGTACGAGAAGCCCCGACCCTGAGCAGCTCCAGCACCGAAGTTCCGCCCCCCAGCATCTCCACGATCTGCGTGGGGCCCTTCTGCTTTTTGGCTGCTCACCGTGTTGTCTGGCTACTAGCCCGCTGGCTTGTGGCCTTCCTGACGACGATCAACGACGACAACTCTGCTGGTCTGGTTGCTCCAGACTGGCCCTTGCTCCCTTCCAAAAGAGGAGCACCCCGGACCCTCCTGGTCCACCCCAGACGCCATTTTAGGTCCACCGCGTGGGCTTGAATTTGCCAAGACTTGTTGCCCCAATCCTGGGTCCAGCGACGTCGACAGCATCAACCATCGTGGGACAGCTCGCACCTCCATCCTGGTCGCCGACAACGCCTCCTGGTCCGTGAGACTGCAGAGCCCAGCGTCGCCCACTCACCTGGTCGAGGTGACTTCGCCCGGTGCCATCCTGGTGCCCACACAATCACTGGCTAGTGATTAAGAACTTGGTCCCCTCTGCTTTCAGGAGTCATCCATCTTCGATCCAGGCTTGGATCACTCGAACTATCTTCACTGGTCGCCTGCCAGCAACTTCTTTCTTCAGGCTCCTGGTTCGTCAGCGAGGATTCCCGACGTCTTTTCAGACCTATGCAGCTGCAGCTCCTGGGCTAGGTAACTTCGGCATTTCGGTGCCCCAGCATAGCCTCACTATCCAAGGGTCCAGATCCACTTTCGTTTTCGATCTACCTAGTCGGGTTCGCCCGAGAACACTACCTTTGCCTTTACTAGCTCCCATAGACTTTGTCCCGTATGAGAGTGCACACTCTGCACCCGAGTCCCCTAGGCCTCCTACTAGTAATCTGAAGGTTCAGTAACGTAGTCCTAGCGATTCCAAAGGCTATTAGTACAGTACTTACCTGCTAGTAATTTCGCATTCCACTTTCAGAGTATATGGTTTTTCGTGCCCCTCGGGCATTTGTGTAAATTGTGCAACTTAAAGTATTTTCGTAAGAGTTTTGTTGTGTGCTTAGTACCCTGTCCTCATAAAGAGTACAGGGCTGTTGTGATCTAAATAAATACACTGTTTATTTTCATAACACTTGTGTGGTGTCCTTTCACTTGGTGTTCAAGGGGTATATGTGATGGTATAACAGCTGGCTTAACACGCCCTCTACAGTTTAGCCCAAAGACTGCTCGTATCCACGCTACTAGGATAGCTGGTCTATAAGGTTGACTTACAACCAATCACCATAAGGGTTGTGTGGACTGATACAAAGTGCTCACTAGAATAGTGAGCATTATATATCAGGCCAACTTCTCACAGTGGATCCAGTACAGGGGCCATTTCTTGAAGACAGCCATCCTGCTTGTGTGAGGGTGATCACAATCCTCCTCTGTCACTCATCCAGCTCTTGCTAAAGTCGTTCGAGTTCGTGATGATCCTCTGAGTAGCGGATCTGGGCACTGGTGGCTTCAGCGCCAATACCAGAGGCTTCTTCCATGACGTCTTTGGCCTTGATGAGTCAGTGGCGACAGATGTCTGAGCTCGATGCTGGCTGTGAAGTGTGAACCTTGGCTGAGTCCTTGCGTGATCCTGATGCCATTTGTCATGTCGAACAGCACTCGGGGGCAGTGGTGCCCCCAATGGTGGAGGCGGTCTCAGCACTGTGCTCGATGCCGGTCCCTCAGAGGGGCTGTTTCCGGCTAAGGCATATATCCACTTATGAGGGACGGTATGGGTAGGGACGTCTACCAAGATAGTTTACTTCTTCTAACCCAAACTTGCACTTTTCCTTCTTAAGAGATAAACCAGAATCTGACAATCTCTTCAACACCTCACACACACGCTCATTGTGTTCTTGTATGTTAGGTCCATAAATTAGTAAATCATCCTGATAGCATTTTACGCCCAAAAGACCTTTAAGTATGTGAGTCATAATTCTTTGAAATACAGAGGCTGCTGAGATTAATCCGAATGGCATCCTTTTAAATTTAAAGGTTCCCATAGGGGTAATGAAAGCAGTTAAATCCTGGCATGTCGTATCTAGCTCTACTTGATGATATGCAGAAGCTAGGTCTAAGGTGGTAAAGTACTTTGCTCCTTCTAGTGTTCCCACAATCTCATCAATATTTGGCAATGGGAATCTGTCTACAATTACTTCCTTATTCAATGCCCTTAAATCAATACATAAACGAATTTCCCCGGTAGGCTTCTTAGCTATAACAATTGGAGCCAACCATTCTGTAGCCTCTACTGGCTCTATTATGTTATTATCAATTAATTTCTCAATCTCTTTTTGCACTTTTCCTTGTTCTGCTAAAGGAATCCTCCTTACTTTTGCTACAACAGGTATAGCATTCTTTTTCAGTTTAATACAGTGCTTGTAGCCCTTTAAACAACCAAGTTGTTCTTTAAACACATTTGGAAACTTACTTGCAAACATCTCAGACAAGTTTTCTACCTGTTGTATCTGCACTTGAGGTGAAGCATTGGGATCAAGTGTTACTCCTAAATCACGTTGATCTCTCCAACTTATCAATGCATCACCAAAATTAGTCACATAAATTTTACCAGGAATGATGCGACTTCCCAACTCAAGAGTGGCCATAAAATATCCAAATATTTTAATGGGCTTCTTCCCATAACCCAAGGGTATTATGTCGCTTTTGAAGAGTTTTACACTATCTCCAAACGTCTTACGTAATAATTCTTGATCAATCATGGTGATTTGAGAACAGGAATCAAACTTGAATTCAATCATGGCATGATCAACTTTTACCAAGTGTGAGGGATGTTCTAAAGGGCCACCATCGACTTGGAAAGTCACCGTCTTTACCTGTGGTTGAGACCATTTCCTATATACATTATCTCTCTTACCACTTTTAGTCCTACAACACTTAGAGAAATGACCTCTCCTACCACAGTTGTTACAGATTGACTTCAAAGCAGGGCAATTTGGTGAATTGGCTAAATGCCCAATATTTCCGCATCTAAAACAAGAAAATTTATTAGAAACATTAAAGTTCGGATTGTAATTATTTGTTCCATTTTCATTTTTTTCTTCAGACGACTTTTCTTCTTTCTTTACTTGACACACTACTTCCTCAACTTTTTGTTCACTTTTCTTCTCAGGCTCATTCATCTTCTCTTTTTCTTCCTTTAACTCATCAACGCATCTAGTCATGTGTTTAACTTGTTTGGCTATGACAAGAACTTCATCTAATGGTGGTTCATCCTTTAGCCAAAGTTCCTTCCTAATATTGTCATGAGCACATTTCAACACAAATTGGTCCCTTATTCTTTCATCCAAAGTTTGTCCAAACTTGCACGATGCGGCCAACTTTCTAAGTGCGGAAACATATTCCTCAACTGATTCATCCTTCTTTTGTCCTCTTAAGCCGAAGTGATATCTTTCCATTATCGTGCTTAGTCTAGGAAGATAATGTCGATCTAATTGTTCAATTGCTATTTCGTATTCGTTTAAATTTCTTTGCTCAGCCGCAGTGAGTTCCGGTAAATGTTCTAATACATCCTGACCTTCTCCTCCAAGACAGTGTAGCAATAACGAATGTTTCCTCTCTGTACTTAAATTTGTACCACACACCCTTGCATAGTTCGCAAATTTTTTTTTCCATTTCTGCCATTTTACATTAGGCTCACCTGGACTAGTTAAGAAGAAAGCAGGTTGTGTTACATTCTGCATATTCTTTTTTTATATATATATATTCATTTTTATATTAATAGTGTTTTCCCTGCAGTTTAAATTCCAATACTGCTTGTAACAATAGATAAAATGTTAATAATGATGCTATTCAAAAGAAAAAAAAATAAAACTAAATAGAATGGCTTATTTTCAATATGAATAGTCTTTTTTTTTTATGATGTCACAGTTCAATTGTTCTCAAATTGCATTCTCAATGCTCTTTAAATGAGAACTTTTATCATATTAACACTCTAATATGCTTCACAATGCCCTCCTCCTTCCAGGAGAATGCTTCGTTCTTTCTTTGGAACTTTAGGATGTGACAATGCCTTTGTTTATAAAATGCGCTATTCCTTGCACTGCGCGTTACTGTCCTTTCAGAACGAGGCTGGGTTTTTCTCAAAACGAGGCTGAAGTTATTATATCATTGACGCGCAAACGGAGCGTCATTGAAACGCACAGCCATGTTCTCTTGTTATACGCGCGAGGAGTTGCTTTGTGAGCGCGAGGGAATGCGCTCAAATTTTAAACTTAAATAATCGCGCTCTTTTAATTTTACTTAAGTGCTTTCTTATAATGTTATTCCCTTTCTTTTAATTAACCTCCCGCTTGCTCCTCACCGTACTAGTTTTCATTTACGACGGTGATTTCTTGCTCGGCCGCCGGGAAGACCACGCTTCCTAAAAATCTTGATTCAGCCGCTGGAGAGGTTACAGGGACAGCCGCGTGTTGAGGCGAGACAAGGTAAAATCGTCGCCAGTGTAAAATAGTTAATATTAATAGTAAATAGAGGTCGTTGTCAAATGGTTGATCCAAGTTCAGTTTAATCGCCTCATCCACAAACAGCTAGGATGTAACTGACAAACAGGTCAATCTACATTCTAAGAATCATGCAATAGGAGAAATCCAAATTCCACGAGGAAGCAAGTGCTGGTGAGTAGGATAGAACATCACAGGTAGGGACGTCTACGTGGCTTTCACACATAGGCCAGTGCCAACTTGGGTAGATATAGCATCTTCAAGGGCCTCTTCCTGGGACCCTCGGCACCCAGCTCCAATTGATCAGAGAAGACAAATTCAGAGTTTGTTGATGGGCCGGGAGCTCTGACAACATGACGTATAAATCCTCTTCATCAATACTCATGGGATTGGCCTCAGCAAAGACCCCAGGCATTTCTGAGGATGATTGGGGCATACTGCTGCACGCCCACCGGCTGTCTTGGCGCTGCTTGCTGCGGAATGCCAAACTGCTGTTGCAATGGTTCTCGTTGTGGTCCGGTGAAAGGCATAGGATGCACACGGTATGGTGATCGGCCCAGGGACATTTAGAGTGACACTGCAGCCATCTCTTAATAGGCATCCTTTTCATCAGTCTGAGAGCATCGTCATTCTCCAAAGGGAGTCAGGAGCACAAAGAGGCCCAAATGACCCGTGGATCGAGAGGCCCGAAAACTCATTTGTCGATGGGACCAAGGCTGAATAGGCACTACAGGTCGGATGAGTCAAACAGTCTTCTCGCAATGGGAATAGAAGATAGCTGATTCGAAGGACACAATAGGAAGCAACTAACTCGTCGAAACCTGGAGCTCATCAAAACCCAATGATAGGTAAAAATATTCTAATATGGAGTCGATAACCAGGCACATCTTTGACCAGATGTGGAGTCACTGAGACCTCATGACTGAAAAACACAAATTTGAAGAAAAATAAGTTACAAATGTCAGAGCCCAACACTAGATGGGAGGAATATGTAGAGCATGAGTATTCTCAGCAGGGGTCTCCTAAGTCGGTCCTGGGGAGCCGAATCCATGGCAGATTTTTTGCATATCCTCATTTAGATGAATATGGATATCTTAAAAATCTGGCATGGATCCGGGCCTCCAGGATCAACTTTGGAGAGCCCTGATCTACAGCCACACATGCTACGAACACACACACACACACATATATGTGAGTGTGTGTGTATGTATATATATATATATATATATATATATATATATATATATATATATATATATATATATATATGAAGCCCTGTATCGCTCGATGCTGCCAGCATCGCAGTTCCACTGCTCCAACTGGAAAAACGAACAAGCCAAGATAAGTGTTTTATTCCATTAACCCTTTCGATGCTGATGACGAGCTCGTCATCAGCCACGGTGGTCGTGTGCTGATGACGAGCTGAGCTCGTCATGAATAATGGCATCAATAATTTTCCAGCACAGGGGAAAAATAACCGCAGCAGCCAAGGTGTTAAAAAATAACACCCAAGCAGTCCTGCATGACGCGTTTCGCCTGTAGCCAGAGGCTTGATCACATGATACGTTACTAAATCTCGAAGAGGGTACTTAAGTCATTTCTGAACCACAAAAGGGCGGATCTTTGTAAAAGTAATCCGCCCACCTTAACTCCTTGTTGTCTCTCATTCTATACATGGTTAAACAGTGGTGTTTAATTCATTAGTTACAAAAATATATATATATATATTCTTCAAAACGGGGTTCCACTCCCGCACTCAAACCATTAAATCATCAGGAATCCACAAGTGTTTGATAACATAGAAGGGGGTTTATTCAAGTCATAAACCCGCTGTGACGCGTTTCACCCTCAAAAAGGCTTGTTCACACTGCGGTGTTACAAGTTGTAAAGCAATACATACTCTTCCTGGTATCACAGTAAACATAGTGAAAGGACTACACACAGTTGTCAATGCTTGTTACCAGTTACAGTGGACGCCATGTTATCGTTTTTCAAAACCAGTGCTAATTGATTTGTATCCTGACATTTTCAGTGTTCCTGCGTACCTCATAATAACGATACTATTAAATCATTAGGTACATTTGCATAATTCATTAAGGTTACAATACATTCCACAACCCACGTAATTATTGTTACGTGTGTATCTTGTCCTGCGTTGATATTGGCAAAGCACTGTGAGACCTGTAGTTTCAAGCCTGACTTCAGTTCACTTCATTGGTAAAGTACGTATGCATTATTTATTAAAGTGCATCCAAACCCTAGCGTTTTTGCCGTGTCTTCTGTTAATTTGGGCAAAGCATTATGGTGCTCGTGGTTTTGAGCCTAACCTGCTGATCAATGTCCGGGTGTACTGCAGTGCTTCCCAGGATTGGATTAGATCATTATATGTGGTTAAGTGGCCTTGTCTATAGCGATGCAGGAACCAAATAGTGGGAATGGGTGCAACTTGTTATGTTCCATGTGGCAGCGGTTGAAATGGGTGGACTTAGTATGTGCTGCATGCCCTTGTTAATGGGAAGGATGTAGTATTCTTATGTCATGATATTTCTCCTATGTTACCCTTTCCCTAGCTGCTCAGCCTGTGTGCATGTTCTGAGTGGAATGTGGGTGTGTGAGCATTATGTAGAATGCCTGGGTGACTGGATGAAGAATGAACGTTGGTGAGAGGGGCTGAGCAGCTAGCAGGCTGCTCCTGGTGGGGCTGTGATTTACCACCTACAGAACTTATATACCTGTTATGATTACTTGAAGAAGACTTTTACTACAGGTTAACCAACCTGTGAATAAACCTACTTGGTTTACATCATACCAGCGTGGCGTGATTACTACAAAGGAGTGTTACATTCCATTTATCAGTAGGTAAATGCAAGACCTCTGTATGTGCAGCATGTCCTTACTAGTGAAATTGACGGTAAATATGCAGAAGATACTCAATTGGCGACTACCGGTTTTCTCCAACGGCATCGCGCCACCCCTCGATGGGCTACGAACTCCAGAATATGTCCACGTGCAGCCGCGCACACCACAGGATCACGAACACAAGATGAGCTGTTTGCCGATTTGAACTACTTTTATTTGAACCACAAGGTGCAAGTCACAAGACGCATTTTGTACACGAACTGTGTCCTTGGTCACTCAAGATAATGTTGAACAACCGGAAAAATTAAACTCACAGGCACTTGCTAATCACGTGGTCGGCAGGAAAATAGAGAAGGAAAAAATACTTTACAATTGCTATACACAATGAGGAAACCTCTGTAAGTGCATTCATAGCTATTGACCATATAAACAATATATATGAACATTTTTAAATTTATTTAAAATGTGTATAAAAGGCAATTTGCTCTTAAGTAAATCTTAGCATTATAGATATTGTATAATGTAAATACTGGACTCTGCCTGAAAATGTGTGACAATGACATTTGAATGTGCAAATACACTGATGTAAACAATTGCATGGGCAAAAACGCTGATGTAAACAATTGGTTAAAAAAAAGCATTGTCCCCTTAGGTGCAAAAATGCTAATGTAAACAATTGAATGTGCAAAAATGCTAATGTAAACAATTGAATGTGCAAAAATGCTAATATAAACAATTGATTAAGGATCATATTATCCACTTAAGTGCAAACACGAGAATACACAGTATAAAAATGCATAAATGCAATATAAACAGCACCAATTGTATCAATAAGGGCTAAATATATAAATATAACTGCTCTATTAGCAGCCCAATATCATATTGTCATATATCAACGGGTCTACAAATTATCAGTTAAAATCATTCAATTGAAAGTGCAAATGCGGAATGTAAACATTCAGTAGCCATAACAATTAATATTCCTTACTACGTCCTGCCTGCACGTTAGCAGAAAAGTGCCTTTTAGTGCTTGAGGGTGAAAATGATAATAAATGCGCAAAACAGTGTTGCAAAAATAAAAAATCGCCTTGCCAAAAATATGTAATAATATCAAGGAAAAGGCAGCAGATGACATATTGAGCTGGAATCTGTTAACATTAATGCAATGTCATATCGTAGTTCTAATACTAAAAATGATAAACATGCATATGAACATGTAGTTCCAACTCAACTCATCGCCAATCGTAAGTCCTCGGACGAATCAAAGTACCGAAAGATAGCATAGTGACACAGTTAGCAACGGGATACGACACATTGATTCAATGGAAACCATCTAGAAGAGCGCATTTAGCTCCAAAAAAAGCCAACCTCCAAGCAATTTGTAGGGGAGACATAACTGCAACTTTGTGATACTCAGACATTGAAAGCAAGGCAGAGAGAATACAAGGCACTATAAAAGTCTACAAATTGGGATGTAACAAGTGGGGCCTGATCACAAATAAAGCTCCGCCTGCTAATTGGAGCATTACATGGATTGTCTTCATATTTTTCAAAAGGGTAAATCAATTCTTCCACAAGAACTTTCACTCAATTAAGTATGCATTGAGTGGTAAGAAGGGAGCGTTGATAGTGGTGGAGTTGTAATAGTGTCTTTGACCTGCAGCAATCAAAAAAGGTGAAAGCCATTTTGAAGGCTTATGGTTTTGTTTTTTCTTAAATTAACAAATGGTTCCTTTTACAGTTTAATATTGACATAAATTGATTAAATACCCTGAGGTTCTTAGGGGAACTGATTCAATATTACAATATCATCCTGGTGGGCTAGGCAGGGTTCTGCTCCTTCAAAGTTCTAGGGCCTCCTAGTGCCCAAGAATACTTTGAAAAGATGTGGGCAAGATAATGGATTTTTCCACATATTTTACTGCAGATGTTAGCTCGAGAGATTTAGTTATTACAGGCAGATATTAAAATGTAGTCATGAACAGTTTTTCTTTCACTTCAATTTTCACCCTGCCTAGTGCCCTTTCAAAGTAGCTTTGCTGAAATTTGGTATGACTGACTCTGCTTGCAAAAGGGGCAGGATACAAAAAGTTAGAAAAACCTCACAATATATGGCTGCAGAGCTAGACAAATCTAGACAGGCTCACACCACAACAGCTTCCCCATAATTGTATACCCCTTCCATTATTAACTGTGCAACATTTGGCATAAATGTTTCTTCCAGTTGCAGGAAGAATGTTTTGTAACTTTTAATGCAGATTATCGCTTGCTCCCATATACACGGTTAAATTCTTCAGCCCTACATATGTGCTCTTAGACAGCATATAAAATGGATCTGGTTTTCTTTGAACTACCTTAACAAAATTGATTTCTGTTTTACTTGTCCTGTGCTTCCTATCTTGTATCTTGGGTACTACCTATTTTGAACTCTTCTCTCTGTGATTCGTGCTGCCTTCTTTTCTACTGAATGCTCCATCTCTCATACTTCTCACTATCCATTTTTGTACAAGTAATTGATGTCAGTGCTGTTTCTTTTTACTCTGTGCACTTGCTCTCTCTTGTTATCAACAGTCTCTTCTTTCTCTTTTGTTCTCAGTGCTGTCTCTATCATTCTCAGTAATGTGCATGCAGTGTCTTATCTGTGCCTCCACTCATGTGGTGAAAAGTATGTGAACAGAAAAAACATAATCAAAGTATGCGCTGCCATAAGTAAATGCCAGTAGGAAGTTAATTCTTGTATCTCAAATATGCAAAGTACATGACTTGATTATGTTATGAAACATTAATCTGGAAAAGATGGACTTTATGAAGAAACTGATGAAGAGAGTTTTAGAACTGAATGATGATAGAAACATTCAAACAAAGCTTGGGATAGAGGACAAGATAGCAAGACCACTCACCTTTGGAGCGAGTCTCCCTTCAGTGACAACCAGAGTATCCCCACTACAGATCTTCAAATCCTTTAGGGATGCCATCTGTGGACATGAAAATAAGTATCACACAGAGAAAAGTGGTACATGTTAAATGGAGGATACAGGAAAATGTGACATAGTATGAGGGCAACAAATGGTGCTCAGTATTACATAATTCGGTGCCACACATTTAATTGCAAAGTCAATGGTTCTCACTTTTGGTACATATTGGCATTGCCAATTTATTTTAGCCAGGTTGTACAGTTTCGTTAATGGCTGAATCGGGGCGGGGGGAAGCCTATTATGTTACTTTGTGTGCACGCACACCCCCACATGCAAGTACCTACAAAATGGAACTGCTGTTGTTTTCCTTTTTATTTTCCAATCCAACTCCGATCAGCAAATAAAATGAAAGAATTACAAGCCAAAGTGGCTGATGAAACCGTTTATGCAACACGATGGGCTAGTTAGGGCTGAAGTTGCACAGAAGACCAGAAACAAAACAGGACCATCTAATTCTTGAAATGTCTTAGGAGAACAACTACATGGTTTTACATATTTTACTTGCTGGGAGCAAAACGGTCCCCAGAATGGCTCTAGAGAAAATGCACCCCTGTAATGGGTTCCCCATTGCGAATTTATGTGACTTTACTGGTTTTCACCTCAGCACAGACGACAGTCGTGGCGCATAGAGTGATTCCTGTGACACGCAATCTGGCAGAGACCACATCTGTGGGACCATTATGTACATTACTTTAATGAGAGTGAGTTACAATCAGCTCACTAGACTACAGTGGTGCAGTAACAAATGAAAGCGGCCTTTTTAATTATTGCCTGCCAGGCACAGTTGCCTAACAGTCACGCCTATTTTTTTTTAATTGGCCTGCAAGTCCACTGTCACCAGGTCATTTTCTCTATTCATGTGGGACATAGGTGACTTGTGAGTGTAAGTGACATGTAAATGCAGCAAGTGTGTGGACTGTGTGATACAGCTGGCAGTGAACGCATAGGAGTCCATTTTGATTTTCTGCACTGCAGTGATACCTAAGATGAAGGGCTGGAGCAAAGCCCAAGCTGCAATGTGAACTGCAAGGCTTCCCCAAAGTATTTCTGAGGTGCTTTGTATTGGACAAGAATTTAGGGTGTGAAGGATACACAAATAGGGCCTCTCTGTGGTGTTGGTAAAACCCGTTGCACTTTTCCGGCTTCACTCTTCCTCAGAAATGTTACACACAACAATTTAGTCAAGTGGGGAACCCTCTCCCTCTTTCATGTCTTTGTTGTTGGTGTACTTTGACAAGAGACTCAACACCCACCCCATGCTCTAATGAGACCAAGAATATGTCTAGAACAGCCTCCCATTTTAGGACGCCCATGGGGGAAAAAGGGATGTGATCTGGGCAGATTAGAAGATGACTACTGGGGAGCGGCTTGCCGTTACCCCATGAGGTGGCAATAGGAGCAGGGTTCCAGTTGATTCAGCTAAAATGGCTCTATAAGGTATACTATACTAAATCCATGTTATTCTGTATTCTTTTACTCAGACCTCTGTTCACAGCTGGGCAGAAAGGCACATTACTTCATTCAATCTGGAAAAAACTGCACCACGATCCGATTCTACTGGGATGGGGTTGGCCGCAGAATCTCAGGGTTATTATATGTAACAGTGGCTATCTCCCCACAGTTGGTGGTCTGGGGAATGTAGGGGTTTCAGACTCCTAACCAATATTCACTCTGTCTCTGCAATGTGGCCTTGATGGTAGCTCAACAAGATTTGATCCACAGATGGGGGAAGCACCACACTACCAACATTATAAGAATGGAATCCAAAATGGATTAGTGCATCATAACAGAAAAACTAGTGCACCATGTTGGGGGCTGTCCAAACAATTTGGAAGTGTGATGCACAAGGATGGCGGCCAAATTTGGTGACCTAGAACACCATCTAAAAGGCAGCAGATGTGGGGTAGAGTGGGGGTAATAATGGGTGGAAATGGAATATGTAAGGTTGATCTGTGAGGGTGAAGACCCACCGAACAGTGTGTTTATGTCAAGGCAAAACTTCGATGGGCTGATAATGGAACTGATGTACGTCATGTTGCGGTTCATGGTTATGAATTACTTTGGTAAATGTTTGGACTGAAACTTTCAATAAAAAGGTGCAAAAAGGCTCTCAGTCATTGGGTACCCCAGCCACAGATACAACCCCTTGCAGGTCGCTTTTTAACAAATTTGGAGAAATGGTACATTACTAAAACGTCAGACAAACGGCTGCTGTCAAACATGTATGCCTTTTTAAACACCCTCAGGCAGCACAGTAAATCTCCTGCCCAGCATAGGTGGGAATCTGAAATGGAACGAGAGTTCTCCCCCAAGGAATGACATGATATTATACATAGGGCCAGAGCCTCCTTGTGCAGTACAGCGGGCAAAGAGATGTTTTTGAAAATTGCACATCATTGGTACTACAGCGGCAAGAACAATGGAAACCGGGAGGGAATGGGCATTGCTCGAGTCTTAGTGGTCAACCAGGGACGCTCACTCATATTTTTTGGTCATGCTTGAAGATACAGGAATACTGGGAGGTAATTCTTCGGGACATACACGACATATACCACACTGATTTACCCAAATTCCCCTCATACATATTCCTTGGGCTCCCCAATGCCTTGATGTATCCTCTTAAATCTTGCGGCAGCAGAGCAATTAGTCTGGCTCGGGAAATGGCCAAAGAGGCACTATTGGCAAGATGGGGCACGGCAGGGATACTCTCTCGCCTGGACTGGCTATACAAGCAATGGGAAATACAGGGGGAATGGAAAAGGTTACCGCAGGCCTTACACGTTCCCTCCCTAAATTCGACAAAACATGGGGCACCACCAAAGAATTCTTGCCCAATGAATTCACTGAACTCACCTGCCTGAAGTACCTTAGAGTGCTCCGTCTCACTAAGCACCCTCCCCAAAGGAATAAGGATAACAGTTGGCCGTACCCGCCCAGATCATCTATTTGACACTTGCCTGACAAACCACACACACATATAGGAGGTAGGTCTCTTTACCCTCACCTTTCTCTTCTACTTACTTCCTTTTATGCCTTTACATCTAGCTCATATGAATGTAAGTGGTGGCTATTGTAATGCTGGTCTTTTCAAAACCAATAAAAGATTTAAACCATAAAAAGGTATAAAAAAATAAAAACTTGGCAGAGCCAGAAAGGGAAGAATACACCTAAGTCGGGAACTGCATGAATTCGATCCCAGAGCTAGACTTATGGAAACACAAACTCTGCCTACAAATATAATACAAGTAATGAACCAACAGTTATCTGCCAGAATCTAGGGTGCTGCAGCAGTAGAGACTAAGAAACTCTTCAGTGTTCCAGGGTAAAGTCACTGTCAACTCCCCATCACCAGATGTGGGAACAGCAACAAGAAACGTTCTGCAATCTGTCAGGATAAAAGTTGCCTGCAGTGCCTTGAAGGAAGGCTTTGGGGACTGTGAGGAGCTAGGACAGGAAGAGGTGAAACCTGTCGGATGGGAAGGATCTGCACTGCCAGCCCGTAAGGTGAGGCCTTAACAGTGGTGAGACATGCTAAGAAACATAAGCACCTGTGACTACATGGAAAGCACTCAAAAGCTAAGAAGACAAAGATCCTGAAAGTACTCAGCGCTGAAAAATCCGACAACATTCAGTGGGCTTATCTAAATAAATAAAACACCTGTGATGACTTCAAAATCAGACTTCAGATCACTAATGTGAATTGTGGTATGCTACTCACTTTCTTTGGGCGGTGGTTTGATATGGGCCAGAGGAAGATTCCCCCAATGAAAATTCACCAGACCACAATTGTGAAATGTACTGTAACATCTTCATCACATATGCCAACACTGCATGCCTTCGTCAGGCTGGGGCCTGAGCAGGAAATGTGGAAGGCAAAAGCTGGAGCAGATTGAGGGTGAGCCAGCTCAGTAGGCAGTGTAGAACAACATACCAAAAGGAGTGGCACACTCTCTGCATCCCGCTGGATCACGAAGGCCCAGCCTGCCTAAGCAACAACAAGGCAGAATTGCACAGTGCGTGGATCAGATGGCCTGGCAGAAACCAATGCTTTGGACTACCTATGCTCTACCTACCCGCAATCACTTAAGGAAGGATTGAAAGGGTTTCGCGGTAGATATAAGAATGCTATCAGTTATCTGAAAAGGGACAATGACCTAACTTACACTGAAGAACCATAAGACACCTTGGCCAGGGGACAGCCTGGATAAGTTATGGCTATCTCCCTGTCACAGTGTTTTACTGCATTGATAACTGTGCATTGATTGCCCTCTAATATGTATGTGCAGCATTGTGTTGTTAATCAGAAACAAAATTAAAATATTTTCTCTTTTTAAGTGAAAGGATTAGCTGACCTTGATAAATTGACAGATATTAGACATCTTAGTGAGTTGAGATTCTACCCAATACTTCCTCACGGAGTAAAACTTGAACTGCTCGATTTTGCTACCCGAGGGTCAAGGAATAAAGGGGAGTGCTGTGCTCAGCCAAGGTTAAATAGGGAAGCCCCGTGACAAGATGGGCTCTCATAGTTACAATATGAGCCTAGCAACCACTGACTGCCATAGGACACCTGGAAAAGTTCCTACATTACAAATGCGACAGTGTTTTACATGAAGGTAAAGCAATGAGATGAAGAGAGCCAGACAGGAAGCAAGAGTCCTTTTAAGGAGAGCAATATATGGGACTCATCAGCTACATGAGAAACTAGGTACTTAAGGTTAACTGGCAAGTGGATGACGTACAAAAAGTCCAGGGTAGAAAGAGGGGCTGTGCTTCAAACGCAATTATTGACAACATTCTAAGGTGAATGTCTAGAATGGCCTTTAGAAGACATATAAAAAAGTCTTTCAGTGAAGAGAAAAGCACTATGAAAGAACATAGAGAATACCACACAATTCACACCAGTTGGTGGGCCTTGCATATCCAGAGTCAGCATAGCTTATGGGGTTTTCAAGAAGGGAAGATGCCCACAATGGCCATAGTCACTGCTTTGTTAAAATACTAAAATATATGATTCTATATGGATTCATATTAATTACGGGTAGTTCCGGCTAGCGGATATTACTCTGTGCTTTACTGGGTCATTGGCTGGGTTAATCAGAAGCCTGAGGATGTACCCATACACCAATAACAGTGGAGTAGAACAAAACTGATCTCTCTGCACCAAATCTAAACAGTCAGTATTCCGTTTCTAGTGGAGAATATTGTTAAAAATCTGCTCTACATATGCAATACGCTAATATTCAGCCTGTTCTCAGATAACAAGGGTCTACTGGTTATACTTTTTTCTTTCTTTTTTTTTAAATTTGTTTTTATTGGCATTTCGAACATCATGACATTTATCATCCTACATTGCATATCATATCATGTCATAGCAGTTGGGTCACATACACATTTCGAGGGAGAAATACAACAAAACAAACAACCGGTCAGGTCGATATACCATAACAGTGACGGGTGACCGTCTATAAGTGTCCATAATCCCATTTACACATACTTGTAAAGTCCATAATCTCTGTGGGCGGTAGGAATCATTAAAACATAAATGTGTTGTCTTGTGTTGAATCTCCTATCTAGAATCGTACTCTGAAATGCTTGGGACCACCAAACAGACACAGCCTAATGTAACAGCATCATTAGCAACATAGAAATCTCAGATGTGTAACCCAAAATAAGTGTGGTTGCTGTGGCAGTAAATTAAGGGTCTACCTGTTGCGGAGGAGGGTTCTCCAGACCCTCCGAAGGAGGCGTCTTTGCCCGAGCTCTGTCCCACAGCAAAAAGGGCTCCCAGATATCCCTCGGCCTAGCTGCCATGGGCATGAGTTCCGAGAAGAGTCCCAGTTGAGTATGGCCATAGCTCACATCCGCTAGCCAGTCTTTAAATGTTGGTACCTTTCGCCTGCCCCATCGTATAGCAAGTTGTCTCCTAGCATAGAGCAAGAGAAGGGCATGTAGTTTACGCTTTTTAGGCTCCGTATCTTTGACAAGGCCTAGCAAGCCCATGTGAGGTGTGAGAGTGTCTTGTCTGCCTATGATTTGGATTACTGCCTCTGCAACTGTGTCCCAATATTCCCTCAGGTTCGGGCAATTCCAGGCGATATGCAAGAAGGATGCCGGTTCAAAGCCACATCTCCAGCATCGCTCATCCTCTCGCAGATGCATACGATGGAGGCTTGAGGGGGTTCTATAGTATCTTTGGAGAAATTTGAAGTGAATGAGGCGCAGTCGGTAGTTTGGGGACAGTTCCAGCAGCTGCCTACAGCAGAAGTCCCATTGTTCCTCATCAAGTGGGGGGATCTAGCTCTGTATTCCAAAGGCCTAGAGACTTGGGTTGGACAATCGGGGTCTGCTCCTGTACTGACGTGTATAATCTAGTAATCAGTTTGCGCGGTGATGCTTTAGCAAGTATGTTCTGTGGTGCCTGGAAGGTGGGTGGAGCCACAGGGAAATCATCACCCAGTGTCTGGCATGCGGCTTTGAGCTTGTAGTACATGAATTGTTCCCCAAAGGGCATCTCCTGTCCATCCAACCCCCTGCGGGGGGTGGGGGGGGGGGGCCTGAAGGTCCCATCCGGGTATAGGTCAGCAAAAGTGCGCATTGGTATACCGTCGATCTCAATCACCCCTGCAATATCCTCCAGGCACGCTAAGAGCGGGTTACCGCGGAGTGGGACCGCTGGTGCAAATAATAGTGGGAGATTAGCTCTTTTCAGGAGGGTCCTCCAGGCCCATCGCAGAGTGTCTGCAGTGTCGACATCCACATCGGGGCGCGTTGTCTTTTTATAGATTACAACTGATAGGGGTGTAGGCACCACGGCACCCATCTCCACCGCAATGTGAGGCTGATATGGCGTGTGGTACATCCAGAAATGCAAGAACTGGGCCTGCGCACATAAAGCATACAGCTGCATATCCGGGGCTCCCAGTCCCCCCTGCCGCAGTGGCAGGGTGAGCAGATCCCATGAAACTCGTGCCTGCCCTCCAGCCCATATCAAGGAGAGTAAGTGGGTCATAAGACATTTGAAAAAATTCTGGCTAAGGGGGATAGGCACATTGACGAATAAGTACAGGAACTTCGGGAGAATCACCATCTTTGCTAGCGCTATCTTCCCAGCTAACAATAGGGGCAGCTTGGACCATATCGCTACCTTACCTTCTAGCCAATCAATCGCTTTGCCAAAATTCATAGCCCAGATATCTTGCAGATTGCGGCACACCCAAATTCCCAAATATTTGACCTCCTCGTCTTCCCATCGCATATTCAGATGCAACCCGGGGGGTTTCATCTGTGAGTGGGAATACAACGGATTTCTTCCAATTGATTGATATACCAGACAGTCCACTAAATTTAATGAATTCTCTTAGAACAGGGTCAACATTTGACGATGGATTTAGTATGTATAGGGTGACATCCTCGGCATACATGGATATCAGCGAACTGCGTGAGCTAAAGCTTATACCTCTGGCCGTGTGGTGTTCGCGTATGCGAGCCGCCAGTGGTTCCATTGCAATGGCGAACAGCAGTGGTGATAATGGGCAGCCCTGTCTCGTTCTACGAGTGATTGGAAACTTTTCCGAGATTAGCCCATTAACTCTGATTCTGGCCAGAGGCTCTGTATAGAATAGCTTAATGCGCTGTATGAAGAGTGTGCTAAACCCCATGCGCGCCAAGACGCGAAAGAGATATGGCCACTCGAGGGAGTCGAATGCCTTCGTTTTGTCTCAAAAAAACGCTGCAGCATGTGTTTTGGGGTGCAAGTAATGTAGGACCGAAAAAATCGTTCTGAGATTATGTGCCGTTGATCTTCCGGGTATAAACCCCGATGGATCCAGTAAAGCCACCATCGGAAGGAGAGGTTGAAGTCTATCAGCCAATACCTTTGCGTAGATTTTGAGATCTACATTTATGAGCGACAACGGCCGGTACGAATCCAGCGCGGCCTCATCCTGGTCTGGTTTTAAAAGTGTTATAAGTAGAGCTTTCCGCATTGAATCGGGCAAGATTTCGGGCTCTAATGCCTCTTCATACACAGCATGGAGTTGTGGGGCAAGTTCTTCTGCAAAAGATTTATAGAAGGCGGTAGCAAGGCCATCAGGCCCAGGGGCCTTACTCAGTGGCAAGCCTTTGATTACCAATTTAAAATCCTCCGCTGTTATTGACTGATCCATATACCTGCGATGCGCGTCATTGAACCACACCAGTGCAACTGAGTCTAGGAACGCCTGCATATTGTCTGGGCAGTTGGACTGTGTGGCTGTGTATAATTCAGCGTAGTAGTTCCGGAAGGCCTCTAAGACCTCTGCTAGCCCCGTCACCGTTTCTCCAGTACCTGCCCGGATCGTGTGGACGTAGGGTATGGAGTGGGTCTTGTGTATCATGGTGGCTAATGTAAGACCCGGTCTGTCACCCTCCCCGTAACTGCGAGCCTGTGCATATTTTCCCATGAACTTAAGTTCTCTTTGGGCCTCTTCCGCATAGTCCAACAGTTTCGTTTTGAAGTCAGTTGCTACCTGTGGGCTTGCCTCGGCATAAAATTCTTGTTCTAGTGCTCTAATCTGTGTCTCTAGCTGCGCTATGATGCCTCTGATGGCTTTGAGTACCCCAGCCTGTCTCGCTATGCACTTGCCACGGATCACCACTTTGAATGCGTACCACAGTGTGGCCTGTGTGGAGACCGAGCCAGTGTTCAAGGTAAAGTAGTCTGTAATGTCGGTTCTTATTTCCTCTCTAAATGCATCATCCAGTAGAGCATGCTGCGGGAGACGCCAGCTGAATGCCCTACGTGGCTGATCTGGAAGGGCCAGCGTTAATAAGCAGGGGGCATGGTCAGATAGGGAGCGGGCAAGATGTCGCGTGTCTACTGTCCATGTGGCAACATCAGCAGACACTAGCCAAAAGTCAAGTTGTGACCAAGCCAAGTGCTGACTCGAGACGTATGTCCCCTCCCTAGCATCTAGGTGCCTGTGTCTCCATATGTCGATAAGGTGTCCCTCGTCCATAAGATCTCGTAATGTTCGGCTAGCAGCAGGGTGTAGCGGCCTAGACGTTTCCTTCCTATCTAACGTGTCATTAAGCACCGCATTGAAGTCCCCTCCCCAAATAAGGGTGGTACAATTGAGAGCCATAATCTTTGACCAGATCTCTCGGAAGAAATCAGGGGAGTCAACATTCGGACCATACACAGCCACCAAAAGTATAGATTTACCACCAAGCAAGCCACGAAGCAGTATGTATCTTCCCTCCGGGTCCACCCTCACCTCCCGTTCCCTCCAGTCCAACTCCTTACGGATGAGTATAGCCACCCCACGCGCATAGTTAGAGTAAATCGCAGAATGTACATCTGCCCATCTGCTGTGTTTCAGACGTGGTGATGGTTGTGTGTTGAGGTGGGTCTCCTGTAAGAAACAGATGTCTATGCTATGTCGTGTTAGATACGTGTGCACTAGTCTAGCTTTACGTCCATCATTTAAGCCCCGCACATTCCAGGTAAGGATATTAAATTGAGTATTATGTGTACCTATCTAAGCGCTCAAACACAATGACTATCCTTCTCCTCCCAGTATGTGTATGACATGCGTGAGAAGGAGTAGTTTCTGTCCTGTAACTCCAGTTCTGTAGTAGGGGTATCTCTGTTATAGTCATAATCTAGTGAATAGTCCCGCCCATGTGCGTGGAGCCCGGCAATCAAAAATAATCTCTTAAGTTGTCAAAAATAATGCAGAAACTGCAAGACACTTAAGAGAGAATTTAAAGACAAATAATGCAGCCTATATCCACAGGCTACACTGTCCAGTACTTCAACTAGAAATTCCACCAAAACACACCACACACAGCACAGCCTGCTAGTTTCTACCATAGAGAAACTTGCCTCCCCCAGTCAAAGACTCAGGAATGATAGAGAGGAAGGTAGGGACAGACAAGCCCCATAGGCTGCCATTATGTGGCTTAAATAGGATACTGTGCCTTTAAGAGAACTTTCCAGAACTTCTCCCAGTATTCCAGAATGCATAGCAGGTCCCTCTACTTTCAGTTCTTTTTGAAGGCGAAGCACGCCAGACCTGTCGCATTCTTTACATGATGAAAAATCTCCACCGGGGAGGAGGGCGGGCGCTTAGGACTATAACAGAGATACCCCTACTACAGAACTGGAGTTACAGGACAGAAACTACTCCTTCTGTAGTAGGGGATCTCTGTGTATAGTCATAATCTAGTGAATAGAATGGCAAGCCCATCCCCACACCAAAGCGGCGGTGGAGAAAAATACATAACGCCACTACTGTGCGAACAAATTCCGCAGCGAAGCCTGCCCAACCTGAGCGTCTGCCCTGGCGTCAGTGTCCAGGCAGTAATGCTTAGCAAAGGTATGAACCGACTTCCAAGTGGCTGCCTTGCAGATTTCAGCAATCGGCACGTTACGGAGCAGAGCCGTCGTGGCAGCTTTGCCCCTGGTGGAATGAGCCTTAGGCTTACCTCCTAAGGTCTTATTAGCTTTCTGATAACACAATTGTATGCAGGACACAATCCACCGAGAGATGGACTGCTTAGAGGTCGCAAGACCCGTCCTGACCGATCCATAATTGATAAACAACTGGTCAGACCTACGAATATCTTTGGTTTTATCCAGATAAAATTTCAACACCCTCCTCACATCCAGGGAATGGAGAGACCTCTCCGCTGGGGATGAAGGGTTCTGAAAAAACGTAGGCAAAGTTATAGTCTGGTTGACATGAAAATCAGAAATAACCTTGGGAAGAAATTTAGGGTGAGTACGCATAACAACCTTAGCAGCATGAAATACAGTATAAGGTTCATTACAACACAACGCCTGAATTTCACTCACCCTGCGGGCCGATGTAATGGCCACGAGGAACGCCGCCTTCCAGGACAGGTGCTGCAACGAAGCCTTATGAATAGGTTCAAAAGGCTCCTTCATCAATCTGGACAGCACCACATTCAATTCCCATGAAGGCGAGGGAAGCCTGACAGGAGGGAATACTTTCTTCAAACCTTCCAGAAAATCTTTGATCACAGGGATCTGGAAAAAGGAAGTCTGTGAAGGGCATTTCCTGTAGGCAGTCAATGCAGCAAGATGTACCTTAATGGAATGGACATTAAGGCCAGACTGCGCCAAATGTAAAAGGTAAGGAAGGATGACATCTTCCTTGCAGGTCGTAGGATCATGGTTCTTAGACTGGCACCAGATACAAAACCTCTTCCACTTGTAAGCATATGAAGTCCGAGTGGAAGGTCTCTTAGACTCCTTCAGTATGTCCATGCAATCATCGGGCAGATTCAGATGGCCATATTGCACTATCTCAGGAGCCATGCCGCCAAACTCAAAGACGAGAGGTTGGGGTGTAACATCCGTCCCCCGAACTTCGTGAGAAGGTCCGGCCTGCACGGCAACCGAATGTGAGGAAGGAGAGACCGGTGAAGTAGGTCCGTGAACCACCACTGCCTGGGCCACTCCGGGGCGATGAGTATCATCCGAGCTCTGGACCGGGCCAGCTTGATGAGCACCGCCGGAATCAGGGGAATGGGAGGAAAGGCGTACAGAAAGCTGTTCGTCCAGTCGATCCATAACGCATTCCCCAGCGTCCCTTGCTGGAAGTACCTGGAGGCGAAGTCTCTGCACTTGCTGTTTTCGGCGGTGGCGAACAAATCTACGTCTGGAGTTCCCCACCTTGCGAAGACTTCTCCTAGTACTTCGTCGTTTATGACCCATTCGTGGTTTTCCTGAACCAGTCTGCTCAGTGCGTCTGCCTGAACATTCTGCACACCTGGAAGATGGGTGGCCGTTATCGTCAGTCCTCTGGCTAGGAGCCAGTGCCAGATCGTCTGCGCCTCCTGTGACAGAGTGCGTGATCTCAAGCCCCCCTGCTTGTTGAGGTAATACATCGTGGTGGTATTGTCCGTCTGTACAAGCAGAGAGTTGGTCTGGAAGGCCGGAAGAAAGGCCTTCAGCGCCAAGTGAACAGCCCCGAGTTCCAGGAAATTGATGTGATACGTGGCCTCCATCGGTGACCTCGTGCCTTGAATCTGTAGAGTCCCGGAGTGCGCTCCCCATCCCAGAAGAGACGCATCCGTCACGACAGTCTGTGTGGGAATGTCCTTGTGAAAGGGAACCCCCCTGAGGAGATTCCCCGCCGAACACCACCACTTCAGAGACTGAAGAGCATGCAGCGACAGTCGGATCTTGTCGTCCCAAGATCCTTTCCTCTGATCCCACTGGTCCTCCAAGCACTCCTGCAACGGTCTCATGTGCAGCCGTGCGTGTGGCGTCAGGAAGATACAAGAGGCCATCGATCCCAGTAGAGAAGACACCGTCCTCACCGTTGTAGATGGAGTCGTCATAAGAGCCTGAGCCTTCCGAAGGAGTGATAATCGTCGCTCTTCCGAAGGAGACACGCTTGCTGACAGCGTATTGATGGAGGCTCTAAGTACTGTATGCATTGGACCGGAGTCGGGACAGACTTGGCCATGTTGATGTGCAGCCCCAGCTTGTTCAAGAGAACGCACGTCTTCTGGAAGTGTGCTCGCGCTTCCGAGAAGGAGGATGCCTTGATCAACCAATCGTCCAAGTACGGGTAGACGAACACCTTGTTCTTCCTCAGGTGCGCTGCTACCACCGCCATGCACTTTGAGAACGTTCTCGGCGCAGACTTCAGTCCGAATGGGAGTACTGTGTATTGATAGTGATTGGTGCCGACTTGGAACCGCAGGAACTTCCTGTGTTTGTGTGCAATGGGCACATGGAAGTAAGCATCCTGTAGGTCTATGGCGCATAGCCAATCTCCCTGTTGCAACTGAGGGTAAATCTGATGCAACGACAGCATGCGAAACATTTCTCTGCGAATCCATTTGTTTGCCTGTCGCAAATCCAGAATGGGCCTGAACTCGTTCTTGTCCTTCTTGCGAACCAGAAAGAACCGGGAGTACAGACCTCTTCTCTCTGAGACAGAGGTACGTCTTCTATCGCCCTTTTCCTCAACAGGATATCTGCTTCCGCCTGAAGCTCGCGCAGCTGAAACTGCGAGCTGACTGGGGGAATTGCCGGAGGAGGGCTGGTGAACCGCAGACTGTATCCATTGCAAACAATATTCAGCACCCACTTGTCCTGAGTAATTTTTCTCCACTCTGCCAGAAAAAATTGAATGCTTCCCCCTACCGGAGTGGGTAACGGATCCGGGGGAAGTAAGTTCCTAGGGCCTAGACCCAGCCTGGCCCTTGGGCGCTGGGGCCGACTGCTGGCCACCTCTGCCCCTCTGGCGCTTCTGGAAGGGCTTACGGAACTGGTGTTGCTGTTGCGATTGCCCCGAAGCCTGTCCCCGTCCTCGGCCTTGTCCGCCGAACCGCCGTTGGAAGGGGCGGTACTGCTTTTTGGTCTCTTTAGGCTTCTCCAGGCCCACAGCCGTTAGCGTCTCGGCCTCCGCCTTCATGCGGGCCATTTCATCGTCCGCATGCTTCCCGAAGAGTGTCTCACCGGAGAACGGCAGATTGGCCACCCTCTGCTGTGCGTCCGGTTTCAGGGACGTAAGCCGGAGCCATGCGTGGCGCCGTTGGTTGACTGTGGCAAAATCCGTGAGCAGCCAACAGGGAAGAGTCCGCTGCCGCGCTGATAATCTGGTTGGCCACCAGCATCCCCTCACTCAGTACTTCCATGAAGTCTTCACGCTGCTCCCGAGGTAAATGCTCCGCAAAGCGCTCGAGGGAGTCCCAGAGGGCGCGGTCGTATCGGCCCAACAGCGCCGTTGCACTCGCCGCTTTCATGGAGGTAGCGGAAATTCCACAGACTTTTCGCCCCGCCGAATCCATCCACCTTGACTCCTTATCCGGGGGAACCGTGGAGGACGGAGTGGTGGCATGCTGCTTGCGGGCCGCCGTCACAATGACAGAGTCAGGCGGAGGCTCCGTTCTCAAAAAGGCCGGATCCGAGTCGGGAGCCCGGTACTTCTTTAGTAATCTTGATGGAGCCGCCTTCGTCACCGCAGGGGTGAGAAACAGAGCCATAGCCGGTTCTTCCAGGCCCGGCACCAGAGGTAGGAGAGGACGAGACAGGTGCTTTTGATGTAAAGTCTCAAAGATGACTGACGTCTTCGGAGTAGGCACCGTCAGGGATATGCCCAACTTCGCAGCGCCCCTCAACAGGACGTCATGGAACGCCACCAGGTCATCTATCGGGGACACTCGTGTCCGGCGACCCCGATAGGGTAGGGGAATAATCCCTGGTCCCAGAGGACCTCTTGTGCGAGCGAGATTCGCGCCTCCTACGGCGGTGTCTCGACCTCGTGGATGATCTGCGTCGCGATCTCTCCTTCCTCCCAGAGCGAGAGCGAGACCTGCCCGCTCGTGGCCGCTCCTTCGGTTTACGTGGAGGGGTCTTACTCGGTTCCTCACGGGGTTTCGTCGGTTCCTCCCGGGGCTTCGGTTTTGGGGTCCCCTTAGGAGGAACAGGCAGGGACGGCAGGGAAGTGGACCTCGGAGGAGGAACCTTCGGCTGCGGGGTGGGCCCATGCGGAGGGACCGGAGGTGGAGGAGGGTCTCCTGAAGGCAGCGGAGGTTTGGGTGGAGGGTCCTCCTTAGGCACAGGGGGAGGAGTGGGAGTCCTGGGCCGAGATGGAGTGTACACCTCAGAGTACACCGAGCCCGGTGACCCTTTAGGCGAAGGGTGCGTGGAGCCAGCCCCATCAGCCGGTGACCGCTTCCTCTTGCGTCCTCCACTTGAAGCAGCGTGACTTCTGGGACTAGAGTCCCTCTTGCGTCGTTTCGGAGAGGCTGACCGACTCCTGTACGCAGAGCGACGCTTTTCCGGCGTCGAACGCCGTTTCCTCGACTCCGGCGTCGATCGCCGTCTCCTCGGCGTCGACCCTCTTTTCCTCGGCGTCGATCGTCGACTCCTCGACGTCGATCTCTTCTTCCGCGACGTCGTACGCCGCCTTCTCGACGTCGAGCGTTCCGTCTTCGTCGACGAACGTCGCCGTCTTCTTGATGCTCTCGAGCCCCTCGACGTCGACCGGTGCCTCGACGCTGATCGACGGAGTCGCCTCGACGGCGATCGACGGTGTCGCCTCGACGGCGAGCGCCGATGCCGCTTCGACGGCGAGCGCCGATGCCTGTCACTACGTCTCCGGCGTCGGTAAGAAGACCTCGACGAAGACGATGACGTCGACGGTGGCTTCGACGGCGACTTCTCCATGATCTTCGACGTCGAGCCGTCACGCCGTCTCAACCCGGAGCCCCGGGGAGAAGGGGAGCACACCGCCGTCATCCCTCTCGACGTCTATGCAATCGACGTCGACGGAGACCGGGACTGTTTGCTGGACTTCCTGCCTCCGGGGAGCCCCCCAGAGGCCTCAGCAGAGGCAGAGGGAGCCTTCCCAACCTGCCCAGACCCACCTGCAGCCTGCAGACGCCTCTCCTCAAGGCCAGAAAGCCTGATCTTCATCCTGTCCCTCAGAGTCCGAGGAGTAAACTTCTGGCAGATGGTACAATCCTCAGGGACATGATCCTCAGGGAGGCACACGATGCAGACATCATGGGGGTCAGTCTTGGCCTTCTTCCTCCCACATGCTGGGCACTGAACAAACAGGCCAGGCATTTTAGGGTCCTAAAACGCCTAAAACAGCACAAAAAAGGAGGAGAAAACACCAAGAATTAAACTGCAACACTTTTAGAATTCAAAAGTGCCAAAAAAATCCAATAAACCCTTGAAAAAAGGGAGAGCTCAATGCCAGGGTCCTGTAAGCAGGAGCCGGAAAAAAGAACTGAAAGTAGAGGGACCTGCTATGCATTCTGGGATACTGGGAGAAGTTCTGGAAAGTTCTCTTAAAGGCACAGTATCCTATTTAAGCCACATAATGGCAGCCTATGGGGCTTGTCTGTCCCTACCTTCCTCTCTATCATTCCTGAGTCTTTGACTGGGGGAGGCAAGTTTCTCTATGGTAGAAACTAGCAGGCTGTGCTGTGTGTGGTGTTTTTTGGTGGAATTTCTAGTTGAAGTACTGGACAGTGTAGCCTGTGGATATAGGCTGCATTATTTGTCTTTAAATTCTCTCTTAAGTGTCTTGCAGTTTCTGCATTATTTTTGACAACTTAAGAGATTATTTTTGATTGCCGGGGTCCACGCACATGGGCGGGACTATTCACTAGATTATGACTATACTCAGAGATCCCCTACTACAGAATGTAGGTATTGGAAAAGACAACCAGTCAACAATAAACTCCCCAACAATCCCCAGCCTCCCCCCACCCACTCCAACCCCCCCAAACAGGTTGTGTCAAATCCCCCCCAAATCCACTACAAGAGTAGATCATATAGAACAGTGGGTACCACCCCTCGGAGGCACGGCAGCACACGCGTACAATTCCGTTTGCACAGGGTGGCTGAGGAAATATTTATACGCATCAGCAGGACTTTAAACAGCATTTATATGTGTGTACTATCTCCAAAATCGAGAAGTGCGGTTGACGCACGGACAGCTACCTCAAAAACAGAAAATAAACATGTCTAACAAAGACTGAGGTGTAAACTACAAGACCCCAGGGGGCATTGTGGAAGAGGAGCATTTCAAACATTTGGCTAACACTGGCAATACGTGGGCAAGCGTCAATCATTGTCACTTAAATGACCATGTCAGTAGTCGTTTTCTGCCCTGACTCTTTCGCTTTAGAGCCACAGACGTGTTTGGCGAATTTGAGTGCAGATTTAGCATCTGTGAAGTAGTGAGACGTGCCATCGTAAGATACATTTAGCTTGGCGGGATATAACAGTGAATAAGGTATCTCCGCCTGAAGCAGTAATTTTTGGGCCTGTAGGAATTCACGCCGTGCCGCCTGCACCAGTGGCGTAAAGTCAGGATAAAAGGAAATGGTGTTGATGGTGTTACCTTGATGCACAATCTTCCGTTTTTCCCTCGCCAGACGCAGCATCAGATCTCGATCTTGATAGTTAAGGAGTTTGGCGAGGATGGGCCTGGGCGTACCTCCCACCGACGGTTTCGGGCCCAGTGCCCTGTGTGCACGCTCCACTGCGAACACAGGGGAGAGGTGGGGATCGAAGATGGCATGAAGGAGCTCTGTCACAAATACCTCCATTTTGGATATGGCCGTCGTCTCTGGAATTCCAGTTATACGGACGTTGTTGCGTCTG
Source organism: Lissotriton vulgaris (assembly GCF_964263255.1). Taxonomy (NCBI): domain Eukaryota; kingdom Metazoa; phylum Chordata; class Amphibia; order Caudata; family Salamandridae; genus Lissotriton; species Lissotriton vulgaris. Next base: position 838,952,979 of record NC_141687.1, read on the forward strand.
GAGCGCGCTTCCAAATCGTCATTCTTAGCACGTAGGATCTCCAGTTGTTTATTCATGCTTGAGAGATGTTTTTTTGTTTCTTGTTGAAACTCATGGTGTTCTGTGTGACGATTTTCCAAGCAATCCAGTCGCGTCTCATGAGTGGTGACCTGGGATTTTACTGCGTCGAGCTGAGAGGTCAGGTTATTCAGTTTAGTGTCTATGCTGCGTAAGCTGGAGCGCACCTCCATCATGAGTGCACGGATGTCCACCACCTGGCTATCATCTAGCGCATCTCCTCCGGTAGCCTCGGGGATCACTGGGTCTAGGACGGCCTGCTTAACCGACCGTTTATTCTCAAATGTTATTTTGGGTTGCTTATTGTCATTTATCCCCATGCCGGCTGGTCGCCGTAGGCGTTATCTCCACCCGGTGTATGGAATCTGGATTCAGCAAAATGCCCAGTTTTTACCCGGTGGAGAGTGGCAGCACAAACTACAGTCGCCCACCTCCGTTCTTTTGTCGCAGGTTCCTGCCGTGTTTCACCAGTCCCGAATTCGAAATGGCGGCAGCAGACAGACAAGTAAGGCCTAGGCAGCCAGCAGTATCCTACCAGCAGCGCCCCTTGATCGCATATGGCGTGACATGGCGCAGCAACGATGATGTGGCATCCAGTGCAAAATCGCGCAAGTGCCGGTGTAGTCGGTCACACTTAAGCCAGGTCTGAAGTAGTGTGCGCTCTCCCCAGGACATCAGACACGCCCACGCCAGAAATCGCAGCCAGCAACAGCGACCTGGAGTCTGTATGGTTCCGTATTCACAATTAAAACCGTCCCCTGTTGCACTGATCACTTAAATGAGACCAAAGGAGGTGTGAAGGGTCGCTACAGGGGTCCCCGGCAGTGCCGAGCCTCCGCGGGAGCCGACCTGTCCCTCCGGGCGCGCTAGTCCGCAGCACATAAAATGGCGCACACCACAGATCTCACCGGGTCTCCAGGCATCCCCACCCAAGCATTGCAGCCGCAAATCCAGTATGGGTCATCTCGGTTGAGCAATAGGGTCTAGGGTCGTGGCCAGACGAGCATGGTGTAAGCTCTGCCACCCCCGTGTATGGATTGCGGCATCTCCGCGACAGGCCTACACAGCCCCGGCCTCGAGTGTTGTTCGCCAGCCCAGATCCGCAGTCCGCGTCCCGGCCCGCCGGCAGACCCGCCTCGGCGCCAGCAGATCGTCGCAGTAGATACCCGCCACCAGCACCAAAGTCCACAAAATTTCAGCGGCAGCTGCCCAAAGGTGTCCGCACCTCTTCGGAATTTGTTTTTGTCCGCAGTTCTGCGTTTTAACAGGATTAAAGCAGGATTATTGTCCCAGGTGGCGGAGCTCGCTTAGGAAGCGGCCATCTCGCTGCCTGGCTAGCCACGCCCCCGTCTACTGGTTATACTTGAGAGACTAGTTTGATAGTTTCTGGGGAAGCCTGGTGAAACACAAGGCCACTTCTTCCATGCTGGGTGAATCATACTACTACTTCTTTACTTCTGTGGTGAGGTCCACTACTACCTACTTGTCACTCACTGGAGAAGCACAAGGCTATTATGTCCCTCCTGGAGAAGCACAGGGGATCTGGTCATTTGTTGGCCATGCGTCCTGCATGTTTAATGATGCACAACACAGCTACTTTTGCGCTCTTATGATTTCTCTCAATGGTGCAGCACAAGGCTACTTATACCACTTTGGTGAAGCAAAAGAACTACTTGTCAAAAGTGAAACACAAAAGTACTTTCTTTTTTTTTCTTTAGTGAAATGCACGTCTGCTTGACTCTGGTGATGCACAAGACTGTGATTTCTGAAGTGCAAGGCTTGCTTAATAGTGAAGAACAAAACATCATGGTTCCAACCCTTGAAGGACATGCCTTTCCCTCTCCAAGGAAGATAAAGGTGATCTTTCAGTCTCTTGCAAAGCGATGGGTGAGCTTTACCCTCAAAGTAACAGCAAGGGAATCTACAGAGTTCCAAACTGTTTTCTAAGTGCAACCTAGGAAGCACAGTCATAATGAATGGGGATGTCAGGTGGCAATACTTGGTCTTTTTTCTAAATAAAGTACAAACATGTGGGTGAGAAATAAATATTAAGGTGCAACTATGATGGAGATGGTTATAAATAATTTAATTGCTTGTCATACCACCTCATCCAAGGGTTCGCTAGCTTCATAGCACCAGTCCATCTTCCTCAAATGCCATCCATCGTCACCTGCAGAAATGTAATAGAGAACACAAGGAGGGAATTACTACACTGAAAATGTCACACAGTGACAGCGAAAACAGAATGAACAAAGGTGACAACCAATCATGGCAGAATAGACAGGAAGATGATAACAGCGGATAACCGAATGAGGGATGATGCCAAAAACTAAATATGGAAGAAGAAGGCAACCACAAAATACAGGTAGGAAAACAGATTAAAAAGGGACGATGACCATGAGAACTAAAAGGTGACAACTTAAATATGACCTGTAAGCATCAACAGCAGCAGAAGGGGATAGGTGACAACTTCAAATATAATAGGTGTAAAATGGTAAGAACTGAAACAGAACTACTGGACAGCATAGAAAAATGACAACTGAAAACAGAAGGTATGAATGAGTCAACATTTACTGAAAAAATGAAATCTGGTAAATGAAGACAGCTGACAATGACACCAGACAAACACATCCATACATAAATACACCCAATCCACAAAAAGTCACATCACATGCAAAAATTAAGGCGAAATATACACTTCACTTTTCAAACACAGTGAGGCAGAAACACACATATCACTCATTACACAGCGTATTTTGTACTTCATTAGGTTGGTTACGTATGCTTGGAGATTTCTGCCCATGTCAATGAAGGACTGGATAAGGTACCGTCCACAATCCACCAGAATCCAGAAAGTAAACTTAATAAAAACGATATGGACTCTCCACTATCTCCTTCCCAACCACTATTAGAGCAACTGAGACTAACCTGATAATCCAGCCTTTGCCAGCATCATCTCCAGACACTAGAAGTAAGCATAAACCAGCAGTCAGTAAGGATAAGGACTAACAAAATAAGGGTGCATATAAGTTGGGGGCTGCATTGTTAAGTGTCAGTGTGGCATGTGACCAAATAGGAGTGTTCGCACTTGGGAGATAATAAATTTCCCTCCTTCAAAGTAAACACTGGAACTCATTTGCTGCCTTGGGATGTCTGATAATATGACAAATAAAGAGGAGATGATGAGTGGGGCAAGACCAACAAGCCCCTTACACCCACAACATGTTTATAGTATTGCATGACATACTTAAAGAATGGAGCCCCTACGAGCTTCTAAAGGAGGAAGACTTCATTACTTAAAGTCTGAGAATCATCAATTGAGAGTGGTCTATCTTTCCTGATAAAGGAATGGTCAAGGTAGCACCACCTTAGAATTAAAAATTATCTAGCTGTTGTAGCGGAAAGTTTTAATTGGATTAAGGACTCGGAGGGGAGGATAAGGCTTAACTTTCTTCACTGTTGTTCACCAGAAGTCTTTAACATTATAAGATTTCAACATTAAACTACATTTCCCATAGGTCCTTAAGAAAAAAGAAACCAGTCCATCTAATCAAGATACTGCACTTCATATAATAATCCCTGGAGACTCTGTCTCCTTCTTTCTTCCTGCGAACATAGCTGCTTTTCCAAAATTCACTTGTTTATTGGGTTCTGCTCCTGAGAAAGAAATTATTGTGTAAGAGGTCTGTTTTCAGATGATTAGGATTTAAATATCAATCTAGAGATTGGAAATATCAACTTAAACATGTCAAAAGATAAACCGTAATAAATCATCATATGCATGAATTACACACATTTAAAATACCAGCGCATACTGAAAGTCTCATATTTCGTTGGGTGGGTCTGCTAACCATGTTAGAAGACTGGATGGGGCAATCCTCACCTCCATGTCCTTAATGGAATTGAAACTTTTCGCTACGATAGCTAGGAAATGTTTCATTTTATGGCTGGACCAAGAGGCGAAGATAAGGCAAGTTCAAATCTTTTCCTTCACTAGAGTTGCCAGATTTGAGACTGGTTTAAAGTCAACCCTTTTAAAAGCAGAATCTGATGACTAGTCTGCTGTATTAAGGAAGTCCTCTAGTCTAGCTCCCAGTGAAAAGGCTTTATAAGCCATGGCCCCTCTCACAGAGTGAGCTCCAAACCAGGAGATATCAATGCCAGTCTCTTGCGTCATCCATCTGACCCACCTGGCAATAGTAGAGGAAGAATCCGCTTTATGAAGTTTAGTGACAGTGATAAACAATTGCCTCTCTCCGCAAGGATGAAGGTCCTCTGTCATAGCCTAATATGCCTTTATTGCTTTAACATTGAATAGTTTTGGAAAAATCTGGAAAAGCTGTGTATGACGCAATATTTGAAATACTCTGAACAATATGGAGAGTCACCCCTTCAGGTGAATACTCTATCTGTTATATCCAACGCTCGTTTATCCGAGACCACTCGGCAGGAAATCAAGGACAATTAGGTGGCTAACTCTGCCGATAGTTGCTTCCTCTACAGGTTTTCATTCGAAGGCCATGATTTGCGAAAATACAGAATCTTATTTATGCCCCATAAAGTGGAAAATATGACCTTGGGAGGGACCAATAACCTAATGCCCCTCAGGCGCTTGCAGACTAAAGGGTGTTCCCCAACTGGGTGACCATCTGGCGGCAAATGGCCTGCTGAAATAGCCAATCTAAATGTATTTATTGACCTATAGGCCAAACCTTACGGGGCCAGAGACGGCAGAAAATTCAAGACGGGACCAAAGACCACCCCCGAGGAATCCACTTGGTGTTGGAGACCCCAATCCTACCATCTAGACAAGGCAGAACGGTATCTTATTTGGGCTATCTGCCGCGGCTTTGGCTAGAAAAGAGTCAGCCTCTTGTTAAATGCCTGAGACTTTCCACTGATCCCAATAATCCTCCAGGCCATGAGAAAAAGGGGGCCTGCTAGGACAAGGTGATGAGGGTTGCCTTGAGGATCCTGGAAGAGATACGGAAATATGGGTAGAGAATTGGAAAATCCCAAGAAAGTTCCATCAGAGCTGGAAATCAGACTTGAGACATACAAAACTGGGTGAAAACTACCAGATCTGCCCGTTTTCTCCGAACTTGTGTGGCTAACCTCATTATCATCTCAAATGGTGGAAGCGCATACCCTGCTGCAATCTTGGAGAAACGTGTCTATTGACATGGCGTTGGGGTCCAGTTGCCAACTAATACCTGTCCAGGTGGCAATCCATCCGAGAGACAAGCATATCAATGGAAAAGGGGCCCCACCTGTCCTGAATCAGCTGAAACATTTGCAGGTGTAGTTTACACAGGCTGACATCCAATGCCAGGAGTGCCAGTTTGCCACTTGATTGGACCTGCCAGAGAAGTTAAGTGTTCTGCTCACACTGAGATCTGGGTGGCTAGGCAACAATTCCACGATGTTCGAGGAAGATCCGATCTACTTTTCGACTTCTTTCCTCCCGGGAGGTTGATGTAGTGCACCGCCGCAAAATTGTCTATCTTGAGAAGGACAGACTACAACATTTGACTTCAAAAGAACCTGCCATCAATTCCAGGCAGTTTATGTGGCGGATTTGTTCTGCGGAAGACTATTTTCCGCCTGTGGCAATTTCCCCACAGTGAGCTCCCAACATGAGCTGCTGGCATCCGATTCTATGACATGGTTGGGTTGGAAAACCCACCACTGCAGCTCCTCCTGGGCCTCCGAGAGGGGAACTGATTGGTAATAGGTAAGACCCAGCTGTAGATGGGAAATCTTCAGGTGTTGTAATGCTTAATAGAGGACCGGGCCTGGGAGATGGCCTGTATCGAGGATGAGACGAGTTCCACGATTCGTGCTAACGTAGCAATATCTGTGGTCTGGACATCGTTTTTCTGATCTTGTGTTTTATCTTGATCAATTTGCAAGATGGGAAACTGAGGGTAGCTTTGACAGAGTCTATTACAAACCCCAGGCTTTGCAGAGATTGGGATGGAGGAGCGGGAGTAATTCTTCTCATTGACCACAGACAGAGAGATTCCAGTAGGTCAATAGTCATTTGCAAGTGTTTGAACAGGCGTGATGGGAATTAGTTATGATCAGGATATCATGCAGGTAGACTATCAACAGCACTCCCCGAACTCTCAAATGTTCGACTACTGGTTTTAATACCTTGCTAAAACATCATGGAGCAGAAGATAGACTGAAAGGAAGGGAGGTGAACTCGAATATTTGTCACTTCCATTGGAATTGTAAAAAGTGTCAGTGAGGAGGAAAGATGGATATCACCAGGTAGGCGTTCTTCAGGTCCAGGCAGCCCTCTCCCATCACTCACTTGCAAATGATCCTGAGAAGATGGATACCCTCCAACTGGAAGTGATAGTAAGCAAGCCATTTGTTGGATTATTTTAGGTTTATAACTGGACTTTGGCATCCGTCCCTCTTTTCCACCAGGAAAGGTTGCTGAGGAAACACGAGGTAAATAGGAAGGTCAGAACAATAGCACCCTCCTCCAAGAGCAGCCTGATTTTTAGCTCTATCAATTCTGATTGGTCCAGCAAGAAAACCAGAGGTTTTGCTCTGTGTGGTTGAGAGGGAAACACCATAGAATTCTATCTGAAACCTTTTACGTTTTAGTGGACCTACACATCTGAAGAATTTTGCAGAAAATTCACCAACTGACCCCCAAGCTTTACCCCTCAGAATTAGTTCTGTACCATCAACTTGAGAGTTTCTGTAGTCACGGGTGCCGCTGGAACCACCTCTGGCAACCCGGCAACAGGGGTAGGTCCTCTTTGAATAGAAGTTTCAAAATTTTGAGGAGCCTTGCCATTGACCATGACGGGAGTTCACACCTCTAGCAGAGGCTTGATGAAAGGCGCAGCTGGTCGAGCGCCCTCTACCACGGCTGGCAAAAACCTAGGGGGTAAATATGCCTTTGATTGATGTTTGGGCCTTGTCTAAAGCATTGAAAGTATTGAACAACTTTCCCAACTGCCAAATAAATGGGTCCCCAAAGAGGCTGCCCTGGGCTACAGGAGGGACCGCCTCCAAAAGCAGACAGCTCCCCCAGTTTCGGATCTATTTCAATCAGGAGCGAGCTATGTCGCTTTGTCGAGATCACACAGCTGGCGTTCCAGAGGACAAGTATGGACCTTTGGGCCCAGCTGGGCAAGGCCTAAGGGGAGACTAGGGATCCAGAATCCTTAGCATCTTCCCTCATGTGCAGTATCTTGTTGGGGCTCCTGTCATGTCCAGAAGCTTACCTGGCATGAGCGCAAGGACTGATCTATGCCTTTCTGGGATCACAGACACATTTTGCCAGAAAAGTGGCCGTCTTGGTGTCTACATTCTGGGACTGAGGGCCACTTTACCCTCCAAACATGGCCTAGTGCATTCGGTACATAGGCAGCTCCTTACCTCCTGGTCTAGGGATTTTTGGAATCTGCCCACTATGTAGGGGACCACCTTGGGTGCTGGGCACCAATCCACTGAACGTGGATGTAAAAGGTCATCTGGGTCTAACATGTCAGAGTCAGAGGGCATGGAAGCAGTGTCTGGCTTGGGATCACTGGACTGCAAGGGACTGGCCACAAGGTGCCATGGCCTGCTAAGGTCCCCATCTACGTCAGAGGTGTTGGGAGAGTAATCTCCATCCCCAGGGTAAATGTGGTAGAGGGAGAAGATGATAGTACTAGAGGTACTAGGAACCTGAGAATCAGGATGGAGGGTTTGCAAGTCCATAAAGGCCTTTTTAGGGCATGCAAAGGTGGCAAGATCGACTCCTGGGACGTCTGCGCTCTTGCACTTACCATCTAGGTTGGGTGTAGCCGGCTGCCCTAAAGATTTGGAGGCCAGGGGCCCAGAAGCTTCTTCCCTCTGCTCGAATGCCAGGTGTATTGCACCGTAGTGATCAAAGAGGGGGAGAAGGAAAATCCGTGATCCCACCAAGTTCCTTGGCTTCAGTTACTGTTAATCAAAAAGAGGGGGAGGGGGGATCACTTGTCCTGTGTAACCTGGGTACAGTTCTAACTAGAATGACCCTTGTTTAAAAGACCCTCATACACGTGCAATCATGGTGGTATGGGCGGTGTATCTTGATTCTCCGCCTTTGTTTACACGTCTGTGCAGAATCACGGGGTCAGTTGGTATGCACCCTCCACCCGGAGGAGAACACCCTAGGTTAAAACAGTAGTGATCAGTGATTTTTGGTGAGGTGACAGTGCTCTAATTAAAAGCAATCCAATCTTGCCGGGAAAGAGATAACTTTATTAGTCGGGATTGAATTGGCAATGGAGGATACGGTTGAATACGTGTAAGAAGAATTATTAGGATTCATACATATTCAATCCTCCTGTGTACAAAGATGGTCGACATGTTTCAGCCTTTGTCGCCCAAGGGGTCGGTGCGGCTTTCTTCAGGACCAGGTGAGTTCGGTGAAAGAGGTGGCTAAGGCCTACTCTCTATTGTCGGTCGAAAATGGACCTTCCTTTGGTTTTTTTGTAACTTTCCTCGGGTACCCAGAGGCTTGGAAGAGGGGCTCCTTGCAGCTCCGCTCGAAAAACCCGCAGCTTGTGCTGTCTCTGCCTCTCGCGGTCCCGGATGCACCTGCAGTTGCATAATTTTCCTCTCAAAGGACGCCAGCACCTCTGAAACAGCCTTAAAAATGGAGGCATTCAAGGCAGAAAAAACTCTTGGCTTTTGCTAAGGAGCGCGCTGCACTGGAGAGCCTGGAAACCTTTGTTCCCCCTCCCGGTTGCATCAGATTTGCAACCAGACCGGCTCCCTCTTAAGATGCAGAGGGGCACCAGCCTGTGAAGAAAAGCCAGTGTGTACCCCTGAGCCTGAATACAGGCGGCGCGTGAAGACGTGCTGCAGTGGAGGAGTCGGATGCGGGTGATGGCTGCTACACGTGAGCGAGGTCCACTTCAGCCGCATCGTTTACAATGCCCCAGCAACCACTTCCCCTAATGAGGGCTAAAGTAAACCAGGTAAGATTAATAAGTAATTACCGCTACCAAAATAACGTAACCAAATGGTGAATATAAATGTTTGTACAATTTTAAAAGTATTACTTACTAAAATCTAAGGTTAAACAAGCCCGAGCTATACAACATAAGTCATCTGATAATGCTCCAAGCTATAGTAAATCTATAATTTATGCCCTTTTAAGAAAGGGTTTCTAAACTAAGATCTAAACAGCAAAGTCTTAGCCGAAATATAGGATATAAAACGAGTGTACTTATCTTGAAAGCAGCAACAAAAGAAGGAAGATAGCTGCATGTTACTGCCAGTGTTGCCAGATTTTGAGAACCGTCCCCAGCCAAAGCCGCTCAAGTATAAGCCTAAAATAAGCCCAATGCAGACCAACGCAGCCCAAAAAACAGCCCACAGTCGCAACTCACAAATTATGCAGAAATAGTCATTAGAAACCATTTTATGGATGAATGTAAATTCTATTTCATATACAGATAGTGGGAGGGGGTTAACTGGGCACCTGTGGAAAGAGAATAGCTTCCCCAAGTCTTTTCAACAGCTTGTTTAACATGTGTGTGTAACTTTCCTCTTAAGATGATTTTTTTCAAGTGTTTTCTTCATGCAAGTTTATTTTTCCTTAACTCCTTTTAACCAGCCTTTCTCCTAACCAAATGGCTGCAGTGTAATAGAAGAATCATTTTCAAAATAACTTTAGTTGATTCTCTTTTCCGATGTATAAATGGCCGAAGTTTAAGCAATTGCTATTTATAAGAGAAATAATTTAACCTGTTTGCGCTAAGAACACCTTTCAAGATAATTATTTGCACAAACAAAAGAAGAATATACATCAAAATAAAACACAGTGCTACGCTTCGATTACTTTTTAAAGACCTGTTCATTACTGTGCCCACAGTGTGTCACCGGTTCTCAGCGTCGCGGTTCACACTTCTGCTGCTGGCAACGCAAATTATAGCATGTAAGCAGTATGTAGACGGTGCCTCCTGCTCCTGTGTTTGGCCATTGCTCACCTGAAACTGCTTGCTAACAGGCCAGAGACAGGCTTCAAGAGTCAACCCATGCACTGAGCAGCACTGGGACATTGCAAATGCTGCTCAGACGCTACTACAGCCAGATCGTCCACTCTGCCCCCACAACACACGTGGAGGGCAGCGAATATGTTTTCCATCCTGGGAAGTGGCAATGTCTGCCTAGGGGCACAGCATGGGTGTGGGCTGAGGGATGGAAGGGGGCAAAGGTTTAGCAGTACTTGCAATACAAAAAATACCTTGCCTAGAGCCAGTCAAGCGCGCCACGCTCTGCCCCAGAGCATAAATGAAGGGTTGCGCCTCGACCAGAGGTGCTTCTCTGGTAAGGAACAATAAAGATGTTGCTAAATGGTCAATTAAACACACCCCGTTGTCACAGTGAAATGGCACCCTACATTATTCTATACAATGACATGAACACTGTAACAGGAAGTACTAATCTGTGTATACACCTAAATAAAGCACTCCCATTAACTCGCGGTCTAGTCAGCATGATAAAAAACAGCTAAAAAAAATAAATAGGGCTCACAGCATCTTCACGCGATAACAAGTTTCCACTGTATATTTTCGATCTTTCATTTAACGAAAAGCATCTGTAAAAAAATCACTAAACACCTGGCTCATGCAAGAATCTTTGTTTTACCTTACACTCTAGAGCAATGCGGACACATATGCATTACATGCCAAAGTGTACTGCAGAGCAACACATGGATTTGTTCCAAACATGTTTATTCACAACACAGCAACCTATTGTACGATCATAGTGTACTGTTTGCATTTATACAGAAAAACAAGCCTGCAGACCAGGATTGAATATGGCCCTTGAGTGGAACTGTACGTGTAGTAAACCACTAAGATGCCCTCGGGCAGGCTACCCCCTGGCTGCCCAGAACATTCTTTTTTAAGAAATTCGGAGGAAAGTCACAGGGTAATCAGTGGGAGCTGAGGGCTACACACAAGGTATATTTAATGAAGTATAGCGACATATTAAGGTTATCGCAATAGTCCATATCAAAAGCAGATATTTTCTGGCTTAATACTTAATTTACTTAGTTCGTTAATTCTAGGACTTGTAATCTTGGTGTAGTTCAGTTTGATCATTTGGATTAACACACCAGAACACAGTGATTAGTAAATAATGTGCAGAATCTTAGAAGTTGAATCAACTGTAGGGATTAAAGTGATAAACGTAGAGACTTTGGGGTCGGTTGGCACTGAATTTAGGAGCGGGTACAGGGTGGGGGAGTCGCACTGTGTGACAAGGAATGCACAGCGACTTTGCTCAGTATTAGGAAGGGGGCGGGGTGGGGGAGTCACGCTGGGTGACAGAGTATGCACAGTGACTTTGCTCAGTATTAGCAAGGGACTCATGTATGCAGGGCTTCGTGTAATTTAGGTGGGGCATGTAGTATTAAGGCTGCCTTCTCGCAGTATCCATGGAGGCCTGCGTTGCACTTAGAGGGATTCACAATATTCAAATAGTCGCTGGTGGAAATTTACATAGCACTGGGGGTTTGACAATATTTAGGTGCAGTTGCGTCTTTCTCCAATATAATATTCCTCACTTAGTGCTCCTCCCTTTTTATTCACAGCCCTCTTCTTTGAGGAAGATTTTTCCCCTCTTACCACATCAAGCTCGTGCCCTGATTGCACGCAGTACCATACTTAGTCGGGTAGACTATTGTAACGCTCTACTCCTTGGGTACCCTAAATTCCTGCTAGACAGGCTACAGCGGGTACAATCTGCCGCGGCTAAATTGGTATTAGGCTGGTCAAGGCGGACCTCTGCCTCTGGAGCACTCTCGGAGTTGCACTGGCTGCCCGTGACACAGAGAATTACATTTAAATCTCTGTGTCTATTATTTAAAGCCTTGCATGGAAAAGGCCCAATCTCCTTTCAGCAAATGTTTGAGTGGTATGTTCCGGGCAGAGAGCTCCGCTCCTCGAGAGGAATGTCAATAAAAGTACCACGCTTCAACAAAGTCAGGGCAGGGGGCAGAACATTTGGGGTGGCTGCAGCCAGGCTGTGGAACACTTTACCTCTTGAACTGCGGCAAAACAAGGAGTTGCTTGCGTTCAGAAAGAACCTTAAAACCTGGCTATTCCCTAAGAACTAGGCCTGCGCATTGATCCCCTCCTGTGTTGATATGGTCTCAGAGTTATCAGCGCCAAGATGCCGGTTAGGTGGTAGTGCGCTCTAGAAATTGTATAAATAATAAATAATAAATAAATAAATAATTCCACCCTCGTCAACATCATCAACCTTTCTGCCTCTCTGCTTACCGGGGCTGATTTCCAACTTCCATCGGTCTCCCGAAGTGGGACTCTTGAAGTCCAATTGCCGCATTGGATTTCCTCAGTGTCTCACTGTATCTCTATCACAGTGACGAGACTGTGTCAGTGTTAATGAGTAAATCCAGACACACTTCAATATCGCCTGCGCTGAGAGACCAACGTGAGCACGTGTCACCCCCAGCATTTAAGGTACCACGCGGGGGCTGGGCAAAATGATCCCCCAGGGCCGTCATTGGTAGCACTTTCGCGCGCTACAAGATCGACGGCCCTGGGGACCCGACATCGGCTCGCACACACTACTACCAAGCTAGGTGGTGGTGATCTCTGGTGCAGCGCTGCCCATGTGCAAGTGTTGCAGGAGTGCAGCGCTTGGCTGCACTTACAATTTCACAAATCACGTGTCGCTCGCGTTGACACATTCACTGACTCGTGATGATGGGAAGGTAGAGGGTGGGGTCAAGTGCGCAAAGGCAGGTCCTGATTGGCACTGTGTTGCACTGATGTTAGAGCGCGCTGCGCGCTCATTTGTCAATGACAATGGACCTTCTGCGCCATGATAGGCTCACGCCACGGACTTGGCGCCGCCCCAGCCAGAAAATTGCGCACACTGGCCTAATTCCAGCCCAAAAAGTAGCCCCTTGCCAGGTATGGGTTTTTTCCCGCACAATCGGGAAAAATGTCGCCCAATTGTGCGGGAAATAGTCCAATCTGGCAACACTGGTTACTGGGCAATATACTTGACTGACTGTTACATTTATTTATACATGTCATCTCAATGTGTTTTTATTTATTCAGTTTTCTCATTCCATAAGAATGTTCATGTAGAACGTTAAGTGTCTTTGTATCAGTTGCACTGGGAACCTTGCAGAGGCTCAGTGTATGTTGCTGTGCTGTCTATCCTACTACATTAAATTTTAATATTACTTATTGATTTCTGGAGTTCTTTTACTGACATTTTTAAAAGCTCTAAATTCTTCCTATTGTTGTTGCAGTGAGCGGGCAATACAACGATATTTGCATAATCTTAGCCTCAGTGTCTAATAAAATCTAGATTTTCTGCCCACCAGGCTGTGAAAAATCTACATTTTCCTCTCCAAGGGCGCAACCACCTGTGAAACAGCCTTAAAGTTTGAGGCATTCATGACTTTGCAAAACTGATCATCAATGGGGAGGTAGGTTACATCCTCGTCCTCCAAATAACTCTTCATACGGATGCTTGATCCTATATCATCGGGAGCAAATAATAGGGCCAGCCCTGTGACAGTTTACGGAAATTCGCCTACAAAGATAGAAAAATATATGCACACTGAAGGCGTGGGACCAACACCTTACGTTATATTGGGTTTTATTTCCTCCAAATGAGGCTAATTTATCCGCCCCACGGGTGTTATTCTTCAGACGATGGCTCTGCAATTATTTGTCAACAATAGTAAAAGAATTGAAAACGTCCCCCTTAACAGACTCCTTGTCAGACGCGCTTCACTCAGTCTGCCGATGAGTGAAATTGACACGCCAGCCCCTGGGACGCGCTAGGCGCGTTCAGTGCCCCCTAGTGGTCTGCTGACTGCACCGGGCACCAGAGCCTGCTATCTGAAGCGCCCGTGTAGGAGCGAGAGAGTTCTCGGGGCCACACTGAAGGGAAAACAAGTTAATGTACACAGAGGCAATTGAAAACACTGCAGCATGTAAACCAGCAGGGTTCCTACGTCCCCCACTCACTACGGCCGCAAAGAAGAGCACATTAAAGCCGAAATACCAGAGAATGTCAAAGGCAGTTATCAGTAGGCTGCTGGAGCAGTGAAGAAAGAGGGGGATAGAGAGTCTCCTCCCGGGATTATTATATGGAAGTGCAGCGTCCTGACTGGAGGGACTGTTTGTGTTTCCCCAAGGATTTATGGGAAATTCAGCTTATTGTTGAAGTCTTATAATTTCAAAGCCTGCGAATGAATAAAAGTGAAGAAAGTTAAGCCTAATCCTTGCTTCCGGGTCCTGACATAGAATTAGGACACATTTTAAGCCTCTGCTAAAAACCATGTGCGGAGTTCATCAGAAGAAAACGTAATTCATTGTAGGAGTACATCGTTTTCATAAAGTATTCAAACAAACAATGCCAAAATCGCAGGGAATTATACAGACGGTAGAGGAGTTCTTAAAGGTCAAGAAGCAATTAATGGTTATTAATCAAATTAATTTACAAAAAGGGTGCGCCCGCATCTTGAAAATCTTTTATCAGATCCAGTCAACCATATGTGCTCTGACGTAGACGCTGAAATTCCTTGATAATTCAGCAACGCCCCTTCTTTACTTCGATGATTACCACAATCTGCAGTTACGATCGGGTGGCAGAGAAGCATTAGGTACCCAGACTATATGTAATCACTAGTAAGGAAAATAATGGCTGGAGCTAGTACTGGGTCCTGATACTCTTCTCTCAAAAGCTTCTCGTCTAAAAACCAATAGATTTCTTGAAATAGTAACCACAGCATCTGAAGATTTGCTTTTCTCTACACTAATGGAGTAGAATTTACTATTACTGAAGGTGAGAAGACAATGCTGTTTTTAGTGGGACTTTTACTACTATGACTGAAAAATATAAGAACTTACCATGACAGCATGGTGTGATGCCTTATATGTTTGGAGGTGCGTATGCATGAGGTGGATTCCAAATTAGGATAAGGGAACCAGTATTAAGTAACTGCTCGAAAGTTTGGTGTTTGTAGTGACAAATCACTTATGTTTAAGGTGCTAATTTTCATTATGCATTATGCTATGTTATTGAAGGGACAATAATAATTTTTGGACAACAGATTTGACCACATAGGGATCCACCTATTTCTGAAATTGACACAAACAAGACATGGCTTTACATCACAATGCAGAAAAATGTTGACTTTTGAATACAAACTGTGTAGGTTCCCGATAGCACATTCTAGGGCATTCGTGTTTTTGGTCATGTGATAGGAAGATAAGAATACTTGTATACAATTTTAACTGATCCCTCCAGTGTAGAATTTCCCACCATCTCCACAGCTCCAAAAACAAGGACACAGGAGGTCACCTAGGACAAATGCTCCCTGGACTAGGAGCAAACTTGATGATAAACCATGCCACATAAATGTGGGTGAGAGTCCAGCATCCTATTAGGAAGTGACTTCCAATAATAATTTAGGGTCAAAACAAAAATCTAGAACACTGTTTTACATTAAAACTAGGACTGAAGCTGATCGAACACTCTGAAGGACTAGGGTGCTTTTGGTAGCTTTATTTGAATTTTTGGGACATGCACCCCTGATCTGTCCTACGGAAATTGTATGGAGGGTCTTTCCTTCACCATCTTTAAGTTAATGTAGCATCAGATGACCCAGAGTAATGGGATGGATAATTACAGTCAGCGGAAAAAAAGAAAAGGGGGCGTGTTACACTTTCATTTCACTTAATTAATGAAAGAATACCTATTGTGTTCCTTTTAGGACAGGATGAAAAAAGATTGACAGTGAAACAGAACAGGCATATGGGCCATTTCACCTAGAACAATTCACTATATTGCACAGAAAATTAGGTCTTGTTACACTTAGGACTTCATGACTCAGGGACAGATAAGAATTTAGTTCATGGGGCCTAACTGCAAAGGAATACAGAGCCTTTTATCCTTGATGGATCTAGGGACTGGCATAGTTCTTCAGATCCTCTGGCCTCTAGAAATAGATGGCTCAGAAGGCTGGCAAGGTCAAGACATACACTAAATCAAAGTCTTGACCTTTTACAAATGTACAGCTCCAAAGGCTATAAGTTTTTACCTCCTTCACAGATATTGTCTCTTCCACCAGGATCTCAAGTTCAGGACCCTCCTGCACATCACTTCCCATGACAAAATACAGGAAGAGCTACAAAAATAAACAAAAACGTTTACCACTGCAATCTGCTAAATCATATATCAATGAAACACATGGCTGTTCACAAAGTACAGAAACAGAGCAACAGAATAAGTGGATCATCATTTTATCATGTTTAATTTTCAGGTAAAGGGCAACCAAGAGAATTAAATAAAAAAGTAAAAAATATTCAACAGAGAGGTAATGAAGAAGTAGGCACTGCATCATGACAAGAATAGAGGCCTAATAAGGTCTTGCGACGTTTAGCTGTGCAACTCTGATCTACATAGGAGTGGCCTTACCTGCCACGTGTTGGGTGAAAAGCCTAGGTTGAACTAGACACACAAACTACAGACGTAAGATTGTAAATGCCAGACTTTTGCTGATCCAACAGATTGTTTTTTAAAACGGGTTCCCTCCAAAACAGACAAAGAACATTACAAACAGTATTACTTGAGTCACACATCACAGGAAATCACTGTGCATCGTGCAAGAGAGGGGTTAACTGCTTGATGAGAGAACACTGTTTAATCATCCTAAATCCTGCTTTCTATACATGAACTGAACTTCCCACCTAGCCGCAAAGGAAGCTTTATATCAAAGGCTTTCTTGGAGCCAGCACAAAGCTACAGACATAACAGCCACCAGGAATGGGTGCAAACACTTAAATATCCTCATATAAAATTAAAATGGGTCAAAGAGAAGTGGTTACTTGAGCATGGATGGATCACACTAGCATATCATCAAGAGCAGAGGTCTTCAAACTTTTGTAGGTCGAGCCCCCCCAACTCAATTTTTTTAGCTGTTGGGCCCCCTCAACACCTGACAGAAATTTCTTGAATCTGGTACACTACATAATTGACTGCTGCATGCATATCCTGGGCCATATCCAGCAAATAATGTTCACCATAATAAGAGTGTTTAGTTAAGTGCAGGTTTGTGAGTGTGTGTGCTGAAATGACAGATTTTTACATAGCTCAAACCAATATTTTCCTAGATAAAATGTGCACAAATTGTTTTTACTAGGATGCTTTGTTTTACACATGACATTGATTGATAACACCACCAACATAAATGTGACGGGTGTGCCTGTTTTTCGCCACAGACGGTCAATCTGTGGATGGATTTTTGCTACTGCCATCCTCCGGTTGTGCTCCACATCCAGGGACAGATTTACAAGGAAGTGCCGCAGCGTAGCACCGCAAGCCTCTTGGCTGCGGCACTTCCGAAGCACTGAGATGCAACATATTTACAAGAATATGATGCATCTCTGTGCTTTCCCCTGCGCTGGCGCACACTACTGCAGCCATGCGCTAGCGTAGGCATCCTTGTACCATGGTGCAAGGATGCCTGCGTTGTGGGGAGATTGTTTTTGTGCAGGAAGGGGCACCTTCCTGCACATAAACAATCACTGCAGGCATTTCCCTCTTTCAATGTATGCTGTAGAATGCAGCACACATTGAAAGAGGGAAAAACAAGGAAAAATGAAAACATTTCTCCTCGTTGCACCTCGCTAAGCCACCTCTAGGGTGGCGTAGCATTCAGACGCATTTCCAGATTTACGATTCTTCGTAGATTTGGAGATGTGTCTTGTTCCATGGGTGTTGCGTGGGAACACCCACAGCAATACCCATGGAACAACCCTTCAAAACAAAGTGCTCTGTGTGAAAGGGCCGTGTTTACAAGGAGAGGAAAAGTCACGCTGGGTGGCTTTTCCCGTCCTTGTAGATATGGAGGAGCCCCCTACGCCACCAGTACGTCACGAAAAGTGACGTACTGGTGGCGCAGGGTGCTTGTAAATCTGCCCCCTAGCCTTTAATACCACAAGTGCAGAGAACCCAATCTCACATAAATAAGACAAGCTGAAATGCAAGAGAGTTTTGAGAGCAGTTTCTCTCAAAGCTGAAAAATCTGCAGACATTTTCAGCCAAAAGAGGGACTGTTACGGAGACAGTGTCCCCTCCCACATTCCCTCCTTCTTCATGAATTCCCTCACTTCCACTCACCAACGATGCACCTCATCTCTCTTTATTTTGTTATAGCGCTACTCATTGTTTACTCACACTTAGTTCTGTGATCTGCATGGTACACATCATATGGAGCAGGCACTTTAACCCTCTGCGCTGTGTGGGTGGCAGGAGTGCTCATGTGAGGGCACAGTGAGCCATGCAACAGTTTGCGAGTAGGGTAAGAGGAGTGACTGCAGGGTGAGCGAGGTGACCGTTTGAATTTGGGTGCAGATATACGTGCAGAGTGGGACGAATGAATGTATGGTTAGTGATGAGCTCATTTGAGTGAGATTGCAGATTGAGCAGTGAGGGGGACAGGTGAGTGAAGTGTCACTTGAGAGCAGCTTGAGTAGTGTGCTCGTGTGATTGCAGGGTGAGGTACAGGGTGGACAGTGCAAGTGCATTGCAAGTGCAGAGCAGGTGATCACTGTGAGTGCAGGGTAAGTGGGTGAAGGGTGTAAATGCATGGTGATCAGTGTGAGTGCCAAAAGAGGGACTGTAAGGGAGACATTACCTCCTTCATGAATTCCCTCACTACCTAAGTGGGTGAATGGTGTAAATGCATGGTGATTAGTGTGAGTGCAGGGGGAGCGTGAAAGTGAAGGGCGAGAATGAGAAGCGAGTTTTCTGAATGCAAGGTGCATTCCCAGACACTTGAAGTAACTCAGAATGTTATTGACGACAGTGTAGGGTCTCAAATGTGTTAAGTGGGTGAATGGTGTAAATGCATGGTGATCAGTGTGAGTGCAGGGGGAGCGTGAAAGTGAAGGGCGAGAATGAGAAGCGAGTTTTCTGAATGCAAGGTGCATTCCCAGACACTTGAAGTAACTCAGAATGTTATTGACGACAGTGTAGGGTCTCAAATGTGTTAAACTATTGCTAAAATGGCAGTAACCAGGGATCAGGGTCGAGGAAATAAATAATGTGGTGATCCTGCAACAAACTTCCAGTCTTGTGATTAGGGTTACCAGCTCATTATTTTGATGGCCCAGGCGGTATAAAAATAAGCAGTCACCTAAAGCTGTATTGTCAGTACTTGTCCATGCATACTTTGAAGAGCAACTATAAATTGAAATACCTTTTACTTGTGTTCTAGTACTGCCTGAATAATCTATGGCTGATAATAAAAGGGAACATGCTTCTTTATTTATAGACAAGCAATTTGCAATCTGTTTAAAAGAACACATGGCTGGCTGGCATTTTGCGCGCCTGCCTGTGTAGTTTTAAATGAAACTTGGGGGCATATTTACAATAACTGGGGCATCCCTGCATATCAGCAGGGATAAGCCAGTTATTGTGCGCCACAGCTCCGTCACCATGGATACGCCGCATTTAAAATGCGGCGCACCATGGGGCACAAATGGCACAGATGCATCACGCATCTGTGCCGTAAAAGTGGCGTATTGCTTGAATTGCGCGACGCAGCTCCGGCAATGCTCTGGGGGGCCCTATGTGTAGAATGCTGCGTCAATCCTTACACCTGCTTCAAGCAGGCGCAGGGTTTTGACGCAGCATGGGCCCAAAAGTGACTGCGTGAAATCTTGTAGATTTCACTCAGCCACTTTTAGGAGGCGTTCCTGCGCCGGAACGCCCCCCCCCCCCCAGGAACGGCTACTTCTGGCGCAGGGCTTTACAACGTGAAGTGTCACGTTGTAAATACCCCGCACCATGGCGCATCTTTTGAGCCACTGCTAGTCACAAAAGTGACGCAACGGTGGCGTAAAAGAGGCGCAAGGGTTGTAAATCTGTCTTCTTTCTGGGAAGCGCTAACCCTCCCAGGAGGGGGTTAATTCATAGAGCTGAAATGCTTCAGCTGCAGTGAGTAATTTGCAAAAACAACAGGTGATGGACCGAATGTGGATCAATGTCACACACTCAACCCAGTCCAAAGATCTGGGCCCAAATCCATCGTTTTTTTGCACTCCACACCACCCCGGGTTAGACAATGGCGATATGCAAATCAGCTCTGACCCTGTGCCCCATGGGAACAGTCCAGTCCGAACTACAAAAGCCATGTCCTTCCCAGAACGGAATCAAGCATCCGCGGACCGGACCGGTTTCGAGGTAACACCTCTCATCAGCCCGGCTAGCTTGACTCCAGTGGTGTGGAGTGCCTGGGACCCACGTCTGGGCATCCCCAGCGCACTTAGGGCGGAATTTGCAAAAACAACAGGTGATGGACCGAATGTGGATCAATGTCACACACTCAACCCAGTCCAAAGATCTGGGCCCAAATCAATCGTTTTTTTGCACTCCACACCACCCCGGGTTAGACAATGGCGGTATGCAAATCAGCTCTGACCCTGGCCCCATGGGAACAGTCCAGTCCGAACTACAAAAGGAATGTCCTTCCAAGAACGGAATCAAGCATCCGAGGACCGGACCGGTTTCGAGGTAACACCTCTCATCAGCACGGCTAGCTTGACTCCAGTGGTGTGGAGTGCCTGGGACCCACGTCTGGGCATCCCCAGCGCACTTAGGGCGGAATTTGCAAAAACAACAGGTGATGGACCGAATGTGGATCAATGTCACACACTCAACCCAGTCCAAAGATCTGGGCCCAAATCCATCGTTGTTTTGCACTCCACACCACCCCGGGTTAGACAATGGCGATATGCAAATCAGCTCTGACCCTGTGCCCCATGGGAACAGTCCAGTCCGAACTACAAAAGCCATGTCCTTCCCAGAACGGAATCAAGCATCCGAGGACCGGACCGGTTTCGAGGTAACACCTCTCATCAGCCCGGCTAGCTTGACTCCAGTGGTGTGGAGTGCCTGGGACTCACGTCTGGGCATCCCCAGCGCACTTAGGGCGGAATTTGCAAAAACAACAGGTGATGGACCGAATGTGGATCAATGTCACACACTCAACCCAGTCCAAAGATCTGGGACCAAATCCATCGTTTTTTTGCACTCCACACCACCCCGGGTTAGACAATGGCGATATGCAAATCAGCTCTGACCCTGTGCCCCATGGGAACAGTCCAGTCCGAACTACAAAAGCCATGTCCTTCCCAGAACGGAATCAAGCATCCGAGGACCGGACCGGTTTCGAGGTAACACCTCTCATCAGCCCGGCTAGCTTGACTCCAGTGGTGGGGAGTGAGGGGCAGGATGTCTCCACTGCTTAAAGTGAGGGCGAACGAACAGACAGGCATTTCAGCTGCAGTGTGAGGCTAGGAGTCTCCTCCACTATAATTTCGAATGCAAAGGAAGTGGCTGTCTGTCCGTTCGGTTTCAGCAGAGGAGACTTGATGCCTCCTCACTGCAGCTGAAGCTGAATGAGTTAACCCCCTCCTGGGCTGGTGAACAGAATAAAAGCATGGGCACTTCGTGCCCCGTCGACTTCCCCTCCCTCCTCCCTCGACTTGCAGGGATCAAAGGTAAAATTAGAGTGGAGTGCGCGCCCCATCTGGGATGGTGTTGCGCCCCCCAGGGGGGCGCGCCCCACAGTTTGAAGAACTCTGATCTAGAGACACTGCAATGCTTTCAGACTAATACAAAATATGTCCCACTAATTGGGTTGTACAATGCGGTCTTTAACAAGCTGGTATAATGTTACCTGAACCAAGCTGGCATAATGTTGCCAGAATGAAACCTGCCCATGCTGCGCTACCCAGGCAGATACAATGTCGCCAGACCCAATGCAGCCCAAACCAAGCTGACAAAATGCTGCCAGAATCAAGCTGACACAATGCCATCCAAACCAGCTTAACAATACCAACCGAGTCAAGTGGGCACAATGTCGCCAGTGCCAATCTGGTACAATGCCACCCAAGCCAAATTGGCACAATGATGGCCAAACCATGCATGCGCAATATTGCCAGAACCAAGCTGGCAATATAGCCTGAACTAAACAGCTCGAAATGTCCCCAGCAAAGTTACTATATGAAGTTGCCAGAATTCTCTTAGATCAAGCTACTATAATGCCCTACGTATCCCCCACTCCAAGACATTATATACCCTAGGCCCAGCTGCATCAATCTCTGACCAAGCCACTATAATGTCCTCACACTAAGCCGCTACAATGCCCCCTCATGAAGCCACTACAGTGGCTCCAAAACAAGCAACTATGATGCAGTGTTCCCAAAACAAGCTACTATAGTGCCCTGGGACCATGTAACTGCAATGGCCTAAGGCCAGTATAATATCAGCATAACAACAAAAGACAGCCAGGATGTTATTTCAATAACAAAGTATGCTTCATATTGATGGATCTCTCAGCTGCCTTCGGCACAGTGGTCCATTCCACGCTCATTGTATTGTATTGTATTGTAAGGGGTGCTTATAGAGCGCACTGACACCATGGGTTTCCTGGCGCTGGTTGGACATAGAGAGGACAGAGGGACTAACCAGATTGAGGGAAAAGCCAAGTTTTTAAGGACTTACGAAAAAGTATCAGAGAATTAGAGGTTTTGAGAGAAAGAGGAAAAGAGTTCCAGAGCTTGGGGGCCAGGTGTGCGAATCTCCGGCCTCCGGATCTGCAGAGCTTGTAGGGGGGGACAGTCAAGAAGTGAAGATGAGAGGATCTCAGATTCCGGGATGGGCAGTAGGGTCTAATAAGAGATTTCACAAAGGCGGGACAGGGCCCGGTTAGCGATTTAAAAGTAAGGCAGCCGATCTTGAAGGCCGCCCTTGCGGTGACAGGGAGCCAGTGGAGTTTGGCAAGGAGGGGCCTGGCGGATTGCCACTTCGGGATCCCTAGGGCCAATCTCGCCGCTTGATTTTGAATCACTTGCAGTCTAGCCACCAATGTTTTGGGCAGACCGTGATAAATCGCATTAGAAAAATCTAAGCGGGAGAGGACGAGGGCCATTATGACCTGCAGGAGGGCATCAGGTGTGAAGAGGGATGCCACTTTCCTGATCCTGCGCAGCTGGTAAATACAGGACGAGACCACCGTCCCCACCTGTGGCCCAAGGGATAAACCGGAGTCAATTGTGACCCCTAGACTCTTCACCGAGGCCATAGGGGTGGGAGAAGGACCAAGTTCCGCCGGCCAGAATTGTGGCCCCCAGGAGGTGGCGCTCCTACCGGGAAGGAGGAGCTCCGTCTTACCGGGGTTCAATTTTAGCTGGTTGTGGCCCATCCACTGGAGAATGTGGGACATGACTGCCTGGAAGTTGGGAATAGCAGAAGGGGAGGTGAGAGGAAAGAGGAGTTGCAGGTCGTCCGCGTAATTAAACACGGTGACGTCCCACTGCCTCAAAGAAAGAAGAAGGGGCGAAGATAGAGATTGAAAAGAAGAGGGGATAAGGAAGAACCCTGGGGGACCCTGCAGGGCGAGTGCTCCCTAGGAGCCCTGAAAGTGCCCAGGCTGAGGGTCTGAGACCTGCCGGTCAGGAAGGATTTGACCCAGGCCAGCGCCAGGCCCTGGATGCCAGCCTGCTCGACACGGTGGAAAAGAATGTTATGATCCACCGTGTCGAAGGCGGCCGACAGATCTAATAATACCAAGGCCTGGGGGGTACCCTTGTCAACCCCGTCTCTCAAGGCATCCAGCACGGCCAAGATCACTGTCTCCGTAGAGTGGCCGGGTCTGAAGCCAGCCTGGTTGGTCTCGAGAAAGTTGGAGCTCTCGATAAACTGTGAGAGACAGGTAGTGACGTGGGCCATCGACGCAAGATGGGGGGATGGAGTGCCTGTAATGCCGAGAGATGTAATGCGAGTCCAGGTGTCGGGGGAGAGAGGGCTGGCAATGGCGTGTAGGCACTTAAGAGCAGAGGGAGAATAAGGAATGGAAATGGCAGCATCCCTAGCCCCTGGGCCCGTCCGGCCGCGGACGGGCGCAGACGGGCTGGACTTAGGCGCGACTTCGGCGCGCTGACGGCGTGCCCGCTGCGCTCCCTATATCGGTGCGCCATTTTATAGGTCTGAGGTGGTGAGGGGCCGAGCGCTGCACCGCTGACCTCCTCCCCCTCCTCACCTAAGATGGCAGCCAACAGCGCGTCCCGGCGGGAAGTAATCTCCTGTGGAAACGAGTACTGGCAAGAGGTTGGCAGAACAAATGCGGCGAGTGGAGCTGCCTCCAAGTGACCCCTGCACAACAAAAACAAGGTTAGGCAAATAAAGACATTTTAAAAAGTTTTAAAATCAGGCGCGAGTGTAGCGCGAGTCAGGCGAGTGGCCAGAGTCCCACTGGCCGGCTCTGAGTGTCCAAACAGTTGAGGGCCACAGCACAATGATTTTTATAAGTCTGAGGTGGTGAGGGGCCGAGCGCTGCACCGCTGACCTCCTCCCCCTCCTCACCTAAGATGGCGGCCAACAGCGCGTCCCGGCAGGAAGTAATCTCCCGTGGAAACGAGTACTGGCAAGAGGTTGGCAGAACAAATGCGGCGAGTGGAGCTGCCTCCAAGTGACCCCTGCACAACAAAAACAAGGTTAATAAGCACCTTGGAGTCTCAAATGGGATTAACCTGCAGTCTCCATCACTAGTTCTCCTCCTGCCCTTCGAACTGACACCAGTTTGCTCACATGGTTACCTCCAGGTCACAAAAGATCCCTATCACCTGTGGAAAACGCAGAGTTCCATAATGCTGTCTCCTGTCATCTTCAACATTTACATGGACCCACTTTGCACTCTATTTCCAGATAGAAGCATCAAGATTCACTAATATGACAAATAATAAACTATCTGAAAATCTCCTCTGCCTCAGATAATCCAACAACAAGGTACAGTACAAACCAGGCTCAATGTCATGAACCTTTATCTTCAAACTTGCACTGCATGTCAAGTCACTCGAGTTCTACCTGGACACCAAGCTCAACCTCAAGGAACATATTGACAAAAAACACAAAGACAGCCTGGTACCAGTATCTGTTAGAGTGACTTCAGAACTGCGTTTCAAACTCTTGCATCTGGATGGTGGTAATACCCTACACCATGGCATCACAGACTTAACACTGCCACCCCTTAGGCATGGTACACGCAGCAGCTCATCTCATCCAGGGCCTTTAGAAATATTATCACATCACCCCAATTCTGAAACATCTCCACTGGCTGCCCTTGCATGCCAGCACTATCTTCAAAACCTGGGGCATCATTTACAAAGTCATCATGACCGTGTCCCCCACGTATCATGAAGGCAAGTATAAAAAAGAAAAGGCAAGGCAGCAATGACTCAAGACTTGGAACAACATTCTGCTGTCCATCAGGAACACTCCAAAGCCAATCGTATTTAGGAAAGAGATAAAGACTCACCCACATCTTTAAAGAAAACTACATCAGAATGCACTAAATGTCCACAACCCAGCTTGCTCTCCTATTATTTGATGAGTTTATACTGGTGTTTGACTATGTACAGTGCGTTGCTGTATTTTGGTTAGGTTTACACTACAGAAGTACCATATACATACATACAAGTATATATAACACCCTATAAACAAACTAGTACACTTTTCTAATTAGGCCTCCCTCTCAGTTTTCCTTTTTTACAGATAAATACAGACAGAAAACTTTATTTTCGGGCCTCTATTTATTTTTAAATACAGAAAAATACAGAAAATAGGTCTTCTTTAGATATTTTTTCTACTGTCAGTCATGAGTGCCAGGTCAGTTGGTGTATAGATTGAGAGGTAGGGGATATTTAAAAAGACAAAATATTTCCTATTTAAGCTTAATTAATGCTGATCTACAGTTACTTATGCTATTCTACAAAGCAAAAGTTCTCAGATAAGGCTATTGCACTGAATACAGCTGAAGAAACCTCCTAGACGTTCAAAAGTGAGTATACATTTATCAGTTAAATAAATGTGGAAAAAATACCCATTGCAGCTTAATTTATACAGAGAATACAGAATAAAAATGGATAAATACAGAAAAAATGTGCTAAGAATAAATATGGATAAATACAGACGGAAATGTTGAAAAAATAAATACCATAAAACCGGGAGTCCTAATTATAATATATGGGATTCTGTAAACCTAGTATAAACGTCAGTCTCTAATTTCTTTATAATGGCAAGACAAGTGACGCACCCAGTCGCTGGATAAAAAGAAAAAACTTTATGACTCGACTATTATAAGTTATTACAGTCGAGTTCTGAAGGCACAATGCCTACTGCCAGTACCAGCAGCCGAGGTGAAATCCTGGTCAGGTCACCAAGCATAATTGAAGCAGCTGTTTACCAACAAAATCCGAAAGTTCCTTTTTTTTCTTTTGCTCTATTGTTCTAGCTTACGATGGTTAGCGGAGTGAGCATGTTTATTTTTTGCACTCCTTAGACAGTTAGAGAAAAACTAGAATATTTCTAAATGTTTCTACACATTCTGAGCTACTACTGCTTTTTTTTATTTTGAACTGGCTTGTATTGAACTGCTTCTAATATCTGTTTGCAAAAAATATCTAAAAGGCTTTTGTGAAATGTTTAATTTTGCACTAGTTGCAAGCATGTTTCTTTCACATGAAAGAGCTAGACACCGTGGATTGAACCATGGATTTAAATGGTTTGTGGGAAAGGTGATGTAGAGACCATGTATTATATGGGCTAAAGTACCCTCAAGGCTATTATTAGGAAACGCTGGGACATCATTCAGCAAGAGGCAGATTTTGCAGGATTATTTACCGATTTACCACTATTCGCTCACAATAGATCAAAGAACTTGAGGGAACTTTTGAAATCTCGTCAAATTGAAGACCAACCCAAGTATAAAGGCATGAGGAAATGTCATAACTGTGGGCAATGTGGAAATGTCATCACAGGTGATACGTTTGATCACCCAGGCACAGGTCAAAAATGTAAACTGCGGCACACCTCTGACTGGCTCCCGTCTCGACGACGGGGAATGATTCAGGCATGTGAATCTATGAAAGACACCCCTAATACTGGATAACACTGAGGAGGTGATTTATGACATTAAATGCCCATGCGGGCTAGTTTATGTGGGGAGAACTAGTCGTAAGGTTAAGACACGCATAGTGGAACATAAAAGTAGGATAAGGAACAAGAATCTAAATTCATCTTTGGCAGCACATTGGGTTAATACTTCACACACAATCCCCCAGTTGAGGTACACTATTCTTGAAAAAGTACATATAACCTCTGGAAGTGAGATAAACACAACGTTAGCACGAAGGGAGGCTCATTGGATTAAATGTCTAGGCACCATCATACCCCGGGGTCTCAATGATCATTATGAATTATTATGTTTTCTTTAAAAGGTTTTTTCAATTTATATACTGTTGTGGCACTCCTTTAAATAGATTTGTTAAATTGTACAGGATTTGCACTCATTATAGTTTCTCTGCCTTTCTTTGCTTAACTTTGTCTGCTGTACACTGTTCAGTTCCTTTACAATGAGGGATCTTTCCCATATGTCAGTAAATAGCACTATTTTTATGTGCCTGGGACAGGTGCTTTTCTTTTAGTTGTTTAGGATGTTTTCGTCTTTGCGAGGTGACTATTATATCCGTTGTTTTAGTCATACACACAGACTGCAAAAACACTTTGGACATTGTATGTCCCGTTATATTTATTTCTCCCTTTGACTCGGGAATGTTTGCGTAATACGTGGCACAATAATGCTTTAAGGCTGGATGAAGGCAATTTACTTCGGCCCCTTTAAATAAATGTGCAAAACGTGGGGGACGTAACTACGTCAACCACGGACAGTTACAATCTCACAAGGAGCTTTGTTTGGTGGCATTTCAATACGCAGCTTTGCTCAGCGGCGTCTAATCGGTGAGTCAACCGATATTTAAGGCAATATAATACAAATACGGGGCAGGCATAAAGTATTAAAAATTGCGTTTTGTCCGCTTGTTGCAGATTTTTTGAATCACGCATCTCCTTGTAGAGTACGGTGTTGCTCCAACCGGTAAGCCTGGCAAGCATTGGGGACGGTGGATGCCATATCGTAAATGTTAGGTAGCAGCAATATATTGAAGGTGTCTTATACACTACTCCTGGTTCTGTATTTGCAGAAATTGGGTCCGAGAGAGTTCTCTGGCTATTAAGACGTTTTAAATGCGACGGCAGGTAAGCGTTACGAGTCCTGCACATATTACAGCACAGTTGTTCACTTGTGGTAGCGGTGACCGGGAGCTGTTATTTAATTTCTCTTTTACTTATTAGCAGTATTGAGTCGCACTTCCACATTTACTTTTTTATTCACAGCGTTTTTCTCGCCTGTTGAACACTCTTATGTAGCAATACTGATTCTTTCACTATCTTTTTCTTGAGTGCAAATCCTACTGTAGAAGCATTAATTGAATGGTTTATCTTGTGTATTGACAACGACTGATTGGACACTTCTATTATTTTTGTTGTAGCTTCCTACGGAGGACTTCACGTCAATTAATATGTGAATTTTTACGTCTAATTTACCCCTGAGGAAGGGTTTTGTAAAAACCCGAAATGCATTGGGTTCTACTGTAATATTCTCAGTTGAAATTCATAACATGGTTCTTGTTTCATTTCTCATTTCTGAATATATGATGTTAAATATTTGAAATGTGATGTTATTTGAAGAGTGGTAATTGGATGAATACACCACTCCAACTCTCATGTTTTTGATTATGTTTTTTTAAATGTTTCAAAGAGATTGATTTAAAGTGGTATTTAAGAATTGGTTCAACAAAAGGGGAGACTTTTTAGTCTTCAGCTGTGCTTAACGAAGGAAGGGAGTTTTCTCTGGGCCTTCTTCCACTGTAATTTTCCCCAAGAAGGGTTTGGGGCTAATGCTGAAGCATGAACAGCACGCTAAACAGAGTAAAAAATGTAATACATTCACGAAGGTTTGATTATCACTTTAGATTCAGGTGTGCAGGCCAGTTCTTACAAAAAGTAAAGTACCAACAAGTCATACATGATAAGGATAGTGCACGTCACCTCTGAGTTACATAACCCTACAAATGAACTCTGTATTCGGTCTCAACTCTCTATATGGTTACGGGACTCCTCTGTGACTTCCAATATCCCTATAATGTACAGAAGGGGGTACTTTATCCATTATATATAGGCATAATAGTGAAAGGTTACTGATCCAAGCTACCAAAAACATTCCTGATCAAAAGAAGAAAGTTGTTCCAGACCAACAAATCCTATGACTAAAGAAGGAAAATACCCTATAATGAAGCAGTACATTACATCATACCAATAACAACAACCACAACAACAAAAGGCCAACACATATATGTTAAGTAGTCAATGGACAGCTACCAAATACTGGCTGCATGTTAGGTGATCACAATCATACAGAGGAAAAGAAAGTTGAAACTTTAAAGTGTCAGTTGACAGTAATGATGGCAATACTGGTTCTGTGCTCTTCCTCTTATTTAGCAGGCTCTGTTACTAAGATAGATACAAGGTCACTTATGGTGCATCCCACCACTGAGCGCACACAAGGGTATGCACTGAAACCTCAGTAATTATAATCTCACATGAGGAGATTCATATGAAACTACTAAAGGTATTCAGAAAGGCCTTTAAAAACCTTCCAATATCTTTCAGTGTTGAATACCTCTCACTGTTCTCCAGCTGAGGTTAGCCACCTAAGAGTTTTGAGTGATTTGTAAATAACGTAGCTGCTTGAGTAGAGGTTGCTGGCAATCAGTTGTGAAAGTATTGCCCAAAGTGCAGTGTTCTGATCCAGCTCACCTGGGTGGAGGATGGAGCTTGTCCCACACACAGTCCCAAGGAACTTCTCATTCTCACGTGAGCCTCCTCCACGGTTAAGGAGTCTCCCACTAGAAGGGAGAAACACAAGAATGTAAGAAATTTTCGACGGATAAGGGGACCGTATGATTTCCACAGGCATTGCATCTCTACGACTCCATGTGGTCAGGGGTGAGCCAAAGAATGCTTTTTATAGATAGTACAGTATATGTTCAGAATTTTGCACAGTAATCTGGCATAAAGCAAAATGATGACATCTAGCAGTGAGTGTCTCACACAACTGGAACATGAACCTGCACCTCGGATCGCTATGAATGGATGGCTCAGAGAACTGGAAAAGGATACAGAAAACGTTACCTCTATGGATGTGTGGCTCAGAGAACTGGAACAGTACGTGCTGATGTAATTGGCATAGGTATAGGTATACAGAGTCTAACACTTCTAGTACTAGATGCATCTTAGGATCACAGGGATATGAAGCCTTCTGTTGGTACAGCAGGATGCGTTGGAGTTCATCGATACTATTGAGCTTGTTTCAGTACCCTAACTTCTAATACAGGGCTAAGTGACATTTTAGCTCTAGAATGAACGAAACTGACCTCACATTATAAGACTAAAAGTATGGCAAATAAAAGGGACAAATAAATAAGGTAATTTGTGTGATATGTCTGGAGGAGATGCTCCAAAATCAAGACGACATTAACTCACTATCACTGCAGGGATATGGGGGATGCCCTCTGCAGATATTTAGAATCATTAATTGTTACAGTAACAAAAACGAAAACTGGTTTGCTCCTGCAATTTCCACACTCCGAACAAACCAATTAAGATACAATACTGCCACCCTAAAAATATTTAACTTATTATCTAGTTATACCAGAAGCATTTATTTACCCCACAGGCATCTTCTTACCTGGAGGGAGAAACTTGCCATTTTTGTCAATGGGTCTAAGGCAGATGTCACTTCCTGGAAAAGGGAAAAGGCAGTAACATATCATTTCATTAGAAACAACGCAACCTACACAAAGGTGGAACCCTCCCCAGTTGATTTTCTAGACTCCTTGAAGAAATTATCTTCCTCCCTTTGGTCCCACAATTGTCTCATTCTTTAGTCCTCACTGTATCATTCTACATAAATCTTTTGAAATGAAACAGGCAGATACAATTGAAGGAGGCTTCATTCCATATAAAGATGACAAGCAACAGAAACAAGGGACTAGATTTGGCAGGTCCTCAGAGAACAAGACGTGAAAAGCAGAAACAGAGGCCATAAACTAAAAGTAGACAAAGGATGAGAGCTTGCATTTGCTACAGGATACTGCGCTTAGAAACAAAGAGATCAGAAGCTATGAGAAGCACAGGGCTACAAGTGCTGGCTACAGAATGGGGGCAATGAGAGTCAAAAAAGGCAATGGTATAGCAGAAATAAGACCAACAACCAGAGCACTTGGGGATGTTTCACATGGAATACATTACCATCACCAATCTCGTCCTCTACTTGCAGGTCCTGAATAGCCTTCATTTTAATATCAGACATCATCTAGGAGTTGAAATATGTTGTGTTAGCGAAAAAAGTGAATGCGTCTTTTTCAGATCACATTGATAGTATTTATTGCATTTAAACCCCTTGGAAAACACATTTGGAACATAAGCTTCATTTGATGGCGCAAAAACTTCTATCCCTTCTTAAGAACACTAAGCTAGTACTTGCTGGTAAGAACACTAAACCCCACAATAAAATGTTGCCTAGGTGTAAGAGTAAATCTGTCCTAGTACCTTCTACAGAGCCACAGGCTGCGGGATCCATTCTTGGTTAGTTGGTGGCAGAATCTTAGCGAACGTAATGCACAGAATACAACTGGATTACCTCAGCAATTCAAGTGTTCCTAGTCCTTGAGCCCCTCTTCATTCAGACTCAACGTGACTTTCTCCAAAGCATGGTAGAAACCTGGAGCAACTCACAGCAAAGAAAAAATGCTTGAGCAGCAACCGAGCATGTAGGAGGTCTTCGTTGCCAATGTCTGCACCCAAAAGACAAGCTTCCCCTCAAACATCTCTCAACATTAACATTATGCACCCTAAGTAAACAGGGGGATAGGAGAAATGATGTTTGGAGGAAAGGAGCTGGAGCACAAGTGTTACAAGAGTAACCTAAGTTTACTCCAATGTCTCCTCTTCATCCCTGCAGAAATTTTTTTACATTTTTAAAAATAGAAAGATATGACTGGAAACAGCAATCGATTCTCAGTTAAATGTATTTATCTGGTTGCCTGACCAAACTCTGTATGACACACAACATCTGGTGGAATGCGGTTTGAAATGCCCTTTTTTGCTTTAAAAAATCCCCCAACGGAGCAGCATTTGAAAATGCACGGAAGGAAGAAAATAGTTAACAAAGGTCCTTAAAACTTGTTTTTTTAAGGTCTGCTGTTGCTGGGACTTATTTAGACAGGAAAAGGGAGCTTTCAGTGTCCTACTCAGAGAGAGGGGCTTAAGCTCCTGTTACACATTGGTTCCACCGAGTACGTGACTTGACTGATTTGAAGTTTTGAGCTTCTACTGAAAAGAGTGCTGGTACTCAACTATTTTTTAGAAAGCTATGTGAGCGTCCAGGCCCCAATTATAACACGCAACTGTGAGCTAAAGCAGTAAACACCCTCGTATTCTAAAGACCTTGTTGATGATAAACAATTCATTTGGAGACAGGAAAGAAAACAATCTTGATATTGAAGGCCTTCCGGGCGACACGCAGACATCAGTCAAATTAAAGTACTATAAGATCACCGTTAATGAAATCATCAAAAGAAGCGGAACACTGCTCACGACCACGCACGGCAACAACCCCCCGCCAGACCTACCAACTTGACACTCCACAGACCTCCCAACACCTGCGTAACATTCACTGGCTCTCTGTCGAGAAGAGAGTCACTTTCAAGATGCTCACATACGACTATAAATGCCTCCACAATACCGGCCCCCGATACCTAACAAGAGAATCTCCTTCCACGCACCTTAAGAGAAACCTCTGATCCGCTGACCCTGCGCATCCGCAGGACCAGAACAGGTGGAAGAGCCTTATCCTACATCGTGGCCAAGATCTGGAACGAGCTCCCGACAGACATCAGACGCGCCCCCTCCCTAACATCTTCAGGAAGACACTCAAGACCTGGCTTTTCGACTGAGCAGAGCTACTCCCCCTCCCCCGCACGTTGAGATCCTCACGGATGAGTAGCGCGCTTACAGTTCCCTGATTGATTGATTGAAAAATGCAATGTTATCAACCTCTTTAGTGAAAAAATGCACATCACAATACCAAGCCTGCTTCATCTCTCACATCTACCTCTCTTTACGAAGAAACTCGCAATGGTCAACCTTCAAAGCAGTCTCTCTCTCAGGCTAACATACTCAAGTCCCTCAAAGTAACTTTTGTTAAACAAGATGTCCTTCGTTAAAGCCAGATCCTCTCACTCCTAAAGAAACCTACACTAGACTCTGATGACCTCCACAACTACCGGTCCATCACCCACCTACCATTTATCGGTAAGATAACTGAAAAAAGAGTATATGATCAACTCCAAGAACACATGAATGCTAACCATCTGCTGCATGACTACACATCACACAACAGAATAGAGACTGCCTCCTTACACATCATAGACGATGCCCCTCTTGACCACAGCTGAAGATGACCCCTTCCTCCTGATACTGCTGAACTTCTCATCTGCCTTTAACACAGTGGATATATACAAAACGAGGTCCTGTCCATACCAGAAAACACAATGGAGAACCTATCTTTCTTTAGGTGGACCAAAGGCGTAACTCAACACATGATAAAACAAGGGAAAAGGGGAAGAAAAACGCATAGCCAGGACAGAGATTACTGCACACAGCATATGTCTAAAATACATGAAACAATCTATGTACAGGTCAATGAAGGTTGCTCAAACATGCCATAAGTGCATGTGCAGAGTGAAATTTGAAAAATAAGGTGACTGACAGTAAATATACATCAAAAAGAAAGGAAATCCCAGTGCTTGAGCTGCCTGTGGCTGTCTGGTAAATACAGTACAATCTAAATCACAGAGGACAACTAGAAGAATTCCTTAGAAGTCCAAAGGAAAAAGTTGGGCTGTGTCCAAAAACATAAAGAGCGCTGACGTTTTGACCCTATAGAACGCGGTTACTTAGAACCATCATGGAGGATCTTCATCAGAACGTAGGGAAGTGAGAAACCTGTGTCATAATGGCATGGATAGGTTAAAAGCCAGACCTGGTGTGTAATTAAAACTGAAAATGTTCTTTAATTCATGCAAAAGCTCACCTTGAGTTGCCAGAAACAACTCCTTCCAAAGAGGAATTTTGTCGGAAGAAATGAGAGGACGGCAAACCTGCTCATCTTATCAATATCTGCATGTGAAACAATGCGACTTAATATATGGTTGAAAACCAGAAGGAATCAAGGAAGGAGTGAAAAATGGTAAAGCACTCACCTAACTGCACACAGCTCAGGTTGCACAATATGTGGTAGTAATTCAACACTGTTGGCAATCCCACCCTCGTGTCACGACTGGGATTTACCTACAATGCCCTTCACTGGTTCGCCTCCTACGTTTCCAACCAACACTAGTGTGTTTACATGGGAATCTCCAGTCCAACAAGATTCCCTACTATCTCCAGTCATCTTTAACCTTTACACGAAGCCACTTGGTGCTCTACTCACCGATACCAGCATCAAGATTCATCGATATGCCGAAGACATACAATTGAAAGACTACTTGAAAGACTCCTCTGTTTCAGACATCCTATGCCTCAAACACAGGTTACATATTATCCAGACCTGGATGTTCAGCGCCTACTTGAAGCCTAAACCAACCAAGACAGAATTCCTGTTATTTACCAATAACAACATACAAGAGGCAGTACAAACCTATCTCAATTACATGACCCTTGACGGCTTCGAACCTTATCTCCCACGGAATGCCAAATGACTTGGATTCACCCTGGACACCAACCTCTCTCGCAAGGAAAATATTGAAAAAAAAGGTTAAGACAGCCTGGTAACGGCTATCCTTTTTAAGAAAAATCAACACATTTCGGGACTGCTTTTCAAACCCTTGTACTCTTGCATCTGGATGGTGGCAATGCCCTACTGTGTGGCCACCCAGACCAGACACTGGCACTCCTTAAGGGCATATCCTACACCTTACTGTGCAGCTGTTGCAATACCCTATGTAATCAAGAATAAAAAGGGCCTTAAGAAATATGACCTCATCACCGCCATCCTGATGCACTCTACTGCCTCCCCTTGCCAATCCGTAACATCTTCAAAACCCAGCTTCATCATTTACAAAGCCACATCAACCAGCACCCCCGCATATCCTGCAGATAAGCTCACCATATCTGGTGGTTCTTTGAACATACACAGCTATAACACCATTAGTCTGCAGACTAAGAAGTGTAAAAAAAGAACAATCATTTGCAATGTAATAGGTCTCACATTTTCAAAACCTTGACCTATCGGTATTGTAAAGGACAATGCCTTTTATTATTGCAGGTTTTTAAATACATAAATAAAAGGCATTGTCATTTATAAAGTCAATAGCTCACAATCTCACAAATGCGCAATTCACCAGATTTGTATGCCTGCTGTAGAGATCTGATTGAAACTTGCAGGTTACAAGTTATTTTTCCTGCAGATGGGAGGGAGACACCTGTTTGATGCCTACTAGAATTTAATGAGTTGATTAATACTGCGATATGATAATAAAGAGCTTAGACCTTAATTCAGAAGCAAATTTTATGTTTAAAGATAAAAAAAAAACAGAGGCATAAGGAAATAAGATGACTGGCCCACGATCAGACAATGCGGTCAAATTGAGATGCCACAATCTGCAGCCTGGGTGTGCTGGCTCACAAGTCAGCAATGTAGTTTTGATTACATGGATTGCCCTCGTACCAGCGGAGCTTTGCACTAACATTTAGACCAAGTACCTGAGCATGACGTCATATTTGTGTTCGTCAGTGCACATATTGGTGGAAAACGGCCAGTGCATTCAATGTACATCGGCTTTGTTCTGCCCTTTTGTATCGTAGTAGACTTGAAACGGGATGCAAATTTTCAAATACCTTAAGTACAGCCTGGGACACAGAGGTGTCAGTTTCAAAGTAATTATTAATGTGTAGAAGATATTTCAAAAGATAAGCCAAAGGGTGGAAAAAGTAACGGCCTTGACAATTTCGAAACTGAAGCACAGGTCGATTTGTAGGTGTTAGGAGGAAAGGGCAGCTGTAAGTAGTGCCTACGTTGAGGCCTGTATTCCAGGCGCATGCACAGACTACAGGGGCGAGAAGGATTAAGATGTTTATGCAGGTGACTGGGGATGGTTCTTGAGGGCTCTTAATGGGCTCTGGAGCCTCTAGAAGTGGAACGTCGGAAACCACATCTCCACCCTGAAACACCTGGTTTCACATGATTAAGCCTCAGAATAAGAGCATGACTGAGGCACGGCTGACACATGGGTCAGTCAGTCCTCATACTGACTCTGATCTGATTTTCAGCATATACCATGATGTTTTCTTTCTGTTTTTTTTTTTTTGAAAAACCTTTATTGGCACGAACTTCAGAGACACAGCGCTAAGCCTACAACCTCAAGGGCCAGCCGCGTTATTCACATTTATACTAAACATCTGTCCTGTGTAGACACAGCCCTTCAGCCGACAACCCGGGGGTCCGGCGGCGTAACCCTCGAGGGGGTAGACGGATCAATCAGATGACATTTCCGAGAGAGTGTATTGCAGTTATCTTGCGTGGTTTAATTCTTTTTCCCAACAGCTTGTCTCCCCGCTCCCTCCCCTATACGCTGAAGCTTAGATTAAAATCAGGTACTTTCGTGTCTTACTTAACAAACAACAACCCCAACCCAAGAAATGACTCTCCCCCCACCCCGTCATCATTGCATTCACAGTGTGTAGTAAAGGTGTGGATGCCGTAGAGAGGCCATATCCAGTTGCACATCCACGCATACTTTAAATTCACGCAAGAGCAATGCCAGCGTCATATCAGGGCTGCCCAAGCTAGGGTGTCCGCCGAGATTTCAGTGCCCCAACCAGCCATGAGGTGAGCAGTGTTCCCGCGCTGCCTCCCCGTCCTCTATCCATAACCCGTCTCCTACTCTCCTTCTGCTGAGCTCTGTGTACCAGTCTCTGAGTCATGCGTGCGTCCCTCCAATCCCACTGTATGAGGTTCCAGATCAGTGCCACATCCGGAGGCAGGGGGCCCTGCCTCCGATGTGAGGTCCGTTCCTGCTCCGTTCCGCTGAGGTACGTTTGGTACAGAGCCCAAAAGTTTTTAGGGTGGCTCTTGGGGGGCAGTAATTCACTATAATGCTCCGCTTGGGTGCTACAGTATAACATGTCTTGCGCCCATCTAGTTTTGGTAGGGAGCGGACCCCTCATCCAACAGTGTGCTACTACTCTCTTGGCCATTAGCATTCCCATGTCCGCGAGTCTACGTATCGCAACCGGAAGCCCTATGAGTGCCAAACCAGGTTCCGGGATCAGGTCTACCTCCAGGATTCTGCTCATTTCCGAAAATGTGTCGCGCCAAAAAGCCTGGACGCCCGGGCAGTACCATGCTAAATGCATAAAATCAGCATTAGCAGTGTTGAACCTTTCACAGTCTGCCGTTTGCCGCAGACCGTACCTATGGAGTCTCTCCGGGGTGTAGTAAACCCTCTGCAAGAATTTGAAGGGGATCAACCTTTGCCGTCCGTTGAGTGAGATCCGCTTCGTGCCTTCACAGCAGTACCGCCACACAGCGTCGTCTATCGTGGTCTCCAGGTCTCTTTGCCAAGCCACTCTCGCTTTCATGAGCTGGTGCTCTCCATGTGACCTAGCGATTCGTAAGGAGTTTGCGGGACTCTTTGGCCTTGATGACGTATGTCAGTTCAAGGACTTCTGGTGGTTCTGCCATATCCGCGCCAAGCAGCTCCGAAAGAGCACTACGCACCCTGTGGAATTGAAAGCGTTGCATCATAGATATTTCTCTGCGGTCGCCGCCCACTTGGTCCCAGGTTTTGACTACTCCATCCTGAAAGAGGTCGCCCGCTCAGTGCAATCCGATTTTCGCCAGCTCCCTAGTGACACCCTTCTCGCCCATAGGCGGAAGCCAGAGCATCCACTCCAGGGGCATATCTGGTGAATAGAGCAGCGCGCCTCCCTGCCTCTGTAGTAGCGAGTGCCAGGCATGGTTGGTAGCAGCTATGGAATCCAGTAGTCCGGTTTTGCAGTCCAAAGGCATGCAGATCGTGGCTGGGAGCGGTTGCGGGTGTGCAACCAGTCGCTCCATGCGAACATGCGGGATCATCTTGTCGCCATGTACCCAAGTGTGCAGGTGTGACGCTTGTCCTACTCTGTAGTAAAGTTCAAGATCCGGGGCAACCCAGGCCTCCCATGCTGTAGGGCAGGGTGAGGAGTGACCACCTAACCCTGGGTTGCTCTCCTGCCCACGCTAAGCTAATCATGAGACTTGTCAACCGCTGGAAAAAAGCCTTAGATAGTACTATTGGAATGGCATTGAATAGGAAAAGGAACCGCGGCAGAACCACCATTTTTATAATGGCTATGCGGCCCATCAAAATGAGTGGCAGTCTACTCCAGAGCCCTATATCATCTTCAGCTTGCTGACTGCTCTCCCGTAGTTTTGGCTTAGGAGCAGCTCCGGATCCGTGTGGAGTCGTATTCCAAGGTACCCAATAGGGTCTTCCGA
This sequence comes from Lissotriton vulgaris, assembly GCF_964263255.1. NCBI lineage: Eukaryota > Metazoa > Chordata > Amphibia > Caudata > Salamandridae > Lissotriton > Lissotriton vulgaris. The sequence continues at coordinate 838,991,602 of NC_141687.1, forward strand.
GCACTGGAGTGGGTATTCCATCTCTAACTGCCTAGTCGCAGGTGTGAGAGGAAAGACGATAGACTTTGCCCAATTGACTTTAAGGCCCGAGAGAGCTCCAAAGTGAACCACCTCTCTCAGCAGCGGGGACAGATTTGTCGCAGGGTCATGAACATATAGCAGCGTGCCATCAGCATACATTGATACCACTATTTTGTAGGTTGGAAATCGTATGCCTTCATGACTATGGTACTCTCTCAGCGCGCAGGCCAGCGGTTCTGCTGCTAGAGCATACAGCAACGGGGAGAGGGGGCACCCTTGGCGAGTCCCTCTGCTGATGAAAAAGGGTTGCGAGACCGCGTTACCAACCTGCACTCTAGCCGAGGGCCCATTATAAAGGGCGCCAACCACTTGCAGGAAGGGCTCCCCCAGCCCCATTCTCTGTAATACCTGGAGTAGAAACGGCCATTCCACCGAGTCAAATGCCTTTTCCATGTCCAGGAATACTGCCATGGCTGCTGTATCCTGCTTGACATTTTGGATAGTTCCTAGTACTGTTCTAACATTATACGTCAAATTCCTGCTAGGTATAAATCCTGCCTGCTCAGGAGCCACTAAGTCGGAGGCCAGTAGTGCAAGTCTCGTCGCTAGGACTTTGGCATATAGCTTAGTGTCCACGTTAAGTGGTGACAACGGCCGGTATGATCCGCACTCGTCGTGCGTCTTATCTAGTTTAAGGATAGTGACGATAATTGTCTCCCTCATGGAACTCGGCATGCTGCCCTGAATACAGATGTCACTCAACAGAGTGGAGATATGCGGCAGCAGTTCTTGAAACGTTTTATAAAAGTCTACTGTCAGGCCATCTATACCTGGGGCGCTGCCCGTGTGCATAGAGGCCAGGGCCTCCCTAATCCCTTCTTGTTGTATAGGAAGCATGAGGAATTCCCTGTGTGTGTTAGTGAGGAACGGGAGCTTTATATGTTCCAGGTAATCTAGAATTTCAGCCGAAAAATCCCCGCACTTCAAGGAGTACAATTCCGAGTAGTAAGCTCTAAATATATTAGCTATATCGGCCTCGTCCGTGGCGCGTTGGCCATCTGCAGCCTTCAGCTCCGTGACTAGCGGCTTCCCTTTTCTGCCCTTTAGGATGTTTGCCAGAACAGAGCCAGGCCTTTCACCCTAACCGTAAGTGCGGGCGGTGGCATATTTTCCCTAATGTTTTACCTCCGTCGGCTTCATCATGGTACTCTGCTATGAGGGTTTTTATTTCCGCCTCCGCCGCATCATCTGGTCGGCTTAGTTGCCGTTTCTCAAGGGCCTGCAGCTGGCTTTCCAAGTCCGATAGCCAGTGCCTTATGGCCTTCAGAACGCTGGAGTGTTTCGACATAGCGATGCCCCTTATGTAGACCTTAAACGCCTCCCATACCATTTGGAAGTCCTCCACTGACCCCACATTTTTTTCAAAAAATAAGTCAATTGCCTCTGCCAGTTCTCCTCTAAAAACAGGGTCTAGGAGCGAGTACGGAGGAAAGCGCCACGTAAAGGGGGGAATTGTCCTAGCCGAGGTTGCTATGACCAACAGGAGGGGGGAATGGTCTGACAGAGTGCGCGGTAGGACCTTGCATTCTCTGATCCTACGAAGCACCTCCGGGGTAGCAAACTAGTAGTCTATTCTAGTGTGCAATCCATAGTAAGCTGAGCAGTGGGTATACCCACCAGGATTTGCGTTTCTGCTTCTACATACGTCCTCCATGTCTAGAGTGATAAGTCTAGCAGTCAGCGTTTGTGCCGCAGCCGAGGGCCTCCGAGGTGGGCCAGTCGGCCTGTCAATATCTGGGTTAAGCGTCAGGTTAAAGTCCCCCCCGCCCCCAGATTATTTGGGTTGTGTCATAGGTGCCGATCACCGCAGCTAACGATTCATAGAATTCCGGGGCATCATAGTTTGGGCCATAAGAGGTTCACTACTAGTAAATCCAGCCCCATACCACTACAGTTCGCTAAGACATATCTGCCCTCTGGGTCGGTTCTTAGTGTCTGCAGTGTGATTTTCGACCCCGGGTTGACCCATGTGATGACCTCTCTGGCATGGGTCGTGAACCCCGCTGCTGCTATATTTCCCTCCAGGCCTCTACTGCGTAGCATCCTGCTCGAGAGCGGCAGATGGGTCTCCTGCAGCAGCGCTATGTCTACTCTTTGTCTTTTTAAATAGCTCATCACTTTCCTCAGTTTTCTGAAATCATTTAACCCCCTAACGTTCCATGTGAGGGTGCGTATGGTGGCCGTCTGTGTGTGCTCCTGTTCTCCGGGAGGGTTAGTCATCCTGATAGGGTATGCTTAGTGTGGAAATCGCAAGTTCTCCTGTAATGTGCCTGGCCAGTTTGCTCAACCTGTGATATGTCAACGGCCTCATCCACCCCTCACTGTCCCCCCCTGTGAATTGCAACGAAACAGTGCCCTCCCCCCGCGAACAAAGTCAAGAACAATCCAGGGTCCCCGAACATCCCCGTGCAGATCGTCATACAGCCCGCCCCCCTCCCACAGAAGACCACCCCCAACCTGGCCTTACAGTAACCGCCTCCACCCCGCCACCCACCCCGATTCCCCCCAACAGTAAAGACTCGTGCGAGTCAGACAGGTGCATTGCGCGCCGGGGCCGAGGTTGCCATATCGCCAGTTACCGGAGCCTGTATTGCGCTCCGCAATAGGCACAGCACTCTTCGCCCTCGGTGATTAATTGCGTGCATCTGAGACTGTAAACATACATAATCAACAGTCAATCAAAATTAAAGCTACAGTGGCTCGGACGGTATCCAAGCACACCGGATACCAGACGACGAGTTCCCATATCTCATGTCTGCCGAGCCTCGGTGTAGCTGCCCCTCTAGCCAGCCTCCTCTCCTCATATCCGTGCGCCCTCAGTAGGGCAGCCGAGCCGCTCCCTTAGTCGTGGTCAAGACTGCCATGAGTGGTAATTTGTGGAGCCAAAAAACGCTACCCGAGAGTCATCTCCACTAATAGGGCCCTATTCAGCCAGGCCAGACCCTCATATCCGTTGTCATCCGCAAGTTCCCATAACCAACAGATTCGCAACTCCTACGCCGTCAAAGGTGTCATTCCTGCTCATCTAAGGGGCTTCTATATTCATCTGCATTATCCCTCGGCGAGTTGTTTCCGCGCCGTTCCTTCGCCCACGTCTTGAGGGTTTGCTGCAGAGCCCGTGGGCCTGTGAATATCTGAGAGTGCCCTTGCCGATTTACCCGGAGCCTGGCCGGGTACAGCATAGCGTAGTCCAAACCCATGTCTATGAGCTGTTTTTTGTGTGGGGCAAAGCGTTTGCGCACTTCTTGCACTCTGGCAGTAAAGTCCGGGTATAAAGAGATCTCCGACCCCTCGTACTGGAGCAATTTTTTGGCTCTGGCCTGCCTCAAGGCAGGCCCACGGTCCCTGTAGTTGAGCAATTTAGCTATGATTGGGCGTGGTGGGGCTCCCGGGCGTGGACCCGGCTCTAGCGATCTGTGCGCCCTCTTAACTACAAACATTTGAGAGAAGGTTTCCGCTCCCAACAACGTGGTGAGTAAGGACTTAATGAAGCGTTCCATGTTGCCAGTCTGGGTCGTCTCTGGCAGGCCCATGATCCGGAGGTTACAGCGCCGTGACCGTGCTTCTAAGTCCTCAGCCTTGTCTTGGAGGGCCTGCATCTGCTGTTCAATTTTCTTATGGCCCACATCTAGCTCCAGCTGCGCTTCCTCCACTTCTGAGATACGCCTTTCGTCCATATCTAGCCTCTCCGCGTGCTTGTCAATCCTTTCCACCATCCTGTCCATCCGATATGTGAGTGAGTCAATCTTGGAGCCTAGCGTAGATATGCTGCCTTGGATACCTTTTTCCATGGACAGAAGCATGGCCTTCAGGTCCTGTTCCTCTGCCGGGGTCTCCTCCTCGTTGCGGGCCCGCTGCGCTCTGTTCGCACCATCCTGCGATTGGGAGCGTTGCTGCTGGAAAGACAGCTTAGACTGGGTCTTGTCTCCCCTGCCCATGGTGGCGCTGTGACCGTGGTGCCCCGCACCTCTCCCGCCAATGTGTTTCACTCGCCCATTGCCCGTGGGGGGGGGAGCTGACCCCCAGCCCCTGGCGCGCTATTGACCGGGCCCTTGGTATCTGGGGCTTCCTCCGGCAGCCGTGGGGGAGAGGGGGGACTCGGGTCTTCCCATTCGCCGCCTAGTGTCACCTCACCAAAGTGCTTCGCACAAAGGCCCGGTCCGGTAGGGGGCACACCGCTGTCGCGCTCACCGTCCACAATGTAGTGTTATCCAGGGGTCCGCAGAGGCTTCAAACATCAGCCGAGGGGACAGTGCGCATGAGGCACTGTCCCCAAGTCCCACCTGGGCTGCTGTGGTTCTGCCCGTATTGCCGGTCCCTCTGGGGCCTCGTATTAATTAGCGGGTCAGGGGGCGCCTCTCCGTGGCCCCGTGCTCTGCCAATGCTCCGTCTGTTGCAGGATGCCCCAGCTCAGGCCCCCACTCAGGGCGCAAAGTCTCCACTGCACGCCGGCAGTTGTGTACTCCCGATTTCAGCGGGGCGCTGCGGTTCCGACGCTGAAGTTGTGTGCACCGTCCCTGCCCGCCTTAAGTCGCTGCGACCAACAACGCTCGGCAGGGGCGGAGGGAGTCCGGGTCACACGCCTGATTCGCGTCTCCGCTTCCAGGCCTCGCAAGTTAGTGATCTCTCGGCGGACTTCGCTTCACTCCGGTCCCCGTCGTCCCTCCACTGCCGCACGCAGGGCGACGCAACCCGTGTCAGCCAGCACGCAGGTCCGCTGCTTTCCGGCCTACCGCGACTCTTCAGGAGGTGATGTTGGGCAGCGGTGTATAGCGCGTCTAGGTCCCCTTTTCGGTAGCGCTGTGCTCAGGGCAGGTTGGGACAGCTGACTTCCGTCTCAGGTCCAGGATATTTGAGGATTTTGGTCGATCACCGACCGGAGCTCCGGGCTTACGGGAGCTCCAGGCTTACGCCGCCATCATGATTGCCGGCAAGCTCCGCCCCCTATACCATGATGTTTAGTTGAGTGCCCAGAAGTTGCAGTGTGTGGCGCTATACAATACAGTGTAAAAGTACAGATGTCAGTCCCCGAAACTGGATCCGTGGCCGAATCAGATCACTAGTTCTGTAACAGGTGCACCTTCCCACCAGAGCTCTGGAACTTTGGCACTGAAAAGTTTCTGCGTCTCAACGCAGAATAGGACTGAGTTGTTTTTCGGAGCTGCTGGGACAAAGATGAAAAGCAATCCTACGCCACGGAACTGCTAGTCAGATACCCTTTCCCACACGTCTCCCTTAAGTTCTGGAGGAGTTTTTATTCAAGGTTTCAAAACTTTTTTCTGGTGCCCAAACAACACAGAAGTAGACGTTTAAGACTCCCCTGGATCGCAGGAGAGGGAACTTTGAGAGACTCGCTAAAGCTAGCCCAGTTCAGTTCACGCCAAATTGGCACTGGTCAGCTGGGCATTTCCAGGAAAAAAGCCTCTTGCAGCTTGTTGTGTCCCCGTAGAAACACAGGTGGTCAGCCAACTGACCTTTATAGTACGCTTCTTTGTCGTGGGTCAAAAGGGGGCAGGCCAGTCCTTCAGTGCTCCTCTCCGGTCATAAACAGCAGGTCCAGTCCTATTTGGATCTTGAAGGCCAGAAAGTGTTCTGATATGGGTGGCAAGTGGGTGGGGTTTGTCTCTTGCCTCCTCCCTAAGCAATGGGGTACGAGTTATCAGGGGCAACCCTGCTCACTTTTCCAGCACTTCTTGTTTGCCCAATGCTAAACAACCCCACAGTGCACTCTATCCCAAAAATCCAAGATGTGGAAACCTTTCTCCCCTTGTCCAGAGGCTGTGTAGCCACTCAGAAGTGTGGCCTGGGTAATGAGTAGTTCCTTCCTCTTAAAACAAGTTCTGAGGGAAGATTTAATCCCACTGGGGTTGGTGCCAAACTGACTAGGGGAACAAATGTTGGCTTTTCCAGGTGTCACCTAACATCTACTACAAGAGCAAGCTGGGCATTTACTGGAGAGCTAACTCAAATCAGCCTCCAGCAGCTTCAAGCAGGGTAAAGGTAACTTTCCAAAAGTTCGATTTCCCATATAATTAATAAAAATACAATTGTACTATTATATTTGATTTTTATTAAATATAGAACAAGTCATTGAATGGAGTCTATAGCTGGTGCAGGTTGAAAGTTATAGATTAAAGTGTCTAATTGATACTTTAACTTTTCCTATGTACCAGTAAAAGCCGGACCAGTGACTTTCGTTTTGGGCCTAGTCACTGGAGGGGAACATGTAATTTCTAATGTCACACAAGCCACACTCAAGCATTATGAACCCTAACTAACTTGTGGGCAGCAAGTTGTGCTTAGGAGTGACATATTTGATATGTAAAATCAGGTTTTCCTACCTGTCAAAAGGGATATTTGAAAGGTTTGGGCAGCAAGGTTCAAGCTGCTGCTATCAGGCTACACGAGGTAGTAGGCATGAAGCCATGTCTTCACTGCCACTACAGTTTATGGCACATCAGGTTCTGCAATTCAAAGGTGCCATTTAACTTTCCATGACATTGATGCATTTCTGTATTATTGTAAGAAAGTGGCTCTGTATATACTGGACCAAAGTAAGGTACAGTGTGCACAGAGTCCACAGTCCCCAGAGTTTTGGAAGAGGCTAAAGTTAGATAAAACCTTACTCTCAAGTGGTAGCTTGGTCGAGCAGTAAGGCAATATCAGAGGACAGTGTAAAGCATTTATTGTACACACTCAGTCAGCAAATGGTCTCACACACCCAAGAACTGAACTCTAGGCCAACATTTTTTGTATATATTAATATATAGTTGTTTTTTTAGAACCACAGTAGGCATCATAAATACTTTCTCAGAATGAAATGTTGAAAATGAATACTTTCAAATAGCAATAGACTTTTAAGTGCAATAGATAGAGTTGTTGCAATATGCAACACAAGTTAAACACAATTTAAACATAAAATAACATTGAGCTCAATGGGAAGTTTTAAGTAAATGCAATAAAATTACTTTACAAATGTTTTTCTTACTCAGGGTTGGATCCTGGATTCAGCCCTGGTGCATTTCCTGTAAACAGTTGAAAGAAATCGTTTTTGTTACACAGGCGATTTTTAAGGAATATTTGTCGACACTTAGAAGAAATTCTGGCAAAAACTAGGCAATGTATTCCTATGGGGGAAAAGTGGGTTAACAGTAAATTAAGGTTATAATTACTTTTCAGGTTCAGTGCTGGGCTCAAAGATACATGCACTGTCATCTCTCCTGATTGCAGGTGAGTAATTTCGTTTTTGATGTTCGGACCATTTTTAAGGACTATTTTAAAGTTGTGAAAATCGACACTTAGAAGAATTTCCAAGTGAAACCAGCCAATGTTACCCTATGGAAAAAATCAAGTTATCGGTCTTTGGGTAAGTACTCTGCTGGCAGAGTTACGTTTCTGGGGGTAGGCTCAGGGGTCTCCCAGGGTCAGGTAAGTACAGTTGTTACACCCTCAGCGGCACAGGGGCAGCCAGGTGCAGAGTGAGTAGGCCCAATGTTATCCTATAGAGGATAGGGGGCCTTTGGTTGGTGGCTGCTAGAAGGTAGGCCACGCGAGCCATACAATCACAACTACTTAATAAGTGTTCTCACACGAACAAATAAAAGTGACAATGAGCTGAGCTCCTGGTCACTTACACAGGGCAAGTGGAGAAGTAGAGCAGGATAGGGGTTGCACTCCCAGTGGCACTCGGGCGGCTGGGTGCAGGGTGATTTTAGGCCTTTGGGCGCCCAATGTTATTCAATGGGAAAGATGGAAATTGAACAAAGGCTGCAGGCTCGGGACGGAGATTCTTCAGGTGCGACCACCACCTAGAGAGGTAAGTTGGGATCTTGGAGGATAGGTAGACACCCAGGAGTTGGGCACAGGGGGCCTTGGGGCGCCGGGTGCAGAGGTGTCTTTTGACGATGGGAAATCTTACCCTCTGCTAGTCACGGTTGGAGGGGTCCCTTGTTGTGAGACTGCAGGCGTCGTCAGGATCGTCGAGGCGGGCCCTTGGGTGCTGGATTCTTGGTCACAGGGGGTGGGGAGTGGGGGGGGGGGGGAGTCCTTGTGGTCTTGGTCCACTCAGGTACGGGTGAGGCTTGGCGTGGGTGCAGAGTGTGCTGGATTTGCAGTTCCTGGCTGGCAACAGGGTTGTTGCTGTTTGAGCAGAAACACTGCTCATGGGACTCCCAGTCTTTAGATGAGCAAGGCAGTCAGGTACTCCAGGGTTTTCGAGATTGCTGTCCACAGGAGACGCCGGGGTTTTAGCAGGAGCAGATTCAAGGATCAACAGGCTGGTAGGGCTGGGGCCAAGTCAGTTGGTGTCGTCCTTTTGTTCGCAGCTGCACGGCAGGTCTTCTTTCTTCTTGCTTTTCTTCTTGTTTCAAAATCGGGATCTGAAGGTTTAGGGTGCCCCTAATAATAAATCTAGGGGTGTTACAGGTAGGGCAAGGGCAGGGACCAATGGGTCCCTGTTCTGGGGTGAGTACATCCCCTATCCTGCTCCTCTCCTGTGGGAGGGGGCAGGAGCCTATCTCTGATTGGGTAGGGCTTCCCATCCTAAAGATGGCAGGAGCCCGGAGTTATGCTTCACCTCGCCTCTCCCACCTGATGAGTGCGGTTGGCAGAGGCTGGCACACACCCTTTCCTCACCTAGGGTTTCCCGCCTGTCTTCCCGCCAGAGCGGGGGTCAGAACTGGTGAGGGCCAGTTGCGGAGTAGATCAATTGGCCTGGGGAAGCTCACAAAAGGCGGCATGCCTTTAAAGCTTCCCCTGCCCATCCTGGGGGAGGAGGCTTGGCTTCTCGTCCCAGGATGTGCATTGTTTCAGGCCCCCGAGAGCGGCAAGCTCTCGACCCAGGGGTCCAGAAAAATGTCTGGTGGTGGCAGCCTGGGTAGCCACGCAGTCAGGACACTGGGAGTTGATTAGGATTCTGGGGCCATCTCTAAGATGTCCTCTGTAGTGCATTTTACATTAAATCCCACACTGGCATCAGTGTGGGTTTAATGTGCTGAGAAGTTTAATACCAAACTTCTCAGTCTTCAGTGTAGCCATTATGGTGCTGTGGAGTTCGTAATGACAACCTCCCAGCACCATATACTCATAATGGCATCACAGCACTTACAGTGCCCAGGAACGGCCCTGGGTACTGTAGGGGCACAGGGCTCATGCACCTGTGCCCACACCAGTCATAGTGCACCCAACTGGAGGGGTGACTTAGGGATGCCAGGGCAGTGTGTTTGTGGGCATGGCACAGGGATGTGTGCCATGTCGACTCTCTGTTTACTTCTGCACCACGACACTCCGCCTGCAAAGGCAGTGTGTGTGTGTCAGGGTACAGGTTTCCTAAGGGTGGCACAATAAGTGCTGCAGCCCATAGGGGCATTCTCTTGTCACAGTGCCCTGGGTACCTATGGTACCATTTACCAGGGGCTTACCTGTGGCCAGAGATGCCAATTGGGTTTAGCTTTCAATACAGTTTTTAGGGAAGGAGCACAGGCCCTGGACACCTGATTGGCAGGAGCCTATGGCACACTCAGTGAAAGTACATTATCAATTCAGCAAAAAGTGGGGGCATACCATGCAAGAAAGATGGCACTTTCTCACTTTGGCCTTAAGGAAAGTTAAATGTCCCATCAGGTTTCACGCCAATTGTGAGGTGTTTAAGGGGTCAGAGGACACATACCTGGTGCTGGATAATAGATAGTGTCCCAGGCTTAGAGTGCAGGTGTATCAGTAGGTGAGTCTTTAACCACTGAAAAACTGGGAATGGCCACTCATAAAGAGGCAAGTTTGCAACCATTATCAACACCAGGTATTACCTTTGACCCATCACCTGTGAGCACTGGCTAGACACTCCCTAATGGGTTCATGTAAAGGTGAGCAATCAGAGCTATTGCAATGCATGATGCCATCATCCCCAACAATTTCAAAAATATGCTCACTGTCAGACAACACAATGTCTTGTAAAGAGGAAGCAGCCTATGGAAATCCCAATGCTCTCTCTCTGTTGAGAAAGCCTTCTCTAATCACTATGATCAGTATGGTCCTCAAATGGTTGTATCTGTTAAGGCCAGAGCTGAGTTTTTTTTGGCATTCACCACAAAGCCTAGTCTGAGAAGAAGTTATACCACTTGCTAAGTGTGTATTAGGCATTGCTGATAGCTGCTGCTCTTTATCAGCCAGTTGCCCAGGTACGGATGACATGAATTGCCATTTGGCCCGGACGTAGTGCAACTACTACCAAGAATTTGGTGAATATTCCCAGACAGGTCTTACCCTGAATGGTAGCACTAGGACTTGTTAGTGTGGTCTACTTCCTACAAATATGCAATAGAGCTGATGCACTGGATACACAGGGATGTGGAATTATGTGTCTGAGATTGCGGGTGACTAAGTCATTTCCTGAGTAGATCAGATGAATAAAGTCCTGCAGGGTGGTACTCTCATAGTGCTCTGACACTATGCAACAATTTAGTGGTCTGAGATCTTATGTAGGCCTTAGTGTTTGATATTTGTTTCGTTTGAGTAAGTACAGGGAACATAATTCCCTTGACATTTTTTTGTTCTATATCTCCCTGGCTGAGATGTGGTTGCCCCTCTTCTTGGGGTAGACTTTAGTGTAATTGAAGGATTGTTTGACGGAGATGTGGGATATTTGATGGTGTAAAACTCCAAGCAGTGTCCTAGCTAGACAGCTGACAGGAGCCACTCTTGCAGATGCCTTGCTTGCAGATGGTTTGTTGCAGTTGTTTTATGAGATGCTCCATCTCCTCCCAGGGATATGTCATACCAGGAGAAGGTCTAATGAGGTTGAGATACGCCAATGAGTTGCAACTCCAACTGCTCTATGCTTTTTCCTACTGCATCTAAATTGAGCATCTCCTTGTCTGGTGGGGAAGCTTCTCCGGTGCTCCTAGCAAAGACTCACATCCTAGACATATGCACTATTAATGATCCAGGCGGCACATGGCATCTCATATAGAGTGGGTCTTTGAGTGCCAGCTTATGCTTCTTCTATACACTTGGTCATGCTTTTTAAAATGGGCAGAAACTGGCCTCTCCTCAGAAAATCCTCACTTTGTGTGACCTGCTGTTCTGTGGATGACTGCAAGGTAAGTAGTTGTGTCATCTGGTGGTAGAGCATTCACTGGGTAGGGCTCAAAGGGTACATAGTGTAATCCCACTCGGGATCGTCACCCTGCTCAGCGAGGACAGACTCGTAATAAGGGTCTTGGGAAATCTAACTCTATGTCCTGATCTGTATCATTGAAATGTGAGTGATGTGATAAAGTCAAATGCTGTGGCGACTGCTGCGGCCGAGGGACCTATCCTTAAGGCTTCTCAGGTGCTGAGATAGGCTATAACTGTCGAGCAGAATCGAGGACAGTGGTTGAGGCCTCTTCAGGTAAGTCTTGGAGCTCCAAACCCGGCTTTTTTGAGACCAGTGCTTAGCCTGACTTTGAGACTCTTATTTATGTCAAGCATTGAAAGGACAACAATCTCAGACAGTATCAATGGTGCAGTTTGTGTTCTGCGGGCAGGTTTAACTTGGGCCCTTGCTCTTCTTCATAATTGGAGCACTTTGAAGATAAGGGTGCCAGGCCCCAATACCTTTGGCTCACCATAATACCTGATGGAACTAGCCCATGTTTCAGAATTGAGGGCCGTGGATTGTATTCTGTAAGGAATCCTCTGACGTTCACTTCAATACATTAGATTTTTTCATTTTTAAATGCCTGGGAGGCTAAAAAGCTTGATTCCTCATGGTCTCAGGGCGAGCAGAAGCTACAAACTGGCGCCTCTAGTCCTGGTGGAATCTAGGTGTTCATCGTCTGACAGTGTCTTCTCTGTTAATTGGAGGTGATGACAGTGTCTGGAGTAAAGTGGCTGGGCTTTTGTAGTTCGATGGTCCAGGGGCTCCAAAAGCACGATCGAACCACAATGGCCGGAAAAAGCAATCTGCGGTGGAGTCATTGTCCTGGTGCTTTGTGTGTTTAAGAGATCACAAGTTACCTTGAAACGAAAACTAATACTTTTGAAGAAAAACAACTGCAGAAGTCCACATCCAACACTAGATGGCAAAATTATGCAAAGCATGTGATTTACAGCTGCACATGCAACAAGGAGGTTCTAGAAAATGAGTGGGTGAACACCAAGCTCTACCCAATAAACCTGTTTAGTACAGTGAAGATCAATTAGACTTTTCGGGGAATTCAATACCTGAAAACCACAGCAGAGATTTCCTTTTTGTGAGGCATTATGCCAAGATTTAGTTCCCACTCTGAAAATGAGAAATCATTTGTGTAGCTCTATTATTGCACTTTTTTGCAGTGCAATTACCACCAGGCTTTTGGTGGCATAAATAGATGACTGATTTTTCATAATTTAATGTGGTTCTACCACATTAGTGAAGCATTTCAAACATTCATTTGTTATACAAAAGCAATAATCAGGCAAAAGATAAGAAAAGCAGGCATCTGGTGGTAGTTCAGTTAAGTAACCTCATCATAGGGCTCTTTAGATTAAAGACAGCAAATTCTTAATCGACGTTGAAACTAAGTGATAAAAGCGGACGTGTGTGTCTCCAGTTTAACATCACTGGGCACTAGACATCCTAAACACAATTTGTTTCCTGAATATGTGGAAATTGGTGGCAAACGGCAAAATACTCCCTTATGAAAACTGCATTTTGCAATAAGAAACGCATTGTCAATGGATCTAAAGAAGTCTCAAAAGGGGGGTGGTAATGGACGGAGCATCTGAACCAAAGAAGTCTCAAACTCTGTAAAATAGATTCTAAATAGTGAGTCCGGACAGAGAGGAAACTAATAGATTAAACATGGTATACGGTGCAAGAGACTTGACAATGCTTCCTTTCAGAGCGCCTTGGAAAACTTGAACATATGTATCAATGTAATTATATATTTAGATTGATGTACTGTGTCCCAAGAGAGAACCACATGACGGTTTATCAATGTCTCACAAAATATGGGTATACTACAAGTCTTCCCTCAGTTGTAACAATAGATGTTCCCATGGCAATTTTACAAGTTACAAAAATCCACTATTCATGTAACTTAATGGAAACAGAATAATCTGACCTTTGTGAAACTCTTGTACTTTGAGGATTAACTTGTAGGTAAAAGAAACAAGAGAGAAGGAACTACTGCTGCTCATCACGAAAATACTATTACTGTCAATTAGCACTTTAGTCTCCTAATGGGAAAAGTAAATAAACATTATATAGGATATAAAAGATTCCATTCTTGATCTGCTTCAGAAATAGATGGGAAAATCAAGCACATTATTGTGTGTAACATCCATTTGAAAGGAGGACAAACAAGGATCTCAGTAGGTCCGCTTCAGCGTTTCGAACTATAGCAAGATGAGTCGCCAACAAACCCGGACTGTCACATACCCAGATCCACATTTCAAACACCTTTGTGGGCATACAACCTTGGGATGGTGTGCTGTTATATGTGTCAGCACTCTTACCCCCAACACCAGAGACGAGAAAGATTTCAGAACCAGATAAACTGCATTCCGAAACGCATGTCAAAGGAACTATCCTCTGTTTACCATACATCATAAATTTGTTTTAGGCCTGTAGGGTCTCCCGGACCATAATTGGGCAATAACTCATGAATAAACTACTCATTAAACGCTCGAGTCATGACCCACTAGAGTCGCATAATAATGAACAAAGTAGAGGGTTCTACAGGAGTTTTTTTCTACTTGCCCCAGAGAAGAACCAACTAAATTGTGCCTGCTGCATCCTGAGTGAGGGATACGTTGAACAAAGAAAAACCATGAAGTCTTACTTCTCTTTGGACTACCATGCTGTGGTGGGCAAATTACCCCTTATGCTGATCATGGTGTAAATGGATGCTATCCTCCACCATAGTTTGTATGCAGTGTTGCGACTGTAAACAACATTTTCTGGGCAGGGAGAAGAGATGGTTTTGCTAAGTTCAGGGACAGTCTGAAGTTGAACGTCAAGCAATCACTGTGTCGTAAAAATAATTATGAGACATATCCAAAGGGCTCCTTCTTGCCCACAAACCAGATACTACACTGGACTGTGGAAGTGCTAGCCTTGAAGACCTGGGCCCATTGTTCCTATTTCCACCAAGGCTGGTCTTTTAATAGGTGCATCGGGGGCAAACAGTGAGAGTGTGCTCTATTACAAATAAAGCGTGCCCTCGGGGCAGATGCAAACTTGGACTGTCCGCAGGGCAGGCAGTGAAAGACAGGCAGTGAAAGACTGAGTGGCTGCATGCAAGCCATTTCGCGTTTCACAGTGCAAGCAGCTGCCACCAACAATTCAATCGACAGGCAGGTGTGTGATGTTCCTAACAACAAATCTATAGAAGTATAACCACCTCTAGCATCAACACTGACGAGACTCTGGGGAGTAGAGGCAGAAGAGAGAGGACTGGATTAAGAGGAACTTTTTATTTTATCTAACAATGAACAAACACTCCAGAAGCCGGGGTTCCTGAAAGATCCACCTACAATCCAGCAGATATTGACAGACAAAAAAGGGCCAGTTGGATTTAAATGGACCAGAGGTTAGTGAAGAGGCCATAAATAAAAACTTGAAGAGATCAGTCAAGTCATTTTCAAAATACTTTAATCAGTATACGATTTGAGTATGTCATTTCCTCTGCCTGTCTGGATGGCATTTCATCACTGCAAAGCTTCACAACAGACTGTATGATTACAGATCTATGGCTGCAAGTCATCACTTCATATACTGCTAATCAGACAAAAGTGTAGGTTGGCCTTGAGCTCAAGTGTCCTTCAACCCTGCACGACAAAGCAAAGCATCTAGTAACAGACCGATAAACATCTTCGTTATTTTGATTTGTAATGTTCTATACCATGCACTAGGAAGAACTACAGTTTATGTGTCAAATACCAAAGAATGCATACCATGTTCATTTTGGCAGCTTGCTAAGTATGCATTGACCAAACCATTATACAATTATATACTTGCAGGAAAAGAAACTACTATATTATATACTGAAACTGTAAAAACTTTGAAGCACTTTCATGTGTAAAATGGGCCTAATAATCTGCAATATGTATGTGTAATGCAGAGACACGGATAAGATGGAAGTAAAATACAGATCCATACATGTAACTCACTTGTGTACTTAGCCACCATCCATACAGAATGCAACTTATAGATCATGTATAATATAATGGTTTACAGTCAAAACTGAATGGTTGTCAGTGTTGCCCCAGTTTGCTGGCACACCATTCAGCTGGTCCTTATGCATTCTGCCAAAGGTGCATGGCATCACAACTCTGCTACTCTTCATGTGCTAGATGGTGGGTATTCAACGCTTCTAGCCCGAGTACCTGAAGTGCTCAAATACTATTTGTCACATGGCTGGTTTACAGATTTACCCTCGAATCAGCTGCAAAATCCCCTCCAATTCTCTCTGATGGTCGGAAGGCAAACCAGTCTCCTTGCCCTTCTTTTGCTTCAGTATCACAATCATTTTTTAGAAAGATCCATGATCTGCAGCTACCTTCAGAGCTAGGTGACAGGCTCTCTCCTCTTACAGCTCACGGACAAAATCTTCCTCCACTGCTTGGATAGTTTACCTCACTCTCCTGGGACAAATACAGCTCTTTTCTCAGCTGCCCTCCTAGCATAATTTAGCTCAGAGGACTGAGTGTGACTGAGAACTGCCTGCCTCACGCCTAGAGAGTTTGCACACATCTCGAGGGTCTACTACAATTTGAGATTTTAAAAAGCCTAACACAGTATTGCCACTCTCCCCAAATAAGGCCTATTTCCTGCTCCAAATTCAAAATCCCAAGCTACTTACAACTTTCCCCTGCACGTGTCAATGTCATAAATTACAGATTAAATAAAATGGCCCTATATCATACTGCGTATTGGTGATCATATCCCACTACTCAATGCGAATTGCATTAACTTCTCAGTTATAGATGTACAGAAAATATTTTCCAGCATCTGCATTTCTTCCAACCACTGACCATAAAGAAAGCAGACTTATCCAGAATCGGCCAGACATACCAGCACAGACCAGATGCACCCAGAATAGGTCAGAATATGTATTGACTAAGAGACAGACCAGATTAGAGTTAGACTGCTGCAGAGGCATAATTTGCAAATTCCATCAGTCCCTCAGAAAGGCCATCTAAATGTGTCCTGCACTCCAGGTACATTCACCCAGAAAAGCACCAGACTTTGGGGGCAAAAACACACACACACACACACACACACACACACACACGCACAAGCGCACATCTCCCGGACCCTATATTCCACGCTTTTCACCCCACACACCAATTCTCCTCTCTGGATTAGACCCTGGAAAATCTCGCCCAGATCTCAACGAGTCTCTAGATTATTCCACATTGAACAGGCACTTGGAAAGACTTACCCTGAGCTGGGCATTCAGACCTTCTTAACTGCACACTATGCTACAGTGACGATAAATGTTCAGCAACCAGAAACATTTGTAAGATAGCTTCATTTAAAGCTTTGAATAAGATTTAGAAGTTATCTCCATCCATTAGGGTGCACCAAAAGAGGAAGCAGCAATGTCGAACTCTATTTATGCCTCCCCGGTCAAATGAATCATTGTATAGCGCAGCAGTTCATCCACTATACATATTCTAAAACTATTAAAATCACTCACCATGTCTGCTGTGACCTGGATCCTGACATGCTGGCCTACAGTTTTGGACTTGCAGAAGTTCTGAACCTGGAACCACCGGTTGTCATAGCCAGAGACAGTAGAGTTAGTAGAGTTCTTCCCTTCGATATTGACAAAGCTAGGAACAAAATACCAATTTCTGCGATAAGGCATCCGTGGCACAAAGCAAAAGACAGTGAATGGCAGTTTTAGGAGAGATGCAAGAAGAGGACGAAGGACTCACCTTGCATTAAGGCTTTAAAGTGCCCTTTGAACTGGCTTGATTGACATTGATTGGCATCTACAGGCCTCCATCAGTTTATCTGATATGAAATGAATTATTTCAAAACCACTAACAGTGAAATCTACTAATACTCCATGTGTACGAGTTAAAATCTACTATCAATATACTATCAAGTAATGCCACAAAAATCATTGGGAAAAAAAAGAAAGGGGTGATAAAAAAAAAAATCGGAACAGCGCATGGGGTACAGTTAACCGACCAACATCATATACAGATTTGAACAATCCTGGAAAATGCAGACTGAAATACAATTCTACACCTCAAACTTAGTTTTCTTTGACTTTGTCAGACCAAGCACAACTAAGAACCTGAAGCAATTACACCATCACTTTCCAGATTATAAAATTGCCTACGAGGTTTCAGCCGGCAGGGATTTCATTTTCTTCACATTTACAGCAGTACAGATTTTTCTCATGAGGAACTAGGACAATAACAATTTGCAGTCTAAAAGTTAATAGACAAATCGTGCACAATCATGGAGAAAGGAAATGTGTAATAGCAAGGCTTTATTTTCATACTGCAGATTGGAGAAATCAATAGAAGAAATTCAGTCAAATAGCCATATGTGCAAACCATTGTTGTGGTCGGTAACAGCGCAACAGTGCAGTTTATGACTGCAAAACTGCATTTACAAAACACAAATTGCGACTCAGTAACATGTTACCTTATCACAATTTGTGTTTGCAATTTGGGGAATCCCGTCCAAATGTTGAATCTGAATGGGATGTATGAATTTTTAGTGAACAAATTACGGTTACAAAACATTCCTATTTTACCACTCTATGTAGGAGGCGGTAACCCCTTCGCAAATGAGAAGAGGTCCCAGTGGGGCGCCTTCCCCTTTCAGAATGAAAAACAATATTTTTTAAAAGCAGGCATTAGTCTCCCGGACCACTGCCTACACTTAAAAAAATTAAACTTCAAAGTTTCATTTTTTCTTTTTAAACGCAACCTGTTTTTCTTTAAAGAAAACTGGCTGCATTTTAAAAAAAGATTGCTTTATTAAAAAGCAAATCACAGACATGGTAGTCTGCAGACCGTAGCAGGCCACCATCCCTGTGATGGCTACTATTCCGAATGGGTCACAAACTGCAACCTACCTCAATAATACTCATGAGGTAAGTCGATTTGCTACCCTATAGGAATCACTAAATGAAATGAATAGAGGTTCATACTTTAGGGATAGCGATTTCCTGACTGAGATTCGCAGAAAATATCAATTAGAAAATCGCTATCCCTAAAATCCGCACATATTGCCCAAAGTCTTCCACCAGGTAAAAACATATTTTCTAATAGATGCATGACTGCATGAGGAAACATGATTAATTGACCATGTTGACAGAAAAATCAACAATGTTTAACTACTGAAAAGCACCATCTATGATTCCACTGCAATGATTTTGTATTTTACAGACACCAGTCATTCAAGCATGGAAGGCATGCATGTTGTTTCTGTACAGAGGAGCTATAACAACTGTTGTGTACTTGATGGAGGCCAGAGTGCCTGACCTTGGATTGGAAAAGCCCTATTTACTACTGGTAATGCTTTCCTACTAGACATCCCCATCTCTGCCGAGTACCCCATTCCTTCCACGATGCTGAGAGTAGTAAGGAGCGGCAGGACGTCAACACGAGTACCACTGAAAAGTTTGTAGTTTATCCCACTTGAACATGGGTGACTATTCGGGTTTTTTGATGTGTTATAGCTGAATGTTGATATCACACTGGGTTTTAAATGCAAGAGCTTTATTTTTGGCAGCGCTGTTATTTCTGAAAACTTTGTTTACTTGCTCAAAAGGTCTTCAAGGCATAAGCTGCCTACTGCAGGTATTTCTCCAATTAAATGTAATTAGACATGAATAGAGCACGTGGGGGTGCCTATTGGGGGAGTCGTAGGACAAACAGGAGTTACTAAGCTCCAACTGTGTCAAGTGAAGTCGATTACAATTCGCTCCCAGGAGCTACCTTACTAATGATGCCAAACTGAGTGTCTCAAGGAGGAGGGCAAGGTCCGACTAAGTAGGAGTGTGGATGGGCAACTACAGATGCCTTCCATGCCAGAGCCCTGAAATTCCCACACCAATGTGCAAGCAGCCAGTTATTTGCAATGTGGGAATTGGCAAATGCAGGTCATCGAGTCTAGAAGGGATCTTCTTTATGGGTCTGTAAAGTAGCAACCAGTGACCCCTGTATAGAATACCTGCGGTGTGGATTTACAGGTATTTTCTACAAGGCCAATCACAGAGCGATAAAACATTCACGGACATGCATAAAGGGGGCAATTAAAGTTAGGTATCTCTGCAACCAATGGTCGATATTGAATGCAGTCTGCAAGGTTATTTAGTGAATGCCATCCTAGCAGTCTCATCAAACATTCCCAGGCCAGAGAGGAGGCCCGAGCCAGCTCAATACTTATTTGACTGAATGACTTTTGCGATTTAGGTTTTAGAAAACCCACACGAATTGGCACACACAACAAAACGGTACAAGCAAAGAAGTTATTTACCTTCATTAATTCTCTTTCTGGTGAATACTCTATTTAATTGCAGATTCCTCATCTAGTGAATCCCACCTACCCCTGACCCCCTCTCCCTACCCCCTTCCCACTGCCAGACTAGATCCAGAGAATTTTCTGAGCAACTCTGTCACACATCAGTAGGTGGAGTCGAAGTCTCGACGATACCGGACCAGAAGTGGCTTCTCCTCGAGATCTAGAAAATGGAGTCTCTTACTCCATGTGAGGAGGTGGAGCAAAGAACATCAGCAGGGCAATGGACTGCACTACATGGAAAGGCGTCATAATCTTTGGGAGTAATGCCTCTTGCTCCTTAAAACTAATTTGTCTGGAAAGAAGCTGGTGCATGGTTGACAAAAAGTGCTTATGCGACAAGCTGACATGATCTCTATGAGGAACACTGTTTTTAAGGTGAGCAACCTTTGCGGATAACTGTGCATTGGCTCAAATGGAATACAAGGCAAGAAAATTAGAACCAGATTAAGGTCCCATTTGGCGCAAACACATGGTCCAGCCCTTTCAAGGTGACTTAACTTTGAACTGTTGCCAGGGCAAGGCCTTGCAGGGAGACTAGGAGAAATCAGGAACATCCAATAATTGGTTATGTATAAGTTGGCTGTGCAGGTAGGAGTACCAGAGCACCAAGCAACAAACGTGCCAGCTTCATGTCTTATTAGGTGGACGCAAGGGAGATCGAAGGCTGTCAACTGTTGTAGCTCAATCTCCAAGCAAGATGTGTCGGCTTTATTATATAAACCTGCCCTGTTATTGTGATAGGTCTTGAGGAAGAGGCAGCTGAATCAGACAGACGCTCATAGGTAGATGTTCTAGGTAAAACACTCCCTTGGCCCAATCCAGAGCCACTAGGCTGGCAAGACAGCCATTATCTGGAGGTGGTTTACAGCTGATAGAGGTAAGTCTGCCTTCCATAATCAGTTGTCAAGGTATGGGTAGACTGATATTCTAAAACTCCGGAGACTGACAGAAACCACCACCATTATTTTCGTGAACACCTGAGGGGCACTAGAGAGGTCGAAGAGGAGCACTGAAACCTGAAACTGCTTGTGGCCTAACTGAAACCGCAGGTAGAGTCTGTGGGATTGAAGAACATAATGTGAAAACAAAAAACCTGCAAATCTAACATAACCATCCCGTTTACTTGATCCAGGCCAAACAAAACTTGGGCCAAGATGAGCATTTTGAACTTGTCATTCTTGAAGAAGTTAAGAAGGTGTGGGAATCTAGAATGGGATGGAGACCTCCGTACTTCTTCAGCTCCTGAAAGTATCAGGACTAATAGACAGTAGCAATCGCTGAATAGAAACCTCTCTGTGGCTCCCTCATCCAAGAGACTGAACTTTCCTTTGGAGAATGAACAAGGGGTCCTCCAGAAACTGTTGCAGAGTAGGTGGCATCCTTGGTAGGTTGGAAATGAAGGGTAGGATGTTACTGTGTTGGATGATTTGGAGCACTCATCTGTCAGATGTAATCCATGGAGGTAAAAGTTTATCCGGCCTTCAACCGAGGGACAGCGCGCTGCTGAGGGCAAATGAAGGAGTCGTTTGTAGTCCCTGGAAGCCAGGACACTTGTTTCGTTGCATACTGGCCATCCTGAATTATCTACTGAAGGCTGGTCCAAAGTCCCACAGGGCCTGCAGGTAAGTTATTGGCTACTATGTCCTGCAACATATGTGAACAATGACCTAGGGGCAACTTGAGTTTACGGACCTGAGGGCAAGACTGGCAGATGAAAATGTAAGTTTCCCAATTGCGTCCATGGATTTTAACTCCCTGTCTGACGGAGTGGTCAGTAACCTGTTGAGACTGAGTCTGCTGAAAGAGGCTTGAACTACCAGGCAGTAGTGGATGCTGCAACAGGAAAGTAAGATCCCCTAGAGCTGGTCTATGTCTTCTGCTATTTGCTGATTTACTGGATGGCAAGAACCTGGCTTCGCCCAGGAGTGTCTGTCATGCCTCACTGAAAAAAAAGGAGAAAATCCTGTGAGACCTGCCATGGTTGAGGGTCTCTGTAAGCACATTTGTTCGGACTTCTACTGTTATAAGCGGTAAGTCCAGTACGGGTGCTCCTCTCCTGATAACTGTCGCAAAGGAGACAGAGTCTTCAGTGGTAGGCCCAGTTGGAGAGTTTAGACCAGGGTCGGCGAGGTATCAACAACTACAAACATCTGCTAAACAGAACTCGCACACCCCACACTGTCCCTTAATCATACATGTAGTGCACACCCTAATATATTTGGCTGCTTTATGATAGTTCTGCATATCAAACAAAGTTAGTCAAAATGTGGTTAATTTAATTTGAGGAGCCAATTAGGGCAAAATGGAGAAGAAATTATGAGCTGTGACTTCACCTGAAATGATATTTGTCCTTTGGACATACACATGAGCTATTGTGTTTTTTGAATAAATACCCACAGAAGGTGTTCATTATTTTAACGAAATGCTGAGGCTGTTTTGTTTCAAATGAGAAACAGAGAGGAAATAAAAATAAAGACACAAGAACTTTGGACATTTTGATTAGACTCTTTATTTTCGATGCACAGCTATACTTCAGTCTCTGTTGATGTGTCTAGACCACTGGCCTCTTATAAATCCAGAAATAGATTTTCATAATCATATACCTGGGAACTATCATTGTCATCTTGAGGTTCCTCTGTATATCTGCAATGTAAGTGAACCGTATCAGAAACCGACTGAGATTGGAGTGGAGGCTGGGTTGTGGGTGGGGGGGTTGTGGGTGGGTGCTGGTTGAGGCTCCGAACAAGCTTGGGTGGTTTTGCTTCAGAGTTTGAAAGGACTACTCTTCCGTTGGCTATGGTGTTGCTGCCGATGTCAAAGCATGGGGGAACCGGCTAGTCTCCATAACTATTCCCTCTGGTTTTTCTTCTATGACCAGACTCTCTGCAATGCCAGACTGGAGACACAGCTCCCTGATAAATGTTCATCTGCCTTCTTACAGTCAATGTTGACCAGCAACCTAAGCCCACGTTTCAGTGCTGAGATATGTGATAAAATTAACTTCTAATGAAAATTGCTTCCAGACACAATGGAAGAAAAACAAATCAAACGTTGAGCTGTCTTGGAGCATTTGGATAATCAAAGGGCTCCAGAAAATAATGTGGCCACCATGCTCTCCAGAAGTAACTAGCTTCACTAAATTAAACCCATCATGCTGTTGAATCATTACATACTGCATGCACATGGTGCCTATCTTTTATGTTGCATATAATAAAAACACTTTTTTAACATCCTATTGCTAATTTAGGAGAAAGGAGGACAGAACAATAAAAATAAAAATTGTCAATGCAGTAACAAAATCAAATATAAAGATGTTTAAAGAGGTGGAGCCAACATGCAAACATCTTGATTTCCCTTATTAACTAGAAATGAGGGGGTCCACTCTGTGATCTGCCAAGATCTTACACATGCCAAGCTTCAATATGCAGGTAAGATGTAGCTCTCACAAGTATCAGTGGAACTTAATGTACAATCAGATCGACCTTCAATTGGAACCGTCCCTTATTATCAAAAATGGCCTCCCGATTAAGAAAAGCACAAAAACAATTTACCTTGTTTAAGTGAAATGTGTTTTAAAATTTGGATAGTCTGTAACCTTGCTCTACTATACCCATGAATTTCATTTCTGGAAGCCACCTTAGATAGAAACTATAAACCTTGTAGATTCAAGGACCTGATCCAAGCAACAACAATGTAACTTTCCAAATATTTTCCCCATACAGTTAGTAATCATATAGAGCACTAAAATCCTTAATCGTGTCGGTCCCCTTGTTATGACCACTTATGTCCGTGAGATGCAATTGGCATTTTGAAAAAAAAAACTAGTTACTTACCTGTACACTATAGTTCTCCAGTATTGATATCTTTCATAGATTCACATGCTTGTATCTTCCCCGTTGTCATGGTGGAAATCTCACTTTAACAGAATGACCATAGCAGTACAAGAAAAAACTTCATAGAAAACCCCATAGGGAACAACATTATTTGGTAACCAGACCTCATCATTATATGGTCCAAAACTCAGCCAATCAGCTGCCAGCCCTTTCTACACACTCCCCCACCAGAGCCATCATATTTCTAGCCCCAGGTAAGAGACAAGGATATATCCAGAGATAAAATGGTCTACCTGAGAAACGGGGAGGCGGGCGGGTCCCATGTGAATCTATGAAAGATATCAATATTGGAGAACCATAGTGTACAGGTAAGTAACTTTTTTTCTCTAGTACTGAATCTTTCATAGATTCACATGCTTGTATCAGAATAGAGAGCAATACTTATACCACACTGCGTTCCAGGATAGAACCCCATATTCTCTCCGGGCTCTGCTCCTATCTCTAGGATATTATAACCCCCAGAAGCAATCCATTATGAACCAGTATGCAATGAAAGAATGGTTTATGCAAAGACAACATCCAAATAAGAGTGGCTATCAAAATGCCTATATACACACATATATATACTTGTATACACGTATATAAAAATATATAGTTTGAGAAATACCTTATTGAAATAAATGATGCAGAACTGCTTGTCCCACTGCGGAATCCTTGTTCCACGCAGTATCCAGACAATAGTGTCTAGTGAAGGTGTGCACATTTTTCCATGTCGCCGCTCTGCAGATGTTTGGTAGCGACACTCCCGCAAACAGAGCCGCTGAAGTTGCCATCTTTCTTGTGGAATGAGCGTGCACTCTGGAATGCAGAGGTTTTCCAGCTATCTCATGGCATAAGGAAATGGCAGAAGTTATCCATCTCGAAATACTGGATCTGGATAGCGCTAAACCTTTCCTAGGTCCAGAAAAGGCTACAAATAGTTGGTTTGTTTTCTGGAAAGACTTTGTTTTGTCAATGTAGAATTTTAAACATCGTTTAATGTCTAGAGCGTGTAGGGCTCTTTCTGCTGCCGAAGAAGGATCTCTAAAGAATGTAGGTAACACTACAGGTTCATTGAGATGAAAAATGGAAGGGACCTTAGGAATGAATTGTGGATTTGTCCTAAGGATAACTTTATCTTGTCGGAACTGAAGAAAACTTTCTCCAATTGAGAAAGCTTGAATTTCACTGACCCTCCCTGCTGACGTGCGGGCTAACAGCAAAGCAGTCTTCCATGAAATAAACTTTAAGTCTGCTTAATGCACTGGTTCAAACGGCGGTTTCATGAGCTGCGTAAGAACCGTATTGAGCTGCCAAGGGACTAATGGGTGCCTAACCGGGGGAAACACTCAGAAGAGTCCTTTAAGAAATTATTTTATCACTCTTTGCGACCAAAGCAATGGATGGTTAGGAACCCTCCTATATCTTGAAATAGCTGCCAGATACACCTTTAGTGATGCATGAGATAGACCTGCTTTGGCCAAATGTAAAAGGTACGGGAGAATTTGCTCTGAAGAAGCAGCAAAGGGATGCAGATCTTGAGATGCACACCACTGACAAAATCTCTTCCATTTTGCTGTATATGTTTTATTTGTTAAAATTGCCCGAGATTGTGAGAGTATATCCCAGCATTCTTGAGAAATATTTAAGAATTGAAATTCATGTTTGTGAGGTTTTAGGCTGACAAGTTCAGCAATGTCAAATATGGATGGAGAATTTGTCCGTCGTTCATAGTGATCAGGTCCTGCAATAGCGGAAACTGTATTCTGGGGGCCACCGACATCTGGAGAAGCTCCGAGAACTAGGCTTGTCTCGGCCATGCCGCGGCTATGAGAATTAAGTGGCACGGTTCTGATCTCATCTTCCGTAACACTCTAGATATCAGAGGGAATAGACGAAATGCGTACGCGAACATTCCTGTCCAGCGTAGCTGCAGTGCATTGCCCCACAATCCCGCTTGGAAGAACCCGCTTGCAAAGTGCTTGCATTTCGAGTTGTGGAGGTTTGCGAAAAGATCCAACGTTGGGGTGCCCCACAGACGAAACACTCTCAGAAGTTGACTTTGAGCTAATTGCCACTAGTGGGAAACACTGGCTGATCTGCTCAGGAAATCTGCACTTGTGTTGTGCAGTCCTGGAACATGCTGGACTTGTAGAGAGATGCTGTGTAGCAGTAGCCACTTCCAAATCTCCTGAGCTTGTTTTGACAGGAGCTTTGACTTTGTGCCTCCTTGTTTTAATAGGTAAAACATCGTCGTCGTTCTGTCCGTCCTGACTAGTACCGTCGAATCGTGGATTCTGGGAAGGAATGCTTGTAAATCCAAGAACAATGCTTTTAGCTCCAACAGGTTGATGTGAAGTTTAGCTTCGTGGTTGGACCACTGTCCTTGTATTTCAACTTCTTTGAGATGTGCCCCCCAACCTTGGAGTGATGCATCTGTCATCATAACATAACTGGGATGTTGAGGTTCGAAAAGCAGACCTTTTGTCAAATGGTTTCTGATCCTCCACCATGACAGGGCCTCCTGGATCTGACGAGTGATGGTGATCCGATCTTCGAAGGACCCTTGGGATTGTTAACATTGTTTGTCGAGAAGCTCTTGGAGAGGCCGCATGTCTAATCTGCAATTGGGAAGCAAGGGGATAATGGAAGACATCATCCCCAATAAGGACGTGAAGATTCTCACTGAAGTGCACTTTTTTGTTTGCAGATGTGACGCCAGGTGTAAGATTTTTTGAGTACGCACCTCTGAAGAATAAGCTTTTGCTTCCTTTGTGCGAAGCATGGCTCCTAGAAATTGAAGGGATTGTGATGGAATTAGAGATTACTCTTCTAAGTTGATCCTTAGTCCCAGTCAATGGAAAAGATCCATCCAGCATTGTAGAGAGTGCCAGGCATCCTGGTATGATGTATCTTTTATGAGCCAATCGTCCAGATATGGGTAAATCTGGTGAACTTGTAGTCTCAGGTGCGCTGCTACTGGCGCCATGCACTTTGTGAAGACCCTTGGAGCTGATTTTAGACCGAAGGGTAAGACTTTGAATTGGTAGTGGCGCCCGCCACCATGAAATGTAGAAACTGCCCATGTTTTATGCGAATTGGAATGTGGAAATAGGCATCTAAGAGGTCCAGGGATGCCATGTAGTCTCCTTTGCGTAGAAGTAGGAGTATTTCTTGAAGAGATAGCATACGAAAGGGTATCTTTTTGATGAATTTGTTCAAACCTCTCAGGTCCATTACCTGCCTCCATTTTGACGTCTGCTTTTTCTTTATCAGAAAGAAATGCGAGTAAAATCTTTTTCCTCGCTGAGGATGTGTAACCTCCTCTATTGCCCCTTTCACTATAAGAGATAATATTTCTGCCTTGAGGGCTGACAGACGTTGTTGCTTAATGTGGACAGGAGGTTGATTCGGAGGTTTCTGTTTAGATTCCAGGGTATGGCCTTGATGGATCATGTCCAGTACCCATCTGTCTGTTGTTATCGACAGCCATTGCTGATAAAGGAGAGAAAGGTAATGATTGTTGTTGAGGTCTGAGCAAGTGGCGGGTGCTTCAATAAAGTCAATGTCTCCTATTGGTTTGCTGCGACTATCCCCTCGCAGTATTCTTCCCTTTGGACTGCTGATGATATGGGCTGTTTGAGATCGAAATTGCTGGTTACTCGAAAACTGACAATACCCCTGTTGACTGTAAGGTTGGTACCTGTTGGACTAGTATGAACCTTTGATTGTATTGGCCTCTAGCCCCTCTCCTCCGAAAGGACTGGAATCTACCTTGTTGTAGAGAGCCCAATGCTCGCGCTGTGTCCGTGTCAGCTTTGATTCCTTGGAGAGCATTGTCAATATGCTTTCTGAAGAGATTCTCTGCGTCAAAAGGCATATCTACTATTTTAGCCTGGACTTCCGGTCTGAATGAAGTGGCCTTACGCCAACCTTGTCTTTGGAGTGCCACTGCTGCCACCATTTGCCTAAAGGCTACCGATGGCATATCCATTGCGAGATCAATGGATTCAGAGGCCGCCCTAGTCCCATCTTGTAATAGGGCGGCAGCTTCTTCCTTTTTGTCGTCTGGGAAATGAGCCAACAATGGTGCTATGTCTGACCACATCTGTCTATTGTTACGACTGATCAGAGCTAGAGCGTTTGCAGCTCTAATGGAAGCTGCTGTCATCACAGCAAAACACTTCCCCGGGCCATCCATCCCTCTTCCTTCCTTATCGGGAGGAGCTACAGAAGTTGAGACTGGATTTTTGGACTGTCTCTGAGCAGCTTGCATCACTACTGATTCCGGACGCAGATGTCCAATTAAGCATGCACAAGAAGATTCTGGGGTCCTATACTTCTTCTCTATTCTGGGCACATAGAGCCCAACCGAGGCTGGATTCTTCATTATTTTCAAGCACTGCTCCCATATATGATCGATGATAGGAATTGCTCTGATGGATTCCCTTAATTCCTCTTTGAAGTCGTATAGAAAACACTCTGTTACCTTCACTGGTAGTAGAAGCTCAAATCTCTTTGAGGCTTTTTCCATAATGTCATGGAATCCTCCAATGTCCTGGGGAGGAAAGTTTGCTGGCGATGGGGACAGTGTCGTAGGTAAAATAGATTGATCCCATTCTATACTTACTGGATTCTCATGAAGAAGTTCCCCTTCTTCTGGCTGTTCTCCGTCACTCTCTGCGAAATCATCCATAATTGTGATAATTGGGGGAGATTGAATCTTTTGTACTATAGGCGGAGGTTGAACTACTGGAGTTTGGATAGAACAGACTGAAGTATTCGAGACAGGAGCGTTAGCTTCAGGAAAACAACGGTAATAGTTGTTGATCATGTGACATAAGTCAGTCACCAGAGAAACAGGCATCAAGATGGACTCCTCCCTCACATGAGGATGCGTGTCCTCTTCCTCTTCATACTCGTATGAATGCTGGAACGACTCGTATCTTTTGCAGTCGGATACTGGACGATCTTGAAAAGAAAAAACCTCTTGAACCTCCTGGCACTCTTCTTCATCTGTGTCCTGACTCTTGATTTGTAGCTGGGAAGGACTATAAGCTACTCCCATAGACTCTTCATCCTCAGATTTGATGGAGGAAGCGGAGAAATTTTTGTCCAAGCTGTAAATTCTGTAGATTTCTTGACCGTCGACGAGCCCATCAACGGCGGAAAATACTTGAGATATCAATGATTTTGTCATTGGTGACTTAAAGGACATCGTCGACTGAGCTCCCGTCGTCGATGCTCCAGTAGACGAAGAGATTTGAATGATCGTCGACAAGGTAGTCGTCGTCGATGGTGCCGTGGACGATGTCGTAGTTGATGAGGTCGTCGTCGATGGTGTCGTCGGCGAGGTAGACGAAGCTCTTCCCGTCAACGAACCTTTCTTCGACGACGTTGTTTTAGTCACTGACGTCGACACAGCTGTCGTCGTCGAGATTGTTATCTTCGACGAAGTCTCCGCCCCAGTCTCCGTCGACGGGGCTGAAGACACTGCCCTTGATTCTGAAGACTTCTTTAGCGGAGTAAGAGGAAGAGAAGACGAAGATGCTTCTTTGTCTTTAGTTTTTTGCTTATTAGACTCCACTTTTTCCTCAGAAGCTGATGACTTCCGCTTTTTAGAAGACTCAATATTGGAATCATCTTCTGAGTCAGATTCTGAGGTGGCCTTCTTTTTCTGAAGCCACAACAGTAAGCGTGCCTCTCTGTCCCTTAAAGTTTTAGCTGAAAAGGTTCTGAAGTGCTTGCAGTCTTTAGGCACATGTTTTGAATGAAGACAATACAAACAGTCCTTGTGGGGGTCTTCAAAATATAGTTTGGCTTTCCCACAGGATCTGCAGGGCCTAAAAAGCCTCTTTTTTGAGCTTCCAGCCACACTAGGTACAAGATGGAAAACAGTACCTTAAATCCAGAAGAAAAGACTTGCAGTTGGAAAGGTCAAAAGTTCACTCAGGAACAAAACTGAGCAAGGCTCAGGGAGACTCCTTCTCACACGAAGGATGTTGGAAATCTGAGGTATGATGGCTCTGCTGGGGCATGTGATGTCAGGGCTGGCAGCTGACTGGCTGAGTTTTGGACCACATAATGATGAGGTTAGGTTACCAAATAATGTTGTTCCCTATGGGGTTTTCTATGCAGTATTTTCTTGTACTGCTATGGTCATTCTATTACTGTGAGACTCCCACCATGATGATGGGGAAGATACAAGCATGTGAATCTATGAAATATTCAATATTGGAGAAAAAATATGATTAAACATGTCCAGACCTCATAATCGTGCTAGGCAAGCCAGAGGCAACATGTAGTTCCATATTTTCATTTCAGTAGCCCACAAATTATCCACGCTCCCTTCTCTCTAGAATTTATTGGTGGCCTGTTACTGCTGAAAACAATTAAATGTGTTGCTTGGCAGGGGCACAGAGGGTAAGGACTTTGTAGATAATGATTCCCCATGTTAATAGTACCTATATATTAAAATGTATGTTATTAGTTAACAATATTGGTAGTACTGGAAGCTGTACTGGAGAAAGCAATGATTTGCTAACAACACACCAACTCCACACTGCCTTAAAACCTACAATGCATCACTGGATGACTTCCTTGTAACATAGCTTGGATTTTAACATTAGCAAATTCAATGGACAAATACATTCAGACAAATGCAGATGAGCTTTTCCTATCTCTCAGAGCAAAATGTCATTTATGCCGCAACCCGACAGAGCAGTTGGTCACTCACCTTTGATCAATGCAGTCTGCATCTAGAACAAGGATGGGACTTCCATCTCTCAGGCCAAGGCTCCGTATAGATTTATTCATGTCTGCCTCAGGAAAGAAATTCCAAGTCTCTGCATCCTTGCCACCGGATCCTAGCGGGTAGCAAAGTGTCACTCTGTCTGCCTGCAGCGTTGCTGCCAATGCCTCCCGCACTGAACCTAATTCAGCATTGCCCGCAAACACCTGCTGAGATTCTCTGAACCGTGAGACATGCAGAGAACGACCACTCTCTGCAGGATGTAGGATGCTCAGGACTAGTGGCTCCACAGCCTCGCCTGTCTGGATTGATACTCCACCTACCTGCAGAAACACAAGAGTGAGCGAGCTGAGACAATCCATCAGAAAAGAGAACAACGGATGGTAAACTCACGTCACAAGGATGGATGAACTTCGAGAATCAACAGTAAAGCTTTAATTTTATATCACATTTAATATACGATCGGTACACAATACCTCTAACACATACAGCAATGACACGTTGCTGAAGTACTAGATTTGACTAATGAGAAAGTAGAAGTTTTGCAGGTTGCTTTTTCTCAACTCTTTTGTATCACCATTTTTATTTCTGAAATTTTAATGAAAACATTTGAACACATGAAAAAGTAGGACAGCAGCTGGAATGAACTGTAGTAATCCATTGTGAGAAAGTGCTGTTTGAAAAGGAGTTCGCGATGCTGTTGTTTTTTGAAAACGTTCTTTTTTGCATGAAGTAACTTTGTAGCAGTAATAACAAGAGCCATAGTACACAGCAGGTAGGTAAAGGGACAGTGCCCAACATTGCAATATTCAGTCTCATACACTGTCTAAGAGGAGAGCAACTGGCGCGTACCACTGCAAATCCGATACACACCATCATTATCCGCACTGTTCGGGTCGCAGTCTGGGGCCAAAAATCTGTCACTCAAATATCGCTACACGACGATATCTTTCTCCACTTTATCATGTTTTCTGCTAAGTTTTATATGAATCGCTTGCTAGCACCAATTCTGCCACATCCCTGTGCCAGTGATCTATCTCCAGGGTGCGCTGTCCCATCCAGGTGATGGCCACCCTGCGCCTAGCAAGAACCAGTGCTAGATGCAAGAATTTAAACGCCATCTTGTGACCTTCCTGTCTACTGATATCCCCCAATAAACAGCACTGTGACGTTACTGTGCCTGCAATGAAGTAACTCCTGTGAGTTCATACGCATTCAAAAGTCCTGCACTGTTCGGCAGCCCCAGGTCAGGTGAGGAAAGTCGGCTCCCTGAGTTTCGCAACGAGAGCAGTTATCAGTTAATAGTGTTAACAACTGTGGGTTACAGTGTGCCGAGTACTAATTTGGGACTTTTTTAGATGTTAAAAAGAGACCACTCTACAGCCTGGAGAGGAGAGGGCAATGCAGAATCTGTGCTTGGATAGCATATCTACCAGAAAGATGCAAAAGGTAAGCAAAATAATACAATTATATTTTTTAAAGTAGAAAGTGCTAGCACCTTAAAACAAACACCTCAAGGTTTAACCTAAGTAGAAACAACTGCAGGTGAGTGAGGGTCAACTGTGCATAAACCAGAGTGACCACATCTCAACAGAATAGGGCCAGGCTGTGCAGACACTAAACTAACATCCCAGATCTTAAAATTACTTTAAAAGCAAAACAGAGACGATGATGACAGTATAAACAGCAAGTACATTTTCAGGCCAAAAGCAAGACGAATCACTGGTTTCCATGCGTACACCCTTCTGCACCACAGCTCAAATTTGCAATTGAAAGGGAACGTCTAAGTTTTATAGGATGTGAAACTGTATTACTTTTTCAGCACAAGTTATATTTTGGTTATAGAATATAAGATCTCATTATTGTAG
Source organism: Lissotriton vulgaris (assembly GCF_964263255.1). NCBI lineage: Eukaryota > Metazoa > Chordata > Amphibia > Caudata > Salamandridae > Lissotriton > Lissotriton vulgaris. The sequence goes on from NC_141687.1 coordinate 839,023,693, forward strand.
CTTTACACTTCTTCCCACCAGATCTTCATCAATGAGTCTTCAGACAAGTATTTTTGGGTTCCTCTATGATAGCCTGCTCCACAAACACAATTAGCACTTTGTTGTGTTAGATCATGTGTATTGCATTCTATGTGCTACCCTGTGGTACCTTAATTGCTCCTCTGAACAAAATCACAACATTTCTCCATTCATTATAGATCTGTGAAGTAAAACCTGGTCAACAATGAACTGAGGTTTCCCACAGATTCCTACCTCTTTTCCATTCCATACAAAGATGTCGGTGCCATCAGCAAGATCAAAGGTTGAGAGAGTCAGGTCATCCCCTGTGGGAGTAAAGCACTGATGAGACCCTTTCAGACCCTTAGAGTTACATAGAAGCAGACAGCAAAGAAACACTGACCCAAATTGGGCTCTGTACAATTAAGCCTACACCATGTTCTGGTGCACATTTGAAACATACAGAGAATGGAGTCTTACCACTAAGTGTCCGATACAGATGAAGTCCAGCAGGCACAGACTTCGCAACACTCAGCACCACGTCATCATCCCAAAAACCCAACAGCTGGTAAGGGGGGGTTTTGCAAAAACAAAACAAAAAACCAATGATTATTGTGAGAAAACAAGAACAAAAGCTCCCAGCGTTAATAAATGAAATTGGATTTACTTTTCATAGTGATATGTTTTAATGTGCTGTGAGGGCCTCTGGCCTGGGAGAAACCATGAACACCAGGATTTCACTCATTGTTAGACTCAAGATGCTCCAGTTGTGTCTTGATATTGTATTTATTTATTTGAAAAGTTTTATATAGCACTGGCTAGCCCATGAGGTATCAGGGGGCTTTACAAGAGAATCATTGAGTTACAGGTTACATAGTTACATCAATTAAATCAAAATAATTCGACTGGAGGGGGAGGGCAGGAAACACAACGCGGAAATGAAGAAAACAATGTCAGATGACTGGCTAGGTGGGTGACAGCCGAGGCTGTGAAACCAGGGCCACACTCCTCTATAGGTGCATATGACAGCTCCACCGGGCATCGGCCAGGGTTGTTCGTGCACCAAGGTAAGTACAAACAGTTTTGGTACACGCCCAGAGGGTATCGTCAAAGGTCCATCGAAAGTTCCATCGAAGTTCCACCGGGCATGGGCCCTGTTGATCCGGCTCCGTGGTGTGTACAATATTCAAGGTTCAAGGTTTTAGTCCGGGGGGCATCGTCATAGATCAATTGGCAGCACCAATCCCGGAGTTACTGGGAAGCCAAGACTTACTGTAGGGTTGATAAGCACTCAATAGCAATGCTTCCAGGGAAGAGGCCAGGGCAGCCATCTTAAGGTCATGAATGTTGAATGTGTAGGCCCAGGGTTGTTGGGCACTCAGCTGCTGCCATAAGCAATTCTATTTCGGTGTGAGTGAGGCTGTAGTAGCACTAAGTGTAAAAAACATTTCCATTGCAAGTCTTTTGCGCTATGGAGACCCTGATGCGAGCAAAGAAATCTCGCTTCAGGCGCCATTTTAGGGACATGCACAGCTCTATCTATCAGATATCTATCTATCTATCTATCTATCTATCTATCTATCTATCTATCTATCTATCTATCCTACTCTTTAACATACAGAACCCAGTCTTAGGAGTGACATATATATTAACAAGCATTGGCATAGCCAATAGGTCTCACCTTTGGGACACTATAAGCGTTTAGCCATGCAACAGTTGATGTTGCACCAAGGATCTTGTGCTGCATAATTAAATACTTATAAGGTCCCAAAGGTGAGACCTATTGGCTATGCCAATGCTTGTTTTTGTCCCTGTCAGTTCACCTGCTGAACGGAGGTGAAAAGTGCGAGTGAAAAAGAGTTCACTAATGAGGAAAACCTGTGGCAATTGGTGCCTAAGGTCTGATTGTAGATTATATTCCCCATTTACAAGGGAAAAACTCATACTGGCATGGTACTGTCACATTCCGCGTGCCTGCGATCCCAGTACTGGAAGAAACCCATGGGCCACTCATGCTTCTTGCCATGTAAATAAGTCGGGTAGCGGTAGTCTTAAATCGCGTAGTTTAATTCTTAAGGCTTTTAAGGTCCGGGTTCGGGCCCGGTTTATTCAGGTCAGTGAGCTATGTGCTATGGCACAGCTTCCTTGTAGGTAGGGTCCAAACTACATCAACACAGAGAAAGCCTGCAGTGTGTGGCTGAGAACAGGAGACCATTATAGGGGGCAACAGGAACTATCACTGTGTGACGTGAGCTGTAAGTGTTGGCCCTTTCATAGAGGTAACCTTTGGAGAAGAACTGAGTCTGAAAAGAGATACGACCTTGAGTGGAGGCTCTTAATGCTTCTGCTAAGCTTTTAAGAGTATCATTTATTCAAATGAAGGCAAATTAACTGAAGACTCTAACAAGGCTTTTCACTTAATAAAAAAGGATGACTGTTACAAGTCGGCACAAAAGAATTCACACGGAAGCTGAAGAACTTGGTAAGTGCTGTTTATTCTCCCCTGCGCAGGATCTTCGCCAGTGTTACAAGTCAGCAGGAAAGAATTCACACGGAACCTGAAGTACTTGGTAAGTGCTGTTTATTCTGCTCATCCACTCTCAGAATGATCTGAGTGCCAACATTCTAACATGAACTCGCGGGCGTACTAACTGGTGAAGGGAAGGAGGGGGGGGAGGGGGAAGGTACCAAGTGGAAAGAGAAGAGGGACATTATAACAATGACCTTTAACAGTTTTATGCTTTAGTACACAAGGAAGTCAATGGAATTTAGGAGTGAAATGTCCCCTCTGTGCAAGACGATGGCATGAAACATATGCTACACACGATAAATTCATATGTTACTCAGTGGCATGATAATGTGATGTATATCGTGTATGTGCTGTGCTCGTTACACAGTTCAGGCAGGCACCAGTCATGTTTTTAAAATAATCTCCTCTCACAACAGTATCAACAGCTGCCAAATAAGAGAAGCATGCAAGGTCCCATGCCTTTGTAAAGCGCCTTGAAGTAGAAATAAGGAGAGAGTGAGAAAGAGAGACAGGGGGCGAGAGAGGGGGAGAGCGAGAGGAGAGAGAGAGCAAGAGCAAGCGATAGAGAGAGACGGGAGTGGTGCGTGCGTGCGCAGTCTGCTCATTTTCAAGCACTCATGCTTGTGGCGCGCCCCTGCTCTCTCCCGCAAGGTGGATGCCGCCACAAGCACGAGTGTGTGCTTGAAAATGACCAGAGCGACGGCTAAAGGTCCTCTTATGCAGCGCATGCGCGCTGAGTAGGCAAGACCTAAAAAAGAAGGTCTGGACTTTATCATTTCTTTAAATGGCAAAGCTGAGTTAGCAGTTAAACACTGCTTTACCCGTCTTCAGTGGCAGGTGGGGAGACATGTTAAACTTGATCACACTCATGGTGGCACAACGAGTGGAACAGTCTAAGAGGGAAGCTTTAACTTACAGTCTCTGGATACCCATGGTACCATATACGAGAGACCTATATGTAAGATACGTATGTCAATTGTGGGTGAACCAATCAGACATAAATGTTTTATGGGTCAAAACACTGGTGCTGAGGCGTGTTTAGCAGGACTCAGTTCACTCTCGGAGTCAAAAAAATCAGCAGCATCAGTCCAAAACTTTGGAGGTGATCGTGCAAAAAGAGTAATTTCCTGACAAGATACAATTGTTGAGGTATGGTTGGCCAGTGTTAAGTAGTGCCTTGAAAATGTGGATGAGGAGTGTTAGTTGTGTTTGTTTGTGAATGGGAAGCCATTGGAGCTATTTTGAGCGTAGTGTGATGTGTGTGAGGCGTGGAAAGTAGATGGTGATTCTGGGCGCTGAGTTCGGAATGATTTGCTGCCTTCTGGTGAGTTTTTTTTTCTTTCTGGCATAAAGGGTGTCCAGCTGCTTATGACCAGCCCATGCCTCATGGTTTTCCGCGTATGGATTGGGAATACTCAGGATCTTCAGGAAATGGAAGCAAATGGAGGTGACCGCTTTGTCTTGGGCCGTCATGTCGATTTTTCTGTTGATGATTGTCCCGAGTGTGTTGGTGTTGTCATTCTAACTCTGTTGGCTACCAGGTGGAGTCTCACAGTGATGTGATATTGTACTACTGATGATTTAATAGTAATGTTGTAATGTAATGTTCATTGCAGTGGAGTTGTACCGCTGAAGTGACATACATGTTTTAACATATGTAATGTGGTGATCCTTGCAGTGCCGCATTTCCAAGTGCTGTGTGGTAGCACTGACATGGGAGTGTTGTCGCGCTAATGTGCTTACAGTACATGGTTACTGTTGTGAGCAGTTGCTGTACCTGTTGTCAAAGAAATGCTTTTGTGGTTTAGTAGTGCCATTGTGGTGTTTGCTGTGATGAAGCTTGCTGTAGAAGGAAAGTCTAGTCGAAAGTGTCTCTAACAATTACATAACATTCGTTAAGCATTCGTTAAACATTTGTTAAAGTAGATCAAAAGTAGAAGAAAATGTTACTTCAATTTCTCTTAGCAAAGGCCTTGGAGAGTAGATACATTATACTGGTCTAATAGGTACACACTGGTCTCATAGGTAGACAATCACAACATCTAGGACTTGAACGGTGCTGAAGTACCAACCTTGCCAAACTTAATTAATCAGGTGAGGTGTAGGAGCCCTTCCCATACTAGTATATTTGAGTGAAAGGAGACCATGACTCGGGTACTATTTCTAAACAGATGGATAAACTAAAGAGATCTATTTGAGACTCGCACTCAAAGAAATCCATGAGGTCTTTTGACCTACATATTAACACTACTGAACACGTTACTTACAATAAGTAATGCTCTTTCTGTAGGATACTCTATCTAACCGCAGATTCCTCACCTTAAAATGCCACACTGGATCTGGTAAATTTTCCATAGAAGTGCTCCCAGGTCAACTAGGTGGTGCTGTGGGGCATTACGCTAAGGCCAGTGCCATGTCCCAATTGACATGCAAGTAGAGGCCCAGCAGGGGTCATGATAGATGTGAATAATTGGATTGTCTTGTTTTCAAGTTATAATGTATGCTATTTTACGTACATGTTTTGGGCTTGTCTAATTCAAATGCAAACAATAAAATTATTTTGATTTTTTTCTATACTAATGTGTTAATGAGCTCTGTTCATTATGGAATAAAGTGTCTGTAGGTTTGTAGAATAGTGGTCTGAGGATTTACATTGTAGTTACCAACATCCTCATCAACATCCTGGGGTGCACCTTGTACTGGTGAAGGATTAAAGTCAGAACCAAAAAGATGATAGAGCCTTAGGTTGTAGTGGTGGTCTGGCTACATAACGAATGGACGCACTTTTGTAACTTCGTAGTGCAAAATGAGTCAGGCTTTGGCCGATGTCAGCTCGTGATCCAACTGTGGTTTATGCCTTGACACTAGGGTATAACTTTATACCTGTGTCGCTGTGTGCCATATAACGGTTCTAGGAGTGACCCATAGTGCCAGGGAGGGTTCAATCCACTGTAATCTAACTGGAGGCCACTGTGGTTCCAAGGGGCCTAAAGAGCTCTAGAGGGAGCAGGAAGCATACTGAAACCGTGGCGTGTGGGGTCTTTGAAGACCTCAATTTCTGCAGGGTCGACAAGGTCACAGAAAATTATGGGCATGTCAGGACCAACTGTGAAATTAGTTCCATGGTCAGAGACCTTGATGAAGTGCGACTGGCATCATACCATTATTGGCTGCGGTCAAGTCCCTCTTCACATTCTTATGCTTGCATGTAGACTGGGACTTTGACTTAATGGAGAAATTTGAGCGAGAACTTGATTGCTAAAGGAAGTGTCCCCGAGACCAAGAGGGACAGCAAATCCATGCCCACAACTTAGAGTGGGACCGATGCTAACCTAGCTACTTCTTGTGCTCGGCACACACAGCATCACCTGTTGGAATTAGATCTCATTCAGGTACACGACTTAAAAATTGTGACCCGAGCCCAGATACCAAAGACACACCTTGATGTGGGCCTTTGACCGACATCTGCTTCCAGCAGTTGTGACATGGCTTCAAACCATGTCATTTTTAGTGGTGACACGGTCTCCTATCACACTGTAAAGTTGTTTAGGAAGTCGCCTAAAAATGAACGACTCTCTGGATCCAAGTCGAAATACATGGAAAGATAGAAACTGACGTCAACATGCATGGGTGGTGTTTTTTATGCAGCACTGCTTTGTCACTTTCGGTGCAGTAAGGGGTCACAGTAGACCTAGTGGTGTGCAGGAGCAACACTATGGAAAAATCTCCAGATCCAGCCTGGTGCATTGAGATAGTGTAAATTTAGGAATCTGTGGTTAGAACTACCCATTAGAATGGGACCGGTTTGGGACCCATGTATTGACATTCATTTGGTATTGGTTCAAATTAGTAGGAAAAAATGGAGAGACTCTTTACCAATTGGAACAGTAATGTAAATGGAGACTAGCAGCATATCCTGACTCAATGGAGGGCTAACTTCCCAGTACTACTCTGTTGTGAATGAAGAGCCCTGAGACTAGGACAGGAGATATACTTCTGCACGCAGGATTGCCTGTGCAGGGCTTGGCCCAGACTTTGAGCAAGACATCCGTGCGTACTTTATTGAATGGAAGTAGGAGTTCTGAGGGGGACACCCCTGGCTCAAGCACCTCTGTGAAAACATTAGTCTTGAACTCAACTGCAGGCAGCTGAAGAGCCAGAATCTCAGCCACCACCTTCCAGATCACCATTGCAAACTAACCCACTCCTCAGTAGCCACTGCAGGAGGAGAAAGGTGGCCACTGCCTGATGAGGTGTCAAGACCACCGACATCAGCTATGTACTCCTGCCAGGTGTCGTAGGCAATGGACAAAATAGCCATAGGATCCTTAGATCCTCTTCATTCGTGTTCCTTGGATGGCCCTTCAGGGAACTAAGACTCCATCTCCAAATAAGGCCCTGTATCGGGGTCCAAAATTACGATGGGTTTGGCAGTGCCAGGAACAGCGCCACTAGAATGGTTCCCAGAGGAGTTCACAATGTCGCAGCCGGTGCTCATCCAGAGCCGCCACCGAATCTGGAGGGCCTGACTGACTCCAAGTGCAGATCTGCCTGCAGAGTTCCAGTTGGAGTCCTTCCCAAACTCATAGTGAGATGATAAAATCCATATGTGGAAGCCCTTTTGGGAGGGCAGAAGAGCTATAGTCCTGAATGGGGTATCTCTAAATATAGTACTTCAATGACAGGAACAAGTAAGGGGTACTAAATCCTGACAGACTATTTAGGTAGGTTTAGCACAGTAATTGTCCTAAGAAGTATGTTTAGATATGCCTCCAAAGACAGCAAGACTGTGATTGTAACTCTCTTTTGCATAAAGCAGTGTCAGATTGGCCCCCATTAGCAAATTAGATTGCTAAAAAGTGGCCCATATCTGTAAATCAAGGCAGTTTTAAACTTGTAAAGACAAGCTGCGTAGGTGTTTTCAAGACATTGGAGACTGCATGCCTTTTTGCTTGCTGCAGTCAACAAAGGAACTAAGTTTCAAGACGAAAGTTAATATTTGCCTCTGATGAATGAATCGCCTATGTTTACTTTAACAGATAAAAGTGTATGATATTAATAGGGTTCTAGACTACCTCCCACACAAAGACTGTAAAAGCCCTACAGACTCAGGAAACTCTTGGGCCCACTGCCTCCTTTGGTTGGCGCCAACCAATCAAAGTTAGGTATCTTGGGCCAGTTAAGTGAGGGGTGTTCTATGTTACAAGAGTCTATAGCAACAATAAGAATGAATTCAGCCAGACTGCATAACACCACTCATGAAAGCAGCAACTACTTTCCAGGGACCAAGTAACAAACATCACCAGCGTCTAGAAAATTGATATGTGGATCACACAGGCTACAAGACAGGTGACAAGCCAAAAAAATGAGCAGACAATAAATATATAAGACGCCTCAGAAAGAGAAAACACAGACTCTGAAATATCTAGAATATGAAACCATACATTAATGTTGGATCACAAAATACAAGAGAAGTAACTTATTGAAGACCATGGAATCCAAGACAAGTAATAGGCAAACAACAGCAGAATTGAGGATAATGATTCTGTTACAGGTCAGCCAATAAACAATATAAGTAATCTGTAACAGCCCTCGGAATGCAAGACAAGTTGCCTGGAACAGACTGCGCTATATTAAGTAAGAAATTAGTAACAGTCCATGGACCACGAGCAAGAAATCTGTAAGAAACAATGGATCACTAGACCCAATCATAATAATGATAGGTTATGTAACATGCTTCATTTTGCTTAAAGCTGCTTCATTTAGGTTACAGGAGATGCTTATGACTTGTAGTGCAGATAAGTTGCTGTTTAATCATAGCTTCGAAAAACAAACAAACAAAATTACCTGGTACACATCATATCTGAGATCTCCCAATGTCTTGCTCTGATCAATGTTGAAGTCCAGTATGCTTTCCGTCCTAGAAGAAGCCGGGTGGAGAGCACCGCCATCAAACATATAATGGTTACCCAAGTGGAGCTGCAACTCCAAAAAATTGATCTCTGCGACAGGCTCAGCCCTTTGACATGCAGAAAGAAAGAAAACATTAATGTCCAAATTCACAATACTTTGCAACAACATGAACAATGTATGTACTCTACTGGGAGTTCTGATGCCTGTCCTCAACCACTTAGGCTCTAACACTGCTGTTCCCCTCTGTATCTTGCAGCAGCAGCTCCTGCTTTTTACACATCAATTCCTCTGCTCAACCTGCATTTATCATCTATGTCTCTCTCCCTTCAGTAGTTCTTATTAATGCTGGTCCCCTGTCCTCTCATCACCATTGTTGCTGCAGCAATTCCTGCTGTTCCACCTCCTCTCCTTTTTCCCCCACGTTCCTTTGTTGGGACAAAGGCCTCACATGGATGACTTGCTTTCTATTTTTGTCTACACAGTAGCCTCACATCTCAAGGCCATGGGAGAGGCTTCACTTGTTTTGCTGTTGTTTCAGCTCCTCTGTCACCAATGCCCCCACAAAGTGCTAGAATCTGCAAGACTGGGGGTACAGTCAACGTGTACCTTAACCCATAGTGGAGACGGAAGTACTGGCCTATCAACACATTTAGGGGAGAATGATAGTTGGTATGGTATAGTCCAACTTAATTGGAACCCCTCAGTTCTTCATGAATTGTGATGTGTGATTGTGCTTATGTGTGTGCTATCCATGTAAATCGTGTGCAGGATGGAGGTGGCTCATTGATGAGATGATACTTCAGTTATGGAGAAAAAGATACCCACAGAAGACACATTGCACAGGTACAAAATGATGGTCCCCTGCACAAGCTGAAGGGCATTAAATCAGAACTCAAATCAACATCTGTGGCTGTGCTTGGGATTTGCCATTGTGGTTTGTTTTGTTCTTTTTACTACAGTCAATATACTAACAAAGAAGCAACCAAAACCGCTATTAGCACCTATGAAGCTCAGCTTCCAGATCTGCTAAGCAATGACATACCCCTGCTCCAGATGTCTGAGCTGTGTGACACCAAAACACATTTGTGGCTAGTGGGGTGTTTCTCCTTTGTGATGATCCAGGAGCTGTCTAAAAATTGGAGAGATTTTGCATGGGAAGTTTGTTACAACTCGGTTGGAATATTATAATTTTAACCATTTCACGCAATCCTTCTCCTCACTTTCGTGGAACGGTCCAAGTGATGGACTACCAGAGCTTTGGATTCTTTACATGCACGATCTTCAATTGGATCTGGCTTCCCGCAGTACCCTAGAACTGAAAAAGACTTGGCCCTTCTTTTATGTGCTTTGAAATAGGAGATTCCGGTATTTTCGGAACACGTTTAAGGTAAATAGTTCTTCCCGTTCCTTTGTGTTAATTAGCAAGTAAACGCGGCATGTTATGGTCAGCTTTATGAACCCGCTGGCTCCTTTACTGTCTTGCAGGGGGCTGTGCCGAGTACATTGGATCCATTCTCCCTCCAGATAATTTGAACTTCTGGTGGTAAGCCCCACTAAACAGACCGTAATGGCTTTTATGGAATGTGGGACAACGCGGCACTAATATCTAACAAATGCCCTTCTCCTTATTTTCAAGGCAAAAAATGTAAGAAATAAAATACAAGAAATCCTACCGGTAGATGCCCTCAGAATCCTTCGTCGATCAGAGGTATGTCCTTTTAGAATAATTCCTCAACCAGGCCCCTTCTTAAACTGTGCCGTTTGGGACCCCAGGCACTAATATTAAAATCTATTTCCATTTTGTGTCCCCCATGCACAGGCACATCGCATTCATTTTTTAATAATTTGAACTTGGTAGTACGATTTACCGAAGCACTTGAAAGTGTACTGTATACATAGGATCCACCCTGTCTGCTAACGAATTGAATAATAGTGGTAAGCCTCATGCAATTAACTATACTCGACATTTGAGATACTATGTAACAATGCCTTAATGACAAACGCCGTCTCCCTATTCTAAGGTGACTGACTCTGCAAACGTAAAGGACATTTTATTCCATTGGCAAGACGCTTTGAGAACCTTCAGAGCTTAGAGGTATGCTTTTCACCGAGTTTACGGGTGGGCCCTTATAAAATTGTGTAAAACTATGCCACCAATAGCAGCTTATGTAACTTTGTCCTCCACATACAGTTGGTTTCTAAGTATGGAATCAACCACTGCCAATGAGTACCATGGACTGATTTAAACCATATAATCCTATCTGGGACTGGTGAGACCTAGGTCACCGGGTGGTGTTATATAATTTTATATATTGTGCATTAAATCTTAGACAACATGCCAATATACTGGGGTTACATCATTTTCACTATACTAGTGACTAAACGACGTGCATCTGTGCTGTGGAGTATAGACACAACCCTTTGCCCTAGACATTCAAGAGAAATGACCCAATATGCTTTTTGCGAATCCAATATGTGTCTGAGAAAAGCCCGCAATGTAAATGATCTGTAGATAAACAAGCCTTTTCTTTATTATTTTCAGTTAAAAACCCATAAATCTGGCCCGGGGGATTCCATCTTCTGTTGACCCTGCCTCTCTCGCCCCTCGCGCTAGGTGAGCTACTAACAGACCCTGTGTATTTCTTTATCTCACACTATGTGTATTGTGTCTTTGACACAATTTGACAACACGTTTTTAACTGTTAAATTGTTCTCTCAAAATCCGCCCTCCTTGTAATAATTAACAGGATGGGTGTGTGCTAATTGATCTCTTTTTAACTACTCCCTAGGAGGTTGCCCACCCACAACCTTTGTCCTGAAGAAGACCCGATCTGTAAGGACCACTCTCCTACTTATAATCTGGGTCGAAACGTAGACTACACAACCACGAACAATCTCCTACCCCAAGCAAGACTTTAACGGCTGAAGTGGAGTTTGGCTTTGTTCATCAGTTGTATTGTGGACTCTTTATGAGCCTTATGTTGTGGCCTTTGGTTAAAGGGACCACATGTACTCACTCTCTAAATTGAGAATAATACTTGCCACTGAATGAATCAGACTATCCCTTTACCCTACCCTATCCTTGACACTTCCTTCACTTCACCCCTCCCCGTTGTGAATGTGGGCACGCACATTTATTGCAATTTGTCATGTATATATAAAAATGTATTATGAGTTCTAACCAATGAAAGGAAATACATGCAAATCTGAATTAAACTCTTTTGCATTCAATAGCTTTGCTCTTTGAATTAATTGTATATTAAGATAGAAGTTTGAATCATTTGGTTTCTGACTGGGACCCCTTCCTTATGTACTGATAATTACCCAGGTCCCTTTGACTCTAGTGGGTATAACCCTGTTTCCTATAACCTTGAAATAGGAAGAAGCTCTGCAGCTGAACCCGGCACAGGTGTCTGAGCAAAACAACAAGTGTGTCTAATTTAGCATTATTTATTTTTGTTGTGAGATTTAATACAATTATTAAATATAAAACATTGAGGAGTACCATAGCTTTCCACTTCTGGGAAGACAGGTGTGATAGAGGCACTGACTGACAGAGCAAAAACAAGGCAAAGCTGAATGGCAGACTGCATTGGAGATGACTAGAGTGAAGAGCCTGCTCTAGAGGTCCTAATACAGCTGGCTTGATGTTAGAAGATTCTCTAGGAGACTGCTTCATCTGATGTTTGTGGATGTGCTAGGTCCACTGAAGGACTGCACCTGTTGGTCAACCTGCACTTCCCCTTAACCAGAAAGACTTTGCAGGAGCCATTATTCCCAGTTTACTAGACTGAAAGAGGCAAGGGATTTCACTTTACTGCATGTCTTTGATATGTTCTTGGTTGGGAGAAGCTGGTCATTTAAATACATACTCCTATTTGGACCAGCTCTGTATGACTCACAGTTCCAAGGATACTGAGAATTAAAGGTGGGATAAGATTCTAACCCTAAAAGTGAGGCTAACCAGTATCCAATGGGAACCAGTAGGTCCTGTGGATCTCAAGTCCACGGATGCCCATGCATTTAAAATTTCAGGTTCTGAATAGTTTCTCAAGGACCTGCTATAGATGCTTAGCAGCATCGCGGCCGAAGTGTACCCTAATGTTACCTGAGTGGACTGCGATAGTGAGTTATTAACCTTGACTCGGAGTCCTGTTTTGGAGAAAGGAGGTGAATCCGTTAAATACTGGTCCTGTTCGCTCCATACAGTGGTCCAAATGGTCTAGTAGATTGTCATGCTTAACTGTACCGAATGCCGACGAAAGGTGAAGGAGGATTAAACCACAAGATTGGTTCTGATCCAGCATGTTGAGTGCATTGCCACTATGTGTGCCATAGCCAATTCGGGGCAGTGTCCTGAACAGAAGCCGGATTGAAATTGGTCTAATAGTCAGAATTGATTGATGTGGTTACACAGTTGAATGTGAACACATCTTTCAAGGAGCTTTACCAGGGTAGGAATGTTGGCGATAGGTATGAAGTTGTTTAAGTCCATTTGATCTGCTTCTGTTTTTTTAGGATGGGGGGAAACATGACCAGACTTTAGACAGTCAGGGATAGTGCCTTGAAGGAGGGAGGCATTAACAATCTTGGTCCAAATGGGAGTATTGAGGGTATGAGCTCCTTGAAGAAGTTGGGAGGTAGAGGGTCACTGAAGTGGTTTGAGTTTCAAAGTTGTTAGAATCTTGTGAATGGCATTTTCCTCAAAGGTTTTGAAAGAGTTGCATGAGGCGTTATTTTTGGGAAAGTGACCCGGGGCAACCAGGAGCAGTGGTCTGGGAGGCAAGGACGATGGTTTGAAGAACGAGAGGATATTGTTCCAAGGCGTCTGCAGATTATTTCTCATGTTTTTTTGTCTTCTGAAGAAAGGAGGCGAATTTCTCACAGTTTGGTATAGGACTAGAACCAGCAAGGAACAGAATGGGTGCGCAGTTCTATTGAAGTTTTAGGAGTTCAAATCGTTTTTGAGTTGGTTATTAGCTTGATCCAGCTGGTTTCTGAAGAAATTAGCTTTTGTAATTCTGATGCTTTTTTAGTATCTATTCCTCAATGATCTCAGGTGCATGATGTGTTCAAGGGATAGAGTTGATCTCCACTGACATTCAGCTAGCCTCCAGTTGCATCTTTCAGTATTGATGCTACTATTAAACCAAGATTTGAGTCTTATATGGACGCTCTTTTAAGTTGTATTGGAGCGATCGCGTTAAGAAAAGTCTCCATGGAGCGAGTGTAGTGATTTATAAGATCATGGACATCTGACATCTTTCAAGGAGGAGGCAGGATGTTGTGGCAGAGAGAGGTCAGGTCATTACGATTGATGTTGTGCATGCTCCTTTTCTAAAGTCTGGGTTTCATTAGTTGAGCTGTACTAGTTATCACAGTTTCCGTGATGAGGAATGTGATGCTATGGGGTTTGGTCCAATCACAGGGGAGGATAGAATCCAATTGAATATAATTGGGCTTTGCAATGATAAGATCTAAAGTCGACCCTTTGTTGTTTGCACGCCTGTAGCAAAATTGGGTCAGGTTAAGGTGAGCAAGAAAGGTTTTAACGCTGTTAACTGCAGGATCATTCACATCAATCCATTGAATGTTGAAGTCTTCAAAGAAGATTTGAGTACACTGTTGACCAGCTTTTGTTACAATGGTTTCCATGATTTGTTCTATGAAAGATGGTTTCCTGGAGGGTGGTAGATTGTGTGTAGTTTGCCTAGAAGCCTGTTGTTGCATACAATATCATGGCATAGGTATTCACAGGTGGTTAGAACGGGGTTGTTTGTATTTAACTGACAGGTTGATGCTGTGAATGCAAGCGATGCCTTCACCTGGTCTACTGGGTCTATCTAATCTAGTAAAGCCATGGTTAGGAAGGACTAGTATGTCAAGGATAGGAGCAGAGCGGTCAGGATTAGAAGTTCAAAATCATGTCGAGGATAAGGTAGGCAATATCTCCTGCATGCCTTGAAGCTGATCTGCAGTTGATGAGCAGGCATTTCAGTTGGGGTTTGTGGTGTGCTGGGGTAATCTGTGTGAAGAAAACTCGCCTGAGGTTGTGCTTTTAAACAGTTCTATGTTTGAGCCTGTGAGCTCTATGAGGGTTCGCCGGATGGAATGGATTATTCCTTGATTATCTGTGTTATCAGGGTGTGAAGAGTTATATGACAAGAGGCGGGTTTGAATATCATTGTTGGATAGTGTGACACTGCACCTGATAGGTCGCATAGGTGTATTGGGATAGGGTCTAGTTCTCAAACTCCATTGCATAGGCAACAAGGAAGGAAAGGTCAGGTTGGAAGGGAGGTGTGTTGAAGAGATATGGTGGTTGGTTGGAGTGTTGGTCATGAATGAGTATCCTATGATCCCTCACTCAACACTTAAAGTTGGTCATACCTGTTGCGATGTGAATGAGTCTGTGTAAGTCTGCTTTGAGATCTTGCATGTTTTTTGTGATCTCATCCAGTCTGAATTATAGGAAGGTATGGGTGTGGGATGTTAGGTCTTGGAGCAATGGGCAAAGAGGTGTTGGTGGGGATAGGGTGTTGATGGGATGGTGAATTGGGGGTAGAGGTGAGGTCGACAGTAGGAGGGGGAGAGCTCAAGAGATGGGTCAGATAACTGTATGTTATTGGGGGATCAGAATTCGGGGGAGACAGCGGTTAAGGAAAGTGGAGGGGTCATATGTATAGTCAGGGTCAATGTGTGGGAAACTGGACTATGTAACTCTGAGGTAAATGCTCTAGGTGTGGTATGAGACTGCGATCTAGTGTGGTGGGCAGTGGTTTCCGACCTGCCAGGTGATGGAGGTGAGTTGGTAAAGCCTACATTGTTTGAAGTACTGGAATGGCAGAGGAATCTGAAATCGATGCAGTTTTCTTGATGAGAGGAAACAATTCCTCGAATAATTTAAGGTGGTGATCTTAAGATTGGATGAGGATAATAACGTTGTAGATGGTGCAGCCAGCGAAAGGGCAGGCAGCTAGGACTGGTGGGTGAGGTGATATGTGCTTTGCCTGAGATTGTGGAGGGGCGAATAGCAGAATAGGTCCTTTCTTAAAGTACATGCATCAAGGTAGGTAGAGTCATATGACGGTTTTGGAATGTAGAGGAGCTAGCTAAAATAATTTGTAAAAAGAGCCTTTATGGATGGAATGGGGGACATCCTATTGACCATTTAAAGCAGGCCATTCAAAAGGTTGGCCGTCCCAGCGGCTCAGTTATAAAGTGTGTGTGTCTATATTCCTTCATTCTTTTCTTGGAGAGACTTAAGATTTACAGCTATTTCCCTATGGGTGAGGCAGAGAAGGATGTTTTCTAGTCACCACAGTTTTTAAGGATATGGCTCCTTAGTGGTGACTGTTTTCCTGAGAGTGAGGCAGAAAAGGAGGCTTCCTGATTGCTTCTGTGTCTAGGGATGAAAATGTACAGCTCGAGTTGATGAGCTTCCGTCCAATCCAAAATGGACGCTGCTTAGGGTGATTAATCCAGCCCTCTTTCTACGTCTACTCGATCAGTCGTGAGGAAAAAGGGCACTCAATATGAGTTAGAGCGAGGAGGGGCTAAACATACCTCTTCTATGAGAATGGATTCCACCGTGGAGAAAGATAACCAAGATGGATGCCATACCATCTAGGGGGACCATAAAATGGGACCCAGGCGACCCCATCAGAGTGTGTAGTAGGGGGTCTCCAACTAGGTAAATTAGTCAACATCCATTTTTCTTCCCTTTCTTTGGCACGGAAGTCTGAATGCAAAATTTAAAATGGAGGGAACAATTTCCTGGGAGGGACAAACACCTCAGTAGGAAGCCCCAACTAGGGAAGCCTCATAGGATTTACCTGTTGCTATGATGGATCTCTCGACCTCTTCCAATGTGCCTTGTCGCTCCTCCCTCGGCATCAAGGCGCAGTTGAATCATTGCCTTCATCGGCAATCAGAAGACCGGTCTGAGGCTTGGAAACCTGCATCTTAACTTCAGGGTGGAGGCGGACTGCTAGGCTGACTATTCTCACAAAATCACCAGTTGAGAGTTCCCCAGTCCTGTCGCAGTCTCCGCGACTTGAGAGGATCGTCCCTGTGGGGTAGGGCCAAGAGGGAGGCGGGTGTTAGACCGCCAGCCTCTTCGTTGATTGACCAGGTCCTCTGGAAGCAGGGAATAAGAGCTGGTTCCGATACTTGTGTTTTGGCGTCTGGTAGGAGGAACGCACCTCTGCGTGGTTCCTCGGTCTGTACTTTACTCCAAGAGGGCATCGACAGCCATGTTCAACGGAAGGAGGGGATCAGAGTCAGAGCCAGCTCCAATGCTCCGCCTGTGTCCTGAGTTGTGAGCAGAGATGTTGACCTCCTCGTGGCTCTTCCGATTCCCTGAGAGCTGCGCAGGGTGCAGGGATCGAATGTCCAAGATAGGAGCTACACCTCAGGGTAGTTGGCGGCAACTGAGTCAGCGATACCGATTGCCTGAGGTGGAGGGGCAGGGTGATCCAGGTCTTGACGGCAAGGTAGGAGAATGAACTTCCACCGGTTCTGGACTTGTGGATCCTGGGGACGGAGGCTAGGGCGAGTTGAGCGGACTTGACTGGCCGGTACATGATATGCGAGGCAGTGGTTTAGGTATGCTGGTCCTTCATCGTTGAGAGCTTTGTAGGTGCACGCCAGGTGCTTGAAAGTGATTCTCTTCTTTACTGGGAGCCAGTGGAGTGGTCAGAGGCATTGCGTAATGTGGGTGCAGTGGGGGATGTCGAGGGCCAGTCTGGCTGCAGCGTTTTGGACGTTTTGTAGTTTTTTTTAGCTGTTTATGGGTGACACCGGCGTAAAGTGCGTTGTCGTAGTCGAGTCTGCGGGTAATGAGCGTGTGGGTGACCGTCTTTCTGGATTCTGAGGGCATCCATCTCAATGTCTTTCAAAGCAGGCCGAGGTGACTGCATTGATTTGGCAGTTCATTGTGAGCGCTGAGTTCAGTCTGATGCTGAGAGTGCGAGTGTGGTCCGTCGGAGTGGGGTCCCAGAGAGGCTGGCCACCTTGAGTCGTCCCAGGCAGAGTGAGCAGGTCCCAGGATGGGTACTTCGGTCTTGTCTATGGGTTGCCTGCTCTCAGTGCAGGTGTATCAGCAATAGGTGTATACCATATACTGAGACAGCCTCCTACATTGAATTTGTTCATCCGAAGAGCAGTACACAAGAGGGTTTTCAAAAAAGTAAGATGAAGGGGCATGAATCCTCTCAGATCACAAAGTCCCAAGTCCACCAACAGCGCAAGATAAAGTCTTATCAGAGCCTCTCTCTTCTCATCTATCATGAATAGATGTATTGAGTAGACACACAAAAACTGATGATTACAAGGCTTTTAGGATAAAACCTTTTTATTGACATTTTCACTTGCAAGGTATGGAACAAATGACAATAGTAGACATCAATACATGCATTCCACTACCAAATAATCATGTCTGCATGTTTGTTCTGAAAAGTACTTCTGCATAGGTGGAGAATTCATTTCGCCTGATGCCCAAGACATGTTGATTTCTGTCAGGGGTAAGAAGATTGAATATCTTTTTGTCTGACAGACAACTGGATAGTAAATCAAAGTAAACAGGAACAAAGTTGCAGCACGTTCGTTCTCACAGCTAATCAAGAAGGCTTTGCATGGGAAAATGTGCAAGTTGTAGATCATTGCATCAATCCCCTCAGGCTCTTCCCCTCATTTTATTTTCACCTACTGCATGGGTTTGAGCGATCTGGACCTTAATAGGTCAGGACCCGTTGTTTGAGCTGTATTACAGTGCTTGAGCTTCTGCTAGGGGCCCAATTTCGTTTACGAGATAAATGAGAGTGAGACAGTGCAGTACAAAAAATATCTCCTTTGGAAACACATTGTGTGTTCTTTTGAGAGCTGATAATGCGTACATATGGAGTGGAAGTGCATAAACTTGCTGGAGACTGACTAAAGCCTTAATACTTAAAACAACAGAGATGGACTATACAGTAAGAGCGTTGTAGGAAGCTGGCTGTTTATATAGTGTACCAAAAAGAGGTACACTATGTAAAAAGTCTAGATGATCCTCTTTGGCTGACAGGGTTTAAATTAATAAATCCAAATGCTTTCTTTTGTGGTAGTTTGGGCAAGCGGTTTAGGTTTATCAGCAGGTAGTGTTAATGCTTTTATTAAAATGAAACACACTCCAGATGAAACTCTATACTACTTTAGAAAAAATAGCACACACACATATATCCAAACAGCATTCCCCAAGTCGTCTCTCGCACATCAGCCAGGAATGCTTCAGAGGAGGGGAAACGGACCCCGAATCACGTGGTTTGGCAGGTCTTGATTTATTAAAGCCTTGTCAGACGCTATATATATATATATATATAAGGGGCGGGGCGACTTCACGCGACTCCGCCCAGGCGTCGTCCGCATACGTCAGCGTACTCTTACTTCTGGGTGTACGAGTTTTTTTTTTTAACGCTCAGAAGTACGAGTACGCTGACGTCACTTACGCGGACGTCACGTACGCGGACGACGCCTGGGCGGAGTCGCGTGATGTCGCCCCGCCCCTGGCGCGCAAGGATGCTGTGGCAGAAAGTTTCCGGATCCAGTCTCATGCCTGGAGATAATTCTACGTGAAGGAATCTGCGGCTAGAATCGTCTCTCCCAGATACATCATTATCGAACGTAAGCAACTCGTACTTCTGGGTGTTAAAAAAGTACCCAGAAGTACGAGTTACTTACCTTCGATAATGATGTATCTGGTAGAGACGAATCTAGTCGCAGATTCCTTCACGTAGAATTAACCACAGGCATGAGACTGAATTCGGAAACTTTTTGCCACAGCATCCCTTCGCGCCAGGGGCGGTGAGGCGACATCACGCGACTCCGCCCAGGCGTCATCCGCGTACGTGACGTCAGCGAGGTCACATAAACCCCACCCCAACCCGGCGCGCCTGCATCAGTTTTCTTCTGACAAAATTTCTGCACCACAACGCGGAGCCACTAAACAAAAACTGTGGGAGCGTGGGAAAAGTGTGCAAAATAGTATACAAAAAAGAAACCCCTTACAGAGCAGTGCAACACCGCAGTGTCCATAGGCAGGGAGAGAGAGAACAGAGCCGAGCCCTGAGCAGCCACCCTGCCAATAAATAGACAGCAATCCCCCCACCTCACCCCCGGAGACAGGGAACCTGCCTAAAGTCATGACACATGTAGCAGGCCTACAACCACAGCCTGAAAAGAGGAAGGGGAGACAGACCCAACAGGCAGGAACAACCCACCTCCAGCCACCCCAGCCTAGAAGGCATCCACCCCCCAAGAACAAGGGTAAGGCACGACCAGAGTGCCCCAACTCAGAGGCGGTAGAGGGGCCAGGCCCTTAGCAGCAAGAGGAGGGAGGAAGGGAGAGATTGGAGGCAAACCACCCCAAGCTAGAGCAGCCAGAGTAGCAGGACATTGGAGCACTAGAACCCTAACTTCCCAGAACCAAGTAGGGGGTGTAAAACAGCAACCAGAGGGAGCCACCGTCCAGAACAAAGAAGATACTCCCAGAAGACATGGCCTCTCGCCGGGAGGAGAGTACCAAGGGCCAGCCCAGCGGTCCTCGCAGAACAGGGAGAATGGCAGGCCGTGAAGGAATCTGCGGCTAGAATCGTCTCTACCAGATACATCGTTATCGAAGGTAAGTAACTTGTACATCTGATAGAGACTTCTAGCCGCAGATTCCTTCACGTAGAATAGATACCCTAGCTATACCCACAGAGGGCTTGCGAAAGGACCCCCCCCCCAATATGGACAGGACAGAAGGGGCAAAAGGGACCAGATCTGTAGACCAGGGAGGTAACCTCATCCCTACCAGGCAAGGGGACCCTCACAAGTCAAACACCAGCAGCCCCATAAGGGATGTAAGAGGAAGAAGGAAGAGTGGAGGCCCCCACACTCACAACAGAGGAACCAAGGGCAAGGCCGGAGAGGCCGAAGCACCACACTCCACCCCCAGGGCAACAGAGCTTCCCAACGCCAGGACAGGCAGAGGAACAAGAAGAAGCTCAGAGGGTCCAAGGAAACAAAGGAAAGAGGCGAGCCCACCCAGGGGGAAGGCAACATGCCAGCCAGAACGGTAGGTATAACCATAATCGACCAGAAGCATGAAGGACACTGAAGCAGTCCAGGTCCCAGCATAAGAGCAGGAGGGAAAGGAAATGACCGGGCCTACTATTACAAGGGCCGCAAACACAATCTCAAGAAGCAATAGCAACATACAGAAACGCCATGGAGAACAGACATCGAAGGCAACCAGCACTCCCCTGCAGAGCATAGCTATATAACAGCTACCACTATCCCACAAAGGGAACCCTCTTTGGAAGAACTTCCGCAGCAGAGGAGAAAGCAAAGCGTCGCCAGAAAAAACAGCCCCGCGGAAGGCTTGACATCAGCCCAAAGAAAAACAGAAGGCCTAATCTCAGGGTCAAGTCTGTGCAACTATTCTAGCAAAAAACACACACACAGGCAACCAGGGCCATCCAGCAGCCAACAATGCCAAAGTCCCAGCAAAGAGGACTCAATGGCCAGCAAACACAATCTACAGCCAGGGCATCCAAAAGGCCCAAACCCAGCTCAACTCAGCAGTCACTGAGGAGGGGAAGGAGGAGGAGAATAAGGCGGAGTGGAAGGAGGAGGAGGAGAATTAGGAGGAGGAGGAGGAGGAGGGCCGAGCCCCGCCAGGAATCTCTGGATGGCAGAATCAGCCGGAGCATGGAACAACAGGCTGCCATCAAACTGAAGGTCAATGAGCCGCTCCAGAATATTCTCAGGGAACAAGCCGAGGAAGGCATGGCCCAGTCAAACACCTCCGAGATGTCCAGAGCAAAGCGGAGAATAAACACCACTAGCTCCGGGCCATCCAAAGCCCGATGTCGTAAGTCCACCTGAAATGTCTCCTGGGAGGTCACAGATCCCAGAGACTCAGCCGAGTCCCACAAACAAGAGGAGGCTCTCGCCAATACACACAAGGTGTTAAGGGCCCACAGGGCAGCACTGGTTGAGGCGAACATGTTGCGCCCCCAAGAGTCCAGCCAGCGGGCCTTCCAGGGCGGCGGAGTCAACAGTGGCGGCAGGGAGGGGAAAGCGGTCCTCAAAAGTGGACTGGCAGCAGAGGGGTGGAGGGAGAGGCACACCGGGTCACGTGGCGTCAGAAGGTGTCGTGCAGAAGATGTTGAGGCACGGGATCCCCTGAAGCAGGACGTCTCCAAGCTCCCGTCAGGGAAGAAAGGAGCGAACCGTCAAAGGGGAGTAAGATCTCCCTCCCACCAGAGCTCTGGTGGAGAACCTCCAATAGATGGTCCGTCAGAAAATTAGCAATCGGTTCTCCCATGCGCAGAATGCCCACAGCCGTTGACTCCACGTGAGCGAAGGCCGCACCCGCCTCGGCCGTCCCTGAAGCCAAGCGGGACGGGCAAAGGCCAGACCTGAAAGCCAGAAGGTACAGAAGAATGGGGTACCTGCCGCTCCTCCGACGAGCACCTCGGCCTCAGAAAAGGCGGAGAGCCACCCTTCGATAACGACGGTGAAAAAGACACCACACGGCGGCCAGTCTCCGGGGAAGAGGACACCAATATGCAGCCAGCCTCCGGAGAAGAGGGCGTCCAAAGACTAATCCACTGCACAACCTCAGTGTGGAGCAGTGGAGTCTGCACCCTGAGGCAGGACGCCAGCACCATCCGGCACCGAAGGAGAGACTGGAAAGGGCTCCTCCACATCACACCGGAGTGGGGACCGGAGTGGAGCCAGAGCGAAGAGGCCATGGGGCGGCTCTGACTCGACCTCCGTCGAGGCAGCCGCATACGTGGAGGGACAAGAGGGACCGGGGGAGTGATCCGAAGTCCTCTGCCAGCCTTGGCCCAGAACGTTGCGGAGGCGGTCGAATCAACCTCCCACTCGCCCTCCGACGAGGCAGCCGCCCGATGGGAGGAACGAGAAAGGCCTGGTGGGGGACGAGGAGACCCCACCCCACGTTGGCCCAGAGCGGGACGACACTTGTGGCGCTGCCCAAAGCAGACAACGGAGCCTGGACGGCATCAGCTCAGCCTTGGACGAGGCCTTCGTCTGCCCAAAGTGCCGAGTGGGGCTCGGGGATGCGACCAGAGCCCCAGCGACCTCCCGCGACACCACAGGGACTCCCGCGGGAGTTTGCGGCGAGGCAGAGGTGCCGTGGCCTGAAGGAGGGACCCCAAAGGGGCCGCACCCCAACAGAACCACATCCTCTAAGCCTGGATCCGAACCAGTCGGTGCCGGATCCACCTGCGGCGCCGCGGAATGCCCCGCGCGATGCAAGTGATCCGGCGGCACCCCAGGAGGGAAAGGAGGTGGAGACGCCAGTGAGGCCCACAAAGCCGCCGCGTATGTCTCCATCTGGACTCTCAACACCCCCTCACCGGGAAACGGTGGATAGGAGGACGACACGCTGGACCGCATCACCCGTGGAGAGACCACGCCCCCAGAAGGCCGAACACCAGCCTCCGGGGACAAATTGCGACACTTACCCACCTGGGAGCGACGCTCTCGCGACATCAGAGAAGGACGAGGACCACAGCCGTATCTGAAGCAGTCTGCTGAAGCGGATAGAGGGGAGGAGGTCGACCTGGAGAGACGCGCAGACAGAAGTTTCATTTGACGCTCCCGCCGCGACTTCGGCTTCAACTGTTGACACGCCTCACAATCAGTGGTGCAGTGATCCTCCCCCAAACACCACATACAAATGAGATGAAGGTCCGTCGCCGACATAAGACGCCCACACGACATGCAAGTTTTAAAGCCCGAAGGCATTCGCACACTGTTCCACCAGGCAAAAGACAATTAGTGAAGAAAAAAGGGCCCCAAACAGGCCTACAGCAAGACCAGATCCGCGTAGCACGCGGAAAAGGAAAAAAAAACGGAGGTAGGCGTGCCGGGGTTGGGTTTATGTGACCTCGCTGACATCACGTACACGGACGACACCGAGGCGGTGTCGCGTGATGTCGCCCCTCCCCTGGCGCGCAGGGATGCTGTGGCAAAAAGTTTCCGGATCCAGTCTCACGCCTGGGGATAATTCTACGTGATGGAATCTGCGGCTAGTATCCTCCATCAGATCTTCAATCTTAGGTGAGTACTTTTCGAGAAAGTGATTTTACAAGAATTAAAAAATGTATTTTGCAGAGTAACGCTGGTAATGTAATCCTATGGAGAAAAACATATACTGCACGCGGCCACTTGTCAACGACTTACAGCACTGTATTTGGGACTTACGGTAAGTAGGGGCAAAGGTCCAAGGTAACACCAGCAGGTCACCTCGGTCGGCTCTGGGGTGTCTAGTTGCAGAGGTGCTTTTGGGTGTCTGATAGACTGTTTAAGCCACTGGGAAAAGTACCTGTAAGAAAGATGCTGAAAGTGGGGACTGGGGGACCAGTTTTGTTGAACCCAAAAGGTGGGATCAGGTCTTGAGGGTCTCTGTGTCCCAGGGACACTGTCGGTTCACCTATACTCTGGCTAGGGGACTCATACGCAGTGTGACTTTGTCAGGAAGGGTCACGCAGTGAGAAGCTCTCACGATTATCGGTCTCCTGCAAAGGAGGCTGCAGGGGTGGACTAGGGGACCATTACGGCTAAACCCAAAGGGGAGCTCAGCTCTTAATGGACTCATGACCACATTGATACCGTTGGTTCACTTGGACTCGGGCTGTCAGGCTTGGGTGTAGAGGTGATTTGAGGTGGCGGGATGCAGAGGTCAGAGACTCTTGCATCAGTGGTCGACCTGAAGATGGAGACAAAACAGGACGTCTGGGGCACTCTCAGCACTGGCCTCTGCTGTACTGACGTCCATCATCGGCTGGTCAGTCTTTGAGGAGTCTGTGTCCGGATTAAACCACCAACAAGTCTTATCTGCTGCAAGGGGTCCGGTACCCCGGGTATTGGTGCTGGAGGGATCCGGGAGGGTCTAGAGTCTTGTTACTCATTCGGAAAGCGGGGAGGACCTCTGGGAGCATGGAACACCTTCTCCTGGGTGACTGCTACATCGGAGAGTCTGGTGGTCAACAGTTCGGAAAACCGGAGCATGCGCTTCAGTAACTGCATAGTGCAAGGACGTAGATGCTTGCTGTTTGGCAAAGGGCTGGCAGTCCTTCCAGGCTTTTGGAGGTCGCACAGCGGCAGGATGAGTTGTTGCAATTGTAGAGAGCAGCAGACAGGCCAGCAGGGTTAGCATCAAGTCAGTCACAGGTCCTCAGTTCTTGCTGCTGTGGATCTTCTTTGTCCTAGGAGTCAGTCGAATCCGAGTTCCTGGTGTCAGGAGGCCACCTAAATACTCAATTTTGGGGCAATAAGGGGAGTGAAGGGTATTAGCCAATGGACCACTTACCTTTGGGATCTACACACCATATAGGACCACTTCCTGTGGGGAGTGGGCATAACCCTGTCTCAGAGTTTCTAATTCCAGAAAAAGTCAAGACCGGAGAATCTTCCTTTCGTGGGTCACATCAGGCACCCCACCTTAGGGATGTGACTGGCCTGGTAGTGCACCACACCTCCCTGCATATCTAATTTCCTGTCTATCCTGGTGCCAAATGGGTCTCAGGGCAGGGGGTGGCTTCTCCCGAGTCTAGGGGAAGCCAGGGTTGCACATCAAAGGCAGCAGGGACTTTGAAGTTCCTGGCCCTGATATGTTAAATTACTAGCCATCCTGCTGGGGGAGGTGTGAACACCTTCCTCTGGAAAAGGCATTATTTCTGACATCGGGGAGTGTTGACTCTCACCTGCAGGAGGTCATAAACCGGTCTGTGGTGGCAGGCTGGACTACACCACTCAGCCAGCATATTAGAGGATGGCAGGTTTTCGGGGGAGGCACCTTTAAAGTGCTCACTGAATGCACGTCTTAATAAATCCACAACTGGCATCAGTATGGATTTATTAAGACAAGTTGTTTGATACCAAACACCATAGGTTACAGTGAAGCCATCTTGTAACTAGGGACCTTATAATGACCAGTGCCCAGAACAAACTTAGGATGGCTTCCCTGTAAACTTGTAATATCTAGTAATTGAACTAGACAGCACAGGGCCATATCTTCTCGTGCAGATATGTCCACACAAGTAATATGATGTGCCCTGTTGTAGGGGTGACTTACATATATTTCATGCATTCACGCAGGCTACAGTGGCAGTTTGCCTGAGATAGGTAGTGGGTCCCTTAGGATGGCACAATACACGCTGCAGCCCTTAGGGTCCCTCTTTAGTACCCATGCCCTAAGTACCAGGGGTACCATTTACTAAGGACTTACAGGGGTACTAAAGGTCTTGTCCATTGGGAAACAATTGTACAGTCTTCTTGTTTTAGGGAAAGAACACTGGCACTGGGGACCTGATTAGCAGGAATGCTGTGCACTTCAGTCAAAATTACATCAAATACCAGGTAGAAAGTGGGGGTGACCATGTCAACAAGCATTTGCAATGCAATAGGTCTCGCATTTGTGAGAGTTTGAGCTATTGACATTATAAATGACAATGCTTTTAATTATGTGTTTTGAAAACGTGCAAGCGGTGCTTATAGTCCTTGCTTACGAGAAGCACGGCTGGGAGTAACTGCGCCTCTTTTACTGCCAGCCTTGCTTCTATAAGTACAAAGTGCGTATTTACAATCCGTTTGCAAGTTTTCAAAACACGTAAATAAAAGACGTTGGGCCCGATGTAGGTAAATCTAATTTACCACTTCAAAAAAATACCGAATCATACCGATTCGGTATTTAAGAAGTGGTAAATTAGATGGGGGGAAATGTGGGTAATTCTGATTCGGTTAATACCGAATCTGTAAGATTCGGTATTTACTGATTCTGTAAATACCGAATCGGTATCCCCCATTGATTCCTATGGGCCTTGAAGCCCATAGGAATCAATGTGGAATACCGAATCGGTATTTACCGATTCGGTAATTACCTATTCTTGCAAGGGTGCAGGGAGTGTCACTTTGACACCCTCTAGCACCCCAATTACAGGCTTGTGTGCCATGTGGCACACATACATGCCCTATGGGCATGTCTGTGTGTCACATGGCACAGGTGTGCATGCACACCTGGATTCGGTATTTTACCACCCAATTGGATTGGGTGGTAAAATACCGATTCTTAAAGCCCTGTGGCACTCTGACATGTGCCAGCTACATCTGCATTTACAGAATCGGTATTTTACCGAGTCTGTATTTACCGATTCGGTAATTTTACCGAATTGGTAAATACAGAATCGGTAAAATACCGATTCTGTAAATGCATGCCCTACATCTGAAAACCCTAATACCGGTCGGAAACGTCCAAAATCGGCCGTTTCCGACCGGTATTAGGGCTCCTACATCTGGCCCGTTGTCATTTACAATGCCAATAGCTCAAACTCTCGCAAATGCAAGACCTATTGCATTGCAAATGTTTGTTAAGTGGATAATTCAATTGCAGTCCAAAGGTGACGTGATCTAAGATTCGAATTACAGAATTCCCAGAGAAATGAGAGTTTATTTAAGGAGATCAGAGGCGTGATAAAAACTATTAAAAAAACGCACCCAATATTTTGTTTAAGTATTGGGCTTTATGATTTCCTGCTGTTTTTCCAGCCACATGAAAATGTTCCCTTGCCCTAAAATAGTATAAAAACAGTGAGATGTCATCATTTGCTTTTTAATCCGTATTATATCCCAGCCCCCTAAACGAGGTGGGGTGTGCGGCTATAATGGGCAATAAATAATCGCAATCCGCATTTCTATTCCCAATCCAATATTTATACAATGCACAACAGCTCTCACATTGTTTTCGGCCTTGAACTGTGTGTTTCTTTCTCAACTCTTTGCAACACATATAGGTTGAACGGTTGAGTCGACCCTCTACTTCCCCCATACCATCCCAAATCCCCCGGAGATTAATGCAGTTACAACAGGGGCCTTCCAGCGCCTGGAAAAGTCAAAGTGAAGGAAGGAAGCGCCTTCTGGTGTGTTTGTGTGAATCTTGCTCCCGCACACCCTCGGTGCATGCCCTCCCCCCCCAAAAGCCTCTCCGTGCTGGGCGGTAGTTGATGTTCAAGCCCCGCTGCCCCAGCACCGACAGCCAGGTGTACATCGACACAGCAGACTTTAAATAAGCTTGCACGCACATATATTCACACACAGGCGGACACACACAATACACACTCTTACACGGATACTCAACACGTAGACACATATGCAGAGACATGCAGACGGACGAGCCGACACGCACAGGCCCACTCACTCAGACACACACAATGCGCAGACAGACATTCACACATGAAGACACTCGCACAGACACATGTGCACAAAGACACAGGCGCATATACACAGTACATACACACACAAGTATGTGCACACATATATCCGTACGCACAAAAGTGTACACACAAACATACCATTATTCACCGTTCATTCATAGGTGGCTGGAGGGGTGGACGGCACAAACCAAAATAGATGTTCACAGGACTGCAGAGGTGATACCAACACCATTTAGAGTCATGAAAGTTGACATACAATTAATACAATTAATACGTTTCTCATATATTGATATTATTTTTAAATAAACGCGATATGTAATAATATGTCGCATGTATGTGGTGCACAATGTAATTGAACGTACGTTTTTAGTGGATATGGGAGTTTTGTTGTGTTCTTTGTTACTGATTCCATATACAGACATAAAACATAGTTTGAGACACTTTTCACATTTATTCCCACATATGCAAATGCAGTCTATATGTTAAACATCACACAATAAGGAACGCGTTTGTTGCCCCCTCTTGAAAATACATAAACGTCTTGCTTGTATACAATTGCGCTGTAAGTATCTCGGACACCTGTCTCGGGTCTGGTGACACAGTCTTTCTGGCCCATGTCTCTTCTGTCGACAAGGACTCTTGGCTGGAGGTCTCACTGACCCCTGTCCATGGTCCGGTGACATGGTCTCTCAGATTTGTCAGTCTCTCTAGTCCTTATCTCTTGTCTGGTGACAGGGTCTCTGAGGAGTGTGAAACTACCATTCTCCTGTGTCTGGTTCGGTGACACGGTCTCTGCTGTGCGTGAGATTCACTTTAGGCCCTGTCTCTGCTCCGGTGAGACAGTTTCTGAGGCGTGCAAGACTCTCTTTGGCCCCCGTCTCTGGTCTTGTGCTACCGTCTCTGAGGCCTGTCTGCTTCGTCGCCCCCGTTTCTGTTCTGGTGAGACGCTTCTGATGCCTGTCGGTGTCTCTTGACCATCTTTCTCTGTCCTCTGGACACGGTCTCAGAGGCCAACCTGTCTCTGTGGCCTCGGTCTTTGGTCTTCGCGAGTCTTGTCGGTCTGTCTGCCCCTTATCTTGGGTCTGGTGACAAGGTCTCTGAAGCCTGGCGGTCTATGAGGACCGAGATCACTGTCTGGGAAACCCCTGTCTCTGGCTCTGCGCTACCTCTTGTGAGGGACAAAACTTAAAAGAAAATAAAAATATTTTTAAAAGTGTGTACGAGAGACAAAGAAAAGAAAAAAAGAAAGAAAATGTTCTTTCTTTAAGGGGAATATTAAACACTTTAACCAACTGATAGTTGTACAAGAAAGTGGAAATGGCCGAAGAAAGAAGGAAACGGAATGTCTGCTTGTTGTCTCACCAGGGAGAAGGCGCAAGATTATTAATGCCACAGTTATCATAATAATATCAACAATATTAATAATATCACACAAACACAAACCTGCACCCCCCAGACCAACAAGAAACATCAAAGATTTTCAGCATCACATGCCAAAACACAGACTCCAACCCATCTGCCAAGCATTCATTAAACCAGTGGTGCGCGCGCACCACAAAGGAGCGGGGGCGAGGGAGCCTTTCGTCTGTGCCGGGCTGAGGTGCGTGCTAGACACCGACGGGAATGGCTGGAGCAAAGGAGGGACATGCGCCCGCTTATGCCCACTTGAGTGCTGGCTTTAAAAAAAAAATAGCACGAAAAGCCAGTGGGAGCCGCGGAAAGCAAAACCACACGCACAAACGTGTGGTCAGCTTTCTGAAGCCAATACAAGAGGTCTCGCGCTGCACGGGCAATGCTACGCACTGCAACGATAGGCGCGAGACCTAAAAAGGGGCACTTCCCTACAAGTGTTTAGACCAGTCACTTTCAAACTGTGATTTCTGCTGTTCTGCCAATGATCCCGCAATTGTTAACACTGAGGTAAGCTGCCAGAGGCTCACTGCATGTGTCACTCTTTCTGTGAAAAACATTCTGTTCAGAAAGATGGTTCTGCAAAATATACTGCCATTTTTGCAACTTTGTTCAAACATGCCTAATCTCGATTCTGTGGGGGAGCAATGTGGACCCCCCACCCAGTGTCCCAAAGTACTTGTGAATGTGAGTACTCATTAGCTACCTCAATTAGCTACGACTTTTAAGGAGCGCATGAGTATAAGTTTATACATATTGACAGTGCATTTGTCTTCAGTTCTGTATTTTTCCAAACTGTATTGGTACAGAGCTGAGGCTGTTATTATCATGGTAGGCACCTGCTTAGAGTTACACCAGTTATGCTTAGAATGATTAGGCATGTCCCATGAGCCTATTATTGCTAACAGATAAGGCTCTCAATGCTCTATTTAGTCTGCTGTGTGTCCCACAATACATTGCACCTACACAGTGTCAAGTTCTCTCTCTGGTCCTACACTATTATCTGTGCATGTTCCAAGGCTGTCAGTACTGTATAGTACCTCGAAGGCTTCATCACTGTACCATCTCCTCACAACAGCATTGAAGGGGGCACAGAGGGGATCGGAGCCCTGTCTGCTTGAGCCAGGCTCCGCTACTCGATAAAAGAATGCTGTTAGCTGAAGAGGTTCCAAATTGAAGAAATGAAATTGTGAAAATTAAAAATCCAATCCTTTCAAAATGTAAAGCAAGCAATCTCCGAAACTTCAATGATGTCAATAGAGAGGGCATGGATCGATTTAGAGTGGGTGTGTTTATGTCTGTGCTGGGGAGTTTGAGTATATATGGGTGTGTGCCTGCATGGGGCTGTGTGTGTCTACAGTAAGTGATGTATCAGTCTATGCAGGGTGTGTGCACCTCTGTAGTGTAGTTATTTGTCTGTGCAACAGGGTTGTTTGAGTGCTCACTGGGTGTGTTTGTCGCTCCCATTGTGGTAGGGCTGTGTGTATTTGCAGTGAGTATGTCAGTAAGGAAAGACAAAAGGCAAAAACCAATTGGGATGAAAGCAGGCCAGGCGTCTCATGAAAGACATTATCTCCTCCCGCACCCTGAGCAAAGAATTTCTGATCCATTTGTTCTTTACTGCAACACTGAGGTACTCCACCTTAATACTGACTTCAGAATATCGTGCTACCAGAATATTGTATAGAAAATAATGAGGAACAAAATATTGCGAAGGTAATTGGTAAGTAAAGATTTACTATTCTTAACTCCATATTTTGGTCCCCTGTATTTTGCCAGCATGACGTTTCTGTAGTAGATATTCCAACATACAACCAACATGGATGGATGTGAAAATGAGCTGCAGCTTGCTTTTTGGACCAGTATGTCCAAACTAATTTACCTGAAGTCAGTAACTCATGTTCAATTATTGTTAAGATTCAGTGTTTAAGGAGAATATACATTTTTTCAGCAATAAAATCAAGTTGTATATTTTTGCAAAACTTTTATATCACTTGTCAGTGTTATTAAAACAAAAATCCCATTAATGTTTTTGTGTCAGCCCACATAATTGATTTAGGGATAGGTGAGACAAGTTGATTTTCTTACAGGACATTCAGATTTCCATTGCAAGTTTTTCCATGAACAATTAGAGTGTTTACAAATATCCACATCCCTGTTCTGCTAATGCACTTCCTTGCATGCTGAAGGTTTCTTATTGCTATACCTTTTGTTGGATGAGGTTTATTGATCAGTTGTTAGACCACAACCCTCCCAGATTATGAGACAATTTCCACCATATTTTGCTATGCTTCTAGGGGTTTCCTTGGGCTTCAAATATTGGGTGCTCAAAGATGGTCCATGTGTCTAGGCTTTTCTTCTATTCTAGATGCTTGTGGCTGCTGAAATTATCCGAAATCGGGCTACACTCCTTTTAGGCAAAAAGCAGCCTTAACGTCGCTACAGGATATAATGGCAACAATTCAAGGGGTCTTCACAACACTAGAAAGCAAAGTAGATGCAGTCACAACAGAAGTTACACGGACACATGCTGATTTAAATGACCTTGAATCCCAAGTCGCAGTAATGGAGGACATAGTAACTACCCTGCAAACCGAAGCCAAAACACTTAAGGCACGAGTTATGGACCTGAAATAGACTACGCCAGTACTGGAAGCCAAAATGGAAAGATTTGAGGGGCAATCCAGTCAGAATAAAGTCCGCATTTTGGGAGTCCCTGAGCCGGCGAAGGGTTCCTCAATGGACCTATTTGTCGAAGAACTAATCGTAAAACACCTCTAACCTCGAGGCCTCTCCAAGTACTTTTCAGTGGAAAGAGCCCATCGCGTCCCAGGCAGCACCCCCAGACTTTGGATGTGCCCCAAGCCCCAAATATTTAATTAAAGAAACATAGTACTACAGACGGCATGAAGTGCACCGCCACTCAACTGGACAATGCAACTATAACATTATTTTTAAATTTCACTAATTTCGTGGAAAAGTTGCTACGCTCTTTATTCAAAGTCAAAAGAGTCTTATGAGAAAAGGAGGTGAAATATGCAATGACCCTCCTGATCTCTAAAAGCCTGATGGGCCTACAAAAACTGCTGGATCGGTTCAGTCAGTTTTGTAAGACCAGAGGCCTATGTATAAACACAACTAAAACCAAGCTAATGGCTTTGGCCCCATCTTAACGCTTTAGAAATTCCATCAAGTTGGATGACTCCCCTTTAGAATTAGTGGAGGCTTTTGACTATTTGGGTGTACGGGTCAACAACTTGATGAAATGGAATTCTCACTTGTCAAAGATGCTACTCAATCTTAAGCATGTGTTGGGGGCAATAGCAAGGCATCAGCGCCGTTCCCACAGCGGGCCTGTTGCCCCAGTCATCAAGGTATATGAGGGGAAAGCCTTGCCTTCATCCCTGTATGGGGCAGAATTGTGGGGGTTCGAGAACATTGCGTAACTAACGAAATCAGAAAACAAGTTCTACAGGGACCTGGTCTCGCTCCGCCATCGACTCCTTTGGTCCCTCTCCGACACGATTTTGGTAGACACTCAATCAGAGACATAGCAAGGCTGTGCCCTGTTTTATTTTGGGTACGCCTCAGAAGGATCCCCAAACTATGTAACTATGCTTGTGGTTTGACAGCATTGCTTTGCACGGACACAGGCTGCAAGATACCCTGGGTTTCAAATCTTAAGTATTTGATGGGGGAAATTGGGCTAGCAGATGCCTGGGAAAGCCAGTCCCCACCACCCAAGCAGGTAGTCATGAAGGCCTATTGGGAGTGGGTGTCCAACGAAGCAATACGAAATCTGTAGAACGGTTCCCTGGCGGAGAAGTTCCTAGATTCCAAGCCCTCCCTCAAACTAGAACCCTTCCTGGACCTCATTGATTCCCCTAGAGCAGGGGTCTCCAAACCGGTCCTGGAGGGCCGGATCCATGCCAGATTTTTAAAATTACTACATGTATCTCAATGGGGATATCCAAAAAATCTGGAATGGATCCGGCCCTCCAGGACCGGTTTGGAGACCACTGCCCTAGAGACAGGGCTTTGTATTTGAAGTTCAGGTTAGGCACCCTACCTGTGAATGCTTTCACTGCTGGGTGGAAACCTTTGGGAGAGAGGGAAGGAGGTTGCCCTGGCTGTGCTTTCCCCACAGAATCCATATCCCACTTACTCTTCGCCTGTCCAGCATATGGCCAGGCGAGACTGAGATGGTTTGGAACCCGTGTGCTCTAATTTAGGGACAAAACATCATAAGGAGGCATTGCGCCCAGCGTAGTATGTGGGACAGCTAAATATATGGGAAGCGCTTGGCTACTTAGATCTAAGCTCCGCTAGGCGCATCAGTTGCAGACTATGGAGCCCCTGCTATGCCCTCTGTTTTGTTATGGGTATCCTGCGTGATAATTGTCTAAAATCTATGTTTTTAAGGGTTTTTAACTGTTTTTAAAAACAGATTGTCTTTTAAATTCTATTTTTGTATTGTATGTATGACAACTCGCCATTATTTTTTCTATTTATGGAAAAAGGGGATGTATTTCTGTTTTTAAAATGATGTATGAATTTGTACACTTTTATGATACATTCTATCGAATATGGTCATACAACAACAACAACAATGATCTTTACGGGCAAACGTAGTGTAGCCGCAGAAAGGAAAAACGTGGCTCTTTGAGACTCCTAAAGAAGCATGGAACTGGACGGATGGCTGGCATATGGTCAAGGATAAAAAGTAGCGCCCACATCGCCTTGAGTGCGACAGGAGATAGTGGCTTCGCCATTCGACAGAAGAGGAAGCAACAAAGGGTGACTCCCAAACAGCTTAATCATGAACCTTCTTTTGGAGCACCAGAAACTACTTTGTGACATGACAGGAGTGACGAACATAGCTCTTGCACCCCCCCCCCCCATGTTCCGGCCCGAGCCTATCCACCCCTGGGACCAAAGCAGACTCTGCTGAAGTGTGATTCGAAAAAGTGCAGTAACTGATTTACATTATTATGAAGACTGGGAGCGGTGAAATGGCACCTGGAGTTTTCCACATTCCCCTACAATAGTGTACAAGAGTGGGGATACAAGGCACTGTGCAATGTTGGGGGCGGGGCAGTTTCAAAACCACTATGCAGGGAGGGTAAGATGTAACTGGGGTTTGTTATGAAAATTGGATGCAGCCAAAAAGGTTGCCGAAATCCAAACAGAAGTCAGAACGAGTCCCAGAGGGTCAATACCAAAGTGCAAACATGTAGGTGAAGAAAATGGGGAAATGGGGCAAATAAGCTCAACCAAAGACAAAGGTGTAGTGGGTAATAGTGAAGAGCACAAACAAAACATGATTGCAACACCACCACCTAGGACGTTAGGTCTATCTATGTGGAAAATATTATAGCTAGAGGATACAGCAAAAGCCAGAAAAGAGGGTGAGGACACCCTTGTTTCAGTGAGGCAAATAATATTGAATGAGTTGTTGATTAACAAATCATGTAATTTCAAAGCATGTTTGGGGAGCGAGTGGAGATTAAGTAGGCGAAGCATAATATTAGACTCGCTTTGAGGTTTAGGATAGAGAATGGGGTGTTTGCCAAAGGGTTTGAGGAATGGAAAGGTGAACACAAACAGAAAATGGAAGAGTGGAGGATTTGGGTGAGCTGATGTTGGGATTGTGAAGGACCCCACACTGACTGAACGTTAGCCCTAATGAGGAGTATTACCTTTCAATGAATGCTAGTATGTCTTCCTAAGTATGTGGCGAAGCAGGGGAATGCAGGTAGATTTACCAGCAGAGTAACAAGCCCTGGGCCTGACTGAGTCACAGACATGCGTGCCTTTGTTGTATCTTATGTGTCTGGCGTCTTCTCTGACACTCTGCCAGTACAGTAATTTACCAGTCTTGTGACCTTGAGCATAAAGTCTGCATTGGGATGCAAGCCATATTTTCTTGCCTTCATCCAATTGGGTTTGTTTGAATCTTAATTTAGAATTTTACAACTGTTCTAAGTTTTCTACTGTATAGTTTTCTTACAGGTTCTAATTCAGCTACCATTCTGGCTTATTCCCTTTGTAGGTCGAGCCTAGACAGAGCATGCGCTGGTCTGTGAGGCATGCTGTAATGTACACTGTGACTTGAAGCCCCTCTTTTTTTCATTCGCTCCCGTTCGTGCCTTTTATAAATGCATGCTTCCGTTTGGTAGCATGTCTAATTACATCAGCCTTTTTTGTTATAGATCCTCCCTGCAAACAGCCCCACTACATGTGGTCTTCCACTTTCTTTAATCAACGTATATTTGGGCGCACTCCTTTTTTTTCTTCAGGTGATGGCTTGTGTATTAGCATGCTGAATACACAGCACCCACCTTGAACTGTGGCGATGGCTTGTGTATCTTAAGTGTTGTCTTAAAATTTCAAATGCAGTGACTTTGTTTAACTAAATTGTAAGGGTTTGCACTTGAAACAAAATACATAATTCCGACCGCTCTTGTATCCCTTTATGTACATCTTGTTGCTCCTATCGCCGTGCATGACTTCTACCGTTGTACGGGGTGTTGCATTCGCTCCCGCCCCTTCCTGTTGCCTATGTTGCTCACGGACTAGTAGGCAGAGGGGCCAGCGGAAGGAAGGCGCAGCTCTACTTCACTTCCTACGGGCCTTTTCTTGCTTTGTGGAATTTATTTTATTAACTGTGCTACTGCTGGGATTTTGGCTTTTTTATTAAATTGGACAGTCCTCTTGATTTGCAAAGCCAATAGCTCTGTCAATAATGCGAGACCTATTGCATTGCAAATGCTTGTTAATTATGATATTAAGGCGATAACTGCACCTCGGCAGAGGACTCCTTGTACACGTCTCAGACAGTGGTCAAGGAATCAACAGATCCAACATTTGTCTGGAAGAACTGCACTGCATCTTCTTGTGGTTCGTCTATAAACTTTGGTTTGGCTAGCCTCTACCAGCTGGAAACCATGCTTAAGGGATTCAATAGTATACTTGTGTTTCAATGGTCATGATTAGATTCTGCCCGAGCATGCAAGTGGACGCAGTTATTCACTTCAACTCAGTGGTCAAAACAAAAGATAGCCCAGTTGGGAGACTGATTTATATATGCACTGGTAAAAAATGGGTGTCAGGGAAATAGTGCCACCGGATCTCACAGAGGTTCAATGACTGAGAAGTTTTCTAATGGGGATGAGTTCATTGTCACTTTAGGCAGAGTCCCCAATCAGTCACCTTCCCGGGTCACCAGTCCATTCAAATAATTTCCCACAGTTACAAGGTAAGAAGAACAGGTTACTTACCTTTGGTAACGCTTTTCCTGGTAGATACTATATCTGCCTGTGGATTCCTCACCTTGTGAATATCCCCTTGCGTCAGCAACATTTGGAAATTCTTTTTGTAGCTTCGCGCCGACGTTTACTTGGACGTCATAGAGGCACGGCATCGCACGCGACCGCGCTGACGTCACCGACGCCTACAATAGGCCCACGCCGGCGTGATGGCATCAGTTCCGCCCTTTTTTCCGTGCCTTCGAGGCACACGGACGGACCAATGACAGTAAACATATAACCAGTATACGCAGTACACATACCAAGGTAAACACACACACAGTGTGAAGCAAATGCAATAAAACATTTGAAATAAACAAACCCTTGGTAATAAAACAAATACATTACAGAAAACTCCGGTATAGAAGAGTGGACAACGGGGAGGCGGGTGGGTCAGTGAGGAATCCACAGGCAGATATAGTATCTACCAGAAAAAGCGTTACCGAAGGTAAGTAACCTGTTCTTCTGATAGATACATCTGCTGTGTGGATTCCTCACCTTGTGAATAGAGTCCCACAGCAGTCCCCACTCCCGGAGGATGGAGTCCACTCTTCTATACCAGGAAATCCCGAAGGACAAAGCGAGCAAAGTGGCCGTCCCTCCTCACTTCGGAATCCAAGCAGTAATGCTTCGCAAAAGTGTGGAGGGAAGACCAAGTTGCCGCCCTACATATATCGTCCACAGGAACACCTCTAGCCAATGCTGAGGTCGAAGATTTAGCCCTTGTAGAAT
Source organism: Lissotriton vulgaris (assembly GCF_964263255.1). Classification (NCBI taxonomy): domain Eukaryota; kingdom Metazoa; phylum Chordata; class Amphibia; order Caudata; family Salamandridae; genus Lissotriton; species Lissotriton vulgaris. The sequence continues at coordinate 839,060,850 of NC_141687.1, forward strand.
GAGCCCTTATACCCTCTGGTGGTTCCTTACCGGCCAAAGAGTAGCAGATATTTATACAGAGGACGATCCATCTTGACAAAGTTCTTTTATGGACCGCTCTTCCTGTTCTGCATTAAGAAAAAACAATGGTCCAAGACCTAATTCTTTAAAGCCTGATTCAATCAGTGTATATTCATACAGTAAGAAAATTCCTGGGCGTTCCAACTAGATCCGCTCCAAAACAATTATTACACATAGTCAGACAATTCTATATATACAACACTACAACAGTAATGCAGAGTCCAGTATTTAATTTATTGTCTCTACACCAATGAATAATAATCAACACAAATATTTTAACTCTTTGAAGTAAGAAGGTTGCCCAGAAAAAAGGGGGGCGTGCACTAAATAATGCAAAATGCCAAATGATGTCAGAATAAGCTAAACCCAGACATTCAAGGGTAAGTGATGACCCTATAAAAAATTTTATAGGGTCATCACTTACCCTTGGTTGCCCCACCTTTTGTCCTGAGGAAGACTCGCACGGTCCAGGTCTAACTTACCGGCTGACCATAAGTCGAGTCGAAACGTCGACGATAATTTTCCAGCCTAGGATCCACACTTGCCTAAAATGTGCACCAAAATCTGACTCGAATGTCTGGGTTTAGCTTATTCTGACATCATGTGGCATTTAGCATTATTTAGTGGACCAGGTCCTGACACGGCAAACTGCGATACCGTGATTGTAAAAAATCAAATGTGATTTCTTTTAAATTTCTCATTTGGAATTCTTTCCTTTCTTTATTCACCGCACACTCTTTTGATCACTTCTTTGTGCACGCCCCCCTTTTTTCTGGGCAACCTTCTTACTTCAAAGAGTTAAAATATTTGTGTTGATTATTATTCATTGGTGTAGAGACAATAAATTAAATACTGGACTCTGCATTACTGTTGTAGTGTTGTATATATATAATTGTCTAACTATGTGTAAAAATTGTTTTGGAGCGGATCTAGTTGGAACGCCCAGGAATTTTCTTACTGTATGAATATACACTGATTGAATCAGGCTTTAAAGAATTAGGTCTTGGACCATTGTTTTTTCTTAATGCACTATACCCAGGTCCGTACCGTTTTGGGTTGCCCCATTTTCATTAATGGCTTCCTGTTCTGCAGCCAGCAAACCCAATAAAGAGCTGGTCATCCAGTCGACAGTCTTTAGTTCTGTCCAGGTAAAAGGACACCGCCCTCTTGGGGTCCAGACGGTGCAATCTCTCCTCCTCCTTGTAAGGGTGAGGGAGAGGATAAAAGGAAGGGAGGGTAATGGATTGTCCAAGGTGGAAAGGAGTCCCCACCTTAGGGAGAAAAGCAGCCCTGGTCCTAAGAACCAAACGATCAGCATGAATGGTCAAGAAAGGGGGCTTGGAACTAAGAGCTTGAAGCTCACTTACCCTCCTTGCTGAGGTTATTGCAACGAGGAAGACTGTCTTAAGAGTCAAAAGCCTCACAGGACATTTGTGAAGAGGCTCAAAGGGAGCACCCATCAAAAAGGTCAAGACAAGATTTAAGTCCCACTGAGGCACAATAAAAGGAGAAGGAGGGTACTTATTAGTGAGACCCCTCAGAAACCTTAAAACAACAGGAGACTTAAAAAGAGATAGCTGGTCAGGCAAGCAGAGAAAAGCCGACAGCGCTGAAAGACAGCCCTTAACTGTGGCAACAGCAAGCCCTTGCTGCGCCAGAGAGAGAGAGCAAACTGGAGAACATCAGATAAATGGGCTTTCAAAGGGTCAATTGCTTTCTCTCCACACCATGCGACAAATTTTGACCATCTGTAAGAATAGATGGACTTAGTGGAGTCACGCCTGGCTGATAAGATGACATCCACCACATCAGGCGGGAGAGAAAAGGAATTCAGGTTTCCCCGCTCAATCTCCAGGCATGAAGGTGTAATGTCTGGAGGTGAGGGTGTAGAACCTGCCCCTCCATCTGAGAGAGGAGATCTGCCCTGAACGGGAGACGGAGCGGCGGGTGAGAGGAGAAGTGGAGAAGATCCATATACCACACCCTTCTTGGCCAATCCGGGGCGATCAATATGACTCGGGCCCGGTCTTGGCGAAACTTCCTCAGAACCCGAGGAATCAAAGGAATGGGAGGAAACGCGTAAAGGAGTTGATTTCCCCAACTCAACTGAAACGCGTCCCCTAAGGCTCCTTGCATCGGAAACTGGAGACTGCAGAAAGACAGGCAGTGAGCATTCTGGCGAGTGGCGAACAGGTCCACCCGAGGAGTCCCCCACATCCGAAAGATGTCGAGAACTACCTCCGGGTGAAGCCTCCACTCATGGTCGGCAGAGAACTGCCGACTGAGACTGTCTGCACAAATGTTCAGAACTCCGGCCAGATGATTCGTCATCAGACAAATCTGATGGTTCAGGACCACAGATGCAGAGCCTCTCTGCAGAGACACTGCGACCCTACTCCTCCCTGCTTGTTGATGTACCACATCGCGGTCGTGTTGTCCGTCAGGACTTGAACCGACTGACCGGGAAGGGAGGAAGGCCTTGAGTGCCAGAAATATCGCCAGCAATTCTAGAAGGTTGATGTGAAACAACCTCTCCTCTGGAGACCAAAGACCCTTGACCTCCAGATCCCCCAGATGAGCACCCCACCCTAGAGTGGATGCATCCGTTATCACTGAGGCCACCGATGGAGGCAACTGAAAAGGCTTCCCCTGAGACAGGTTGCCTTCCACGCCCCACTAAGACAGATCCGCCGCAGCTTCTCTGGAGATCCTCACTGACTCCCTGAGATCCCCGTTGTGCTGATACCACTGCCTGCGGAGGCACCACTGCAGCGCCCTCATGTGCCAGCGTGCATGGTTGACCAACAGAATGCATGAAGCCATGAGACCGAGCAGACAAAGGACCTTGAGGACTGGAACGACCGCTCCATTGAAAAATAAAGGAATAATTTCCTGTATGTCGTGAATCCTTTGTGGAGGAGGGAATGCACTGTCCAGTACAGCACCTATGAACAGGTTGCGCTGGGAGGGCACCAGGTGAGACTTGGGTACATTTATCGAAAAACCCAACCTGTACAACAACAGGGTTGTCTCCTGCAGATGATGGAGCACTCTCTCTGGCGACTCTGCATTGATCAGCCAGTCGTCCAAATAAGGGAATACAGGAATCCCCGACCTTCTGAGATGCGCCGCCACCACTGCCATCACCTTGGTGAAGACTCGAGGCGCAGTAGTAAGCCCAAACTGAAGAACCGCAAACTGATAGTGCTGCGACCCCACCATAAAACGGAGATACTTCCTGTGCGACTTCAGGATGGGGATGTGAAAGTACGCATCCTGCAAGTCGAGCGACACCATCCAGTCTTCTTCCAGCAGTGCCTGAAGAACCGGAGCAAGGGTGAGCATCTTGAATTTCTCTTGTCTCAGATAAAAATTCAAGTTCCTGAGATCCCGGATTGGACGAAGCCTGCCATCCTTTCTGGGGATCAGAAAATACTGGGAGTAGCATCCCTGAGCCCTTTCCTGCTCTGGGACCACCTCTATCGCACCCTTTCTTAACAGAGTTTGGACTTCCTCCAGCAGGAGTAACAGATGTTCCTCTGAGCAGTATCCCTGGTAATTGGGAGGGAATTCCCGAAAGGGAAGGGCATACCCATTTTCTACGAGATTGAGAACCCAAAGATCTGATGTAACCAATTCCCAATCCCGTAGAAAGTGGGTAAGCCGACCCCCCAACGGAACCCACATGATCCTGAATGGCGGATCTAGGGCTGCTTTTCTGTGGTTGGGGGGTTAGAGGAGGTTGAGGCGGAAGAGGCTTGACGCCCTCAAGGACGTGACCTTTGTTTTCCCCTGTATGACCTATACAAGGTATTTTGCTGCTGCTGCTGCTGCTGCTGTTGTTGCTGCTGTTGACCTTGTCTATAAGTACGAAAGGAAGAGCGTCCAAAACCACTAAACTTTCTGGCCGTTGAACCCCTTACTTGAAGGCCAAGAGATCTAGCAGTAGCCCTGCTATCCTTAAATCTCTCTAAGGCCGCATCTGCCTTCTTGCCAAAGAGTCCTTCACTGCCAAAAGGCAGATCTAGCAACGCTGACTGCACATCAGCAGAAAAATCTGAGGATTTAAGCCAAGCTGAACGTCTTGTGGCAACGGCAGTGCCCATGATCCTTGCAACAGAATCTGCAGTATCTAGACCGCTCTGGATAACTTGACGAGCTGCCGCCTGAGTATCAGATAAAACTTCCTCAAAGTCACCTCTGCAGTCTTCTGGAACCCTTGGACTCATTAAACGCATTGAGTCCATAAGAGCGTGCACATACCTCCCCATAAGACAAGTGGCATTCGTTGATTTTAACGCCATACTTGCAGAGGAAAAAGTTTTCTTGGCTACCTGATCCTGCTTTTTAGCTTCCTTGTCACCAGGTACTTGGGGAAAAGCACCCACTGACTTTTTTGAGCACGCAGCTTGAATCACCAGACTTTCAGGAGAAGGGTGAGATGATAAAAAACAGGGTCTTCAGGAGCCACTCTATATCTCCTAGCCACACTTTTTGAGACAGCAGGAGCAGAAAGAGGCTTTTTCCACACCTCCATAATGGGTTCTGTTAACGCCTCATTAAATGGGAGCAATGGTTCCACAGCCGAGCTTGGTGAATGGAGAACCTCTGTAAGCAGATTTGATTTAAACTCAACAGTAGGTAATGTCAAGCTTAAAAGTCCTGCTGCCTTTCTCATTACCACGTGATATGGCTGAACATCCTTAGAGGGTGCATCCGGACCTGAAGGCAACACCCACTCTGGGGAAAAATCAAGACCACTAGCATCAGCTAGCTCCTCGAAATAATTCTCATCCAGCTCACCTTCCGCCAAGTCTGAATGAGACTCATAATACCTCTGTTCTTCCAGGAGACGTTGAGCTTCTCTCCTAGATCTCTGCTTAACACGGATTGCAGCAGGATCCACTGTCGACTCTGATGGCGCCGGAGCTGACGTCGGTACCGAATCCGAAGGCTTAGAAGGCTGCTCCAAAGACTTGCTTGGAGCGGGCGACGCCGGAGTCTACTTCGGCCGAGCCAGCGTCGACATCGGCGTCGACCTCGGTGGAGCTAGGTACTGCCACAGCGGAGTCGGGGACGGCATATACAGCATGAAAGGTGCCGGGTCATAGGAGTGAGGCACACCCAAATTAAATGCCATTGGACCCGTTGGACCCGAAGGTGCACCAGAGGTGAACCATGACCTTGAGAACACCCCATACATAGCGTTGAGGAACGCTGAAGTATCCTGACCTGGAGCTGGAAAAGGTCGATGATCTCGAGGCAAATTCGAATCTGGTTCATTAACAGGAGCCGATTCCTCTTCCTCAATCGGAACTTCACCGACCTCTTCTTGAGACGGAGACGGTGTCGGAGTCAGATTGGAAACCGGAGACTGAACTTGCGACTCCGAAGGCGAGGCCTCGCCCTCGCACTCACGATCCGAAACCCCATGTGGTGGGATCACCTTCGATTTAACCTTCTTGGGTGACCTCGACCTAGAGTCCGACTTCTCACCCGAATGACGTTGAGATCTTGACCTCGACCTCGGCTGTCTCGAGCGGGATTTTGAAGACCTCTTTCCTTTATCGGCCCTCAGTTTTGCCACAAGAAGCTTGGTCTCCCTTTCTCGCAGGGCCTTAGGGTTCATCTTTTGACACGACGAGCAACCATCTACGTCGTGGTCGGAGCTCAAACACCAAATACAGTCCTGGTGTGGGTCCGTAACAGTCATCATCTTCCCACACTCCCCGCAGGGTTTTAAACCAGTCTTCTTTGCCGACATTATAAGGAGACAAAGAGGCAAGAGTGTAAAGAAACGAAGAAAAAACAGTAACAGAGTTACCAAAAGCTACTGAGTATCCCGAAACCGTTAGCGTCGACGACGCGGAAAAAAGGGAACTGATGTCATCACGCCGGCGTGGGCCTATTGTAGGTGTCAGTGACGTCAGCGGGGTCGCGTGCGATGCCGTGCCTCTATGACGTCCAAGTCCACGTCGGCGCGAAGCTACAAAACGAATTTCCGAATGTTGCTGACGCAAGGGGATATTCACAAGGTGAGGAATCCACATGGCAGATGTATCTATCAGAAGGCGATTCCTTTAAGATATAGCAGATGTGGCTGAGAATGACACCTCAAGAAATGCTAGTCGCTGTGAGTAATATGGAGGTTGTCAGAAAGCATAAAGTAATTGACGAGCCTGTCTGTCAATGTGAATTTGACATGTAATAGGAGGTGGTGGTTTATGATCGTAGTTCATTTAGCCCTCTGCTAAAACCTGTGTGATGTAGCCATATCTACACATACACCAACATTTGGTTCCTAGGAGGTGTACTTTTTGAAACATGAGAACATCTGTGGCATATTGTTTGGCTGTTTTAAGAACTGCTACCCTCTTTACTTCGCTGAGTTGCGGTTTACATTCTTTACATTCCATGCAAAGCATTGTTGATGCTTATATAACGAGTACATTAGAAGTCAACATGTGAATATACAAAATTAAACTTGGAGTTAGCCCATACCATACTCACATCCTTAAAGCATCTGTCAACAAAATGTGAACACTTGGTCCAGTGTGTGGAGGCATGCCCAATCAAGGTGATGAACCTACTTTTCTTAAACTAATACTCTTCAGCTGCGTGACTGATAACAAAGAGTGACTAAGGACTTGTAAATTGTTCTTCAAACTCAATTGTTGATTGCCCTTGTACTACTAAAAGTTTTATTGATGTAAATCTGCTACTCCTATCCCGCTCCCCTCTTCAGCTTTCCCACAGTGACAGTATGTGAAAAATCAATAATTAAATCTTGTTTCTGCTTAGGCACCTCTCTTCTCTCCCTGCTCCCCCATCAAGCCAGTTAAGTTTCAGCCACCGAGGTCTCTCTACTTGAGTCGATATTGTCGCTGACGCTTTGTCATCGATCTGCTTGTCTTGATCTGATGTCCAGGGGTCAAATTCAAGTCAGACTTATCTGAACTGCCCAACATGAGGCTTCCAAGTTTCTTTTATATGTTGTGAGGAGCAGTTTCTTATGTGGCAGCTAAGGCGCTGTTCTTTTGGCTATCTGTTTGCATCGTTGGATTGAACACCTGGCAGGGAGAAAGTTCAGCGAGCGTCGAATAGTATCTCAACTCCACCCATTCCCAGGCAGCCTCAGGGGTTTTGAAGAAGGTGGATGACCAGAATATCACCTTCAGTTTGACAAGATACATAACCATACATTATATGTGGGTTGCTAGCAGTTGCTTTTTCACCTCTTCAAATGATTGTCACTGCCACTGTACATGTCTTGTATAGTCTAGTAATATCATGATTCAGCCTGCCTCATCCCAGATCTGGCCATTTTTCCTTTCCACCTTTATTATTTTATGCCTGGTCTTTATAATTAAAGAGGTGGGAAATTATGGGGTGGTTGGTGTCCCCAGTGGAGGTTTTTGAGTGAGTGCACTCAACCACTAAACAGACTGACAGTCTGTTTTTGAGAACGAAGCTGCTCGGCCATAACTGTAGGAAATGTTATAGATGGGCTCCCTAGATATTCTCTGGTAAACCAACAAAACACAGGTTGTTTTACCAAGGCCGTCTTCCACATCGTCAGCCTGTTCTTTCTAAGACTTTGATGGTCGCTGAGATTGTTGACAGTTTCTTGAAGTGCTATGTTAGAATTGTCTAGTTGAGATATTCTCTCTTTGGCACCAGTAATCCTATTAAGCATATTTTGCAGTTCAGTTGTAGCAGAACAATATCCAGGCCCACTTTGAAGTTTTGGCCTCAAGGGTTCCTTGTGAGCCCGGAATGGCTTGTAAGAAACCAATTGACTGAGCATAACTCTGAACTGTGCCCTCTTCGGGGCCATGGCATGCTTTTCTTCGCCATGGTTATGAACAAGTCAGCAGGAGGGCTTACTTTAGGTCCATTTGGATTCCAGTTTCAGAGTGTATGCCAACCTTGAGAATTGATTCCGTCAATAGTGTAGTTTTCTGTGTACAACAAGTATTCTCAACCCACCGGCCCTCATGATTACTTTTGTCTGAGGCAGCATGATCAGACGGGTCAGGTAGCTACAGTATGATCTGGAGGTATAGGTCAATGAATTTCCTTGGTGGGTGGTGGTTGGAGGTGAAGGAGATACAGATATGTGCCTGCAGTTGTGGATTCCAGTCTCTAACTATAACCAATTTGTATCAAGCAGGTCCTAGTGTACCCCTATAGATTAATGTGCAGGGGGAGCCCCATTTCACCCACCCCCGCAGAGCACTTTTGCCCCTTTTCCATGGTGTGGAGTCATGTGGACCACATCATCCCAGTTTTTATTCGATCCTCTCCTGTCTCCACCAACCAGAGGGTTTTGAGATCTGTCAAAGCTCAGTCCTTTTGTGATAGAGCTATGCTTTGTATCCAGTCTTTCTAGTTAATCATTGGTGTAAGGTAGCTGCAGTGACAAAAGTTTCACTTAATCATAACAAGACATGTGTAAGTCTGTGATCCCTTGCATTCACGGTTTCATCCCCAATTTAATGTTTAAGTTATCAATGTTTATTTATTGTTGGCAATTTCACAGTTCCAGTTATTTTGGGATGGCCTTGTTCAATAAAAACAATCCCTAGGACAGGGTAGGCCGATGTCTGGGTCTTTCAGATCAGATCTTCAACATAGGCGATGGTTGGCACCACCCTCCGGCTGGAGCCCAGCAGCCTAGCCCTACCCCCAAGGACAAGAGGCTGACTTTAGTGCCAGCCATACAGTAAAGGACCGAGTAGAGGGCCCTACTGGCTCAGCAGTGCAGCCCCATCAATGAGCTATGTCAGGCAGGAGAGTCCCAGCAGTAAACACTGTCTTCTCAGGGGATGGAGATTGGAAAAGGTGCAGCAGAAGAGTGAGCTACTTGTGATACTATGAAGCTGCCTCTGTGGAGCTGCACATGGCATCCTCCATGTTCACGATTCAGGGGGGCAGTCATCCTCTTCACTCTTTCTGTAGCCTCCTCTCTTGGTCAATGAGCCATGGGTCTGCATCCTCAGGCCGGCTGTGTTGACCATCTGCAGTCATGGGAGGGATCACCATCCATAAATACACCTCTGGTAAAAAAAAAGCATCAGACATTGGGATATGGCATGATTAATTTCATGGGTGGATTTTGTAGGCTCAGAGTAGGAGTAAGTTGCATTCATTATTTTTGCTGGAAAACCACATCTCACAATTATGGTTCTTGGAGGGGAACTTGAGGACTTAAAGGACCTCAAAGGGAAGGGAACTACAACTAAGCCCAAACAGAAGTCACTGAGACCAAGTGGCACTTAGACAAGACCCACATAGTCACTCTCTAGAGAGCACAATAGAGCACATATTGGTCACATTAACAATACTTTGACTGGATCCCAAGGGAAATCAGCCCCCCTCGTCTTTAGCTTTCGTCCAACCTTGGCCTAGCTCATTGTCTATTATTGATCGTAGCAAATTCAATGAAAAAAAAGAAGGAACATAATTGAAACTGATGAAAAGTCCCTCTATGGAGAAGAAAAAGGCTGATCAGTTCTATGAATGTAAATGTAAATGTATTGCGACTTATATAGCACACGTATCACCCGAAGGCATCAAGGCGCTTTGAGGAACATTATCATCAAAAAATGCACCTACGGAAGATGGCGGTCGCAGCCTTGTAGAGCTCCCGTCGGCCCGGACTTAATCCGTTCATTTATCCTGGCCCCCGAGCCCGCTGTTGATACCCAGTGACTGGCACTGATCTGGTGAAGTCCCCTGCCTGCTCCGGTGTATCGATCCTGCGTTTTTCTCTCTCCTGTGATCAAAGAGAGGCGACGGCGACGTGCGGCCTAGTGACCGGCTGGAGACCGGGGTCCTCGAGTTTCGAGAAGCCCGGTGGCGGTCGCGGACTGGCGGGTGGTGGTGGCATCCACTGCGCCGCTCTTGGCTCAGCTCTACTGCTACGGTCGCCCACGGATCACAGCGACGCCACTCATTCCTGCGCCTTGGGCGAACACTTTTCTCTTTTGTGATCAAGAAGAGGCGACGTGAGGCCTCGTGACCGGCTGGAGACCGGGGTCCTCGAGTTTCGGGACGCCCGGTGGCGGTTGCGGGCTCGCGGGTGGTGGTAGCACCCACTGCACCGCTCTTGGCTCAGCTCTACAGCTACGGTTGCCCACAGATCACAGCGACGCAACTCATTCCTGCGCCTTGGATGGACGCTCGTGGCGACGAGGCGTGGTGGAGGCCTGTCCCGCCTTGGTGAAGCCGGGACCTCGATTTTCGCGACCTCGGGCCTGTGCCGGCCTGCCCACTTCCTTCTTGGGGACTCCAATATCGACGTTCCATCCCGGGGCCTGGGGCCTCCAGCGCTCGTGGCAGTACCCAGGGGTTCCTGAACCTTGTCGGGAGTGGTGCCCGCCCTGCCCAGTGTGCGGTCCCGGCGAGCCCGCGATCGGCCATGACCGGGGCTGGAGGAGGCGGCCCGCCTAAACATGGCCCTATCGATAAATTCACAGGGCCTAGTGGTGGCTCTGGGGCGGCTGGTGGCGGCGGTGGCCCTGGGCCGGACAATGCAGCGATCCTGGCGGCCATCACCCAATCCCGGGACATGCTTGATGCAAAAATTGGGGCGGTAGGAGCGGATGTTACGCTGCTGCGCCAGGACCTCCGCAACGCGGTGGAGCGGATCACCGGGGACGAATCCCGCATCACGGTGACCGAAACGGACATTGGCGCCCTGAAGAAGAGGTTGGCAGAGGTGGAGGGTGTCCAGAAGACGCTGGCGGCCCGAGTGGAGGACGCCGAAGGGCGCGCACGGAGGAACAACCTCCGCTTCATTGGCTTTCCGGAGCGGTGCGAGAAGGACGACATGGAGCGGTTCTTGACCCAGTGGCTGGAGAGCTGGCTCCCAGAAGGGACACTGTCCACGTGCTTTGTTATTGAGAGGGCGCACAGGGCCCTGACCCAGCGGCCACCGGAGGGTGAGCGTCCTAGGCCAGTCATCGCCCGGCTGCTGAACTATCATGACCGCGATGTCATCCTGCGGGAGGCGAGGAACAAAGGCTCGCTCACCTTTGAGAATCATACCATCATGATCTTTCCTGACTACATGAAGATGGTGCAGCAGCAGAGACAATCCTTCGTGGCCGCCAAGGCCAAGCTGAGGGGCCTGAAGCTCCAATACTCTCTCCTGTATCCAGCCCGCCTGCGAGTGGTGTACCAGTCCCGGACGCATTTCTTTGATTCACCCGAGGAGGTATTCCGCTGGACCGACGAGGCGGTGCGACTCAGACCGCATGCCCAGCCGGGGCTGGACCCAGGCAGGTCCCAGGGATCGTCGCCGGAGCGGACGAATCGCCCGAACAGAAAGGGTCGCCACCGGAGGTCCCGCTCTAGGAAGAGGTCGGCCTCCGCCAGTGCATCGCAGACGGATGGTGCAAGGGACTCGGAGCACTCTGATACCGGCAGCTGAACATTGCTGGAACTGGACCTTATTTGCCGAGTACTGAGTTGCCCTACATTGGCTGGTGAGACTGTTCTATTATGACTTCCTTATGCCAGTCAGTTCCCATTTGAGGACTCCTGTTACTTTTAACGGGAACGCAGTGGGGCTCGGGGGGCGCCTTTTGTGGGCCTCAGACCCTCACGGTTGTGAGTGTTGTGGGGGGGGTGGTGAGTGTGTCTTGGTTGGGATGTTGGGATCCATTGGTATGGCGGGCCCTGGGTTCTCTGTTCTGGACCCAGGTCTCTCCATGCCGCGACAGATACTTCAATGTTCTCTGAGGTATTGGGGTGGGGGGAGCGGGGTGAGGGGGGAGGTTCTTCTGTTGCTGATGTTTGGGGGGGTCTGGGTCTTGGGGGGGTTGCTGAGTGTTCGGGTTGGGAGGGTGGGACCACACGTGTATATGGCTCTTGATTCTGTTGCTTTGTGGGGTGCGCCAGGGTGGGGCGGAGGGCTGGATACTGGACACTGTGTTGATAATGGCTGATAATACGACTATGTCTCCTCAAAAGACCCTGCGTGTTGTGACGTGGAATGTGAGGGGTATTCTGGATAAAGTCAAGCGTGGGGCTGTGCTGCGTTGTGGGAAGAGAGAGATGGTAGATGTGCTGCTGCTTCAAGAGACCCACATGCTGGGCTCCGAGGCCCTTAGCCTCCAGAGGTTCGGATTTCAGCAAGTGTACCATGCGGGCTTCACGAGGGGCTCGCGGGGGGTGGCTATCTTGGTACACCGCAGGGTGGCTTATGTACATGAAAAGCAATGGATTGATCCTCAGGGCCGGTATATTTTCATCAAGGGCCTGTTGGGTACCGAACAAGTGGTTTTTGGTAGCGTATACACTAACGTAACAGCCTCGGTCCGTGTGGCCGGTGCTACCTCTGGGCGCTTCCGTATAGGTCGCGGTACTCGGCAGGGTTGCCCGCTGTCCCCGTACCCGTTTGCCCTCGCCATGGAACCCCTGGAGTCGCGGATACGAGCAGATGCCCGGTTGCGTGGCTTCGTCTGGAATGAGGACCTGGTGGATAGGATTGCACTGTATGCGGATGACGTCCTCCTCTTCCTTACTGATCTACGGCAATCGGGTCCCCGGGTTCTGGAGATCATGCGGGCGTTTGGCGAGGTCTCGGGTCTGCATCTTAACCTTAATAAATCGACCCTGTGGGTGCTGGGTGGCGGAGTGGTTGCCGACCCCTGGGCTGCTGAGTTGCGAGTGGTGACGGATGGCCTAAAATATCTGGGCGTTTTCCTCTCGGAGTCGCGGGCCGTGGCCTGGGCGCGTGGAGTCTTGCCGGTGTGGGAACGGGTCCAGGCTGATGTCAAGACTTGGTCCAGAATGCCGCTCACTATCTTTGGGAGATCGGCCATCTTCAAGATGGTGGCGCTTCCGCGGCTCCTATACCAACTCCAGAATTTCCCACACCCCATTGGCCTGGAGTGGTTCCGTCAGGTTAATTCAGTGTTGGGCCGCTTCCTGTGGGATGGCGGTGCGGCCAGAGTGGCTTTGAAGACGTGCTTTCTGTCCACATACTGTGGTGGCCTGGCCACCTCGGACCTCCTCTCCTACTACCAAGCTTCCCAACTACTTGTCCTTAATGAATGGTGGTATAGTGATAGGGGTGATCCGGCTTATGCCCTGGAACGATTGCTCATGGGTGATCGCACGCTCCACACCATCCTTTATTCAGCTCGCCTACGCCGTGGGTTGCCATCGGTCACCAGAGTGGTCTTTGCGGTGTGGCGACAGTCACTACGCCGCATGGGATGGTGGGGCAAATTGACGGCTGAGACGCCGCTTTGGCATAATGGTCTGCTCCCGGAGCTGGCGGCCCTGACCGGGTTTGAGGGTTGGGAAGCCATTGGGGTTACACAACTGGGCCAGGTCATGTCCGGCACCACCCTCAAATCCTTCGAGGAGCTCCGCACAGAGTTCCAAATGCCTCAGTCCCAGTTCTTCCGCTACCTCCAGCTGCGGCATGCCCTCACCCCGAGCATCGCCGGCCTCGACTCCTTGCCGGAGTTTAGCCCAGTCGAGGCTAAAGTGTTTATGGGGGACCTGGGGGACAGGAAGGTCTCTAAGATTTACCAGACACTTGTTATCCATTGCTCCTCCACCCTACACTCCCTTCGGGAGGCGTGGGAAGTGGACGTGGGCCCCCTTGATGAGGACGATTGGAGGGAGGCGCTGGAATCTTCACGCGGAACCGCCATTGCAGTCCGGCTCCGGCTAATTCAATTTAAATACTTGCACCGCGCTTATTATACGCGTGAACGATTGTGTAAGGCTGGTTTGATTGCATCCCCGGAATGCCTGCGCTGTGGGGCGGTGCCTGGCTCCTTGATGCACACGGTGTGGTCGTGTGGCCGGCTGACTGGGTTCTGGAGGGGTGTGTGGAGTTGCCTGGCTGAGGTCCTGGGCTGGGACCTTCCTCGTACCCACCGGCTGGGCCTACTGCATATTATGGAAGGGATTGGGGGCAACATATATAAGCGCCACCTGTTGCTCTTGGGGCTGGTCGTGGCTAAGCGGGACCTGGCCCGGGCATGGAAGTCAGTGAGGGCTCCCCCCCTGTCTGCATGGAAGGCTGGGCTGGATTATTTTATGGGTCTGGAGAGGCCGATCTTTGAAGCGAGGGGCTGCCCGCGCAAACACTACAAAATCTGGAAGCGTTGGGCCGACTACCCTGGTCTGTCCTTGGACCCCCCGGCGGAGCAGGAGGAGGACATTTGATCACAGTGACAATTTTGGCCTGAAGCGGCAATGGTAGGGGGGTTTGGGGGGGGTGTTCAGAGCGGGGGGGTAGAGTTGTGGGTTAGGGTAGGTTGCTGGGGAGTTTCTATACTGAGCCTATTTTGAGTCTGCTCTATCATTTGCTGCCTATGTAATTGCTATATTGCTATTGTTGTGGTGATCTTTGTGTGTGGAGATGCCACATTCTTGATGCTCATTTGCTCAATAAAATTGGTTGTGAAAAAAAAAAATGCACCTACCATTGTTAAACATAAGGCTTGTGATATCTTGAGGAATAAATATTTGTTCTGGTTGAAAGAAAATGTGGGCCATAAACATGTTTGACCCCTGAACCTAAAGTTTGTTACAAGGCTAACAAGAGCACACTGCAGCCAGTTGACAAACTGCATAAATGTTTGACGGTGGCCACAACAACTCAGCAGACATCTTGAGAAGAAGCAGTCTGTAGCGTTCTCCCCAGCCCAGTAGCATGCAAATAACCACGCCACACACTGAGCTCTGTAGTGCATGTCTTTATTTGTCAGAGTCCCACTTTTAACTGAACGTACTGCATCACAAATTTTATTAACCACACCCAGCCACACTCATCAGATTACGCAATTCTTGTAAGGAGCCTCTTGAGGACCACTAGAGTCTTCATGCACATAAACACAGGACACAACATCTCCCCCCTTTGTTAAATAAATAGCACAAACTATCATGGCTTTTGGTTTTCTAAAAACGGTGAGCAACGCTTGATGATCTATGACAAGGGTGAAATGATTTGCGTACAGAAACAAATGCAAGTGTTCACACACATACTACAGCTAAGCTTTCTTTCTCCGGTTGAGAACAAGCATGTTCAGTATGAGATAGACTTCGGTTCGCTTAGGACACAGTGTTATGTTATGTTACTGTCCATTTCTAAAGAGCACGTTTACCAGACGGTCTCTTGGCGCTAGGCAGCTGATCGGCCTTCCTCCCCACTGACTGGTAAGCCTGTCTGAAAAGCCATGTCTTCAGGAATTTCCTAAATCTGATAAGATCAGAAGTGGACCTAAGTTTCATACTCGAGGGGCGATAACGGCGCATCTACGCCCTCCGATCCTTTGTTTTTTTACATGAGTGGATCACCAGAAAGTGAAGGTGGCTAGATCTTAGTGCTCTAGAACGGCAGTATTTTATGATCTGAGATTTCACAAATACGGGGTAATTCAAATAGAGGGCATTAAAAAACATACAACATGCTTTAAACATTGTTCTCTGTGCGACTGGCAGCCAATGAAGGTCCATGATCACTTAGGAGATGTTGCTGTTTGACCTTGTGGGATTGGCTAAAGTGCTCTGGAACTTTAGGATGTCTATTTTCTCATCTCTTTGTGGTGAACTTAGTTTCGCTTTCATTTTGTAAACCGTTACCAAATGGTTTTCCTTCCAGCAGCCTTTTTCATATTTGCCCGATAGCAGGACATTTAAATGTATGTGGAAAAGAGAATATACAGCGAAAACTTTTTCTTCAAAGATTTCACTCGGTAGGCCTCTGCTTTGTGTCAGCTCAATGCTGATTCGTTTTGGCTTGTTCCAGCCTCCATATCAGCAGCTTGTCAATCAGCACGTTCCTCCGCTCTTGAAGCCATGAACACTTTCTCCAAACTGAGTGTTTCTCTCAGCATGCTTCGTCAAAAAGCATCAGAGAGGCAACCATCAATAACTCTAAGACGAATGGTTTCTTCATTGAATTATTTTGAATTTGCAGAGCTCTATAAGCATACCACATCTCTCAACAAACTCATCCATCGTCTCACCAAGTTGCTGTCTTTCTTGGTTGAAAATGTATCTTTTATAGTCATTAAGCATTGGATTGAATTTGGTGTCCAACGTCTTCTTGATCTGATGTTAAGATATTTCACCAGCTTGTGATATTTTATTTAATCACCTCTTTTACTCCCTCACCTGCAAGGTTCTTTAAGTATTTGATGATCTTGTTGTCATCGGTTTCATCTAGCGTGTCTTAATTATCAAATGTTCCAATCCATACAGTCCATCTGGTATCAAATGGAAGCAGCACTTTCAGGAAAATGGCGGCGTCAATGCCAGTTGTGAGTAGGGCCCTCTCCAGCACGGTCTGCTGCCCGCTTGGACTGGCTCCATTCACTTCCAAGTCCTAGCTGCATGCTTGCATCAGTGTTGTCACAGCCAATCTGATGTTGCATGGCCTCTTTCATCTTTGGCGGTGAGAAGCTGTGTAGTCAAACTTCTGCATCATACCTGGTTTTCACTGCCTTTAGCATTTCTTGGTGCCTGGATGCTGCTGCTGTTGGTGGGCTTGTGCACCTGGCTATTGCAGCCTTCTATACCTCTCTGTACCTGGTTGTCGCTATCTTTAGCAATATCGTACTCTATGTATGCTGATTCTCTGTTTTATGTTGAGGCACAGTCCCTCTTCTTTCTTCCTTACCAGCAGGTTCCGGCTCAACTGTGACTGAAATTTCCATGGGAACTTCATCTTCTTCAAAAGCCTTGTACTGGCTGGAGTGGTGCTTTGACTCCAGATATACCAACTGCCACTGTTTCATTTCGACTGAGGTGTACGTGTCATGCACGAGCAGTTTGCTGGACCTGGGCAAACTCTCAGGGAGAGCACTCTAGTTTCTTAGGGTTACAGATCCTCTACTTCAACGACAGATGTAATGTCCTCCCCAGCCCAGTAGCATGCAAATGACCACGCCACACACGGAGCTCTGTAGCGCACATCTTTATTCTTCAGACTGCAACTGTTAACTGAACGCACTGCATTGCAAACTTTATTAACCACATCCAGCCACACGTACGTAATAGTGTAAGGAGTCTGTCGAGGGCCACTAGAGTCTTCATGCACATAATTACAGGACACCACACCGCCTATAAATTATTCCTCCAATAAGTCTTTATGTGACTGGTTTCCAGCAAAACTTAATGCTGCTACTGGTGACACTCCTGAAGGAGTGAGGATGGGGACCTCGATGGAAATGGACATATGAATATGTAAATTATTTTCTTGTCTGAATTATCTGTCTCCCTCCAACCCCAAATGCTTCCTTTGCACCATATTTCTTCCTTCGCACCACGTTTCCTACATATATAACTACACAAGCAGACAATGATTTAATTCGGTTCTCAACACAAACCAATTTTAGCCTTTTTTATTCATATTTTTGTTATTGACTTCTCTTCTATATGAAAGATTCTGTTATTGGTTTGTACTGTGCGCTAAAGGCCAAAGGCAGTTATTGTTAACCAAAAATCTATATTTAACTATTGACTGCCCAAGCACCTGCATGAAAGGGCAACCCATCCAATCAGCACCTCTACCCCGCTTTCTACCATGTGCTTCAATAGCCCACTTCAGCAGTTCATGTACACCTTCGGCAACCAATGGCCTGCTCTAATCCTTTTTAGTAGCTATTGCTCCTGTTTCCCTTTAGCTCTCGACTATTTCAGATCTACTTTTTCCTAATTCAGCCCATCTTCAAGGCTTTTTCATTAATTTTCCCCTTCAGTTCACCACTCTCTTTCCACACTAACATTTTAATCCTCTTGTCCGTTGCACTTTATTTAGCAGTTTCCTCTTTCTTCTTTCAAAACTCCCTCGCCACATTCGGGTTCTGCGCTCTCCTCCCCTTGGTTTCCTCTTTGGAGTAGTGATAGCTTTGTTTTTTCCTTCTCAAATCAGTTCTAGGATATCCCATCCCCAACCAACCATTCCCCCCGCACCAGACTTTCTAATTACAGTTTCTTTTAACTCTTTCCATACATTACCCAACTGAGCATTTTTGTGTCAACTTTTTATGTGAACAAGACTAGGCAGCCACATAGATTTGTTGGGTACCTCTTTGCTTCTAGTTCCAGGTTGGCAGCATTCATCTCCTCCAGTAGGTGTTGAGGCACCCTGTATTGTGGATTCTGTCGAGCTGAAAACATAATAATAAGTCTGCTTACCATGGAGTCGGCACATGCTTCATTTATTTTTAGATTATTTATTTATTTACTTGGTAAAGGAAATAAATAATGTTTTCAAACACAAATCCTTTGGCACAGGTATTAACAGTAAGGTACGTATTTCAACTTGTTCAGTTTGTAGCAGATATACATTTACTAAGTTAGTTGTGGGAATAAGGAAAAGGATACACAAACAGAAAGTACATTAAATGTGATACCTGTTCAAGCAAATTTACAAACAGAACTAAAACATAATTGGAGACCGAGATGAGGAATATGCTACTTACCAGTATGCATCTGTTCTTGGCATGTAGGGCTGCTGACATTCATATCTGTGCATAGATCGCCGCCTAGTGTTGGGTCCGGATGATTGCACCTTGTTGTCCTGGAAGAGTCTTCGAAGTATCACAAGATAGGTGGTTCCTCCCTTGGACTACAGTGTGCATGGGCATCCTCTCCATCTTCAGATTGTTTTTCGCCATTGTGGCAGAGATGGAGTATAGTACAGTAAGAAATGTCCATGCAAAAGAGAGAGTGCTACAGCTGTAACAGGCACCGGGGAGGAGGGTGGGCGATATGAATGTCAGCAGCCCTACATGCCAAGAACAGATGCATACTGGTAAGTAGCATATTCTGTTTGAGGCATGTTGGCTGCTGAATTCATATCTGTGCATAGACTGTATAGCAGTATCTCCTCTAGCGGTGGTTACCTGTGCCAGCTGCAGCAGTTTGAAAAAGAGTTTTAAGAACAGCCTGTCCTACAGCAGCTTGCTGTTTGGAATGTACGTCTACACAATAATGGTTTGTGAAAGTGTGTATGGTAGACCATGTGGCTGCTCTACATATATCCTCAAGGGGAATATTCCTTAGGAAAGCCATGGATGCCCCCATTTTGCGCGTGGAGTGTGCTCTGGGGGGACTGTTAAAGTGTGTTTCGCTTTTTGATAGCATATTTGAATGCATTTAACTATCCATCTCGCTATTCCTGACTTTGATATGGGATTTCCTTTATGTTGTGGTGCGAAAGAAACAAACAACTGTTTTGTTTTTCTGAATGCCTTTGTTCTGTCAACATAATATAGCAGAGCTTTTTTGACATCTAGGGTGTGCAGGGCTCTTTCAGCTACTGACTGTGGATTTTGGAAGAACCCTGGCAGTTCTATAGATTGGTTGATGTGGAAATTGGATATGACTTTTGGCATAAACGTAGGGTTTGTTCTAAGTACTACCCTGTTTGCGTGTATTCGCATAAAGGGTTCTTGAATAGTTAGTGCTTGTAGCTCGCTAACTCTTCTAGGTGAGGTAATAGCAATAAGGAAAGCCACCTTCCATGTGAGAAATTGTAGTTCACATGAATGTAGGGGTTCAAAAGGAGGCCCCATAAGTCTGGTGAGTACAACGTTTAGATTCCAGACTGGTGAAGGTGTTTATTTTGGAGGAATTACTCTTTTGAGGCCCTCCATGAACACTTTTATTGCTGGTACTCTAAACAGTGAAAGGTGTTGTCTGTTTTGGAGGTATGCTGCTATAGCAGCTAAGTGTAGTCTTATAGAAGAATAAGCTAGGTTGCACCTTTGAAGGTGCAGTAGGTAGCATATGATGTTTTGTATAGAAGCATATAATGGATTGATTTGGTTATTGTTACAGTAAATAACACATCTTTTCCATTTAGCTGCAGAACATTCCCTAGTAGTTGGCCTTCTTGCCTCCTTAATGATGTTCATGCAGTCTGGAGGCCAGTTAAGGTATTCGAACTCTAAGACTTCAGGAGCCAGATCGCTAGGTTCAACTGATTGGGATCTGGGTGTTTGATTTCTCCATGGCTTTGAGTCAGAAGACTGGGTGTGAGTTTTAGTCTTTGATGAGGCACAACTGAGAGTTCTAGGAGGTTGTGTACCATGGCTGCCTTGCCCATGTCGGAGCAACTAGGATCATTGTGACTGACTGTTGCCGGAGTTTGCGTGCCACTAGTGGAATTAGTGGAGCTGGGGGAAAAGCAAATCTGCCTGACCAGTTCAATCATATCGCATTGCCCTGTGACAATGGATGTGGGAAACTGGCGGCAAAGTACTGGCATTTTGAGGTTTTTTTGTGGCAAACAGGACTATTTCTGGGTGCCCCCATTTTTGAAAGAATGGTTGGAGGACTTGAGGGTGAATCTCCCATTCGTGTAGTTGCTGGCTGTGTCTGCTGCGTAGATCCGCTATCTGATTGTCCTTCCCTGGGAGATGTTTTGCCAGGAGAAAGATGTTTTTTGGAATTGCCCACTTCCATATGCTTTGCGCTAAGTGAGACAGTTGTAGAGAGTGCGTTCCTCCCTGTTTCTGTATGTAGTACATGGCTGTCATGTTGTCCGTCCGGATCAACACAGTCTTGTTGTACAGGTGTTTCTGGAATGCTTTTAGAGCTAGAAATAATGTTAGCAACTCCAAATGGTTGATATGCAATTTTTTCTGCTGGGTTGTCTAAAGCCCTTGCACTGTGTATTGGAGTACGTGAGCTCCCCAACCTAACAGTGATGCGTCCGCTGTTATCACTATTTGTGGAACCTGCTCTTGGAACAGTCATCCTTTGTAAAGGTTTTGTGGGTTCCACCACTGCAGAGATGTGTATGCATGACTGTTTACCAACACTAGGTCCTTTAATAGTCCTTGAGCTTGGTTCCACTGTTTTGCTAGGCATTCCTGC
Source organism: Lissotriton vulgaris (assembly GCF_964263255.1). Lineage (NCBI taxonomy): Eukaryota > Metazoa > Chordata > Amphibia > Caudata > Salamandridae > Lissotriton > Lissotriton vulgaris. Next base: position 839,081,772 of record NC_141687.1, read on the forward strand.
AGTGGACGCATGTGAAGTCGGGCATGAGGGACAATGAAAATGCAGGAGGACATCATGCCTATGAGCTGCATGAACACTCGAGCTGACAGGGAGTGTTGTGGTTGAAATTTGCGAATGAGCATTTGCATACTGGCTAACCTCGCTGAGCTTGGATATGCCTTTGCCAGCAAGGTGTTTATAGTAGCTCCCAGATATTGCTGTATGTGGGATGGCTGTAGGTTGGATTTTGGGTAGTTTATGGAAAAGCCTAAGCTGTATAGCAGCTGAAGTGTTTGAGACATATGGCTTTTGCACTGTTCGTACGATTTTGCTTGTATCAGCCAATCGTCCAGGTATGGATAAACGTGAATGTGTTGTCTCCTTAGATGTGCAGCTACTGTCGCTAGACATTTTGTGAACACTCTCGGAGCTGTGGTCACCCCAAAGGGGAGAACTTTGAATCGATAGTGCTGGTTTTGGATTGTGAGCCTGAGATACTTCCTGTAAGAAGGATGTATAGGTATGTGGAAGTAGGCATCCTTGAGGTCTAAGGTTGCTAGGAAGTCTCCTTGCCTAAGCAACAGGAGGACTTGCTGTAGAGTGATCATGTGGAAGTGCTCCGAAAGTATATACTGGTTTAGGGGTCTGAGGTACAGTATTTGTCTGAGGGACCCGTCCTTTTTGGGAATGAGGAAGTATAGGGAGTATACTCCTGTTCCTTGGTGATGGAAAGGGACTGGCTCTATGGCCCCCTTTTCCAGCATACTTTTCATCTCTTGTTGTAACAGGGCGATGTGTTCCGTGGACTTTGGACGGTGTCTGGGTGGTATGTTGGGTGGAGTAGAAGTCAGTTCTAGACAGTAGCCATACTGGATAATTTGTCATACCCACCTGTCTGTGGTAATGTTGTTCCAGACTGGTAGGAACTGTTGTATTCTTCCTCCGACCGGTGTTATGTGGTCTGGAGGTAGTGTATTGAAGTCACTGTTTTGTGGCAGTGGAGGCTCTGTTGTTATTGCCTCCACGTCCTCTCCCCTTATTGCTATTTCCTCTGTATCCACCTCGATTGGGACCTTTATTGAAGGTGGACTGGGTATTGGCTTTATATGCTGAGGCACCTTGTGACGTGTTGCCTCGTGCAGCTCCTCTGTATGATGAGTGCCGAAAGGAGCTTTTATGCTGTTGGAACTGTAGCGCATCCATTGATTTTGCAGTTTCAGTGTCTTTTTTCATTTTATCCAGAATGTTATCTACTGCTGGTCCAAAGAGGAAGTCTGGATTGACCGGCTGGTTTAGAATAGTAGATTGCTCCTCGCTTTTAAAGCCTGAGATGCGTAGCCATGCGTGTCGTCTTAGCAAGACACTAGTGTTAACGGATCTTGCTGCGGTATCTGCTGCGTCTAATGCACATTTAATGGAAGCATTTGTGAAGAGCTTCCCCTCCTGAATAAGAGCATCAGCTTGTTCTTTGAATGGCTCCGGTAGATGTTGCAATATGCTCTCTAGTCTATCGTAGTGTGCCCTATCGTAGCGAGCTAGTAGAGCCTGCGTGTTAGCTATTCTCCATGAATTGGCTGCCTGAGCAGCCACTCTTTTTCCCGAGGCTTCAAGGATTTTTGATTCTTTATCGGGAGGTGGTGCTTCTCCAGTTGTTTGGGAGTCAGCCCTTTTTCGTGCATTAGCTACAACTAGTGAATCAAGTGGTAGTTGACCTCTAATGTATGTGGGGTCTGTAGGGGCAGGCCTATATTTTTTCTCAACCCTAGGGTTGATAACACGTGCTCTAGCTGTATCCTTAACACCATCAATGCTGATGGTATTCCCCTCCTGTGCTGGCCCTGATTTATTCCCATTGTTCATGACGAGCTCAGCTCGACATGAGTGTACGAGAGGTGTACCTCATGACGAGCTGAGCTCGTCATGAGCATCGAAGGTGTTAAAGATATCAGTGGCGTGTTTTAGTACACCCTTTAACATAGGGAGTGTTTTAGCTGTTCTCTCAGAAGAGGCAAATGTGTCAAAAAAGAAATCCTCCTCTATTGGGTCACTATGCATATCAACATTGTGGTATAGTGCGGCCCTGTCCACTAGTAGGTTAAATGCTACTGTATCATCTGTGGGTGATGGTTTAACTGGGTAGGAGGAGGTGTCAGGGATGGGATGTGTATCATATGGGTCTTGTTGATTGTCCCATGTGTTATCCTGTGTCTCTGGGTCCTGTGGATAGTTATAATCCTGCACAGGATCCTCTTCTGCATAATCTACATTATACTCTGACTGTGTAGGAGAGTAAGGGGCATAAGGTGTGGTAGGCATAGTAGGAGAAACAGGTTCGAAAGGTCTAAGTGGAGAAGTGGCAGAGTCTTTCATTTTCTTTAGAGGGATTGGTAAAGAAGGTTCAGTGTTCACTGGTCTCTTCTTTTGCAGTAAACTGTTACCTTGCCAGTCTCAAGGACTATGTACAGTTTTGATTGTTCCTCTTCTAGAGGATCAGGGTGAAAGAGTTCTTCTTCCACTGTCCTTGGTTTTGGAGTCGAATCCTTGGTTTTTGTCTTTTTTGGTTCGACATGTGTTTTTGGATCGACAGGTTTTGTCAGTTTGATAGGCTTAGGTGTCTTTTCAGCCTTCTTCGGGTCGAGGCTTGGTTTCGGATCAACCGGACTTGTAGGTCGGACCGTTTTTTTCTGAGTTTTGACCTTCTTTGGTTGTTTGTCCTTTGTCGAATCGATTGGTTTCTTCGGTTCGACTGGGTTCTTCGGAGCAGTTGTGCTCGGGTCGATCGGCTTAGGCGCAACCTTCTTTGGTTGGACTGCTTTCGGTTCATTGACTTTCAGTCTCGGTTACCCGGCTTTTTCGGTGCGACGTTCGAGTCGACACCCCTTTTCGGGTTGACGACCTTTTGTTGTAAAGGCTTACGCGGTACTTCAAGCCTCGGCGGCCTTTGGGTCTGCGACTTTCGGTACGATGACCTTCAGTCCAACAGCCTTCGGATCGACAACCTTTGGTTTTTTGAGAACATGACTTGGGCCTGGAGTGTCAAAAGGCTTTTTCTTGGTATTCGTAGCCGAGCTTGAATGCGGGGCTATTGAATCAGTGTCTTGATCTTGGCTAAGGCATGTTGGCGATGCCTTGACCGGAGCCTTTGTTCTCGGTAGAGTGGGTTTCAGGGGCAGTGTACTCACGGTTCGCCCATGCAGGATCTGTTCATCTTCCGAATCGTCCTCGACGGCCACGATCTCTAGATCTGAGTCGTCGTCGAAAATGTTTTCCGGGTCTGGTGCTGGTCTTTGCATCTCTTGCCTAGCGGCCCGTCGATTCCCGATTGTCTTTTTGGAACAGAATTGGGCAAAAGCCAGGCAATCTTCTTCTTTATGGTCCGGTGACAAGCACTTGTTGCATACTGGATGTCTGTCAGTATGCGGGTACTTGGAATGGCATTGTGGGCAGAATTTAAATGGACTCCGTTCCATCGACGATAGGCCCACGTGGCGTCGAAAGGCCCAACGGCCCGCGTAGACGACCGGAGAGAAGAAGGAAGCTTATCCGAGGTAATAGGCACCGAGTGGAAACAATACCGTTGATTCCAAAGTTTTGATTCCGAACTTCGAGTGTAGGAAAAATATCCGAACCTAATGGCGGAAAAAAACAATCTGAAGATGGAGAGGATGCCCATGCGCACTGTAGTCCAAGGGAGGAGCCACCTATCTCGTGATACTTCGAAGACTCTTCCTGGACAACAAGGTGCAATCATCCGGACCCAACACTAGGCGGCGATCTGTGCACAGATATGAATATCAGCAGCCCACATGCCTCAAACAGTCTGAGCAAGCTCCAGAAGATGGGTCTTCAGTCCCGCTCTTAATCAACTTACAGTGGGTTTAGCCGTGAGATCCAGGGAAGTGCATTTCAGTAACGTAGACCAAGTAGATGAAATGTAAAGAAGTTTGATGGTGCATAAAGGAGTTTAGGTACTGAGAGAAGGTGGAGATAAGCACAACACAAGGCTTGAGAGGGTGTGTCTTGCTGATTTCAGACATACAGGGGTCTTGGTGTTTATTTAACAGTCTTATTGGGCACACCAGCACCCGGAGGCATTTAAGTGCAAGGATAGCCTTGAACACCACAGAGGGAAGTTTGAACTAGGTTCTACAGCTAGAAGCAGTTATAGAACAATTCGGTGTTTAAAGATGGGGAGGGAAATGTAGATATGGTGGAAGAAATACAGTATGAGAAAAAGAACTAGGCACCCTCAGCAAATATATTTTGTTTAGAGAAACCAAAGAAGAAAATAACAGAAGAAAGACTGAAGGTGCAAAGCAAAAAGTCTAACTTAGGAGTGAACAGCTGATACCACCTTGTGTGTGGTTATGAGGTATTTGTTTCAGGGTCCTGGCACAGTCCGGTATTACTATACATTATGAAATCTAGGTACAGTTGTTTAATTCAATCCCATAACCACCATTACTATGGCACTACAAATGGATAATCAATGTATTCCTTTTCGCAAATGATTCTCCTGAGTTAGCAAAGTTGAGTAGCCAAGTCCAACTATCATATGGTAATGATAAAAAACTCAGGAGAAACATACAACTAGAAACAATAATGAGCACAACATTCCACTAGTGATATTACTTCAAAGAGCAGTAGGACTTAATTACAGCTACCTAAAAAGAGACCTTAAATAATAATTAAAAAAACATAGAAAACCAAAGATGCTAGGAATGTTTTGGACCACAATGCACCCCCAAATGTAACTGTAGTACTTATACAACAGATATGTGTGTAATATTGTTCCTATGCCTTTATTATGTTGTAGAGCTATTCTTGGGTCAAACAAGGAGCTTCAAGACTCTACATGATACTCTTTTCTGCAGGAATAGCGGAGTGTAAATCATGGATCTTCACCTCCCCAGAGAGGCCTAGTACTGGTTGGAAGGATGGAGCTCTGTGGATCAAGGGTGAAGTGGAAAATCACCGACAAGTAGGGAGTCCGGCAGATAGCCACCCACAGGTGTTTTGGATCCAGGGCTTCTGTCCACATCACCAACCTCAGATGAGACACAAACCGAGGTTAACACAGCTAAGACTTGAGAGTATATTCCAGGATCATGTGTACACATGCCTGGAAGAATTGCCTGAGGCAAGAGAACTCTATCTAGAGCCAGTTTGACCCCATACACTAATCACCCACAATTGGGGATAGAGTTTGGAAAATTCATTACTATTAGTTGAATAGAAGTGAATGGGATGGGGCAACAGACACCTCAAACACTGAGGGGGAGAGGAGTTCAAAACCCACCGCCTGAGGCAGGAGGAATTGAGAAGGGTACAATGGCACCTTGGTAAGAAGTGGTGGAGATGTGGACTACAACCAGGTAACTGGACTCTGAATGGAAAATACGACTGTTATGACTGTGACACAAACACAGGGACATGAATCCCTGAATCTTAATTTCTTGACCTGGAATGTTAATGGACTGGGCCACAAGGTAAGGAGAGTGATGATCATGAGATTAGGGAATAGACATGAATCTGACCTGATCCTCCTGCAAGAGACCCTCTTGAGGGGCAATAACTGTGCCTTTCCAGGGCAGGGCAGGTACAAAGCGCTGGCCCACTCAGGATTTACATCGGCCTCCAGAGGGGTGGGGATTCTGGTATAGAAGTCCCTTTCTCTGTCGATTGCTCTAACATGGAAACATGGAAGGACACAGAGTGGTGTTATGCAGCAATACTGGGGAAATGGAATTCGGAGATGATTATGGTGGTTTTGTAATATTTACCCCCAGGACAACAATTGGGATCCCTGGAGAGGATGGAGAAATTAGATTATTTTTAAGGGGGGGAGACTTAACCTGACCATGCAATCAGATCTGGATAGAATGAGTGCAGCAGGTACCGGAGGAGAGAGTATCACAGACTGAAGGACTATGGGACTACTGGACTTGTGGAGGGCAACACACCCCGATAAGGAAAATGTTACATACCCTGTCAGCATCTGTTTGCGGCAAGTATAGCTGTTGATTCAAAATCCAGTAAGAAGGAAAATGTTACATACCCTGTAAGCATCTGTTAGTGTCAAGTATTGCTGTTGATTCAAGAGCCAGTCATTCTATCCAGATCTGATACAATCCGATCTGGATAGAATGACTGTAGCAGGTACCGGGGGACAGTATCATAGACTGAAGGACTCTGGGACTACTAGACTGGGACTACTGGACTTGTGGAGGGCAACACACCCCGATAAGAAGGAAAATGTTACATACCCTGTAAGCATCTGTTTGTATTGCTGTTGATTCAAGATCCAGTCGTTCTATCCAGATCGGATACAATCCGCTCTGGATAGAATGACTGTAGCAGGTACCGGGGGACAGTATCATAGACTGAAGGACTCTGGGACTACTAGACTGGGACTACTGGACTTGTGGAGGGCAACACACCCCGATAAGAAGGAAAATGTTACATACCCTGTAAGCATCTGTTTGTATTGCTGTTGATTCAAGATCCAGTCGTTCTATCCAGATCGGATACAATCCGCTCTGGATAGAATGACTGTAGCAGGTACCGGGTGGACAGTATCACAGACTGAAGGACTCTGGGACTACTGGACTTGTGGAGGGCAACACACCCCGATAAGAAGGAAAATGTTACATACCCTGTAAGTATCTGTTTTGGCAAGTATTGCTGTTGATTCACATGCTGTGCACAATACTGCCATTTAGTATTGGACCCATATGTGTGCAAGTTGTTTTTCTTCAAAAAAAGTATTTTGAGTCACAAGGTACTGTGACTCCTCCTCTTGCTGGTTATGCACATGGTCATCAACTCTACTGTTGGATTGTTTTCACACACAGTGGGTGAGGATGGAATGTGAAGTGAAGCGCTGTATTGAGAGTTGTCCAAGCAAAGAAAGAGGAGAGGGAAATAGAAAGGGGAGGAAGGTGGGAGCATGTGAATCTACAGCTCTTAATGCCATGAACAGATGCTTTTTGGGTAAGTAACATTTTTCGTTCGAGGCATATGAGCTGCAGATTGCACACTGTGCATAGATTGTATAACAGTACCCATCTCTAGTGGCGACCACCCCTATCTGTTGCAGTAGTTTGGAATAATGTTTTGAGAACAGCCTGGCCCACATTAGCTTGTTGCTTGGTTTGCACATCTACACAATAGTGTTTTGTGAATGGGTGCAGTGTAGACCATGTAGCTGCTCTGCAGATGTCATCGAGGGGAATGTTCCCTAAAAATGCCATTGAACCCCCTATTTTTCTTGTAGAGTGGGCTTTAGTAGAAACAGATAACGTATGTTTAGCTTTGTGGTAACAAATCTGTATGCATTTGACAATCCATCTAGCTATCCCAGATTTTGAAATGGAATTACCTTTGTGTGGTGGAGAGAAAGACACAAACAGTTGTTTTGTCTTACGAAAGGGCTGTGTCCTCTCTATGTAGTATAGCAATGCTCTTTTGACATCTAATGTGTGAAGAGCTCTTTCTGGTACTGTCTGTGGTTGCAAGAAGAAAACGGGTAGTTCCACAGATTGATTGAGATGGAAGGGAGAAATGACTTTGGGTAAGAATTTTGGATTGGTACGCAGAACTAACTTATTGTGATGCATTTGCAAAAAGGGTTCTTGAATGGTTAGTGCTTGTAGTTCACCAACTCTCCGCAGAGAGATAATAGCTACTAGGAACGCAACTTTCCATGTTAAAAATTGTAGTTCACATTTGTGTAAGGGTTCGAAGGAAGGTCCCATTAACAGTGTGAGAACAACGTTTAAATTCCACACAGGTGAAGGTGGTGCTCTGGGAGGAATTATTCTTTTAAGGACTTCCATAAAGGCTTTAATGGCAGGCACTCTGAACAGAGATAGATGTTGTCTGTTTTACAGATATGCTGCTATTGCAGAAAGATGTAGTCTAATAGACGTATAGGCTAAGTTACATCTTTGGAGATGCAGTAAGTATCCTATGATGTGCTGAATAGACACATCAGAGGATTAATATTGTTGTTGTGACAATGTATTACAAATCGTTTCTACTTGGCGTCATAACATGCCCTAGTGGTTGGACGTCTACCTTCTTTTATAACATTCATGCAGTCTGGAGGAAGGTTCAAATATCCAAATTCTAGGATTTCAGGAGCCAGATCGCAAGGTTGAGCTGAGCTGCGTCCGGGTGTCTGATCTCTCGACGGTTCTGTGTTAAGAGGTGTGGAGACAGGTGTAATTTTTGGTGCGGTACTACCGACAGTTGTAGCAGTATGGTGTACCACGGCTGTCTGACCCACGTTGGGGTTAACTAGAATGAGGGTCAGAGAATGCTGCTGTAGTTTGTGTACTACTAGTGGCATGAGTAGTAGAGGTGGAAATGCGTACACAAATCTGTTTGACCAGTTCATCCATATCGCATTGCCTTTGGACAGTTTGTGTGGATATCTGGTGGCGAAGGTTGGGCATTTGGCGTTTTCGTGGGTGGCAAATAGGTCTATCTGAGGTTGTCCCCACATCTGAAAGAATGGCTGAAGAACTTGCATATGAAGTTCCCACTCGTGGGTCTGCTGTGTTTGTCGACTTAACAGATCCGCTACAGTATTTTGTACTCCTGGAACATGCTGGGCTAGAAGGAATATGTTTTGAGATATAGCCCACCGCCATATGTCCTGTGCTAGTTGAGATAGCTGCAGGGAGTGTGTGCCTCTCTGCTTCTGTATGTAATACATGGCTGTGATGTCTGTGCGGACTAACACAGCTTTGTTTGATTCTTGCTTTTGGAAAGCTTTTAGTGCTAGGAATATTGCTAGTAACTCCAGATGATTGATGTGGAGTAACTTTTGTTGTGGTGTCCACCTGCCTTGCATGTGGTGTTGCAGTAGGTGGACTCCCCAGCTGGAGAGCGATGCGTCCGCAGTTAAGATTATCTGAGGAACTAGCTCGAAGAACGGTCGTCCCTTGGAAAGTTTTTGGGGTTCCACCACCGCAGAGAGCGACGAGTCCGACCGTCTACCAACACTAGGTCTGTCAATTGACCTTGAGCCTGGTTCCACTGACGTGATAAGTATTCTTGTAGCGGACGCATTTGAAGTCTTGCATGGGGCACTATGAAAATGCAAGAGGCCATCACCCCCATGAGTTGCATGAACACTCTTGCTGGAGGGAAGTGTTGTAGCTGAAACCTTGTTAGAAGAGTTTGCATGCTGGCTATCCTTGCTGGAGTGGGATAGGCACGCGCTTTTGAGGTGTTTATTGTGGCACCGAGGTACTGTTTTACTTTGGATGGTTGTAGATGGGACTTGGCGTGGTTAATTGTGAACCCCAAGTTGTGAAGCAGTTGTATTGTGGTATGAGTGTGTTCCACGCATTGGTTGTATGAGCTGGCTTTTATGAGCCAGTCATCGAGGTATGGATGTGTTATCTTCGTAAATGCGCTGCCACCACTGCTAAGCACTTGGTGAATACTCTTTGTGCGTTGTGACTCCGAATGGAAGTACTTTGAATTGATTGTGCTGTCCGTCTATTACAAATCTGAGATAATTCATGTGAGCCTTGTGAATGGGAATGTGGAAGTATGCGTCCTTGAGATCTAAAGTAGCAATGAAGTTGTTTTGCGACGAAGCGGAAAGACTTGTTGCAGTGTGACCATGTGAAAATGGTCTGACTATGTATATGTTTAGTGGTCTGAGGTCTAGAATAGGTCTTAGAGAGCCGCCCTTTTTTGGAATCAGAAAGTATAGAGAGTAAACCCCTTTGATTTGTTGGTGCAAAGGAACTGGTTCTATTGCACTTTTTTGTATCAGGGATTGTACTTCTTGCTTTAACAGTGCTAGATGTTCTTGTGACATTGGACGCTGTTTGGGTGGTATGTTTGGGGCGGTAGATGTTAGTTCTAGATAGTAACCTGATTGAATAATTTGTCGCACCCACCTGTCTGATGGGATGTTGGTCCAGGCAGGAAGGGTTTGTTGCAGTCTTCCCCCCACAGGAATGGAATGTTAGGGGGGGAAGGGGAGGAAAGTCATTGGGTAGGGGTAGAGGCAGAGCATGAGTTGTTGGTTTTGCCTCTGCCTTTGCTGTGGTTACCCCTGTGACCCCCTCTTTGGTAGGCCTTAGTGAATGTGGATTGGCTAGAGGTTTTGTAAGAGGTGGAAGGACTTTCGTCGGAGTAGCCTCTAGTGTTGCTTCTGTATGATGAGCGACGAAAAGAACGTCTGGGAGCTTGCTGTTGCAAGGCTCCCATAGATTTTGTTGTATCAGTGTCTTTTTTCATTCTTTCTAAAGACACGTCAACATTTGGGCCCAATAATGTGTCTCATCAAACGGCTGATTAAGGATGGAGTTTTGTACCTCAGGTTTAAAACCGGAGATACGTAGCCAAACATGTCCACGTAGGAGGGTGCTGGTATTAACTGCTATTGAGGCGGTATCCCCCTGGAGTTAGAATAGTAAAGTAAACCCCTACACTATCCAACTCTTAGAATAAAAAATACTTACCCATACTTATGTTGTAATGGCATGCGCTGTAATGGATCCTGCGTTGTAAAAGTTTTGTTGTAATGGTATGCGTGGTAAAAGTATGCGTTGTAACGTCATACATCCGACTGTGGGTGTGGGAACCTGGAGGCAAAGTTTGGGCATACCAGAGGTGGGGCCAAATGCTGGCAGTCTTGGAGGAATATTTGCAGGTGGAGGTCCCACTTGTAAACTTGTTGGCTCATCCTGCTGAGGCGGTTGGCAAAGTTATTGTCCACTCCTGGCAAGTATTCAGCTAACAGAAGGATCTTGTGTCAGGCAGTCCACCTCCAGATGCTTTGGGCTAAGTGAGAAAGCGGAGGGAATCTGGTGCCCCTTGCTTCTGAAGATAATATATGGCTGTCATGTTGTTCGTTTTGATGCGGACTACCTTGCCAATCAGGTGGGGAAGGAAAGCTTTTAATGCAAAGTGAACAGCTAGTAGTTTCAGGTAATTTATGTGGAGACCCTGGTGACTGGGTTCCTACTGGCCTTGGGCAGTCAAGTCCTGTAAGGGCACGCCCCATCCTGTAAGGGAGGCATCTGTTGTGATGATTCCCTGCAGAAGTGGGTCAGGAAAAGGCCGTCTCTGCAACAGGATTTTAGTGTTCCAACACTGCAGAGAGCCACAATTGCAGAGAGTTAGATCATCCCAATTACCCTCTGCTTAAGCTCACTAGTGCGCTAAGCACTGCTGCAATATGTGGATGTGTAAACTGGCATGGGGTACTTAGGCAATACAGGAGGCCATCATGCCAAGGAGGAGCATGACTGTCCTTATTGTGACTTGTTGGTCTGGTTGAAAAAAAGGAATTAATGTCGGATTACAAATCTGAGGTACCAGCAATGTGCCGGATGGATTGGAATGTAGCCGTCCTTAAGGTCGAGTGTGGCCATGAAGTTGTCTTTTTGTAGTAGTGGGATGACACCCTGAAGGGTAACCAGGAGAATGTGAAGGAGAATATATGCGTTTAGGGGCCGGAGGTCCAAAATTGAACTGAGGAACCCATCCTTTTTGGGGATCATAAGTATAGCAGGTATACTCCTGTGCCCTGTTGATGAGGGACAGGTTCCATCGCTCCTTTGTGAAGGAGCGCTTGGATCTATTTCCCTGAGTAGCCTTCGGTGTTATAGGAAGAGTGTTTTTGTGAGGTGCCCTTTTGGGAGGTGTGGAAGTGAGCTACAGACAATAACAATGATGGATAATATCCAGCATCCACTGGTTAGAGGTGACATTCGGCCAAGCGGGTAAGAAGCTTTGGGGACTGCCCCCCCGACATGTGCTACATGACTGGGGGGGAAGGAGAGGCAGGTTGGAGTTTGTGGTGGTGGGAGCTCCTTTGGAGAACCATCCGTACCTCTGCCTCTGATGAGGTTACCCCTGTAGGAACCTCTGAAGTAACCACTAGAAAAAACTGCTGTGCCTGCAGACGATGGTAGGTTGTGGAGGTTTCTGGGGTGGTGGGCTTGTAGCCTCCATAAAAAATAGTTTGGTGAAAGGAGCCACAATTACCTGCCGTTTGAAGGCTGGCCATTGCCTTCGCTATCGCCGTATCCTTTTGGTTTTTTTTCCCCCAGCATCTTGTCATCTTGGGTCACGAACAGATGCTAAACTTTCAACTGCATATTGAGTAAACCAGAGATACAGAGCCAGGCATGCCATATACAGAGGGACATTGGAGTTAATTCCCCGTGCAGCAGGATATACAGCATCTAGAGCACAGCATATGGTGGTATTAGACATCTGTTTTCTCTCAGCAAATGCCTCTAGTCCTGTTTCCTATGCTCCTCTGGGAGATGTTGGAGAAGCTCCATCATCTCATCCCAGTGGGCCCGGTGATACCTAGAGAGGAGGCCGACACAATTGGCAATCAGCAAGTGGTTGACTGTGCAGCCACCCTTTTTACTCTGCATCAATGTGTTCACTCTCCTTGTCTGTTGGAGGAGCATCACGAGTAATCAGAGTTAGCCCTCTTACTGGCAGTAACAATCAGGGAGTCAGGTGGAAGTTGTCACTGTATGTTCAATGGATCAGTAGGGAATGGCTTATACTTCTTGTCCACCCTGGGTGTGATGATGCTGGCAGGGACGGGGTTCTGAAAAATATCAGGGGTGTGACGGAGTATACAAAACAAACTAGTCGGAGGGTCTTAAAAAGTCACCTAAAACTATGATGACCTATGTGCCTGTACGTACCACAAGTCACTAAACCGAGGTGACATGCTTCATCATCTGGGATCTCCTCATAGCTGTAAATCCTAGTACAGCCGAGGGCTACAACCCCCACCCACCCACTGTGAGGGAGGAGCACAGAGATGTTTTTATTAGTAATGTCCCTATCCTAGGGTTCCTAAAACCCAGAATGAAGAGCTAAAGTTGTAGAATGTGAGTGATGAGCGCAAGGCAAACTAAAATAAAAATGTGCTAATGTGAACTAAAACGAACTATCAGGAGGCACAAACATTCTTTAATTGTTGTCTTGTGATGTCAGGATTAAAAACAGTGCAAATAGAGCAGTTTTAACATACAAACTGCAACCGTGGTCTACATGTTTCAGCTATGTTGACCCTACAGGTGTCTAGCCTTCTTCAGCACCTAGATATACATTGCTACTGCGTAATATGTGTTCAAAAATAGGAAGTTTAAACCAAATAATTGATGAATGGATACAATACAACTTATATCACACTAGATCTCAGATGAAAGTTTCATGTGTATAAGTCAACCCGTCTCTTGCGAGTAAGGGACAACACCTCACCTGGCAACAGATCAGGACGTGAGGCACCGCTCTCGTCGTCGGTAGCCCGGGCTGTACAATGCTGCAACCGGAGGCCGTTTAATGGAGTATGCCACTGAGCATGGGGAGGTATTGATTGGAGGGGTGAGTGGAGAAAAGGGTTTCGAAAAGGAAGTCTTCCTCCAGAGGCTCACTATGGAAATCTACATTATGAAAAGAGGTAGCCATACCAATCAGCTTGTGGTACGAGGTGGAATCCTCTTAAGAGGGTGGGGGGGGGGGGGGGGGGAGCGGGGTCAGTCCTCCCTGGTGAGTCAGCATCTTAGTAATCCAAAGGAACTCCCGGTGGAGGTGTATGGAAAATATCCATTCTCCCCTGTGTCTGACTGAGGAGACTCCTGAGGTGTGTAAGGATTAATGTTGCCGGGAAGGTGGGTGGGGAAGGTAAGCACTGTGGAGAAGTGGTGAGGTGGAGAAAAAGGTAAAGGGCTTGAAGCCTTATCTGCCTTTTGGCGCTGCTCGGGAGATGGTAAGTCCAAAACTTCCTTCAAGAACAGCTGATGCTTGAAGGGTTGTGCGCCAGGCACCGCGGGGTGGCTAGGATTCGGCCCGCATGAGGGCGAATGACCAGATGTTTTTGTCTGGCTTCAACCTCCTCTCGCAACGTATGGAGGATCAGTTTAGTAGAGTCTGAGCCGAGGCTGGTCTTTAATGTCGGCACTGACGTTCTTGGTTCCTAGGAAGATTTTAATGCGAAGGTGTCAGCTCCAGTGGGTGTGTCGGCGTAGAGATGGACATGCTCAGTACCACTGAGCCGAAGCTGGGCGTTACGTCCGAGGTTGGTGGTTGTCAGTGGCGAGCTGTGGTCCACAACAATCCTGTGAACAATAATATTGAAAGGTCACCGAACAGTCCAACATGCCAACATACCCAAGGTTGTGAAACAACCTCCATTAATGGGCAAAAGAGCCACCTATTAGCGAATGTCGGTATGGAGGTGTTGCATGACAAGCCCTGAAATCATTCTGAGTGACATCAAAGTAGGTCGCAGTATCTAGGTAATTGTGTAGGTGAGATGTGACTTTCTTCCTCTCAGATCATCACTAATACTTATTTTTGACAATATCAGGCATACAGATCATGCTCCATTCCTTGCACCATTAAGAGTGGTCTTGTCTCTGGATTGAAAGATGGCTCTACCTCTGTTCCCAAACTAGCCAATGCCTGGATCAAAGGCACACTTGCCTTTGGGTGCAAGTACTTCAGTGTGGCAAATCTCCCCCTTCCTCCAGCATAAGGTTTTTAATTTTTCACTCTAATATCCTCGATCAGAACGGATCATGCCTTCTCATCCTGCTGACCTATCCTCAGCCTTTGATACGGCCAAACACAATAATTTGATAGACCTGCTGCAACATAGAATGGGTTTATCGGGATCAGTGCTAAACTGGTTTACCTAATTTCTCCATAACCGAACACAAAAATTCAAGGTCAATAACACTCTCTCCAAGCCTGTACCAGTAACGTTGGGGGTACCGCAAGGGTCCTCACTGTCTCCGACATTGTTTTACCTGTTTCTGAAGCCTCTCACCGAAATGCTACATGCTTCCAACGTGCAATATCATATATACACCGACGACACAAAACTCTACCTCAAGATCCACACCCTTGAAGACATTAAAGAGCTTAAAACAATGCTCTGGAATACCCAGACTTGGCTGGCAGAAAACCATCTCAAATTGAACGCTCTGAAGACCGAATTCCTCTTTATTGCCCCGCCCGCCAAAGTCCCCATTATGCAAGACCTGATCAAACTTATTACTGAACTCAACATTCAACCAAACATTGTAGACTCAGCAAAATCCCTGGGAATAACTCTTGACAGCAACCTCACTATGCAGAAACACATTAGTAATGCTACAAAGGGAGCGAACTTCCAGATAAACACACAGAGGAAACTGAAACCGTTTCTACCAGTCAATGACTTCAAGCTGGGAGTACAAGCGCTAGTTATCCCTCGAGTGGAATACGGAATTGTATCTCTGTGTGGCCTCCCAAAAGCTACAACAGCACCCCTTAGAGCCTCAATAAATACGGCAACGAGACTCATCACTGTCTCGAAAAGAAGCTCCCACATTTCCCAAGACATAAAAGCTCTAAATTGGCTACCATTTGAAGCCAAAATTCACCTAAAAATAGCGTGCATGACCCCTAAGGCTATACATCACAAGACTCCCAGCTATCCAGCACAGAAGCCGACGATATC
Organism: Lissotriton vulgaris; assembly: GCF_964263255.1. Taxonomy (NCBI): domain Eukaryota; kingdom Metazoa; phylum Chordata; class Amphibia; order Caudata; family Salamandridae; genus Lissotriton; species Lissotriton vulgaris. The sequence goes on from NC_141687.1 coordinate 839,097,262, forward strand.
TGGTGGGACATGATCCTCAAGAAGTGCGGAAAACCTGCTGTTGAAACTACATAGATTCAACAGAAAGAAAACATATAAACGAACCTTCTCTGGGATGGCGCCCAGGATATGGAATAGTCTCCTCCCAGAAACCAGACTGAATGCCTCTACTGCATCATTGAAAAAGGAACTAAAAGCAATTCTTTTGGCAAAATTCACCGGATCTTAGACCAAAGAAACTCAGAGTTTATTCGTACCCTTACTGGTAATCCTCATTGCGACAAGGGTCCATTCATTCACTCGAGTCACTTTATCTGACCGCTACTTGATTCAGAAGACTTTCTGTTTTTGTTTGTACCCTATTGCCTCCCTTTGCACGAGTTTTTTTTCCGTATATGTTACTTACATGCATCTATCCATTTTGTATAATTAACCTCATGTAATGTAAAGCGCTCTGATATCCGCAAGGTTCTTGTTCGCGCTCTATAAAACTTTCAAATAATTAAAGATAGTGGGGGAGCCTGGCAGTCGGTCTCTGAGGCTCCAGAGAGGCAAGACGATCTTTAAGCTGGACCTGCTCGACATGAGGGGGAGGAAAGTATGCGCTCACAGCAGGTTGCCCGGGAGAAAGACTCACACATCCGGGCCTAACACTAGATAGCAGGATTATGCCCAACATGTGTATCTACTGTTTAACATGCCTCAAACTCATGCATCTACTAATCCACAGGTATACTTGAGACTAGATTATTTCTTGATACCCCAGATACAAGGGAACCGATACTGTGATACTACTCACCTACCCCGAGGCATCTCAGACCACTCCCCATAGTACACCAGACTGACAATACACATTAAGGTAAATAGGCCACCATGGCGACTTTATCCCTGGGAAATTAAAGGCTAAGACTTGAAGAAACACCTCCTAAAAGTCACAGAGAATTACTTGACAGAGAACACAGGATCAGTAGAGTCTGAAACAATGGTGTGGGAGGCATTTAAAATGGTAATATGAGGTTATCTCATAGCCAAGATCTCTGGGAAACATGAAGAGGCTGCCAAATTAGTGGGAGACCTAGAGCAGCACCTGATACAATGGGAGGGGGAATATCTAGATATCCCTATATTTGTACAAGTGCACAAAGCATAGCGTTGGCACAGGAAGAATACAGAGACCTGGAGGAAAAGGAGGGGCGAAAAGGACTCCCGGCCTCTCAGCATTGGCTTTATGAGATGGGCAATAAGGCAGGGAAATTACTTGCCTCGCTGGCTCACTGTGAGGAAGACCAACACTGGATTTGAGAGATTAAATCCGAGACTGGACAGAAAGTTGATACCACCCCTGAGATAGCGCAAATATTCACAAATCATCTGGAAATTCTATCTCGCCCTCACCAAAACTACACAGAGGAGGAACTGGGGTTTTCGTAGGAGATGTACTCACTTCTTGCTTTACACCAGAAAAGAGGGCTAGATTAGATCACAAATTAAAAGGCATAGATTACAGAGGCCATACAACAGCTTAAGAGTGGGAAAAACCCAGGACCCAATGGGCTGCTTCCAGAGTTTTTTTAAAGTCTTGGTAATAAACTGTGTGAGCCCCTCTTACATATGTATTATGAAACCCAAACCACCTGCTGCTGTGCTTCCTATAGGACTATTTCTTTGCTAAATCTGGAGGCAAAAATACTCGTAGGTGTTGGCCAACCACCTATATTAATTCTTGGAAAGTGCTAAAAGATGCCTAATTTTTTTTGCAACGGACTTTTAAGCCTTAAGAAATTTTGCTTTATGTTTTTTAATGACATTTTAATAAGGAATATGCTACTTACCAGTATGCATCTGTTCTTGGCATGTAGGGCTGTTGACATTCATATGTGTGCCTAGATCGCCGCCTAGTGTTGGGTACGGATGATTGCATATTGTTGTCCTGGAAGAGTCTTCGCAGTATCACGAGATAGGTGGCGATATGAATGTCAGCAGCCCTACATGTCAAGAACAGATGCATACTGGTAAGTAGTATATTCCGTTCGAGGCATGTGGGCTGCTGAATTCATATCTGTGCATAGAATGTATAGCAGTCTCTCCCTTAGCGGTGGCTACCTGCGCCAGCTGCAGCAGTCTGAAACAGAGTTTTTAGAACAGCCTGTCCAGCAACAGCTTGCAGTTTTGAGAGTACATCAACACAATAGTGTTTTGTGAAAGTATGTATGGTTGTCCATGTGGCTGCTTTACATATTTCTTCTAGAGGAATGTTTCCTAGGAAAGCCATGGATGCCCCCATTTTGCGAGTAGAATGCGCTCTTGGGGGAACTGTTAAAGTGAGTTTTGCCTTAGAGATAACATATTTGAATGCACTTAACTATCCATCTGGCTAGTCCAGATTTAGAAATGGGGTTTCCTTTGTGTTGTGGTGAAAAAGCAACAAACAACTGTTTTGTCTTCCTGAAATCTTTTGTCCTGTCTGTGTAATATAGGAGAGCCCTCTTAACATCTAGTGTGTGTAGAACCTTTTCAGGAACGGACTGTGGTTTTGGGAAGAACACTGGAAGTTCTATTGGTTGATTGATGTGGAAGTGGGATACCACTTTTGGCATGAATTTAGGGTTTGTCCTAAGCACGACACTATTTGCGTGAATTTGGAAGAATGGTTCTTGAATAGTTAGGGCTTGCAGCTCGCTAACTCTTCTAAGTGAAGTAATCGCTACGAGAAAAGCCACCTTCCATGTTAAAAATTGTATTTCACACGAGTGTAAAGGTTCAAAAGAAGGTCCCATTAGTCTGGTTAAAACAACGTTTAGGTTCCAGACAGGTGAAGGTGGGTGTCTTGGGGGGATCACTCGTTTGAGCCCCTCCATGAATGCTTTAATTGTAGGCCCTCTGAAAAGCGAAAGGTGTTGCCTGTTCTGAAGGTAAGCTGCTATGGCAGCTAAGTTTATCCTAATGGATGTATAGGCTAGATTGCAGCGGTGTAGGTGCAAAAGATAGCATATGATATTTTGAGTTGATGCGTCTAGTGGGTTTATGTCATTGTTGTTACAGTAAATGACAAAACGTTTCCACTTTGCCGCATAGCATGCTCTTGTGGTAGGTCTTCTTGCCTCTTTGATAATGTTCATGCAGTCAGGAGCTAAGTTCAGGTAGCCAAACTCTAGGACTTCGGGAGCCAGATTGCAAGGTCCAGCTGCTGCGGATCTGGGTGCTGAATGTCTCCATGGCTCTGCGTTAAGAGACTGGATGTTAGTTTTAGTCTTTGATGAGGAACCACGGAAAGTTCAAGGAACGTGGTGTACCACGGTTGCCTCGCCCATGTTGGAGCAACCAGGATTAGCGTCATGGAGTGCTGGCTCAGTTTGCGTGCCACTAGCGGTATCAACGGTGCTGGTGGAAAAGCGTAGGCAAATTTGCCTGACCAGTTCATCCATATCGCATTGCACTGAGACTGCGGATGTGGGAACCTTGCGGCGAAGTACTGGCATTTTGCGTTTTCTTTTGTGGCGAACAGGTCTATCTCTGGTTGTCCCCACTGTTGGAAGTATGGTTGAAGCACTGTGGGATGAATCTCCCACTCGTGCATCTGTTGGCTGTGTCTGCTGAGCAGATCCGCTATTTGATTGTCCTTGCCTGGGAGATGTTCTGCCATGAGAAAAATGTTTCTTTGAATGGCCCACTTCCACATGCTCTGAGCTAGATGTGGCAGCTGTGGAGAGTGTGTTCCTCCCTGTTTCTGTATGTAGTACATCTCAGTCATGTTGTCCGTCCAAATCAACACAGTCTTGTTGCAGAGATGTACTTTGAAAGCTTTCATTGCCATAAAAATTGCCATCAGCTCCAGTAGGTTGATGTGCATTTTCTTTTGCTGTGTGGTCCATAAGCCCTGCACTGTGTGGTGGAGGACATGGGCTCCCCACCCTATCAGGGATGCGTCCGTCGTTAAGACTATTGGTGGTACAGGCTCTTGGAACAGTCGTCCCTTGCAAAGGTTTTGTGGAATCCACCAATGCAGAGAGTTGTATGCACGACTGGTCACCAACACTCGGTCGCTTAATTGTCCTTGAGCCTGGTTCCACTGACGTGCTAGGCACTCCTGCAGCGGACGCATGTGTAGTCTTGCGTGAGAGACTATGAAAATGCATGAGGCCATCATGCCTATTAGCTGCATAAACGCTCAGGCTGGGAGCGAGTGTTGGGGCCTGATCCTTTGGGTTAGCGTCTGAATGCTGTTCATTCTGACAGAATTTGGTTGTGCTTTCCCTGCCAGAGTGTCTATAGTCGGTCCCAGGTATTGTTGTACGTGGGCCGGCTGAAGATGGGACTTTGGATAGTTCCGCGAGAAACTTAAACTGTGCAGGAGGTGAATAGTGCGTGACATGTGGCCGGCACATTGCTGGGCTGACTGTGCTTGTATCAGCCAGTCGTCCAGATACGGATAGACATGAATATGCTGTCTTCTCAGATGTGCAGCTACTGTCGCTAGGCACTTGGTGAAAACTCTTGGGGCTGTTGTCACCCCAAAAGGAAGGACTTTGAATTAGTAGTGCTGATTTTGTACTGTAAACCTGAGATATTTCTTGTGTGCTGGGTGTACTGGTATATGGAAATATGAGTCTTTGAGGTCTAGTGTTGCGAGGAAGTCTCCTTGACGCAACAGTGGTAGCACCTGCTGTAGAGTGAGCATGTGGAAATGCTCTGATAAAATGTATTGGTTTAGGGGCCTGAGGTCCAAAATTGGTCTGAGAGACCCGTCCTTTTTGGGGATTAGAAATTACAGTGAGTACACCACTGAACCCTGGTGTTCTAAGGGTACCAGTTCTATGGCCCCTTTTTGTAGCATGTTGATGACTTCCTGCTGCAATAAGTGTAGGTGTTCTGCGGACATAGGACGGTGTCTTGGGGGAATGTTGGGTGGTGTGGAGGTCAATTCTAGGCAATAGCCATACTGGATAATTTGCCTCACCCACTTGTCTGTGGTTATGTTTTCCCAGACTTGCAGGAACTGCTGTAATCTTCCCCCGACCGGTGTTACATGGTCTGGGGGTATTGACAGAAAGTCACTATTTGGTATTGGTAGAGGATCTGGTGGTGTTATTCCCTCGTCCTCTACCCTTGCGGTTATTGCCACGGTATCCACCTGTACTGTTCTTGTTGTAGGTGTTTTGTGTGTTCCCCTTGTTATATGAGGTTTGCTGTGTTGAGCCTGCTCTTGCAGCTCCTCTGTTGCCGGAGCGACGAAAGGAGCCACCTCTGTATTGTTGTGACTGCAAGGCTCCCATAGACTTGGCAGTCTCGGTATCCTCCTTCATTTGGTCTAGTATTGTGTCCACATTAGGGCCAAACAAATAATCAGGGTTCACGGGTTGATTGAGTAAAGTGCTCTGAACCTCATTTTTAACCCCAGATATGCGGAGCCACGCATGTCGTCTAAGCATGACACTGGTATTAATAGCCCTGGCTGCTGTGTCTGCCGCATCTAGCACACACTTGATGGAGGCGTTAGATATGAGCTTTCCCTCTTGTATTACGTATTCTGCCTGTTCCTTATAAAGGTCAGGCAGATGCTGGAGAATCTGCTCTAGTGTGTCGTAATGGGCCCTGTCATACCTGGCTAACAGGGCTTGTGTGTTTGAAATTCTCCATATATAAGCTGCTTGAGCAGCAACCCTTTTGCCCGAGGCCTCCAGAATCCTAGACTCCTTGTCTGGAGGTGGAGCCTCGCCAGTAGTCAGCGAATTTGCACGTTTGCATGCATTGGATACTACCAAAGAGTCTAAAGGTAGCTGTCCCTTAATGTAGGTAGGGTCCACTGGGGCTGGCCTATATTTCTTCTCTATCCTGGGGTTAATGACTCGTGCCCTGGTTGTTTCCTTAAATATGTCCCCTGCGTGTTTAAGCACCCCCTTTAACATTGGCAATGTTTTCACTGATCTTTCAGAGGTGTTGAAAGTATCAAAAAGGAAGTCTTAGTCAATAGGGTCTGCATGCATTTCCACGTGGTGGTTGTATGCTGCTCTTTCTAGCAATGCATTGAAAGCAGCTGTGTCCTCTGTAGGCGACGTTTTTACAGGGTATGCAGCATTGTCTTGCATGGGCTGAGAGTCTACAGGATCTACAGGGTCAGACCATTGTTGAGATTGGTTGTCCTGGTCATTGGCCACAGGATAATTATAAAGTTCATTATCCTCATATTCCACATCCTCATCTGCGTGTGTGGGAGAATATGTATAAGTCTCTTGCACATGTGGTCTGATAGGCTCAAAGAGAGTAGGAGATGTAGAAGAGTCTCTTTTCTTCTTTAGTGGTATGTTATAGGTTTCAGCATAAGTGTCTGGTCTGATTTTCCTTTTTAATAGGGTAACTCTGCCAGTATCGGGGCCGACGTACAACTTGGATTGTTCTTCTGTCGAGGGCTCTTGCTCTTCATGTGCTTGAGCTCTTTTCCCCGTTATTGCCTTCTTTGTTGGCGTCGGGTCGATTTCCGTTGTTGGTTCGACCGTTTTTTGCCTCATGTGCGTTGGAAGTCCAAATTTTATCGGTCAAAGGGACTTTTGTGCCTCCACAATCTTTTTCAGCTGGATGAACAACTTTGGTGCCGAAATTGTTATCGATCCGACCGTTTTCTTTGGTTCGATAATCACTTTTTGGCCTTGTGTCATCTTCGAAGCCTGCTGCTTCGGAGCGACGATTTGTTGCCTCGGCTCGACGGACCCCTTCGCCTCGATCCTTGCCTTCGGGTCGAGTGTCTTTGTCTGCACCGTCTTCGGCTTGTCGACTTTCTGCTTGGGTTCGACAACCATCTTCTTTATGTTGCCTGGCGTCGACATCAATCTTGTCGGTTCGACAGCCTTCAGCTTAGGCATGTCTCTGGGTGCACTTGCTCTCAGCTCGACAACCCTCATATGCGACCCAGCCGGGTCGACGGCCATTTTGTTTTTGGTCGGCGCCGATGGATCCGCACCTCTCGGTCCGAAGACTGTAAAGTCTATCAGTTTCGGTTTCTGTTTTGCTTCCTTCACTTTCTGTTTCAATATTACCAAGGAATGGTAATGTTGCAGTGATGGCTCTTGTCTTATATTCTTAGCCGGGCTGAATTGCGGGGCTATAGAATCGATGTTAGGATCTTGGCTAAGGCCTTCCGGCGATGCCTCGACCTGAACCTCTGGAAGCGTATCAGTAACAGTACTGGGCTCCGTACTCACGGTTGGCCCCGTGTCCTCGCCGGAGTCGTCCTCGACGGCTCCTATGCCTGGATCGTCGTCTCCTACCTCGACGATGTCGTCTTCTTCGTCGACGTAGTAGCTGGAGTCATGTTCCGACCCCTGCTATAACTGTTGGTCTGAGTCCTCAGCTTCAACGACTTCCTTGTCGTCTTGAAAGATGTTCTCCGGCTCAGGCGCTAGCTTCTGCATCGTCTGCCTCGCTGCTCTTCGAAGCCGAAGTGTCTTCTTCGAACGGAACTGCGCACCAGCTAAGCAGTCGGCTTCATTGTGTTACGGAGATAAACACTTGTTACACACAGGGTGTTTATCTATGTGTGGAAATTTCGAGTTACAGTTGGGGCATCTTTTGAATGGACTTCGTTCCATCGACGATCGGCCCTTTGGTGTCGAAAAGGCCACGCAGCTCGATTCAACGTTCCGAGTAGAAACTACAGAAATAAAGTTATCGGTACCGATCGCAATAACAATACCAACGCACCCGAAGGCCTTTTAGAAAAGTTTTTTATCGATTCCGAACTCCGAGTTGGAAATCACATCCGAACCCAATGGCGGAAAAAAAAAATCTAAGGATGGAGAGGATGCCCATGCGCACTGTAGTCCAGGGGAGGAGCCACCTATCTCTACTATATGTAGCCGATTGCAATGGTTTTAATTAACTGAGCAATAAAAGAATTACTTACTTACTATATGGAGTAGGTGACATTTTGATTACTCTGGACCAATCTGAGTTTATGCAACACAGAGCCACACAACAATCTTCGGCACCGATAAGGCATACTTGAGCAAAGTAGAACCCTCCAGTCGAATCTCCCTAAATGCCAAAAAGGCATTTGATTCGCTTGAGTGGCCCTACCGGATGTTGGTGCTCAGAAAAAGGGGCTTCAAACCACAGTTTACTGCATGGGTCTAGCTACTATATACAGCACCACTGGCTAGAGTGCAAGTTGATAAGACACTGTCGTAGGCATTTCGATTGTAAAGGGGAACTAGACAGGGATGCCCACTATCTCCCCTGCTGTTTACCCTAGCTGTTGAGCCCTTAGCAGAATCGATGAGGAAAGATGTACTACGGAGGGGTACAAGATTGGACTCCGGTTGGGAAAACATGATCTCCCTTTACGTGGACAGCATATTACTGTATGTGGCGGATCACAAGCACTGCATCTTCAAAGAACGGGAAATCTTAAATATATTTGCAATAGACTCTGGGATTAACATGAACTGGCACAAGTCGGTGGCATATTCACCCACAGATTGATGTTCCCCAGAAGGCTAGGGATGCCTGCTGCAGTGGTTAATTTGGGGTTCAAGTATCTGGGTATTTTTATAACCAGGGTCCCCAAAGACTTCATTTATCACAATGTGGAGCGGCTCCTCACCCAATACAAAACAGATGTGACCCAGTGGAGGAAGATGCAACTATCCTTGTTTTGAAGGGCGGCATTCTAAAAAATGATATTTCAGCCTACATTTCTTTATGTCCAACAAAACATGACGTAGATGGTCCCACAGGCTTTATTGCAAGCAGCGCAGAAGGTCTGTTGTGTGAAGAGGACCCCCCTAGGATCACATTGCCCACCCTAATGCATGTTCCTTATGAGGGAGGTAATACCCTGCTCAGTCTTAAACTGTAGAACTAGGCAGCAGAACTAATGGTGAATAATGACTGAGAATTCGCCATGCAGCAAGATCTGGGATAACAGAGGGCCTTATATAGCCAGGATAACCCACACAGACATCAGAACCCCAGAGCGACAGTGGTCCAGATATGGAAAGGTGCGATGAGGGCAATGGGTTGGAAGGGGGAAGTTAACCTAGAAACTCTCTAATGGGACTCAATCTAATTAATTGACCTAAAAAGAATGGAAGGTTAGGGACACTAGGATCGGATAGGTATATCTATAATAGGAGACCTCTGGGTGGCGCAGGGAATGCTATTGTTTGAGGAACTTCAGGTGCTGTAGGAGTTGGCGGATTCCCAGAGCATGAAATACATTCAGGTAAAACACGCCCGATGGGATACACCACACAAAGGGTAGAAATGACTGACGAAATCAGCATGCAATTTCATAAATTTATAAGCCATTGATGCGGAACTGTTTGCAAGCCCTGTAAAGATTACAAGGCAGGTGGGAACAGGCCCTGGGTGTAATTTGGGAAGAAGCATACAAATACCCCTAGAGAGGTCGCAATTAGAGCGGAATTCTACCCAATACAACTCAAGTTACTCTGTCGTGCATATTACCCCCCCAACGAATTATTATTATTATTATTATTTATTAGAAAAGTTTTATATAGCGCTGGCTAGACCCGGAGGTATCAGAGCGCTTTACAAGAGGATCAGTGAGTTACAGGTTACATAGTAGTGATATTTTCCCATTGAAGTGGGTAATGCACTATTCTGCCTCTCACTGGTGTTGTGTGGGAGTCTTCATTTGTGGGGAAGTTACTTGAAGTTTTCACCTCTCCACCCTCCCCTTGAGGGTTGTACCCTAGCTCTTTCTCTACCATGAAAGGACTGTTTTGGTTGCTGCTGCCAGGATTGGTATGCGGACTCCCAGTTCTATTGCTGTCCGTTGCACTGTGGTTGATCTTGTTGCCCTGTTGAGAAGACCCCCCTTTCTGTGGGTCTTCTGAAGTTAAATCCTCCTCTTTTGAAGGTGCCCCTCTGTTGCAGAGTCCCCATAGCCCTGGCCATTTCACTGTCCTTTTTTATTTGATCAGTGCTGAAATGGGACCCAGATTCACAATGTGGGAATATCCGAGATTTCTTTCTGGCAAGGCATACATGGATATCCGGAGTGGGTGGCAGGACAACCAGCCGGTTAATCCAACAGCGCAGGTAATATGTGCAAGCAATATTTCATAGAATATAGGGAGAGCAGACAATATCCCAGTACTACCTTCTATTTTGTAATATAGCATTAATGGTGGCCAGAAGGGACATTACACTATTGTGGGGAAAAGGGACTGTACCCCGGACAACTCAGTATGCTTGGAGCATGGACTGGTACACGTTAGTAGAAAAAAACTGTATACCAAGCATGTGGGTGACCAAGGAAATTTGACAACACATAGGGCCCATGGAAGGAAGCACGGGCTCTAGAGATATTAAGTAGGGTTTGCCTTATAACGCTGCTGGAGGGGCCAGGCATACTACAACACATACTCAGCCTATGCCGGAGGGGTCCTGATATGGATTCGAGTGAGTGTACCCTTCCAACTAGTTGGTAAATTTTTGGACCCGGAGGGCAGATACGTAGATGTGTGAACATTCTCAGACTTTTTAAATCAATTCTAGAGTTAAGCAAACTGGCATCTAGCGACATAATATCTATTGGATTTACACCTAGCAACAGCAACTGATCAATTGAAACCACCTTGATAACCTTGGCAACCGAAGCAATAAAGGACCTGGTACTAACACAGACAGAGCAATTCAGCAGCTGGGGCATAAATCTAGTAACACCTACCGACCTTCGGTACCCCTCAATTCTGACTAGTGCCTTGGTTCCTGCAAACCAATCAGTAAACCCACCATTTTTGATATTGAGTTCAGCTCGAAGCAGCTCTCTAACAGAGTCTGGTGAGTCTGTCACAGAGAGCCAACCTACTGTAAAGCCTGATTGTGACTGGCTGCCAGGGGCCCCTGTTCCGAGGCCATAAAGACTGAAATATTATCCGCTCCAGCTTGTTGATATGTTCCTGGAACATTAGTGGCCTTGACGCGAAACTTCAATCCCCAGACAGTCTGGAAATCCTGAAAAAAAATAACATCATACTTCTCCAGGAAACCTGGTCTGTATCAAGTTCCCCTATTGAAGGTTATCTTGAATTTAGGTTACCAGCAAAAAAAATGCACAAGCTTGGCCGGCCACGCGGCGGCCTTTCGATCTAAGTCGCCTGTAAATTATCTTTGAACATTAAAGCGTTGGAATTCAATGAAGACTGGATTACTGGCATCAGAATCAGCAGTCCAAACTCAGCCAGACAACTTTTTCTGCTTAATATTTATGTTGCACCTTATTCTAGCAAGAAAAAGGAAAAATTTGACCGACTGATTGACATCTTGTCCAACATGATAAAAGCCCATGGTGCAGTCCCATGCTTAATTTCTGGAGATTTTAATACCGATTTACACCTAACCACCCAAGATGAATATAATGAAATACTCCCTGCCGTACCACCGTACCTAGTCCCCCTTCTCAAATCATCAGGCCAAGCAAGTTGGGTGAATATGCTGGGTTTCACTGTATTGAATGGGAGATTTTCTATGGATTCTCCACCAGCCTGGACTCGATCTAACGGCCTCTCCTACTCATTCCTCGATTACACGCTTGGAAACTTCGAAATACTCCCCTAATAGAGAACTTTTATATTGCACCTCCGGGTTTCAGTGACCATCGCCCCCAAATAATTGGCTTATCCCTCAACGTTGCTCATCATTCAGCAACAGCTCACACTACAACTGGCATACGCACAGAGAACCTCAAAAGATCGAAATGGACGGCTCATCTACTCCCTGCAATAATGGACAAATGTAGATCTCTCCTAGGAGAATGGAGCACAGGTAAGGTTGATCCAATTAAAATATGGGAGCTCCTCGTCCAACAATTGTTGAGTCAATTTCCACTTTCAGTACGCAAATCTCCATACCCTGTAAATCCCCCATTTTAGCAGAGACAAAAAAATTAAAGACCAAACGCAATGCAGCATTACGTTCCACCAGGAAACTCCCGGGTGATGTTCATGCATTCGCTGTCTACAAGCAAGCTCAGAAAGCATTGAGAACATCAGTTATCAGGGACAAACACACAGCTACCGACCAGTTCTGGTTGAAACTGGTCCACGCCAGCAAAAACTCCAATCCCAAACCCTTTTGGACACTGGTGAATAGGACACTGGGCGCAACCGGCCAATGCAGCGCCAAGATAAGTGAACCTGAATGGGCCCTTTTTCTAACCGAGCACTTTCAAGATCAAAATAAAGAAAGGGATCAATTGAACATCACATCACCATGGAACACAAAAAGAAATAGCACATTAATCATAAATGATATTCCCAGTGTCTTTACCTCACTTATTAATAAAGAGGAAATGACGTTCCAGCAAGACCCTTTACTTTCAAACTTCTGGTTTTCTTATGAAGGCATGAGACAAAATATTACTGGCCGTATTACCAATGCCCGTTCGGATCGGGCCCAGGCCCTAATGGGCTCCCACAAGCGCTGATTAAAGCTGATCCTATGCTTTGGTCTGAACATCTGGCCCCACTATTTTTGCATTGCCAACACACCTACGATATACCAGATTCATGGAAAGCAGCAATAATGCACCCAATTTTTAAAGGAGGCAGAAGAGCAGATCCTAAAAACTACAGGATGATAGCACTCCTAGACGTAGACTCCAAGTATTTCGCCAGCCTCTTGTTGGAAGATCTGTCGTCCTGGGCGCTAAAAACTCAGTGGCTGCCATTTAATCAGACTGGCTTTGCGGCCAAATCGGACACTACTAGCAACCTACTGGCCCTATCTATACTTCTGGAGAAAGCAGCATCCTTAAAAATGCCATTGCACTGCTGCTTTGTTGACTTTAAAGCGGCCTTCGACCGGGTGCCTAGGGATCTTTTATGGAACAAATTACAAAAATGGGGAATTCGAGTGTCCTGTTAAAATTAATAATCAAACTTCATTCAAACACCTGGATTCGCATCAAATTGGGCGACGGGTCGCACGTCTCAAGAAAAATACAGACTCTCTGTGGAGTCAAACAAGGGTGTGTGTTGGCCCCTCTTTTGTTTATTCTCTTTATTTCGGACTTATCCCATCTATTGGACAAGGTCAACTCTCATCCCCCCTCACTTTGTGGATCCCGAATTAGCAACTTGCTTTATGCCGACGATCTTGTCTTGTTCAGCCAAACGAGGGTCGGTTTACAAAGACTTCTTGACCAACTGCTTTCTTTTACATCAAGTAATGCTCTGGAATTAAATCTCTCAAAAACGAAAGCTATCACCTTCGGGAATCGGAAGCAACAAACTGGTGGGTGGTTCTTTGACGGCAAAAAATTGAAACTGTGACATCATATAAATATCTGGGTATTCACAAGGATTCCAAGGGCTCTTTTGTAAAATAGAAAGAAGCAGTCAAAGCAAAAGCATTTTCCCTAGAAGCAGCAATGATGAAAGTTTTGGCACAGTTACTTGGCCCAAGCTTATCCCCCCCCTCCTGACAATTATGAAGGCAAAGGTTACAAACTGTTTACCCTACGGCCAAGAAATAATGTTGGGGAGCGACTCGTCAATACTGAATAAAACAACAACCAGAATTTACAAACGAGGCTGGCACCTTCCGAAATCTGCTTCTCCAGGTCAGATCAGGCTCGAGCTCGGCCTTCCGAGCCATGAGGGCGTCGGTGCAGGTGCATTCATCAAGTTGTGCCACAGACTGCGTAATTCAAGGGAAGGAAGCCTGAAGACCAAGTAGTGGCAAGAAATATCAGCAGGTTACCCCAGTCAAAAACATCAATGTTTTCTTGACCACTCTTTAAAACTGCTTGATGCCACGGATTATTGGGGAACCAATCCGCCCCAGCAGGCACTTAAATTGTCCATTAAAAGAAGTGTTCGCCTCTGCTCTTTCCATCAGGACAGGGCACAATTGTCTAAACGAAAACATGCCTGGTCGATAATCACTGAGCTCACACCCAGATCAGAGGCCCCATATCTTTCAAGCACCTATGCAGCTGTTTGGAAGAAAAGATTTATGGCCCTGAGGATGGGTGAATGGCCATTTTTAAAACACTTGCCTGCATGGCGTTGTTCAAATGAGGACACTAATTGTAGGGGCTGTGGTCATTACACGGAATCAATTGAGCATGTGGTGTGTGTTTGCCCAGCCGTTCTCAAAGATAGAAGGCGGTTGTTGCGAGGGGAATGGATCAAGCACAGCGTTGGATCATGCCCGCAAGCCATTATATCAGCAATGAACCTCTACAACACAATGCTAAATGCTAAGTTCGCAACATTTGTTTTCCAAATTGCAAAGAAACTTAACTTTGTGGGTATGCAGGAACCATCGCCGCAATCTTCAGTTTCATGACTGGTCTGGAACCCCCCGTCCCCTATTTAATTCCAAGACTCTTACTGGTGGAGCACTTGTATGTTTTACTGAAAGTCGGGGCGGGTTTTACACTCACCAGTAATGTCATTACGTTTTTTAAACATATTTTAGCTGCTTCTTGTGTGAAAATAATAACAATAATTATTTATACATACTATTGCATTTCGTTAAAAAACGTAATTTTTTTTGTTGCATTAAGATGAAACGTATTTTTCGTTTGTTTTTAAATTGTCATGATTTTAAGTATTTGAACAATAAACAATAATCACAGGATGTGTGGGTAAGTCTGGCAGGCAGGGATCGAACCATAATCATTATCTATGCCCCAAACACAGATCAAAGTGCCTTCCTAGACGGCCTGTTGAAACCCTTGGTATCATACTTAACTCATTCGTCTATAATTGGGGTGGGCCTTTAACTGCATAGCAGATACCCAGAGGGAATGATCAAACCCTCCGCTGCGCAACTTTCAGACTATTCGCACGGGCCACGCATTTGGGACTGGCAACATCACTGGGGGCTCATAGACTCCTGGAGATGGCTGCACCCACAAGAACGGGATTATTCCTTTTTCTCTGGTCTTCATGAAGTCCACGTCTGTCTTGACGCATTGCTCTGTACCCCAGACATCGACAGCTTAGTATATACAGTGGAATATATAGCCTGCACTACATCAGACCATAACCCTGTTTTACGCCTAAATTGGTCCCAAGCTAGACCCTCTATCCCTAACTGGAGACTAAAACCGAAGTCCTTCGAGGACCAGGTATTTCGTGAAACGATTAGAGATGAAAATACTTTTCATTCATATCAGATCTATTTAAATGCCACCCAAAAAAAGAACTTGCATTCCTCATCAAATGGATACTAACCTAGACAACCCTGCAGACAGTGCTTTGCTGGTCTTACTACTAACCTCTGCAACCAAAATAGTCCTCCCCAACTGGAAAAACACACACAAAGCTTCCTTTAACAGCTGGGTCTCACACATCAGAGGTGCAGACAATATCTCCCTCCAACACTCACCATGGAAGACTCCCTCTAAACCCATTTGAGATACCCTGGACAACTACTTTGCGTCCAACAAACTACCCTAAACACTCATAAATAACCCTCCTTCAATCCCAAAACTTACTATCACCCACCCTTACTCACCTCATGTTTAACACAATAGCTCTCTTCATTTGCCCTCAACAAATGACGCAGAGGTTAAACTGTACTTAAGCCTTGGAGAAAACTGAATTCAATGCCCCCCAGAATATACAAATCTTTTATACAACAATCTGGCTTAACTTATTCTAGACATAAATGGCACTGCTTAATTATAACTCAACATATTAAGCTCTAAGATACTGTCCTCGTTACCTAGGGGCCTCTAAATCTTTCACATCAACAGCCGAGTTCCAACTACAATCAAGTATTCTTCATTGACCCACTGCTGTCTCTACGTTTTTTTTATATGTACCAGACCAAGAAATTTCCTATACTATGCAAGGCCATCTCTCAGAACTGTATCTGTATATTCCTCCCTCTCTCCCAAACTGCTTTTACCCCTTCTTTTCATTTCACTTTGTAGAAGCCTTCACTTTCTGAATGTGAAATGTTATATTATGATCATATGATTCACTGTAGTCTGTTATGTTTTAGCTTATCAATATATGTTTGTTTTAGGTTTTTTATGGGTTGTGTTGGATCTAGGTTTGTATTTTTATTACTCATGCAAAATCTGTAAAATATCATGAAATTAGAAAAGACTTCAGTGTTTTGCAATCAAAGCTGGAACGGCCTCCTCACCCCAAATAGAGTGGGATGCCTTTAAGGCGGTTCTCCATGGTTAATGCCTAGCTGAGCCAAAGGGGATTAGACACACACTCCTGGTAGATGTTACAACTGCTGAGCACGTCCTAAGGGATGTAAAAATCCAGAGACCAGGGCAAACCGAATTACAACCTGCTCTTTTTGGGGCTAGAGAGACGGTAGCAGACAGATGGAACAGCTTCAGTGCTTTGACTTTAAGCAGTATATGGATCGGACGCACGGTGAGCGAGACAAATCAGGTTTCCTTCTGGCCTGGCAAGCTAATCCGACCAAACGTGGCTCGCCTATAGTGGAAATAGCAGGCAGGGGTGGGGACAGAATATACTCCCAGGTGGGGATTAATGACCTTGTTACCCAATAATACACGGCCCTGTACAAAAATGTCACAATTAGGACATTACAGTGACACAGGCATTGCTTGGAGCGCTGTGCCTTTTACGACCCGAGTTGGAGGAGTTGGGCAGTGACATCACATCACAAGCGATTAAGGGAGCCGGCAACAAGCCCCAGGGTCAGATGGCTTCCCAGTTCGATCCATCCGTTCCTATGTGGAGTTTTGGAAAACTTTTATCGCTTTCAGTGGCAGGCCGAGTAGCAGTTTTGAAGATAGAGGCCCTTCCACATCTCCTATTTTTTCGGCACACTCCCGGAATCGGTAACGCTAGCAATATTTGGGACCTTCTTTCATTACTACCATTAAATGAGGTGCAGGCTGTAAGCGAGTCGCATTGTCTACGTTGCAGCACTCTATGGAGCCTGGAGAGATGGCCCCGGACTTTGAGGGGTATTATGTGGCAGCCCAACTTCACTGGTTAAACAACTGGTTGGTGAGCAGACGTGGCCTGACTTGGGCTCCTGGCCCATTTGTACAGACACTTTCTGACAACTCTAGGGTATTGCTGAGAGTGAGACGATCCGCTCACAATCATATCCTGGAGTTTCGGTGATGGCTAGGTGCTGGAACAGGTGCTTGAACAAAGCATTTAGTAATGTAGCGTACTCTCTTGAACTAACTCTCTGTCTACTGTAAGGACTGACCCATGGAGGGAGCTGGGGGGTCTTGACATTTGGACTGAAGAAGGGGCGACAAAGGTGGGGACCTCCTTCGAGACTCGGAGCTGCTTCCTTCTGAGGAGTTCTGGGTGGAATTCGATCTGATGCAGAGACATTTTCTCCTACACAGGACACTCACAATGGTGCTATGAAAACATTGGGGCACTGACTCCTCCAAGCCCCGCTCATTACAGTGCTGTCAATATGTAGTAACCTCTGTTGGTACCATTAAGGCAGTTTCATGCCTCTATGGAGTGATACGTGAGGACTTTCTACAACCGCTAGAACACATGAGATCACAATGGGAGGAGGACCTGGTAGTCCCTATTACTACCAAAGATTGGGACAGTTTCCTAGGGAGGACACTGAAAGTCTCCAGGAATGCACACTTTAAGTTAATCAATTATTATGTCCTTCACAGGTCATACCTCATCCAAGAGAGAATAGGTAGATATTTTCACCTGGCTCATGCGGCCTGTCCTAGATGCGAGAGGAGCTCATATCCTACACGTTCCGGTCCTTCCCCTCACTGCATACTTTTTTGGGAAGAGGTCACAATTACTATTGAGGTAGTTTTTGAGAAGGACATTCCTTGCTCCCCTGGCCACTGTCTCCTGGGATGGTTACCCCACACGTCCAAAACTAAAGTCAGAAGTAAGTATTAAGACTAGCCGAGCGGGAGGACTAGAAAACTAACATGGCGAAAGAAATGAAGAAATGGGCGGGCTGCGAAGGGAAGGTTACTCCTGAGAGAAGCCAGACGTGGGTTGGGAACAATAGACGCAGCCCATGCTTGGGACGCCCTGGTGGGTTGCTTTGCTACCCCAGAGCCTGTACCCCCATGGTTTCTCTAGCAAGATCACCAAGATTAACTTAGGGGTGAGATGTGTTTCACCCTTATGTCTATTTCGAACACCTTATGGCTCCTACCAGCCCTTGACATCAGAGATCACACCCCCTACCACGCCCATCGCCTTGGAGCACTTAGCTGCTACGCTCTCATTTACCGACTGTGTAATGTTGTACTGACTCTTTAGGGGGGAGGAGAGTGGAAGTTGTTTGCAATTGTCTGTGCTGAGGCCAGTACCTTTCCACAATATGTATGCACAATATGATAAAGGAGTTCATAGTTTGCAAACACACAAAAAAAAGTTTGCTTAAAAAAAAATCAGTAGCCCTCAACCACCACACAGGGAATTGCAGCAGGTGGACAAATAGACTGCACACCAGGAACTAATGTGCTGTGTTGCCAATCAGCTTCAGCGCTAATACTTTCAGTACAAACCATGAGCAACTGGATAGGACATACGAGAGCCTGAAGTATTGCATCCTTTAGAAAACATTGCACACTAACCTAGCAGAGGAAACCTGGCAGCTGCAGAGTCCTTACCTTCAAGAGGCCTTTGCAACTGTGACTGGCGATAGAACAGCATGTATGCACTCTCCTTGCCCTGGAATTGTTTCTTGATATCCTCCTCCGTAATTGGTTGCACGGAAGAGTCATTGAAGTCAAACCACTGACTGGAGCTGTCCCTCAGCTGCTCTGGCACACTCCCAAGATCCGGCTGGAGGTGGATGCTTGGGGCCACATCTGTCACTGGAGCATTTCCTGTAAGTGGAAGGGTCTGGTCTGATGGGCAAAGGCTGACTCTGTTCCCATCCGAAGTTAAAAGGAACAATGAGGGATGATCCTGTAGGAACTGCAATAAACAAGTTACTAGTAAAACACAAACAGAGTATCGAATATGTTACTTACCAGTATGCATCTGTTCTTGGCATGTAGGGCTGCTGACATTCATATCTGTGCATAGATCGCCGCCTAGTGTTGGGTCCGGATGATTGCACATTCTTGTCCTGGAAGAGTCCTTGAAGTATCACGAGATAGGTGGCTCCACCCCTGAACTACAGTGCGCATGGGCAACCTCTCCATCCTCAGATTGTTTTTCGCCATTGTGGCAGAGATGGAGTATAATACAGTGAATGATGTCCATGCTACATAGTAATTCTGAATGCTACAGCTGCTACAGGCATTTTGCGTTTTGAAAGCTTTCATCGCCATGAAGATTGCCATCAGTTCCAGAAGGTTGATGTGCATCTTCTTTTGCTGTGCTGTCCATAGTCCCTGCACTGTGTAGTGTAATACATGTGCTCCCCATCCCTGGAGAGACGCGTCCGTTGTCAATATAATCTGTGGCACAGGCTCTTGGAACGGTCGGCCTTTGCAAAGGTTTTGTGTGTTCCACCAATGCAGAGAGTTGAATGCCCGACCGCTCACCAACACTAGGTCTTTTAACTGTCCTTGAGCCTGATTCCACTGACGTGCCGAGCACTCCTGAAGCGGACGCATATGTAGTCTCGCGTGCGGGACTATGAAGAAGCAGGAGGCCATCATGCCTATCAACTGCATGAACACTTTTGCTGGAAGCGAGTGTTGAGGTCTGAATTTTTGTATCAGCAATTGCATGCTGTTTATTCTCGCTGAATTTGGCTGAGCTTTGGCTGCCAGTGTTTATTGTCGCGCCCAGGTACTGTCGCACGTGAGCGGGCCGAAGATGTGACTTTGGATAATTCAGCGAGAATCCCAGACTGTGAAGAAGATGAATGGTGTGGGACATGTGGCTGGCACACAGCTGGGCCGTCTTTGCTTGAATAAGCCAGTCGTCCAGATAAGGGTAGACATGTTTGTGCTGTCTCCTTAGGTGTGCTGCAACTGTCGCCAGGCACTTTGTGAACACCCTGGGTGCCGTCGTTACTCCAAAAGGGAGGACTTTGAACTGATAATGTTGATTTTGAATAGTGAACCTGAGATACTGTCTGTGTGATGGGTGTATGGGTATATGGAAATACGCATCTTTTAGATCCAGTGTTGCGAGGAAGTCTCCCTGACTGAGTAACGGCAGGACCTGTTGTAAGGTGAGCATATGAAAATGCTCTGACAGAATGTAACTGTTTAGAGGCCTGAGGTCCAGTATAGGTCTGGGAGACCCGTCCTTTTTGGGTATTAGAAAGTACAGGGAGTACATCCCTGAGCCATGTTCTTCTACAGGCACGAGCTCTATGGCCCCTTTTTGCAGCATGTTGACGACCTCCTGCTGCAATAAGTGTAAGTGCTCTGCGGACATAGGACGGTGTCTTGGTGGGATGTTGGGTGGAGTGGATGTCAATTCCAGACAATACCCGTACTGGACAATGTCTCTCACCCACCTGTCTGTGGTGATTGATTTCCAGACTGGCAGGAACTGTTGTAGTCTCCCCCGACAGGTGTTATATGGTCGGGGGCAGTGACAGGGCGTCACTGTTTGCTATTGGCAGAGGATCTGGAACTGTTGTTTCCTCTGCCTCTGCCCTTGATGTTGTTTCCACGATATCCACACCGGTTGTTCTTATTGTAGGTGGATTGTGTACTTCCTTTATTGTACTGTGTCTGTAGCGTGGATTGGCCTCTTGAGGGTCCCCTAGTATTGGAGCGACGAAAGGAGCCACCCCGAAAGTGCTGTAACTGCAGTGCCCCCATAGACTTCGCAGTCTCTGTGTCTTTTTTAATTTTTTCAAGGGTGGTGTCAACCTCAGGTCCAAATAAGTAGTCCGGGTTAACTGGCTGATTGAGGATAGAAGTTTGTATTTCTGGTTTGAATCCCGAGATTCTCAACCAGGCATGTCTCCTTAACATAACGCTAGTGTTGATGGCCCTGGCTGCAGTGTCAGCTGCGTCTAGCGCGCACTTGATGGAAGCATTGGTTATAGGCTTCCCTTCTTGGATTAGTAGTTCTGCACCCTCCTTGTACTGATCTGGTAGGTGTTTCAACAGTGTCTCAAGGGTATCATAATGTGACCTGTCATATCTGGCTAAGAGTACCTGAGTGTTGGCAATGCGCCAGATGTTAGCCACCTGCGCCGCCACCCTCTTCCCTAAGTTTCCAGAACTTTTGACTCTTTGTCAGGAGGAGGAGCACCACCTGTAGTCTGGGAGTTTGCTCTCTTACGTGCATTAGAAACAACTAATGAGTCCAATGGCAACTGTCCCCTTATATAAGTAGGGTCCCCAGGTGCCGGTCTAGATTTCTTTTCAATCCTTGGGTTTAACACCCTGGCCCTAGTGGTGTCCTTAAAATGTCACCAGCATGCTTAAGGACCCCTTTTAGCATGGGCAGGGTCTTGACTGTTCTTTCTGAAGTGGAAAAGGTGTCGACCAGAAAGTCTTCCTCCACAGGGTCAGCATGTAGCTCGACGTCATGATTACTGGCTGCTCTTTCAATAAGGGCGTTAAAGGCAGTAGTGTCCTTAGTAGGAGATGTTTTCACACTGTACACATGAGTGTCAGGGGCAGTATGCTGATCCCTTGGGTCAGCCGGGTCTGCCCATGGTTGGTTTTGATCATCGGGATCAGTGTCCACATGATAAGGGTCATCTTCATGTTCGTCATCCCCTGCATCCACATCTGAGTATGTGGGTGAAAAATTCTGAGGTTCTTGTCCATAGGACTGGAGGAGTTCCACAAGAGTTGGCGACGTTGTCGAAACTCTCTTCTTCTTCAAGGGAATCTTATATGACTCCATGGGTGTTTCTGGTATTATTTTCCTTTTGTACATGGACAGTCTACCAGTTTCCGAGTCGATGAATTGCCTCGACTCCTGTTCTTCAGGCTCTTCTGTAGCCTCCATTTCCGTCAACACTTTTTTAATGGCGCAGATACCTCTTTTCGGTTCGAACATCTTCGGACGTACCGAGGGTGGCAAGCCGAATTTGATCGGCGTCGACGCGGTCTGAACGTTTCCGACCAGCTTTGGTGTTGGGGTCTTCTTTGGCCCGACCGCTGTAGCCTTATCCTTGATGCGTTGGAGTGACTCCGACACTTCCTTGGCTACGAATGGACTTGGCTGCGTCGACTCAACAGGGTCCTTGGAGCCAGTCTTCGTCTTGTCCGCAGGCCTCGACCGAGGATCGATCCCGTCTTTCGGTTCGAGTCTTTTGTGGGTGTCGACTCCTTTCGGCGTCGGCCTCGTTGGTTCGACAGCCTTGACCTTGGTCTTCGGTGCCCCAACCGTCGGTTTGATGACCTTCTTGAGCTTTTTGGCATCGACGGCCATTTTCTGTTTCTTCGGCTCCGAGGGGTTTGAGGCCTTGGAGCCGACCAGAGTTAGTTGCACTTTCGGTTTCGGCTTTGGCATTGATGCTTTCGGTTTCGATTTCTTTGGATCGACCGATGGCGGTTTTGAAACCGATGGCTCTTTATTAATGTTCGAAGCCGGGCCTTTATTCGGGGCTGTAGAACGAGACTGTGGATCTTGGGTAAGGCCTAGTGGCGATCCCTCGACCTGAGCCTTATTGAGTGCATCATCGTCGGCCCCCGTATAGCCGGTTGGGCCTAGCTACTCGCCTGAGCTATCTTCTACGGTCCCAAGGGCCTCTGCGTCGTCTCCTAACTCTTTGAGGACGTTTTCGTCTTCTTCTTGCATCTCTTAGTCTTCGGCGTCATACTCTGAGTCATGCTCTGAAGCCGGATTGGAGCAGTATTCCTGATCCTCCAGATCAACGACCTCTTCGTCTTCGGTCCCGAAGATATTTTCAGGAACAGGCGCTGACCTTTTCGACTCCAGCCGAGCCGCGCGTCGAATTCGAAGAGTTTTCTTCGACCTGAAACGGGCACAGGCCATACAGTTGGCTTCGTTGTGATCCGGGGACAGGCACTTGTTGCACACCGGGTGGACATCGATGTACGGGTATTTTGCATTGCAAAGTGGACACCTCTTGAATGGGCTTCTTTCCATTGTAGATCGAAGATAGGGTCGAGTGTGGAAAGAAAACCGTCTGATTCCTCGATGTCCTCTCGAAACAAAGTTACCGGTACCGAACAAAACGATACAGACGCTGTCAAAAGCCTTTTGGCCTTGTAGACAGTTTTCCTAACTTGAGCTAAGATAGTAACATCCGAACCCAATGGCGGAAAAAAACAATCTGAGGATGGAGAGGTTGCCCATGCGCACTGTAGTCCAGGGGAGGAGCCACCTATCTCGTGATACTTCGAAGACTCTTCCAAGACAACAATGTGCAATCATCCGGACCCAACACTAGGCGGCGATCTATGCACAGATATGAATTCAGCAGCCCACATGCCTCGAACCTCCACTTCCTTGTTTGGTTGAGTTGGGATGTCCAGTTCAGGGGGGAATACATGCTATACTAGCCCTCAAAACATGGGTATGGGTATCATGATGTGTTTTAAATTTTAGCCTGGATCAGGAGGTAACGGCAGGTTAAAGGTTATCCGGGGGCTTATGTGGGATTGCTAACTTATTTGTGTTTAAAATATTTATAAAGTTGACCCCATCATCCAAAGGATCACAGAGCTACACAACCTGATCAAAGTAGTGTTAACGCATTGCAACAAATCCAAAACTGTGAATGACAGAAGTCAGAATATACTTATTTTTGGTATTATAATAAATTGTCATTATCTTAGATTGGATTTGTCACCTGTATTAAGACCTCAAGCAATTGCTCAATTTAGACACCCAGTGACTGAGGCGTGCTGACTGGACATTCACCATAAACTGGGGATGTACCGGTGTAACTATGTTTTAGGATCTGGCTAGATCACAAAACATCATTATTGCAAATATGCTGCTGTCAGAGCTATTCACACATGCCACTTTCCTGCTCCTGTGTACTTTAAGCTGTCTACAATCCAACCTAAAGCAATGCAGTTCCCTTAGGTTTCACTGCAGACCGCAATCGTGAGATTTTTATTACTATACTCCCTAGCTATGTAGCATATCATAAACGCTCCTGAGCTACTCATTCAGGTAGCAGTTTTAGAATTATTGTGCCAGCTGGAGACGGTCTGTTCTCTGAGAAAGCACTCCCTGTTTTCACCTTTTTCTATTTACCCATGAATACTCTTCAAGCATAAAAGTTTTGAATTTACATACTTTCGGTCAGTTGTATGAAGCTTCGCCTAATCTGGCCAGGATTATAGGGATTTTCTCTTCCATGCTTTGATGTTTTTTCTTTTAAGTACGGATGTTAACCTGTTTTTGTGCATGAAGAGACATGTTTATCATGGTATGGACCTCCTTAATAAAAATGGATGGTTACGCCCTAGAAATTAAGTTTAAGAAACAGAAGGGAGCCTATCCTACAAATTTGCTACGGCAGGAGATTGCGTATATACATACCTTTCGGATTGCCCCATGCCGCTTACGATAGAGCTTATTCCAGGATGTACCCATTTCCAGTAGCAGCTTCTGCCCAAGGTGGTCAATGGATATACTAGATGATTCCTCCTGGGGGGGGAGACAGGCACCGTATGAGAGGTGAGGAGGTGTGCATAAAGAAAAGAAGAGGGGATAGTAGTGAGATGTTATGAGATCTTAGAAAACAAAGAAGCGAGAGAAAAGGACAATATTCTCCAAAACCTTCATTTAAGACCCAAGTCACAAAGAGTAGGGTAATAAGGGCTGGGAGATGAGACACCACAAAGCACTGACTCAGACTGAAAGAAAGTCAAGTGCAAGGCTGCCAGATATGTGCTAGATAAGTGAGAGAGAAAGAAAAGGAAATGGCTTTTGTTCATGTTTATGAGGTGTTAACAGACACACTAAAGATTCACAAACTACATAGTCAGCCACAAAAAGTAAAAGGGCAGGATTTATTTGTAGAAGACACAAAGCACAATGGAGGAGGCTGTTTGGGGACTGGTTGTAAAATAAAATAAATGATATAAATACACAGAGTGTAGAGAGACAAGCACTGCAAATGTCTGACATGCAATGTTGTGAGTAGGTTAATTAAGAGAGTTAAAGATGTGTTATGTGCTCGTCTAAACAACTTGCATGGTGTTGGGCCCATGCTGCATGCCTGCCAACACACTGCGGTTAAATAAAAAATGAGGCTGTAACCATTCGCTAGCTGCAGTCAATACATTGCAGATTATAATGTATGACAGCGTTTCATTGCTTTCTTAAGGATTAGTCTTCTGGCAGACAAAAAGAACAGACTACAGCTTTACATGAGATTCATCAAAAGTGATTTTTTGTGAACCACAGACACTTTGACAAAGACAGGTATTAAATAAGATAAATACAAATCATCTGAAGTCATGCATCTTTGGTAACATCATCATTACTGATGGATAAGACATTTTAATGCAGGCTGTTTTTTGCATAGACAAAAAGTGCTAGTCTTGAAAAGAGGAACATTCCCTTCAGAGATGCAAATGAGGCTCCAATGGGATCATCCACATCGCCAGAAGTAAAGACAACCAAGGCATAAAAGATTATTGTTGTTCACTTCAATTTTTAGATCTGTTATGAAAACAACAGGTAGTGAGGCAGTTATGCACCACATGATATTTCTAGCTAACAATCAGCACCTAACCAATGGATCCCTGTCTAAATGGAGTAAAAGCCATAAGAAGGTACCGCTTCTATCCAGTCATGGAAATGAGAAAAAAAGGTGACAAGCTTGCATAAGAAGACAGGTTTTTAGCCTACGTTTCAAATGACAACAGACAGGTATTCCATAACCTAGACTCAAAAACAGAAAAAGGCTGGCCCCCCACCTGTCTCATATAAAATTCAGCACATAGACCTCAGGATTTTGGGATGTTGATATCCTTTAAAAAGTTGAACAGAGACTGGGTCAGGTTAAAATAGCATCCTACACCACAAGAGACAAATTGTCGGAACTATTTAACTGGAAGTCAGCACAAATCCTTATGGGAGGTGCAGCAGTGACAGAGGAGGTAAAATACTTCTTCGACACAGGAGGTCATTTATCACTCATCACCACAGAAGGCAGTGAACAGAACAAGAAATGGGCAAACTGTGCATTCTTGAATCATAAATAAATGACATCATCCAAATAAGCAGCTGCTGCAACTTCCACTACATAACCCGTACTGACCTTTTTTTTAGGTGAAAGATGGAGTTAGCATGAGGTGCCAGCAAACATGTACTCACTCCAGGGACACTCAACTTGCCCTTAAGAAACGGTGGGACACAGTGAAGTACACTTTCCGGATTACATTAAAAATTAATATTGCAGCAGGATTTTTAAGTCTCTGAATCGTTGTATATACCCTGACAATAAAGTTATAAGTCAGTGACTGACATACTTATCAGTGAACCTCCACTATTTTGATGTCTTTAATGGCTAAGACTGACACCCCTCCAGAGAAAATCCGCAATTTTGATACCTTCATTGTAGGTAATAGACCAACACTTATTTGAAAGAAGAAAAACAAAAGATTCTGTGATGCAAGAAACCTTAACAATAGTCCTGATCACAGGTGATGGAAAGTGCAACACATTATTGGGAATGCGCTGCCCCAGGGAAGCAGCGAACTCGTGCTGCCCTGGGGGCAGCACATTCACGTGAAATACAGATCGGTAGCTTTACAGCCGCTCAATCAATACATTTGTAGAGCGCACTACTCACCCATGAGGGTCTCAAGGTGCTGGGGGCGAGGGGTGCTGCTACTGCTCGTATGGCCAGGTCTTGAGGAGCCTCCTGAAGGTTAGCAGGTCTTGGGTTTGCCGTGGGAGGATGGGGAGGATGTTCCAGGTCTTGGCAGTGAGGTGGGAGAATGATCTGCCACCGGTGGTCGCTCTTCGGATGCGGAGGATTGTGGCAAGGGCGAGGTCGGCGGAGCAGAGCTGTCGGTTTGGGTGTAGAAGGTGAGTCGTCTGTTGAGATATGCCGGACCAGTGTTGTGGAGCGTCTTGTGTGCGTGGGTGAGGAGCTTGAAGGTGATCCTCTTGTTGACAGGGAGCCAGTGCAGGTCTTTCAGGTGTGGTGTGATGTGGTTGTGGCATGGGATGTCGAGGAACCACTGTGGAGAGGCGTTCTGTATGCGTTGTAGTCGTTTCAGGAGTTTGGCCGAGGCTTCTGCGTAGAGGGCGTTTCCGGAGCCCACCTGCTGCTGATAAGGGCCTGGGTGACCGTTCTTCTTGTTTCGGTGGGATACACCTGTAGATCTTAGCCAGCATGCGGAGGGTGTTGAAGCAGGAAGACGAGAAGGCGTTGACTTGCTTGGCAATGGAGAGTGTGGAGTCTAGGATAAACCCCAGGTTGCGTGCGTGGTCGCTGGGTGACGGTGCTGCTCCCAGTGTGGACAGCCACCAGGAGTCGTCCCAGGCTGAGGGGGCGGAGCCGAGGATGAGGACCTCTGTCTTGTCCGAGTTCAGCTTCAGAAGGCTGTTCTTCATCCACTCGGCGACGGCTTTCATTCCCTCGTGGAGTTTGGTTTTGGCGGTGAGGGGGTCCTTGGTGAGGGAGAGGATAAGCTGGGTGTCGTCGGCTTCGGAGATGATGTTAAGGTCGTGCCATTGGGCGACTTGGTTAGCGGTGCCATGTAGATGTTGAACAATGTCGGGCTGAGGGATGATCCTTGGGGTACGCCGCAGGTGATCTCGGAGGCTTCGGAGCCAAAAGGGGGGAGGCGTAAGCTCTGGGTTCTGCCGGAGAGGAAGGAGGTGATCCATTCCAAAGCCTTGTCTCGGATCGCTGCATTGTGGAGGCGTGTGCATAGGGTGCGGAGGCAGACAGTGTCGAAGGCGGCTGATAGGTCCAGGAGGATGAGGGCCACGGTTTCACGGTTGTCATGATGTCATCGGTGGCGGCAATGAGGGCAGTCTCGGTACTGTGGTTGCTGCGGAACCCGGACTGGGACGCGTCCAGGATGTTATTCTCCGCAAGGTAGCGGGTCAGCTGTCTGTTGACAGTCTTCTCGATGACCTTCGCTGGGAACGGGTGCAAGGAGATGGGCCGGAAGTTCTTGAGAACCCTCGGATCCGCCTTGGGTTTCTTCTTGATCTCGGCGTGCTTCCAGCTCTCCGGGAAGGGCACGGTCTCGAAGGAGATGTTGATGGTCTTGCGGAGATGGGGTGCGATGGCGGTACTAGCTTTGTTGAAGATGTGGTGTTGGCAAGGATCTGAAGGAGAGTGGATGATGTTCATGATTTTGATGGTGTCGTCGTCGTTTATGTTGGTCCAGGTGAGCAGGGGATCGATGTGGGTGGTGGCTGCGGGGTCTGAGGTGTCGGTGTTTGTCGGGGAGGTTAGGTTGTTGAAGCTGTTGTGAATGTCTGCGATCTTGCGAAGGTCGCACAGGTCTTGCGATGGTGGGATGTCGTTGGTGTTGGAGCTGGGGTTGGAGAGTTCCTTCACAATGTTGAAGAGCTTTTTGCTGTGGTGCGCGTTGTTGTCGTGTCGGTCCTTGAAGGAGGCCCTTTTTTGCAGATCCGATGAGGTGATGGTGTTTTCGGATGGCCATCTTGTGGGCCGCGTAGCTGTCTGGTGTCTGTTCGTGGTTCCATTTTTTTTCTAGTGTATGGCGGGTTTGCTTGGAGGCCTGGAGGTCTGCGGTGAACTAGTTGGCTTTCTTGATAGTGTGTCTGTTGGAGGGTTTCTTGATCGGGGGGGGAGAGTGGTGGCGCAGTTATCGGTCCAGAGTCTAAGGGTGCGGTGGCGGGGTCGGCAGGTGGGCTTTGGGCGAGGGTGGTGTTTAGCTGGTCTTCGGTAATTTTTCTCCAGCTGCAGCAGGGGATCTGTTGAGTGAGGTGGTGCGTGGGGGGTTTCCGGAAGGTGAAGTGGATGCAGCAATGGTCGGTCCAGTGGAGTCCGGTGGTGTGGCTGAAGGTGATGTGGGGGCTTGCAGAGAAGATGTAATCAAGCGTGTGGCCGGCGCAGTGGGTGAGCGTTGTGACGAGCTGTCTATTTCCGAGGTTGACGAGGTTGTCCATCAGGGTGGTGGAGTTGGTGGTGTTGTTGTTCTCGAGGTGGAAGTTCAGGTCTCCGAGGAGGATGTAGTCTGTGGAGGCAAGGGCGTGCGTGCTGACTAAGTCGGAGATGGAGTCGCTGAACTGAGGTCGGAGTCCGGGGGGTCTGTAGTTGAGAGTTCCACAGAGGGTGGTGTTGGGATTGGTGTGGATCTGGAAGTGTAGGTGTTCGGCGGTGCTGGTCGAGACCCTGAGGGTGTTCTAGTGGATGATGGTGGATCCCCCTCATAGTCCGGTGTTGTGGTCCCTGTGGGTGATCTTGTAGCCGTCCGGGATGGCTTTGGCGAGGTCGGGTGCCAAGGAGGCGTTCATCCAGGTCTCTGTCAGGAAGGCGACGTCCGGGGAGGATGTGTTAAGCAGGTCCCAGAGTTCGACAGAGTGTTTGCGTGCGGAGCGGGTGTTCAGTAGTATGCATCTGAGGTGGCTGCGTCAAGTCACGGTGGTCGGTTTGGCGGCTCGGAGGCTCGGAGGCTGGTGAAGCTGCAGCTCCGGCAGGAGAAGGGTCCTTTGGTGTGCTTCGGGGCGGCCAGGAAGCAGGTGTGCAGTTGTTCCGTGTTGAGTGCGTGGAGGGTGCTGGCAGTGTAGTGGTGGTGTTCAGTATGGTGTCCACGGAGACCAGGGGTTCTGGCGCTGGGCACGGTCCAGGCACGGACGGGCGCAGATGGGCTTGCCTTAAGTGTGCCTTCGATGCGCCAGCAGCACGGCCGCCATATATGGGTAGGTGGGAGGGACGAGCAGCTGGGAGTGGGGCAACGAGTGGGCGAGCAGGGGCGGGGCCGCAGGAGACAGCAGGGGGAATACGGGCGAAAATAGGCTAGGGCACCAGGGGGCACAGAGGAAATAAGGGGAGCACAAAATAACAAGGAAAAAAGGCGAAGTTAGGTGGGAAATAAAAAACAAAACAAAAATACACAGGAGGCAGCAAAAAAACGGAACAGGAGGCAGCAAGACAAGAAGCAGCAGTACCGGACTACTGGCCTACCAAGGCAGAGGGCCTCAAACCTACGTCAGCGGCGGTGTCAAGTAGCAGGGGCACACAGACAAGCTGGTGGAGCTGTGCGGAGTAGGGGAGCGAACTGCTTGAAGACATGGTCAAGGGTTGCCGCTCCACGTTTCACTGTACATGCGGAAACCCGCTTGCACTTTTAAGGGATATTAGATATCTCTTGCAGGCGGGTGCAGTCACTGACTGTAGCTGCCTTCAAGGCGATGTCTGGGATGTCCATGGGGCCCCTTTTGTCCCCTGCAAAGGCCTTCTCACGGGAGGGGCACTGACAGTGTGCTATCTTTTAGGCGGCGAACAGTCAGTGGCCCTCCTGAGGGCTTCTTTGCCTCTGCACCCATGTCATTAATACGGCACAGACGCAGAGGCAAAGGGATTCCTTCATTTGCATGGGGCACGCCCCCATGCAAATGGTGAACGCCCCCTTGAAAATAGCTCAGGCACTTTATGTGCACCAGCGCAATTGGTATTACAGAAGGGGCCGCACAAGCATCTGTGGCCCCTTCTGTATTACAAAAGTGCCCCGGGGGAACACAAAGCAGGCGCAAACTCCAGTTGGTTCCCTGGGGTAATTTATCTAATACGGCCCTAGATGAGGCAAATGACCACTGCTTCAACATAAAATGTGATTTGAGATAACCCAACACAGCAGTTTATAATTCCACTCTATAAAACATAATTAAACTCTAAATCTTGAATCTGTAACTATTCACAGGAAAGTGATAGCACAACCAATTTTGAAGGTGAAAGGTAAACTGAAGTTTAATTACGATTCCCTATAAAAAGGCTTTTGATTATTCAGCATATTCTGCTGTAGCCCATCCGAAATACTTAAAAAAAAACATACAAATGTGTGCCTGTAATAACCCCTCAGTTAAGCCTTTAATTGCATCATCCATCTATATGTGAAGGAATACATTCCAAAATCACCTG
Organism: Lissotriton vulgaris; assembly: GCF_964263255.1. Taxonomy (NCBI): domain Eukaryota; kingdom Metazoa; phylum Chordata; class Amphibia; order Caudata; family Salamandridae; genus Lissotriton; species Lissotriton vulgaris. The sequence goes on from NC_141687.1 coordinate 839,128,165, forward strand.
CAGCAATTAAAGAGGGAAACCAGGAAACTTAGTCAAGCATCACAGGAGGCCTGGACCGAGTGCCGACTCATTGGAGTAGGGAGATTTTCTTTGAATAAAAAATAGGTGAAGTGTGAAGGAGAATTTTTGTGGTGAGAAGGTACAGTAAGTTCATGTTGCTAAAGTGATTGCTCCACCACTCTAGCTAAGAAAGGAGCAGAGACCTGCTGCTCAGAGCAACAAAAAGGAACTTTCCACGACACACTTTTGGCTATGCTATTCATCATCTGGGGAATCCAGCAATGTCTACGTTTTCAATAAACTGCCCCTGACAAAACCCCTCCCCAACTATCCACCACCACAATTCGCCACACATTTAAATGTTTGGGAGTCAGACCTTTAAAATCAGGGTCCTGAGCAAAGACAGAGGTTCTTCCATCACTGGTGCAATCTTGGGCTCTTCCACTTTCTTCTCTGACTCTTCTGATTTAGTTTCTTCTTTCTGGGAAGAAATAAAAATGCAAGGAGTAAGTGATGGCTAGCGTGGGGAGATGCTTTATGAATAGCTGCGTTGATTTCAGTTATCAACCATGGGAGAGCAGCTCTATGGAAGTAACGGATAAATCTTTGTTTAAATTAAAAAAAAGTTTCAGTTGTGAAAGTTGGCAAAATATGCACAGACTACACATTTTGTCATTCTACTTAAACAACGTGACAATAAAGTGTAAACCGATTTTAAAGGCCAGTGAATTAACTTAGAAAACACTCTACACATTCAACGATTTCTACAGCTACCTTTCCAAGCGTAAAACACATTGACAGATATATACATAAGCGTATATATCTTAAGACATATGTGTGACATATGTGTGTATATATACACACACACAAACACCTATATATAAACATGCAATGGTAGTTCAAATAAATGTGGCTCAGTAACGTATGCCAACTGCACTGGTCAACACACATTTATTACTACAGTGCAAAGTCAAATTCAAGTTAATTTCTGCAATACAGGCAACTTGATAGGACAATGTTCCTTACTACCTCCCAGTTTGAATATTAAAATTGCTTTACACACCGAAACAATGCTCCTTATGATACAGAGAGAACTCTTAAATATGATTTACCTTACTTCATAAATTGAACCCATTGCTTCCTGGTTAGGTCAATCATCTTTTTCTTTTAACCACTAGCATGAAAATTGCATGGCTTAAACCGTATATGCAAATGTGAAGACTGTAATATGCTTGTTACTATTGTTGATGGAAGGGGAGTGGCTTAGTGGTCCACTCAAGGCTTTTCCTCTTGTAAGTGATGGACCCACATCACTTTCCCCACCAGTATTAAAGAACAAGTTACTTACCTTCGGTAACGATATATATGCAAGAAATATTAGTTAGTGATAGATTACTTACCTTAGAATATCCCCAGGCATCAGACTGGATGCAGAAAGCTTTCGCCAGCAGTACCCCTGCGCGTCGATAGGCGTTGTTGTACAGCTCCTCGTGCGTCGTTGGTGTCGTATTCGCAGAGATGACGTCACTGGAGCTACTTCGACACGCCCACGTGCGCGCGGACGTCAGTTCTGAACACAACTTTCCGTGACAGGAACGCAGAGCCATGCAAGATACTGACCACTGGTGCATTGAAACAAGGGCCCAAAAGGATGACCTTAACCCTAGAAATCAGTTAGCAGAACGGGGAGGGTGAATGGGACGGTAAGGAATCGTTCACTAATGTTTCTTATAGATATATTGTTACCGAACGTAAGTCACTTTTTCATCTGAAAGAAACACATTAGTGAAAGATTCCTTACCTTAGAATAGATATCCCAGCAATACCAGCCCCGGTGGTGGGTCTGCAAACTAAAAGCACACCAGAGAGTCCCGGAGAACAGAACGGCCAAAGAAGCCCTCTCTCCGGACTTGACTGTCAAAGCAATAATGCTTTGTAAAAGTGTGCAGCGAAGCCCACATGGCAGCCTGGTAGATGTCCTGCAGAGGGGCACCACATCCAAATGCAGTAGTAGCTGCTGTCGCCCTGGTGGAATGGGCACGCTGCCCCACCGGAGGCTTTTAGCCATAGAATAACAGGCCTTGATACACAAGACGACCCAGCAGGAGATAGTCCTCTTGTGAACAGCCTAGCCTTTCTCGGCGCCTGCGTAGCCAACAAAGTCCCACTGAGGCATTATGAAAGGAACAGGGGGGAACATATGCTTAATTAGACGAAAAAGAGAGTATGCAGTTCCCCAGTTTAAAAAAGGGGGGAGAGATGAACCAAAGTGAGTGAAGGCACACATAAATGGAATCCTCCTTGTTGAAACTAGAGTCCTCACACACTCAGCAAGCTAGGTGTCATGCTTCATCATATGGGCTCCCTCCTCATCGGGTCGGCGGTGCAATACCCGACGGGCACCCATAAAGGGGCTCTTTAGCAGAGATCTTTTGTTCCTGCCGTATGGTGCCATGGGTGTGAGGGCCCTAGGGACAGGGGTGTGTAGATGTGTGTGGGTGGTTAAAAAAGGTTGGGTAGTCCACAGAAGAACTTTAATAAAGTGGTAACCCACCTTACTAAAAACAACCAGAGTGGATGCTCTCTGGCTAAAGGGTCCAGGGGAGCAAGTCTCTACTCTATATCAGTGGTCGTTATGTTTCATGCGATGTGTTCTAAGCGATACAGTGCATTTCTTCAGGACCAACTACTATCTACACTAAGTGTTGTGGGTGGAGCGTGCCTACCAACCACTAAATCAATATGCGAGCACGAAGTCCCGCCAAGGCTAGTGGAACCAGACTGGCTAAAAGCGCTTGCTTCAGTCATCTCCCTGGCGTAAGACACCTCAATTTTGGTTGTCCTGTCCTCGTTCGAACGAGCGCTGGAAAACTACCCATGCACTGTAGCCGGGGAGCCGGTTCTCCAACATATGCGTAAAGCCTTTTAAGAATCTCTGTACAACAGGGGACTTGAAAAGAGAAGGCTGATCTGGAAGTCTCAGAAAGGCTGAAATGGCCGATATATTGCCCTTGATGGTGCCCAGAGCAGAACCCTTCTGGACCAGAGAAAGAAGGGACAAAAGGACCTCAGAAAGAGGGACAGAAAGGGGAACCACAGTCTTGGCTGTGCACCATGCCACAAATTTGTACCACCTGCAAGCGTATACCGATTTAGTGGAGGGACGCCTGGCTGCCAGAATGACATCACAGACTTCGGGAGGCAAGTCAAATGGAATAAACTGTCGCCGCTCAATCTTCACGCATGTAGGTGGAGGCCAGACAGGTTCGGGTGGAAAACCGTCCCCTGCTGCTGCGACAGAAGATCCTCCCGCAGAGGCAGTCAGAATGGTGGATCCAGGCTCATACTGAGTACCTCGGGATACCAAACTCTTCGAGCCTAGTCTGGAGCCACAAGGAGGACTTGGGCCCGGTCGTGCCTTATTTTCTTCAGCACTCTGGGTAGAAGCGGTATAGGCGGAAAGGCCTACAACAGACCACAACTTCACTCGAGACGAAAAGCGTCGCCGAGCGAGTGTCGCCTTGGAAATTTCAACGCACAGAACCAAGGCTCTCCCCACTGTTGATAGAGACCTTGATCCACCTCCGAGTGAAGACACCATTCATGATCCATCAGACACCGGCGGCGGAGTTCGTCCGCCCTGGCGTTCAAAGAACACACCAGGTGTTGAACCGTCAAGGAAATGCTGTGACGTTCCAGCCATGTCCAGAGACGCAGAGCCTGCTGACATAGGCTCCACAACCCTACCCCGCCCTGTTTGTTGCAATATCACATGGCGGTGGTGTTGTCCGTGAACACCTGCACCACCTTTCCCCTGACAGAGGGAAGGAATGCCTTCAGTGCAAGAAGGATCGCCCGAAGCTCCAGATGGCTGATATGGAGCCGGGACTCTGCCGGAGACCAGAGGCCTCTGATCTCCGCCTCTCCCATGTGGCAACCCTATCCTAGGAGGGACGCATCTGTCACCACTGTGTGCTCTGGTTGGGGAAGGGAGAGGGATCTGCTGCTGACCCAATTTTGATTCGTGAGCCACCACTGCAATTGTTGAGCAGTGCCTTCTGAGATCTAGCAGTAGTCAGACAGGTTCCCCTGATGCTGGGCCCACTGGAACGTCAGGTCCCACTGCAGAGTCCGCATATGCCACCTGGCATGGTTGGTCAGCAGGATGCAGGAGACCATGAGTCCCAGCAGCCTCAAGGTCATCCTGACCGAAACCCAGGACAAGGGCTGAAAGATCAGAAATATAGCCTGAATATCCTGGACTCGCTATTTGGGAGTATAAACCCGAAACTGTGACATGTCTAGAACCGTCCGATGAAGAGGAGCTTCTGGGAGGGAATCAGGTGCGACTTCGGTATGTTGATGGAGAACCCCAGCAAATGCAGGAGGTCAGTCGTAGTCTGGAAGTGGGAGACGACTGTCTGGGGCGAGCCCGCCTTGAACAAACAGTCGTCGAGATAGGAGAAGACTGAAACACCTGATCTGGGCAGATGAGCTGCGAAGCGAACACCGCCATCACTTTTGTGAACACCCGAGGGGCGCTGGTAAGGCCAAAGGGGAGCATGGTGAACTGAAAATGTTCCAGGCCCACAGTGAATCGCAGGTAATGCCAGGTAACGCCGGCGTCTGTCACCGCCGCCGCCGCCGGCGTCATCGATGTCCGTTAGGGGCCATACGGGGTCCACCAGCATGAACGGGGAGCCAGAGCCATGTAGGACTCTGGGCGTTGACGACCTCGGGGCCAGAGCCGGCGCTTCTAGGAACGCGGAACAGTGGGTCCCGCGGGGCCTGAAGGCGTGCCAATGGGGCCATACGGGCCGAAGATACATGTCATTGCAGACACGAACTCTTGCAATACGGCCAGAGTCGCCGATGGACCCGGGAAAGGTGGGTAAACCAACAGTAACTGCTTAGGTTCCATCGGAGCCGCAGGGGCGGTGCCACTTGCCCCCTCAGTCGCATCCCGCAGCCGGCGAGGAGAGGACAAAGAGCGGCGACGCTTCTTTGATTTTTTGTGCTTCGCCTTACCTGACTCAGAGTGCGAAGACTTCGAATGATGGTGCTTGCTCCTTGACCTCCCGCGGGTCCGGGGCCTGGAACAATGTGGGGCCCACTCCCAGGCCTTCAGCCACTTTCTGGCAGGCTCCCCCAAAGTTTTCGGGGCCATGACCCGGCAGTGGGAGCACGACTCGGTGTCGTGGTTGCGACCCAGGCAGAAGAGACACTCACGGTGCGGGTCCGTCAGCAATATCGTGCGTGGACAGGCATTGCAAACCTTGAAACCGGGCATCCCTATGCTCCAGGGGTACAGTGTACTCACAAAAATATAACAAAAAAATACTTAGTGAACAAGTGACGGGGTACGCTCTCTCCAGATCTGCGCGAGCTGGCGCAGAAAAAGAAAGAACTGATGTCAGTGTGCGTGGGCGCATCTAAGTAGCTCCAGTTATGTCATCTCAGCATATACGACGCCAACAGGCGCACGCAGAGCCGTACAACGATGCCTATCAACGCGCAGGGGTACTACTGACAAAAGCTTTCCGGATCCAGTCTGACGCCTAGGGATATTCTAGGGTAAGGAATATATCAGCATGTTACACTCTGAGAATCTGCACGAATACGCTGCATATTACACATACGGAGATAGCACCTGTGTATTATAGTAGGTCAGATTGTTCATTGGAAAGGACTTTTTTGTTTTGATTATAACTTTGGCGCTGTTCAACGAATCAGCAAGACATTTTTCCTAGACCAATGCATTCACTTTGGATCGTCCATGACAAGTTTCAAGCAGATCTGTAAAGTAGAGGCTAAAAAGAGTGAGATCCTGAAAGTGACATTTCCCATTTTAATTCCCAAAGTATTCTTTGTTCTTTGATACAGAAAAAGTGGCTATGAATTACACCAAATTTGACATGAAGATAGAAATACACTAAAGGAAGCGCATTTGCCTTGTCTGGTGTAAATCCTTACACAGTTTGAGGAATCAACATTTTAAAAGTGTCTCAGAATGAGCATTAAAAAGTTATATTTTAGAAAATATGGACCATTAATTTGCAGAGTTCTCCAAATACGGCTTAGTGGAGCTCCGCATATTCATAAATTAAAAAAAATATATTCAAATCCCTTCCGACGTAGGAGCTTTTATCCCATTGTTCATTTGAGTTCCATGAATCTGAAGTACTCGGACTGGCTGGCCACAACACAGTGTAAAATGGTGTAACCGACATTGCAGGACCAGAGGACCTAAATTCCACGCACCCCAAAGGACCCTACGATCAGCCCAGCTTTCCTACGCCGTGGTCCCCCGCACCAGAAAGACCAGATCGGGAGGCCGCTCCTTCTCCTTCCTCGCGGCCAAAGCATGGAACGCCCTTCCGCTCCACTTCAGACAGACAACATCGCTCCCCATCTTCGCAAGAAACCTCAAAACCTGGCTCTTCTACAGACCCCCTCCTTGATGGAATGGAACCTGCACCCCCCCCGCACCCCCACCCACACCTAGCGCCTTGAGACCCTTACGGGTGAGTAGTCGCGCTTTAACAAACTCCTGATTGATTGTTTGATTGATCCCTGCGTTCTAAGTATTTTTTTTGAAAGGGCATTTAAGGGGCAGGGCAAGTACACCCTGATCATGAATGTAGGGTGCACCAAGAGGACCACCCCTCCTATGTTTAAATTCTTAAAATAATTAGAATATTAATTTTGCTACGTGGTTTGTGGATCGCAGTGCAAGGTTCACAGGCACAGGACTGTGAACCCATGCAAGCATTAAAGTCCTTGCTGCCCTACTGGCGGGGTACACAAATTAAACCACAGATCTGCAACCCAGAGGAAGTTCCAACAGTGGTCCATGATCCGGCAAATTATGTGATAAGATTCACAAATCTTGAAATAAAATTACAAAACACAAAAGAGCATGGCCCAAGGCATCGTATGCAGCAAGGGTTAACCACCAGTAAAGGGTTTGGGTCAGGGTCGGGCTAGCTGTGCTTGGTGGGTCTTGGCCTACCCACGAAAGGTTGAACCAAGGCCAGCAGCCAACAGGTTGCGCACAGTCAAAGGCTGCCGTGTGTAGCGGAGTTGATCACCCGGGGTGGGTTGGGTGCAGGCCCTGCGGCAACCCATGCTGTGCAAGGCTTGAGGTTCTGGGGTTGGCTGCCAATGGGGAGCTGGGTTATTCCAGAAAGTCAAAAACTCCTTGAATTAGAAGACGTCCTTATGAACCAATCAAGACTCTGCAGTGACTCATTAGGATTCGGCTTAAAACATGCTTACAGTAAACACAGGACAGATGTTTGTTTGATGGTATTTACATCCAGAAAATGATTTAGTACTATATGTTTTCCTATCAAAACAACTGTTAAAAATTGCAGCGTTTGTTCTTGGTACCACAATATTCTGAAAAGAACTCGCATTCGGATGTGAACCCTACTCAAATCATAAAGCTCTTAAAAGAAAAAAGGTCTTATTGGTTACATCGTCCTCAATTGCAATAAAAGAGTCCATAACCACTAGAATAAATAACACTCTTGAAAGACACCATTTTGAGTTTCATTCTACGTAGAGCAGAACATTTACAGCATAAACATCTGCTTTGTAAGCAAAAAAAAAGATGTCCAAGAAAGTTAGCACCAGAGTGACTAGGGAGCAAAAATGCAGCACAAAACCTCCATCATCTGCAGAGAAAATAAGCAAAGATGTTGCAAAAATTCTGAAAACTTCTAAAGCACCTGAAAACCTCGTGAGAGTCACTTGCTTCGAAGTTTTTCTCCTACCCAACAGGAAAGGACAATGTTTAGGTATGTAACTGATATGCAAATTAATGAACTAAGTAGTGCAGCATTTTAACGTTACTCGTTTTGGATATTTGGGTGTAAATCAGGTAGGTGCTTGATCATGACAAACAAGCATTCTCAAGCCGAGATGAAGAGTCAGGGTTAGGGGAAGAAAGACAAGGGAGTCTCAGTAGATGTTCTTCGGGTACATGAGAAAGCAGTTGTCCATATGTGTAGCTTAATGCATACAATGCAAGAAAATAATGTGCTCTGCTGAGGAAAACAAAAGAGTTGTCTCCATACTGATGAATAGGCCCTTGAAAAGGTATCGTTTTTGAAAGTTTTCAAAAATAAAAAGTCTGCAACTATGTAGCTCTAAAACAATTGCTAGAAGCACATTAAAAAAATACTTTACATAAGTTCATGTTAGGAAGAACCAAAGAATGAAAAAAAGCTGCTTTCATTTAAAAAAACACACACAAAAAGGAATATAGTACGTTCCCTGTAAGGTCTGTTCATAGCATGTAGTACTGTAGACTCTTATGTTCTGCATGCTCCAGTGATCTAGTGCTGGTCTTAAATGGTTGCAACTTATTTCTGAGTCCCACTTTTTTATGTGGCTCCCTCTATAGCTGGCAATGCGCAAGGACACGGACTCCATTGTTAAGATTGTTTTTTTCACCCAGGGTGTTAGAGTAAGCATGGAGTAGTGTGTAGGACAGTATGGTGACCATGAATGTGATTTAAAGAAAGTTAAAATGGAGGATCTCGGGCGCAACCACTGGCTCCCAGGAGAGCAAAAGGATGCATGTGAATCTACAGCACCACAAACTATGAACAGTTGCTTTCAAGGTACGTAACATATTCTGTCAGTATCATGTGCTGCTCTAGGTATGCACCTTGTGCTAAGATTGTAAAGAGGTAACACCATTAAGGCTGGTCAGTCAGCAGATGAAGCAATTGTCTGAAACAGAGTTCTTTAGACTTTTTGTCGGACTCTAGACTGATGGTCTGCTAGAATGCCCACACAGTAAGGTTTTCTGCATGCGAGTGCAGTGGACCATGAAGCTGGTTTACAAATGTCAGCTATGGGGATTATCCTTAGGAAAGCCATAGCAGTGTCCTGTTTGCAGATGTGTACAGGGTGGGAGGGATTAGTCAGGCTCTCATGGCTATAAAGTAGCAGATGGAGTTTTATTTGACAATCCACCTGGCTCTCCCTGCCTTTGATATAGGGTAACCTTTATGAGGATCAGCAACGTCTAAAAGCTGCTGCGTCTAAAGCATTTGGTCTTGGCAATGTAGTGCATTTTGACACGCTTAAAATCAAGCGTGTGTAGTGCCCTCTCTGCTACCGAGTCAGGCTGGGAGGAGGGAAAAAAGGCAGAGAGCTCTATAGTTTGGTTGAGATGGAAAAGTGAGGCAACCATGGCTAATAACTTAAGGTTAGTCCTAAGAACAACTCTGTCACTGTGGACCTGGAAGAAAGGCTCCAGCAGTGTAAGAGCCTGCAATTGACTAACACATCTTAGGGACCAGAGGAGACCTTCCAAGAGAGAAAATCTAGAGAGCAAAAGAGTAGTCATTCAAAAGGAGGGCCCATGAGCTTTGCAAGGAGAACATTAAGGTTCCGGGCTGGTGTAAGAAGCAGTCAGGGAAGAATTATTATTTTAAGGCCTTTCATGAAAGCTTTGATGATAGGGATTTTGAAAAGAGAAGTGTTCCCTGTTCTGCATATATGGTCTTGCTCCCACTACTCTGCACCAGCTCCGTTGGGTGGATGAGGTCGGATGCAAGCAAGACAGTGGCGTGCTAATTGTAGTTACCTGTCCCCTGCTGCCAGTACCCAACAACGCATTATTCCAATGGATGTTAGCAGGAAAGTAGCTGGTACGAGTGAGTCCCACGGGTTTGCTCACACAACTCTGGGTGACTATCCGTTGGCTGCAGCATAATGATTTCTATGGAACATACTATTGAACTTCAGACCAATTGTTTTTGCATAAATATATTCTTTTAATTATCTTATTTTCAAGAACCAAGCAAGCCTGGCACAGGTAAGCAATAAATACATTACAGTAGTAATGCAATGGAAATACCGTTTGGATGTTAATTGGATATGCACTTTAGTTTGATTTACAGTATGGATGCAAAGAAATGCAATACTTAGTAAATGCAGTACGTATACTTGAATAGGCTTTTTAGTAAAAGTGAGATTACTAGGCTTACACAGAGTAGTATACCTAGATATACTACTCTGGGACATTTCCAGAAAACAGGTAAGAAAAACATTATGCAATTTTAAAGAATTTTTTTCGTTTTCTCAAACTCCACACTTCGAAACTTTTCACAGAAAAACAGTCAATGTTATCCTATGGAGGAAAATAGTGTCATCGGTTTTCAGGTAAGTATTTGGTAGTGAGGTTGAGGTTCTGGGGGCAGACTCAGGAGTCCCCCAGGGTCAAGGATGCACTCTAGTTACAACATCAGCGGCACTAGGGCGGGCCTGTGCAGAGTGCTGAGGCTCATTGTTTTCCAATGGGGGATAGGGGGCCTCCGGTTGGTGGCTGCTGACTAGCCGGCTACTTGGCTGTGGACTTTAGCTCAGGGCAAATAGGGAAACAAAGTAGCACAAAGATGCACCCTCAGAGGCACTAGGGCAGCTGGGTGCAGAGTGCTGGTTCGACGCCGGACGCCCTGTTGTTTTTCAATGGAGATCCTCCGGTTTGGAAAGACACTGCCGGCTTGGGGATAAAGGTCTTCTGGATGGGAACACCAGTTCGAGAGGTAAGTTAGGGGTTGGTTAGGCACCATCCGTTTGGGCACACAAGGCTGTGGGGCGTCGGGTGCACGGGTGCCTTTTGGGGTCGGATCTTCTTACCAGCTCCTGGTCCCGGTTAGGTGGGCCTTCTGGATTTAGGGTGCAGGCATCGGCTGGAGGCAGGTCAGGGGTCGCTGGATCTCGGTTCAGGCTCGCCAGGGGGACCTCCTTATGGTTTTTGACCACTCGTGCTCAGGCCATGCACGGCGGGTGCAGAGTGGGGCGGATCCGCAGTGTCCGGCCGGAGCCAGAGGTTGCAGGTGAACAAATTCGGTGTTCACAGGAGACAAAGTCTTTGTGCTTGTAGGCAGGCAGATCCTTCAGGGTTTTCAAGGTGGCTGGCTGCAGGACACACTGGGATTTTGCAGGACAGGTTCGAGGGGGAGAGAGGCCGGTAGGGCTGAGGCCAAGTCTGTGGACGTCTTCCTCTTGTTAGCTGCTGCACGCTGTTCGGTACTTCTTCGTCTTGCAGGTTCTTGTCTGAGGAAGCAAGGTTTAGGGTTGCCCCTAAATACTAGATTTAAGGGCGTTACAGGTAGGTAGAAGGCAGGGACCAATGGGTTCCTTCCCCGGGGTGGGTACACCCCCTATTATGCCACCCTCCAATGGGAGTGGGGCATAAGCCTGTTCCTCCTATCTTCAAAAAAGAGTGGACTGAGAGTTGTGCTTCACCTCACCTTCCCCACCTGAGGGGTGGAGTTGGCAGAGGTGGGCACACCTCTCTTCCTCACTTGTTTTTCCCGCCGGTTCTCCAGCCCAAAGTGGGGGTCAGAACCAGTGGGGACCAGTTGCTAAGAGCAGCAAATGGCCTGGGGAGGCTCACAAAGGCAGCAAGTCTTTGAAGCTTCCCCTTTGTGAACCGTGACCATCCTGGGGGAGGAGGCTTGGCACCTCGTCCCAGGACGGGCATTGTTTTAGGCCCTAGAGAGCAGAAGGCTCTCGACCCAGTGGTCCAGAAACATGTATGGTGGTGGCAGCTGAAAGCAGCCACTCAGCCTGGACACCTAGTGGTAGGTTAGTTTTCAGGGGGCATCTCTAAGATGCCCTGTGTGCATTTTTCATTAAATCCCACACGGACGAGGGGGCGGAGCTTACCTAAGCTCAAGATGGCAGCATAGAAAGAGAGCTCTGCCGAGCCATCCAACTAATCGAAAATTATCCGGCTTAAGTGCTAAGATATCATTCCACGATAAGCTGGCATCGTCGCAGGAGGCCGCTGTGCACCTATAGAGCTGCCTTGCTCTCACCTGTCGCCATGGAGAACAATGAAATTGGTGAATGGCGTAGTAACCGGGCGCGCGATTCCCAGTACAGACAGTGAATTTCTGGCTGGAAACACGCGTGCACTACCTCTGGAACGGATTCGGAGGGGCTACAGCGAGATACTGGCTGCGGAACTGCTGGTGATAGACAATGGCGGCCTGGCTGGGCTTCGGAGATTGGATGTGGTACCGCTGCAGGAACACAGCTTGCGGTACGAGCGCTCAGTGGCCCATTCCTCGAGACTGCGTGCGGAGTGCGTTGTGGAGAGAAGACCAAGAGCAGGTGATTGGGCCCTTGCGGTTAATTTGCTGCTTGAGATGCGGATGCGGTGGCCGGACTTGCCTACTCGAAGTCCTCCCAGCCCGTCGAAGAGTGCTGCCTCCTCCTCCCTGGGCTGAACTAGTGGCTGCGCCTCGACCCAAAGCGACTGAGCTGGAGCGGCCATTTTGTGGCCTTGCCTGCCTGGCTTGCGAGGAACGTCGTACCTGGCGGGGGAGTGGTGTAAGGACAACAGCAACCGGACTATTAAGCTCTGCTCAACCTCCACTGGATGTTGGTGGGTGACATGAGCAGCCTTGACTGAAGAACTGCGGGCTTGCGGAGTGGCTGTTGAGTCATTTAGCACCAGACACCTTCTAGGTTTGGTAGTAGAGGCTCTAGGGCGTGGCCGCCACTAGTGTATTGTTGGAGTCCAAGGCTGCTAGCAGGGTAAAATACCAGTCTCCCATTCCGCCTCCACGTGGGAACACTGAAAACACCGTTGAAGGGGCCACAGCCCATGTTTCTGGAAAAGTCGCAGAGAGCGCCTGGAAAGGAAAATTTAAGAGCGAGACACCACAGCCCCCATAAATTCAAGGGGCCACTATTGGAGGGGAATAGACACATTGACAAAGCGACTATGGGGAAGGTGGATAAAACAGAACCAAAGGTCCACTTTGAGCAACGGAAGTCTAGACTCTGTGAACAGGACCTGGAAGAGGACACAAACGAGCACGCACAGGAATCACAGCCCACTGAAGGCAATCTCCGCACTATCTTGGCTGCGATGCAGAAGAGCTTACAAAAAAGTTTGACCACCATTGATAGTAAATTGGACACATTGGCTCCGCAAGGATCAAATCACAGAAAGCATGGACAAGCACGCGGAGAGGCAAGACATGACGGAACGAAGGGTCACAGAAATGGAAGAAGCGAAGACAGAATTGAATACCAAACAAAAGCAGATGGGTAAGCTGGTGCTCACCCTACAAGAAAAGGCTGAAGACCTCGAAGCTCGCTCCCGTAGAAGCTACATTAGAATTACAGGCTTTCCGGAGTCAACACATGTAAGCAACATGGAACTATTTGTGGAGAAACTACTGAAGACGCTATTTGGCCGAGACACTTTCTCCCCGATGTTCATAGTAGAGCGATCACACCGATCGCTTGGCCAGAGACTTCCCCCAGGAGCACCGCCAAGGCCGATCATTGCCAAGCTATTAATTTGCAGAGAGCGCGATGCAGCACTGAAAGCGGCTCAAGAGAAACAATCATTGCAATCACTCTACCCGGACTTCACGCTTCGTGTGCAGGAAGAACACAGACAGTTTGCACCGTTGAAGAAGCAGCTACGAGAACAAAATCTGAATTATGCCATGCTATATCTGGTGAAACTACAAGTTAATAGACAGGGAAGGTCTTGAATCTTCACAGACCCTAAAACGTTGCAAAAAGCCCTGAAGGAATGGGCAAAAGACAGAATCTAACAGAGACCCGTCAGACCAAGAGGGAGCTGTCGGGCAAAGTTTGGAGGAACAGGACTGACTGAAGAATCCCGTTACACAGCAGATAAGAATTTTGTTAGGGGGGAGGCGGGAAACGCGATTAAAGATAGGAAGGGATATAAATGGTGGCGCTGGTGCAGGGCGGCGGTTGAGGGTTTATGGTAGACATAAGGACAGCATGCCGCAGTATGGCCAAGCATAACCACTAGCGAGGCATGCAATGAGTGGACTTCCACATCAACTAGTTCTATGGGTATATATGGTAATGCTGAACTGATAGCATAATGCACGCCGGATGGCGAAGGGAATAGGCGCAACACTTGGTGGGTGACGGAAAGGGCAGAGCTTGGGCAACATCTGCCCCAGTGTGTGTACCACTAATTAAAATATGGTTGTTTATGTTTAATGCTCGTTGAAGCAAAGGTTGGTTCTGCTACAAAGGTAATGGGAGGGATGGGGGAATTTCGCCAATGCAGAGTTGGGGTTCTCATAGCGGGGGAGAGGGGACACAGGGATACAGTACAAGTTTTATTACAACTGCTAGGCCATCAGTCCAACTGATGCGTACGTTGTATTTCTATCTAATGATGCATAGAGACGCCCAAGCACACGCACTAAGTGACAGATATAGCTACTACAACCTCTATGGCACAGACGCACCGTACTAGGATTAATAAACTCGACATGGACCGTCAGAGGCCTAAACTATCACAAAAAACTAAGGAAAGTTTTGACGTACATTAACAGACATTGTATTGGTATAGCACTTGCGAAGAATCGCAATTGCTGATACATAGTGGTATGTTTAACTACAGAGGGCTGCAGGGTAAGGTTCATGTAGCGGGGTTCACAACGCATGCTTGAGAGGTGATCACTTGGATCAACTCAAAAGCAGGGTTGGACCTAGAGCCACTGGACACGGACCCAGAGGGATTTTACACTTTATCAAGGTGCACTGGGAAAGGACTGGATCTGATCATAGTTTATATGGGCCGGATTTTGACAACTTTAAGTTCTACACAACAGTCCTGGAGAAGACGAGCTGTGGGGAGGGGATTTCAATTGCGTATTAGATATGCAATTGGACAGGTCGGGTGGCCCGAACCGGCGAATCACAGCAGCTGCCCGAGAAATTATAGGGGCTTAGACTTATGTGATGTCTGGAGAACGCGATCTCCTACCCAAGGGGGATATACACAATACTAAGCTCAATATAACTTACATACTGGAATTGACTACTGGCTAGCCTCCAGGAACTTGCAAACACAGATCCGCGGCTGAGCGGTGCTGTCCCGCACTTTTTTGGATCACTCTCCGGTGTTACCGGTCATAGAGGCTCCTTGCAAGCATATCCCGCCTTTCACTTGGCGATTCCCCCCATACTCTCTACTGGACACAGTGTTCAAATCGGAGCTCTCAGAAGTGTTAGGCACATTTTTCAAATGTAATATAGGGTCGGTTGATACCTTTTCAGTGGTATGGGAAACATTTAAAGTTTTTATCAGGGGGATTGCTATGTCCAAGCACTCTGGTGCACTTAAGGCACGTAGGAAATCACTTACAGACTTACAGGGTAGACTGAAGACGCTAGAACAGGGGTTTCTCTCTGGCGCTGAGGAGCATGCGCAGGTTGAATTCCAGGAACTCCCAAAGGAGTATTATAACACAACTGACTCAGAACTAAAACACCTTGGCAAATATGCCACAGCTCGAACCAATGGAGAAGGAGAGAGGCCAGACTTGGTTCTGGCCTCTCTGTTAAAAGAAACGCAGGGACACAACGGGTGTGGCAGTAGTTCATGACGAGCAGGGAGAGCCCATTACAGGCTCTACAGAAAATAGACTACCTGACGCATATAAATCTTCCCTGGTTGACAAATGTGCACCGTGAATACCTCATGCAACCGCTAGAAACGAAAGAGATAGCTGCAGCATTGTCAGGAATGAGGGCGGGCAGTGCCCCTGGCGTCGATGTCTTAACGGTCTCCTTCTACAAGGAGTTTAAAGACATACTTATACCACATTTGCGCACACTGTTTGAGGAAATCAGCTAAAGCGGACAGATGCCTCCATCTATGAAGCCAGATAAGCCACCATCAGAGTGTGCGTCATATCGCCTACTGTCGCTATTAAATGTGGACACAAAAATATATGCTAAAATACTAGCGAATCGGCTGTCACCGCTTGTCCCGCTACTGGTAGCGCCAGAGCAGGCCGGTTTTGTCCCCAGTAGAAACTTGTTATACAATTTACCAACAGTCTCCGGGTCTATTCAACATACAAGACAGGACGTGCAGGTCGTAGCCGTGTTTCTAGACATGGAAAAAGCATTTGACTCGGTCGAATGGAATTTTATGTAGCAAGTACTGACAAGAATTGGCTTAGGGACCGTCTTCCTGCAGTTGATAGGAGTCTTGTATAACAGCCCAATAGCCAGAATAAAAATAGGCGACATGGTAACAACAAAATACAAATTACCAGAGGTACGCAACAGGGATACCCGCTTTCCCCGTTACTTTATGCGTTGGTCACGGAACCATTTGCCTGCGCGTTGGGGGAATATCCAGACACAGAGGTATTCGCTTTCCGGGGTACGAACTAGTAATATCTACATACGCTGACGATATGTTTTTTATGTCAGAGACCCTGAACGTAACTTATTCCCCATCGAAAAGAAACTTATTCCCAGTCGAAAAGTGTAGATAATATGACAAAAAACATGGCTCAATGGGACACCTTCAAACTACTGAACCAGAATACCATGGCCAAAATGCTATCAGACATCAAACCTAACAATCACTATAACGACCCACTACCATCAAAATGCCTGAAAGAAATCTACCATATAGTGATTCCAATATGGAAAGAAAATTGTAAACGCCTCTCTAACCCAGGGGAGCCTTCCAGAATGTCTAAAAACAGGTTAAGTAGTCCCGATCATCAAAAAACCTACAGCGGACTCAAGAGATCCAAATAACTACCACCCAGTGACCAAATATCCCTCTTCTTGCCAGACTAATCGAGAAATGTGTGCAAAATTAACTGAGCCAACACATCAACAATTTCTCACTATTGGATGACTGCCAATCCCGATTCAGAACAGGACAGCACAGAAACAGCGATCTTGCACATAGTCGATGACACACTTCAGCCCTAGATCAAAATCGAACTTGTCTGCTTATCCTCCTTGACCTGTCATCTGCATTTGACACGGTAAATCATGAAAAATTACTGAACAGGCTCAATGACAGGATGGGAATATCAGGTAAAGTGCTGAAATGGTTTGAATCCTTCCTCCAGAATAGAGCGCAAAGATTCCTGGTCAACCAATCACTCTCACCTTCCCGTTCTAACTCATTTGGAATCCCACAAGGATCTACATTATCTCCATCACTGTTTTTCTGTAAGGGGTTCGATATACAGGTTATTCTACGAAACTCAAAAATATCTTACCACATGTACATGGATGACACGCAGATATACATCAAGATCGCGTCTCTGGAAGACATCAATTTAATGAATGAGGCCCTAAAAATGACACTAAAATGGTTAACTATCAATCATCTGAAGCTAAAAGCACAAAGCAGAATTCTTACTAGTCTCACCACAAAAGAATCACTCAGAAGTGAAGGAATGGTCCAAAATGATCACGGTGTTAAACTGCACCCCTACCCCAGTTGACTCAGCAAAATCACTAGGAATCACACTGGATGAGAACCTAGCCCACATCAAATCAATGGCAAAAAGCGCCCGTTTTCATTTGAACTACTTAAGAAAAGTGAAACCATTTTTATCTGAGGCGGATCTCAAACTAGCAGTGCAATCACTGGTTATTTCAAGGATCAAATATGGATGTACAAGTTCATCAGGTCTACCAAAAATGTCTACAGCACCATTAAAAGCTTGCCTCAATGCAGCAGCAAGACATCACCGGAACGAGGAAATTCGGCCATATCTCCCCACACCTGAAAGCATTAAACTGGCTACCTTACGAAGCTAGAATTCAACTAAAAATGGCATGTATTACCCACAAAGTACTCCATTACAATTCACCGAGATACCTTGCCCAAAAAATTAAAATATCTGGAGGAAATAGACCAGCCAGGAGTGCCAAGGAACTGTGGAGTAGTGTGGCTCACTGGTTAGAGGCGGCAGACCTGGAAGCAGAGGACGGCCCGGGACCAGGGTTCAATTCCCGACGCAGCAGGGTCGTGGACCAGGGTCAGCGGACTCCATAATTCTCGCCTCGGTGCCTACTCTAACCAGGGATCACACTCGGAAACTCTGGGCATTAGCTTACCTCATCTCCACAACGGCCCCCCACGTACGCCGGGGATGCCTGGTTTCAACTTGGAGATACCCAGTAGGGACCATCTCACAGGGAAAGCCAGGACGGGTTCCCCAGCGGTCTACAGCGCGGAGATACCCCATGTGGGTTGATTCAGGCGCTTTACAAGACATCATTACAATTTTCATTACAATTACTGAGGCCACCCATCTTCAAGAAGAAAAAACCTATGATAGAGCATTTTCAGGAGCGGCCCCTAGAATCTGGAACTCACTTCCCCCGAACTTTAGAAAAATTACAAACACAGCAACATTTAAGAGGGAAACTAATATCCTTCCAATAAGTAAGTTTCTTCCATAGGCAAGACAGTTCGTCACGAACACCTTGACATAGAGGTGACCAAGATATAACAACAAGGTAAGTAAAGAGAAAATCACTAGCTTTATGAGGATATCAGCGGTAAGTTCGATACTAACCCCAGAACTGGAGAATATAGAAGGCACAGGAAAAGACACTTAAAATCAATCATATACGGGAAGCCCTCGTACGCCATATATAGTTATTTCTTAAACCAACCTCAAGACATTGTATATTCGGATTTAACCTTATACTGTATTTTATTTTATTTCTTCCTCGTTAACCCTTTATGGAAGTTTTACCTAACTACACCTTATTACTGTGATCTCATTATACTAAGACTTGTTTCCTATTCTACCTCATGTAATGTTAAGCGCTCGGATACCCAAGGGTCTTGTTCGCACTATAGAAAACCGTTCAATAAATAAATAAATAAATAATAATTCTACGCGAAGTAGTCAAGTTTGGAGCAATGTCTGGTCTCCAGGTGAACTGGACCAAATCTATTCCCCTTACTCCTACTACAACACAATTTACCCCAGATTTCCCTCTACAATGGACGACGGAGATCCGCATAGAATCCGAGACCATACTAAAGGAAAACTATGGAGTTGTGATCAGCAAATTAGAAACTGATGTGGAACGCTGGATACGATTGCCACGGTCACAAGCGGGCAGGGTTCCGATCATGAAGATGGTCGCAGTGCCTCAGTTCTTGTTCAATAATATCCTGATGGTCCTTTTTTAAAACCCTTACATCTTAATTAATCAGATCAGCTTGGGCGGGGGAAGCACGCTCGGACCTAGAGCTGTACTATAGAGTAGCTCAGACCGTATACGCTCATTACTGGATCCATGACCCCGCAGACACACCACACGTACAGATCAAGAAGGTGGTGGCTGCACAACTCCCGCTGCCGGCACTTCTATTTACACTTCAGGACCGTAGATCGGGAGTTCTAGATTCAAACAATCCAACAGTACATGACTGGCATCATCTATTGAAGCTGCAAGCTGGTGCTGTTTTGTATTCTCCTCTGGTTCCCCTGGATTTGTGCCGTTAGCTTCCAGCCTGCAGATAAAGGGGTTACTTGGACGCTGACGGACATAGACATTAAAACGATTGGCAAAATGTTTGAGGGGGGCGTAGTGAAGAGGTGGGATGCAGTGGAGAAAAAGAGACAGCAGGACACACTACTTAACAGGTTTCAATATCACCGAATGAGAATCATTAAAAGAGATATTGGGAAATGACCTAGCTGAGTCGCCTGAGGTGGCTGCACTTACATTTATGATAAAAACGGAATAGACGACACAGATGGTATACAAGGTATACAAGTTAACTCAGGGCTATAGGGCCAACCACTACACTAAGCTAGACTGGCATGGCAGGCGGCTATAGGCAAAGACATAGATGATCGAATGTGGAAGTAGTGCTGTGAGAGCATGAAATGAATCTCATTAAAGGGCCGTCACAGGTTAAATAATTTCAAATTCCACAAACAGAATGTTTTACACCCCCGAAAGGCTGCATAGGTATGGACTGCGAGACACTGATGATTGCGAACGCTGTGGTAGTGACCCGGCTGATTACTTGTTTCTAGCATGGCTATGTCCGGGGGTTTCCAGCTACTGAAACCAGATCTTTAAGACCCTGGGGGACTTTTTCACTATGACCTGGACACTTGATCCAATGCTGGCCTTACTGGGTTACTCGCTGCAGGTCCCA
Source organism: Lissotriton vulgaris (assembly GCF_964263255.1). NCBI lineage: Eukaryota > Metazoa > Chordata > Amphibia > Caudata > Salamandridae > Lissotriton > Lissotriton vulgaris. The sequence goes on from NC_141687.1 coordinate 839,148,164, forward strand.
AATCCCACTATACAACTGGTGGACATGGGGATGCTGCTAGCTAGACGTAGAGTGGTTATGTGCTAGTCCTGTGGTCCGACCCCTACACTAGCAAGTTGGTCAAGAGATATGGTATATTATTGCACGCAGACTGAAAACTATAGTGAACTCCTTCCCCCACGTCTTTTGGGAATTATATAATACATATTTAGCCACTATAAAGAGCACTGACGAGCGGACAGACTCTACAGCACAGGAGTAGGCAAGAGTGTAACTGATAATGTAGCTGGGTTTGTTGAGCGAGGCACTGTGGAAGATTACATGACCTAGGTTTAAAAGACTCCCTAAGCAGTGGGAGGGGTTGAGAGAGAAGATATATACGCATTTGGGAACCACTTCCGATGTCACAAGGTATTGTAATACTTAGTAAAGGTTAAGGCCACATACAAACATGTATGTAGCACAAATGAGTACCAAGAACACTTATTGAACTGTAATACTATATGTTATACTCAAGGACTAATAGAAGGAATATCTCTGATTTCTATGCTTCATTGTACTGTATTGAAGTTCAATAAAGTTCATTTAAAAAAAATTAAAAATCCCACACTGGCATCAGTGTGGGTTTAAGGTACTGAGAAGTTTGATACCAAACTTCTCAGTTTTCAGTGTAGCCATTATGGTGCTGTGGAGTTCGTAATGACAAACTCCCAGCACCATATACCCTTAATGGCAGCACTGCACTTACATTGTCCAACAATGGACTTAGACACTGTAGGGGTACACGGTTCATGCACCTGAATCCTCACCATTGGTATAGTGCACCCAGCTAGAGGGGTGACTGATCTAGGCCAGGGCAGTGGGTTGTAGGAAAGGTACACAGGGATGTGTGTCATGTCGACTCTTCACTTTGTTCTGCATCAAGACACACAGCCTGCAAAGGCAGTGTGGGAGTGTCGTGGTAGAGGACATCTAAGGGTGGCACAATAAGTGCTGCAGCCCTTAGAGGCCTTCTCTGGTCACAGCGCCCTGTGTACCTGTGGGACCATTTACCAGGGGCAGACCTGTGGCCAGAGATGCCAATTGGGTTTAGGCTTCAATGCAGTTTTAGGAAAAGAACATAGGCCCAGGGTACACCATTAGCAGGAGCCCAGGGCACACTCAGTCAAAGCACATCAGCAATTCAGCAAAAAGTGGGGTCAACCATGCAGAAAGAGGGCACTTTCTCAAAGGAAGTGATTCCTGTTTTACTGGTACGAGTTCTGCCATTTCGATATTGAACGGATACAAATAAGTTAGAATATGAATTGGTCATCATTGTAACAAAGACACTGGAGAGACGATTTGCTTGGACGAAAGATGTTCAAAGCTATTCGCAAGAGAATAAATGTAGCAAAGGAACTTTTTGATGAAAATAAATCAGGACATACTGGCGGTACTGGAAATGGTGCTTTGAATTTACCGACTACCTAAAACAAGATCAGTTTCATCACAAAAAATTGTGCAGACAAGAGATTAACCACTGTTGGGAAGTTATCGCCCTTAACACTTACATAAAGATGGGCAGAGTACCTCGGGGATTAAGGATTTGGAACTGGATATTAAGAAATTGAAGGAGGAAAGAGAATGAGGTGCAAAATTTCCTGAAGTAGCTTGAATTAAGTCTTTCCAAACATGAGGAGATAAAGACAAAGAAAAAACGTAAGTTCCTAAGAGACAAGATTAATTATGCCCCTGGAAGAATTTAGATCTTTGGTAGGAAATATGATGTGGCCGAGAAAGAATTCAAGCAAACCCAGTCACTCAGACAGCAGGAAATGGCCAAATCCAAATCTAGTTCTAGCAACAATTCTGATATGGGGGATCCTCAGGCATCTGGCACATCTAATATGGCTCCTTTCTCTACTCTAGAAGAATATTGTTTTTTACAACAAAATCAGCCTCACAGAAAGTCCCCAAGAGGAAGAGGAGTCATCAGCGAAGGAGGAAAAAGTCAAGGAAGGGAGGCACAAGTAGAGAGCAAAGAGGTGGTGTTGCATGGCAGAAAAAGAAGACCACATGATGGGTTACGAAACACGAACAGTGATCAATTTATTCTCCCCACTGAGTGAGGAGGAACATAAACTCTTGAAGTTAGGACCCTCTTTCTGCCCAATTATGAATTTAAATTATTCCAAGACCTAATTGATATATTCCTGTTTGTGCGCGAGCTGAAATAGCTGAAGTTGTGTGAGAAGAAGAGCAGAAGACACAAACCGGAGACACTAACTACTTTTGAAAAGTCCCATGACTGCACCTTTGATAGCCTATGTATTAGAGATATAGAAGGTCTAGGGACCCTGAGACAGTTTGAGTTTGGTGGAAGAGACTGGTTGACAGAGAGGGATCAGGTATGTAATCTGGGCCTGGAAATAGACAGACCCAGCTGGAACGATTTTAAACCAAAGTTGAAATGTAACCCGGTCAAACCCCATGACAAACTGAATACATTTTAAGAGATGGTAATGGGGGACCAGTGGTGCTCCAGTAATAACAATATTGGCAAAAATCTCCCAGAAGGTCAGAGGAAGGCTATAGACACTTTGAGTAGGAACCAGTCCTTTGTCATCAAACCTGCTGACAACGGTGGAAATGTGGTGTTGTGGGATGTGAATAGGTATAATCAGGAAGCCTGTAGACAGCTTGAGATGTCTAGCAATTATCAAAAGGTATCACTTATTCAGTACAAGCAGACCATCTCTTAGTATCACTTTATATTGTCTGTGTGGCATAAGGGGCTTTTGGACATTGATGAGTTTCATTTCTTGTTGACACGGAGCCCATTGGCAACTTGTTTCTATCTGCTTCCTAAAGTCCATAAACAGAGCATTAACCCCTCCTCACCGACCGCCGCCCCCCCCCCCCCCCCCCCCCCCCCCCACCCCTCGTGTATTGATCACGAGCTGGGACAACAGGCATGCAAGCATTTTTTCAGGGACAAATCCCTGCTACAATATGACTACACCATGATGTTGCTAGGCATGTTGAGATATTGCTTAGAACATACCTTTTTAGGTCGAGCGAAGCGTAGCGATGGACCTATTGTTGGCGTGCTTGGAGGAATGTGAGACAGCGTTCGGGCTCGCGCCTCTGCTATCTCCGATTCCTCCTCGAGGGCGCGCACCTTGCCGTGCACATCCCCAGCCTGCCATTCACATGCTCTCGCAATCACACACAGGCAAAGTCACGCATGCGCACACACATTCCCACGCGCACACACTCACCCCCCCCCCGCCCCCACCCCGCCCCCACCCCCACACGCAGGGCTTACAATCACACACAAACGCGCACACACACACCCTCCCAACCCCACTCACCGGGCACACGCAGGGCTTCCATCACTGGGGGAAGGGGGGTGGGCGGGCACCGTCAATGTACCCCGACGCCCCCCCCTCACCGGGTCTGTTATACTCCTCTCGTCCTGTTCCTCCCTGTGTCCAGACTCGGCAGTCCGCTCCGTTGTTTCTCCGCCCCTTCCTTTCTTCCTTCGTGCGTGTCACGCCTCTCCTTTCTCCCGGCCGGAAATACGATTTGCGTGTCAGGCCTCGTTCTTCAGTGTGCCGAGTCTTGTTATTTCATGCTTGTGATGTTGACGGAATGCTCCACAGGTACAAACACATGATGCCGTTGTTTTGGTTGTTGTTTTTTTCTTCTTTGAAGCAAGTGATGTTGATGGAGTGCCTCCCAGGCACAGACACATCTATTTTGTTAACTGTCGTGATGTTTTATAGCCTTTTTTGTAAAAACACAGAAAAACGAGTGCCTTACACTCCTTTAAACCTTTAAGCAGACACTCGTCTGACATATCCAGCGCTCCTGCAGCTTGGGATCTGATGTTTTGAGAACAAGCAATTTAACTATACAAAAACGAGGGCTCCATATGCTTTTAAACCTGCAAGCAGACACTTGTTCGTATCATGCAGCCCCCAGCCGTGTAATCTGTCCTGCGCACCTAGTGAGCAACACTGGAATGTACGACAGCTAAGTGGTGCGGATCTTATAGTTTTTAGTCACTCAACTAACCAGCTGCCGATCGCCTGTGGGTGTCCCTCAAGTAAGTGAAATGGAAGATCCAATTGTTTGCATGCCTTTATTTTGCTGTGTAGAGCAGTCACTGTTGGTACTGTAGCTACTGTTGCTACTTTATTTGACGCACTGGCCGGGGTTTAAGCCATGAACACATATTAATATACTAGCATGCCCCTTTGAATGCCACCAATGTAGCTGTTGCTGGTTTATGAAGATGCTGCACTGTTATTACCTAATGAACAAATTGCTCAACATAATTTATAAGGCGCAGCACTACTCCGTGTTACACCCTTTCAATGAGAAAGCGCACCCAAAGCTACGTGCACAAAGATGGATAGAACTGGATTTGGTATCACTGCCACCGACTCCCTTCTCATTGAGCATAATGTGATTTAAAGCTCAGCAATGCCACTAAGGAACCGGTTCTGCTGTTTGGAATAAAAAGTAGCTTTGAGTTCTTTGGGCACAGACTCGAATTATTTTGATAAATTAAGCAGTGCTATCAATTTATGTGTGAGGTAAACGGGTGTGGGATATAGGAAGCTAACTGAGAAACAGCGCCCGCTTATTAAATTGATAGCCATGGTTTATGATAGAGCCGCACTCCACTATGTCAGGTTTCTACCTGTGTAAGTGTGTGTGTTTTTGCAGTTTTACTTATTGCCAATTTGACCCGTAGGTATATCCGCGCTTTTTATGAGCACAATTACATTACCCAAGAACACATTATTTTTGGTAGACACAGGGAGATTGGTTTTGTCTGGTGTATGTGCACGGACACAAAGCTATGGGCAGAGAGATGGATAGAACTGGGTTTGGTTTCACTGTTGCAGACTCTCTTTCATTTAGCATAAATGTAATTCAGACCTCGGCAATGCCACTGAGGAGCCGGTTCTGCTGTCTGGGAAACGCTGGCTCCATTGATGCTGGACCCCGTTTGTTTACTTGAACAAGAATGTTTTCACCTTGTGTTTTTAAATGTTTTGTATCCGGCCAACCTATGTCCACACCCTGTGGTATAACGTACATTTTAAGTACGGTTATGGTTGTGCATGGCGAACACGCCGCCGTGATCTGTTTCTTTTTATTGTTCCAAACAACAAGGGAAACCCAATTTAGCAATTGGTCAGGGACCTTGTTAGTATGGAAGTAAATATAGACTAAATTGTCCACACTCATTTTTAGGTCGAGCCTGGAGAAAGCATGAGAAGCATGCTGGAGTCCAGCTCGACAACTATAGCCGCCCGTCTCCTGGGAATGTGAGACAGGGGCCGGGCACGAGCGTCGACTTCACCTCGTGGGCGCGCACGCCCAGTGCCGTGCCCATCCCCTGCCTCAGATTCCCCGCAGACACACGCACACGCAGACACACGCACACGCAGACACACACACACACAGACAGACACACACACACACGCAGACACACACACACACACGCAGACACACACACACGCAGACACACACAGACCCACACACACAGACACACACGCAGAGACACACACACACAGACCCACACACACGCAGAGACACACACACACACACACACACAGACACACACACACACACACACACACACACACACACACACACACACACACACACACACACACACACACACACACACACACACACACACACACACACACACACACACACACACACACACACACACACACACACACACACACACACACACACACACACACAAAACTGGGAAGCGCTGCAGGGAAAGCGCTATCCGCTCCTGGCCCGAGGTTCTTATGGTGTGTGAACTTCCCCCCAACTTCACCACCGTGTCAGAGTCCATCAACATTGCCATTAGAAGCACCGCCAGCAGCCCGGGAACCCTAGGACGCTGTTGCCTGCTCCACCTACGTCACCTCTGTGCCGCGCTGTGGTTGGCTCAAAGTTTCAGCCATTCCCGCCGCGTCATCAGAGGGCTGCGCCGGGATTGACTGCAGCTCTCGCACTCAGCCTCCCTCATTCGTTCTACGTGCTCTCTTCTTCTCTTGTCTCCTGTAGTAGACATTTTTACCCCTTGCATTTTTATTTGCTCACAATTGTCCCTTTTTGCCTCCTGTCTCTTAACCTTTCCTTTTGTAGTTCGTTCACTTGTAATTTCTTCCCATGTATCTTCCTGTTCCCCTTGTGACGCGCTCTGAAGCCTTCGGGTAAAGTCTGCGCTATTTAACGGTGCGGGGACCACTGCACAATACTGCCGAAAGTCCCAAACAGGGCGCAAGTGTTGCAGGCACTGGGCAGACCACCATGCAGGCCACAAAACCGAGCGAGCACTCCCCGGCGCCCAACCCCCCTCCACCCCCCTCCCCTTGAATTGCCCCCTGCCGCCTCTCCTCCCACGGCCCCTACACAGTGCTGTCCCGACCCAAATTTCCGAGCGCCATCCCAGCTCTAAATGCCGTCCTCCTCCACAGAAAGTGATGACACCAAACGTCGACCCAAACCATTCATGAAACCTGGGCACCCCCATTCTCAGGGTGAAGCAACCCCCCAATTATCCAACCCGCACCCTCTAAGCAACTCTCCTTTGTATCCCTGCAGCGCAATCCAGGACGATATACTTATTGTGCTTTGTATTGGCACTAGAGGCCTTCTTACTTAGTGTACCATTTCTGGCTTTTCCCTGCCTTTCCTTTTCGTTGACTTCGCTGGCGCTCTCCGCACAGAAGGCCTTTCCTAACCAAAAAACAGCACGAGCCAGCCGGGATGTCCTGCGCACGGACGAGGTAGGTAGCAGAGGACCTGCCTCACTTTCGGCTAATTTAGCTGGAATACGCACCAAAGGCCTCCTATTAGCATGGCACACTCCGCGCTGTACAGAGGCCTTTGGAGTACTATGTCGAGGAGGGCATATGACGAGCCCCCCGCCGTCACCCCCCATCCCTCGGTGCCGTTGGCCTTAATTTCTGATGTGACGATGTGAAACCCGAGCAATTTACCCACCACCTCTTATTTCCTAGAATTGTTTTTTCGCTGCCTATTAACCCTCAATCTTTATGTAACGCATGTAATCCTTAGTCCTCATGTTCAGGTAAAGTTTGCGCTATATAAAGTCGCATCACATAAATACATTATGGCCCAGCAGTTCTGTCCGTTGTCCAGTTAATTAACCTCCGCAAGCACAGGAAGGGGGGATGAGGGGGGCAGCTCCCTGGTGGCGACCCACCATGCTCTCGTCAAAGCCCCTCCTTCTGTTGACCCTGCATTCCTCGCATGCCTCCCCCCACCTTGCACCTATACCGTCCCAAACACAAACCACCACCGGCCCCTGATCGACCCCACCGTCCCGTGCCAGCAAACCAAGGACCCCCCAGCAGTCCCCCCATCCTCAGAGGCTCCTTGTGCCGTTGCTGCTCCGCTAATCTTGCGGGAATTGACTAACACACTTCTTTTCCCTTCCTCCACAGCCCTGCTCAGTCTTTGCTAGGCCCCCTGTAATGGGGTGTCCCCGACGTGGCTACCCGTTGGGGGTTCAGGACCTGTACCCTTGCCAAAGACTCCGCAAAGTGTTTCCATTAACCCCTCTTCTATCCCTCAGCAGACGGACTATCAAGGGACAGGAGAAGAAGTTGCAGCGGCCCAGGAGAACGACCGAGACTGGCCCTTTAACTTTCAGGGAGAGGACGAGTGGGCGGAGTTACGGATTGACGGAACACCGTCAAAAGCGGAAGTCCGGGACGACGAGGTGTGCTTGTACACCTGGAGAGGAGAAGAGGAGAAAGGACGGCGCAGCAGTGAAACGAGCAGGACGGAGGAGTCGCACCGTGGAGGAAGAGGAGCCCCGACTGAAGAGGATACGCCAGGAGGCCACCGATCCCACGAGCCGCCCAGCCACTCACCCGGGGGAGGTGCGTGGCTTGTGTAGGTGCGTAATCGGCTCAGGGGCTGGGTGGGACGCAAGGGCGGTCCAGAGGTACATTAGCGGAGTCCCTGGTTCCCGGGTATCCCTATCCCGAGCACAATCCCCCTCACGACCCCTTCACTTGAATAGAAGAGTTGGAGCACGTGTGGGTCTGAATCCTCACTCCCTTTCCCCTATACTGTTGTCCGAGTAGGACAACGCTCTCACGAGTGCCTTTTGTTTTGTTTTCCCTCCGGTCCTGGGGACGAGGTGTTGGCAAGACGGACCCCGACGATAACTCAGCCCGACGGAGCCAGACCGGCTATCGGAGGACTCAATATTCCGTCACCGCCGACGAAGGTCACGAAGCCGATCACCCCGGAGAACCCCCTTACTGAGAAAGACTTGTTCTGATCATTTACTCAGTTCATTAAAGCCCGTTGTAACTAAAACACGCTTGTTGCCCTTCACTGTTAACCCCGCGAGTCCTGGAAAGGTTACAGTGGTGGAGAATGCGGGCATAGACTCCATCTGCACGCAGAAGATGGAAACTGTTATAGAACAGCTCGCAAAAGGGCAAGAAAGACTAGAATGGGTTGCCGAGCAGCAGCTCAACGCGGCCCAAGCCAATAGAGACTTACTGAAGGAGGCCCTGGCCACACGGGCCCCTGCCCCATGGGTGGATCCTGTCCAACCCAGCAGCAGTGCAGAGAGAGTAATCCCCCATGGCTCGGCCGCCATAGCCCTTCAGAAATACCAGCCTGGGGAGGATCCGGACGCATTCCTCCTGAATTTTGAACGCGCCGGCCGGGTCTGTGGTTGGCCGGTGGTGAAATGGCCTTTTTTTCTGGCCCCCCTCCTGGTGGGTGAAGCACAGGCCGCCTATCAGGTGGCAAACCCCACAGGGGATACACCTTATCAGGAAGTGAAGAAAGTCATTTTAGATCATCTGGGGCTAGATGCGGAGGCGTATCGTCTACGTTTCCGAAAAGAACAGGGTTCCCCCGGGGAGAACCCCAAAACCCTATTTGTTCGCCTGCGAATGGCTGCAGACAAATGGTTAACCCCCTCTGTGAGCACGAAGGAGGAAATAATGGACCACATCTATCTAGAGCAGTACCTGGAAGCTCTCCCCTACCCCACTCAGAGATGGCTAAGGCAGCATCACAACCTTACTGCAGCTCAGGCCATTGACATGGCCTCCTCGTTTGCACGGGCACAGCCCCGGAATCCAGGATGGGAACAGGAGAAGGCGCCTCGACAAGCCCTCAAACCCGAGAAGAAGGCACAACGTCCGGGAGAGCCACCTAAGCCACGACCCTGGCAACCCATGAGCCCGGGAGCGTCCGGTCCCCAGTGCTTTGATTGCGGGAATTGGGGGCACATTGCCAGACACTGTCCAAAGAGAAGACCCCCGGATGAACCGATGGAAGTAGGATACCTTCCAAAATCCGTACTCTTCTCGGCAGAGATGGGAGGCACGTACAGAGTAAGTGTCAGGGTAAACGGGACCTCCATTCCTGCCTTACTGGACTCTGGGTGTAGACAGTCCGTAATTCAAACCAAACATGTAACCCTGTCCCAGTATATTCCCAGCCAAATGGTGAGCATTCGGTGTGTGCATGGGGATGTACGACCCTACCCAGTAGCCAACATTCCTATTCAAATCAAGAAGGGGATACCCAAACGGTGAGGGTGGGAGTGTTAGCCTCTTTGCCCGAGGACCTTATCATAGGCACCGACAACCCTCGGTTTTTGTCCATGTTTAGGAACAGTACGGAAAGTCCCAATAGAACACCACACCAGGAGAGCGGTCCCCGTACCCCCTGCCCCGCAATGCTCGCCCCTGAACCTTGGCTATTAGACAGGAGCTTCCGTTATGCGCAGTCAAACGACCCCACTCTTTTTAACGCCTGGGAGCAGGCCCATCAGGGTCAGGGACATGATCCGGACAGATTTCCCCGATTTACCATTAAACATGACCTGTTATACCGGGAAGGGAACCCCAAACGAGGAAGCACAACTACTAGTACCAGTGTCCTTCCGGAGTCAGGTGATCTTCTTTGCCCATAGTCACTTATTAGCGGGACACACGGGGGGGGCTGGGGGGGGGACGGGGGGAACTACGAAAAACATTCTCAGACACTTTTACTGGCCGGGCATATACAAGGACACAGCGGTGTACTGCAAGGAGTGTTGCATTTGCCAGAAAAAGAACATGACAAAACCCCCACAAATCCCTCTACAACCCCTTCCCATTATAGGGAAACCATTTGAAAGAGTCGGCATGGACCTCATCGGTCCCCTCCCGAAGACACGAAAGGGGTTCCAACATGTGTTGGTAATGGTTGACTTTGCGACCCGGTTTCCTGAGGCCTTTCCCCTAACCGCGGCTACCACTAAACAAGTGGCGGAACGGATGATTGAAGTATTCAGCCGAGTAGGGTTCCCTAAAGAAATCCTTACGGACCAAGGTACCCCGTTCGTGTCCAAACTCATGCGGGAAGTATGTAAAAACCTCGACATACACCAGATCCGCACTTCGATGTACCATCCGCAAACAGATGGCCTTGTGGAGAGGTATAACAGGACCCTCAAAACAACACTTCATAAAATGTTGGAGGTCAGCGGGGCTGAATGGGACCACCTCTTGCCCCTGGCTCTCTACGTGATCCGAGGCCAACGACAGAGTAGCCTAGGCGTGTCTTCCTTTGAACTTTTATACGGAAGACAACCTAGGTCCTTGATGGAGATGACGAAGGACGCCTGGGAGAACGAGCTACCGGAGGAGACAGCCACCACCCTAGAATACGCCCAAAGCCTAAAATCAAGATTAGGAAAACTGCGAGACCTGGCATATACCCACCTGGAAACGCAACAGAGACGGCAAAAGGCCTCTTATGACAAAGGGAAGAGATGGAGACGTCTGAAGATAAACGACTGGGCTCCGATTCTCCTTCCTTCATCCAACCAGAAGTTTCAAGCAGAATGGGTGGGCCCCCTTAAAGTAGTCGAAACTATTGGCAACACCAGTTACCGACTCCAGACTGGGCCCCACAAAACCCAAGTATACCACATTAATCTTCTGAAGAAGTGGTTGGGTCCTGTACCCTCCGAAGCACATTTGGCAGCCCCCGTGTCACCGCCATCCACACGTGAAGAGCTGCAGATCAATGACGAGCTTACTTCTAGTCATAAGGAAGAACTAAACAACCTCTTAATACTTCATGACACGCTCTTCTCTAATCTACCCGGCAAAACATCTATGGCCGAACACAGTATCGAGACGGCCCCAGGGAAGACGGTAAAAATCAAACCATACCGAGTACCTGAATCCAGGAGAAGGGCGATACAGAAGGAAGTGGAGGACATGTTAAAACTGGGAGTCATCCGACCGTCAAAAAGCAATTGGTCCAGTCCCATAGTCATGATCCCCAAGCCAGATGGCTCACGCAGGTTTTGTATGGACTTCAGGGCGCTGAATGAGATCTCCTGCTTCGATGCCTATCCCCTCCCGAGAGTCGATGAATTAATAGAGCGGTTAGGGGATGCCCAGTATATCACGACGCTCGATCTCACCAAAGGATATTGGCAGGTGCCCTTAAAGGAAGAAGACCGACGGAAAACTGCCTTCAGTACCCATGAAGGGCATTAAGAATTCACAGTCCTCTCCTTCGGGCTGCATGGAGCCCCTGCCACCTTCCAGCGACTCATGAACACCGTACTGAAAGACGTATCCCAGTTAACCTCGGCTTACCTCGACGACATTGTTATTCATAGTCCGTCCTGGTCAGAACATCTACGCCATGTACATGAGGTGTTCCTAGCCTTGGAAAAAGCTGGCCTGAAGATAAACGCAAAAAAATCAAAAGTCGCCTATCAAAAGGTGAAGTATCTGGGGTATGTCCTGGGTCACGGGCTCATCGAGCCTCAGATTGAGAAGATCAGGGCAATAGCGGACACCCCTTTTCCCGCCAACCGAAAGCAGTTAAGAGCGTTCCTGGGATTGGTAGGGTATTACCGTTGCTTCATTCCTCAGTTCTCTCACATAGCTGCGCCCCTTTCAGATGCCTTGTGACATCCCGGTAGATCCTCTACGTCCCTACAACCAACAGAAGCCATGTTATCAGCATTCACCCACCTCAAACATATCATCACCTCCACCCCGGTGCTGACATCCCCTGATTTCTCGATACCCTTCACCCTGCACACTGATGCTTCAGAGTATGGTATAGGTGCGGTGCTCTCTCAGCTTGGACAGGACGGTAGGGATCATCCCATCCTATATGTAAGCAGGAAACTGTTTCCGCGTGAGTTGCGCTATGCCACCATTAAAAAAAGAGTGTTTGGCAGTTAAGTGGGCTGTGGAGAAGCTGTCTTACTACCTGGAGGGGCATCCGTTTACCCTGTTCACTGACCATACCCCCCTCCTCTGGATGGCCAGAAACAAGTCTAACAAAGCGCGTGTGATGCGCTGGTTTCTGTCACTCCAGCCATACTCCTTCACAGTGCGGCACAGGAAAGGTGCCGATTTCCTATCCCGTCATCCGCTCCCCGAACGTGAGCTTCCTAGGGGGGAGGAATGCAACGGGGTGTCCCCGACGCGGCTCCCCGTTGGGGGTTCAGGACCTGTACCCTTGCCAAAGACTCCGCAAAGTGTTTCCATTAACCCCTCTTCTATCCCTCAGCAGACGGACTATCGAGGGACAGGAAAAGAAGTTGCAGCAGCCCAGGAGAACGACAGAAACTGGCCCTTTAACTTTCAGGGAGAGGACGATTGGGCGGAGTTACGGATTGACGGAACACCGTCAAAAGCGGAAGTCCAGGACGACGAGGTGTGCTTGTACACCTGGAGAGGAGAAGAGGAGAAAGGACGGCGCAGGAGTTAAACGAGCGGGACGGAGGAGTTGCACCGTGGAGGAAGAGGAGCCCCGACTGAAGAGGATACGCCAGGAGGCCACCGATCCCACGAGCCGCCCAGCCACTCACCCGGGGGAGGTGCGTGGCTTGTGCAGGTGCGTAATCGGCTCAGGGGCTGGGTGGGACACAAGGGCGGTCCAGAGGTACATTAGCGGAGTCCCTGGTTCCCGGGTATCCCTATCCAGAGCACAATCCCCCTCACGACCCCTTCACTTGAATAGAAGAGTTGGAGCACGTGTGGGTCTGAATCCTCACTCCCTTTCCCCTATACTGTTGTCCGAGTAGGACAACGCTCTCACAAGTGCCTTTTGTTTTGTTTTCCCTCCGGTCCTGGGGACGAGGTGTTGGCAAGACGGACCCCGACGATAACTCAGCCCGACGGAGCCAGACCGGCTATCGGAGGACTCAATATTCCGAACACCGCCGACGAAGAAGGTCACGAAGCCGATCACCCCGAAGAACCCCCTTACTGAGAAAGACTTGTTCTGATCATTTACTCAGTTCATTAAAGCCCGTTGTAACTAAAACACGCTTGTTGCCCTTCACTGTTAACCCCGCGAGTCCTGGAAAGGTTACACCCCCCATTCTTTTAACCTTTTACCAGCATTACCCACTCTGCGCGCTTCCCGTTATTCACCGGTTCTTTTGCCCCATCAGCGAACAGGACCCATGCTAATATCCCGAAGCCAATCCCCCCCCCTCTCCCTGCGCATCACTCTCCGCACACTCTGCCTCCGCAACCCCCTCCCCCTGCATAACGAAGGTCAATTTGAAAGATGGAGCCACCAATAGCGTATTTCAAAAACAATAGTGTTAACCCCTGTGGAGCGAAAAGTTTCATTGTCTTGGCGCACCATAAGAGGACTTCTTATTCTATTTGCAATACCAGCCATCCCGGCAACCTCCTTCACCCGCTACCTGCTGCAGCTCCCCGACTCCCTCAGATCCCACCCCTCCAACCAAATTGGTGCCCGCCTCATTTGGTCACTCTTTATTAGGAAACATTTGTCACGCTCACTTGCAAGGCCCCCCCCAGCCTCCGGCCGAAGCCAGCGTTGATGCACTATTGTGCAGCTCGCGATCACCCGACAGCTTTTTAACCCCCTGCAGCTGCCCGCCTATCTCCCCCCTGAACCTCGACCGCCCAGACCCAACCCCCCAACAGCGCCATGTCTGCCCCCCACCGTCCTGCGCAAGCAAACCAAGGATCCCAGCGCCCCCCTCCCATCTTTTGAATCCCCTTCCTCCCGTCGATAGTCATGTTGCATGCAGTGCCCGGGCTCTGCTTCCCGGGGGAAGCCTCCACTGGGACCCCCGGTCCAGCCACTGTCCCCCTCCCCTGAGGAGTGGGGGGCTGAACCAAGGGGCATTGCACGCTGATCACCACCACTGCCATGCACACACGGACACCAGCACTGCCATGCACACACGGACACCAGCACTGCCATGCACACACGGACACCACCACTGCCATGCACACACGGACACCACCACTGCCATGCACACACAGACACCACCACTGCCATGCACACACAGACACCACCACTGCCATGCACACACAGACACCACCACTGCCATGCACACACAGACACCACCACTGCCATGCACACACGGACACCACCTCATTATTCATGAGCTGCGCCTCTCGCCACGTTATGATGTCTCGGGGGCGTAAAAGAAAAATGTTATTACATCGCAACACCTCGCAAGTTGTGTTTTTAAATTATTTTCTGTCATCTTTACGGTTTGTGGCATATTGAATTTTACATTGTCTGTTATTTTATTAACCTATGTCCTGTCCCGTTCCCCCCCCTACTTCAAATAAGGCATACAATTTACAACATATCACTCTGCACTGCTACAAGTTAAACACTTGTGGTCATTGACTATGTCTGTTGACTTCCATTACAAAGGCGTAGCGAACAAGGCCTATATTTATTCAGCACAGCAAAACTAGCACTCTATATTACTGGCAACTTTGCTTGGCATCAGCAACAGCTAACCATTCACAAACAATGTTTATATAGCAATTGCAAATAAAAAAAAGTTAATGCAAAGCATTGTCATTTACAATGCCAGTAACTCAAACTTTAATGCTGCGAGACCTACTGCATTGCAAATGCTTGTTTCTTTTTGGTGACAAGTGGTTTAGACAACTTACTGGCACAGATATGGGAAGCTGCTTTATGCCCAGTTTTGCCGGAGTCTTCATGGGGTAGTGGGAGTTGCAGTAAATTTGGACGGAAGAGAACATCAGGTGGCCTTTTGGACACGGTATATAGATGACCTTTTTGTCACCTGGGATGGCCCACAGAAAGCCTTGGAGGGCTTTTTGACATGGCTGAATGAAAATGAGCTATATCTGATGTTTACTCGTAAGATGCACAAATCAGAAATGGAATTCTTAGATATTCTGGGTACAGTTCGAGAGGCCAAAGTCTTTTCAGGAAAGCCACTGCAGGAAATAGCATTCTCCATGCCCACATCCATTATCCCCCCTAATTTGAAATGGAGTATTCCATACGGAGAGTTACTCTGAGCAAAATGTTATCTGCAGCACTCCTGACCTTTTTAAGTCTGGGAAAGAGAGCATGATGGCGAGATTCAAAGCCAGGGGATACCCTTTGAAAGTTATCAATACAGCGGGTGAAAAAGTATCCAAGGTTAAGAGGAATAGCCTGCTAACACCTAAAAAGACTAAGAAGACCAACAATGAAGTAAGATCCAATACTACTTATAGCCATGAAGGGGCCATAAGTAGGATACTTAGGAAACATTGGGGTTTGCTGAAATCAGATCTAACTATATGCAAGTTAGTCAGTTCATTTCCCAGCATTACATATAGGAAGAGTAAATCCCTATGTGACATATTGGTGCACAGCTACCCCCATAAAAACCCAGCAGCTGTGGGATCGTGGCTCAGCGAACATTTTTTTTTTTAAATGTGGCAGATACAAAGCTTGTGTGCACAGTACGGATTTGAAATCAAACACACTGCCTATTGGTGGGACGGACAAAATTAGGAGATTAATCACGTGCAGCCCTGCTTTTGTCATTTATGTTTTGGCTCGCCCTTGCAGACTCAGATATGTGGGGAGTACTATCTTCCCTGTGAAAAAGAGAATTCTTGAGCACCTCTGTGCCATAAGGAATAATGATCCTAGTTACACTGTGGCTAGACATTGGCATCGGGTCCATGTAACAGATACTGAAAGAAATCTCTTTTGCTAATATTGACAGAGCCTTGACAAGTACGAGAGGTGGGACAGAGAACGTATTCTGAGGAGGATGGAATACAAATATATAATCAAGCTTAACAGCAAACTTCCAGGGGGGCTCAATCTGGATGAAGCACTTTATGTACATATAGGATCAAGTCCTCCTTTTTCTGGATTCCCATAGTTGGATACTTGTTATTTGAGTCTTAAATCTGTAAAATTAGGGGGACTTGTTAAAATTAGAGACATTAAACAGACTTATTATCCTCTCTATTACTATGATGAATTTTTGTCTTTTGTGCTTATTTGCCACTCCGTTTTTAATGTTTTTTTTAATATAATATGAAAGTGCACTTTTGAGGGTTTCGGTTTATTTCTGTTGTAAACAGGTGCTACGAACAGTGTTTCTGGGGAAATACATGTATAGCAACATTGGGATCTGTGATATTTGTCAAAATACTCAGCTACTCGGCACAGCTGTTTGAAATGTACTACTATTCATGCTGGGTAGATTTCCTTTGCACATTTGTGTGTTCAAATTATTGCTTTAATTCACATATGTCGAGTTAGAGTGTAACCCTTGGTGTTTACCGAATTTTTTCCCACTTGGCAACATTTTACAGAATGTATATGTTGAGAATACTATATATCCATAAGGTATGTGCAACTATAGAGCATAGAACATTATTTGTGGTATTGGCCACTGGGCCGTTCTTTCATTCCCGCTTTTGTAATCCAGTAATCTTGCTAATCTAAATGTGCAGGAGATGGATTGTTTTCATCGTATTGCACAGCACTTGCAGAGAGTACTCCTCCTCTCTGACGCACTCTGGACAGCGATGTTGTGTTAGTATTCCGGGAGGGAGAATGTTAGCTCGATTTAGCTGCACGTGGGATCATAATTGTATTTTTATGAACTACATCACAAATGCTGTACAGGTTTGAAATGTTTTATGTGTAAATGCAATACCTTGTTGACTCAGCGAGATATATATATATATATATATATATATATATATATCCTACTGGCGGTCGCCAGTAGGTAGTTATAGTTAGGATTTTTTTCAATGCAAAATCTCAAAATTCTATTTGGAATAATTTTGGCGCCTGTTGACGAATCTGCCTGAAAATTTCCTCAAATTTGCCTCGTCGAGCTCCGGTCCTTCCCTGAAGGTTTGGGGGGGATTCGTCAAGCGGTGGCCGAGATAAAAGGGGGGTCCCAAAACGTGTTTTCCCCATGTTAATTTCCATAGGGCGGTCGAACTCACTTTTAGCCCGAACGGCTGAATGGATTTGCACCAAACTTGGCAAAATTGTAGGGACTGGTAGCCCGATGTGCCTTTGCTATGTCTCAAGATATGTGCTGCAGTGGTTTTTGAGTAATTTAGGTTCTAAAAAATATATATATCTATGGCAGCGCCCCGGTACGCGCTCCGGGTAGCGCACCGGGCGCGCCACGCGACTTGCGCACGGAAAACTGATTGGATCTCGGGTGTCTGTAAACATTCAAAACAGTCCGGAGCGGCCGCCATCTTGTGTCTCGGTAAAATCGAGACACAAGAGGTGGCAAAAACAAAGGGGGAAATGACCATAAGGGGGCAGAGTAGACCCCCTCTGACTCCCTAGGTTTGATGTGGGGGCCAAAAAAAGGGCCCCGCGGGGCAAAAAAAAAAATTTTTTTTTTCGATGTGCGCGGCGTGAGCGCCCGGTACGCGCACCGGCGAGCGCACCGGGGAGCATACCATGGGGAAAAAAGAATGACAGATTTTTGTAAAAAATTTGCATTTTTTTTAGAAATTGGAGGTAGTTCTAAAAAGAACTGTTTTTTTTATTCTTTTTGTTGTTTTATATTTTTTTATTGGTTTTTTAACATTTTTTTCTTTTTTTGGCTTTTCTGAACATTTTTTGGTTTTTTTGTATTTTTTAAGGGGAGAAACAAAAAACAGGGAATTCTAAAGGGCTCAACAGGAGCAACAAAAAAAAGCGGAACAAATTAATGTTTCCTTGGGCACTTGTGGTTATCCCAAGCACGATTAATAAGTGTGATGCATTGCTCTCCATAGCATATTGTTTGTCCACAAAAAATACAAACCATTTTAAAATTCGGAAAATTTGGTTTGTATGGTGGAGCATATCTCCCTAACTTCTGGTCCCAATGGGGTGGAAACATTAGTTTGGGAGGTGCTGGCAGAAGATTGGACAGGGTTTCTGGCCAGTTCCCTGACCTCTGCCCTAGCATAGTTATTTGGATGCTTTCGAAGCATATGCCGGATCATCGTGTGGTTGCCGAAGGAGTATTTTTTGTTGGGATTCCCCCTTGACAGCTCCTGATGACAGATTAAGCAGGTTGCCTTAGGTGCATTTACTTTTTTTTTTGTCGTTGGGGATTGAAAAAAATTGCCAGATGATGTGCTCTTTAGGTTTGTAGGTAATATTGTCCTCTCGGACGAATCTACTCTCCTCCTCATCCTCCTCCTGTTCTTGATCTCCACTACTGTGAAGTTGTGGAGGTCCTTGTGGTGGTGGTGGTGGTGGTGGTCCAGAAGATCCAGCAGCTGCAGCTAATGTAGCCATTTTCGACTGATATAACTGCAGGTCTACCTCTCTCAAAGCACAAAGGTAGAATATGGAAAAAAGGTGGGGGCTTTCATCATTTGGAAAAAAAAAAGATCCTGAACCAATGAAAAGTGTTATTTTCAGGTCACATGACCCAACGCCCCCCGGGGCGCGTCCCGGGGCGCACCCAGGGGCGCGTCGTGTAAGCATGTCGAATGCTTCCGGGTGCGTTTACGCCGTGCGTATCACGCGGACGCAGCTAGGCGATACGTCACGATCATGTTTTCGTTCGCGACATTGGCTAAAGCGCTAACAGTCTTACTTATAAAGTGAGACTTATAGTTCGGAATTAGCTTTAAAAAAACCTTTGAAATTCACTGAAAAAACCATAGGTTTCACACTAGTTATAGTTAGGAATTAGCATTTAAAAAACCTAAGAAATTCACTGGAAAAACCATAGGTTTCACACCAGTTATAGTTAGGAATTAGCATTTAAAAAACCTATTAAATTCACTGAAAAAACCATAGGTTTCACACCAGTTATAGTTAACTGGAAATTTAATGTCATAAACCTTTGAAATTCCACGTTATAGTTAGTTGGACTCACTATAACTTGCGCGTGCAATGCACTGCTGATGACGTCTCATATTACATCACTCATGACATGGTTTTTCAGTGAATATATATATATATATATATATATATATATATATATTCACAGAAAAAACCATAGGTTATACTCCATATATAGTTAGGAATTTGCATTTACAAAACCTTGAAAATTCAATGAAAAAACCATTGGTTTTAGGCCATATATAGTTAGGGATTTGCATTTAGAAAACCTTATTTTACTCGCATAAAACCATTGAAATTCCATATATAGTTATAAGCGCTAACTATATATCGCGCACCCGCAATCCACTGCTGATGATGTCACATATTACATCATTCATGACATGGTTAGTGACATCACTGATGACATCACTGATGACATCTCAAATGACATCACTGATGACATCACTGATGACAACATCCAGTGACGGTATGTTTCTGTAAAGTTAAAATATGTCTTACATATTGAAGAATGAGTGGATGTATAAGTGTCTGGATGAAGGATTTACTAGGTGCATGACTGACTGATTGAGTGAGTGATTAAATGTGTCTCACTGAGTGCATGGGTTAGTGACTAAACTGTTTTAATTTGTGCATCATTATATCTGTTGTTCTACAAACTGCTGCATATGTTGTTCAGTAGCTATATGAGTAACTGTAAGGGTTATTGATTGGTTGTCCAAGTATTTGTATGGGAAACTGAGTGTGTGTGTATGGGTGGCTGGGAGGTGTGTGACTCTGTACATAGATGTGTGAGTAGTCGATTCACTATATGTATAGGTTCACAACTGCATGTGGAAACAGCTGTATGGGCGGTTGACTGTGCATGAGTGTATTAGTGAGTGAATGGATATCTCAGTGCTACATGTCAAATTAAGTACATATGTAAAACACAGTACATGTGAGAGTTGACATCTATAAATAACTGTGCACAAGAGCTAGTGAATGTGTGAGTGGCTGTATGGATCATTGTGAACATGTATCAGAGATTGTATAAGAGAGTAAAGTAAATATGTGTTAGTATATGTTTGAATAAGTAAGGTGTGTATAACTGTATAGTTGAGAAAATGGAGGAGTGATTGATTTTTGGCATAACTGACTAGGTGTGTGAGTAACTCCATGGATGAGTGACTGTCTGTTTACACTGATTGTATCTAAGGTTATATTAGAGTCTGAAGAGGTTCATGGTATTATCACATGAATGATATCATCAGTGATGTGATCAGTCATGTCAAATGAGATGTTATCAGTGACGTCATCAGTGATGTCATTTGAGATGTCATCAGTGATGTCATCAGTGATGTCACTAACCATGTCATGAATGATGTAATATGTGACATCATCAGCAGTGGATTGCGGGTGCGCGATATATAGTTAGCGCTTATAACTATATATGGAATTTCAATGGTTTTATGCGAGTAAAATAAGGTTTTCTAAATGCAAATCCCTAACTATATATGGCCTAAAACCAATGGTTTTTTCATTGAATTTTCAAGGTTTTGTAAATGCAAATTCCTAACTATATATGGAGTATAACCTATGTTTTTTTCTGTGAATTTCAATGGTTTTTTAATAGCAAGTATCAAAAGCTGTCAAATGTCAAGTACGTGATAGGTAAAAACGTTTTCGTGTTTATGCACGCTGATGTGCTTTGAACGCTGCCCCCCCCCCCCACTCCCCTCTTTTCTCTTAGTAGTACTCTCTCTTTGCAGATAGTGAACGGTAGTTAACTCAGACCTTTACCCCTGTTGTAATCCGTCGTACCTGCTTGTCTCTCCATTTGATTGATTATTATCCAAGCATTTACTGTTTTACAATTGGTTCTCTTTGGATCATTCTCTATTTACAAACAAGCACAAAGTCGCAATACTCTGTTTAGTCTTTGCAGATAGTGAAAAATCGTGTAAAAAAATAAAAGTAATCGAGCAAAATCAGTAGACCACTAATTCGATCTCTTTTTGACCTCGGTAAAATACAAACATTAGGAATAACCCTTCATGAGAAATACGAAAATAGTGAAATGAACTGAGCTCCACACCATGAGGGCTGCAAAACAGCTCGACTCCGCCACCCACACCGCCCAAAATAACGGCAAACCCTATGCAAATATTATAAATATACACAACACACCACCAAAGAAACAGAGTAAAACATTTTATTAAATAACTATTTACATAACTATTTTATACTTTTTATTGCCCGATCCGGCTAGCTCAATCGATCGAGCATGAAACTCATGCACTGATAACAAGCGTTGAGAGTTTGTAGAATGATGGCTTCAGATTTTCCACATACGGTGTAGTGGCGCGAACTGGCAGGGGGCTTTTGGATTCTACCCCTTCTCCAAATAAGATTTTCATACGTGAATGTTCGTTCATGCTTTTTGTCCCTGAGTTGCTTCCATGTCACTGCCTTACATAAATGGCATAAGTCCTGGTTGTTGAGTGCCATACTTCAGAGTTCTAAGCAGCTCTTGTAACACTGTTTAAACCTTATTTGCACCTGCTGCAGCTTCACTATTCAAAGTAAGTGGGGTCCATTTGTGGACCTGACTGCATTGGAAAACAATGTGATACGGTGCCTCCCTAAACCGCTTGACGGAGGCCCCCGAGGGGCGGTGAGATGGCGCGGACTGAGAGGGGGCGCTTGGCTCCTGCCCCCTCCCCAAGTCGTGTTGCCCTGGTGAGGCCTGAGATCGCCCCCGGCCGGCTCCCGGGGTCCAGCGGAATTTTTTCCCTTTTGAAGAATCTTTCATTCTGGACCTTGTCCCACAATCCGTTTCACCCGAAGACACGCTGTCGTAGGGCGCCCCTTTACCGTTTTAGTTGCCATTCCGCCCGCTTTTGGTACTCTGTGCCTCTTCCGCCATTCAGCTGTTTACCGCTCGCTCTTGCGACTACAACGTCTCGCTCACCATGTAGTTGAGTTGCTCCCGCTCTTAAGATTTGACCGAACTTTTTGGACTGCTGAAAGCGGTTGTATTCCGACCGCTGGTTGGTGGAGACATTTTGACTATATTCTGCACCTGCATTGTCGCGTAATGCGTCATAT
Organism: Lissotriton vulgaris; assembly: GCF_964263255.1. NCBI lineage: Eukaryota > Metazoa > Chordata > Amphibia > Caudata > Salamandridae > Lissotriton > Lissotriton vulgaris. Next base: position 839,170,430 of record NC_141687.1, read on the forward strand.
GACGCGACGCGTTAGCGCACCCGGAAGTGCTCCGGTGCGCAAGGCGCAGCTTCCCGGAAACGATCCAGAGCGCGCCGCGCAGCGCGTAACGTAAGCATAACAGGTCATGTGACTTGTTAATAAAACTTTTCATTGGTTCATTTTACTTTTCTTTTCCTAATTATGTAAGACTAGGTCATGTGACCTAAAAATAACACTTTTCATTGGATTAAAACATTTTTTTTCCCCAAACGATGAAAGCCCCACCTTGTTTCTGGATGTTTCAGACTGAAGCTGGCGTCACCATGAGAGCACCACCATCTCGTAGCTCCGTCGTGGCCATTCCGCAAGCAATCATGGCAGCCGCTCCCCACCGGAAGCCTGCGGGAGTCGAGGGCCCCCAAGACTTTTGTACAATCTTCAAGGCTGAGGGGACGCTTTCGAGAATGGAACCCAAGCCCTGGCAGACAAGCGTCCGAGTTCCAAGGTGTCCCAGGGCCATTTTACTGGACCAGGCCCAAATCCGAAGAGCCGGCCGCCATTTTAAGAGTCCTGTGGCAGCCGCCTATCGCTGCACCGCAAGAGTGGGAGCAACTCAACTACATGGTGAGCGAGACGCTGTAGCCGTAAGAGCGGGCGCTAAACAGCTGAATGGCGGAAAAGGCACAGTGTAGCAAAAGCGGGCGGAATGGCGACACGATAAAGGGGCGCCCCACTACAGCAGACAAGCCTCCGCCATGTGCTTCAAAACTGCATATGTATCTCGTGATATCAAGGTTGGGCAACCAGTACAGAACAAGCAGTTACGAGTCCCATTTACACCGGCGCCATTTTGGGCGCGGCCGGGCAGGTCCAGGATCTACTGAAACATAAAAAATGAGGCTGACGTCTCTGAAGCAGTTGACGAACAGCAGGACATAGTAAATAAACATGAACTCTCTAAAGCTGTTAACTCACTGCAGGACAAAACAAGTGAACCTGAAACCTCTGGAATAATTGTCGCTCAAAAGAACAACACACAAAACTCTGTAGAGCCTGAAGAAAACAAAACAGAAGGGCACTGTAGTTTCAGACACACTTAACACTAATGACTAAACAAAGATATCGTCTGTTTATAAAGCAGTTATCATCTTGACAGAATTGACAAAGAAGTGTACAGACACCAATGCATCAGCATTCTCGGAGATAACATCTTAAGGAACAAAGAAAGACCTGTTCACTCTTGACACCCCAGGTGCTGTGTATATTGCACTATAGTGCTGCATCGAGAAAACGGGCAACCCTATTGATGTGGATTTTTCATTATTGATTATTGTAAAGAAATGGCGACTCCCCCCTTTAGCAGATTAGCTAAATGTTTGCGTAATTTAGGCATAAAAGTTATATTATTGTTGTTGTTGTTGTTATCGTTATAGTTCTGGTTAATTTCAAAAAATGGTTAAATACATTTACAGTTTTTGTTGCGTTCGTTATATTTAAATGTTAATAAAATTTTTAAATGTAACTGTCTTGGAGTACTATATTTTTTTTTTTAAATCGGGTGAATGGGGCCTTGAATCGGGTTATTGTCATGTGTGGGCTTTGCAAGTGTACTGCTACAAGATCGGACATTTCAAACTCAAATGCACGTTCTTTTTCTTACCTTTCCGAAGCATGGAGCGCAATAGCAGGCAGAGAAAGGGTGATGCACGTGTTGAACACTGCCTGGCCTGCAAATTGCTGGCAGTGCCCCCCCGCCCGCTCCTGAAAGAGGGCACACACACACCGCCGCCCCGAGTACTTCACAAATCTTTAAAAGACCATGCGCTTGTTCAATGGGAAGTGGATAACATGGCTAAGAGCATTTGCTGGATAATGCATGAATATCGCTGACTTTTCAACGATATTCATGCATTGGGGCCGTTTTTTATCGCATTTGCGATAAACCTTGCTAATAGCAAGGTTTATGTGCGATAAAATTCGCCGAAGTGCGGCGATAATTTTTGTCTCTAAACAAGTTAGAGACAAAAATTACCGCTAGTTTTTGGTAATATGCCCCCGGATTTTTCCTTGCAGGAAACGGGAAGCGAAAGACTACCACTGAAATAAGTAGTCTCACGCCTGAATCGGGAGGGTTGGCATGTCTGGATACTCTACAGCTGGGGCCATAAACTACATCCGCAGGGCTAGGTGATAGCCTAGGTCCGGCCTGGACAATCGGACACAGAGGAAGAGGAGTGTCAGAGGGTGCGGTAGTGAATAGGGTGAAAGGGAGGTGTCGAGCGGGCACAGGGTGTGATTCTCAGAGAAGAGCAGCGCAGATGGGGGAAGTATATGTCCCATGCATGAGAGAGAGAGCGGGGGTGACCATTGCGTGGGGGAGATGCGTGCGAGGGTGGGGAGCCATGCTGAGAATCGGCGGCGTGCAGAGAGTGGCCCTGGTCAAGGCATCTAAAATGGCTGCCGTGCACGACAAAATTGTGGCATTGGACAAAAACGCAAGATGGCGCAGACAATGTTTATCAATAAGGATTCATTTATAACAAAATATTTACTCGCAGTGACAAAATGGTGTTCAACACTTCCTGATTTCCATCGAATCGAACGATAACAAACGTCACGCACAGAGCAGTTTTTAGCCATGTTATCCAATGGAAGGTGGATAACATGGCTAAGAGCATTTGCTGGATAATGCATGAATATCGCTGACTTTTCAACGATATTCATGCATTGTGGCCGATGTGCGGCGATAATTTTTGTCTCTAAACAATTAAAACGAAGCACAAAATGGCGAATTCCCGTTTCGCTACCAGTTTGCGGCCCAGTTCGCGGCCCGAGAAACGCTTCTACCGTGAAAAATCATTTTTTTTTTCTTTTCCCCACGGGACCCTTTAATAACCCCAATAACATTCCTAGGGGGTCAAGAGGGGGATACCTTGCCCCCTTTCATTAAATTCCCCTTTCGTTTTTCACCTCTTCTTCTCTCTCGATCCTACCGAGAGACAAGATGGCGGCCGCTCCGGACTGTTTAGAATGTTGACAGACACCGGAGAGCCAATCAGCTTTCTGCGCGCAAAGTTCCGAAACGCGAAAAGTAAGCGGACCGGATCGCTGCCCGGAGCGCTGTTACAGATATATATCTTGATTTAAACGTTAATTTCTCAAAATCCACTGAAGCACATATATTGAGACCTAGCAAAGGCACATCGGGCTAACAGTCCCTACAATTTTGCCAAGTTTCGTGCAAATCCATTCAGCCGTTCGAGCTAAAAGTGAGTCCAACCGCCCTATGGAAAACTCAATGCAAAAAACGCGTTTTGGGACCCCCCTTTTTCTCAGCCCCCCCTTGACGAAACCCCACCAAATTTTCAGGGGCTGCTCAGAAACAAAATTTGCCATTTTCCTGAAAATTTCAGCCGATTCCGTCCACAAACGCCAAAGTTATTAGACATAGAATTTTCAGAAATCCCATAGGGAATTAATCCTAACTATATATACCTACTGGCGATAGCCAGTAGGATATGGATATATATATATATATATATGGATATATATATATATATATATATATATATATATATATACACACAGCAGAGCAAACTATGTGTCCTGACACAGTACTGTGTCGCCTGCAAATGGTGGGTGTGTGGCAAGCACTTAGCACATGCCTGCTGCTAATTAAGGGGAATTCCTAGACAATATGCTCTATGGGGCTGTGCGATTCACAACAAAGCCTCATTAACAAGTGCATGTGCCCGGGAAGCTGGGGTGAGGTGACAGAGGGAAACAGAGGGAGGGAAACAGAGGGAGGGAAACAGAGGGAGGGAAACAGAGGGAGGGAAACAGAGGGAGGGAAACAGAGGGAGGGAAACAGAGGGAGGGAAACAGAGGGAGGGAGACAGAGGGAGGGAGACAGAGGGAGGGAGACAGAGGGAGGGAGACAGAGGGAGGGAGACAGAGGGAGGGAGACAGAGGGAGGGAGACAGAGAGAGGGAGACAGAGAGAGGGAGAGAGGGAGACAGAGAGGAGGGAGACAGAGAGGAGGGAGACAGAGAGGAGGGAGACAGAGAGGAGGGAGACAGAGAGGAGGGAGACAGAGAGGAGGGAGACAGAGAGGAGGGAGACAGAGAGGAGGGAGACAGAGAGGAGGGAGACAGAGAGGAGGGAGACAGAGAGAGGGAGACAGAGAGAGGGAGACAGAGAGATAGACAGTTGAGAGAGAGAGAGGGAGACAGAGTGAGACAGGGAGAGAGAGGGAGACAGAGTGAGAGAGAGGGAGAGAGGGAGAGAGAGAGAGGAGTGGGAGGGAGGGAGAGAGAAGGAAGGAGAGATAGAGAGAGGGAGGGAGAGGGAGAGACAGAGAGAGAGAGAAAGATGTGTGTATGCCAGGTCTGGTGGCTCAGTGGACAAAGGCATCCTCTGCAGGGGCCTGTGTTCAACCTCATGGTCCCATATTTCCTTGAAAATGCTCCATTTGCCCACTTTTATTTCAAAATTTCAAGTGGTTCGGGCTCGCTAGCTACACTGCCTTAATGTGTCCAAAATTAGACATCTCCAAAAAGTGTGTCACCAACATGAAAGGTTTGGAAAGCTGTGATATACAGGATAAAAGGGTGTCAAAAGATCTGAAGCGGTGTTGTGCTTTTTTGAGAGATAGCTGGACAGATGTGATGGTGAGTATTGATGTGTTTTAGAGAAATTGCTTTTTCTAGACACAACGAAGCACCCAGTATAAGTCAAGGCAACACTCTTTTTAGGCTTATAGTGCTGCATAAATTATGCAAAAAACAAGAAGGGAAATAGGAGTGAGAACTACGTTTTTCATTCCAGGTTGGCTTGGATGATATTTCATGTTATTTATTATTATCTAAAGCTGTAATACTTTACCTGGACTTAAGAAAAAGGCTTTTGTCAGTTTTCAGTTTCGAGTGGATGGCACTAGCTAATCCTATACTTCAAGATTTTGCTGCAAAAATTACAAAAGACTTTGTCTCTTTTCTAGCTAGTGTGGATGGCACTATGCTAATCCAAGGTTTATGATAGAATGATAGAATGATAGATAGGATATGTTGATCCTGTTCTAATGATAGAAATCACACAACAGCCGTTCAAGGACACCCGCGCCCTCTGCATTTCATAAGCCAACTCAATTTACATGAAGACCACACCACCCCTAAAATGTAGGAATAAGTGCTAGTCATTTAGGAACAAGAGCTAGATGTTCATGCTGAGTACTATTGAAGGCAATTATCTTCTCCATCGTGGGATCTTTCTCATATAGCATAACCAGCTGAAAAGAATATAGAGCATTAATAAAGCAACATGAGAGGTGGGCCATTAGGGCAAATTACAGTTAACCCTTTCGCCAGGCCGAAATGATTGCTGAGAGAAGCCTCTCCACATGACTGCCAACGAGAGACTGACTTCAAGGTCTAAGTGAATTCCCCATAGCAAATAGATCATGGTTCATTACAGTGTGTTTTCTAGATGCTTATTTGTTACACTTTTTAAAAGAGTGGGACAAAGGGTAAGTTCTAAAGTGGTCGAGAACTTCTTTTCTGTTGACTACAGTGCCTTATATAAGAGACTACTCAATAATTATAAGAATAGATTCAGTTGCACTGCTCACACCAAAAAAGACCAACATCTCCAAAAACGAACTGGAAATGAACAGCCATACAATAAAAGAGGCACAAAAAAGCAAAATCTTCCATGTATATTTTGAATCCCTAAAGCCTCAAGCAAGATAAAAAAAAAGCTCATAAAACTGTAGCAATGATAAAGAATTTTGATTAGAAACGTTTTTAGAGTGATGACAATAAAGTGCAGTGAACTGTTGTGCTCTATGGCATGTAGAGCAGTCTGCTTTAAAAAAAAATAATTTGCTAACTTAAAAGTGATGCTGGGAAACAATAACATTTCGACGAACAAAGACAACAAGAAAGGTTCATGGAAATACTCACATGCACAAGTAGACAGGAAAAGTTCAAATATCAACTTAACAGACTCATTCAAACACACAATCACTCCACTGAAAACCACTGATCCTGAAACATACAACCTGTACCACGTGATTCTAAGGTAGGCAAACATACAAACACGCACAGTGAGAACTATGTTTTAATCTTACAAAATGAAACTAATGGAATGGGAGTTTTAATAGGAGCAACAACTCATGGTTTAATCAGAGGAAGAGATTATTTAAAACAAACAATTGATAGAGACCACAGCCTACTCATTGAGTAAATGAAACCAGTCTGAACCAACAGACACATGAACCTGTGCCTACTCACCTGAGGCGGACTGGGCCAGTCTCCAAGCAGGTCCACATCCTTAATGTAAGCATGATAGTGGCCACCATAGCAGCCCCCCTTGTGAATGATGACTGAGAAAAGCTCGTATTCCAGCTGGGATTCGTCTAGGTCTCCCTAAAAGAGAAAAACAGTGCATATTAGATTGTGTGGAAACAGAACCCTGGGCACCGGGTTCAAGACTCCCAATCCATTGTCCAATAGGCATCCCAAAAAAGCACAGAATCACTATCATCACTCGTGTCTGCTTTGGAAGTTCATGGACAGTGCAGATGGGTACGGCTTTACAGTCAGAAACATCAAGGAACAATAAGGGTTAGGTAGAAGGAATAAATGTTCCTGTCGCAAAGACTCCATGAAAAGGCAGTGATTGTGGCTAACGTATCCAGTTTTTATCACAAATCTGTTTTTAAATAGTATGGGTTGTGGAATAAAGGACTGTCACATATATACGATGCGTCAACGGAGAGCGCAAAACGGGTGCATGTTCATCTCCTATGATTGCCCTGCAAGGGTATTGCAAATGTTTCTGATCAAAATTCTGCTTAAACCAGAAGGAGTTGTGTTTAAAGGATGAACATTTTATGGCATATATCTACCACAAGTAGACTGTGGAGAAAGGTAAAGTGTCCCAGTCTACCATTTTCATGTCTGCACAACGCAATAAGATATTGGGGATTGTGAGAGGAGCTGAGTGTTCAAAAAATATCCTGAGGAATAATAGAAACTGTGAGGAGTGACCACAAAAACAGCAACTAAGAGGAGACTGCATGCAAGCAGAGGAGTAACAGAAAAAGTCAAACCTGCTCACAGAAAGGCTTCAAGTTGATCCGCAGTGGGAAGGTGTAGCGATTTGTCTCTTTGTAGCGTTCACACTTCACAAAATCAAAGTTGAACCTGAGCAGAGAGACAGTGAGGAAGGGAGGCAGCTTTCGCAACTTGGCAGACTGTGCATAAGAGAGAAATAGGAGAGACTGTCAAACACTAATATTATCCTCGATCATACAGTTCACATATGTAAGGTGCAGCAGCAACAATATCAGCAAAAATCAGGTGCAAGTAGGAACTGTATTTGAGAGGATCCGTTGTGGGACCTCTTTATCCCCAGCTCCTCCTTCCCCCATTTGATATTTAAAGCAGCAACAATATCAACATCTGTCAAATTGACACGAATACTAGCTGGGTGTCTTGGCATAGCTACAGAGATATGGTACTTTCATACTAGCATATGCAAAAGGAAAGCCCACATTCTCATCAACATGGTATATTTATCATGAGTCCAAGCAACCTCAATCATGCAACGTCTGTAGAAAGATATTTAGCACCCAATCATTAAACTAGTTAATTACCTGTAACAATAGTCATGCTATGGTGGTCGTCTGCTTAATAAATTCCATATTTTAACATTCCTGCCATCTTGTGGTTGAGTTGGAAATTAAACAGTTTTCTTAAGAGAAAAAGGAGGTTCTATTTAAGGCGGCACTGACTGGAGGATACGTAACGAACCTTGTGTGTGACATGGGTACACAGTCCTGTCTCGCCATATACTTGGCTTAGGGCCTCATTAAGAGTACCAACCGCCTGCCATATCAGGAGTTTTCTCCTGGTCCAGCGGGCTGCTATTTGGCATTCCCAGGGCGGTGCCAATGAAATAGGCACAGCAATGGGAACAACAAAAGCAGTACCTATACCGCATGGACTGCTGCAGTCCATGCCATGCAGGTACTGGGGTGCATGCACAGAGGGGCACATGGTGTGCCCCCGTGTGAGCATCCACATGGTGTGAGGCACAGTTTTTATGGCAGGCTCACCACCATCAAAACCAAGGAGAGAGAAAACTCATGATATGATTGGAGGGACCGCGGCTGTCCCGCCAATAATATTGCAGTTTCAGGACCACAGCGCATTCACCAGGGAACAGAGGTTCGCCTCACCTTAGTCAGGACACTGTCACGTTCCCCTCGCCCTAGTCAGGAGACTGTCATCATGAGTCTGGCGGTCAATGGACCGCCAGACTCAAAATAAGGCCCTAAATCTCTAGATTGTTTTTGGCTTCATAATATACATATGTATCTGTCAATGTCAGTCATAAGTGTTTTAACTCCTGCAGGAGACTTGGTATGTGCAATGTAAATCTACACCACATCCAACTGCAAAGCTAATCCTAAATGCAAGAGTATTTAAATGAATAATTCTGGTCTATATTTCCGTTGCGCGAAAAGTAGCAAGTATTATTTTAATACAGAGCAGAATTAGAGTTTGAAGCGCGTTTTAAAAAACATTAGGCGCTGCTTCTCGCACCTGTGACTTCCTTGTATTGAAGTCAAAAGAGTAGTGTGACAAGAAATGCAGCATTTTGTATGAGCGCCCTTGCCACAAAAATGTAATCAGTATAGGAAACAGATAAAAGATTAAAAAAATAAATGGTAAAAATGTGGTGCAAGGCTGTGGCAGACAGTTTGCAATGGTTAACCTGTTATCAGTCATTTGCTGGATCCAACAGATATACCTTCTTCTCTCTAATCTGCAGGTGACTCCTACCTTCAGCCAATGTGTTGCTTAACACTTCTGAATATTACATGGTAGCAAATGGTATCTCGCTTAAGGATGACTAAAAAAAACTTACTGTCACCAAAATCAAGAGGGTGGAGTCTTTCCTTCGTGAAGCACATCAGGCTGCACCCCTTAGGAATGTGACTAGCCTGGTGGTGCAACACGCCTAATTGCATATCTAATTTCCCACCTATCCTGGAACCATAAGGGCCTCAGGGCAGGGGGTGGCATCTCCCAGGTCTGTGTGAACCCCGGGTCACAGATCAAAGTCGATCACCCCAACCTTTGAAGCCTCTGGTGTTGGTATGCAGATTCACTAGCTATCCTGCAGGAGGTGCAGTAAACATATCCCGCCGGAGAAGGCATTGTTTCTGACCTCAGAGAGCTGTCTCTCACATCCAGGGGGGTCAGAAACTCATTTGTGATGGTAGGCTGGAAGGTACCAGTCAGCCAGCACACTCATAGGCTGGTGGGTTTTTAGGTGGCAACTCTAAGGTGCCCATTGGGTGCATATCTTAATAAATACACTATGGGTATCAGTATGGATTTATTAAGACAAGGTGTTTGATACCAAACACCATAGATTTCAGTGAGGCCATCATGTAGCTGGGGAACTCACAATGACCAGTGCCCTCTACATATACTTAAGATGGCTTCCCTGTTCACTTGTTCTCTGCCACACACTTGGTCATGTACCTGAGCATCTGCAGGAACTGGACAGAACATTCAGTGTTCAATAAGGTATCCACCAGGAAGTCCTCCTCTTTGAACACTACACTAATAATCTTGTGGTTATCCACCGCTCTCTGAATGACATGACAATGTGGTAGGCTGTTATGACATCTGGGGCAAAGCCTTTACGGGATACAGCTCAAGATTTGAGTTGTCCAGTGGGTCAACATTGTAATCCTCCCAGGATTCACCCTCAGTGTGTAGTACACCTGCATCAAAGTATGGGTCTTGTGGATCATATTGGCTGTTGGGGACAGAGTCTGCGCATCTGTAACCCGATCCTGTGCTGAAGACGACTTGTGTGGTGACGCGAACGGTGGAGGACCTGAGCTTAGTGGTGGCTGTGGTGCAATGCTGGTATCTTGCATGTCTGCAGTTTGGGGATGAGGTAGTAATGGAACTCTTCTGAGACAGCTCCCTCAAAAGTGAGTCTCCTCTTTTTGAGGGGTGTATGAATGTAAAGCTTCCTTTGCCAGACATTAGGCCCTTCGGAAAGCCCAAGGGTGGAGCCTCTCAACACCATGGCACGAGTCAAGGTTTGCCTCAGTGTCAGCTTCAAGCCAATTTCAGTGAAAATGGTGTTCTAAGACCAGGTAGCTGTGGGTTAGAGTAGAGGTTTAGAGCTGTTGGCTCAAGGCTTCTCTGAAGCAGATGGTGGCTCTCCATAGCAAGTAGTATTTGTGGTAGTGGCCGAAGCAAACCGTTAAGGCCTCTTGGCTGTAATCTTGAGGCTCCATGCCAGCTCACTCAAGAGTGGTGCTCAGCCTCCATAACAAACTCTTTTCTAGGTAAAGGCCTGGTGTGATGTGGAGTCATTGTCCTGATGAATTGTGGGCTTCAGGAAAGAGTCACAAGTTATCTTCAGAATGATACCTTCTTTGAAGAAAAACAACTTACCCATCCCAACACTAGATGGCAGAAGCATGAACAGCATGTGATCTACAACAGTTCTAATTTTAGCAAGAGAATGCAAGTTATCGTGAGGTCTTGTGTTCTCTTTTTGCTGAGTATTTTCTTTCAGCAGCCAGTCGCCCAAATAATGGATACATGAAACCATCCCAAGGAGCCAAATGGTAGAACTCTATATTGGTATTCATTTTCTCCTACCAGACATTTCTGGTACTTTCTAGTTTTGGTTGTTATTAGGGTGTGAAAGTATGCATCTTGAAGATATATTGCACACAACCAGTCATTTTGCCTCCGATGACGAGTTATTTGATGGACTAAGGTCTAAAATTGGTCTAAATTCTCACTAACACCTTTCTTTTGAACTGGGAAATATATGGAGCATTTGCCTAGATCTCACTGCTTGTGTGTACTGACACCATTGACTTTTCTGAAAGACGGGCAGATGTTTCTTTCCCTATAATTGAGAGCTAGTGCTTCGACGTATTTCAGAGGAACTGGGGGTGGAATGGCCTTGAGATACACAAGATAAAATATTTAGACATTAGTCTCTTGTAATTGTCATCCATTCTTCCTGAAGCCAAGAAACCGCTACCCCCAATGGAATAGGACACCGAGGGAGGATATAAGATTTACATTTAGTCTCCTCTGAAGAATGTCTCCCTCTAGGGGTTGTTGGCTTTGAGGTAACCTTGGATTTGAAAGAACGCCTTTGGAATTGGTTAACTTGTGCCTTGTGGATATTGTTGTGGCTGAAAGTGCCACTGAGCAGATAGAATCCTATGTTAAAAGAATCTGTGGCCTTTAGCTTAAATTGGTGTTTGAACATTCCTTTATTTTCTTCCACTCTCACTCCCTTAAGGATCTCTGCTTCCTTTTTCATTTTGACCATCTCATAATCGGCATAATGATCAAACAGAAAGCTCAGAAAACAGAAGGTTTAATATATGCTGTTGAGCTTCTGGCTTTAAGGTGTTGAGTGTAAGCCAGGAAGACCTACTAACTGAAAAACAATGGAAATAGGTAGTGGGGGCTAATTCTACATAATCTACAGCTACACATATCACTGGGTAAACAACCAGAAATTTTGGTGAAAAGATGGCATGCTGTCCCTTATGTTTCTCTCTGGTACCTGCCAATAAGAGCAGCCATACTGGCATTCTTAAGATGTGCCAGAGGTGTTCCGCAGACTTTCCTTCCTGTCGCATTCCACCTCTTACTCTCCCTGTCTGGGGCTGCAGAAGTCTCTAGCACTGAGGAAAGTCTCCGGATCACTGAAGTGACAATAACTGAGTCAGGCTTAGGATCAGACTTTAAGAAATCTGGATCCTGTTGTGCAACCTTATATTTTTTTCAGGAGACATGGAGTAGCAGCTTTCACCACAGCAGGTGTGAGAATATTTTCTTCTGCTATGTCAGATATGCCAGGGACTAGTGGAGAGACAGGCTTAGGTTCCTCTCTTGGTTGCAACATCTCTCGGATTATTGAAACTGTGATGCTTAGTGATATTCTCTGAAGGCGAAGCTGCTGAAGTTGTTGGACTATAGGAGGCATAAGATTTACCCATATTGGTAGCGAAGATCTGTCTTCGAGATCTGTATGGGGTGTGAAATGTACTCTTTGAAGAATAGAGGATGAGAGGAAGGTGTCTCTTGGTCTGTCCCACTGGAGATGTTGATATGATACAGGATACTATATTTGTAGGAGATAATTGCAAAGACTGCAAGGGCTCATGAAATAAATGGAAGGACCTTTAGAAAAGGGGTTCAGAATCTAGAGTGACAAATGCCGCAAAGGTCTTAGGCAGCTTAGATATGCTCTTTGTCACTTTTTTTTCTCTGGTGTTGGGAAAAAAAAGATGTAGAAAACCTTGGAGTGGGAGCCTGACCAGGTGGCGTATGTGTTGGTGAATGACTGGACTTTGACAAGGCAATGAAAAACAGCAGGAGGAGATGAAAAGTCAGACAACATCATAGATATTGATGGTGATGCTACAATATACATTCTTGTTATTCTTGTCAAAGAAGAAGCTGACCTTGTTCGACATTGTTTTTTCAACGGCGAGCGGTGCGTTCTCTTAGAGGCCACTGGCATTGATGACTTTGTCGACGTTGAGTCTTGTTCGATAATGACATACCTCATAGGTCCTTCGATGTAGAAGGCGCCACATCTTTGGAAGATCAATGTCCCCAGTCTTTATGGCGGTGGTGAAGTGATGGTGCTGAACCCACCTTAGACAGCGAGCAAGTAGAACTGAAGCTTTCAACATTGACACCGTAAGTCTCAACAGCGATCTTGAACAACTTTGAGAGTGCTGACTTGACAGCATTTTCCCCAACTGGTCTTCTGTCCCCAGATCTCCTCTTAAAGCACTTCTTGGGAACCAATTTGCTTCCAGAGACTGCTTTGGAAGAGGACTCCTCTATCCTCCTTTCTTCTCTCTTCTGCACTCATGTTCTGGAGCATCCCTGTAAGCCCTCCCAGCCCTTTAATGTCTTGACTAACATTTTCTGTCAAATATTAGACTCCTTCACAGTGTGTGAAACCAGGAGGCATGCCACACAAACCTTCTCAGGGTCCGATGCCACCTTCTTGCTTCCACATAAATGGCACTTTTTAAAAAGAGAAGGAGCCGGTTTACTGGAAAATATTTCCTGCTGGTGAAAAACACTTCATTATGCAGCTGTATGTAAAAAAGTGTTGAGTGAAGGCTACAACTCATAAAGAGGATTCAAATTTCTGTCAAAATACAGAAGTGTGAAACTCCACATGTGCTCTGAAATCCAACCCACAGGAGCTGCAAAAAATAACTGACTCTGGGAGGCAACTGCCAGTACAATACGTAAGGGACGCGCTTGGAATCTTAAAGAGGCAGGATGCCTTTTTCACAACTTTTCAGTGTAGGTATATCCAACTGCATTTTCACCTCCTGCTGTACACCCAACTTATTTTACAACAAAGATGCTGTAATGTAGACTTGAGGTGGGTATGCTTTTAATTTTAAAAGGTACATTCAGAAAAAGAAAAATCCACCGGATAGGTAAAGAAAAATCCACCCGATAGGTCCCTACAGGGTGCTGATCACCATAGGGATCCGGGCACCCAATATTCATTGTAGGACATTATGGAAAATGTTTTTTGTTTTTTATAAACAGATTGTATTGAATTTTTGCACAGAGAATATGACAAGACACACAGTTAGCATGTCGTAAAGACAATACATTGCGTGACAATGGTACAGGGTGTCAAGTTGCAGATATCACAGGACAAAGCAATACCAGGGCACACATCCTGAAGCGGAACCCTAGGTTAATTGACCAAGCTATTTGTCCCATACTCAACCACGCTTCTGGGGACAACCTCTTGCTTCGTAGACTGGTTTTTCCTGCTGTGCACATCAGTCCAGCCCCCACAGCCCCCTGTCGCCACTGCGAGAATGTAGGAGGGGCAGGACTTTTCCAGTGAGTGGCAAGGTCTCATTTGGCAACCAAAAGGGCCGAGCTCAAGAATGTCTGATTACCCTTAGTTCCCTCGGAGCCTTCAAGTACTCCCAAGAAGACTAACAAGGAGGAAAGGGTGACTTTCCATCCCAGCACTTGAGTCAACGCTCCCACCACTCCTGACCAAAACTCTTACATCTTGGTGTATAGCCACACCATATGATAGAAATTGGCGGGAGCCTCACTACAGCGGGGGCATGTGGGTTCAGGGAGGAGACCTGCCCAGTATAGTCTAGCCAGGGAAAGATAAGCACCAAAGAGGTAGTATGTTTGGATCAGGAGTAGCCTGGAAGAGATAGTAGTAATCATATGTGCCATCAGTGTGATTGGCCAGTCATCGTCTTCAAGGGACCCAGCCAGTTCTCCCACCAGGTTCTGAGGTAGTCTAGAGTGCCTGGTGCGTTATTGATCAACACAAAATAAATTTTTTAGCTCCCAAATTTGCCCAGTGCACCCATGATGAGCTTGGTTTTAAGCAGGCTGAACCCACGGAGAGAATCAATCTGAGAGACATGGGATTGAAGAGCATGATCGCAACTGAAGGTATTTGTAAAATTATGTGTTGGTAAGGGTGTAGGAGTCTTGTAGTTCCTGAAAGGAGTGCATGTGTGTCCCTGACGACATCACCCAGCTGCAAAATACCGATACGGTCCCACCTCCCAAAGCCCTACAGTGCTACCACCTCACGCAACCAGGTACCATGCCTGAGGGATGTTTGCTGTGTGAATGTTGTGTCCCACTGGGTGTGGCTTGGACAGCCCCCCCCAAGCCAGACGAACCGTTGTGATTATCGGGGAGTGTTTTGAGGGATCTGGAAGCCGTAGAGCATGGCCAGTATTTGGGAGATCCCTGAAAGAGATAACTCTAGTCAGTAGAAAGAATCCGACCAGCCCCCTTTAAACCAGTGGTGAATCACCAGGAGGTGAGATGCTAGGTATTAGAGGTATAGATTGTCCAAACCCAAACCACCGTAACATGGGGCATGTTGGCAGGGAGCAAGGGCGAGACAGGGTCTAGACATGTGCCACGGGAAGGAGGTCGCAACCCTACCGAGGGCCCGGAACAAAATCTGTGGTATGAGGAGTGGGAGATTTTGAAAAATGTAAAGAAACCACAACAGGATCATCATTTTATAGAGGGCTATGCGACCCATCACAGTGAGAGGAAGGGACTGCCATTTACCAAGTCAGATTTAGCCTTTCATTACGCGTCAAACAGAATGACCCAATTTGGTTGGGTAAGCTAAAAGAATACGATGTAGTAGCCATGCAGGAGACATGGGCAAGGGATAATTCCTTCTGGCTGGATGGTTACTCCTCATTCTTTGTTAAAGCACAGTGTACCTCGGTGGGTAGAGACATAGGTGGCCTGATGTTTTTGGTGTCCCTCAAAATAGCTGGGGGTGTGAGGGAAATTCCAGGTTCCTCACACTATTTTCAGCACTTAGAGATCCGCCACCCAGATAAAAACAAGATAGTCCTTATTAATTGTTATAACTCCCTGCATGGCGGTCCCCAAAATTTTGTTTTAGAGAGTTTAAGTTCATTTGTAACTGATTATATGTCAAAACAAACCACTTTTGTACAAATCATTTTAATGGGTGATTTTAATGTTCACTTGTGTGAATCACATTGCCAGATTAAAGATTTTAATGGGCCTGATCTTACGACTCCTCCCCACTTTGAGCATAGTCCGAAGGGTTTAGCTATGGAACATTTTTTATCAGCAAACAAATTGTATGAACCTGGCTTTTCTGACCCAAAGGACCGGGTGGTCACATATAAAGCAAGGGGCAGTGAGTCTATTATTGACTACATCTTTGTGTCTCCAGGGCTCCTCCATTATGTTCACTTTTATAACGCTATTGAAAGTGGATTCAGTGACCACAATCCGGTGTGCCTAACTTTGGATGGGTCGCTTGGACTACTCAAGGGGGTTATGTTGGCCACTTCTGTGAGGCATGTAAAGAGCAAAGACCAAGGGAGGAGACTAAAATGGTGCAAAGTTTGTCCAGAAGACTTTTCGTATCTTATTGAACAAGAGATGATGGCGGAAATACAGACCTGCAGGGACCCTGCCAGGGGGGATAAAGAGACTATTGCTGCCTTTGAGGCTATTTGCTCGAGGGTGAAAGAAGAACTTACACTTAGTCCCAAAAGGGGACCTGCCCCAGTCTCCGGTTGGTTCGACCATTCTTGTTCTAAAGCTCACTCTGCATTGATAGCAGCGCTAAAACATTCCCCTAGAAACAAGTCAGTGGTAGCGCAGTTAAGGAAAAAATATGCTGAGGTGGTAAAGATACGTAAAAAAGCAGTAAAAGAAGAAGCCTGGGACACTTTAATGGATTCAACCACCCTTAGACACAGCTCAGAATTTTGGTCCATAATAAATAGCCCTATATTTGCCCAAACATGTAACACAGATCTTGAGGCAAATATACCAGAACAAGAGTCCCTTAATCATTTTTCAGTTATCTATGGAAGCAATCAAGTCTATGAAACTTTTTGTATACCTTCCTATTTTGATATGCAATCCATTGTAGTTTTTACTGAAAATGAAGTCAAGGTCGCGATAATTGGGTCCGCTAAGAATAAAGCCCCGGGACCCGACGGCGTCCCTCTGGACTTATACAAATCAAATCCAGAGATGTGGGCAACTATACTCACAAATGTTTTTAATCATGTACTTAAAGGGGGATTCCCTAACACCTGGGCACGTTCAATCATTGTGCCAATTTTTAAAAAAGGATTAAGAAGTGACCCCAAATGCTACCGCCCTATATCCTTACTGGATTCTTCCATGAAGATCCTGGGCAAAGTACTGTTGGCAAAAATTAATAAATGGACATTAGAGAATGATATTTTGTCCAATGCCCAGTATGGTTTCCGGTCAGGTAGAGGGACTGAGGACCAATGCCTGAACCTGCACATGATAATTTCCAAATATACTAAGGCAAAAAAGGGGGCAATTTTTGTTGCTTATATGGACCTGTCCACAGCGTTCGATTTAGTGAATAGAGCTAAGCTGTGGGGCATGTTATTAAAAATGGGATTGGATCCTCCTTTGGTCCACTTCTTGGCTGAACTCCACAAGGATTTAAAGGCTTCCATCAGAATGGATCAAGAGGGACACCGTACAGCATGGTTCAAATCTGGCAGGGGCGTGCGGCAAGGCTGCATCCTTGCCCCTATGCTGTTCACTTTATACATAAATGCTCTGGAAAAAAAATCTGCTGGCTGCATCTGTGGACACACCGCGTGCAGGAGACACTCACATTCCAGTGCTCCTGTACGCGGATGATGCCGCTTTAATAGCTAGGACACATCTGGGCCTCCAGAGACTTCTTAATGCATTCAGTGATTTTATGTCTTCTCTTGACCTTGTGGTAAATAACGCCAAATCTCATGTTATGGTTTTTGGGGCAGCAAAAAATAACACTAGATCATTTTACTGTAAAGGGGAAGAGATTACTAACGTTAAAGTTTTCACTTACCTCGGTGTAATTTTTGATATCAAGGGCAGTTGGATCCCTCAGATAACAGCAAAGACCAAAGCAGTAAGGAGCTCTGTTAATGCTATTCTGAGCTTCTCAAGGAGACTTGGGGGGAAACCAAGTGGTGCATTACTAGCTTTGTATAGGGCAAAATCACTGGCTATAGCTAGGTACGGAGTTGGGTTATGGGGATATGTAAAAACTGAAACCATCCAAACAGAGGTCAATAAGTTTTTCTGTTCTATATTAGGACTCCCCTCATCAACAGCCACTTTCTCTGTCCATCAGGAGCTTGGAGTAGGATACATTATCGATATCCTCTCTATGGCACCCATTCTTTTGTGGATAAGAGTCTGGATCAATGAAAATTTAGGTCTCAACCACAAAATTCTGATGGATTGTTTAAAACTCGACAAATATAAAGACATTGCTTGGCTGGCGTATATTCATAAGTGCTCTGTAGAACTTGGACGCCCGGAGATTTTCTCCTCCCCGCTTGACCTAAAAAAAGCAGACCTAGCTTGGGTCAAGGAAAACTTTCATAAACTTAAGTCTTTGGAGAGAGAACAACTCCAGTTAACAAAACCCATGGTCAGAGCACATTATATGACAATCACTTGTGTAGCTATCCAACCATATCTTGTCTTAGTCAACATTCCGTTTCACAGGTGGCTCCTGGTTAAGTTTAGATTCAACCAGATTTATTTGGTACTCTGTGACAGACAGGGATGGTTTAAGCCTGAGGACGCGCCTGTATGCAAATGCGATAACTTTACCATCCAAGACAATATGCACCTTATGTTATTCTGCCCTTTTTATCATGCACCTAGGCAAAAGTATTTGGTACCGTTGTTGAAAGAGAAAGCATTTATGCAAGCAAAACCTGCTCTTCTGTTTTTACAAATGCTTGATTCGCCCTTGGTAATGTTTAGTGTGGCATATTACCTCGTTGCCGCTGTGCGGATCAGGAAGAGGAATTTACAAGCTTAATAGTGGGGTCAGTGATGAACGTGGTATATATTGCTTTTTTGCACATGATGAGTCCTTTTTAATATGATTGTTTTATTGTTTTTAATTGTATTGTACTGTATGAAATCTTTTTAAATGTACTTGGATTAACTTTTAATTGTTGTAGTATGCTTTTATGATTTTTAACAAAATCGAATAAAGTGGTTTTTGACTTGACTTGACTAGCCTTTCATTAAAAGACCAGGTAAGTTCAGGGTGGACTGCCATCCTGACATCCAGAAACCTAAAACTGAGACGGCGAATGGGGATATTGCTTTGCCAGTCAAAGCAGTCTTGGGTCAGGTCCAGAGGCACCAACACTGAGTTAGAGGGGTTCACCTCGAGACCTGAGGCTTCCTCAAAGCCGTGAAGGAAGCAGAGGGAACGGGACCGTTCGTTAAGGGGTCTGTAAGATCGATAAGGACGTCATCGGCGTATAAGCCTACCCTGTCCTCGTGACCCTCACTGCATCTCAATCTGCGTAGTCGAGAGTTGTTATGAACATGGTGTGTCAGCGGCTTGATTGCCAGCGCAAAAAGGAGTGGGGACAGGGTACAACCATGTCTAGTACCTCGTCCAATGGAGAAGGCACTGGAGAGAACACCACTGATCTGGACACATGCTGGGGGTTGGAATTTAAGGCCTGGACCAGTCCATGGACACAGGGACCAATCCCGGCATGTAGCAGTACAAGTCACAGGTATCCCCAGTCCACCGTATCAAATGCTTTTTTGAAGTCGATAAAAAGTAAGGTTAAGTCAGATAGGAAATGACGGTGGGCTTGGGCAACGTGTAGACACTGGAGGCAATGTCTCGTGCTACGGGCAGGCCCAAAACCACATTTGTATGTATCAAGGTGTTTGAGGCCTGCTTGAGGTGGGTGGCCAGCAGTGTGGTAAAGATCTTAACCTCACCATTGATAAGGGATATTAGGCAGTAATCGGCACATACTGCTGACGGTGGCTGAGTTTTCGGGTTCATCACAATCGTGGCAGTGTCAATCTCAGAGGGAAAGGTGCCCTTCTGCGCTACTTTGTTATAAAGGGAGAGAAGTTGTATAGTACGCTGCAGGGAGTCAGGGCCAGGTGTTTTCCCAGGACCCATAGTGGACAGAGCCTCATTTATCTCCTCAGCAGTGAAAGGTTAGTCTACCGTCCAGGTTTCGTCTGGACCAGCGAGTAAGAGGAATGTCATGAAGTAGCCAGGAGGGAGAGTCAGGGTCCTCTGGGGGTGTATAGGTGATGATAATAGTGGGCAAAGGATTGTGCCATCTCAGAAAGAGTATGGGAAATGTTACCGTGCTGATCAGTGATTTTAGGCACAATTCAGTTTGCCTGTTGATGGGAAGCCAGTCAGTACATCAGCTTTCCATTTTTATCCCCCCACCCATTAACTCCGGCCGTTGTGACATGCCACAGATGTTTGTCGGCTTCCTAGGATCGCAGAATGATTTTCTCATGCCGGAGGCCAAGCAGTCGAGAAACATCAACCTGGGGGTCTGTCACAAGGTTTCCCTCTAGATTGAGGGCTGGGGCTTCTAGCTGGGTATATATAGGGAGTGGGCACGCTCCTGTGCACAAATTCTCCCTCTGGCCTATCCCATCATAGTCGATTTACTGGCTGTTCAGTGGGTGCCAACAGTGGCAACTGAGCATTCATTACTGTGGAATCAGAGCATGAGAGATGGTGCGACAGTCAAGAGCAGCTATAAAGACAAGGTCTATATGCAAGTGGATGTGATGTGATGAACAGCTGATGTGTGTGAATTGGCGGTGTTGTAGGTTCCATAACCTCCAGAAAGGTCAAGGGTGGTGGCCCAATTAGAGAGGTGATGGGATTGGGCACATCTAGGTCCAGAGGGGAGGTAGGGGGGAGGGCGTGCAGTTGTATCGGCCTCCGGGACACAAACCGCATTGAAGTCGCAGTCTATGAAGGTCAACCCCTGTGGAACGTCACAGGAGACAGACATAGGGAAGCGGCTTTGCAATAAGATCGCCACTCTTGAGACCCACCTGTGTAGCCCAAGTGGAAAACCTTGTCATAGCCCTTGCAGGGCAAAAAGGTGCAGTGGTTACCCATGAGGTAGGTCTCTTGGAGCAGTAGGACCTCAGGGAGGTGGTGATGTGCGAAACAGAGGACTGCGGTGCGTTTCATGCGGTACAACAGACCGTTAACATTCCAAGACAAAACTGGTAGGGATGCCTTCTCAAGGGTAAAAGAGGTTGTGGGAGAGGACTTAACCCCGGCACATCAGGAAGCCAAAGTGTGTACCTCGGGTCATAGTACATGAGATACATTGTAAAGGAGTGTCTGAGTGCAAGTAAAAATAAACAAATCAGAATGATTATCAATAGTAACATCGTCCCCACCCCCTTAAAACCCACCCACCTCATACTTCCACCACAAAGGCATCTGCACCTTGAACCTTGAAAAAGAAAACTGAGGTACAAAACAAGTCAACTAATGGAAATGAATTGGTGGACCCATCCTTAAACCAAGATAATTGATGGCCATCGGAACATAATGATCAGTTTGCAAGTATGGATGCCCTCCCAAAAACAGTTAAAGCAGGATTCACTGAGAAAGGCTCTGAGAGAGGTCAGTGTCTGCTTGATGTTCAGTATGGAGTGCAGAAACAAAGTCCACGGGTCCTCTCGATCAGGCAGATGCTCCACTGTTTCAGAGGTCCGGAGAGAACGAGTTGGGGACGGAGACTGACCCTGTGCCTGGGGAGACTGAGGAGGATTTGTCCTGGTTGTTGTGGCGTCGTTTTCTTGAGCGAGTATGGTATCCGTGGTTGGGGCACCTATACAGTCCCAATTGGCTCAGTAAGTCTGGCCCCTCTCTGGGAGATCCCAGCATATTCACAAAGTGGGTTTCCTCTGAGCCACAACCAGGCGGACTCTGGGTTTTCGAAAAAGTGGGATTCGTTGTTTTGGAGGACTCGGAGTCTAGCAGGAAATAAGAGGCTGTAATGGAGGCCAAGATTCTGCTCAACCTCCAGATAGGAATGTCGTTGCTGCTGAACTTCCAGAGTATAGTCAGGAAGGGGGAGAACCTTGGCATCTATGCAGCGGAGTTCTGGGCGAGAGGGGGCCTCTCGAGGATTGTGTTGCTATTTCTTTAGTTAAAGATCCAGCAATCACAGATCTGGGTGAAGAACCTGGGGGCGACTTGGGAGTCAGTGCCTTGTGGGCCCGTTCTACTGAGAACAAGGATGTTAATTGGGCTGGAGGCATCCAGAATTGGATCCAGGTTTCTAGGAAGTCGGCGACGTGTGGTGGTTTGCTGCCCTCTGGGATCCCGAACACGTGCACATTATTGAGCCAAGAGCGGTTCTATGCATCTTCGGCACAGCAGTGAAGCTAATTTATGCGTGTATGAAAGCTGGACACTTGGGATTTTAGTGTAGTGACTTCATCTTCTACTGTGGATGGGCAGGTTTTGACCTCTGTGATCCTGGCCGTAGTGTTTTGGAGATCTTGACGAAGCAAGGTAACGTCCACTTGCACCTCTCCGATCTTGGCTTCTACAGCAGGACTGAATGACTTGAAGGATCGTGGCGAGATCTCTGTCTGACGTGTCTTTTCGGCACCACAGCCCCAGACGACTAGCTCTGGGTACTGTTCTGTACTGATCCAATTGAATTTGGGAGGTCGCCGAACGGACAAGCTTGTCTTTTCCCATATTGTGGGGGTGGCGTCACTGCACAGCGCACCTGCCATTGGAGACTCGGCCCGCTTGCTACAACTTCTGCAGTAGCAAGAGCAGCCAATCTTTGGAGAGCAGAAAGTCCTCCCTTGGCCTATGGGAATGAGAGTAGCTGATGTGCCAGGGAGCCAGCAGGTGCCGCAAGAAACTGCTTAGGAGAATCGTGCAGGGCCTCCACCAGGGTAATGTAGATCAAAGGCAGGGAGAAGGCTGTGTTCAGCCACGGCTACCAGGCCAAAATAAACTGATAAAGGGCAGGCCTGTGCAAAGCGACAGCAGGGTGCAAGGGAAAATTTCTCAGGTCGCCATAGTTTTGGAGGGTCCGTTGCAGCAGGAAGCACCCAAGTTTATTCAACGTTGGATCTCGAGGGCAGATCGCCAATCTCGGGACCCCCGAGCTGCCAATGGAGCTGCTACCACCCTGACAGCAGTGGGATTTACGACCCATTAGAGGGGATTAAGAGCTACACTTATGGGCCTCTGCAATGAGGTCTCACAGAGCTCAGCGTTTAATATGCTACTTACCAGTATGCATCTGTTCTTGGCATGTAGGGCTGCTGACATTCATATCTGTGCATAGATCGCCGCCTAGTGTTGGGTCCGGATGATTGCACATTGTTGTCTTGGAAGAGTCTTCGAAGTATCACGAGATAGGTGGCTCCCCCCTTGGACTACAGTGCGCATGGGCATCGACTCCATCCTCAGATTGTTTTTAGCCGTTGTGGCCAAGATGGAGTGAAACTAAGTGAATGATGACCATGCTAGAAGTATATGTGAATACAGCAACCGGGGAGGAGGGCGGGCGATATGAATGTCAGCAGCCCTACAAGCCAAGAACAGATGCATACTGGTAAGTAGCATATTCGGTTCAAGGCATGTGGTCTGCTGAATTCATATCTGTGCATAGAATACATAGCAGTCCCTTCATTAACGGCGGCCGCCCGTGCCAGCTGCAGCAGTCTGAAAAAGTGTTTTTAGAACAGCCTGCCCTACAGCTGCCAGCTGTTTGGAGTGCACATCAACACAATAATGCTTTGTAAATGTGTGTGTGGTAGACCATGTGGCTGCTCTACATATGTCCTCCAAAGGAATATTTCCAAGGAAAGCCATGGAGGCCCCCAGCTTTCTGGTGGAGTGGGCCCTTGGTGGAATGGTGAGAGTACGCTTGGCTTTCAGATAGCAGATCTGAATACATTTAACGATCCATCTAGCTATACCAGCCTTGGAAATGGGGTTACCTTTGTGTTGTGGCGCAAAGGCAACAAAAAGTTGTTTACTTTTCCTAAAATCCTTGGTCCTATGGTCCTATCAATGTAATACATCAGGGCCCTCTTGACGTCAAGGGTGTGGAGCATTCTCTCCGCCAATGACTCAGGATTTTGGAAGAAAACAGGCAATTCAATAGTTTGGTTAATATGGAATTGAGACACAACCTTAGGAAGGGATTTAGGGTTAGTGCGAAGCACCACCCTGTTGGAATGAATTTGAATAAATGGCTCTTGGATAGTTAGTGCTTGTAGCTCACTAACTCGTCGCAGCGATGTAATTGCTATGAGAAAAGCCACTTTCCATGTCAAGAATTGAATCTCGCAGGAATGCAGTGGTTCAAAGGGAGGACCCATCAGCCGGGTGAGGACCACATTGAGGTTCCACTCCGGAGCTGGTGGAGTCCGCGGAGGAATGACTCGTTAGAGCCCCTCTAGAAAGGCCTTAATGGCAGGCACCCTGAAAAGTGAGAGGTGCTGCCTGTTCCGGAGATAAGCGGCCATTGCGGATAGTTGTATGCGAATGGAAGCATAGGCCAGATTACATTTGTACAGATGGAAAAGGTAACAAATGATGTTCTGAATAGATGCATCTAGCGGGTCAATGTTGTGGTCTGCACAATAAATGACAAACCGCTTCCACTTTGCCGCATAGCATGCTCTTGTGGTGGGCTTCCTTGCCTCCCGGATGATGTCCATACAGTCAGGAGGCAAGTGTAGGTAGCCAAACTCTAAGACTTCAGGAGCCAGATCGCCAGGTTGAGCTGTTGCGGATCTGGATGCTGAATGTCGCCATGGCTCTGCGTCAGAAGGCTGGGTGTGAGGGGTAGCCTCTGATGCGGTACCACGGACATTTCTAGAAACGTGGTGTACCATGGTTGGCGAGCCCACGTTGGTGCAACCAGGATGAGAGTCATCGAGTGCTGCCTGAGCTTGCGTGCCACCAGCGGTATCAGAGGTGCTGGGGGAAAAGCGTACACAAATTTGCCTGACCAGTTCATCCATATCGCATTGCCCTGCGACTGTGGGAACCTGGCGGCGAAGCTTTGGCATTTTGCGTACTCCCTTGTGGCGAACAGGTCTATCTCTGGATGACCCCACCTTTGGAAGTACGGTTGGAGTACTGATGGATGTATCTCCCACTCGTGCATTTGGTGGCTGTGCCTGCTGAGCAGGTCCGCCATCTGATTGTCCTTGCCCGGGAGGTGTTCCGCCATGAGGAAGATGTTCCTCTGAATGGCCCACTTCCACATGCTCTGAGCCAGATGAGACAGCTGCGGAGAGTGTGTTCCTCCCTGCTTTTGAATGTAGTACATGGCCGTCATGTTGTCCGTCCGGATCAACACGACCTTGTTGCGCAGATGTACTTTGAAGGCCTTTACTGCCATGAAGATCGCCATCAGTTCCAGAACATTGATGTGCATCTTCCGTTGCGGTTGCGTCCATAGTCCCTGCACAGTGTAATGGAGTACATGAGCTCCCCATCCCTGGAGAGAAGCGTCCGTTGTCAGGATGATCTGTGGCACAGGCTCTTGGAACGGTCGTCCCTTGCAAAGGTTTTGTGGATTCCACCAATGCAGAGAGTTGTATGCCCGACCGCTCACCAACACTAGGTCTTTCAACTGCCCGTGAGCCTGAGTCCACTGACGTGCTAAGCACTCCTGAAGCGGGCGCATATGTAGTCTCGCGTGCGGTACTATGGAGATGCAGGAGGCCATCATGCCTATCAACTGCATGAACACTCTTGCTGGAAGCGAGTGTTGAGGTCTGAATTTTTGTATCAGCGATTGAATGCTGCTGACCCTCACTGAATTCGGCTGCGCTGTGGCCGCCAGAGTGTTTATCGTCGGACCCAGATACTGCCGTATGTGGGCGGGCTGGAGGTGGGATTTTGGGTAATTCAGTGAGAATCCCAGATCGTGCAGGAGGTGAATGGTGTGGGACATGTGGGCGGCACACTGCTGGGCTGACTTTGCCTGGATGAGCCAGTCGTCCAGATAAGGGTAGACGTGGATGTTCCGTCTCCTGAGGTGCGCAGCCACTGTCGCCAGGCACTTTGTTAACACCCTGGGTGCCGTGGTGACACCGAAAGGCAAAACCTTGAACTGATAGTGCTGGTTTTGTATGGTGAACCGGAGGTACTTCCTGTGTGAAGGGTGCAGTGGAATGTGAAAGTACGCATCGTTTAGGTCTAAAGTTGCGAGAAAATCCCCCTGACTTAGCAACGGGAGCACTTGCTGCAGGGTCAGCATATGGAAGTGCTCCGACAGGATGTAATGGTTGAGTGGCCTGAGGTCCAGGATGGGCCTTAGGGACGCGTCCTTTTTTGGTATTAAGAAGTACAGGGAGTAGACCCCTGTGCCTCTTTCCTGCACAGGCACGAGCTCTATTGCTCCTTTTTGCAGCATAACGGTGACCTCCTGCTGCAATAAGTGCAAATGCTCGGCCGACATAGGACGGTGTCTTGGGGGCATGTTGGGTGGAGTGGACGTTAACTCCAGACAATAACCGTATTGTACAAGTTTCCTGACCCACCTGTCTGTGGTGATGGACTTCCAGACGGGCAGAAACTGCTGGAGTCTCCCCCCGACCGGTGTTGTGTGGTCGGGGGGCAGTGACATGGCGTCACGGTTTGTTGGTGGCACAGGATCTGGAGCGGTTTCCACGACCTCTGCCCTTGGCGCTGTTACCACAATATCCACCTCGGCTTTTGTTGGTGTATGTGGACTGAGTGTTGCCCTTGTAGTACTGCGTGGACTGGTAGAGCTGGCCTCTGGAAACGCCTCTAGTGCTTGAGCGACGAAAAGACCCACCCCGAAACTGCTGGCACTGTAAGGCACCCATGGATTTTGCAGTTTCCGTGTCCTTTTTAATTTTTTCTAGGGTGGTGTCAACCTCCGGGCCAAACAGGTGATCTGAGTTAACCGTTTGATTAAGGATGGTGGTTTGGATTTCCGGCTTAAATCCAGAGATTCTCAGCCAGGCATGTCGCCGTAGCATAACACTAGTGTTGACAGCCCTGGCAGCGGTATCAGCCGCGTCCAGAGCGCACCTAATTGATGCATTAGAGATCAGCTTCCCTTCCTGAATCAGCATCTCAGCCGCCTCCTTGTATTCATCAGGCAGGTGCTGCAACAGGGTCTCCAGTGTGTCATAGTGTGCCTTGTCATATCTCGCCAGAAGCGCTTGTGTATTTGAAATGCGCCAGATGTTGGCTGCCTGTGCTGCTACCCTCTTCCCAGATGCCTCAAAGACCTTGGATTCTTTGTCTGGGGGAGGAGCATCACCCGTAGTCTGAGAATTAGCCCTCTTCCGGGCATTCGAGACGACAAGGGAGTCCAGAGGCAACTGTCCTTTGATGTAGGTAGGATCAGTAGGCGCTGACTTGTATTTCTTCTCAATCCTAGGGTTTATCACCCTCGCCCTGGTAGGTTCTTTAAAGATCTCAGCAGCATGCTTTAAAACACCTTTCAGCATAGGCAGAGTCTTAACAGTTTTTTCTGAGACTGAGAAGGTATCAAAAAGGAAGTCGACATCCACAGGGTCAGCATGGAGCTGGACGTTGCGATTGGTAGCTGCCCGCTCAATGAGGGCATTGAAAGCTGCAGAGTCTTCTGTGGGAGACGTTTTTGCAGAAAATAGTTGAGGGTCTTGTTCTGATTGAGGGTCACCTGGGTCAGCACCAGCGGCCCAGGGTTCGTTGGTATCCTCAGGGTCAGTATAGACAGGATAACTGTACTCATCCTCATCATCGCCCTCCCCAGCGTCCACATCAGAGTAAGTGGGCGAAGCATTATGAGTCTGTGGGGAAAGTGGTTCCACCAAGACAAGATGAAAGCAGAGTCCTTCTTTTTCTTGAGAGGGCTCTTGTAGGACTCCATTGGGTGTTCAGGGGCGATTTTCCGCTTGCGGAGGGAAAGCCTGCCCGCTTCGGCATCATTGAAGTGTTCCTGATGCTCATCCACTGAAGGTCGTCGAGGCTGTGAGCCGGGGACCACCGTTGACGACTTCGGCGTCGAGGAGATCTTCTCGGGAACGCTGGCGACCGCCTTAGGAGCGAAAGCCTTCGGCGCCGTCTTCGGCGGCAACGTAAAAAGGATGGGCGTGGACGCCTTAAGCGGTTTCTCCACCGGTTTCGTAGGCGGAGGATCCATCGGACTGACCGATGCGTTCCCGTCCCTGATGCGCTGCAGGGAGTCCGTCACCTTCTTGGTGAACGCGGCGGATGGTCGCGCCGGTTCAACGGAATCCCTCGAGGCCACACCTGGAATCGACTCTCGGGGTGTGCTGCCCTTGGCCTTGTCCTGTTGACGCGGAGTCGCGAGAACCTTCGGTCAACCACCCGTTTCTTTGGGTCACCGAGAGCTTTCTTCGGGTCGCCGATAGCCTTCTTCGGGTCGCCGATAGCCTTCTTCGGGTCGCCGAGGCCTTTGCCGGTGTCGACCGTCTTCGGCGCCGACACGCTCGACTCGACCACCTTTACTTTAGTCTTCGGCGCGGCAGACTTCGTCTCGACGCCCTTGACTTGAGCCTTCGGCTCGACAGCAACCTTTGGCTTCCTCGGCGCCGAGGGCTCCGAGGCCTTGGAGCCGACCAAAGCGATGCGCACTTTCGGTTTCGAGGACGGCACCTGCGAAGTGTCTGGAGTCGAGACCGTAGGTTTCACTTTCGGTTTTGTTTTGCCAGGGTGCGGCTCAACAGCAATGTCCGTGGCCGAGCCCGAAGGCGGGACCGTAGAACCCATGGTAAGATCTTGAGTAAGGCCCGAAGGCGATCCCTCGACCTGAGCCTTATGAATTGGCACGGCCCCAGAGTCAGTTTGAGGAAGCTCCTCGTCCGAGCTATCCTCCATGGCCCCGAGGGCCCCGTCGTCGTCTCCTACCTCGTCGACGACTACTTCGGCCTCGAACATCTCTGTATCCGCATCGTAGTCGTAGTCGACGTCCGACGCTGGGTTCGACTCAGTAATGTCCTGGATAGATTTGTCCTCGACATCCCCTGCATCGAAGATGTCCACAGGCGCCGGTGCAGCATGCTGGGCCTCCTGGCGCGCAGCTCGTCGAAGCTTAAGCGTCTTCTTGGACCTGAAGCGTGAACAAGCCATACACTTGGCTTCATCGTGGTCCGGAGACAGACACTTGTTGCACACCGGGTGGACGTCGATGTGGGGATACTTCGAGTTGCAGACGGGACATCTTTTGAATGGACTTCGGTCCATGACGGACGGTCGATAGGTCTGAAGCGTCGACTGGGCCTTCCGCGTCGAAAGCACGCGGGTGTAGAGAATCCGGCTCGGAACCGAGCTGGAAGAACTAAGACGGAACGCAAGACTATACCGACGTATTAGACTAAAGACCTTTTGGTCTTAAGAAAGTTTTCTATCGATTCCGACAAGAGGGAATTCAAAGACATCCGAACCCAATGGCGGAAAAAAACAATCTGAGGATGGAGTCGATGCCCATGCGCACTGTAGTCCAGGGGAGGAGCCACCTATCTCGTGATACTTCGAAGACTCTTCCAGGACAACAATGTGCAATCATCCGGACCCAACACTAGGCGGCGATCTATGCACAGATATAAATTCAGCAGCCCACATGCCTCGAACCCAGGCGTTATTAGCATTATGCAAAGACCTGTTCACATAAGGGCTGACCAAAGTCTGTGGAGATACTAGTATCCTTAGCGCCTGCCCGTCGTCTTCTGTTGCACCCACAAGTCCCAGGGGAAGTGACAGTGCAGGCACATACAAGGCAAGAGGCCAAATCAGGGTCTGCAGCAACTGTGTGGTTCGGTTAGGCTGCCCCTTAGAGGCTCGGGCAACGTTCCGCTCCACAGGACGAAAGCCATGGCCTGGGACAGTCAGGTCTGCAATGCAGCAGACCGGCCAGTGCCCAAGTTTCTGGAGCTGGGGAGGTCTTTGTGTCCCCAGAGTCAGGCCTACTCTTCAAGCATGAGGGCCAGAGGAGCTGTCCAGGGCTGCAGAGATTCGGGAGCCCTCACGCCGCTCCACCCGGAGGGTACGGGCCCCCAAGATGGCGTCCACCTATGTCCCATAGGAGCAGAGAGCCCAGTTAGGGCCTATGGATGATTTGGGGTCTGGCCGGGGCGCCCAGCAGAAGCCCCAAGGAGATACTGTGTACCTGAGAGATGAACATAATGGAAAATGTTACTTAGCCTGTGACCTTATAGTCTTTTTGGCCTGCCTCAAAGGTATCAGGACGGATGAGGATAACTAAGGTAGACACGCCGGGGACTGACCAGTGACATATTGCCATAACATCCTAGCCCCATCCGATACCTACGAGGCAGGCCAAAAAGAGACTAAGTCTTAAGCCAAATTAATGCAGACAATTATTTCTGAAAGAACCATTTATTTATTTGTTGGTTTATATAGCGCTTGAATCCACTCCAACTGGAGTATCTCTGCGCTTTTGGAACCGGTAAGACAGCGGGCGTGGTATAGAGATGGAATTAGATTTCATTTATAAACAGGATGGTTTTTAAAAGTTTTCGGAATGTAAGATGTTCTTTACATTGTCTTAGAGACAGAGGGAGTTTGTTCCACAGGATGGGACCAGTGATGGACAGGGCTCTACCTCCGTGTCTGGACTTTTTGACGTGAGGGACCACAAGGAGGAGATCGCTACTTGATCTGAGGGATTGTGCTGGAACGTAAGGAACAAATTTCCGCTCAAGATAAGCCGGCCCCTGTCCATTCAAACACTTATGGATCAGGCAGCATATTTTAAATTTGGCTCTTTGTCGAATTGGGAGCCAATGCAGCTGTTCAAGGAGGGTCTTGGAGGCAGTTCTCGGGGGAGCATTCAGCACAAGGCGGGCTGTCATGTTCTGAATGACTTGTAACTTAGCCAACACTCCTTCGTTTGCAGAGAGCAGCAAGCCATTACAATAATCGATCCGACTAAGGATTAGTGCTTGGACAAGTGTTTTCCTAACAGAGTCGGGTAGAAGTGGGAAGACTTTGCGGAGCAGACTGAGGGTATCGAAGCATATCCCTGAGATGTAGCTTGTATGTTGTTTTAGTGACAGGTCGTGATCAAACCGAATTCCCAGATTCTTCACGACCTGTTTAGGTTTAGGGACTGCTCCTAATTCTGATGGCCACCATTCCGGAGTCCATAGTATTTTAGCCTCCCCAAACAACATGACCTCCGTTTTGCTGACATTACATTGGAGATAGTTGGTAGACATCCATTTTGCCACTTCCTTCATGCCTGAAGAAAAGGAGTTCCTAACCTCAGCGGAAAGAGTTTTAAAAGGAAAGAGGAGCTGTGTATCATCTGCGTATGATTTGGGGATGAAGCCGTACCTACGCAATACTCCTGCCAGGGGTGCCACATAGATATTAAAAAGAGTGGGGCTCAAGCATGAGCCCTGTGGCACCCCCTTAGAAATCTCTATTTCCGCTGAGCGATACGCACCCATGGTGACTCTCTGGGTGAGATCAGATAGGAAACTTCAACCAGTCAAGGGCTTTGTTCTTAATGCCAGCGTTCGACAACCGCTGAGTCAGGATGGTATGGGACACGGTGTCGAACGCTGCCGACAGATCTAATAGAACCAAGATGACTGAGAGGCCCTTGTCCTGGTACACATGGAGGTCATCAGTAACAGACAGGAGGGTGGATTCTGTACTGTATTTGGGGCGGAATCCTGACTGGGAGTCATCCAGAGCATTGGCAAGTTCAATATGTCCGGATAGGTGGCGATTCACATGCTTTTCTATAAGTTTCCCCAAGAATGGTAATAGGGAAATAGGTCTTAACTTGGTTAGGTCAGACCAAGGTGTGGTGGTGTTTTTAGGTCTGACAAGGGCT
Source organism: Lissotriton vulgaris (assembly GCF_964263255.1). Classification (NCBI taxonomy): domain Eukaryota; kingdom Metazoa; phylum Chordata; class Amphibia; order Caudata; family Salamandridae; genus Lissotriton; species Lissotriton vulgaris. Next base: position 839,201,706 of record NC_141687.1, read on the forward strand.
CGCTTCCATTCCTTAGGGACAATGCCTGAAATAAGTGAAAGGTTCACCAGTTCAGTGATGGTTGGGCACAGTTGTTCATCCAATGCAGGCATTAACCTGGCGGGGATGGTGTCCTCTGAACTGCCACTTTTAATCTGCTTTATTAAAATTGATGTTTCTTGTAGTGAGATAGGGGGAAGGATGTCTAAGGAGTGTACATCCGATATAGCTTCTGTGAGATTCGGGGGGGGGTTCTAAGTCAAAGTGTAGCCTGGTTTGTGCACACTATTTTATCATAGATTTTATTAATTTTATTAGTGAAAAAACAAGAAATTTCATCACACAACTGTTGGGAGGACATATCAGGGGCTTCGCAGGCAGTGGGTTTAGCAAATGTTTGTAAGATTCGAATTGAAGACGCACAAGTAACTGACGTACGAGTCCACAACAAAACAGATAAATAGTAAGGGTCCCCTTGAACTTAGTAAAAGGTCCAGACGAAGGCCCAGGCCCTTCTGGGGCCTGGAGGCTGAAACATGTTGAGCAATCACATGTGCTATTGCGGATAGTTAACACGTCCAAAGAAATTACCACTTCCTTTTTAACCTTAACCATGTATACTTCACCCATATTAAAGTAACTTTTTTAGATACGGGGGGTAATTTTATATACCACCATATGGCTCCCACCAGTACTTTCCCTCGGACGGAGTCAGTACTTACCTAGGGAAGCAAGTATCTAGGTGCGAAACCCAATGAGGGGAGCACCCAACAACACACCCTAGTGGTGATCACTTACACCACCATTGGCAGAAATTGGTTGAGGGTTTTGGTCGACCCTTAGGATACCTAGACCCCAAGGAACCAGCAGAGCTCACCTTTGATTATGGACATTACTAATGTGGAAGGAAAGTGAACTCTACACAAATAATTTCCACCTTCCCCCTCCTGATTTTTGTCAATATAATCTAAGCCACAGGAGAATCAACATCATAATTGTTTCCTCCATTATTCACTTCACTTAAGACAGGTCCTCTCTCCTGAACGGAGCACTCGAGGAGCTAGTCCACCTTTTGGAGTTCTAGACATGCTGGATTAAAACATGGCTTCAGGCTTCAGGCTGGGATTTAATGGATTATCGATCACCCAGTGGCATTATCAGTTTTGCAACATGGTGTTCATGATAGTAGGATTTCAAATCCTAGATATGCTCCTAAGAGATTCCTTGGATGCACTTTTCGGCAGGGTATTAACAGTGGATTGAGTCAGTACAAAAAATAGGCCCCTGCTTTGTCAGAAGGCTGGGCTTACAGTATTTAATCAGCACCTGCCTCTTCTTCTGGGTTACTGTGTATTTTGGCAACAATGTAAACAGATTTTTTTCTTCATGGATGCTGCACGTGAAGTCTCGATTATGATCAGTGCCAATTTTTGTATCTTGTAACATAAGTTTTTCAATCCAGATGGTTGTCCAGCAGACTGTTGAGTGTTTTTTTCTGTCAGCAGTTAAGTGCCTGAATAATCAGGTGCACTTTAAATGTACTAGATGTCAAGTCAGGAAGCATAATGAAGGTCGAGGTATGGGTTATGGTGATCTTCATCAGGGATACCAACCTGAGTATATTGGTGATCATATGATCAAGGCCCTGATCAACTGTAGCAAAGGCTCTGGTTCATTGATACTTTTGTCACTGAGGTCTTGAACTTCCATCTCCAGAAGGGTAATCAGACTGGCTTACTGGGTATTCTGAGACAGTTTTACTCTGCAAAATATTATACGCTGTACAAGGCACAAAACATTTCTCCTCGTTGTAGGAATCAATTCACACACATAATAGCTGTACTACTTATACTACCACTACTACTGTAGAAGCATATTCAGAAATACAGTAGACAGAGTATCAGAAAGCATATGTAATATTTAAACCCAGATATATATATATATATATATATATATATATATATATATATATATATATATATATATATATATATATATATATATATATATATATATATATATATATAAATAAGCATCTTAACGCTTGCAGAGTCAGGGTACAGTCCCCATAAACACAGTAATTGCAATGAAAACATCCATGGGGGCAGCAGGAAGGGGAGATTTATAGATCAACATATGCATATATGTTCTATCAACACCTTCACCCTGACCCGAGATAAACATCTGTTGCTTCCCTGGACAAACTGCAGTCTTCATGTGATGAATCAATAGTTTACCTTTGTCGCTTTGACCAGTTTGTTGCAAGCGCTGCATCGATACAAGTTGTCATCGTCAAACACTTCTTCTTCCACATAAATGTTGTACAGTGCCTCCTCCAGACTGGATGTATCCTTTACAGCCACGGTCAGATCCAGGAAGTCCTCCTACACAGAAATGCAAAGCTTGGGACACTCTGCAATCACGCAAGTACCGGAGAGTGGATGAGGGCTAAGAGATAATTTACAGTACATAGAGAGTCATGGACACCAGAGGATGGACAGACATGGAGGGGCAAGCGTCAGAGGTAAACATGGCACTCTGGGACAGCAGGTTAAAAACACGGGTTGGAACAGACAGAATAGGATGTGGTACACTTGGCACTAATGGGTATGAGTAGTAGGTGGGTCTCTTCTTTGTCTCTCCCACCCAATTGATTCTTTTGACTTTTGTTTCCTAGATAAAAGTACAAAGATATCTGTGTTCTGATCACTTGAAAGCAGTAGAGATTATATCACACCATCCATGCAGCATGGTAGATAATATGATAAATATCCCTGGGCCAGGCCAGGTCTGAACAGGCAGAAGCAAAGGCTGCAGTTGAGACAGACTGCGGCTGAGAAGGTGAGGACTGCTAAAGAGGCATGGTAAAGAAATGCCAATGAAGCAAAAGAGGATGAGTGTCAGACTAAGCAAGGAGGAAAGAGAACGAGGGAAGAGTTTGTGCAAAAGATGAAAGAGGGAAGAGAAGATGCAAGTAGAGGGTAGGAAAGACAAAAAGGACATGCTACCATGGAAAGCGGATAATGCACAACAATGATGGATAGACATCAACAAGGACTTATCAGCAAAAAGCAGAACTCATTGGAGGTCAAGGGGGCGACGGTAAATAGAGGTATATTCAGAAGAGCAGAGACATTAGCAAAAGTGAGAGAGCTCACTAGTACAAGACCGGGGTAGACAAAGGAAACATAAGACAAATATTGTGCAGAACCATATTTACCTGTCTCTCACTAATATTGCCACACTCCTTGCACACAATTTTGTTTACCACGATGCCATGATATAGCCGATTGATGAGGTCGTGGCCGGAGGTGCACACTAGAGAGCTCTCTAGAGCACAGAAAAGTATACGGTTCAGCTCCTGCACATCATGCTGCCTGGTTTCCTGGTGAATGGTGTGGGGACAAGTTAAGATTTGATGTGAGATTTTGGAACTGCCCCAAAAAAAAGAAACTATGGTGATAAAATAAATTAGTATTATATGGGAAAAGCTGCTCTTAAGTAATGTCCACCAGATGATGTCAGTGTGTAGGAGAACAAGGGGTGTACGATGAAAAAATAAACATTGCCACGCTACCTAGTGAGTAAAACATCATGCCTTCCTTAGGAAGAAAACAAGTTACTTACCTGTAACTTTGGTTCCCCAGTATTGGTAACTTTCATAGATTCCCATGCTTTGTATCATTCCCCGTCGTCGGAATGGGAGCCTCGGTAAATAGAAAATACCTTAGTAGTAAGCACAAAGTGAAAAATAGGCCTAGGCCTCATCTCATTTTGTAGCTTATCCACCTCTTTTTGTAAAGACCAAATTCTTGCAGTAGCCAATCAGAGCAGCCTCACCCCATAGAACCTTCCTGAGAGAGCCTCAGATTTTCGTAGCCGTTGTGAACAGCAACATCATAAGACAATAAGGCTGAGCTTTCCCAAGGGAGGCGGGTGGGCGCATGGGAATCTATGAAAGTTACCAATAATGGGGAACCAAAGTTACAGGCAAGTAACTTGTTTTCTTGCCCCAGTATTGGAACTTTGATAGATTCCCATGCTTTGTATCAGAATAGCCAGCAGTAAAGAGAAAAGCATATTTTGTAATATGTGCACCTGAAAATGTCATACATAATTCTGATAAGAAAATCAGATACACATTAGCATCACAAAGCAAAAAAATATAACAAGTAATACAAAATATGCAAACAGGATAACGGGATAGAAGGAAAGCTCACCGACTTATTGGAAAAGGTTCCTCAAAACTGCCTGGCCCACTGCCGCATCCTCTTTAACAGAAGAATCCAAGCAGTAGTGGCGAGTGAAGGTGTGGACACTGCTCCATGTCGCTGCTCTACATATGTCCTTGATCTGGACACCTGCGAATAGAGCCGCCGATCTTGATCTGGTAGAATGAGAACGAACTTCTCGCTGAAGTGGTTTTCCCGCTGCTTAATGGCAAAAATGTATAGCACTGGAAATCCAGCGGGAAATGCAGGGTTTAGAAACTGGACACCCCTTTCGAGGAGCGCTGAATGAAACAAAAAGCTGGGAAGATTTCCTGAACTGTTTTGTTCGCTCCAAGTAGAATTTAAGACATCTGTGAATGTCCAGAGAGTGCAAAGCCCTTTCAGCTGGTGTGGAAGCCTGCAGAAAGTTTTGAAGACCACCGGCTCATTCAGATGGAACTCTGAGGGTACCTTCGGAATAAATTTAGGATTTGTCCTTAGGATGAGAACATTATTTTTGAACTGTAGAAAAGGTTCTTCAATTGTGAAAGCCTGGAGCTCACTAACTCTTCTAGCCGATGTCAGGGCCAAGAGAAGAGCCAGTTTCCACGAGAGAAACTTAAGGTCAGCCCTATGAATAGGCTCAAATGGGGCCTTCATTAGATGTGACAAGACCAAATTCAGATGCCAGGCTGGTGGTGGAGGCCGGACTGGTGGAAAAACACTGAATAAACCTTTCAGGAATTGTTTAATAATCCTTGCAGACCACAGGGAAGGACCTGATGATGAACGTCTGAATCTAGAAATGGCCGCTAGATGTACCTTTACAGAAGGAGCCAATCCAGATTTCGCCAGAGAAAGCATGTAAGGTAAGAGTTGGTGTGGTGCAGAAGTATATGGATGTAGACCTTCTTTCCGACACCAAAAACAGAATCTCTTCCACTTAGCCCAATAGGTTTTGTTCGTACTAGGCGCTCGGGCCTGGGCCAAAATGTCTTTACATTCTCCTGAGAGATTTAACCCTTGGAACTCTCTGAACTCAGGAGCCACGCTGTCAATCGTAGTGACTTCAAGTCCGGACGTAGAACCTGTCCATGAGCCATTGTCAACAGTGACGGAACAGGACGCAGGAGAATTGGCTGATCCTGGGAGAGGAGGAGAAGTTCTGTGTACCAAAACTGCCTGGGCCATGCTGGTGCGATCAGAATCATCCTGCAAGGCTCTACCTTGAGCTTGCGGATCAGTCTCGGAATCAGTGGAATGGGAGGAAAAGCGTAAACAAATGCGCCGGACCAGGCAATCAAAAGCGCATTCACCAAGGATTCCCGATGGTGAACCCTGCTTGCGAAGGACTGGCATTTGGCGTTCTGGGGAGTTGCAAACAGATCGATGGTTGGGGTCCCCCAACGTGCAAACAGTTCCTCTAGAATGGCCTGATCCAGTTCCCATTCGTGGCTGATAGTCTTTTGGCGACTCAAAGCGTCCACTGTGGCATTGAGTGTTCCCGCCAGATGTTCCGCTGAAAGGGTGATGTTGTGTTGGATCACCCAATTCCAAAGCCTCTGTGCTTCCTTCGAGAGGGTGGAAGATCTCGTTCCGCCTTGCTTGTTTATGTAGTGCATGGCTGTGGTGTTGTCTGTACGAACCAGCACTGCACGGTCGCGGATTCGTGGACGGAAGGCTTGTAAGGCCAGACGAATGGCGATAAGTTCCAGTAGATTGATGTGGAACTTGACTTGGACTGGGCTCCAATGGCCACTGACCTTCAGCTCTTGGAGGACCGCTCCCCATCCTTCCATGGAAGAATCTGTCGTCAATACCATGGGAGATGGTGGAAGTTGGAACGGTAAACCCTGGAAAGATTGTCTTTCAGCAACCACCAGCTGCTTGCCTTCCTCATTTCCGGAGTAATGACAATCCTGTCGTCGAAGGAGCCTGTGACCTGACGCCATTGTTTGTCCAACTGTTCTTGCAGTGGACGCATTTGCAGCCTGCAGTGTGGAACCAATGGTATGCAGGATGAAATCGATCCGAGAAGCGATTTGTACTTGCGAACTGACAGAAACTTCCGTGTCTGAAGAAGGCGAGCTGAAAGAATCAGCTTGTTTTGGCGTTCTTCCAAAGGAATAGCCAGGCAGCACTCTGTGTCCAGGATAGCCCCTAGAAACTTTGCTGTGTTGGAGGGGGGCAAAACTGATTTTTCTCTGTTGAGCCGAAGACCCAGTTGCTCGAACAGCTGTCTGCAGCTCGTGACTGCCCTGGACGCCTCTTGGAAAGAAGGAGCCTTCAGCAGCCAATCGTCCAGATAAGGGAAGACTTCTAAAGACTGCTTCCTGAGAAAGGCTGCCACTGGAGCTAGTACCTTTGTAAAGATCCGCGGAGCGGATCGGAGACCAAAAGGCAGTACTTTGAATTGAAAATGGCTCTTGCCTACTGTAAACCGAAGGTATTGCCTGTGAGCTGGATGAATGGGTACGTGGAAGTAAGCGTCTTCCAAATCTAGGGTTGCCATGTAGTCCCCTGGATTGAGAAGGCGGAGGATGTCCTGAAGAGTGATCATCCTGAAGGACAACTTGATGAGATAAGTGTTGAGCTGCCGCAGATCTAAAATCGGACGCCACTTGTCCCTCGTCTTCCGAACCAGTAAGAACCTGGAATAGAACCCTTTCCCCTTTTGGGAGAGGGGTACAGGTTCTATTGCCCCCTTGGTGAAGAGTTGGTGGGACTCGAGATGAAGGGAGTTTGAGATGTTTGGGTGGAAAGGCGTCTGGAGCTCTTGTTGGAGGAAGATCTTGGAACTCCAACGTGTGTCCTTCCTTGATGATTTGTAGGACCCACTGGTCTGTTGTTATGACCATCCAGTTGTCGAGGCAATGGGCAATCCTGCCCCCCACTGGTGTTAATGAGAGCACAGGAACAGTGGAAAGAGCCACCTGGCCGCTATTGTTTCCTGGTATTGTCTCTCCTTTGTTGTCCTTGTCGTCCTTTCGGCTGTTGACGAGAGAAAGAACCCCTCTGAGAGTTTTGGGGTTTGTATGTTTGGCTAGGTTGTGAGCCGGAAGAGTAGCGGGGCTGATTGCCGCCTCTATAGGTGGAGAATCCTCTACCTCTTGCTCCTCTGAACGGTACTTTGCGATATTGTAAAGTTCCCAAGGATTTGGCCGTATCAGTGTCTTTCTTTATGCCCTGTAGGGCGTCATCCACGTGTTTGCCAAATAGCATCTCTCCATCGTATGGCAGATCAAGAATCTTATTCTGCACCTCCTGTCTGAACCACGTGGCTCTCAACCATCCTTGGCGTCTCAGAACCCCCGAGCCGGCTAGCGCTCGAAATGCTGTGGTTGCTATATCCATAGCGCAGTCGATCACCTCCGAAGAGGCTCGCTCTCCCTCCAGCAATATCTTCTTTACCTCTTCCTTAGAGGAATCCTGCAGTTCTTCCACAAATGGAGAGAGGTCACACCACATCTGGCGATCGTAACGCCCCAGAATCGCCAAAGCATTAGCCGCTCTAACGAGAAGACTGGCCATTGTGGAGAATCTTTTACCCACATTGTCTAAACGCCTGCCCTCTTTATCCGGAGGCATAGGTAGCGGCGTGGACGGGTTTTTTGATTTGCTCTGTGCGGCCTGAGAAATGACCGAGTCCGGTTTTGGTTGACCCAGTAGACACGCCGGGCTGCCATCTGGTGCCTTTTACTTTTTCTCCAGTCTTGGAAGCACCGGGAGGACTGTGGCTGGATTTTGCATAGCCTTCAAGCCTTCAGACCAAACATGTTCAATGATGGGGATTGAACGTACGGATTGCCTGAATGGTTCCTTGAAATCGTACAAGAAACATTCGGACTGAACCGTGGTAACTGGGAGACCAAACCTCTTGGAAGCCCGTTCCATCAAGTTGTGAAAACCTCCAACATCCGCTGGAGGAGAGGTAGCATTATCAGGCTCTGTGATGTCCGGATCACGAGGGTCATCTGGATTCCAATCCACGTTCTGGTCTTGGTCAGGATCCACCTGTTGGTCCGAATCTGACAAGGCAGTATCATCATCTGTATCATGAACAGGCACTACCTCTTGTGGATGTTCTACAGGCTCAGTTTCACGCCCCCTCGAAGGCAAAGAGTGTCTTGCCACAGGCTGTGATAGCTGAGGCGGAGGTGTCGGCGGGCGTACTTGTTGAACCTCCTGAGGAGTAGGAAATCGCCTTCGGTAGTCCTGCAACATAAGTTGTAGATCCGAGATGAGAGTGGATGGCATCGCAACCATCTCTTGTTGAGATTGACGCGAAGGCTTCTGCCAAGGCATTTGCATGCTAGGCATTTCTTGTCCTCCATAATAATCCTCTGGAACATATTGTCGGTGTTCCATCTCTCCTTCCTCAGAACTGATATCCTGAACTTTAACTTGTAGGTCAGAAGGGCTATAAGCTTGGCCATAGTCGCTATAAGCTTCTTCATCAGAATCCTCGTCCAACAGTAGGTTAGGTGGAAATTTTTGAACCTGTCGCGGAGACGCCATCTCTGGTGTTATTTGCCTCCTTCTGCGTGAAAAAACAGTTTTTTCAGTCGTCGACGACATCGTCGACGGGGTCGTCGTCGACGGTAATGCCTTTATGGATTGTGTCGTCGACGGAAGCGCCGACAAAGAAACTGCGCTCGTCGTCGAGGATTGTGCCGTCGACTAGGAGAAGCTTATCGTCGACGATGGATAGAGCGTCGACGGGATCGTCGACGAACTCGTCGTCAGCAGCAAGGTTACAGGAGTCGTCGACACTGTCGTCGTCGACGTCGTACTCGTCGTCGTCGAAGCAATTCTCGTCGTCATCGTCGTCGACGTGGAGAAAGTGATTTTCGTCGACGACGAACAGGCATCAGGTGTCTTGAATCCCGTCGACGGCGCAGGTGTCGTCGTCGCAGCAGTCGTCGACGAGCCCGTCGACGAGGCTATTTTCACAGACAAGTCCTTTTTGACAGAAATCGTTGGCGTACCTGTGGTTTTCACCGTCGACGAGCGCTGTTTTTTGTCAGAAACGACCTCCTGAGTTGCAGTTGAAGGCTTTTTCACCCCTCTATCCTTTTCAGAGGGTGGGGAAGATACAGGAGCAACTTTCTTCGCCTTCGTAGAGGGTTGCGACTCCTCAGGCTTTCCCTGCCTCTCCTTTTCACCGTGGTGAGGAGATTTTTGGGAAGCAGGCCTGTCAGACCTATCAGAGATCCCTGGTAAGGCCTTGACAAGGGGCTCGTCAGAAGTAGAAGGGGGAGACCTACCCCTCTTCTTAGACCTCTTAGATGACACCATCAACGAGGAGCCCTCACTGTCTGAAGACATAAGTTCCTTGCGGTCCTTCATCTTTTGAAGCCATGTGAGAAGACGTCCTTCCCTGTCCCTCAAGGTCTTGGTGGAGAAGGTTCTGCAAATCTTGCAGTCCGTGGCTTTATGGTCCAGATATAGGCAGTATATGCAGTCCTCATGTTTGTCCTCGACAAACAATCTCTTCTTTGAGCAGGTAGCACAGGCTCTAAAAAGTGCTTTCTTCTCCTTTTCAGACATGACAAAAAAGAGATACAAGTTGAAGAAAAAATAGCTTGGAATTGAAGAAAATTAGCAGAGCTCAATGGAGACTCCCTTGCACAACCTGCAGTAGAAAATCTGAGACTCTGAGGCTCTCTCAGGAAGGTTCTATGGAGTGAGGTTGCTCCGATTGGCTACTGCAAGAATTTGTTCTCTTTTACAAAAAGAGGTGGATAAGCTACAAAATGAGATGAGGCCTAGGCCTATTTTTCACTTTGTGCTTACTACTAAGGTATTTTCTATGTACCGAGGCTCCCATTCCGACGACGGGGAATGATACAAAGCATGGGAATCTATGAAAGTTCCAATACTGGGGCAACTGCAATTCTAATATCACAAACTAAAACCATCCCTTCTTAGGAGTGCAGATATAAATGCATGTGTGTGCTATATAACATCTTCATCTTCTGCTTCAAATTGAAGGAGGCTCTTTAATCCACAACAAATTACACTTTGTTCTTGGCTGTCTAGATTCTTTGCATTCAAAATAGTTACAGTGGAAGACAAATATGGCACATAGAAAGTTAGAAAACATCATCAAATCAAATAAACTTTAATCAGTTTCACATAGATCAAACCATGAAATGTGCAATACATCCAGATTATATTAAAACATAGTTCCATAAAATAACAAACCAAGTAAAACTTGATAAAAAAACCATAACAAACCCTCCCCTATTATTCTCTAGAAATAGTGCAAGTTCAAAATCAAACAGTGCCCCCCATAGTTTAGCACAAGCTCCCAAAATAGTCTCTAGCAGAAAAGGGCAAGTTAAAAGTCAAGCAGTATCCCCTTGGATTAGCACAACCCTACAGAGTTATCCTGACACTCGTAAACACAAGTCTCCAAGGATTATCAATCAAAGTAGCCATCTATCAAAACAAGCCCTTGTCTTCACAGTGGATTTCAGGTAGCCAACAATAAATAAAATACAATTGGCCTACATCAGTTGGAGAAACAGGAGAGCTGGACGAACCTGATTAAAATTGAACTTCTTCAAAATAGGAACAAAAAAATACCTCCGGGGTACTTCATAATCTTTTCAAAAAAACATAAAATATAGGAGGTCCTGTGGAGACTCTCCGTCGCAGCCACAGGGTGCTAACAATTGACCTCTACTGCACCTTCTTGGAATAGCAAGCAGGAGGTGAAAAAGATCCAGGCAAAACCTGGACATTAAAAAACGCTCATAAGTAGATAAAAGCCCCAGGAAGTATGGCTCAGCAATAAAAATTTGCGGACGCTAGGCTTCCGCAATTCCCGCTCATCCCTTTCCAATTTCCTTAAAGTAATGAAGGATTACCTAATTATCTCCACATCTTTTTTTACAATCGATTCGGGATTAGAAAATAAATCAGCACGCCCTAACTCTTCAAGGCTACTTTTGATGAATCTGAACCAAGGTATTCGGGACACATTATCCAGAGACATACATTCTTTTAAAATCAAATGGCTAAGAGATACTTCTTTTTCAACCAGCAGTAAAGCCAAAACACCAGGGGGCGCAGTGACAGGGTGTCACTTAAATAAGGCACCCCCAGTTCCTCGTGGACCCCTTAAATTAGACAGACCACGCGGAACACCCAACAGGTGCTTTAAAAAAGTATTCTCAGCCACCTGAAGTATATCTGTGTTGGTATGACCCCACATTTTGCTTCCATAACATGCTATAGCTACACTTTATGCTTGATAGACCTTCAGCATAGCTGCAATTGGTCTCTTGCCTAGTTTGGAACCGAAGTTCAAAATGGCTGCGTTCACCCGGGCAAATCCCCCTTTTAAGTTTTAGTGGCCCGCATTTAATATGAACATCAAGTAACACTCCCAAATATGAAAAAACCTCAGTGCAGGAACCTTTAGCAGGGACTACTCTAAATTGAAAACATTTTTTAGAGCTAGTTCCTACTTGCATTATGTACGGTTTTGAGTTGTTGATAGATAAATCTCGATCCGACATAAATTTTGTAAAAGCTTCTAACAAAGATTGGAGTTTCCTAGCATTACTAGATAAACGAACTGAGTTATCCACATATAATAAAACGGGGAGACCACGTTGCCCTACATACTGGTAGTCTGCCCCCGTAGCTGTTAAAGCCCTGTCTAAGTCATTGATGTAGAGGTTAAACAAAAACGGGGCCCAAGATGCTGCTTTGATGTACACCCCTCTTTATATCAATGTCACTGGAAACGCGAAGGTCCTGGGAGAATCTAACAATGGCCTTAGTTGCCCTGTGAAGGTCCTCAAGGAAGTTGACAATATTACTATCTACCCCCATACCCTTCATGGACTGCCACAGTTTGGTTCTGTTCACGCAATCAAACCCGGAAGACAAGCCCATGGAGGCTAGGTAGATGGTTCCTGAACGTGCAACTGTGTATTTGCTAAGTAACATGGTTACGTTAAGGTATTGGGCCACGATTGACCGACCCAGGCGGAATCCAAATAGAACATCCGAAATTAACTTGTGCTCCTCAGCCCAAGTGGACAGTCCTTCTAATAGTACGCGGCCCACAACCTTAACCACCAAATCCAGCAGTGAGATTGGCCTATAGCAAACTGTGCTATTCCAATCGCACTTCTTAAAAAATAGGTACAATAGTTGAGGTGGCGCGAGACTCCGGACAACCATTCCCTGGCTGCTGCGTTAAACTCAGCCACAAGAACTGGCGCCCAGTAGAGTGGATCAGACTTAAAAAGATCCGGAGGGATGCCATCTGGTCCCGGAGCTTTGTTGCAGCTCCTACCACCCGAACCACTTCAGCACGTCTCCCGGCCTCGCCAACAGAATCACCCCTAGACCTTTGGTCCCCTCTCTACTAGCTCCCCAAGAGGATTGTCACTGTTACGCCCCCTAAGACTTACGATACAAGCCCGGCTTGACCGTCCTGCCCTCAATCCAACCCGCAAAGGGGCTCCAACATAGATCCTATGGCTTACAACACAGGCCATACTAGTCCTTCCCCCCTTTCACCTATTCAAGCTGTCAGAACTGCTCCCGAACAATTGCCCCCCAGCCCTCTAGCACCTCCTTCTTATAGGGACATCGCTTCTCTGCATGCCAGAGCTGTCAAACTTACCCAGAGCATTCATATTTCCATCCTGGAGCTAATGAACCTTCTACGCCTCGCTGAACTCTCCCTCGCCAACCTCATACTCCTGCCAAACACCACCTCCTCACATTTGACAGAGCTCACTAAACAACCTCTTCCGCTATCCTGGAGACATCTTCGCCCCTGCAAGAACCCATGCCACCTCTCAGAAGAAGAAACCCGTACTCTTGTCCTATCCTATAACGCCACCTTTGCCACTCCAAGTCAACTAGATCTCACTGAAATGGAAATCCTTGCCACCCTCCGAGACTACAACCCTACCCTAGTTATCCCTCATCCTTTAGACGCAAGGGCCGAACACGCCATCTGCACGGTCACTATCAACCCCAACAGACCAGCTACCCTCCGCAACAGAATTGTGGTCAAAAGTAATCTAGCGCCTGTTCACCTGTCTGCCCAGACTCCCGAAACTCCTTCCAATTCCTCTCTATCTGGTCTTTTAATGTATTGCCGGTCGGCAGCTAAGCACACCTCGCATATTTCTGATCTCATCTTCTTCAAAAATCTCGACTTAGCGATCCTTACCGAATCATGGCTCAACGAATCCTCATCTCCATACCTGGACCTCCAAGTCCCTCTTAATTACAACATCGCAAAGCTAGACAGACAATCTGACAAGAAAGGAGGAGACATTGCCTGCATCTACTGCTCTAACCTTCTGGTCACAGAACTTCTGGCGGACACCACTGAATCCTGAGAATACCCCGCCCTCGCTATTCACAGCAACTCCACCCTACTGTGCAACCTGCACATCTTTTACCACCCCCCAGGCATGAATGACTCCTTCACCGACCACCCCATGGAAATCATCACAGCTAAGAGTCCCAATATTGCCACTGATATTTTCCTTGGTGACTAACTTGTACGGGAACGATCCAAAGGATTCACATGTCAACGCCATCAAGGGCCTCCTTACGATCAAATCCTGAACCAAGCCTGCTCACAAACAACTCACTCAAAAGGGGCCACCCTTGACTGGATTATCTCCAAAGAATCAACAGTCAAGCTCATCTCTATAGACCCATGCGATTGGTCTGACCACCACGCCATCACCTTTCCCCTACCTGGCACCCACAAGACAAGGGCATCGCAACCGGTGATTCCTAAACGCTGGATCAGAGACACTTAGAAACTGGAGCGCAGGGAACTCAAAGCTCGCTGCAAATCCGACCTCCCCCCCATCGCATATCACAACAGTCAGCGGCCTCAATGATCACTATTCTGCGTCTATCTCAAACATCCTGGATGATCTAGCCCCACTAAAGCTGAAAAGATCCTGAGACAAGCTGAAAGATCCTGGTGACAGCACCCCTCTGCCGCTCATCTAAAACTCCTCTGCCAGGCCAGACATGCCTACAACAGGAACATAATCAAGTCCAAAAAAGACTTCTTCAGAACCGCACTAGAGAAGGCCAAGAACAGACCCCACAAGCTCTTCTAAATGGTCAAACACCAATCCAACAAATTGGCCAAAACTTCAAAAGAAACCCCCAAGTCTCTTATATCCTCAGAGGAATTCTCCTCCTTCTTCGCTGACAAAATCTCAGCCCTCGGAAATGATCTCAACTCCAGCACATACCCCCAAACCCCTCTCGACCCGCCTCCTCCAGCCACGTCGCCCCCTCAGGCTTCACTCAAAAACCATGCTCACTAGGGTCACTTCAAACTCTATGACGACGACTCAGTGTCCAAAATCCTATCTTCCCTAAACTCTAATAACCATTTTAATGACCCGCTTCCTTCCAACTGCCTAGCTGCCCTCGCCCAATCCATTATTCCTAGCTGGACTTAAATAATTAACGCCTCTCTCAGGCAGGGAACGATGCCCGACTCTCTAAAAGCCAGCCAAGTCCTCCCCATTCTGAAAAAGCGGTCGCGGGATCCAGCCTCCCCTAACAACTTCAGACCCAGCTCCAACATCCCCCTCTTGGCCAAAGTGATGGAGAAATGTGTGCAGCAGCAGCTAAGTCAACACATCAACAACTTCCACCTGCTCAATGACTTCCAATCTGGATTTATACCAGGGCCCAGCACCAAAATCACTATGCTCCACATCGTTGATGATGCTCTCCAAGCCCTTGACCAAGGCAAAACCTGTCTCCTATTCCTCCTGGACCTATCCTCGGCCTTCGACACAGTCAACCATGAAAAACTACTCAAACGCCTCAAATTCAGGATGGGTTTGGATGGCACTGTTCTAGAGAGGTTCAGGTCCTTCCTCCAAAACCGGTCCCAGAGATTCCTTGTCAACGGCAACCTATCGGCACCATCCCCGGTCACGGTTGGAGTCCCTCAAGGATCAACACTTTCCCCCACCCTCTTCAATCTTTACCTGGAACCGCTTACCGATGTACTACGCACTGCTAATATCTCCTATCATATGTACGCTGATGACACTTGGATCTACATCAAAACCTCATCTCTCGAAGAGATCCTCTCCCTGAACGAAGCCTTGAAAGTCACTGTCCAATGGCTCGCATCCAATCAACAAACTCAACGTAAAGAAAACTGAATTTCTCCTGATTGCCCCGCCCAACACCAACCTTGAGATTCAATCCTGGATTAAGGCTATCGCAGCCTTGAATTGCCCACCAACCATCGTGGATTCAGCCAAATCCCTGGGAATCACCCTCGACAGCAATCTGAACATGCGGGAGCACATCAATTCAATGGCCAAATCAGCCAGATTCCACCTGAGCTAACTTGGGAAATTGAAACCCTTCCTCGATGCTCCCGACCTAAAAATGGCAGTCCAAGCACTTGTCATCTCTAGACTGGAATATGGCTGTTCTACCCTCTCGGGTCTACCCAAGAGCTCCATGGCACCTCTAAAAGCCTGCCTCAATGCGGCCACCAGACTACTCACCATATGGAAACAACGGTTCCTCTGGACTAATGCAAATGACTTAAGCAATACAAAGGCACAATCGCAATATGAAGGGTGCAGTAATGTCAGAGGGCAAGAGACCATCTACACAGTAGGTTCAGTATAACATGTTTTATCATTTTTAGAAAAAACAAAAAGATATATGTACACTTCTTTTCAATTTAAAGGAGCAAATATTTGTGCATTGTGTCCCCAAGTGAAAAATGGAACCTAAATGTGAATTACAAGGTGAATAGTTATATACACGGTTTCCATGAATTGTAAGGGACGTGCCACAGTGAAAACTTCTAGGTTCATAAATAACCACACCTAGAGCACTCCACCGAAAAATGGGGTTGCAAAGTCTGAAAATATTATAATAGGCAGGAGACCCGCCCCTCCCCAGACCGCCCTTCTCCGGTGGACACCAACTGCACTCTTATTTCATGCGCGCTCACTTACCCACCCACACAAAGTGCTGTAGAGCGTCCTGTAGGGTCTGAAAGTTCTCTGACGGGGGCTGTTAGGGGAAGTTTCTGGAAAATGTATATGATCCTGGGTAAGATCGTCATCTCAAGAGCGGCGACCCACCCCAACCATGAAAGTGGGTATAGTTGGCAACAAGCCAAGTCGGCTTTCATCCTCCTGGTCAAATCCCAATAATTAAGGGTCACGACCTCAGCGGTAGTCGGAGCCAGTTGGATACCCAGGTAGGAGATAGATCCCAAAGCCCACTGGATCGAGTGATTCTGGGTCAAGTAATCCCTTGTGGTGGGTAAGATAGTGAGAGCTAGGGCCTGTGATTCAGCAAGGTTTATATGAAATACGGATGCTGCCCCGAAGTGTTCCACTACCTCAAGGAAGCTAGGGAGTGCCTTTCTAGGGTTGTCCAGAGAGACAATAACATTGTCAGTATATAGTGTGATGAGATGCTCCTCACCCCCAAAACACACTCCTGTGACATTTGGGTTATCCTTAACCCTTTGGGCAAACAGCTCCATATAGAGCAAGAATAGTAAGGGGGACAAGGAGCACTGCTACAACGTACCACAACGTATGGGAAATTACGCAGAGTTTCTACCATTGACCTTGATGGAGGCCTTCGGTACCCCATAACCACCAAGAACCCAGGCACGGAACCGTTCCCCTAAGCCGAAGTGCGCCGGCGTCTCGGCTAAGTAGGGTCAGTGAACACAATCTAACATGTCTCTGCGTCAACAGAGAATAGCATGACCTCTCGCTGGGAACGAGTGGCTTTGTCAATGAGATGTAAAATCCCTTTAGTGTTGTCAGCACAGTGTCTATTGGAGAAAAAACGCTCCTGGTCAGGGCCCACTAACCCTGGCGTTAAAGATGTGAGGGGGGCTTCTAATACGCCTGTGAGGGGGGCTTCTAATACGCCCGTTAACCGTTTCGCATCAACGTTTACGAGGGAAATCGGTCGACTACTATGGAAGCCTTAGTCATTGAGGGGGTCAAGTGTGGCTGAACACATAACTGAATTAAATACTCTAGAGAATAGCATGACCTCTCGCTGGGAACGAGTGGCTTTGTCAATGAGATGTAAAATCCCTTTAGTGTTGTCAGCACAGTGTCTATTGGAGAAAAAACGCTCCTGGTCAGGGCCCACTAACCCTGGCGTTAAAGATGTGAGGGGGGCTTCTAATACGCCTGTGAGGGGGGCTTCTAATACGCCCGTTAACCGTTTCGCATCAACGTTTACGAGGGAAATCGGTCGACTACTATGGAAGCCTTAGTCATTGAGGGGGTCAAGTGTGGCTGAACACATAACTGAATTAAATACTCTAGTGAGGAGTGGAGCTATGGACGAGTGGAAGACTTTACAGAAAGCCGCAGGGAAACCGTCTGGGCCAGGTGACTTAAGGGGTCTCTGCTTCAATATTGTGGATGGGAAGCAGCCTTTACAACGCAACTGTATTAACGCATGCATCCCTGAGAGAGAACAGGTCCACCAAGTAATTATATATAGAACACAAAGGGAACCCTGAACCTACTAAAAGGATACGAGGGAACAACCCCCCAGGGAAGTCAATAATAAAGACAACATGAACGGGAAGTTCCCATTACTCTAAAGGACCAATAAGTTCCGGAATAAACAATTGCCCACAGAAAAGCTGCTGATATCAAATCATTTTATTTTCATATACATATATATTCATAAAAGACACTTCATTACTCCAGAATTTCTATTAACACATGTAATTCATGTAGAGTCCACCCAGAAGAACAGAGAACAATAAAAACATTTTATATACAATGGTCATTCATATCCTCAAGCATACACACATCCAAAAGTCACCACATACATCAAAATACTGTAAACTACAGCCACATTCACAACCAACAGACAGAAAAAATCGCCGACGCGCGTTTCGGAACAAGTGCCACCATAGAGGATTCCTTCATCAGGGCGCAAGTAATTCATTTGTATGTGGCCATCAAGATCCTCCAATTTGTAGAGGGGATAGAATTTTTAGCTCAATTCCAAAGTTTCTGGGCAAACAGCAACATATCGCAGCGTATCTGTGGGCAAAAACAAAATATATAAACCAAAATTCAAAACCACTAAAAATAAAAGGAGTGGACAGGTCAATCTTGGAGTACAACCCATACCATAGTTCAAGTCATACATTAAATAAACATATCTGTAAACACCCCACTTTCTAGCAGAGCGAAGGATGGGTGTTACTATGTATGGGTAGTCCACGTTACAAAGGATAAAAAAATGAAGGAAAAGGAAAGTAGTTTCAGTAAGTCTAGGTAAGAAAAGGATGCAGGAAAAGAAAAGAACCTTTTTTTTTGGGCTCCAAGGTTACCACCTACTGTCTAAACAAGGGGTGGCTTGGACACATTTTTTCATCATTAACGTACCAAAAAGGAGAGAAACAAAGGTGTTTACTAAATATAGGTCATACAAGTTACAGAGGATAAAAAAAGGGGGGAGTGGTTTCAGTAAGTCTAGATGAGAAAGAAATGAAAGAAAAGGAAGGAAACCTATTTTGCTCCAAAAAGACCACTAATGTCTAAACAAGGGGTGCCCTGGACACATTTTCATCATTTACATACCAGAGGGGAGAGCAGAATCTGAATTTTCTAGATAGGAAACGGCAGATCACTCAGGAATTCGCCAATGACATGGAAGAGGGCGATTGATAAACGGACTCTGGGGACTGTATACAAACACACGTCTAAGTATAAATCGATTCATTATCGCTAAGATAGTCTGAGAACTCTAAATAGAGACTGCTCACCTATATATTCAGGATAGTAGTCATTCAACGGAAAGACCGAAATGCAACAATCCCGATAGGCACAAGTTGTCAGCACGTGCATTAGTGGAAATACTGTGGAGAAGAGATAAAGGATATAGCATTTCCCATTTCTTCTCAGAATCAACATAAGGCGACAGCCAGATCACAAGTGCAGTAAAATAGGATTCCGGTCAGGCACGTATTAAAAAAAGGGGGCTATACGACACAGAGTGAGCATATACAGTATTAAAATGCACAGTCAATAGAGACCCCCAGTGATATGCCTCTAGATGCCGATCAAATAGCCATTCAAGAAATGTTACCTCTGAGTTTTCGCTTGAGTGTGGACGAGAGAGGCAGACCGCTAAAAATTATACACACTGGGCCATGCCAGGAGGAGGCCGGAATTGCGCTTCCAGGTGGTTTCTAAAAAAATATTTAAAGCGCACAGTTTAGGTCCAACATCCTAAAGAGGATAGATGATAAAAGTACCTGCTGCACGGAAGTAACTTACTTGAAAAGTATGGCGGAGCTCTCGTAAACGTATTCGACCGGGTAACCATCTGCACCAAATTGGAGAGAATGTTCCCACAAAACGAACTGATTATATACTGCGCCGGAATTGAAAAATATTTTACACATGTGTGGAGCGGTCAGGCTGCACTAGACCAATAACCTAAATCCCATTGGATGATAAAGGAGGGGAGAGCGGATGACGCCATATTTAAATTTTAGTTTAACTAGCGAGGGACTTCCAATTGAACAGGGGTGATAGACAGAGGACTTAAGAAAGACGACAATTAAGTGTAGTGCACGCAAAATGTAATCTGAGAGACAGAACTACATTCTGGATTGACCGAGAATCGACCTTTCTTTTTTAGTTGAAAAAACGGCAGAGGAAACCCCGTTTCAGAAGATTTTATCATTCCTAAATACAAACTATATATCTATTTAACAATGGCAATTGAAAAGGGACTGGTAGGAGCAACTCAGCAAGCCCTGAAGAGATGTTCTAACGTTATAGATAACGAAAGGGAAAAGGAAAAAATAATTTTAAAAAAGTAAATAATATGAAAAAGGAGAATTTCTTTGAAAAGAAACCAAGATGTACACATAAAACAAAATGTTTTTATTGTTCTCTGTTCTTCTGGGTGGACTCTACATGAATTACATGTGTTAATAGAAATTCTGAAGTAATGAAGTCTCTTTTATAAATATATATGTATATGAAAATAAAATTATTTGACATCAGCAGCTTTTCTGTGGGTAATTGTTTATTCTGGAACTTATTGGTCCTTTAGAGTAATGGGAACTTCCCGTTCACGTTGTCTTTATTATTTACCACCAAGTAATTAGGACTACGAATTCGGGGGCATATTCAGACCCTTGCCCACCGAAAATTTTCCACCTCTTCCCAGAACTGCTCAGTGAGAAAATGGTCGAGCTCATGGGCCACATAGTGAACTCAGGTTCCTATCCCGAGCTCTGGAAACTAACATCGGTATTACCCTTGTTAAAAAAAATCCAACCTAGACCCAGAAGAACCGGGAAACTACAGGCCAATAGCTAGGATTCCCTTTGGTGCCAAGATAGTTGAGAAGCTTTTGAATAAACAACTTGCCCAGTTTATTGCCGAGGCAGACATCCTAGACCCTTCCAAGTACGGTTTCCATGAGGGACACGGTACTGAGACAGCCTTGCTGATGGCGGTCGAAGAGTTAAGGAGCGTGTTGGACGCCGGGGGGAAGGCCGCCTTGATTCTATTAGACCTCTCGGCGGCCTTCAACACTGTAAACCACAACACGCTCCTGAATCGACTAGCATCAGCGGGAGTACATCAGGATGCACGAAAATTACTGGCATCATTCCTAAATAATAGAACTTTCACAGTAGAACTAGGAGAGATAAAATCCAAGCCCTTCAACTCACCCTGCGGGGTTCCGCAGGGGTCATCATTGAGCCCTACGCTTTTTAACTTGTATGTAGCACCACTAGCTGGAATCATCAGGGCTTCGGGATTCCTGCCCGTGTCATACCCGGATGACACACAAATTGTTGTGTCAATCAAAAATGACAGCTCAGATACCGCAGACAAATTCAAAAACTGCATGACACAGGTCAGCCAATGGATGGAGCAGAACTGTTTAAAACTGAATGGGGACAAAAGCGAGGTCATGTTACTAGGAACAAATGCAGGAATTTGGTCACCAGACTGGTGGCCTGCGGATCTGGGCAATTGTCCGTCACCTGTAACTAAAGTCAAAAACTTAGGCATCATGCTAAAATAACAGACTCGCCTTTGATGTCCAAACCAGAAAATTAGCATCCACTATGTGGTTTATCCTAAAAATGATCAGGAAACTAGTGCCATATATTCTTCTGGACTCCCGTAAAACTGTAGTGACTACCTTAGCCTTATCAAGACTCGATTACGGGAACGCATTATACGCTGGCATGCAGGCACAACATCTGACCAAACTACAACGCCTGCAGAACTCAGCAGCACGCTTAATCCTAGACATCCCACGAACAGAGCACATATCACACCATCTAGATACCCTACATTGGCTCCCACTGGCAAAACGTATAAGGTTTAAATCACTATGTTTAACATATAAGGCACTCCAGGGCACCGGACCCCTGTTCCTCAGAACCCACCTTAAGCCATACATCCCCTCAAGAGAACTACGATCTAGCCAGGGAAAACGTATACAAGTTCCTAGGTTCAAACAGGCCAGATGGGGGGGCAGAAGCTTTATACTGCATGCTGCCAAACATTGGAATCGACTTCCCCTTGCTATCAAGAACGGTACCTCCCTGATGTCATTTAGGAAATCAGTAAAGACATGGCTGTTCAACCCCCGTTAAATCCAGCTTCTGTGACACCAGGACACTGTCTCCTTCTGCAGCGCCAAGACGCCCAAGGGCATACGTGCGCTTTACAAAACCACAAATCAAATCAAATTCAGTTACATTGCATACCGTTGCGACGAAAAAGGTGTGCAGCAGTGGGCAGAAGGTGTTGGAATTAACTCCAACACCTTCCCTACTGTTGCACACACTGGAGTTGGAATAGAAAATTACTCAATTCCAACTTCTAGTGCTTCCCTGACAGGAAGTTGGGGTACAGTGAGTATCCAACTCAGGCGCCTGTCAGCTCTGCACCCTCCAGACACTGGCCCAAACTTCAACTCCTCCTGCTCCTCAGTCTGAAAGAGCTCATATGCTGCAGCCAGGGAGCAGAACTGATAAAGTTGGTCTTGCCAGCGGAAGATGAGCCTGGAGGGTGGAGGTTGCAAGATCCTGGAGCATGTGCCGGGTATGCCCGTGGAACAATACGGGAAGCGATTCCCGGGCCACACGCAGGATCCATTCCTTTAGGGAGAAGTTATGCATGCAGGTCAGGATGTCTGAGGACCGCGTCTCCCCGGGACCCTGGTGCCCACTGTGTGGGTCCTGTCCAAGCACATTGTGGAGGCTAGTGTATCCCTGAGGATCTGTGCGAACAGTTCAGACACATAGGCTTCACTATCTTCCCCTTTTGCTTCCTGTGGGGCCCCCCGATACGAATATTGTTCCGCATAGAGAGGTTTTCAAGATCCTCCGCATGAGCCTGAACGTCTATCTGCTGATCTGAGAGACGGATTACTTACTGTTGCAACTGCTCTATTTCTTAATTGTGGGAGGTCTTGTGGTTTTCCAATGCATCCACCAATAGCTGTCACCTTCTTTCCAAATCCCCTGTTATTCACGTGCTAGATTCCTCTTGACTGTCAGGAGGTCATCTCATAGTGAGCAAAACAGGGTCTCCAAGTATGGGCTCATGACCAGGGCCTCTAGCTCCTCCATGTCCGGTGAGGCTGCTCTACTAAGTGCCTTCTGGGGCTTCCCAGTCAGGGGACCTGCGGACTTTGCAAACATGTCCTTGAAGGTGCCCCCTTTCTTAGTACGTGCGGATGCCAAAAGACCATCCAAAGCAGGCCTATATGTAGAAAGAAAGGGTCTCTGGGCAGGCTCCCTGAGACTACACCTTCCGCAGTTCTTGCCCCTCACATTCTGCTCATCAGAGGAGCGGGTACCCCTCCGTCGTGCAAATGGTGATCCAGTGAGTCTCCTCCCCAGTCGCTGGTGCACACCACAGGCCCCCTCACCTTCACAGTCTGGTTGCACGCAGATGTCCACACCGTAAATTCACTCAATGGCCCTTCTGCATCGCAATTCCAGTAACTGCAGGGAGGCCCTGGGCCTCACCTCGTCACCAGGCTCGGCAGCAGCTCACATCCTCGGATGAGGCCTCCGAGCCACTGGAGGCAAGACCTCCCCCAGTCCGGTGGGTGGGCCTCAAGTCAAACAAGGATATCCAGCCAAACAGGTAGGATGATGGCACCTCCGAAACCAACACAGCAGCTCAGGCCCCCTGCCAATGCAAAGAGTCCGCCTCCGCTCATCGGCCAAGATCACTTCACGCAAGCCGCTGGTGCAGTGCGGATGGAGTTTCACTGCTCCTTGGGACCTCTGGGAGAGGACATGGGGCAGATCCACTCAAGCTCTCCGTCGACCTATCATGCGAGGCAGCACAGCCAACCCCAGGGCCTGAAGTTCCTGTGAGTCCACCCCTGCAGGACCAGCAGCGTCCTATTCTTGCCGCAGAGACCCCCGGCTCTGCGTGGGGCCAACCCCTCGGATGGCTTGTGGCTAAACGCGTTAGCACTACATCTAACTTCACTCTGTTAGGTGATCTCAACCTTCATTTCGACTCTGCATTGGATCATACAGTCACTATGCTCGTAGATGACCTAGCTTCCTTGCAACTAATCCAACATGTCAGGAACCCAACTCACGTCAAGGGCCATCTGCTGGACCCCGTGTTCAGCAACTGTGTCGACCTGGTAGCAGGACTACCAATTCCCCTCCCGTGGACGGATCATTTACTGGTACCCTTCACCTGGACCACACTTAAGCCTCCACCCACTAGACCCACGATAAGACACGCCAGAGCTTGGTCACGCCTCCCAGTCGATGAATGGACCATTAAGTTCGCCAGCAACCAACCCCTCTACAATGAGGATCCTTGTCTAGCCAATCAGGCTTATGAAGATTGGATTATACAAACCCTTGATGTCACCCTCCCTAAAAACAAAATCACGCTGAAACGCTCCCATAAAACCGCCCCCTGGTACTCAGAGGCTCTCAGGGAAAAGAAACGCCAATGCAGAAAAACAGAAAGAAAATGGCGTCTAGACTATTCTCCAGAGAAAAAAATTTGATACCGAGACTCAATCAATGACTACAAAGCAGAAGTCAAAGCTGCCCAATCTGCATGCTTCTTTAATAGAATTATTCTAGCCAAATCAAAACCCAAAGAAATTTTCCAAATCGTGAAAAAAAACTTACCAAACCTCCAACTAGCCTGCACGAGACAAAATCTACAGCCCACTGTAATGACATAGCAGAATTTTTCCACCAAAAAGTAAATAAAACCTACTCACCCTTACCCCCTAGTTACCGCCCCTTTAGCTTGGGCCAATACAATTATGGTACACCCCCCACTAGAGCCTCCACCCATACTGGACCACTTCCTCCTTCTAGACCTCGTATCCTAGAATCCGTGGCTCGGAAAGTAAAATCGGGATCCCCTGACGATCCGGCCCTGCCGGATATCATAATGTCAGCATCCCAGATTACATTGCCAACTATTATGGACCTCCTGAACGTATCCATCACCTCCGGCACTATCCCTCCTGTCTGGAAATGGGCCATGGTCCGAGCCCTGTTAAAGAAACCCAATCTGGATCCCTCAGATTTTAGCAATTACCGGCCTATCTCCCTGCTCCCCTGGGTGAGTAAAATCCTGGAGAGATACATCAACCTCCAACTGGTGAATTTCTTAGAAAACAACCAACTGTTAGACCCCACCCAGACGGGTTTCAGATCCAAACACGGAACTGAGTCCGCCCTCCTTATAGTCAACGAGGAATCCAGAAAAATCCTAGATCAAGGAGGATCAGTGGCAGTGATCCTCCTCGACCTTAGCACGGCATTCGACACGGTCAGCCACGACATCTTGCTGAACCATCTGTCTAGTGTCGGAATCAAGGATAAAGCCTGGCTTTGGTTCAAGTCCTTCCTGAAGGACAGATCCTTTCAAGTATTCGATGGTGAGTCAGTGTCCACTAGCAGACCATTGAGGTGTGGGGTTCCACAAGGCTCCTCTTTAAGCCCTGCCCTTTTCAACATCTATATGAGGCCACTGGCTGGGTATGTCCGTCCATTTGGGGTTAAGGTCATTTCTTACGTGGACGACACCCAGCTGGTGGTCTCATTGGCGCAGGAGGCCGACATGCCAATGTCAGGCGGGCTTAGAAGGTGTTTAGAGGAGGTAAAGAGCTGGATGTCCTCATCATCCCTCAAACTAAATGGGGACAAAACGGAGCTGATGCTCCTAGGCCCCTCTAACCCCAGTTTCTTTAACTCTCTGTGGCCCCCCTGTCTAGGCACCCCTCAAGCGCCCAAGGATAACATCAAGAGCCTCGGGTGTGGCTGGATAGATCCCTTTCACTTAACATCCAGGCCACAAAACTCTCGGCGACCTGCTTTGGCCTTCTCAGGATGCTAAAGAAAATTCTCCCCCTTCTACCCATGGAGGCTAAGCAGGTAGCCATACAGGGTTTGATACAGTCCAGCCTAGACTTTAACAACGTCCTCTACCTTGGTGCTCCAGAATACACCTTGCGTAGACTTCAGACAGTGCAGAACTGTGCGGCCCGCACACTGCTACAGCTCCCACGCAGACAATCAGTTAAAGCTGGTCTGATCAGCCTACATTGGCTGCCAATGCGTCAGAGAATCCTCTTCAAGGCCATGTGCATTGCCCACCAGGCCTTTTGGGACACAGGTCCTATGATTACCCGTGACCTAGTCATCCACTATCAACCCAGCAGAAGTCTTCGCTCGAGCCAGGCCTTCATGGCAACTGCTCCAAGAATAAAAAAGACCAGGTCGGGCGGCAGGACGTTCACCTACAATGCCTCCAAGACCTGGAATACACTCCCCCTTCATCTTAGAGCCAACCCCAACCTTTCTTCATTCCGCAAACAGTTAAAGACATTCCTATTCAACCTCCCTCAGTAATTCTTTGCTAGCATTTCTGTCAGGCCACCTTTGTTGGTTTCCAGCGCTTGGACGCTCCCGGGCAGCAATCGCGCTCTATAAGTCGACTTTTCATTTCATTTCAAGGCTGTACCAGCCCTCTGGGCAGCCTCGCCCCAGACTGCTCCGCCTCGCATTTAGTCAGGGGCCTTACACACTCGCCAGATGCCGAGCCAAGGAATACCAGCAGGAGCCCCCAACCCGAACGACCCAGCCTTTTGATGCGCTGCTGGGCCTTG
The DNA here is from genome assembly GCF_964263255.1 of Lissotriton vulgaris. Lineage (NCBI taxonomy): Eukaryota > Metazoa > Chordata > Amphibia > Caudata > Salamandridae > Lissotriton > Lissotriton vulgaris. The sequence goes on from NC_141687.1 coordinate 839,228,105, forward strand.
CAGTGCAGCAGTCTCAGAAACTCCACTCTGTGGGAGCCTCCGCCCAAGAAGGCCTCACGACCACAAGCCTAGGCCGCACCATCTCCGCCTGGGATTACAACTCTATTTCAGGTTCGCTGCAGCCCGGGGGGGGGGCACCATCGACCACAGCAGCTCCGCAGTCTCAGCCCCTCACCTTGACCAAGCTGTGGGGCTAGCGGGAAGACTGGGTAGCAGCGAGAACAGAGGGACCAAGAAACACGCCCTATCTAAATGCCATCTTGGCGACGCTACTCCATAAAGCTATTTTTGATTAAAAAGTAAATGTGAAACAGCACTATAAAAGAAGTACAAGGATGAAGCTAAAAAACTCCAACTCCTCTGGCAAGCAACCCACAACCAGCCATGCTCTCTCTGCTCAGTTTGTACTGCCACTATAGATTCATGACGAACTAATAGAAATAAGATATTATAATTTTGTACTGCATTGTGAAAAGAAAAATCACTGAGGAAGTGCATATCTATATTAATGGATCAATTTTACAATGTTTTGATGGCGCCTTGACGCCCTATGGGTTAAGTAGCGCAATATAATTCGGATTTCATTCATTCATTCATTCAGGTTTTACTCATACCACTAGGACTAGCCAACCTAACCTCACTCCCCCCACCTCCCTTCTCAGTTATTATAGCAGAACAATCCTTGCGCTGGCTTTGAAGCACTCTTCAGCATGACAGTTTAACATAGGCAGCACAGGCCCAATGCATTTGGTCACAAACTAATCAGTTAGGACTTCTCAGGAAAAATGTGTGAGGCAGATTAGTTTTATGCTCGGAGCACAATCAGAGCTTGAGAGAGGGTTGTTTAGAAAAGGATAGGTATCGCTGGATGGTGGAGGGTTGGAGGCAATATGGGAAAGAGGTTAGAATGAAAGTCAAAATTTTGACATCTATGTCATCAGCTAAATCTTTCAAGGCATACAAGAATTTTCACTTAAGTTTTTCAACTGAAAGTTAAATTTCTAAATTATTACCTGTTCACATTGAACTCTGCCCTCTAGAGTAAGCTCTCCAAAAAAACTCTAATAAGACAAGCTTGCATTTACCTCATTGTCACCCCACCCAAAGCTGTCAGTTAGGGCCGTGGTGGAAGCAGCCTGCTGATTCACAAGCAGGAGTTCGGCGAACAGCCGCTGTAACTGCAATGGGATGATGCGCACCTAGAAAAAAAAAAGTAAAATGAGACAAATTGGAAAGAAAAGAACTTGCTGCATTGCCCACAAAAACAACGTGGCAACCCTGGGACAGAGCCGATAGGAGGCTGCCAGTACTGAGGGAGAAAAAACTAGGTTGGTTGAAACCATGAGCCTCAAAATAACATGTTTAGAGAGACTCGCACATTTCTGCTGGTTAAAAAAAAAATGTGTTGTGAATCTCCAGTCAATGGGGAATGTTTGTTTCGAGACCCATAGGGCTTAGGAATTATGTGTTGAATTCAGAGGGAGACTATTCATGATTCCCTACGCAATCTACACAAGTTCCTCTGTATGTTTCTCCTGAAGGGAATGTTGTGTTCCTCTGCTGACTGCAGGCATAAGACCTGCAAGAATGAAAAGGATGTAGTAGTAAGTTGTGGCTGCCAGACAATATCCGATGGCCTTAGGCACTGAAGTTTGCATAAAAAAGCCCTGAGCACATACATTTACTGTTCATGCTTGGAAGCTGGATTACTGCCATAGCACATAGCTGAGAATGGGTTGGGCTTGTACTACCAAAGGCTCAGCTTTGGATCCCTGGGAGCATACTGTACAAAACAGTGGGGCTAAAATGCGAAGACTGGCTAGACATGCTTCCTGGACATGCCAACTTCTACATATCCCCTTTCTAGTCTCTCTGCAAGAAACACATAGTACAAATGTAAAACCTAATAGACGATCATAAATTCCTTTACCCAGGGATAATCTCTCCACACCTGAGAGAAACTTGGCCATTCAGTTTCCCGTGTCAACTCCCATGACAACGGCGTCAGATGCAGGGCTATGCTGAGCTTATTCTACAAATCACCCAATACTAGTCCAAACTCAAACAGGGAACTCTTGGCTCTGAAGTACATGAAATCTGATCTGATACCCTGATTAGAGGAGTGCTTGAGCTTCTGAATTAGGCCACCCTCTGGTTGGCTGTAGCTTGCCGTTTTGACCAACAGAAGAGTACAAGTACTAACGAGTGCTTGTTTCATCATTGGTTGTCTGACTACATAGGCGGTCTGCACAATAATGGACTAAGATTGGGCTAAGACTACAGGGCTGGAGTAGAACTCCTGCTATGTTTCCAATTTGTAGATGGGGCCCATGTCTGAGAGGTCTCTGTGGATTCCCTGCTGAGAAAAGGAGACGCAACCTGCAAAAGGACCTGGACTACACGTTAGGGTCAGTAGCCCCGATTACAGTATATTTGGACAAGGCACAGCTGACTGGAAGATCTGAACTGAGGACGTTGCAATGGATTGTGTTTCCAGAAAGTGAAGCTCCTCAGGAGAAGCAAGATCAGAAGGGTATCATTTGATTTGTATCAAGGAGCTGCATCATTTCCTGTTGTGGCAAAAGTAGGTGTGCCGTTAACTTCTCCAACCGACCAACAACATAGATAAACAAAGAGAGTAGGAGAGAGTAAGCTTTCAAACCACTAGCATTGAGCCCTGTTCTGATGGCTAGAGGAAATCATCTTCTGAAACAAGAACCATTTTAATCCTCCTTTATTTAGCCCTAACAGTTCCAGAGATGGACTATGTATGGTCTCAACCCTACAAGACCACTTCCAATTTAAAGTGGTGTCATCACTGACTTCAGAGGATGTTCCTTCTGCAGTTAGATATCTGATTCAAAAGAGATCTTTATTTGAGGCACCAATGGGATCTCCCAGGGAATGTTGATCCACTACTAAATGTGTCCAATCACAAATGCATCCCTGTCAGTTGTAAATGAACTAGCTGAGAGACTCCGGTTACTTTCGAGTTGTCTCTCTAACAGTGCACGTATGACCAACCCTACAGTCTTCATCACCGGATACTCAAGGGCGCATTAATGACCTCACTAGGTAGGGTTCTTTTGGCGAGTGATGAGTTTTAAGACAGTAGATGTTCTGGTGGATTTTTATTTTTGCCTTAGGCACTGAAAACACATCTGTTGAGATTCTAGCTCACGGAGTTCCGATGTGGAAACGAAAGGTAGGTGAGGATCAGGACCAGAGTGGAATATAGAGTCCCATGCAATCTGTATTTGTTTGCTCATTACTGGACGCTGGAGTTAGGGCAGGCTTTATGACAAATGTACCTCATGTTGGTACTATAGACACAATTAGGATCTTATTTTGGCCTCACAAAACACTAATAATTTTGAGTGATGGATGTTGTAGGTATGTTTTCTGTACCTTATCTAATAACATACCTGCTAATAACACACCCTTCAAGTCTCAGAAGAAGTCTTGAGTCCTCTTCCTTGCTACCTGCAGAGAGGAGAACTGGCAAAGCCCATAGGTACCTTGTTTTAATGGCACAATACATGCACACACTGGTATGATGAAATTATGTTTTCATACAACAGCACATTAACTACCCTTCTATGGTTCTTTGTCAATGCTTAGTGTAGTGGTGGTGGTAGTGGTGTTGGTGGTCTGGTATTGATGGTGCTGTTGGTGTGGGTTGGCGGTGGTAATGTATTTGAGTTTAAAGTATTTTATTAGAAAGGTACAGTGGCAAAAGAAAACACACATACAAGGAGGCAATGCTTACACCAGGGGGCGTCCCAGGAATACAGTTCGAATGTCCCAGCCTTGGAAGGCCGTCCTAGTATCTAGCCCACGCTTGGAGATGTGCAAAAAAGTCTAAGGAACACTTCACCAACTTTTCGTACCCTTCGTTGAATTAAACAATTCCCCCCAACAACCCCCTCCCCTTCCCCCCCTCCCCCCTCCCTGTCCAGTGCTGTGTAGTATAGATCCTAGGTACTGTTCCATCCATCCTCACCTTCCCCCATGTTGCAAGTAGAGTCACTCTCACTTCCCCCCCGTTGGACTGCATATTACAACGGCTGCGTTAGCCTCATAAGTCTCAGGTACCTCGGGCATGTAATTTCCTTAAATTCTGTGGCTAGTAGTGAGTGAAAAGGCTGCCATAACTCCTCAAAGCGGTCCACCTCCCCAGCTACCGTGAGCGATAGCTTCTCCATCCCCAAAACTTGCCACAGCCTGTGTAGCCATCCCGTGAGGGAGGGGGTGGTTGGTGTGCAGCAGTGTATTAAGATGTTCTGGACTGCTGAGCCCAACATGATAGCTATCTGCCGCCCCCGTCGAGATTTCAACGGGTACATTAAGCCATTGGGGAGGCCCAGCAGGGCATACGCATGAAACCGGGGCAGTTCAATAGCAAAGCATGTATCTATCTCATCAATCACCTCCGTCCAGTAAGCCTGTAACACTGGGCAGTCCCATAGGATGTGTGTTAATGTGCTTACCTGCCCACAATCGCGCCAACACTTGTCGTCTATGAGTCGGTTCATCTCGTGCAGTCGTTCCGGGGTGTGGTACCAATAGGTGGAGACCTTAGTGAATGTTTCGGTGAGACCCACATGGTAAGCTGAGTGTCGTGCCCGATACGAGATCTGTTCCCATTCCCTGTGGCTAAGTGCCCTCCCTAGTTCTCTGTTCCAGCGTTCCCTACCAGGAATATGGAAATGGGAGGGTGGGAGCTGTAGCATCTTGTATAGGTCAGTTATGAGTTTTGTGTCTGAAGTGCGTGTCACCAGCCATCTTTCATACGGCAACAGTTTCCTGTCTGCTGTTTCTCTAACCTGTGGTTGCAGGGCCCAATGTCGGACCTGCCAGTATCGCATGCGGTCCGTTTCGGCCATCTGATAACAGTCTTAAAGGCTCTGGAATGGGATAATCCCCTCTGCAGCGTACATGTGAAAGAGCGCCCTGCAACCCTTCACCCTCCAGTGCGAAAAGGCCCCCGGTTCTGTCCCCGGCATAAAGTCTGGATTGTTCACAATAGGTGTGAATGGGGAAGGGAATGTGGTGAGGTCAAATGTACGATTGGTGGTGTCCCACACTCACAGCGGTACCCTCGTTACGTAAGAAGCATAGAGATTCGGGGGACGGTGTGGCCTACGGAGAAACGGTATTTCCTGTAAGGGGCGCCCGCTACCGCCGGTTCCTGGAATAGCCAGTGCTTGTCTGACTCCCACCTGCTCCATTCCACCAGGTACCGCAATTGTGATGCTTGGAAGTATTTGCGCAGGTCAGGGACCCCCAGTCCCCCCGATTCCGGCGCCAAGGTTGTAAGGGCACAACGCATTCGGGGTTTGCGGCCCCGCCACACAAAACGGGACACCTCAGTTTGCATCTGCTGAATCCAGCCTTTAGGGGGCTGTAGGGGCAGTGCTCGGAATAAGTACAGAATTTGGGGCAAAACCGTCATTTTAGTCGCCGCAATCCTGCCAAGCCAGGATATCGTCCCCTTGTTCCATCTCCCCATTTCTTCCTTAACCTTCTTACTCATCGCTTCATAGTTGATGGAAACCATCGCCTGTAGCGTCGGAGCCAACGCAATCCCTAAGTATTGCACTTGGTCCCGCGACCAACGCAGGGGGAAGAGCTCTTGCAGTTCGCGTCTCGTTGCGGGTGTCAGGGAGACATCCAGTGCCGTGGATTTCACCACGTTCATCCTGAAGCCGGCTACCCCCTCGAAAGCATTAAGTTCGGCCATACATGCGGGCAGAGCCCGCCTCGGGTTCTCCAGCGTGAAAAGGACATCTTCCGCGTAGAGGCTTATCGTGTGGGTGTAACCACCCATCCTCACTCCAGTCACGTCTGGGTTCTGTCGCACCCGTTGAGCAAAGGGCTCCATGTAGAGCGCAAAAAGGAGAGGGGACATCCCTGTCTCGTTCCGCGTTCAATATTGAAGCGTCGCGATCCGCAGCCGTTCACTCGCACTACCGCCAATGGGAATTTATAGCAGTTAAACACCATGCGTCGAAACTTCTTCCCCATTCCCAGCCATACCATCACCCGCTCAAGGTAGGGCCAGTGCACCCGGTCAAACGCTTTCTCAGCGTCAACCGAGAGCAGCATCCTCTCCCCTGGAATACGCGAGGCCTTTTCTAAAACGTGCACTATCCTTTTAGTGTTATCCACTGTCTGTCTTCCAGGCACAAAGCCGGATTGGTCCGGTTCGATTAAGCCGGGTAGGTACTGCGCTAGTCTGGCTGCTAGGATCCCTGTGTAGATTTTAAGATCCACATTTAGAAGGGAGATCGGTCTATACGAGCTGCACTGAGTCCTGTCCTTCCCGGGTTTGGGTATAACCGATACCGTTGCCTGTAGACGGTCTGGGGGGATAGCTCCGGGGTCGGAAAAGGAGAAAGAGCCTGGTCAAAATCAGCGCTAGCGTCGAGCTAAACGTCCTGTAAAAAAGGGTGGAGTAGCTGTCCGGCCCGGGGCCTTCCCAAGCTTAAGTCTGGAAATTGCTGCAACAACTTCCTCAACCCTTATCTCCCTTTCCAAGTAGACTGCTTGTTCTGGGGTCAGGGACGAGAGAGGCACAGAGTCCAAATAAGCCCCCGGCTCCTCCATCCGCGAATCCCCCTCCGTATACAGTTCAGCGTAGAACCGGCGGAAGGCTTCAGCTACGTCAGCGTCATCCGTAATCCGTTGCCCCTCGTCCCCCTTTATCTCTTTCACCTGATGACTCTGGTGCGCCGCCCTTAGTTTGGCTGCTAGTAGACGGCTGCACCGATCCCCTCCAGTATAATAGGCATGTTTTAGACGCAGCGCGGCATATTCAGCTCTATCTAAATCTAGTGACGACAGGAGTTTCCTAGCCGCTTTCAGCTGCCTCCAAACCCTAGGAGCCCCAGTGCGACGGTGTACCTGTTCAAGTTCCCTAACCTTCTGCGTGAGCTCTTCCCGTTTGAGTTGCCTGTCTCGATTGTCCGCTGCTGAGATCGCTATGAATTCTCCCCGCAGCACTGCCTTAAGAGCCCCCCATTGAGTCGACAATAGAGTATCCGAGTTAGAATTGTGCAGCTGAAAGTCCTTCACTGCCTCTAATACCCGCTGCACTACAGTCTTTTTATGCAGGAGTGTGTCCCGAAGCCACCAAACCCCTCGCCGAGCCGAACTCGATGGAGGAAGAAAGGTTCCCGAGACCGGCGCGTGATCAGAAAGAGAAAGAACCCCTATCTCTGAAGCGGTGGCCATGTCTCGGACTGGTCCAGAGACCAGCAAGTGATCTAATCTGGCGTATGTCTTGTGTGCGTGTGAGTAATAAGAGTAATCTCTGTCTAATGGGTGTAGCCCTCGCCAGAGATCATGCAGGCCTAAATCAGTTAACTGTGTCTTCACTGCGTGTGATAGTTCCCCAGTCTGTGGGTGTCGCTGCGCTGATCTATCCGTGGAGGAGTCAAAGACTAAGTTTAAGTCCCCCCCCTAGTATTATATGCCTATCTGGTGACGCTGTAATGTCCTCCAATGCGGTGCGTAGGAACCTATCTTGTTGCTCGTTTGGCCTGTAGATCGTGCCAATCGTTAACAGCAGGGCACCCAGTTTGAGTCGGTAGGCTAGAAGTCTTCCTTTTTGCTCTACAAATTTGTGCAGTACCTCCCCCTTGAAGGATTTGGACAGAAGGATAGCCACTCCGGCCGTTTTAGTAGCGTTGGAAGAGAAGAACTGTGTAGGGAAATGGCGGGACCGCAACCTGTGACAGTCGCCAACCAGTAGGTGGGTTTCTTGAAGCAGACATATGTCTGCCTGCGCGCCTTATAATAGTGATAGGATTGCCCTCCTCTTCGTAGGATTATTCAGCCCCTTTACATTCAATGTCACTACCTTCAGTTCCGCCATAGGTCGTCTGGATTACCTTCCTCGTGCGCTAGAACTGAGGCGCCTGGCCTAGAGATGACATGCAATGTGGCCTGAGAGTCGAGATAGATGTGTGGTAATGCTCTAGAAGCACCGGACAGGGTAGCCCCAAACTCCCCCCCCCCCCCAACTCCCCCCTACCCAACTCCCCAACTCTCCCCCCCATTCCCTCAACTCGTGCCCCAACCTCCCGACCCTTCCCCTCCCCCCCAAACTTCTCAGAACTCCCTGAAGTAGTCCCAGACAAGCCCAAACGGACCAGTCCGTGGTATGTTACCTTAGTGGACGTCCAGCCACACGTGTCCGATCCGTCGCCCCCTCCCCCCCTCCCCAAGCCAGCAATTGCAGCAATGCCATGGTATACTCCCCCCGGAGCACATTCAGGCGGTTAGCGCTACTTCCTCCGCCCCCCCCAGATCCCTGGAGGCTGTCCGGACAGCGTCTTCCATGTCCGCTCTGATAGTCGGAGATCCCGGCCTCCGGGACATCCCCGTTGTCCTCCTCCGTGCAACTCTTTGCCAACCGCCGTCAGTCGTGCGTCTCCTCCGCGGGGTGCGGGATTCCTCTTCCTCCGTAGTGATGCCCAGGACTTCGCATGTGTCCTGAAGGGATCGCAATTGGTGTGTCTCTCCCTGCCACTTAAAGATAATACGGAAAGGGTGACCCAAGGAGTAGGGCGTTTCATGCTGCCTGAGAAAGTCCGTCACTATCTTAAACGCCTTACGCTTCTGAAGCGTGATCGCAGAGAGGTCCTGGTACAGTGCCACAGGGTGACCGCGGAACGTGAGCGAGCGGTCCTTCCGTGCCTCCGCCATTATCCTTTCCTTAAGTGGGAAGTCCGGGAGGAATGCTAGTATGTCCGGCGGGGGGCCATTCGCCCGTCTAGGGGGTCCCACCCTGTGCACTCTGTCAATCCTAATGGGAAAATCAGCTCCTTCCCCCAGGACAGCTTGGAAGAGTTCCTGCAGGTACTTAACTATATCCGGGTTCTCCTCCGCGGACGGCACACCCCGGACCCTTATGTTGTTTCTTCGTGACCTGTTTTCCAAATCTTCGTTATGCAATTGGAGGTCTAAGTGTTGTTCCCTAAGAGTCAACACCTCCTGCTGCAGAACAGTGATCTCTTCATCCTGGCGCTGCGTGGAGCTCTCAACAGTGGCTACTCTCTCACCCAAGCCGTCCACTTCCCTAGGTATTTCGCGTACCTCACCCGCCACTTCTTGTTTCAGGGCTTGGAAGTCTTCCCTCAGCGTGCCAAAGAGGGATTCCAAAAAGGATCTGGTAACCGGGGGCTCCGCTGTAGCACCAGACTGCGAGCCTCCAGCCGCTCCGGGTGAGGACGGGGTCTTATCTCCTTTGCTCTGGGATCTGCTGAGCATCTCCGGCAGCGTGCGATCGTTGCGTTTTCCACCCCGTTGACCAGCCATGGTGCAGGCACTCCCACCGTCCGGCTTGCCTGTCGCTGCTTTGGACCTCCCCGATCTGTTCCTCCCCAGGGTTCTGCTCCCAGTCCTGGGTGAATGCCGGTCTGCGCCACCCCCTTAGGACCGTCGGTGACTTGGTCTGTCCGCCGCTCCCCAGGTAGAGGCTGGGGAACTGCGTCTGTTGTCCTCGAGGCGTCCCACGCGCCGTGCCTCTGGGGCGGTCAGTGACGCAGAGGCCTCTATTCTGTCCCGGTCTCTTGCTGGTATCAAGGTCAAGGCAAGGACCCCACCATCCGGGCACTCTGCTATGCTCCGCGCCGATTCTTCCGTGGGTCCTCCGCCGTTCCCCCCACCACGACCAATGCCGCGGTGATTCTGGGCGAGGGCTGCTGCGTGGGGCCTAGCCACCCTCTTTCCGACTGCTCTGGGACGTCTGTAGTAGTGAGAGCCGTGGCGGGGGAACGACCTGTCCCCTGCGCGGTCATGTCTGGTGGGCCCCGCTGGTGAGGCCGTACGAAAGTGAGCCGGTGCCGGTGGCCGTATGCGCAAGAGGTCTCACGGCCGTGACCGGTGTGCGGGCGCTCCTCGATTCCGCGGCCTGCCGCTCTCGGTCTCCTGCACGGCCTGCAGAGGGTCCCCAAGCCGGGCACTTGCGTAGCTCCCACACCGGCCAAGCCAGCCTCTCGCGGTGGAGCGATCCCCAGTCTCCAGCAATTGGGCCAACCGCTTCAGGCTCCCCGCCCACTCTGCTGCTGCGCTTCCGAGCTGAGTGGTCGCTCCCCTGCTGCTAAGGTACCGTCTGTGCAGCGCTTTTGATCTACTCCTGACTGCATATAATCGCGTTTTGCTCCTGCCGCTCTGCCCATTTTGTTCGCAGCTTTGACCATTTAATTTGCTGTAATTGACGATCTGCCCATTCACAGTGTAATTCCACCAGCGTGACTCTGCAGTTTAATTTATTTACTCATCGCCGCTTGTGCTAATTTGCATTCTGGTGACCAGCGCGACCCTGCTTCAGTCCTTGCGTGTCCCCCCCAAGCTCTCCTGCCGCCCTGACCCCTCCACCTCCATTTTGTTGTTGTTTTTCGTCCTCCTTAGCCCGCCCCGCCTCCCAGCTGAAGCGCCCTCGCCCCTCCCCCCCACTATCCATATATGACAGGAGTTCCCGCGCGCAGCGTTCGCGCCCAACCCGCGCCGAAGGTGCGCCAAAGGTAAGCCCGTCTACGCCCGTCCGCGCCTGGACCGCGCCCAGCGCCAGACCCCCTGCCCCTCGCGCTCCCCAGCCCTCCCGCATTACCTACGATGCCGCCACCCTTCTAGCCCTTAACCCCGGTCGCGCCCCCAACTGCGTCCAAGCCGCTCCTGGACGCACCCATGGACCGTTCTCCTGCTTCTCCTGCAATTTTCGCGGCACCGACAACATCTCCGCTACAACCACACCACAGATTCCCGACACCACCCACCTACAATGCATCCTTCTCAACACCCGCTCGGTCCACAGGCACGCCATTGACCTTTGGAACCTACTTGACACCATCTCTCCTGACGTCGCCTTCCTAACGGAAACATGGATGAACGCTTCCTCCGCCCCTGACATCGCCATCGCTATCCCTGATGACTATAAGATCACACGCAAGGACCGCTCCGACCATACAGGAGGAGGAATCGCTATCGTCCATAAGAAATCCATCCGCATCTCTACCAGCTCCGACGCCAACCTCGCTAACTCCGAACACCTTCACTTCCAGATCCACATCGACCCAAAGACAACTCTCAGAGGCACCCTCATCTACAGACCACCAGGACCCCGCGCAAAATTCAGTGAAGACATCACGGACTTCATCACCCCACACGCGCTCCCCTCCAAAGACTACATCCTTCTGGGAGACCTCAACTTCCACCTTGAAAAGATCAACGACCACAACACCGCCACCCTCTTAGACAACCTCGCCAACCTCGGACTTACACAACTGGTCACTTCCCCCACCCACATCGCAGGTCACACACTCGACCCCATCTTCACCTCCAGCAACCATGTCTCCTTCAGCCACACTACAGATCTCCTCTGGACTGACCACAGCTGTGTTCACTTCACCTACAACAAGCCGAAACCCATCATCCACCTCCAACCAACTTTACAAAGAAACTGGAACAAAATCACCACGGATCAGATCTCCACATCGCTCCTTCGAACCTCCCCAGCCCTCTCCTCTAACGCCAACGAAGCCGCCTCCAACCTCACCCTTTGGTTATCCAACACCGCCGACACCTTAGCACCACTGAAAAAACGTCAACACAAACTTGGCAACAAGAAGGCCTCATGGTTCAACGATGATCTCAAGAAGTCCAAGAAACTGTGCCGCACCCTTGAAAAGGCCTGGAAAAAAGACCCATCCACCAGCAACAAGAACGCCTTCAAAAGCGCCACCCGTACTCACCACCAACTGATCCGAAATGCCAAGAAAACAGCATTCAAGGATCGACTTGACAACAACGCCCACAACAGCAAGGAACTTTTCAACATCGTCAAGGAATTTTCCAACCCCTCGGCCAACTCCAACGACATCACCCCCTCTCAAACCCTCTGCGACTCCCTAGCCTCTTTTTTCCACAACAAGATTGCTGACATCCACAACAGCTTTGACAACCAACCCGGAAGCCAACCCACCCCACCATCTGCTGACCATCTTCCTCCAGTAAACACCCTTAACGCCTGGAACCCAATCTCCACTGAGGACACCATCCGCCTGATGAATTCCATCCACTCTGGATCCCCCACAGACCCATGCCCTCACCACATCTTCAACAAAGCAGACTCCGTCATAGCTCCGCACCTCCGAGACGTCATCAACTGCTCCTTCAAATCCGCTACCTTCCCAGAAGACTGGAAACACGCTGAACTCACCGCCCTTCTGAAAAAACCAACAGCAGACCCCACCGAACTGAAAAACTACCGCCCCATCTCGCTTCTTCCATTTCCGGCCAAAGTCATCGAGAAAGCCGTCAACAACCAGCTCGCCGCCTTCCTCGAAGCCAACAAATCACTCGACCCCTCACAATCTGGCTTCCGAGCCAAACACAGCACTGAGACCGCCCTCATCGCAGCAACAGACGACATTCGAACTCTACTGGACAATGGAGACACAGTCGCCCTCATCCTCCTCGACCTCTCTGCAGCCTTCGACACAGTCTGCCACAGCACCCTTCTACAACGCCTCAGAAACATCGGAATCCAAGGAAAAGCACTGGAATGGATCACCTCGTTCCTCACCGGAAGAACACAGAGAGTCCGCCTCCCACCATTCAAGTCCGAGGCCTCTGAAATCATCTGCGGCGTACCTCAAGGATCCTCACTCAGTCCCACCCTCTTCAACGTATACATGAGCCCCCTCGCGGCCATCGCCCGCCAACACAACCTCAACATCATCTCTTACGCGGACGACACCCAACTGATCCTTTCTCTCACCAAGGACCCCAGCACCGCCAAAACTAACCTACACGAAGGAATGAAAGAAGTCGCCGAATGGATGAAACAAAGCCGTCTGAAACTGAACTCAGACAAAACAGAAGTCCTCATCTTAGGTACATCCCCCTCTGCATGGGACAACTCCTGGTGGCCGGAACCCCTCGGAAAAGCACCCATCCCGACAGACCAGGCACGGAACCTTGGCGTCATCCTAGATTCTTCACTCTCAATGAACAGACAAGTCAGCGCCGTATCCTCTTCCTGCTTTAACATCCTTCGCATGCTCAGAAAAACATTTCGCTGGATCCCCTCCGAAACAAGGAAAACAGTCACCCACGCTCTAGTCACGAGCCGACTGGACTACGGAAACACCCTCTACGCAGGTACCACCGCTAAACTCCAGAAGAAACTACAACGAATCCAAAACGCCTCAGCTAGGCTCATATTAGACATCCCACGCAACGAACACATCTCTGGTCACCTTAAAGACCTCCACTGGCTACCCGTCAATAAGAGGATCACTTTCCGACTGCTTACCCACGCACACAAATCACTCTACGACATCGGACCAGATTGCCTCAACTCTCGACTGTCCTTCTACACCCCCTCCCGCCAACTTCGCTCTTCCAGACAAGCCTTCGCCACTGTACCTCGCATCAACAAGACCACCATGGGAGGCAGATCCTTTTCTTACCTGGCTGCCAAAACATGGAACTCACTCCCCGCTTACCTTCGCCTCACCCAGAATCACCTAGCGTTCAGAAAGCAGCTTAAAACGTGGATATTTGACAAATAATCCTCCTCCCCTTCCTAAGCGCCTTGAAACCCTCTGGGTATGTAGTGCGCTATACAAATTTTATGACTTGACTTGACTGCTGTGAGCTCTAACCTGATGCCTGGAATCGATCGCTCCAGTCAGCACACCCGCTGTTTGGTCATCGCGTCCTCCTCAGGTCCGGGGGAGAACCTCGGCCTCAGCTCGTCGCCATCTTGGGTGCCAGGAGATCCTCGGACACAGCGCAGCGCCGCCGATCCGCCACTGGCTCCCCGGTCCGTTGTCGGCGACTCACGCTGCTCACTCCGGCCTGCCAGACCCTCGCTCTCCTACCGCCCTGCGGATTGCTGCCTCGTCGGACTGAGGTGCCGCCCCTGCTCCGGCCGGCGCCGGTCAAACTCGGCCCTCCGGACCTGGTGAGTTCGCGCTCTGCAAGGCTCCGCCGGTGTCGGTTGGTAAGCCACCGCTTCCCCGGTTGTCTCAGCTCCACTTTGCAGCTCCGGGGGGGAGAATTAGCCTAAAGTAGGGCTTGGGGCCTTGGAAGGGAACGGGAGCTCCGGAGAACACGTCCTCCTACCCCGCCATCTTGGCCACGCCCCCCGTGGTAATGTATTTGAGGTGCATAGCTAGTGTTATTGATTTTGAGATGGTGGCATAGTATTGGTGGCCATGGTGGTATTACCGGTGGTGTGATATTGGTGGTAGTAGTCCTGCCCGAAGAAGCATGCCTGGCTACAGTGCTTTGGTTGCACTATATTCACCCAAAGGTTGGGTGAGGGCCCTTATCCATGATCAATGTGGAAAATAAGATCTTGCCCAAATTGATCACTTCCCACCTTCTACCTCTCCTGCCGCATATCGCCCACCAGGAAAAATCCACGTTTGTCCCCATTCAATTCACAGCTCACTACCTGCACACACTCTTTGCCCTTCTCCATTCCCAGATAGACGTAGTAGCAGTCTTCCTTGACGCCACTAAGGCATTTGATTCCTTGGAGTGACCCTACCTTTTTGATCTTCTAGCTTGCAAAGGCTTCATTACTAACTTCTTAAGCCTGATCGAACTACCATACATGCAACAATTGGCCCGCTTGTGGGTGAACAGGGCAGTCACTTCTTTTGCGGTGTCAAGGGGCACCCGGTAGGGATGCGCCCTTTGCCACCGATCCTATTTTCCATCTCTATTGAACCACTGACGGCCAGGTTGCGTCAGCACCACTCTCATCAGGGACTGGAATTCACTCACTGAAGAATCCTAGTATCCATCTATGCAGACGATGTCACCTTATACATCCGCAACCCAGCAACTAACCTTGCTCCTGTCATCAGGGATATTATCCGTTTGGAGGCTATGCTGGAATCACCATTAAATGGTGGAAATCTGTAATATTCCTGCTCACATCACCTATGCAGCCTTCAGTCACAAATTCTGACCACAATGCCCTGAAGAACCAGTCTGATACTTAGGTGTCTGGATTAGCCGAGATGTGAACGAATTGTAGGGTGCCAATTATGGCACGCTTATGACGTTGCGGGAGAATCACGTGCAGACGTGGAGCAAACTTCAGACATTTGGGGATCTCTACCAGGCAAGTCACTTTCTTTCCCCTCAACATATTCTGAGCAGTCCATCCCACACCCTCCTGGATGTGCTCACCTACCACCATCTGCGTGCTGCCATCCGCGATACGCACAGAACTTACCACACAGATTATGCCTTAGAACAGATACTAACCTTTCTCAAACTCATCACTCGCTTATACACAATAATGCAGAAGACCCAGATTTGTGTCTATGCAGCCTGTGCTGCAAGGTCCGATGTAATAGATACCACTATTGGCAAGGAACAGTAGCAATACAGCTGCACCCAGTTCGCTACCATCTCCCCAAACTGTAGACTTTGTTTAATAAATTTCAAATATTTGCACAAAGTCTACCGTACACCCGGCTACACCTGGTGGAGAGTATGCACTGTCTACGCTGGCGTGCACTTACTGCTTCCTTTCTGCACTTAGCTTGAAAATGCCCTATAGTCGCTGGCTTTTGGGCAAAGGTCTTTGACACTATAGAGACGATCACTGCACCCAGATGGACCCCAATGATCGTGCTGCTCAGTAATGTTATAGATGTTCCCTTTTCCATCTGAAACTGCAGAGACCGACTGATCCCCCATACAGATAGCTCTGCACCTGCCCCGGCTGCACCCGTAGAGACCCATGACAATAGCTAGAAATGTACCATCACACAGTAGAGTGGAGTTGCTCAGATATAAGCCCCTAACTTAGGATAGTTTGGACGAGCAATTTCATTGTTGCAATAGCCTACATGTCGCTAAGCCACATACCATGCTCTCGGCTGATCTGGTTCGTAAAGAGCTGGTCTATTTCAATGTACTTTGCTTTATTATGTGACCTCAAAACTATTTTTGCTGTAATACCCACTGTGAAATGTTTTGTGTTCTGATTAAATCCAATAAAATGTTAATAAAAACACGTTTTTAAAGGTTTGCTTGAGGGCAAAGATTATCTTTAATCAGTTGCTGCAGCAGAAGATAAACACGGCTAGCAGGACAAAGCATCCAGGCCGCTCGAGAATCGGAATTTGTTTTCCCCTGTGATTCAGTGCTGCTGAGCTCTGCGAGAGCTCTGTTGGAGGCGGAGGAGCTGCTTCTGCAACTTACTCGTCGAGGGAGAATCTATTGGAACCTGGTGACCGCAGTGGAGTGAGAGGCGCCGGCCCCGGGACTGCGAGGACCAGCAATCACCAACTCGCAGCTGGTCCTCTTCCCGCGTGAGCCGCGCCCCCTCCCAGTGACACACCCCCTTCTATTTGCATAACTTCTCGCGGCCCCCGCTTCGCGGGCGCCGCTCGAGAATCGGAATTTGTTTTCCCCTGTGATTCAGTGCTGCTGAGCTCTGCGAGAGCTCTGTTGGAGGCGGAGGAGCTGCTTCTGCAACTTACTCGTCGAGGGAGAATCTATTGGAACCTGGTGACCGCAGTGGAGTGAGAGGCGCCGGCCCCGGGACTGCGAGGACCAGCAATCACCAACTCGCAGCTGGTCCTCTTCCCGCGTGAGCCGCGCCCCCTCCCAGTGACACACCCCCTTCTATTTGCATAACTTCTCGCGGCCCCCGCTTCGCGGGAGCCGCTCGAGAATCGGAATTTGTTTTCCCCTGTGATTCAGTGCTGCTGAGCTCTGCGAGAGCTCTGTTGGAGGCGGAGGAGCTGCTTCTGCAACTTACTCGTCGAGGGAGAATCTATTGGAACCTGGTGACCGCAGTGGAGTGAGAGGCGCCGGCCCCGGGACTGCGAGGACCAGCAATCACCAACTCGCAGCTGGTCCTCTTCCCGCGTGAGCCGCGCCCCCTCCCAGTGACACACCCCCTTCTATTTGCATAACTTCTCGCGGCCCCCGCTTCGCGGGTGCCGCTCGAGAATCGGAATTTGTTTTCCCCTGTGATTCAGTGCTGCTGAGCTCTGCGAGAGCTCTGTTGGAGGCGGAGGAGCTGCTTCTGCAACTTACTCGTCGAGGGAGAATCTATTGGAACCTGGTGACCGCAGTGGAGTGAGAGGCGCCGGCCCCGGGACTGCGAGGACCAGCAATCACCAACTCGCAGCTGGTCCTCTTCCCGCGTGAGCCGCGCCCCCTCCCAGTGACACACCCCCTTCTATTTGCATAACTTCTCGCGGCCCCCGCTTCGCGGGCGCCGCTCGAGAATCGGAATTTGTTTTCCCCTGTGATTCAGTGCTGCTGAGCTCTGCGAGAGCTCTGTTGGAGGCGGAGGAGCTGCTTCTGCAACTTACTCGTCGAGGGAGAATCTATTGGAACCTGGTGACCGCAGTGGAGTGAGAGGCGCCGGCCCCGGGACTGCGAGGACCAGCAATCACCAACTCGCAGCTGGTCCTCTTCCCGCGTGAGCCACGCCCCCCCTTAAAACCAATAGGGAATCTCATCTTTACTACAAAAGCAAACCCAGGTACGCGCCAAGCGGGACGCGCGCGGGGCAAAGCTCGGGGCGAAGCCCGGGCAAAGGGCGGGCCGTCTGTGGCCGTCCGGGGACGACTGAGGACGGGACGGGCCACCCCACTTACGCCTGGCTACAGAGGTACTTCAAAAATTTATACTTTGAAACCAATATATGATTACATCCTAATCTTGACAGAATCATTCGTATTACACATTAGAAACACAGATTTCATAATCGGATAAAATCTACTGTGGCTAATATATAATCAATTAGACCTCTGATCTTAAATATGAGGGCGATAAAAAAACTCCGCTCACGAACAATTTATTCGAAACGTATGGGGACCGAAACCGCTGTTACAAAGACGGCTGCAAATTCATTGAAATCTGGTCATCTCTCAAGTACTCCAGCTATAAATACGTACTTTTCCACTATTTCAAAGAGAAAAACTGTATTTTCACTTTCAACGGACAAACCAAATAAACTAGAGTCAACTACAAATAAGGATCATTATGACTCTTTACCTCTCTTCGTACAGCCTACTTACAATCTAGTTCGCACAAAATCAGAAAGTAACCTGGCAATTATTTCCTTTACAGAGAAAGACCAAAATACCCACGTGGAAACAGCTCAAATAAGTCCAAAAATCCCAATAAGTAAACAGGATTATGAGCTACCCTCTGATGTGTTTACGAGTACGAATATGAAGCAAGAACAAGAAAAATTCGAAATATCATTGAGTCAAATACATCCTTTAACTAGCTCACCGGAAAAATCACCTATCTTATACCCTAACCAGGACAATTTTACAGATCCAACTTTTTCACATTTAACCTTCGGAAATATCACTTCTCCTCTTTCAAAGGCGCTTTTTACATTGCAAGAAATACTGGAATCAGTGCTCATTCATCTTGGCCAAATCCTTGCTAACTCCGATGAAACCCTGGACGTGCAAATAGGAATACTGAAACATTTAGTTGAGGAAAAAAAGAAAAAATTTCTAAGTAAAGACATACCAAAAAAACCTGATCTAGTTGAAACATTAACAGGTGAAGATCTTCAAAATAACATCAATATAACTCCAAAGCAGCGAGAAGCTAGTACACAAACAACCAATATAGAAAAAATCGTGACTAAAACAAAGGATCTAAGAAAGAAGAATAAACCTCTTATTACATATTCTCTCAAAAAATTGTTCAAAGAAGAACCGGAAATCAATACCGGAAACACTAATAAGCATTTTTCAATCTTCTCGTGCAAAGAGTCCAACAACAAGCAGGATCAGGGTATAATGGAAAACAAAATAGAGCCATCGGACATTAACATTGAACAGAAAAATAGTCAACTAAATCAAACTGAAAAAAAGAGATGAGAAGGAAAATGCTGGGGGGAAGAAGAAGAGAAAACCACTAAGGAGAATACAAAGGAAAAAAGGGAACAAACTGAAATTTCAAAAATTCACTCCCAAAACCGTGATGAATTCTTCAGAAATTCAAAATTCTCCACTGTCAACAAATTTGAATCCAAAGGCTGATGAATTCTGTCCAGTGGTAGAATATAGAACAGCAGAACAAAACACTAAGGTTACTGAAGAAGCGAATGTTATTAATACGCAAACATGGGAAGGAAAAATATCTAAACATTTAATCATTGAGGAACTGTTCCCTACTGACAAGATGCCATTAAACCGCGGTAGAATATTGAACCTTCTACAAGAAATGCCATCACTGATCTCACTGACAAGTAACGAAATTGATTTAGTTCTCTTTCCTAATAAAGAAAATAAGAAATTAGCACAGGTCTCCTTTTTCTCGCCAGTTCTACCTGGAATCATACTTAGGGAGAAGGAAATCCTTCATAAAAATGGTTATGACGTAATTTCCGTAGTGGATCCCATACCTACTAATAACATAAATAAAGGTACCCTGGGAAAAAATAACCGAAGAGATGAATTCCCTAGTACATCCAGGGGAGAAATAACTTCCAATTCCAACAGAAAAGACTCGCTAAAAATACAAGTAAAAGAAGGAGAGAGGTCAGTATGGTCCAGGGAACTAAGACCTACCAATAATGAGAATACGACAAAATCTTGGGCATGGTTATCTGAAACCCTAAATAGTAAAAAAATTGTTAACCCTTTAAAAAATCAAGTTTAGCAAAGGTATGACGATACTGTCCTGGAATTTGGCTGGGAAGATGGACAATAAAATGAAGTATGTAACTGATACCCTCCCTGACATTATTGGCTTACAGGAAACATGGAATACTAAACCTTTTATACAAAAAGGATACTATGTTTTTGAAACCCTGGCAAAAAATTCTAGAAGGGGCCATGCTAAAGGCGGTTTAGCAATCTTATTAAAAGAAGATTACTCTTGGTCGCAAGAATTAATTAATACAAAGATGGATAATTTACAATGTCTAAAAGTATCTCTAAAATCCCAAACATCATCCACTTTTTTACTACTCTTTAACATTTATGCGCCTCCCAGCACTAACTGCGATCTGTTGTTTGAACGCCTAATGGAGACCATCTCCCAAATTATTGAAGATCAACTCAACCTGCCTTATATTATAATGGGAGATATGAATGCAAAAATGTCAAACTGTGAAATAAAGAAATGGGCTCTACTTTTAAATGAAGAATCCTTGGAAATATCACTCCCTGTACTCCCAAAAGGAATGAAATCTGATAAGAGAGGTCGTGCATTATTATCATTTCTCCCAAGAATAAACGGGACTATCTTAAATGGTAATATACAGGGCGATAAACCAGCATCTTATACGAGGCAGGGTAACGGATCTCCCTCTCTACTCGACTACTTCATATGTGGGATCGGAGAAAAAGATCGAATGAGTCAACTATCAATCACATTCAATGAGGAAAGTGACCATGCTATCCTATGTCTATCAACTGAATGGATTCTACAAACTACTTTCCAATATCAGCCGATATTTCAGAAAATAAAAATGGAAGTAAACGCAACGAGGGGCAGAATTTTCTGGGGGTCAGAAAATCTAGACCAAGTGAGGCTATTGATCTCTCAAACTAATTTGTTGACTACTACATACTCAGCCGATCCTATAAAGAACTTTTCATGCATAATAAATAAGCTGAAACATGCACTACAAAGTAAGTTAGAACAAACAAAACTATGGAAAAGTAAAAGAAGTAGTAACTACAAAAACTCTAACAATCCAGTCGTAAAACAAATCAACAGGTTGATACGTGCCCAGTTTTTGAACTTTTCATTCACAAATAAAAAGGAAATTAACAGATTAAAAAATCAAATAAGGCGAGAAAAAACTAAACAGAAAAAACTGAAACAGGACACTAATTGGATTGAAATCCAAGAAGCAGCCAAACAAAAAAACCAGCGCAAATATTGGGCCCTGATTGCAATAATGACTGGAACTAAGAAAAAGTTAGAATCAACTCCTGTCATAGAAGAAGACTGGGAAATTTACCTCCGAGAGCTTTATAGTCCAAACAAGTTGACTAATAATGGCGAAGCTGAAGTGCAATGTCTGGGAAAGAATGATACAAAAATCAATAAAACGACGGCATTGTCTGTCTCTAAGACAATAAGATGGGCAAGAAGCACTGGCGCATCGGGACCCGATCAGATACCTATTAAGGTCTATCAAATTGAGCACAAAGAGTGGGGACGGCTACTTTCGCCACTATTTAACTACATAATCGATAGCGGCAAAATACCAATTTCCTGGAAGGGGAGTATAATCATCCCAATTTACAAAAAAGGAAAAAGAAACATCCCGGGAAACTATAGGCAAATTGCCCTCATGGATGCCGCTGGCAAGATCTTCGCTGCGGAAATATTGGAACGGCTAAAAACTTGGGCATTTTCCCTGGGTTTAATCCCCAAGTTCCAGTCTGGATTTCGTCCAAACCATGCAGTGACTGACAATGTAGCCATCCTCCAAACAATTCTGGACAAATATGTATCAGGGAAAAAACAAACCGTCTATGCAGCGTTCATAGACTACTCGACGGCCTTCGACCGAGTAGACAGACCGACCTTGTGGCTAAAACTGAGAAAAATGGGCATACCAGAACAACTATTGCTCTTAATAGTAAATCTTCACAGTGACACTTGGTGCCGTATCCAAATGGGGAGTGATAAAGGTCTATCAAGGGTAATTTTCACTTCAAATGGATTAAAGCAAGGGTGCCTCTTGGCTCCTATTTTATTTTCTTTGTACCTAAGTGATTTACCAAATAATTTACAACAATGTTTTTTGTACACCGCCAAAAGATAGCCAACGAGTATATTCATTCCCTGCTGTATGCGGACGACATTGTCCTGTTTGATCAAACTCCATTTGGTCTTCAAAATCTTCTAGACATTTTACATCAGTATTCTAAGAAAAACTTCCTAATTCCAAATATCAGTAAGACCAAAGTGGTTGCTTTCTCTAAACAGAAGAAAAAGGTGCGATATGAATGGAAGTTGGGAGGGGAGAAAGTAGAGCAGGTAAAAGAGTACACTTACTTGGGCAGAATTTTTTCCCAAAATCTGAGGAACAATAGCCAAATAGATCATTTAAAAAGGAAAAGTGACCTACACGCTGGGGCATTGTCTCGCCTATATTCTGCCACTGGACATAGGCACTTTTCGGCACTGATTCAGGTTTATCGAGCGAAGATCCCACCGGTTGTCTCATATGCTACGGAGTACATTCCTATCCATCAATGGACATATATGAACTTAATTGAAGGTAAAATACTAAAAAACTTATTAAAGCTCTCAACATCTACCCCAGTACAGGTGTTGAGACTGGAATGCAACATTACGAGTGCCTATGCTACGGCCGTAGCTAGTATCATAAGGTGGGCCTATAATCTACTCCATTCTAAGGAAGGCACTCTTCGAAATTTACTAAAAATCGAGACATTTAACATCGGTTCCACCAACCTCACTTTTTTAAAAAATATGCAAGAGGCTTTTCAGCTAGCTAAAATTAGTGTAGATATTCTGTCTACGTGGTCTCCAGCCCAACTCAAATTATTTTTAAAAAAATTCACCCCTAAATTGAGTTATGACATTGATTATTCACATTGTGTTAGTTTATCTTTGTATAATACCTACGTAAACTCCCATGAATATAAGCAATACTTACCCTACCTAGACTATACCCTTATTCATGGTGCAAGACGCGCAATCATGATGCTGCGTCTAGGAATCCTTCCTGTATTAACTTTTACTTCTACTTGGAGATCAGAAAAGACAGCTTCATGTACCTTTTGTCAGGGGGGCAACCAGAACTTGGAACATCTTCTTTTTATATGTCCTAATACAGAAATTGTGAAGGCAAGGTCATTATGTCTTACACCCATTTACCGATCATGTAGGATCATAAACTCAAAAGACTTTTTATTAATTTGTAAAAACCCCCCAAACGAATATGTTTGCTATAAAATTTTTAAATTTTTGAAAATTTCACTGAAAATGTACTAATTGTGAATGTATAATGTATATACTTTATTTTATTTTTTGTGGTCCTCAATTGAGTACCGTAACAAAATAAACTTTTTGACTTTTGACAAAGCATCCAAGATAATTTAAAAAGAAAATAATTGTTGCTTCATTAAATGGGCAGAAAGACCCGGGCTATGTTTCAAATAAAAACACATGCATGACTATAATGAAGGTTCCCTACTGTGCAACTGGATTAATCTGGGTGTATGCCATTCCGCAGCATGGTCCGCAACATTAGACAGCTGGTCCACATCTTGAACTCTCACATCCGGGAATAACCCACGGCCTCGGCTCTCACGGCTGACTCAGAAAAGGCCTTCGACTCCTTAAATTGGGACTTTTTATACACAGTGATGACCAGCTGTGGCTGAGTAGAGGACTCCTTCACTGAGCAAAACTACTGTACACGGATCTTACTGCACAGGTTAAAACTAGCAGATTTATTTAGAGTTCCTACACAATTAAATATGGCAATAGACAGGGTAATCCGTCCTCCTCTGTATTGTTTGTCATAGAGGTGAAACCCCTGGCATTAATTTTTAGACAGGGTAACTCCTTCCACAGTCTGTGCCTTGTTGGAATTCTGTTCTAGATCTTATTGTATGCGGATGGTATGTTGATATATCTCACTAGAATGATCGGACGTAGAGGGTGTTTTCCCACTTCAGTGAGATATCATGGCAACAAATGAACTGGAGTAAACTAAAGCCTATTCCTTACACGCTCTGAGCACATATACTAGGCCTCCAGAACTGGGGCATGAATTTCACTATGTATGTTGATAATAGGTTCAGGACATGACCTTCAAGCCTACCGGACAAGGCCACGTAACAGCTTTGTGTGTCAGTCGTCACATGGATAGGGGTGAAGAGGAGACCTCTTCGGGTTAGTATGGCCACCCCGCCAGAACCTCGCACAAAACCGGAGTGCCACACCCTATCAAACCTGTATCATGCGAGAAAGGAGCAGTGGGTGCCCAACAGTGAAGTAGTGTGGCTCACTGGTTAGAGGCGGCAGACCCGAGAGCAGAGGACGGCCCGGGACCAGGGTTCGATTCCCGGCGCGGCAGGTTTCTGGACCAGGGTCAGCGGACTCGATAATTCTCTCGCCTCGGTGCCCACTCTGATCAGCGATCACACTCGGCAACTCTGGGCATTAGCTTGCCTCATCTTCACTAACGGCCCCACCAGACCGCCGGGGATGCCTGGTCTCACCCTGGAGATACCCATTAAGGGACCATCTCTCAGGGAAGCCAGGAAGGGTTTCGCAGCGGTCGAAGCGCCTTGGGACCCTACGGGTAAGTAGTGCGCTATATAAATGCCAATACATTTACACAACAGATGAGTCTCCTGAAGGAGGAGCACGTCCGGCGCACCAGATTGAACCTTATAGGTATTATTTCCTACATCAGGTCTACATTACCCCCAAGAGGATCAACATCATGTTTCCTGCAGCACATGCATCCTGCCAGTTGTGTGGTACAGTGGGGTGGACTTCTTTCACATAGTATCGGATTATCCTTCCCTCATTGGGATGCTATAACAGATTTTATGTCCCAAGCTGATGGTCGACACATCCTAAAAACTACAGCTTTCTGCCTTTTGGGCCTCTTCCCGAAGCCCCGGAAAAAGGCAGTCACATCAAGATTCACAGACTAAGCTCTAGTTTTGGCACGTCACCAACTGGCCATATGTTGGAAATCCCCATGTGGGCCTGGATTCCTGATGTAATGAATGGAATTGATTAAGCTTGCATAATGCAAAGGGGTTACATTGCAGTAGGAAGCAAGACACCCATCAGGGACCGGAGTCTGCAGAAGCATGGGATGTCCCTCCTACGTCCATTGCACATATCTCGACCCACCGCTGGTTTGGAAGGGATGTGGCAGAGTCTTCGCCTTAGCCCGAATAACCTCAAACAAGTTGCTAAACATAGACACACCGTCTCTAGCAGGTTGATTAGTGTCATGGTTTCTTTTTGAACGGAGATAGACTATACTGATTTTCTGTCTCTGTCACAGAAGCCCCGTTACCTGCATCCCTTTGACAGTACAACTACAATGGATTTGATGCTACTTTACTATTTGTCACTCTCTTCATAGGAGGCCACCCCGCCTCTCGTCGCATGATACCTCTGATTGTGTATTGATTGTACTTCTGAATGCTGGCATGAGAGGGTTTTGCCAAGTCACATACTATCAATGTGAATTTTACACTGCTTATAGAAAATCTGTAAAAATGTGTTTAAAAAGTTCCCTTCCTTGAAATACACACAAACAGATCTGTTATGACATCTTCATTATAGTCTTTTCTGATATAGTTGTATGGTTGCTTCTATGTTGTTCACAGAGCAATATACATAGGAATATAATTAAACTTTCATTATAATCCTGCATTTATCACTATTTGAAATGAGGATTGGATCGTAAAGAAGCCTTAAATAAATATAAAAGATAAAAAAGGCTACCTTGCTATCTGACCTTTGATTCACATAGAAACAAATGTATGACTATAAAGGCTCCGGATAGCTAGGGGTCATTCATTATAGTCCTTGTTCTGTCTTGTTGCAATGAATTTTGTTCAGGTAACCATACACTAATGTGCATATCTTGCTCCCCTAAATGGGTTTGGGGGTTAAGACTGTGTCGCCAATGAGGCCTCCTGTTGTGATAAACAGAAGGCAATTAGAAGTCCATGTTAGGGTGAGGCTTCCAATCAATTAATTAAAACAAAACGCTATTTCTGTATGCAATGCATGTATGAGAAAGAAATGAATGGCAGAAATGTGATGTTTTAGATGTAAAATAACCCCACAACAATCCATAGAAGGCAGGGTGACACTAAAAACAGCCACCAGTATGTACGTCAGAGAAATACACCTCTGGGCTGATCTAAAATGTGACTGACAAAGCCTTAAGCCAATAGCTGAATGAGGCAGATGCACTGTCAACCCAGACCTAAAACAGAAAGAGTAACTTTGCTATCAAGTAAGAGTACATTAGTAATGTGGATAGGGGACACTAGTGGTAAACAAAAGTACCCAAAGAGAAGATTTCCCAGTAAGGTATTTTTACATTGCTTCCGGGAAGCAAGAAAAGTCCACACATGCTAATATTCGACCCTTCCAGAAAATCATACCTAATGACAGACTGATTTTGTATGATCGTCTCACTTTAAACCTTTAACACTCAAGACAGTGAAAGACATGTTTGAAAATAAACGCACCTTTGCATGAGGATCGTCCTTCTTCTCTAATGATCCCAGATCTTCAGGGCCAAGTGAAAACAGAGCCTCTGTAGTAACAGGAGAAAATATGCCAAAGATGATTAACTCTGAACAATTTCTGGATGGCAGTCTCGAGTGAAAGGTAATCACTGGCTGGAGCAAATGTGAACTAGGCTATGGGAAAATCTGAAGATGTCATAACAGTTTAGGCACAATAATGATAGGGATTCAATGAATAATTCTGTCAGCCTCTGAGAAGGTTCTATCTTTCTGCAGTGTGCAGTCTTCAGGTAAGAAAACCACTTATCCATGTTGCACAGCACCATGGTACCATAAAGAAGGCCCTTAATTGACCTTAAGAAAAAAGTCAGGGATATGATAAAGTTGAGGTATTATTTGAGGAAAAACATCCAGTTACATGATGTATATATTACTTTTGTTTTCTCTTATAGGTCATCATTTCTAACCAGAAATCTCCATTTCAGAGCACCTAAAAGACATGCATGTGTCATTCTACATAGAACTTCTGGATGTCTGCAAGGGATAACAATGTATTCACAATGTGGTCGTTTCAGATAGGCAAGGCAGCGAACCGCTAACCCACTGCGCAGCTTCTATTCAAAGGACAGTCCCTAAGGCTACACGGGAAAAGGACGGTCCTACGTGAGATTCGTAATCTTATAACAGTGTGTCGGTCACTTGGTACAATTTCAGGGTTTAGTTTGGGTCCTGTTTCGTGTTACGTCCTCTGCACCCAATTTTTATAATAAGAAGCATGAGGAATTCTCATCCCAACCCAGACCCCCACATAAATCTCCATTCCACTCTGCCCCCTTCTGGTTAGTTCTGCAAGACAGTGAAAGGTAACACAAAACCATAGTAGTCTGACAGGCTATATGGACTCAGGGTACTGGAAGGGATTTTATTAATCTAATAGGAAGAGAAGAGGGGAGTGAAAAAATCAAGAATAGCGGGAGGACCAAAGTTCATTCATTAGAGTAGAAAACAGGTTATGTAGCTAGAAAAGGAAACCAGTGGCATGCGTGAGCTTTAAAAGGGACGATTCTACTCAGTCCAACAAATAACTTGGCAGTTATGGCAAGTTTAATTGGGGGAAACACTTAACCTTCCCAAGCTAATACGGTTCAATGTAAAACCCCTTCATGCAACCTTTATCAATGTTTTCTTTCACCCTAAAAATCACATTTGTTGCACCAAAATGTAAATATTTACCAAGGGACACTCACCTTACGGGCCACGACTTTGAAATTCAAGCTTTTACCTGCAGCCATTTCTACAGCCACCAGCTTGAAAGATAGCTCATTCAGGTAAAAAAAGAGGCATAAGTCGCACACGGTTCGGCTAGTTTAGGGCTCTGAAGCTGTATACTGTTTAGTGAATGGGGACTACTCATATTTGTACTCTACATAACAATTATGTTGTTGTGCATTAACTTATTTGGTGCACCACTATCCTCGAAACAGTCTCATCGAACTCAAAGAATCTCAATCTTATCAAGCTAAGGTGCCCCAAGCAGGGTAAATGTGTGACTGCTGAACACGTGGTTGGACTTCCATATGTATTATATAAGTAAAAATATTTTTTTCTAATAGTGCCGATTTAGCGGACTGGTGGGAAAGGGTAAGATATTAAACAAGTGAATTCCACTATCCTACACTGCTCCCATTCCTGTTGCCCACCAATTTGTTCACGTTGAATAAGAATAAACATCTTAAGAGGCTGAACTCAACATGAAGCCTTTATAATGCACGCGAAACCCCAAAATGTTTGGACCAAGTTACAAAAAGAAAGTTAAACTAACAAAGCAGCAATCTGTGGTGATGAAACTACAAGACAACCTTACTGACTCCCGGATGGAAAACCCTTAGTTTCTGGCACATCATGCATAAAAATGAAACGGTCACAGAATGAAGCACAACTCACCTCTGAACTCGGGAGTGAAAAGTAGGGTCTGCAGCAGGGAGTTGAGGTAACAGGTCCCGCCTTGATTTCTGATGCCACTGAGCTTGGTTGGTCCACGGGGTTCCATGAGCTCGGAGGGCCGGGAACGAGTTCTTTTTCCTTTTGTGCCTCTGTCATTTGACAGGAATGAAAAGTCATCCTCCTCTTCAAAGAGATCACCAAACATGATGGTGCAAGGCAGGTTATCTCTGAAACAGAGGCCTTATATTGAAAGGCAGGCATAGACAGTAGAAAGTTTGGCAAGGTTGCAGGGCCACCTTTTGAATCTAACCCCTCGTTGTGACCTACTGTACTAAAAAAATCAGTAACAATAGATCTGTAAGAGACATATATTAGTTATAGATTCCTTACCTTAGAATTACCCCCAGGCGTCAGACTTGATCCATAGAATTTTTTTTCAGCAGTACCCCTACACGTTGGTAGGTGGAGTCGCTAGACTCCGCGTTCAGCGTGCTCGCCGGAATAAAGTCGCAGTATTTACTTAGACCCTGCCCCTGTGAGCTGGCGTCCGTTCTTTACACGACATTCCACCACAGAAGCACAGATCCATGCAAGACACTGACCACTGGTGCACAAAACTAGGGCTCTGAAAGGAAGTCTTTACTCTAGAAGTCAGTTTGCAGAACGGGGAGGATGGGTGGGGCAGTAAGGAATCTATAACTAATATAGGTCTCTTACAGATATATTTTTACCGAAGGTAAGTAACTTGTTCATCTGAAAGAGACTATTAGTTTTAGATTCCTTACCTTAGAATAGATACCCCAGCAATACCAACCCGGAGGTGGGTCTGCAAACTAAGTTCACACCAGAAAGTCCTAGAGAACTGAATGGCCAAAGAATCTGTCTCTCCGGACATGACTATCCAGGCAATAATGCACAGTGAACATGTGCAGTGATGCCTACGTGGCTGCCTGAAAGATGTCACTGAGGGGGACTCCTCGTCCCAAAGCAGTAGTGGCTGCCTCGCCCAGGTTGAATGGGCACGCAACCCCACTGGATGCTCCTTTTACGCCAAGGAATAACATATTAATGCAAAGAACGACCCATCGAGAGATGGTTTGTTTTTGCACAGCCCGACCTTTCTAGGCATCAGCCGGCGGTCGAGATAGGGGAAGACTGGACACCCTGATCTGTGCAGATGAGCTGCGACCACCGCCATCACTTTTGTGAACACCGGAGGGTTGCTGGTAAGGCCAAAGGGGAGCACGCTAAACTGAAAATGCTTGTGGCCTACCATGAACTGTAGGTAACGCTTGAGTGCCGGCAGGACGGGGAATGTGAAAATAAGCATCCTGCAAGTCCAACCTACCTTCCAGTTTCCAGGGTCGAGGGCAGAAAAGACCCGAGCCAATGTCAACATTTGGAACTTCTCCTTCCGGAGGAAGCGGTTGACATCCCTGAGATCCAAGATAGGACGCAAGCCTTTGTCCTTCTTGGGCATCAGGAAGTAGTGGGAATAACAACCACAACCTACTTCTGGCACAGAGAACACGCTTATTGACTTCCTTGGCCAAGAGAGCCGTAACCTTCCTGAAGGAGAAGGGCCAAGTGATCATCCAACATGCGATGGAGTGTTGGTGGCATGGAGGGAGGGGTAGTCACGAAGAGGAGCGAGTAGCCCCTTCGGACTACCTGCAAAACCCACCTGTCCGACGTGATGATGTGCCAGTGAGGGAGATTATGATGAATCCTGCAACCCACTTGCAACTGGTGGCCCTGAAAGTTCAGACTACGAAGGCTTGGAGGACGATGCAGAGGGTGCACTGGTAGACTGGCCAGCCCGCTCGCCCCCAGACCCACGGCACTGGGTCCCACGTCCCCAACCGCGCAGAGGTTGAGTAGCTTGAGCCGGCCTGTGGCCCTGGGTGGAACGTTGTGGAGCCCCCCTTCCTTAGACACAAAAGGGGCAAAAGGCGGACTGAACGGGGCAAGAGGTGGCAGCGAGGCCCAAGGATCTGGCCGTAGTCCGAGAGTCCTTGAAGCGCTCAAGCGCATTGCCTGCCTTGTCACCAAACAGGCGATGGCCATCAAAGGGCATTTCCAAAGAGGTCGATTGGAAATCCACTGAAAAGCCAGTGGACCTCAGCCAGGCGTAGAGTCTCAAGGCTACGGACGTAGAAATCGTTCTACCTAGCGAGTCAGCAGAATCCAGACAACATTGAATGGCGAACTTCACTACGCCTCTACCCTCTGCAACCGCACAGATGAATACAGTCCGGGCCTCCTCTGGATACTGTGGTAGCACTTGCGCAACCGTCTCCCACACAAAGTGGGTGTAGCGGCCCAAGAGATATGCGGTGTTCACCGACTACAGTCCTAAGCTGGCTGAAGAAACCATCTTCTTCCCAAGATGATCTAGCTTCTTGGATTCCCTATCTGGGGGGAGCAGTAGAGACCAGGCCTTTGGAGGTTGAGGCTTGGACCACCAAGTTTTCAAGGGTAGGGTGTTTGGAGAGGAAAATTGTGTCGCCCGTGGATGGGCAGTGGTGTCGGGCAATCATCCTATCCACAGGAGCCCCTGTGCTGGGCTTTGACCAAGTGCCAGAAGGATGTCGTTGAGGGCCTAATTGAACAGCAGTAGCGGCTCAGAGGCGGCCGATGACGGCTGAAGCACCTCAGTCAGGAGATTAGTCCTGACTGCCACCATAGGAAGTTCAAGGCCTGATGCCTCAGCCGCCCTACGCAACACCACAGAGTAGGAGGCTCCCTCCTCCGTGGCCACTGTAGGTGGAGAAAGCATGAACCAAACAAATTAATCGGAGGGTCCAAGGGTGAGTTTAATGACTCACACTAGGTAAATGCCCCAAAACCATATATCTCAACACACAAAGGATACCTAGAGGTCAAAAACAAATATGTCATTCAACTATGGACACCAACCCTAACACCATACAGATAACAAAGTGGGAACAGAGAGTGCGGACTAAGTGTGATAGTGACCGAATTAAGACTCAAGGGCATAGGGAAAAATTCCCATCAGTACCGCCCTTTTTCACATCATTTGGGTACTCCTTGCCCAGGAGACATAACAAAACGGCCGGTCAGATGGTACCATGACCGTTTGTGGATATGAAAAAATGTGTTAGTGGAGGGAGGTTTAATTGAAATTATCAATGTTGATCTGGCAACTGAAAAAAGCAGTGTAAAGTGAATAGAAAGTGAATGCTGAAAAACATTAAAATTGGATGGGCTGGGTAGATGTCAAAGGTTTATTATTATCTCCCGGTCCTCCAAATCTAAAAGACAAGTGCAAACACAGATTTGACATAATATCCGTGATCAGTAGTGGTCAACATGTTTCTGCATATCTAAGAAATAGTTTCGTGCATTCTTCAGGACCCGTTGTAAGTTAACTACTGCTTTTTGTGAAAAGTAAAAGATATCACCTGCAATGTCCAGGTAGTATATTCACCCACATACTGTTACCGCACCGTACCAGAGATACGACATCCACAGGAACGACATATAGAACAAACGACAAAAAGACAACATTATGTCACAATCACAAGGTGTGTCATATTGGTATAGTACAACCTCTCATTTCTCAATGTGTCCGAATCACATGATCTGGGTATTAAATTCATTCCAAACCACTCACCAATTAGTTGTGGTTGTTGCGCTTCACCCCACCTGGCTGCAGCTCAGGTAAAAGGAGCACCGCTCTAGATCAGATAAGTTAAAATGTAAGGACGACAATCATGGCTTTATTTTTATCAATTGTATAGCGCCGGGAATTCTGTTGGTATATACAATCCCCATGCGCTATGTCTTAACCGAATCCGTGTTGTAAAAAGTACGGTTTATAATTCTCACGTTTTTTCTACATTATCTAATGACTAGGTTTTTGAATTTGATCATGTAGGTTATTGGCCAGCATTAAGTGTGGGAACTATAGCAGCTCAATAATCGGTCTGCCCATAAGAATGCAATGTATTCAAGACCACTTGATAATTTGACCGAGCTTGATTCAATGTTCATGTGGCTACGTGGGTTATGAATTGCAATATCGCGCATCCACGGTGGCAGTCACCAATCTGTTATTCTTTTATGTGTAGGCCCCTGTATGCTCTCTGTATGCTCAGCACAGGGGCTCCTGTGGATAGGATAATTGCCCGACACCACTGCCCATCCAGGGGCGACACCATTTTCCTCTCCAAACACCCTACCCTTGAAAACTTGGTGGTCCAAGCCTCAACCTCCAAAGGCCTGGTCTCTACTGCTCCCCCCAGATAGGGAATCCGAAAAGCTAGATCATCTTGGGAAGAAGATGTTTTCTTCAGCAAGCTTAGGACTGTAGTCGGTGAACACCGCATATCTCTTGGGCCGCTACACCCACTTTGTGTGACACGGGATAACAAGAACTACAAATCCCATCATGCAAGTAAATCACGTGACCGACGTCACGGGATCTTGAGCAAAGGATTGCGTCTTTTGATAACTCTTGTGGGCACATAGGGAGCATACAGGGGGCCTTATCACAGATGTATAATAGATTGGTGATTACCATCGTGGATGCGCGTTTTGTTGCGATTTTACAATTTTCAACCCACACAGCCACATGAACATTAAATTAAGCCCGGTCTCGATACCATGTTGTCTTGAATCCGGTGGTGGCATAGAATTCTTCCTACCGAAAAAACTACAAATATGGCGCCTGTAGACCGGGGCTGTTTGTAACACATAAGAGCGAAGTGATCGCAGTGACATAACCACAGGATGTTAAATAAATTAATAACATTTACCAATAATAACATATGTCCGTGTGGATGTCAATTTATGCCTACTTTGAATATTTGAATGGTTCCCCGACTTTGTTTTAAATGAACTACAAACACGGGATACCGAGAACTACATATCCCGTCATGCACGTAAATCACGTGATCGACGCTACGGGAAACGAGACACATTGAGCCTTTTAATATGGCGCACCCTCTCCGTCCGGCACCCCCCCAGACAGTTTGGATGACTGCCGGGAGACACCGACTGAGAGGTGAGTGATGCCACAGAAGCGGAGTTGTCTAAACGCCTTTGGAGGCGCATGTGCCGGTATGATCTGTTTAATGCATTTAGACGCTGAGATGCCGGCTTGACGACACTGCACACGAGTGTCTACATGGATCTCTAGCAAGTGATTGCATTTTGATAACTCTTGTGGGCATACAGAGAGCATACAGGCGCCTACACATAGAAGAAGAACAGATTGGTGACTGCCACCGTGGATTCTCGATTTGGAGCGATATTGCAATTCATAACCCACGCAGCCACATGAACATTGAATCAAGCTCGGTCTCATTATCAAGTGGTCTCGAATACATTGCATTCTTATGGGCAGACAGATTATTGAGCTGCTATAGTTTCCACACTCAATGCTGGCCAATAACCTTCATGATCAAATTCAAAAACCTAGTCATTAGATAATGTAGAAAAAACGTGAGAATTATAAACCGTACTTTTTACAACACGTTTTCGGTTAAGAAATAGCGCATGGGGATTGTATATACCAACAGAATTCCCGGCGCTATACAATTGATAAAAATAAAGCCACGATTGTCGTCCTTACATTTTAACTTTTCTGATCTAGAGCGGTGCTCCTTTTACCTGAGCTGCAGCCAGGTGGGGTGAAGCGCAACAATCACAACTAATGGGTGAGTGGTTTGGAATTAATTTAATCCCCAGATCATGTGATTCGGACACATTGAGAAATGAAAGGTTGTACTATACCAATATGACACACCTTGTGATTGTGACATATTGTTGTCTTTTTGTCGTTTGTTCTATATGTCGTTCCTGTGGATGTCGTATCTCTGGTACGGTGCGGTAACAGTATGTGGTTGAATATACTACCTTGACATTGCAGGTGATATCTTTTACTTTTCACAAAAAGCAGTAGTTCATTTACAACGGGTCCTGACGAATGCATGAAACTATTTCTTAGATATGCAGAAACATGTTGACCACTACTGATCACGGATATTATGTCAAATCTGTGTTTGCACTTGTCTTTTAGATTTGGAGGACCGGGAGATAATAATAAACCTTTGACATCTACCCAGCCCATCCAATTTTAATGTTTTTCAGCATTCACTTTCTATTCACTTTACACTGCTTTTTTCAGTTGCCAGATCAACATTGATAATTTCAATTAAACCTCCCTCCACTAACACATTTTTTCATATCCACAAACGGTCATGGTAACATCTGACCAGCCGTTTTGTTATGTCTCCTGGGCAAGGAGTACCCAAATGATGTGAAAGAGGGTGGTACAGTGTGGCTTCTGATGGGAATTTTTCCCTATGCCCTTGAGTCTTAACTCGGTCACTATCACACTTAGTCCGCACTGTCTGTTCCCACTTTGTTATCTGTATGGTGTTCGGTTTGGTGTCCATAGTTGAATTACATATTTGTTTTTGACCTCTAGGTACCCTTTGTGTGTTGAGGTGGAGAAAGCATACCAAGGTGTGGGGAAGCATCCAGACTACTGGAATCACCCAACTCCTCTCTCCAGTCGGGCTCTTGCAGCTGGTCTGCCAGAGGGTCCACAGACCCCTCCCTCCCTGGGAGCCCTGCTGCATCCCAGCCGGAGCTGCAGGCATTGAAGGCCTAGAGCCCCCAGCCGAGTCCACGGGGCCCAAAGGCACGTCGGCGGAGTCTGGCTGCCCAAAGATGGAGTGGAGGGCTTTGTAAAAAGTTCTAAGCTGGGCTGGGGGTGCCCTGGCTGTCAGGAAGGGAGGGAAGCTCGGAGCCATCCCAGCAGGCTCCGCGGGCGGACTACCTTCCGCGTCACGCGTCGGCCGTCAAAAGGGGAGCAGGAGAAGGACGGTGCTTCTTCGCCTCTTCTTGTGCTTCGACCTACCCGAAGACGAAGACTTTGAAGATGAATGATGATGGTGACTTCACGGCCGGTACCGCAAGCTCCCTCTCAACTGGGACCTCGAGCGGCGCAGAGCTGACTGCCGGGCCTTCAGAAGCTTTCAGGACCGCTCCCGCAAAGACTGCGGGTTCATGGCCCGACAGTTGTAGCAGGACTTCAGGTTGTGGTTGGGCTCCAGGCACCAGAGGCACACAAGGTGTGGGTTTGTGACAGACTTCAATTTGTGACAGGAGTCACAAGGTATGAAGCCGGTACGTCGATGGGATATCCTTTCATTTTACCAGGTGTCGAACAACTCGAAAATACGTCAACAAAAGTTGACAAAACTTTAGTCAAAAAGTGGTACCGCTCTCTCCGAATCTGCGTTGGCTGGTGCAGAAAAAGAAAGAACTGACGTCAGCACGCAGGGGCGGCTTTCAAGTAGATACTGTGACGTCATTCCAGCGATCACAACGCCAACGACGAACGCGGATTGGACCGACGTCACCTTCCGACGCGCAGGGATACTGATGAAGAAAAAATCTCCAGATCCAGTCTGACGCCTGGGGTAATTCTAAGGTAAGAAATCTATAACTAATAGTCTTGTACAGATACGAAAAACACAGCAAGGCAGACTACAGTCCTTGCATGCTTTTAGTTTTTAAGATCACATGTGCATAGCATGCCACCTTTCAGTTTTCTGTCAGAATGAGGATCATTTAGGCTGTCAGTTGTAGATCAGCGAGACAGTCCATTCCCTTACATAAAATGCCTCTCATTATTGCACAGTTTTTGCCCGTAGCACACAATTCGAACATTTTCTGCACCATTAACCCCTTCGAGGCTGATGACGAGCTGGGCTCGTCATGGTGTAGCCTCCTCAAACACTGATGACGAGCCCAGCTCGTCATGAATAATGGGTTTTTTAAAAAGCAAGCACAGCAGCAGAATCAGAGCAGCGCGCATGTGGTTAAAAGGTGTTCATTTTTACCATAGACTATCATTCAGGAAATGCAGCTTCTCGCATAACAAAGAGAATGAGCCATGAAGCAGTTTTGTTCAACGCACAGTATCTATAACCCATATCAACTCACCATCAAACTGCTTTCAGTCCACCAGAGAGGACAGAAGATTAAGCATAACACTATAAACCTTGAAGACAGGAGAACACAAGTTAACTAATCCCAGCTTCCAATATTGTGCCTGGCCTACTACCAGAAGAAGTAAACATTTCATAGCACAGAACAGCATATGAATCATTGTGTGTCCAAGAACGGCTCCTGCGTTAAGGCGGAGGAGCGTCACCCCACTAACCAAACTGCCCCCCTCGCCCCCAGTACGGAAAAATAAAATGGCAATATACTTAAT
The DNA here is from genome assembly GCF_964263255.1 of Lissotriton vulgaris. Lineage (NCBI taxonomy): Eukaryota > Metazoa > Chordata > Amphibia > Caudata > Salamandridae > Lissotriton > Lissotriton vulgaris. The sequence goes on from NC_141687.1 coordinate 839,264,561, forward strand.
TTATTACCATTTTATTTTTCAAAACTTGTTTCTGGGCCGAGCGTCAGTTTGGAGGGGGCGGGACTCTATGGTTTCTGCTGCTGCCACTCAGGCAGCAGCAGAAAGCAATGATAGGCAGGGCACTTGGGTTTAAACTGCATGTCTTTTTGGCTGGCGGTCTTGCGATGGCCAGCCAGACATGACAGTTTAAACCTGTCTTAAGACAGCCAAGTTAGAGACAGCATTGCTCTCCAGTGCCCTCGGGCGCGGCGAGAGAGGCCGGTCCCTCCAATCCTGGCGCTGCTTTCATGCTGCACGAACGTAGCACCAGGATTGGTCACAGCTTCCTGGTCCTGCCACTTTGGAGCCTGCTTGCATGGCTGGACCCGAGCGAGGAGGACGTTGCACCAGGCTAGAAGGTAAGTGTATTTTTATTTTAATTGTTAATAACTTAATTTTTTTCCCTCCACCCAACTACCCTCCTTACACGCCAGCCGCCACTGTATGTGTCATTATTGCCAGATAGCACACAATAAACTTAATTTAACATTAAAATTTAAAACAGCGCAACATTCAAAAGCAGTATGCTCCACAAGCATGCCACTCAAACATTCAAAAGCAGTATGCTCCACAAGCATGCCACTCATAGAAATAACAAATAAAGGGAGCCATGAGGAAATGGTGTGGGAGGAAGGCATAGTAAGTGGCAATGCATGGCAAGAAAGGGTAGATAGGGATTAGGAAAAATGGTAGTACATAAGTGCTATATGAAGTGCAGGCCCAGATTGTGGATACTCTGTATACCTGCAGTGCTTCTGGCAGTTCAACCAGCAGATTCAGCACCTTTTGGACTGTTACCCAACAATGTACCCCTCATCATGGATTTGAGGACCAGTCAAAAGAAAATGTCTTGCAGAACGGATCTGGCACAATGGAACTCCAGCAGATTACGGAGTCGAGGAAGCAATGCCTGGTGAAGGTATGAACCGAAGCCCATGTAGCAACCAACATATGTTCAGGACCAGATCACTAGTGGACAGCTCCAAACGAATTGGACTTTGCCATGGTGGAATGCCTCGTGATGCCCCCAGGAGCCTCCTTTTTAACAAGAGCATAACAGATATGAATGCACAACACAATCAATCTGAAAAGAGCCCTATTTTGATTCTAGCATATCCGAAGCAGCTGATGAACTAATTACCAATCCAATATTCCTGCGCCCTGTCCACATAAAAACTGAGAGATGGAGCTTCTCCTATTCCTCAGTGGGATGGGATGGTGTTGATAATGAATGTAGAGTGGTCAACTGCTCCATGTGAAATGGATTGATGTGCTGCAGAAGGAACAAAGACATTGTCCTTTTACATGTTTATTCTCAAATAAGCTGGTTGTCAGGACAAACAGACTGTAACTCGCTAACATGCAGAGGTGATAGCAATTATGAGAACTGCTTTTATAGTCAACAGTCCAAAGGGGCAGCTATGCATATGCACGAATGGATAACCCATAAAGGGAAGTGAGTGCCAAGTTTAGGTCCCACGGATAACATTATGAATGGTGAAGAAGGCAACATGTAGGTCAACTCTTTAAGAAACTTCATGACAATTGGCTGGTCAGGTAAGCAATAAAAGGGTGATCAGGCTGAAAAAGACCCTATAATTACCCATAACTGTGACTCCTTAAGGTGTTACTGAGCTAAGATCAACTTCCTCCATACCACACAAAGATACAAACCTGATCAATGCTCAAAGTAAAGAGATTAGTTAAATGGGAGAGGCACAGATAAGATAACATCCACCACCTACAAAGGTAAATTGAAAGAACTCTGGTTACCTTGCTTAATCTCCAGGCATGAAGGTGGAGACCCTGAAGGTTGGGATGGAAGACCTGCATCTGAAATGAGATTGGTCATAGGAAAAAATAAAGCAGCCCTGAGTATGCAGCGTGGTCAAGATCATCTACGTACGGTCGGTGGAATGCAGGAATAGCAAAATGGAGTGCAAACTCCAGGCAAAGCACACTCCGTTCAAGCAGGCTGACATGACAACTGCTCCGCTGGAGACCAAAGTCCTTTGAGTTTCGTCTCCGGAGGTACACCACATCCGGAAAGGAGGTATCAGTCACCACCACATAAGGGTCTCAGACACATGAGGTTACAGATCACTGATCACCACAGTAATTTTGCTACCCCCAGGGAAATATGGATAGTCTTGGAAACTCAGTCCCAATCTTAAGCCCACTAAAAACGAAGACACCACTAAAAGACGCATGTGCCCAAGAGTATCAAGTAAGCCTGGGTGCCGAAAAAGCGACTGTCAAGGCTGGAAAAATATTACTGTCAAAACATTAGAATCATATCCTGAATAACCTAGAAAGATGAAAAAGACCCAAGAGATGTTGAGTTCCTTTGTGATGAAAAGGAGGATAACCATGGGAGGATTCCAGGTGAGGCCTGGGAAGGTTAGGGAAAAACACCCAAGCTGTAGAGCACTAATGCTTGGAACTCATGTGGGCTGACACTAATAGTGGCGAGTCAGCCTTCAGCAGCCAGTCTTTTGAAATATGAGTATATGTATATCACCAACTTGTGAACATGTGCCACAACTACCACCGTCACCATGGTGAAGACCCAAGGTGCTGATGTCAACTCATATGGGAATATGAGAGTACTGCAGATTGATAGTGTGGGGAGCATACCACATACACCAGGTATTCCCTGTGTGACAGCAGGATCGGTAAGTGAAAATACACATCCTGCAAGCTGAAGGACATCATCCAATATCCCATCAGAGCCAACTGAACCTGTGCAAGTGACAGCATCCTCAAGGCCCAAAGGTTTAAAATGGAACGCAGCCCACCATCATCCCTGGGGACCAGAAGGAAATGGGTGAAGCACCCACGCTTGATCTCATGCTCCAGAACCAGGTCCACAGTCCCTCAGTCCAGCAGAATCAACAAGAGCATCATCCAACAAAGTTGCCAAAGGGGCAACAGGAGTAGGGGTGGAAAACTCCTGAAAAGTAAAACAGCTCTGCTCCACTATCTACAGGACCCAGTTCACAGTCTTGATGGAACACCAATTCGACAGATGGCAAGACATCCTCCTTCTCACCACTGGGAGTGACCTAGAATGATTTTGCAGGTGGAATAGAAGAGCAGGAAGATGACGAAGAAGGTAGTACTTCACCGGAGTGAGTTATTGAGCTCCGAGCTATATAGAAGCTGGTTAAGCAGCTGTACTGGTTGAGATATCTCAAACTGATGAAAGGGCATTTCCCTAGAGTAACTGAAAACTTGCAGAATTTCCTATGAAACAGACTAGCTGGGAAGGTCAACTACAGGATTGAGCTGTAGCCTGTCCCTACTTGAATCTCTCAAGAGCTAAATTAGTCTTCTCGTCAAACAGGTGAGAGCCGTTAGATAGCATACCCATCAAGTTGGCCAGGTCATCCACAGAAAATTCTGTGAAACGTATTCGGGCATGGCGAACCTTGCCACTAAGTACACCATGTCCAATACTGACATGAGGATTTGCTTAGTCACATCTGTGTCATCAAGAACGACCTCTGCATAGTGGTCCCATAAGTGGTCCAGAAAATGTGGTCAGCAGGGATACTGAAAGACATAGAAACACAGTTGCAGACTTGCGAGAATGACATTCGCTTGCTGGAGGCGGAGTATGAATCCACCCACAATGCAGCCACACTAGGGACGTTACGGGAAGAGGTTACCGGATACAACAACCTAGTGGATGATTAAATGCGATACACATCTAGGTGCCACAGGGTGCGCCGACTGGGAGAGGGGGGCCGCCTGGGACGCATATTAACGCAGAAAATACGCACAGAACACAGGCAACACACGATTACACAGATAGAGGATGATGAGGGACAAATACACTACGACACACCCGGGATACTGGCTACATTTGAACAAACGTATGGTGAATTCTACACCACACAGCACACAGCTACGGAGCCTGAAATTTTGCAATATGTTGAGGATATAGCGTTGGTGTGGCTAGCGGACACCCACCGCGAATACTTAGCGCAGCCAATAACGGAGGAAGAAACACTAACAGCCATTAAAGCATTACCAAATGGGAAAGCACCAGGACCAGATGGGTTCACTGGAGAATTTTATAAGACCTATTCAGAGGAGATAATCCCTCATCTCCTTGAAATGTATGACGAGGCCTATAACAATGGCATCCTCCCTCAGACATTAAGAGAGGCACTCATAGTAACAATTCTGAAGCCAGATAAAAACTCATCGAAGGCGGAGTCGTACCGACCCTTATCATTAATAAACACAGATGTTAAAATATTAGATAAGATCATCGCCACAAGATTACAATCCCTTATGTCCACGATTATATTACCTGACCAATCGGGTTTTATTCCCGACAGGTCCACCACACATAACTTATGTACGATCTTTGCTCTTCTACACCAACTAAAGCCAGACCTCCAGGCAGTGGCGGTCTTATTAGATGCTGCCAAGGCCTTTGACTCAGTGGAGTGGCCCTACATGTTTACAATTCTGCGACGGATTGGTCTCCCCCTCCGTCTGATAACATGGATCACTCTCCTGTACACAAACCTTACAGCACGAATAAAAATCAACGGGTACATATCAGATTCAGTACCTATCCAATGCGGCACCCGGCAGGGCTGCCCACTCTCCCCCCTCCTCTTCTCGATCGCATTGGAGCCCCTAGCCTATAAAATACGCCAAAATTATGCCCATACTGCACTCAGATTCCAGCTACGGCCTGTTAGTATATCGCTTTATGCTGATGACATGGTCTTATACCTCCATGACCCTGAGAATAACCTTTCCCCTTTGCTCCGTGAGTATGTGAAATTTAGTAGGCAATCTGGTTTACACATAAATTGGAATAAATCCGCTGTAATTCCCTTGACTGATAGCACAAAGGCTCCGCAACTGGACTTCCCCCTCGTCTGGCAAGATGACCCAATTAAATATCTGGGGATTTGGGTACATAGAGATGCAGAATTAGTAATCAGACAGAACTATGGGATGGCAATTGACCGCATAGAAACACAAATACAGAGGTGGATATCGCTCCCTCTTTCACTGGCTGTTAGGATCTCCCTGCTGAAAATGGTGATTCTGCCCAAGTTATTGTATCTGTTCATAAATATACCTATTCCTCCCCCCTCATCGGTGTTTGCCAGAATTCGGGCGGGCTTTATAAAGTTAATTTGGGCAGGGAAGCAAGCTAGAATAAGTATCCGAACACTAACTCTCCCACACAGTGCAGGTGGCTATATGGTGCCTGATGTGTATCTCTACTACTTATGTGCTCAAGCGCACTTCGCGTATTACTGGCATCGCCCAGTGCTATATTTGCTGCACCTTGCAGTCGAAGATGGCGACGCTCACCCGATACCACTGACCAGTATACTATCTCACACTAGGCCCCACCTCACCTCGCAGGAGATAAACACTGTGCGCACCACTTCTCAAGCATGGGAGCAGATTAGTCACCTGGCACACAAGACTCCCGTATATGCCCCTAAACTCCCACTGACACATCATTCTAGATTATCGGTCACGCTGGAGAAGAACAATATGGCTCTGTTTGAACAAGTAGGCATATCCACACTGGGTGACCTATACCCAAATAGCACATTTATTGCCCCGGAAGACCTATCATACATAGGCAACCAAACGCTACTGTTTAGATTCCTATATCATAGACTGAGAGCTGCTGTCCGGGAGTTGTACCCTTCTTTTCCGGATGAGCACCCTACTCTGCAATCACTACAAATGTTGCTGACATCGACCACTCATGCACATATCATATCAAGATTGTACAAGCAGGTACAGTCAGAGATTGGAGCAGATACGGTAAAAGCTTGTGATAAATGGTCCGCTCTACTTGATGAGCCACTCACAGAGAAGGAATGGACGGCTAGTTGTACACTGATCACGCTACTCACTCCAAATGGGAACCTTCGCCTCATTCATTATAAGTATATTCATCAAATATACCACACCCCATTCAAATTGTGTAAGTATAAATTGAGGGATGATGCTAGGTGTAAGCGCTGTGGGACAGATCAGGCGGACTTTGTGCATCTTGCATGGTGCTATGGTAAGGTGCACCAATACTGGATAACAGTCACAAGTCATCTAGGGAAGATGGTGTCCTGTACACTATCGGGTACTCCTCGACTGTGTTTACTTGGCCTTGATGTACCGCTGAGGGCTATGAGAAAGAAGCTTGTGGCCATAATGCTGCTGCTGGCGAAACGCAGAGTATCTATGCACTGGGATAGCAAGCTTGCTCCAGCGCCTAAGGATTGGTTATTAAACGCTATTTACTGCAGAGATAACTTTATGCTGTACGCAGAAGAACTGCCAGCCGCTTCTAAACCCTCCGATATTTGGAAGCCACTGTCTGAGTATTTACGTGAAAATCCTGATTTGATCAAGACGTCCTCTGACACCTTGCTCTGAACCTAGTAACTATTGTTTGTCATTTTTTTTTACCTGCTATCACTGGTCTATCTCCTTAGTATATTTGAGATGCATGTTTGACAATGTGCTAACTGTATGCTTTGTATTTTGGGTCTACATGTGCCATTCTGCAATATGTACCTGTAATGATCGTGACTGATTTCAGTTTGTTCTTATTGCCTTTTTTTTATAAAACTAATAAATAAAATAAAAAATACATTTAAAAAAACAATTAGAGGCTACATACAATGCTCCCAGAATACTCTCAAGTTAGGTGCAAATATCTGCAGAAGCATCAAAATAAGACTGATGATCCTTTGCTTTAAAAAAAAATGTTCACTAAACATTTTGCTAAACTACTGTGAAATTGCAGGTAACATTTCTTTGAAGAGTCGTTTAGTAAAATGCGTTGATGCATGCTATTTCCCCAAAACTATTCATAATGAAAAAAATCAGTGCAGTCAGTTTCAACAAGATAATGAGAAATATTAAAAGAATCAAGCACTGGCAAAGCCAATAGGTCCGATGCTGGTAGCCTTTTAGTTTTGTCAATGCATGTCTTGTTTTGTTATGGTTTTTTGTAAAATGCTGCCAGTACTTCAAAATTATAACAAACATTGTCAAAAAACAATCATATTTTTGGGTCTCAAAAAGTACACACTGCCACCGTAAGGGAGGGAGAGGGACAGGGAGAGAGAAAGTCACAAAATTGCGCCCATGGTATATGTCCTTGCAATACTGCAGATTTACGGCTTTCATGAATTCAAAAGAATTCAATGAAGTAGGCCAGGAAACGTACTCCTAGAAAATATTAATGTGAACTGCTTTATAGCATGACCAAATATGTTGGTGTAGATTTGCTAATGCAAAAATCTGTTGAGCTTTTACAAGTTCACTTTCCCTCCAAACACTTTTTTCCCAACCCTGTAAGAAGTTTTACTTCTACCATTGTCAGGAGTAAATTTCCAACCTTTCTCAGTATGGGAACAGATTGGAGAAGAGCTGGCAAAAGCCCCTCAAACATGCAATCTGGCAGGCTTACACAGACGCAAAAGGGCATTCCAACCCTTGAACTATTGCTTAATGCTAACTTCTGTCCCAGCATGTAGATCGGCGTAAAGGTAGCAAAATTAGGAAATTGCTAGAATTCAAACCCCACTATAGTATGAGCCCTGGCATAATTAGAAAGGCTGCAATCAGAGATTTTATATAATGAGATTGCTGCCATAATTTGTTGCTGCACTATGTGGCACCAAAGGAAAGAGTGTTTTTTTGTGGGTTTTTTTAAAGGACAAGTAGATTTATGAAGCAACCTGCCCCATGGATAAGTAGATATTTTATTAAATTCCACATTGCTGCAGTAGTTTCAGAATCTTTAAGCCAGCTGCAAATTGTGCCACTCCTCTGCTGGATGTCCAACTGGACACTCCAAGTCAATTTCTAGGGAAGAATGTAACCCTCGGACATTGTGTATGGTCAGAAAGTCCCCAGCATCTGTTCTTAATAATAATGACAACAACAAACACTTATAAAGCATGGCGTTCACCATTACAAGGATCTTGCGGTATAGCCTTTTTGCCAGATTCATATCTGCACAGTATGTTCATGCTACTGCTAATTAGTCTGAGACCATCTGGATTTATACTTGCCCTTTTTTGTTAACAGGCAGGTTTTTAGGTTCAATTCAAGTTTTCACTAACTCGAAGATGGACTGGTAGCCTGTTCCACAACTGGGCAGCCTTAATCTGGAAAGTCCTCCCACCTGCCCTTTCTTTCTTGAATTTATGTATGGAGACCAAGTTTGCCATACCGGAACGCAAGTTCCCTCCAGGCCTGTAGTGACATTTCTTTTGTAGTGCCACTGGTTCAGTTCCCTTTAGTGCCCTATATACCATACGTAACGCTTTAAAAGCAATTCTTTCTTACACCTGTAGCCAGAGTAGGGCTCTCAGTGCATCTGAGGAGTCAGTTCTTGATTTATTGAAGGGCTGTTTTGCGGCAAATTTTTATACCCTAGTAATCTATTAATTAGATACTACGGAGCTCCCAAAAGGAGTGCATTACAATAATCTAACCTGCTCAGTTTGCACCTTGTAATTCCAGCTTTCTCGCAGGCTGAGGCAACCGAGGGACAATTTTACTCAGGTTCCCCAGTAGCCCAAAACATGCAGCTACTATTTTTTCAGTGTGTTTCTAAGGAAAGTTTTCTGTCTTTGTACACTCCCAAGTTTCACACTACATGCGATGTTTCAAGACTCTTTATAGTGGTCCAAGGCCAGAAGTTCTCCGGGAGAGATTAAGAAATTTTAGAAGGAGAGCATCACAGAAACTCTTTTACCTTCATTGAATTCCAGGCAGTTTGTTTTAATTCAACTGGCCTTTTCTTGTATGCAGATGTGGAATTTACCTACTGAAGTAGGGCAGTTTTTCTCGAGTGATACAATTAGCTCCGTATCATCAGCGTAATTCACAAAAAGATATCAAAGGCTCTTATCAGAATCAGCAATGGACGTATTTCTATATTAAAAAGAATGGGGCTCAGGACCGAGCCCTGAGATACCCAATGTTCTGTTTTCCTAAACTTTGACGGGAATGGGGGGAGTGAGATGACTTGGTATCTATCAGACAGGAATGATCCATTCCACTCCAGGCAAGCTCCCTCAACTTTTATCTCTTTAAGTCTCTGTAACAATATCAGGTGGTTGACAGTCAAAAGCAGCTGACAGGTCTAATAGTATCAAAGCTGCTGTTGGATCCCTGTCAACCACCATCCTTAATTCATCCATAGTCAGGATTAGTGCTGGCACTGTACCATGCGCTGGTCTAAAACCATTCTGTTCAGTCTCCAGGATATTGTGGTTCTCTATATATTTTGCTAGTAATGATTTCATGTGTTTCAAGGAAGTTGGGAGATCAGAAGATAAGCTTCCCTGGTCATTTAGGTCAGCCGCTGGTCTCTTTAGCAGTGGATTGATCAGAGCTTTTTCCAGATCTTTGGTACGGAGCTAGCCCTCAAAGATTGATTGGAGATTCTTATCAAACTTGGGAGTAGTTCCTCCTCTCTATCTTTCCACATACATGTAGGCAAAGGGGCCAACATGGAACCAGAGGAGATGGTAGACTTGAGTGTTTTAAAATCCTCCTCTTTTACCAGTTTTATTCTGTCTAATTTCGGCCAATTTCCTTCAGTGATTGTCAGGTCTGCCATTCCTTTATTTATGGGTTGCTTCTTGATCAATTTTGTTATTAGAATATACTGACAGGCTCTCATACAGTTCCTGAGAAGGCTTCGCTGTTTGTTTTGAGCAGTCTGGATAAGCCAGGGTCTTTACCACACTAAATGTATTTTAACATTTATTTGTTGCTTCCTCTACTATTTTAGTGTAGTAGATTTCTTTAGCTTTCCTGATTTTAGTTTTTTAATTGTACTATGCCGCTTTTAATTGTAATTCATCATTTTCTGCATAGGCCCTCCACCACTGACTTTCTAATTTCCTGCAGTTACTTTTATTCTCTTTCAGGGATTCTGTAAACCAAGGTTCAGAAGGTTTTCTTCGCTGGGTCGGAGCATTTTCTGATGTAATCTCATCTAAGATTTCTTTAATTTGAGTCCTGCAGGTGATTCTGTCCACTGTATCTTTTTCCTGAAAACAGCTAAAGTTATTAAATATGTTTCTGTCTGTACCAAATGGGCCAAACATTTTGACAAAATGGTTTTAAACATCTTACACTTGATTCCCGGCATATGATTGGCAAATTTCTCCCTTGTATAACCAAAATTGCCCCATCTCTCATTCAGTCAAAATTCTTCATAATGAATCTTTTACATTGGACACCAGTTCGCCTTCATAAACTAAAATTACGAGATAATGATAAATACTGGAACTGTAATCTTGAGCCTGGCACACACCAACACATGTTCTTTGGGTGCCACCTACTAGACTCATTCTGGACATAGATACAGAAACATTTGTGAGTAATCTTTAACATACATATATCCCTGTCCTTTTCTACGTTAACGTTGGGTCCTTGGGCTTCACTAGCTCCGTTGCCCTCGGATTCTATAGATTTTGGCTCTGCTGGACTTACTCTTAACCATTGCAGTTAAAGTCTTACTTACAGAGTGGAAGTCTTTCCAACACGTGTCATATCACAGCTGGTGGGCGTGGGTGTCATATCTCTGTGGGGCTCACACAATACTTTCAGGAAGGCATTCCACACCACTAATCTCCAACATGGTTTGGCAATTCCCAGTTAAATACATGGAACTAAGCTCTCAGGATTCTGAGGCTTATCTCTCCATTGGGCTTGACCCTTAAAGGTTAAAACTAGGGCCATGAAGCAGACATCCTGACATACCCTCTTCCCCAACCCATTACTTCCATACTCTCCTTTTCCTCTCTTCTCTTCTATTTGTTGGCGACTTTTGATAGATAGGTGAAACAAATAATTCCATACTCTTTGGTACTGAGCCCACTGTCTCGACTTGGACTCATGCAAGTTACGGTACTTTGTTTGCTCTTTAACACATGTGCCTTGTTAATTACATTGTGAACACAGCCCATAGTTGTGTCCTTGCTCACCTGATCAGTTGTTAGACTCCTAGCCGTAACAACTACTACTTGAGAACAATTGTACTCTCAAGAGCATCCTATACCTCATACATTTTGTTTATATCGCTTGAGTGCCTGATTGCATGCCTTTTTTCTTTTTCGAAAAAATAACAAAATTTGAACACAAAAAAATATATATCTTTCAGCTTTTCTAATTTATACCAAGGTCTACCCTGAACCATCTTTTTAGCAATTTCATACTCTTTAGATACTTTGATCCTTGCCAGATCAAAAGAAATCAATTTATGTTCCGGCCAGCATAAAGGGATTAGTTCTTTTATACTGATGATGTTTGTGGGAGCGAATATCAAATCAAGCATGTGTCCTCCCTGGTGTGATTGACTGTCCCCAGTTGTTCGCGACCTAGAGTTCCACAAGTGACTAAAAGCTATCTCCCTTGAACAAAGGAAGAGTCTTCTGCTCAAATGTTATAATCTCCTAAAACAAAAAAATTGGTATGTGAGAGAGCAAGATTAGTAATCGTTTTCCTAAAGGACGGCATAAAATTATCTATGGGCCCAGGTGGCCTAAAGCATAGAAATCCTGAGGTGGACATTCCCTTTGTTTTCATCACAAATCCTAATGATTCTGCCAGCTTTATTTTATTTTATTTGTTTGTAAGATCACTAGCTCCCATTTCTTTTTGAAGATAATTATCAATCCGCCACCTATTTTTTTCTATTCTAGGTTGCTGCAGTGCTTTGAAGCCCGGGGACGCGTAAATCCCAGGTCTACCTCCGATTCTGAGGCAATGACAACAGAATTGAGATTTTATTAAAGACAAGAAGGAAAGCATTATGCATTAACTATTATTTACTCCTGAGCAGCAAACCAATAAAAGTGTGTCAAATAGAACCTTAAAACATCACAATGTGAAAAGAATGTTCTGTCCCAACATATACTGTCCATCCTTCATCTTCCTCCACTTTTGTTTGTTAGTCATTTAAAAGGCTTTGAAAAGCAGTTGACCTATAACAGTTTACCGTCATGTAAAACATTCCCTTCTTAAAAAGATCTTCTAAAAAATTAGCTACCTCTACATCATCTGCCTCCACTGGATCCAAATTCTTTTGCACGCACCAACGTAACAATACCTTCCAAGCTCCTCAATATCTCTTCCTGTTCCCTTGAGCCCATGACTCATTGAGCAAACTTGAAGCCGACTCCGAAAGCCCTGTGCATCTTCCGGAACACCTGATATCCTCCAGACTAGTAGTAGTGAGAAATTCCGACTCCACCAAATGGATGTCCTTTCATCCCTACACCCAATGATCCCTTGAAGGACGATAGCAAATATGGCTGCTCCACTGCTAACTCCATCACTGACGAAAATCCAGGCTGAATCTTCCTAAAAGTCATCACTTATAGCAACTAACATTGCTGCCTCCTTATTTGAACCAACACCTCTGAATCATCGAAAAAAGGGAGAAAGGCAGAACCCTTCACTCCCCTCCAATCCTGCAAAAAAGCATCTATCACCACTGCTTCCGGGTCTGGTCTCCAACTCACATATTTTGGCAACTGATAAGTCAGCCTGGAAACAAATGGATTTATATCTAAAGTTGCTGTAATCCATCACATTCCTGGAATACCAATCCACTACCACATTCTATTTCCCTGGTAAATACTCGGTTCTCAGACCAATTTTGTGTTAAAAAAAGTCCCACATCTCTTTTGCCAACTCCAACAATCTCTTTGACCCGTTTCCACTCAACCTGTTTATGTATGTTACTGCTGTGACAGTGTCCATCTTCAAAAACACCACGCCGTTACTGAAATTCCTCCTGAAACTTTGAATGGCTAGCAAACCTGCCTGCATTTCTAGACAATTTATATGTTCCTACCTTTCCTTCGTTGACCATACTCTACCTGTCTCCTGACACAAACAGGAGGCTTCCCTTTCATAACTGCACGCATCGGTCTCCTACACAAACTCTGGCTTTGTTCCAAATATTGCCTATCAATTGCAGGCCTCCAAATTCTCCTTCCACCACACGAACTCTAGTCTTGCATCTCTGTTTAGACAAACCGAGACTCCATACCATATACCCTTTGCTAGTCCAAAAGTCTTGTATTGACTATGACAATAGACATATCACTCATGCCAACTTCCTCCACTTTACTGTATCTTTCTTTCGGCATTTAGCTCACCTCCTGCCTTATTTTCTTCAACTTTTTCTCTGGTAACCATAACTAACTTGCCATATTTATGACAAACCCCTGACTTTGTAGTAAACCTCCCACCAAATCCAAATCATGCTGCAACTCCCTCAGCTCTTGATTCAATATCAGTAGATCGTCTAAACAGACTATAATTCTTATCCCCCTTTCTTTCAAGAAACCTACCACTGGACACATCCCCAAGTACCAAGGAGCTGCTGACAATCCGAACGTGAGACTTAGGAACTGATGTAACTGTCCCTTCCATCTGAACGGTAAAAAAGCATGTTTTTCTTCTGCTTTGGTACTGTGGAATAAGTGTATTTCAGGCCTATTTTCACCATCCAATCTAAATCCTGTAGCAAATCTCTCAATAAATGAATTCCTTTCATTTTGAAATGGCGATACATCACATACTGATTCAAATTTTGTACGTTTATTACAGGTCTCCAGCCCTGGTCTTTTTTCTCCACCAGAAATAAGGTACTTACAAACCCCCCTTCTACCTCCGAAACCTTTCGAATAGCATTCTTGTCTAATATTGTTCTTACCTATTGCTGAACCACACTTTCCAAATCTCTATGAAACACCAACTCATTTGGTTCCGACAGTTGGCATGGTACCAAATTTAACTCTATGCGATAACCCTCTATAGCCTGCAATACTCATGCATCCTTTGCATGATTATTGAAAGAATTATACTTAGAGGACCTTGACAATAAAGAGACGTCTATGTTTTTAGACACTTTAGGCGCAGTTGGACTGCCCCAATTAGTGGGTTTTCCTACTCATGTGGCGGGACATACGCTGGATGGGATTTTCTCATCTATTAAGGGGATCAAAATTAAAGAGGGGATTCCTCTCTTATGGTCAGATCACTCTTTTATTAGTTTTAACTTCCCTAGGAGCTATTCTGGGCAGGTCTGTAACTCTACGCCACTGGTAGCCTCCTGCAAAGCCTGGAGCAAAGCGGACAAAACAGCCCTCCGATCTACATTGGAGTGCTCCTCTCCACAATGCTCTGACAATGTGGACATTGCGGTGAACAACTATAATAATTGGTTGTCGGATGCCATCAGTTCAGCGGTTCCTACGAAAAAGATTTCCTGCAACCGGTCCGCGCCATCGGCACCTTGGTTCTCTGATCTCCTCCGTAAGGAGAAACAGAACTGCCGTCGCATGGAACGTCGCTGGCGATTGAATTATCTGGATTCAGACAAGCAGGTTTATAGGTTAGCACTTAGGACTTATAAAGATCTTCTGATAGCGGAGAAATGTAAGTACTTCAAAGCCCAGATTGACTCTGCAAAATACCACTCGAAAGAACTATTTGCAGTCATTAACAAACTTACTGTTCCTAAAGCACTGGGTAAGTTGGGGAGCCAACAATTTGTTAATGATATGGCTTCTACTTTCAAAACTAAAGTTTTGGATATTTTTAGCGTTTTTAAGGATGGTACATGTCCACAGATGGCTTTTAACCCTTTCTATGCTGATGACGGAACCGCTCCGTCATCAGCTGCGGTGGTGCTGTGCTGATGACGGAGCGGTTCCGTCATGGCCCTGCCGCCGCGCCAGCGCGGCGATGATTTTGCGCCTGCGCGGCGCTGATTTCGTGCCTGCACGGCGCGTTCTATTGAGCGGGCGGGGCCATGGCGGAACCGCTCCGTCCACTTAGCGCTGCGGCGGAATAGCGGAATAGCCGCCGCAGAGATGTGGTTAAGAGGTAGGTTTTGGATAACGGCATGAGTAGTCTTACTGAGTTCTCTCCTGTGTCGGCGGAGATGGTGAGCCGTTACATACTGGATTCCAAGGCAGGCTCACCTCTGGACCCATGTCCATTGGCCTTTTTGGAAGAGCTGGTAGACGTGGTGAGCCCTGTGCTTGCAGATATTTTCAACAGGATGTTCTCTTTAGGCAGTTTTCCCGTGAGCTGGAAGGAGACATTCATTTTCCATTTATTAAAAAAGCCTACTCTAGATGCTACTAACACGTTGAATTACCGTCCCATTGCTTGTCTCCCATTGCCGGCAAAAATTGTCGACAAAATTATGAATGGTCAATTGACTCAGTACATTGATGACAATAGGCTGTTGGATCATTCCCAGTTTGGTTTCCGCAAGGAACACAGCACAGAGACAGCGCTCATTAAGGTGACCGAAGAGATCAGAGCGGTCAAGGATGGAGGAGGCACTGGCGCATTGATACTCCTCGATCTCTCCGCCGCGTTTGACACTATTGTTCATACTCTCCTGCTTCACTGATTAAAAACCTTGGGAGTGGATGGCATGGCACTGGCACTGCTAGCTTCCTTTTTGCAGGAAAGGAGATCGACAGTGTCTCAATGGTTTTAATTCGGCTCCCTATCTGCTGCCATGCGGAGTTCCTCAAGGCAGCTCGCAGAGTCCCTCGTTATTCAATGTCTATGTCTCCGAACTCGCTCCGTTGGTTAGAGACTTTGGTTTTATGTTAACATCCTATGCAGACGACTCTCAGATTGTGGTAGCAGCATATAAAAAGCAGGTCTCTCCTGCTTTGCAGTTTCAAAAATGCATGGCTGCAATCAACAAATGGATGAGTAGGCATTGTCTCAAATTAAATTCCGACAAGAGGGAAGTCAGGATTTTCGGGAACTTACAGCCCTCCTGGAGTAATCTTTGGTGGCCAGCACGGCAAAAACTAAAAACTTGGGTATGTTGATTGATAACAGACTGACGTTTGCTCAACAAACAAATGCCATTGTGTCTGCTTCCCACTTCCTTATAAAGAAAATTAGGAAGGTCCTACCCTACATTCCAGCTCAGAACAAGAAAGTGGTGATTACCTCCCTTATACAGTCGAAGCTGGACTACTGCAATGGGCTTTATTTGAATGCCCAGAAGCAGTGTCTGAGGAAACTCCAGGTAGTGCAAAATTTGGCGGCTCGCCTCTTGTTGAATCTGCCTCGGTATAAGTCTGTTTCAGAGGAAATTCAAAAGCTGCAATGGCTGCCAGTGGAGCAAAGAATTACATTTAAGGCTCTCGGTGTGGCCTATACAACTGATGCACAATGGGCCGTCTTTTTTTCAGAAGATTTTTGTGTGGTATCAGCCTGCTAGACAGCTCAGTTCTACGGGGGCAAATCTGCTGGCAGTGCCTAAATTCCAGACCTTGCACGGGGGGGGCGGAGCTTCCAGTACAGTACATCCAGGTTGTGGAACTCTCTTCCACTTGAGATCAGGAAGGCCAGTTCCCTCCTGAGTTTCAGAAAAAGCCTGAAAACTTGGTTGTTTCAGTAAGGGGGAGGCTTTGTGGGGTTATTTGCTGTCCTTAGCGCAGAGACATTATTTTGGTATTTGTGCGCTCTATAAATAGCATTATCATTATCATCATTATCATCAATCCTGCGGAGCCTTGAAAAACCTCAACCTTCCTCCCACACTTGAAGGGATAAAACCAGAAACTATCCTCATAATCACCTTGTCCTTGACTCTGATTATGGAGCTGTCCCCTTCCTCGATTACCGCTTCTTCCCTGACATCTGCAGGTAAAACTGTCCAACTCCAGGGTTTCCTCTGTATGCTCCAAAACCCTGGGTTGATGTATTGTGATATTGGACTCTGAAACCTGCCCGGCCAGTAGGGTGCACTCTCCTACTGGGCATGCCGTAAAAGCTTCCACTCGAGTAAACTCTGCGCATGGAGTATTGCGCTTGATCCAAGCTCGGGAACATCTTAACATACTTTTAAGACCTCACAAGACTATCTCCAAAAAGTAAACACTTTGCATTCTCTGATGATTCTCTTTTCACCAACTCACTCATTTTTGGATTCATCCTCATAAGTAAGGTCTCCTGATTTTCTGCCAATAGGCCCGCATATGCGTTACCTAAG
Organism: Lissotriton vulgaris; assembly: GCF_964263255.1. NCBI lineage: Eukaryota > Metazoa > Chordata > Amphibia > Caudata > Salamandridae > Lissotriton > Lissotriton vulgaris. The sequence continues at coordinate 839,281,674 of NC_141687.1, forward strand.
AAACAGATCTCTCTCTGATAGCATCTTCTTATTAGTGTCAAATCAATATCAGAGCCCTTAAGGAAAGCCTCTTTCACAGAATCAAAAATCTTCGCTTAGGGCCCTAGGACATCCAACAATGTGTCCTGACAGATCTTAAGCGATTTCTCCATGTTTTTGTATTTTATTATTTTCCTGCGATTTAGTCTGAGCACCCTAGACAAGGTCAAACATTGCTCCTTGTTATTCTCTCTGGTCAGACACTAGCACCTAAATATTACAAGAGAATGCAGCTACTGTTTGTGAACACTTATGTCCTGTCATACAACTGAGGACAGGGGTTCTGAAAAAATACAGAGCTTAGGTCCTGAAGCAAGAGAGCTGAGTAAGCTGAGATCTACAACATCCATGTATGAATGAGAAGGTACGGGGTCTGCCACCAATCCCAGCGATCTATAATATATAATCATTAACACCTTGGGTGCTCATGACGGCTCCCGGATGTCATGAGTCAGAGTAGGCGTGTGCTCATGACGGCCAGGAGCCGTCCGAACGTTGACACTTCGCCCACACGGTATGAATTCCCCACCTGTGCGAGGGAATTAATCAGTGGGCGGAGTTCGGACAGCTCCCGGCCGTCATGAGCCCACACCCACCGTGATTTATGACGGCCGGGAGCCGTCCTCAGTAAGGGAGCGACACGATTAAACCCCACCCCCCTTTGCACCGTGGCGGAATTTTCCCCACAGCGAAGGGGTTAAGCTTCAGTAGAAAGGGGGGGTTAGACTCCTCTGTCTTAGAACATGCCAGGACTTTTTATGAACTATGGTACGTTAACCATGCTAGTAAGATTTTTTAAATGCATTTGTCGTCTAATTGTGGCAAAAAAACTGCATCTTAAAGAACAATAGTTTAAATAAACATTATGAACGTCCTGTCTCTTGTTTATCTTATTGTGGACAAGTACAAGTGAGTGAGCCAAAGGGTGAGATCTGTTACCGCGATTCCAGAGAGAGTTATGTTCTGGGATGCCAACTCACTTGTTTCTCTGAAAAAGGTAGGAGAGCAACTGAGGCACTATAACTAGTCGGACACATGCTCATAGATACTGAGTTGTATGGTGGCTCAGTCCCTACATACTGATGTTCCATGCTCGCAAGCATAGTTTTTTTTCAGAGCCGAATTCCTGCAATGCCAGCATCCTTAATTATTGTTTGTTTCCAATCATAAAGTCACAACATGGATCATCTTACTTCGCATCCTATAAAATGAACTCCTATGGTTTTGACATACTGCACACTTAAGCTTGAATCCTGAGATTTTTGTTGCTCATTAAAGTAACATTCAAATCTGTATATAATTGTGCAAAGTGCCCTGTGCTCTTCGTTTTGTGGCACATCTGCCTCATGTCAGCACAACTATTACTCGGGGCAACATGACCACTTGAACAACAACAGAAGCAAACATAAATGTTCTCTTTGGTTTGGTCTTTTGCCCTATAGCTGACCATCAACCCATCGTACACCATCATGCACTCCAAAACTTTGCAACAGTTGCATGAACCCTTCGTAAGTCGCTTCAAATCTTCAACCAATTCTGAATGCCTTGTAAAAAGTCCATTTGAATGTAATGATTCTTGTGTTTCCTTGATGTAAGAATATTAGGCGTTTCCTATACCTAGTCAGAAAAATATAAACAAATATACAGGTTATGCTTCTAGGCAGCACCTGGCAGTGTTTCCCAAAAGGAGAAATTATTGTGTGTTAGGTTTACACAGAAGTGTACCAGCAGATTGCAGTAGATCTCAGTCATATGGATTCTCATATAAATTTTGTAGCTTCAGTAGTGTTTACCTCGTAGTAATTAAACCACAGACGCCCCACATTTCACCCCTTCCGGTGCCAAATGACAGAATCTACATTAGTCGTTGCAGTTAAAGGATTGGGACAATTTCGAAGACCAAAGCTTCTGAAAATGCGTGACTTGTGTTAGGCTTGACGCCATGACCCCTGTTACCAATGTCGACTGGTGCACAGGTGATTTCCAGACGAGGTTATCATATCATTGCCAGGCAACATCAGTTGATCCTCTTTAATTAGAAAGGATGTCAAGCTATGCCTACTGCTGCCCGGCATTGCCAACCAGGGCACCCGACTGCACATTAACTTGAAACACATACAAGCATTAAAGTGACTCAGCGGGGGCGTGGCTAAGATGGCGGCCTGACCAGACGTGTCCTGCGAGGCTCCCCGGCCCTGAACCGCATATCGCCTTTCTAATAGCGTTATCTGCCCCCTAAATCACATATTCTACGGCCCCAAAGCATAGTACCTTGCTCCGGTGCTTTCCACTCGACGATCTGAGCTGTGACGCCCGCTGGAGCTGTGGAACGTGCAACGGGAGCTCCTGCCGGCGTGAGACCACGAAATGGCGGCCGATTGTGCTCGGCGCCTGGAGTGACTTCTGCGCCCGGTGGCCCGGTACGGCGCGAGCGGAGGGTCGCGTGCAGCTGCCGCCACCATCGGAACAGCAGACGGACGGGCCGAGCCACCCATGGCCGGTGCGTGGCTGAGGTCGACCGCAGTGGCGCCCGGTGACGGCCGGGCGGGCTACTGACTCACTCGAGCCGCCGGCTCAGGGCCTGGCGCCCGAGGAGAAAGACGCAGAGCAAGAGCCTTGGCGCCCGGCGTGGGCGCAGGCCATTCTAAGTAACACCCGGCCCTCGGTCTGGAATGCAGCGGCTGGGTCCGTCGCCTGGAGATTGGCCTGTGCTGGGGCGGAAGAGACTGGCGGCGGCGGAGGCGGAGACGCGGGCCTCGGCCCAGTGGAGACCCCGGCTGCCGACCGGGGGACCGAGAGAGACGAGGTTGCTGTGCGCCGGTGCCCGAACGACCCTACGCACTGTGCGCCTGGCAACTACTGTCGGTATCGGCGGGAGAGAGGCTCGCGCCCCGACTTGCGCAACCATCCAGGTGAGGCCCTGAAAATTGAGACCCAGGCTTCGGGCCTACTACGAGGGAGCACCGGCAGCCACTTGCGCGGAACCATACCCGCTCTGGAGGGATCGCTGCCCGCATGCCCTGAGGGACATCAAGCAGCCGCTACATGCGCTGGAGCTCGCTCCCGAGCCTGATCCGAGGCACATTGGACCTTTTCCTGCAGTTGGCCCCCCGGTGGTGCGCCCTCACGCTGGAGACCCCCCCTGAAGACGCAGCATAACGGCAAAGGCCCTTCGGACCCGGTACCCGCCCAAGCTTTGTGGCCGCAAGAGTGGCTGAAATTCACAAGGGGAACGCGGCTGACCCGAGTGGGAAGGCCCCACAACTCGGCGACTTGGACCTCGAGGCGGACACCGGGGCATCTGCTCTTTGCCTTCGCGGGAGTATAACAGATCTGGATCTGCGCTGTCCGGCACACGGAAATACCCGAGGTCCCCCAGTGGAGGAGACGGAGCAAGTTCCCAGGTACTGACACAAACTCACGGGCCTAGCGAGTCCTGCCCCGACATCGCTGTGGTGCCGACCGCAGTCTCCCGAAGAGCCTTCCCCGGACACTTGGCGATTGCGGACCACCGGCGTCATGGCCATCGCGGGGCGCAAGGGGTCCCTCAACATCGTCGATCTGCTCCACAAAAATGCTCCAAAAGGAGAAAAGACCCAGGTGTCATCATCCCCACAGGCGCCTGTCAGCCTCTCAGGCCAGGACGATGAAACTGCTCCCATCACAAAAGCTTTCCTGGCCTCCCTCTTCAATACCCTGAGGGACGACTTTCAGGCCCTGGAGCAGGAACTAGCGGGAGAGCAGCGAGAGCTCCGCCGATATGTAGATGGCCTGAGGGAGTGCGTGGCAGCGGTGGAGGAGGCGGACCAGACCCGCAGCATGGAGGTAGAACGGCTGCAACAGGAGATCCTCCGTCTTCAGGAACAACAGGTGGACCTTCAAGCGCACTCAGAGGATCTTGAGGATCGCTCTCGGAGAAACAACATACGGGTCCGGGGTGTGCCGTTGAAGTCAGAGGGAAACAGCGTTGTCAACTACTTGCAGGAGCTGTTCCGGGAGATCCTCGGGGAATCCGGTGAGTTTGACATTCGTATCGACCGCGCACATAGAGTTGGATTGGCGCGGCGCTCGCCTGCCCCCCCTCCGGACATTCTGGCTTTCCTCCCCGATTTTTCACTGAAGGAACGCATTTTGAGAGATGCCCGCTCGAAACAGCCTATCCACTTCCGGGGAGACCCTGTGGCCCTCTTCCAAGATATCTCCACCATTACCCTGCAAAAGCGGAAGGCCTCCAGGGTTGCCACGAACTTCCTCAGGGACAATGGAGTGCCATACTCTTGGGGTTACCCGTTTCGCCTCATTTTCAAGTGGAAGGGGTCACTACACCAACTCAGATCACTCCGAGACACATGTGCGTTGCTGGACATTGATTTACCGGAGGAAGCTGGATCTAGAGATGCCTCCCCGCATAGATCACAGGACGGAGCCCCGCGGCGCTCCGGTGACGGGTGGCAGACTGTGCGGAGGCGGCGGTCCCCCAGGTCTCTTCCGAAGCCTGATCCCATCACAGCCGCCCAGGAGCGAGAAGCGGCAGTACAAGAGGTGGTCGACAACACAGCGACCAAACTGTAAGGTGTTATAATCAAGGGGTATGCCTTCATGATATAGCTCTGTCAGGGGAGGAGCAGGGGGGCCGCTGAGTCAGCCGCTGACACGTTACCCTTCACATTGACACTCTACAGACCTGAACTTTGTTCCGATAGGCCCGAGACTATGAGTAGTGTTCTGTGGGGTTGTTGTGGGGGGGATTGGTGGGAGGGCGAGGGGTGGGGGGGGGGGGGGAAGTTGGTTGAGACTGAGGGTAAGAGGACAATTTAGCTCTTTGGGGACCTGCCAGTTGGGGTAAGGGAGGGAGTCAGATGGGAGTTGGGGGGGGGGGGGGGGGGGGGGCTGGGGGGGGGGATGTTATGGGGAGTCCAGAGCTCAATTCTTGTACAAGCACATTGGTTACACCTCCACACTGCTCGGAACTTGCAGTTCGGAGAGACTCCTTTTCACTCATTGCTATGGGTCGCTTGCCAGATGCTATAGCCTCATCCCACCACCTAACACACCACGATGCCTAACACCTTTAAGGTATTGACACTCAATGTGCGGGGACTCAACAACCCGGTTAAAAGATGAGCGATCCTCTCCTCTTTGAAAAGTACACACGCAGATATCTGCCTCCTCCAGGAAATGCACCTGCTGGCCCGGGACTGTCACAGGCTTCGCTCACGAGCGTTCCCGGGACAATAATTCTCCTGCGGGCCCACTAAAACTGCCGGGGTAGCACTCCTAGTAGCTAGGCATTTCAAGGGGGAAGTCCTCCACAAAATAGCAGAGCTAAGGGGCAGACTCCTGGTGTACCGCGTGGCCATGGGAGGGGTGACTTTCACAATAGGCTCTTTGTACAGTCCCAACGAAGGTCAAGAGAAATTCCTACACACTGCCCACCCCCTTTTGCACCGCTTTTGGCCGCCATAAGTGTGGCAGGGTATGCTCAGACGTGAGTCCCTTGCCTATTTTGCCACTGGATTCAAGCAAGCTGGGCTGAAGACTGCTGGAATGCCAGAAACCGGTCCTCGGAAGCTCGTTTCCGGTCCAGGGAAGACATGGCTTGGCAGTTCGAGCTGGACTGTTCCCATGAGGCACAGGGTCAGACTTATTTGCATATAGCCATGTCTGAACTGGGGTGGCAGAGTGGTCTAAAGAACGGTGATGGATTAAACCCAGATCTTTTGACTGGGTGCGAGTGTTTGATTGATTCGGATGCTCCGTCCATCACCACCCCCTTTTGTACCGCTTTTGGCCGCCATAAGTGTGGCAGTGTATGCTCAGACGTGAGACCCTTGCTCACTTTGCCACTGGATTCAAGCAAGCCGGGCTGAAGACGGCTGGAATGCCAGAAACCGGTCCTCGGAAGCTTGGGTCCGGTCCAGGGAAGACATGGCTTGGCAATTCGGGCTGGACTGTTCCCATGAGGCACAGGGTCAGACTGATTTGCATATAGCCATGTCTGAAATGGGGTGGCAGAGTGGGCTAAAGAACGGTGATGGATTAAACACAGATCTTTTGACTGGGTGTGAGTGTTTGATTGATTCGGATGCTCCGTCCATCACCACCCCCTTTTGTACCGCTCACAGAAATAGCGGCGACCTCGGATAGACACATTATAATAGGCGGAGACATGAATGTCGTGTTTGACGCAACCTTAGACCGGTCTTCCCCACGCACCTTTCACGCTAGAAGCCTTTCGGCCGCTTGCACTGACAGGCTACGGGACCTCGATTTACACGATCTGTGGCGACAACGGCATCCCGGAGAAAGGGAATACTCCCACTACTCTGCGGCACACAAATCGTACGTACGCATAGATCACTTTCTAGTGACGAGTCCGGTGAGTTCTCTCACCTCGTCGGTTGATATGGGAGTCCTATCCTTGTCGGATGATGCCCCGGTCTCCATGACTGTTACAACCCCGCCGTCTTCAATGTCTCCTAGAGTGTGGCGACTTCGAGACACTCTCTTGCATAGACAGGATGTAGTGAAACAGACTGAGGAATCCATACAAGACTTCCTACGGCACAACGTGAACTCAGACACTACGCTAGCAACCCAGTGGGCCACATTGAAGGCTGTCCTTCGGGGGGTATTTATTGCAATCTCCTCAGCGGATAATCGAATGCGACAAGAAAAAAGGGAGGAACTAACTCTAAAAGTGCAGGAACTCGAACCCATGCACCAGCGGACGGGGGCTCCGAGATTCTGGAAACAGCTCAAGATGGCGTGGGGTCACCTTGCGGCTCTTGACACTGACCAGGCAGAATATGCGGCACTGAGGTTAAAACACCCCTATTACACCGGTGGGGACCGATGTGCGCGGTTACTGGCCAATCGGCTCAAAATAGCCCGACAACATCAGAAAGTGAAGGAAATCGCGTGCACTGACGGGTCTATTGTATTAGAGGATGCGCAAATAGCCGAGACGTTCAGAGATTTTTATGCTAAACTTTACGAGGGCACGCCTCCGAATGTTGCTGCAGCAACTAGGTATCTGGACTCGGTCACACTCCCATCCCTGGCACCAGAACAGTCGGAATGGCTAGAGAGAGACATCCGCATCGTGGAAGTGATCGCAGCGATCGCACGTCTCAAGGTGGGGAAGGCACCTGGGCCGGAAGGCTATTCCTCCTCTTTTTACAAGACCTTCTGCACCACCCTAGCGCCGTTGCTCACTCATCTATTTAATTTGTTCACAGACCCAGGAGCCATCCTACCAGATCTCCTGCGCATTCTATTTCGGTCATCCCAAAGCCAGGGAAGGACAGAACCAAATGTGGGGCATAATGACCAATCTCCCTCCTTAATGTTGACCTCAAATTATACACTAGCATCCTCGCCACGCACCTGGCCGCCCACCTGCCAGGCTTAGTAGACCCCGACCAAGCGGGCTTTATCCCTGACCAGCAGACTGTTGACAAAACAAAGAGTCACCCACCTGATTGAAAAAGCTTCCATAATACCTGGGGAACACATGATATTGGCGGTCGACGCTGAGAAAGTGTTCGACCATGTCCACTGGCCTTACCTGAAAATGGTACTAGCCAAGTTCGGGGTGGGGGAGAAATTTTGAACCCTAATATTCAACTGCTACAGCGCGCCCTCCGCAGTAGTGAGAGTCAACGGCTACACATCGACTGCGTTCCCCATAGAGAGAGGGATGAGACAGGGGTGCCTACGGTCACCACTCCTTTTCGCCCTCTACATGGAACCCCTCGCTTATAGGATTCGGCAACAGCAGGATGCTCTTGGCATCAAATTCGGCGGCGAGCTTCACACCCTCAGCCTCTATGCGGATAATGTCCTACTTACCTAGGATCATCCGCGGACGGAGCTGCCGGCGTGCATTTCTGAGCTTGAGGCGTTTGCTACGGTGTCCGAATTTAAGATGAACACTGACAAATCCATAGCATTAGACCTGTCCCTTACAGCCTCGACCCAAGCTTATCTACAGACCCTACTATCCGTTCAATGGGCTACAGATACAGTTCCCTACTTAGGAATCCAACTCGCCCCGACCCTGACCAGAATGGTCACGGCCAACTACGCTACTCTGCGCACCCGCATCTGAGGGGAAGTAGATCGGTGGAGACATCTTCCCCTATCCTGGCTGGGCCGCATTGCGGCAGTTAAGATGATCCTGCCGCAAATCTTGTATCTTTTTCGTGCCTTACCACTTAGGCCCCCAGGAGACTGGATACGACAAACCCAATCGGACCTAGCCCAATTTATTTGGCAAGGTCGGAAACCCCGGCTGAAGAGAGCACTCGCCACTTTGGCTCCGGAGGAGGGAGGTTTGGGCGTTCCTGACCTGTATAAATACTACCAGCCAGCACAATTACGCTATTTGGTGGAATGGAGCAAGTGGGAGTCCGACAAACACTGGCTCTTTCAGGACCAAGCAGTGGCCGGGCGGCCGCTGCAGGAGATACAGTTTCTACCTCGAGCTTATAGGCTGGCCAACCTCTATGCGTCCTCTATAACCCGGGTTCCCCTAGAAGTCTGGGATGCGACTAACATACTTCATGGCTTGACTACGTTCCCCTCTCCACTCACGCCTCTGGTGGACAACCCCGACTTCACCCCCGGAACGGCTAAAGGGGTCTTTGCACATTGGAGACCAGCAGGTTGCCGCTTCCTCTATCATATATACAGCTCGGAAGGGGTACTTCCTTTCCAGCTCTTTAAGCAGGAATACAGCCTCCCCGAAACAGAGCGTATGAGATATTTGCAAGTGCGTCACTGGGCGTTGCAGTCGCAAGTCCGAGAATCAGCTGACAGGAAATTCACCCCATATGAAGACTGGCTTTTCTCACGCACCTCCAACTCCAACCTCATCTCAGACCTTTATAAACTGATTCAGACGCCAACCACACACATCTACAATCCGGGCAGGGTACGATGGGAAAAGGAACTGGGTAGATCCCGGAGTCATAAGGAATGGGGGAACATTGCATATAGGGCTAGACACTCAGCGTACCACATGGGACTCACCGAGACGCTCAGTAAAATATCTCTATACTGGTACTACACCCCTGAGAGGCTATCAGAAATGGATCCTTCAAAAGATAAGCTCTGCTGGAGAGGTTGTGGGCACACCGGAACCTTGATACACATTTTGTGGGAGTGCCCGCTAATCCAATCATACTGGACACACATCTTAGATGAAGTAGATGCACACTTCCAGACAGAAATACCCCGCTTTCCTGCTTATATTCTGCTGGGCCTTCCCAACGCGCTAACTTACCCACTGCGCTCTCGCAGGGGCCGTCAAATGGCCATAGCCCTCGGGTCTGCTCTGCAGACCATCCTTACGCACTGGCGTACCATCAATGTCCCTACCACCATAGGCTGGCTCCACCGGATGTGACATGTGTTGGGTATGGAGAAGCTGTCACTCACCGCAGCAGGGAAGGGGGACCAATTTGAGGAACTCTGGCAACCTTTTAGGGCCCTACTGCTGACTGAATTCACGGATCTAACGTGTCCTAGATATCTAAGATTGTTGCGCCTGACGGCACCTATAGCTACAGACCCTTTAGGTACTCGAGGCATGAGACGCTCCGAAGTTGAACGAATGAGCAGTAGAGAGACTGTTGGGAGCTCTGGACTGGGCGGGGGGAGGGAGGAAGGGGGGAGGTTTGGAAGGGAGGGTGGGGCTAAGGGCGGGGGGAAGTTTTTCTTGGTGGTTTTTAGTTCTAATATTTTCTTGGTTCAGAGCATTTTCGTCCCCGACAGGTTGGACATTGCTGTTATTACCAGTATAGCCTTGTACTTCATGCCTCCGCTGAGCATTACTACTCATACCTAGTGTAACCACACTGCTTATTGTACTACATTGCACAGTCTTCCAATAATAAAAAGATTTAAACCTAAAGTGACTCAGCTTGTAAGTTCAAGTGTCTCCAGAACTCTGATATCTCCAACTGACAAGTGCTCCAGAGGTTGGTCATCCTTCCCAGAAGCGCACTCGTCACCAAACTGTGAAGTAGCATGCTCAAAAAAATTAAGTCATAATTTATTCAGCAAAAGAAACAATAATCTGGGAAAGGGAACCACCAACAAATTCCACCTTGAGAATCCTGGTGCTTCCACCTACAGAACTGAATCATCACAAAATATAAACAACAATATAACTGTACCCAGTTATCAATTAAAGTAAAATGTATTTCCAAATCGAAGACTAAAGGAAACGAAATGTAACAGAATTATATGTTAATCATTACTAGGAGATCAAATTGAAGTGTTGCTATATACTGTCAGAATGTTAGATAAAAGTATCAATAAAGAGTTGTTAAAAAAATACAGACTTAAAACATCCCATTATAAAAGTAAGTTGTACAATACATTAAAAGACTAGACTGATTTTTCTCTCCTACAGGAACTTAGTTTAAATTTAAATGAAGGGTGCAAACTGCACTCTAACTGAATAGATCATGCCACAGCCTCTGATTCACCACAAAAAAAGAATTGTGTAGGCATCAATAGAGATAAAAAAAAGTCAACTTGAGGGTACCTTATTTAGAACGCTGCTGCAGAGGGTAGGTGGGTTTTATGCCACATCAATAAAAGGTAACAGAACTTTAGTGATATGAATACGTATGGAAATAAAAAACATTTTTGGAAATATATAAAAAAGTAAATTATGCATTCTACCCCCTGTTATTTTATTATTAGTGGGAGATAGCTTTAATCTACCCTTCGAGTCAGTACTAACCAGATAATCCTCATCTAAAAACTCATACTAAATATTTATATTCCAAGCACTCACAACCATGCACTCACTCTGTATTCAAGTTATTTATGGTGACTTCACAACCCAACTATCAGAGAATTCACTTTTCTTTTCTAATCTTACACCATACCTACTCCAGAATTGACTACATACGAGTAGGAAAGACACACCCAAAGATGTGCTTCACATGCTTATTCACTCAACCTATATACTCAAAAAATATTGGGTCCAACTCACAGTAGACTTCCAAATTCTTACAGAAGTAAAATTGCATTAGGCGCTGAAATGAGATATTAAGCACAGGTAGCAATGTAATACCAACGGAAGCATTTCTATTACAATTCTAAGAGCTGACTGAGTAAGAATGTGATAGTATTCGTGTGTGACGCAATAAAAGCAACTGTTAAAAGCAAACTAATATTGATAAACACTTAACAAAACAAGTAACATAGGAAAGTGATCGAAGACCTAGAAACTGAGATCAATTTGGAAGAGAACATGAACATCAAAAAACAGTTGCCAGCCACTGTGACTTAGCTTTGTAATCTAAAGTATTCTTACAGCAAACTCCTGAGCAAAAGAGAAGGTATTGCACTAAATATCATAAATTCACAAAAATTCAATGTTAGCAATGAAGCTGGTAAAATGCTGGTCAACTATCTGAAAAAGAAACAATTGATTGACGGGACGCTGGACAATGCAAACATTCACCCCCAGTCACAAGGATCTATCTGGGTTTAATCCATCATTCTTCTTTTCACCACCCCACCCCAGTTTGGACCCAGCCATATGTAAATCAGTCTTGACCCGGTTCCTTGTGGGAACAGTCGAGACCGAACTCCCAAGCCAGGTCCTCCCTGGACCGTAAACAAGCATCCTGGGACTGGTATCAGGGCATCACCCTTTATCAGCCAGGCTAGCTTGAAACCAGCGGTGTAATGAGCATGTGACCAACGTCTGGGCATACCCTTCCCACTTAGAGAGACATATGCAAAAGAAACAATTGATGGACGGAATGCACAATGCAAACATTCACCCCCAGTCGCAAGGATCTGGGTTTAATCCATCATTCTTTTGTTCACCACACCACCCCAGTTTGGACCCATCCTTATGCAAATCAGTTTTGACCCTATTCCTTGTGGGAACAGTCCAGACGAAACTGCCAAGCCAGGTACTCCCTGGACCGGAAACAAGCATCCTGGGACCAGTTTCAGGGTATCACCCTTCATCAGCCAGGCAAGGTTGAATCCAGTGGTGTAGTGAGCATGGGACCCACATCTGGGTGTACCCTTCCCACTTATGGAGACATATGCAAAAGAATGTTTGCATTGTCAGCATTCCGTCCATCATTTGTTTGCTGTGACACTGTGCCACTGGATTCAATCTAGCCTAGCTGATGAAGGGTGACATACCCTGAAACCGGTCCCAGGATGCTTGTTTCCGGTCTAGGGAGGATCTGGCATTGCAGTTCAGTCTGGACTGTTCCCATGGGGCACAGGATCAAGACTGATTTGCATATGGCTGGTGCCAAACTGGGGTGGCGTAGAGGGCAAAAGAACGATGATTTAACCAGATCTTTTGACTGGGGGAGAATGTTTGCATTGTCAACAACCGTCCATCTTTTGTTTGCTGGGTCAACTAGCTGAAGCATATTCTCCCAAAGGATCTCCGAATGGCCACTCTGGTGGTAATTCACAAGGCAGGGAAGCCTCCGGAAGACTGTGGGTCCTACCGACCCATATCTCTACTCAATATTGAGACAAAGGTTCTGCCCACGGTTCTTGCAATGCACCTCTTGACAGTTATTGCCCCCTTGATACATAGAGACCAGTCTGGCTTTATGCCAAAGCGTGACACACGTTTTAACTTACGGCGACTGGCTAATTGGATGGCCACGGTACAGAGCCCTCATCTGCTCATCTCGCTCGAATCCCAAGAAGGCGTTTGATACCATCCATTGGCCCTTCATGAGGTGCACCCTGGAGAAGTTGGGATTCGGACCAGTTTTGAGGGATTGGTTGGCATTACTGTACAATGCCCCTGCAGCTAAAGTCCGGCTCAACAGGGTCGTTTCTGCGAGTTGGCCGATTCAACGAGGCACTAGACAGGGCTGTCCCCTATCTCCCCTACTCTTTGCCCTTATTTTGAAACCTTTGGCCTGCGTGGTTAGAACGCGCCAAGGACTAGGTGGCTTCGTAGATGAGCCCCGATTTTTAGAGGAAGAACACATAGCGGATGACATTCTGCTCTATGTCATAAACCCAGTTAAGACACTACCCCTAATGTTACAGATTTAAGAGGAATACAGCTGTCACGCTGGCTATAAGATTAACTGGAGTAGGTCCACCTTATACCCACTGTGTAGAGTGGTGGAGCCCCAAACCTACCCGAACTGCTTACGACTGTGCACAGTGGGGTTCACCTATCTGGGACTCTATATTACCACCGACGTAGCAACTAGCTTTGAGCACAATCTCGGACGAGTTCTTTCGAACTTTCAGGAAGAAGTCAAGAGATGGAGGAAACTCCCTCCGACGATCAAGGGGAGGGCTGCTATGTACAAGAGGATTACGCTCCCTCAGCTGCTCTATATTTTACAGAACACCTATTAAAAAATACCGTAAACCGTATTCACAACTCTTAACAGCGAGCTACGCTTGCTGTAGTGGGAGGAGGCCCATCCACGAATAACGCTGCAAACGTTGCAGCGAAATCCATACAATGGGGGTTAGGCCCTACTGGATATTAAAGCCTACTATAGAGCAGCCCTCTCATAGTAATCATTGAATGGAGCAATGCACCAAGAGATCACCCCACTTATAGATTGGAAAGGTTACAATTCCAAAAGTGCACACAATTATACTACATATATGGAGGTGAAGGCTGTGCAAGGCTGCTACCGGATACCCAACGAGTGCTGGAGGCGTGGAAAAGTGCTGAAAAGCAAATGAAATGGGACATGAAGCCAACAAGGGAAACCACTTTATGGGAGGGTACTAGATTACCCAAGATAAGAAAATTGAGAGGCTTTAATCAATGGGATCTAATAGGAATTTCCAAAGTAGGGGATGTAATGGAGGCGGGTTCAATGGCTCCTTTTGTCTCGCTCCAAGCTACATACCAGTTTTGCGACACCCAAGCCTATGCCTATCTCAGACTGAAGTCTGCCTGGCAAGCTGAGGGACTAATAATAGTAATAATAACAACATTTATAAGAGCGCGAACAGTTACATCAAGCAGAGGTGTCCCGGCGCTGAGAAAATAACATGGATGCAACCGCAAGACCGACAGGAGTGTGCTCGTCGCTAAGGATCTCGGCTGAAAAGCCATGTTTTTAGGGCTTTCCTAAAAATAGGCTCCGATTTAATCTGCCTTCAGAAAATTGAGCAGCTCATTTCAGAGCTTAGAGGCCACAGGCCCAAAGGATCTACCTCCAATGTGCGTCTTCTTGAACCTAGGCACATTCAAAAGGTTCAAGGCGTTAGATCTAAGGGGCCTATTTTGTTTGTAGCTGTGAAAACGTAGTTTCAAATAATTTGGGCAATTTCCATGGAGAGAACGGAAAGCAAGTGTAAGTGCCTTGAAATCTATTCTCCTAGCTACGGTCAGCCAATGGAGTTTCTTGATATGTGGCGAAATGTGGTGCCGGAAGGGTTCTCTCCTCATCATTCTTGCTGCGGCATTTTGGACTATTTTCAACCTTTTAATCTGGTGGGCCGGCAGTCCTACATATAGGCTGTTAGCATAGTCCAGCCTTGCCGTCACCATGGCATATATAACCACCCGGCGGCATTCTTCAGGCAGTAGATGGATGACTTTTTGTAGGCTTTTCAATTTCCCAAAACAGGCCGCAGACACCTGCGTAATCTGGGATGATAGGGAGAGATCCGTCTCCCATTTAACCCATAGATTTTTTGCTGAGGCTGCTGGGGTGGGTGAAAGGCCCATTTCCTGCGGCCACCAGAGCTCCGTAGGCGGAGGGCAGATGTTCCCGAAGAATAGTACCTCCGTTTTGCTGGCATTGAACTTCAGTTTGTTGTTGTTCATCCAGCGAAAAATGTCGGTTAGGCAGCCCTTAAAGTTTGTTAGGGCTATGTCCTTATGTTTTTTGAAGGAGAACACCAACTGGGTGTCGTCAGCGTAGGATATCACCTTCACGCCCCAGTTGGCGATAAGAGTAAATAAAGGAACCAGCGACACAGAGACACTGCCGGAGTATGCGCCGTTAGAAGGCAGACTTTCACAGGAGGAGATTCTGACTCAAGCCATCTCATTGACATATAAAACACGAATTAACAATATGCCTTATAAACTCGGCCCACTCCGAGCCAACTCACCACCTGCCCACTGGACGACATTGATTGGGAGGCTGCCTTCATGCACCCACGCGAGGTTGCGATTAAACTGAGGCTGCGGCTCATACAGTATAAGATTCTACATAGAACCTATTTTGATAGAGCAAGACTACACTCAGCCGCGGCCCCTGGGCTCCTCACGGCCTCCTACCGCCGCTGCGAGCCCGGGCTCCGCCCTCTGGCCTGCCTCCACCTGCTGCCGAGCCCGCCCTCCCCCTGTGGGCCCACTCATTGGGGAGAGCAGATAACCTAGATTGCCTCAGATGCCACACAGAACGCGGTACATATATACACACCCTCTGGGAGTGAAGTAGGGTTCGAATGTATTGGAGCAAGATAGAGAAGGAACTATACAATATACTGGAAGTCCAACTTGAGATGGACGCAAAATAATCCTCATATTGGGCATCCCTACAGATGTAGATCTGCTGCGGCATAAATTCCTGTTGGCCTACTTAGGGCTGGTGGTAGCTAAGCGAAACACAGCCAAATGCTGGGGTGCCCACCCACTGCCTACACTCAAGGAATGGAGATCATGTATGGATTTTTACATGATCGCAGAGAAGGTGACCTATAAGGCAAGCGGCTGCCCCCGGAAATTCCGACAGATATGGGCCCCATGGATAAAATATTATGGCTTAGATTTGGAGGAGGAGGAGGAGGGAATAGATTTACCCCTGGGAAGATCGAGGTCAGGGTATTGATGAGAGTGGTGCCTGACCCACTGTTGACGGGCGTGGATATGTCAGATGTGAACCTTTTTATATGTATGTACATAACACTGGACTCCAGCACCGTCCTCTCATTCAGGGGAACTGCTACTATACTTCTTGATTTGTACCACATGCTGTCACCCAATAATCAACCTATATTATGTATTCATGATTTTTTTGATTGTACATTTAAATTGTTTTAAAATCAATAAAAACATTTTTTTTAAACTATCTGAAACACAAGCAAAACAGAATGAGAATAACCACATAACATCAAAATCCAAAGAACTAAGACCTGATGATATTGACATAGCTGATATTTTGAAATCATTTTAGGAAGATTTATTTACAGAAGAGTTATATGCTACCACAAAGGCTAACTCTGTTTGCCTATGAAAAAGAATTGTATCCACAGTAGATGATAAATTGTGGGTAATATTGTAACAAGACTTTCCAATACACAAAACACTAAGAGCAATC
The DNA here is from genome assembly GCF_964263255.1 of Lissotriton vulgaris. Taxonomy (NCBI): domain Eukaryota; kingdom Metazoa; phylum Chordata; class Amphibia; order Caudata; family Salamandridae; genus Lissotriton; species Lissotriton vulgaris. The sequence goes on from NC_141687.1 coordinate 839,298,038, forward strand.
AACATCGGCCTAATAATAAATTCCTAGGCCCAGATGGTCTCTCAGCCAAATGTTTTTAAAGTTCAACAACAATATTAATGAAACCCAATTTTATACTAGAAGCGCAATAGAAGGCCTCGCTTCAGAAGGAACCATAGTAGCCAAACACAAGTAGGACAAAGGCCATTCATTACCACTAAACTACAGACCCCTCTCTCTTCTAAACATAAACTGCAAATTCTATAGAAAGATTTTAACAAACAGACTCATGAAAATCATCCCCCAACTTAGACACGCAATGTAGTAAGGATTCCAAATGGGCACATTGTCAGAAAACAACTCAAGACAACTAACACATATAATTGAATAACTAGAAAAAATCAATACCTCCTCAGCAGTCTACAACCTAGATATAGAATGCAGAAGATGGGTTTGACAGATTGTCTTGGAGCTTCCAATGACGGAGATTGTGCAAATTCTAGTTTGACACCAAAATGTATTAAGGCAACAATGGCTCTATATCACAGTACTTCAACCTAAATGGAGGCTTTATACATGGATATCCTCTATCCTCCACTTCTATAATATAGACACATGAACCTCTCTTCACCTCCTTTAGAACGAATACTATAGCTATAAATGTAGAAAAATAGAACTCAAATTAACTGCATATTCAGACAACATAATCCTGTTTCTAGCATAAGTAAATCAATTTCTCCCCGCAATTTTACCCTAGATCCACATTAGGCTAATACCTTAATAAACAAAAATCGGAAAGTATGCCACTAATGTTCAATTAATCGCCACAACAATACAAAAATCCCCATCTGAAATTGCACACACAAAAAAAAAATTACCTTACATATCTAGATCTAACGTTCACCAGCTATTTAGACGAAACAAGAACCATAAATGAGACTATCAAAAACAAGTGAGATCAGGGGCGTGGCTAGCGGCCGATCATGGCGGCAGCATAGAGAACGAGCTCCGTAGTTAGAGCGGCCTCTACACATATCCGTACAATTATCCGTGCAATTCAAGGGCTCCAGCAGAGGGACCTGACACCCAGGACCGGGCAGGACCGATGGCAGCAACCCCGGTTGAAATCCGACACCGGGTGACGGAGTAATTATTTAACGCCCCTGTGGCCTACGCAGCAACAAGGATCCGGGGACTGCCCTTTCGAGAGAGCCCGACCGGAAGTAGCACTGCCCTGATGAGACTCGCCGGAAGCCATTGGCGATCACTGGATGAAGAGGCGGTGCCACTACAGAGGGCGGAAAGCATTGACCGGAACGACCAGTGAGATCGGAATACGCTGTGGGGGAGAGGCGACAGTACCGCCGCTGTGAAAGACGACCGCACTGCGAACTGAGACACACGGGAGGTGCGACTACGGGAAGGCGCGAGCTGCCATTTTGACGTTGGACGGCCGACCCAGGGGACGAGCGGCGCCCTGAGAAAGTGGTGGAGGGCAAAGAGACACAAACGGAAAGTGGGCACGGAGATTGAGAGGACTGTCGCTGATCCCAAAGAAAAAAAATAAATAAGCCCTGGCTGCATGATCGAACTCTAAAAGACCTCAGACACCATCTAAAATCAAAAAGGAAACCGGAGGACTGCTACCCGACCGGGATCCAAGAACAATTATCTGATATTACTCGCTCCAGACATGTGCATACCTAGCAGCACTGAGGAGCAACAGGGGATTCAGACGGCAAGCTGAAGATCAGTCCAAGGCGCCATAGAGACCTAAGGTCGCCGGGATCCACAAACGATACAAAGCGCCAACCCGATGCACGACCACAGGAGAAACACGGGGAAGTGATGACCGCCTCAGTAACATACACAAACTACTTCTTGGGGAATATGCGGTCTCACCCCTGACTCTCATAGTGGCTGAAACTATGACTGCATACTGCCCCAAGCTCTGGTCCCTGTATAGCTTGCCGCAAGAAGACCAGCTGTAACCGGCTTGAATAGGGAAGAATTATTGGGTTTTCGGGGCTGGGTTGTACAGAAGCCTGGGCGATACTTGTACCAGTGGACAATGATAAACACAAGCCTCCCACATTTTGGAACAGCAGTGGAACAAGCGCAATGAGAAGCTGCTATTGAAAGTGGTGCAGAGAAGACAATCAGCGCTTCGGGTGGCAAAATACTCGGAGCTGGGAATAAAATTCGACGGTTGCAGACTGCCAGTGCTCCGGGGACCACAGCGGTGACATTCTAAGACTGGCCGGAGATTGAGCATAGAAGGGACGCAGGGCCCAGAGTGAAAAACCAGAACGCCTGCCGAGAGACACCAGACGGTGCAGTGAGTGCAACTTAAAAACAAGCAGCGCAAAGGAGTGATTGGTGGCGTCCTGATCCACACTAAAGACAGGTTGTGGTCCTTCCCGAACCTCCTACACACTGCCACAAAGGAGGGCCACCCACGACGACGAGAGGAGTAAGACACTGAGGTGGCGAGTATGGCGGGAAAGGGCTCAAAAGGTGGCACAACGCAAACTCGCATTGATAAATATGCCTGTGACAAAGGCACCTCTTCACCAACGGAGGGCAGAACGCCAGCCGGTAAACCCATGGATGGAGCAGGTGGGGGGAAAAAAGGCAACATTAGACGACGTCATGCGGGCTTTGACGCAAGTACAAGCGACAGTGGGCTCAATCTCTACGGAAATCACTCTAATCAGGGCAGACTCTCACAAAATGTCCGAGAAGGTGAGCTCAATGGAGGTCTCTGGTGGAAGACGTGTTGGAACTACAGACGGCAATGGAACGGAGGTCAGCAGAGAACAAGACGCTGCGCGAAAGGCTGGATGAACAGGAAGGGCGCTATAGGAGAAACAACATCAGGATTCTTGGGTTTCCGGAGTCTGAAGGCACTAGAGCAACGGACCTATACGTAGAAGAGCTGATCAAAACGGAACTTCAGCCCAAGGGCCAATCCACCTACTTTTCAGTTGAGAGAGCACACCGAGTCCCGGGGGGTCGGCCAAAACCGGGAGCAGCCCCACGCCCTATCCTGGCCCGGTTGTTCAACTATCGAGACAGAGACGCTATATTGCAGGCGGCGCGGGTGTCCCCTCCTGTCAAGAGCCAAAACTCCACACTGGCCTTTTTTCCGGACTACACGGCGGAGGTTGCTCGCCGCAGAAAGACGTTCTGAGATGTGAAAAAGGAACTGAGGGCAAGAGAGATTTAGTATTCGATGCTGTTCCCTGCAAGATTGAGAATAGTAGCTGACAACAAGACCTGGTTCTTCGACACTCCTGAAATTGCCCAGGAATGGCTGGCAGGATGGAGACCGGCCACTCAGCCTCGGCGTACAAATAGGACACATAGGACTCAGGACACAGGGAGTCATCCGAACTCTCAAGCCTCAGTGAATACGATGGAGGAACACTCGCCAGTAAGAGACAGATTGGACGATGATGCCGAGACGGAACAATAGTCACCCGGGGATTACAAGTCATTCAAACAGTTATGTTGCCTGCCTAACGAACTGCTGCTGGACACTGGGTTGAGGGCATCCGATTGATTGAATAGACATTTGTAAAAGCGCTACTTTGCCCAAAGGCGTCAAGGCGCAAATGATGGAATAAAGCCAGGTACAAATATAAAGATACAAGGTATGGAGGCCTAGGAGCAGGCTTCAGTAAAGAGCAGGGTTTTAAGGTACTTTCAGAAGAGCGGAAGAGATTCCTGGCCCCTGAGTTCCAAAGGGAGCTCATTCCAAAGTCTAGGGGCTAGAGAGGAGAAGGCCTTACCTCTCCATCTCGCTTTAGCGACTCGGGGGACGGACAACAAATTCTGACCGGAAGAGCCTAAGGCTCTGCCGGGGACGTAGGTCGACACTAAGGTCGTAATGCCCTCAGCACAAGCACCATGAAGAGCCTTGTGGGTGATGGTCAAAATTTTGTATTTTATCCTGGCATGTACCGGGAGTCAATGGAGACTTCTCCTGATCCTGGTACCTGATGAGCGTCTGGGGGCGTTGACGACAAATCTCGCTGCCGCGTTCTGGACGACCTGCAAGCGATGGAGTAATATATTACTCATGCCAAGGTATAGGGCATTGCAGTAGTCCAGTCGCGAGGATAGGAGGGCAACTGCGACCAGTTTCTGGGCATCAGGAGAGAGGTAGTGGGTACGTTTTCTTAATATCCTTAAGACCCCGCAGCAGGTTGAGACCGTTCTGTGTACTTGCCTGTCAAAAGCAAGTGAGGTGTCAAATATAACTCCCAGGTTACGGGCGATGGGGGAAGGCTGGGGACAAGTTCCAAGTGTCTGGGGCCACCAATCATCTGACCAGATCTCTTTATTACCACCAAAGACAAGGATCTCCGTTTTCTCCCCGTTTAATCAGAGGAGAGTAAGGGAGGCCGCTGACTCCGGAGAGTCCTACACCCCAACGAGCAAGCATTTTAAGTGGGGGATGGGATAGGCACCCTGCTAAGTTGGGGAGGCGGGCGGTTCTAAGTCCGTGTAGCAGGGGGGCAGGGGGGGGGGGGGGCGCGGGGGGAGTTCAGGGAGGAGTTTTACACTGTTTTTTTAAATGTTTGACTAGTAATGATTGGATAAGGCGCGAAGGCAATTACACACTGATAGACACACGACAGGCGCGAATGCACCAGTCCATAACGTCAGCACGTCCACCGATCATAGAAAGAAATGGCGCACAATACACAGACTGATACCCTGGATGGGGAACCTCGCACGGGACCGGTAGAGCCACTGCAGTTGTCATGGAATGTGCGGGGGCTGGGGGACAAGATCAAGCGGGGACTGTTTCTGCAGCATATTAGAAGGATGGGTCCTGCTCTAATTCTCCTTCAAGAGACACACTTGGTGGGCACGGCTAGTAAGGCACTAGACAGACGGGGATATTACATGATAGCGCATTCGGACTTTACCACAGGGTCACGTGGGACGGGGATACTGATGCGAAAGTCGTCTCCGTTCATACGGCAGACTACCAAAATAGACGACAAAGGCCGATTCGCGGCGGCGCATGGACAATGGGAGGGCAAACCATTAACCGTAGTGTCGGTCTACATTCCACCTGCACTTCATGCAGTCGCCCTTCCTGACCTAGGGGAGTTCCTCTTGGAACTCCCAGAGGGCGACCTTATTATAGGAGGGCAATTCAATGCAGTAGCACATAACACACTTGACAGGTTGCCGATCCGGACACAGACACCTGGTCCCTCCAGATTCAGTGAATTCCTAGAAGCGCAAGGGCTGGTGGATGTGTGGCGACGACTGTACCCTGAGGACCAACAGTACACATATTACTCCACTGCCCATAATAGTTGTCTCGGATCGACTATTTTCTCGCCCTGGGCGGTGGCCTCCTCACCATAAGTGACATACAGATTAGACAGAGGGGCATATCAGACCACTCTCCATTAACACTGACCTCGACCTGCTCGGAGAGGGCCCGCAAAAGAATTTATCCGATTTTTCCAGGATCTCTCAAAATACCGTCCATCGGTAAGGAACTGAAAAAGGCGACCCGATATTACTTCATTGAGAACGTGGCCTCGGTGGCGTCCCCCACGACCCTGTGGGAGGCATATAACACAGTTCTGAGAGGAGATACAGCTGGCTATAAATGCACTTCATTCCGGCAAAGCGTTGGGCCCCAACGGGATCCCTATTGAGTGGTACAAAGCAATGTCGGAAACACTGAGTAAACCACTAATAGCCATGTACACAGAAAGCCTTGAGAGGGAGATCCTGCCTCTCGATCAGCGCATGGCGACCATTGTGGCAATCCCGAAACCGGGCAAGTCGCCCACGGAGTGTGCATCATATCGCCCAATACCTCTTCTCAATGCGGAGGCCAAAATTCTAGCGAAATTACTGGCCACCAGACTGATGCCTCACCTCACGCACTTGATCCACCCGGATCAATCGGGCTTTATGCCGCATAGGAGCACGGCATTAAACCTCCGAAAAGTGCATGGAGCGATGGCGTGAGCCCCACTGTTAACGGAACCGGTGGCCATTCTGTCATTAGATGCCAAGATGACATTCGATATGGTGGAGTGGCGGTATCTCTTCGCGGTGCTGGCCCATATGGGCTTCGGCCCCAAATTTATTTCCTGGATACGGCTTCTATACGCGAGTCCGATGGCACACGTGGCGGCGAACGGCCACATCTCCCGTGAGATACCATTGGCTAGAGGGACGAGGCAGGGATGCCCGCTCTCACCCCTACTATTCGCCCTAGTCCTGGAAACACTGGCCATCGTCATTAGAACTTCCCCTTAACTAAGAGGAATACGCTGGAAAGACAACTGGGAAGACAGAGTCTCCCTTTATGCTGATGACATGCTAATTTATTTAACGGACCCGAAGAGAGGTGTTCCGGTGCTCTTGACACTGTGTGATGCCCATGGAAAGAATTCTGGATACACAATTAACTGGGCAAAGTCGGTCATCTACGTACTGAAGGGTCCCTCTCCAAATCTTCCCAGCGGCTGCCCGTTAGCAGTAGCAGACACCTCGTTCAAGTACCTAGGGATTCACATCACCCGCGACGCCACGGTCTTTTCGGAGCTGAATTTGCTCACGCGACTGAGAGCTGACGTGCGACACTGGAAGGCTCTTCCTCCGACACTATTGGGGCGGGCGGCGCTGTTTAAGATGATGGCGCTGCCGCGTCTTCTTTATGTATTGGAAAATACACCAACCCAGGTGTCTCCCTCCTATTTCCAAAAAGTGACGGCGGTAGTAACTGGCTTGCTGTGGGGTGACCGCCCAGCCTGTATAGCGCATTTGAAGCTCAACCGAGGCTGGTACAACGGTGGGATAGCCCTGCCAAATATACAACTGTACTACTGGGCGGCGCACCTTAAAGTCCTTAACCAATAGCTGCACGCCCCACAGGACGACCCGGCATATCTTGCGGACAGAGCTCAATTGGGTACGCACAGTCTATTAGCCCCGTTATACCACAAGGGACTTGCAGCGAAACTAGTGGGCCCGACGAAACATACAGTGGAATTATGGCACAGAGCACAGGCGAGACTCGGGTGGGGGGGTGTAATAACAAAACTCACACCTTTGTGGGACACTAGGGCGCTGGGTCAATTGAGACATAGTAAGGGATTCACTCAATGGGATAATATAGGAATCTCCACGGTTGGAGACATGTGGACGAAAGAGGGGGCGGTCCCCTTCTCACAACTGCAGCAACAGTACAACCTAGGTCCTAACGAAACTTACAGTTATATTCAAGTACGACATGCACTGATGTCGGCGACTGAAGCAGGTACAGTGGTCCCGGAGTCCTCCCCGCTGGAGGATCGCCTGCTCACTGATTACATGTCGGCGAGCGCCACGTCACTCACATACCGAAAGCTGCTTAACCCCTTCGCTGCTCATGACGAGCTCAGCTCGTCATGAGGCACACTGGAGCTGTGCTTATGACGAGCTGAGCTCGTCATGAACAATGGGATTCAATAAATATCAGCACAGGAGGGGAAACGTCTTAGCAGCCAAGGTGTTAATAACCTGCCAGACCCCTTACTTAGGCTTAAGGAGAAATGGGAGGGTGAGTTAGGTGCTATGGATGAGTCGGACTGGAATGCTGCAATGGCATCCCCGAAGGAAGCGGGTATCTCAGCGCGATTCCGGCTGGTGCAGTTCAAGATATTGCACCGGGTCTATTTCACGAGGACCACATTACACAGAATACACAGAGCTGACCACCCGTATTGTCTCAGGGGCTGTGGGATGGAAGGAACATTGCTGCATACACTCTGGGAGTGTCCGATTATTGCTGAATACTGGCGGCAAGTAATGCATACCATTTCCCAGACTATAGAGGTATCCCTTACACCTGCCCCGCGTGTGTGCCTGCTGAATGTTTGGGGCCAGAATGATTTGACGCGCATGGGGCAACAATGGGCCATAGTGGGTATTGTGACTGCCAAACGAAATATAGCGCAGAAGTGGGGGGCGGCAGAAGTGCCTACTCTGGCGCAGTGGTGCAGGAACATGGATATGCTTCTAGTGATTGAACGAGCAGTGTATAAAATGTGAGCCAACCCTAGCAAGTGGAATAAGATCTGGCTGCCTTGGAACAGCTACCGAGGAGACCTGTGTGAGCCACTACCAGAGGGAGATACTGACAGCACAGATGACGAGGAGGACGTAGACTGAATGACCCAGGCAATGATTAACAACAATGGCAATGGGATGTAACAGGGACTGGCAGGTAATTTAACCAGTTATTCTAAGGGGCCCGAGGACGGGGCAGAGACGCGATGAGCGCAAGGGCTAACCTGCCGAGGTGTGAACTTAGGTAAAAGTTTGTGAAACTGTATGTTGCCTGCCAACCAGATGAGTCACAAGTTGAGTTATGGTTATAAAATATAAAAGTAAGATGGATTCCTATTTTTCAAGAGTAATTATTATATTTGCTGCCATAATGTCAGTAAAACGCTGCCGGACCAAAGGTTGTCGGCTGAACAGCTGTGTACATATTGTTGCGAACTGTCACTATGTATGGCAGCCGGCCTCAGGGTTGTAGGCAAATGCTGTGTAAATCTGGCAGATGTCAATAAAGTCTTACAACAACAAAAAAACAAGAGATCACCACTGGATGGTTAACATGTGTTTATCCTATTGGGGAATAACAGTAGCTACTAAACCAATTATCACACCAATGTCAGTTATCTCTTATAAATGTTCCTGTAAACTTTTCGAACAAATTCTTTAACACTATGGACATTTTCTCAAACGTTTTATGGCGCAAAAAATTATAGTAATAAGCAGGATTAAATCTAACAAGACAAACCGAAATGGCATATGGTGGCCAAACTTCAGAGCATATCAAAAGGCAGTTATTGGGGGTCAAGCCTCTTCTTGGTTTACAGCTGAGCCCATAAAACAAACAGTCAAACGGGTGTCGAAAGTAGATGAATTGTCATCATCTTGCTCTCCTATAGCCTTAATATCTCAGTCTACTGAACCCACCAAAATCAAAGCTGCATAAGAGACACAATAACACAATAAAATTGTCTAAGACAACAAAGCTGAAAAAACAACCAAATGACAGTTCATGTCACTGTGGAATAATAAAAATAATTAAAGTAGACGCTAAAACCATGTTAGGGTCCGCCTTGGAATAAGCAGGAGTATTAGTGATCACACAATTATTCAACATTGGTTATCACAAGCGATTGCCACAAACAGAATGTAATATCTCAAACCTTGAGTTCTACAACTTCTTTAAAATGATAATCGTCTTCAGAAAAGGAGGCTCATTGAATAATTACCCTTTTTCAGAAACTAGGCAATGCAGCTTCAAGCTTAAATTGCTACATTCTATCTCATATTAAATCTAAAATAAAAAAATGGACAAGGAAAGGGGACTAACCTCCTAAGATTCTCAAGAATCGTGATCCATCGTCAATTTCAAATAAAACAAGCACTGGCGTTGCCAATAGGTCTCGCAGTAGGAAAGTTTGAGCTATTGGTTGTGTAAATGACAAAGCCCTTTATGTATTCAAAATGATAACAACAGTGAAAGGCATTGTTATTTGCCATTGTAATAGTTCCACCTGTCGTACTGCGCGATCTATTGGCAAGGTGAGTGTTTTTCGTGTGTGAGTGGCGTTGTGTGTGTGAGTGGCGTTGTGTGTGTGAGTGGCGTTGCGTGTGTGAGTGGCGTTGCGTGTGTGAGTGGCGTTGCGTGTGTGAGTGGCGTTGCGTGTGTGAGTGGCGTTGCGTGTGTGAGTGGCGTTGCGTGTGTGAGTGGCGTTGCGTGTGTGAGAGGTGTTGCCTGTGTGTGAGGCGTTGGCTGTGTGATTTGTGTTGCCTGTGTGAGTGGCGTTGCCTGTGTGAGTGGCGTTGCCTGTGTGAGTGTGGTTGGCAGTGTGAGTGGCGTTGCATGTGTGAGTGGCGTTGCATGTGTGAGTGGCGTTGCATGTGTGCGTAGTTGAGTGGCGTTGCGTTGTTGAGTGGCGTTGCATGTGTGAGTGGCGTTGCATGTGTGAGTGGCGTTGCATGTGTGAGTGGCGTTGCATGTGTGAGTGGCGTTGCATGTGTGAGTGGCGTTGCATGTGTGAGTGGCGTTGCATGTGTGAGTGGCGTTGCATGTGTGAGTGGCGTTGCATGTGTGAGTGGCGTTGCATGTGTGAGTGGCGTTGCATGTGTGAGTGGCGTTGCATGTGTGAGTGGCGTTGCATGTGTGAGTGGCGTTGCATGTGTGAGTGGCGTTGCATGTGTGAGTGGCGTTGCATGTGTGAGTGGCGTTGCATGTGTGAGTGGCGTTGCATGTGTGAGTGGCGTTGCATGTGTGAGTGGCGTTGCATGTGTGAGTGGCGTTGCATGTGTGAGTGTTGCACTGTTGCACTGTGTGAGGGTGAGGGGTTGAGGGTGAGTGAGGGTGAGTGAGGGTGAGTGAGGGTGAGTGAGGGTGAGTGAGGGTGAGTGAGGGTGAGTGAGGGTGAGTGAGGGAGGGTGAGGGTGAGTGAGGGTGAGTGAGGGTGGGTGAGTGAGGGTGAGTGAGGGTGAGTGAGGGTGAGTGAGGGTGAGTGAGGGTGAGTGAGGGTGAGTGAGGGTGAGTGAGGGTGAGTGAGGGTGAGTGAGGGTGAGTGAGGGTGAGTGAGGGTGAGTGAGGGTGAGTGAGGGGTTGAGGGTGAGTGAGAGTGAGGGTGAGTGAGGGTGAGGGTGAGTGAGGGTGAGTGTGAGTTAGGGTGAGTGTTTGAGGGTGTGTGAGGGTGAGGGTGAGGGGATGAGTGAGGGTGAGTGAGGGGTTGAGGGTGAGTGAGGAGTTGAGTGTGAGGGGGTGAGGGTGAGGGGTTGAGGGTGAGTGAGGGTGAGGGTGAGTGAGGATGAGGTGTTGACGGTGGGTGATGGTGGGTGAGGGTGAGTGAGGGTGAGTGAGGGTGAGGGTGAGTGAGGGTGAGGGTGAGGGGTTGAGGGTGAGTGAGGCTGAGTGTTTGAGGGTGAGTGAAGGTGAGAGTTTGAGGGTGGGTGAGGGGGGTGAGGGTGTGGGTGAGTGGTGTTATTGTTAAGGGTGTTGTGGATGAGGGGTGTTAGTATGAGGGAGTTGAGGGTGAGGGTGAGTGTGAGGGGAGGGGAGGCAGAGTGAGGGAGGTTGAGGGGGTGAGGGAGTGTAAGGGAGAGTGAGGGTGAGGCTGAGCGGGTGTGAGAGAGTCAGTGAGGGAGTGCGTGAGAGGGTGAGTAGGGTGTGTGATGTGGTGTGTGAGAGCGTGAGTGATGGGGTGTGTGAGGGGTGTGTGAGAGGGTGTGTGAGAGGGTGAGGGTGTGTTAGGGTGAATGAGGGTGAATGAGGGGGTGTGAGGGGGTGAGGGTGGGGTGTTGAGGGAGTGAGTGTGAGGGTGTGAGGGGTGAGGTTGAGGGGGTGAGTGTAAGGGGGTGGGAGCGTTAGGGTGTGTTATTTTTAGGGTGTGTGAGGGTGAGTGAGGGTGTGTGACTTTTCTGGTGTGTGACGGTGCTGAGTGATGGTGTTATGGTGCTGAGTGGTGTGGTGATGTCCCTGAGTGGTGTGGTGGTGTCCCTGAGTGGTGTGGTGGTGTCCCTGAGTGATGTGGTGGTGTCCCTGATTGATTTTGTGGTGTACATCAGTGATGTGGTGGTGTCCCTGAGTGCTGTGTTGGTGTCCCTGAGTGCCGTGTTGGTGTCCCTGAGTGCCGTGGTAGTGTCCCTGAGGGCTGTGGTAGTGTCCCTGAGGGCTGTGGTGGTGTCCCTGAGGGCTGTGGTGGTGTCCCTGAGGGCTGTGGTGGTGTCCCTCAGTGCTGTGGTGGTGTCCCTGAGTGGTGTGGATGTTTATACAAGTGCATTTAAGTTGTGGCAGGTAAAAAACAATGCATTTTCATGCGTCATCAATTTAAAGGATGATGTGAACATTGTGATAGGCCATGGGCGGACCCAAAACATGAATGAAAACCGATTGACCCAATGTCTGAAGGGGACTGTCGGAAACAAGACAATGGCTGAAGGGGGCTGACCAAAAGCCTCTTACTGTATGTATGCAAGTGTGGTGTGGTGTAGTGTAATGTGCCAACATAAGGTTTTGCTAAACAGCTAAAGCAGTCTATATTGAGGCCTAAAACCCCCGAACAGAAAATGAAGTTCTATTACAGGTCTCTGCACTGCAGGACTCTCCCCGCACATACTACTACAAAAAGAAAATTAAAAGTTGAAACCTGCAAAACGAAAGTAACGCTGGCCAAGTAAAAAACAAGCTATCCCAGCCTGCTATGCGCTTTTAATGGTGCTGTACCGTATTGCTATGATGTGAAAATAATGCATTTAAGCGATGCAGTATTTTCGTTTACACTCTGCAAAGGATCTTCGAAGTGCGCAGTCCAGAGTGGGGGCAGAGACGCAGACATACGAGAGAGCGCAATACGGAGGAACAGGAGAGATGCACACAAGGGAGATATCAGGCAAGCACATGCACTCTCGTGGACTTCTTAGTCAAAAATAAAAACAAGTACGAGAAATGCAAGCGGCGGGGGGGGGGTGGGTTGGGTTCACAAGGGAGAGAGCAACACGAGTGGTGGGGGAAAAGCACGAGGGAGACAGCAACACAGGAAGAAGTACACGCTGTGCTGGGGGAGGGGGGAGGGCCATTAGGAACAGGAACAGATGGCCATGAAAGTGTATGGGCCAAATGCGCGTGCCTGTACGTGCACTCGAAGAAAACGCCACGGAAAAAAAGCGGTGGTTTGACTATCCGATAGAGCACATGAATTCTCCCCCATTTCTTCATTGTTTTGCCCTTAAAGGAAAGGTATGAAAAAAGGCATTGGCAAACTCAGCAAGTGTAGTAGGCGCCTGCTCAAATATTAAGCAAGGCACCCCTGTTGCAGTGGAAAGTAACAATGAAAAAAATACGATAAAGAGTGATGTGGGTCACAGGAGTCCCACATGTTCAATTGCCGCAGGGAGGACGAGGAGCTGATGCTTCTGGGGCCTGGACAAATCCAGCATGGAAAGGGGGGAAGAGGGCGGGGTGAAAGTACAGCAGCTGCTGAACGCAAGCCAGGATTTAAAGGAGCAGGCATCATTAATTTGATTAAATACCAGACGCATACGAAAACAAATATATTAAATAAATAACAAAAATACAACCTAATGTGTATAAAATTGCATGCTGACGGGCGCCGTGCTGATGATGTAAAACTAACAGCGTAGCACTCGTGAGAGCTCCGTGCAGGGTCACAGGAGTCCCACATGTTCAATTGCCGCAGGGAGGACGAGGAGCTGATGCTTCTGGGGCCTGGACAAATCCAGCATGGAAAGGGGGGAAGAGGGCGGGGTGAAAGTACAGCAGCTGCTGAACGCAAGCCAGGATTTAAAGGAGCAGGCATCATTAATTTGATTAAATACCAGACGCATACGAAAACAAATATAATTAAATAAATAACAAAAATACAACCTAATGTGTATAAAATTGCATGATGACGGGCGCCGTGCTGATTATGTAAAACTAACAGCGTAGCACTCGTGAGAGCTCCGTGCAGATGCATGCTGGGCATCAAAAAAAACAAGCGGAAAACGAAAGCTGTGCAAAACTAGATGCTGCTGGTAGGGGAAGCCTGTCGCATTAAACAGAGAACATGTAGCAAGGAAAACTTCAATGCAGAAACTACTTCAAGGTATGGCATCAATGTGAATGTCTAAGGAAAACAAAACCGGCATTAAAAAACACTGACTGCTTCAGAGAAATGCACCGTAGGTCACACACAGAGAGGAAAAGGAAGTTAAACTTACAGGGATGTCTAAGGAAAACAGAACCGGCATTAAATAAATAATGTTTCGGGAGAGCCTGGGGCGGGAATGCGAGCGAGGGGAGGCAGGCAGATTACGAGGGAAGCCGGATGGGGGCGGGAAAGCCTGGTGGGAGGCGTGAACGCCGGATGGGGGCGGGAAAGCCTGGTGGGAGGCGTGAATGCGCGAGGGGAGGCAGGCGGATTGGGAGAGAAGCCTGATGGGGGCGGGAGAGCCTGGTGGGTGGGCGTGAATGAGGGGAGGACTGGGCTGGGCTTGCATGCGATGCGCGTGCATGTACACGGGCACTGCATGAAAACCGCGGGGCTGAAAGCCCTTTGGTTTGAAGATGTTTTCGCCACATGAATTCTCGCTACGCTCGATGCGCTTGCGCGCATCGATAGGTCGCGAGACCTAAAAATTGCTGATTTAAGGAAACCTTCATTCCGACCAGAAATCCTCTCCCCACTGGAACAGACACAAATTATGATCCTCTATGGACCTCTGAAAGAATTTATAAGAGTGAAATACTGCGAACCACTACATGCTACCAGCCCCTGGAGACCAGCTCTATGATTACAATTATCTGAAAACCTACTGGGCAGAAGTATGGGAGACATTAAAATCAATCTTTAAATTACAGCTTCCCATAGAGTCTGCATTGGAATGCCTAGGCACTGAAACAATCCCAAAAGACATTCCACTGAACCCTACCAATAAACAGCTTCTCACCCTCTCAACTTATAAAACGAGAATATACTCTGAAACAAGAAACAGGCTCATAAACTACATGTATACAAGGTGGCCATGGCTCAACCACACTCAACTGTGATTATAATGAATTGAGCAATGAGGATCTATTATCACCTAAACGAACACTCTGTGATTACCAACACAAATACCTCCAAACAGTAAAACCTCAATGAATAGATGACAAAAGCCAAGAGATAATTTGCAATCATCTACAAAATAACCAAAACTCATTATCCAGCCCACCAATACTACACAGATACTGACTAGTTTCTCATGCCCTAACATCCACTCTTCTTTCTATCTCAGTCTACTACTGTTCGCTCTTATATTCTCAGCAGCAAAACGGTCTTAAGCCGTTATGATGCCCTCAATCCCTATGCGCCCCATCAAAGGAATAAGAAATATATACTGCCACTCATACATCCTGCAACTACTCTCAGCAAGCTCATCAAAATCCTTCAGGAAACCTACAAGTCACTAAGGAATGAAGGCAATCTTGTTTCATCAAGAATATCAGACCCCATCCTCTAGGACACGAACGTTTAACAACTCTCTTGCCATAAAACTATTTATCTTATGCAAACATTTAAAATTCAATAAAAAAAGTTTTGAGAATAAAAAAGTGAACTTGGCTCAGCTGAGTGGAAACAGAAATATTTCTGATCTGGCAACATTTTGTAGCCTATTATTTGAATAAAGGAAGACCAATACCCCCTATTGTGATCTGGAGGTGGCAAAAGTGATGCTCAACTTCCTAATGATAAGCATATTTAGCATGTGATTCACAAAAGTGCAGCCACTCATCTGCGATGTGTAGTTTCTGCACTGCAGATATTGAAATGGACTTGACAAGATTCATAAGTTCGACCTGCATGCTACCAGAGAGACGAAAAAGCAGAATAGTGTTGCGTAGGCCAGCTCTACTTGCATAAGTATTGGGCATGTGTGCATACTTTGCTATGCTTAGACTTCCAAATACTTGAGTGCGGTTGGGAATTGAGGATGAAACTTGTATGTGGGTGGTAAAATGCGCATCTTGGGAAAGGTCACTGAAGACATTCAGAATAATTGAATTTTTTTTAATTTTATGCTCATCATAAGTCTAAATTTAATTTATTACACCAACATTCTTGCCCTATTGGAACGTTCATGCTGTGACCTGTTCTCAGTACAATGAAACGTAATTAAACCTTACGTGCTTTTGCATTGTATCTGTACTTGTGTATGGTAACCTCTCACCTATATAGTTCTTGATGGAGTTACAAAATTGCAAATAAATGTACAAATATTTATATATTAATGGTCTGGTTATTGTTGACCTACAAGCATCATAGTGCACACTGGGGAACACATTTTCTCCTCTGTGCACTGCACCTTTCCCCACATCAGATCAGGTCTGGTGTAAGGGAATGGAGTGCAGAAATAGTTGTATTCCCTTACCAAACTAGTGTATTTTTCTGCACTTCATATACCAGGGCAGACCAACAAAACAGAATTTGCAAATGGCATGTCTGGGTGTTTGAACCATATCTTTAACAGTTACAGAATTAGGAAACGTGTATTTTATTAATTTAATTATGATGCAAACTGTGCCTTTATTGATCCTCTAAGTGCATTTTGCACTACCAAGTGGGGAAAGTGACACAAATTTGGTCTGAAAATTTTAATTATTCTCAAGCGGTCCTCAAACAAAAAAAAACAAAAAAAGAACATTCTCAAAAGTAGATTTAGAACAAAATAGGATACTTGCATCTTCTCGCAAAGCTTTTAAAACACTAAACACACTCATTTGGCTTAACTTTCATCAAGTTTTATTTTGATTTTTATAAAGTAAAAGCGTCTAAAAACAAAATTTTCCCTGCATAACTCCGGTACTAAAGTTGAAACATTACAGCTTTAGCAAATGATTAGTTAAGTCATACTTTTGTATCAGAAGATGCTTGGGTGCAGCGTGCTCAGAGGTTTTATGCAAAATCCTGGCTTTGATGGTAAAGCCAATAACTTTCAGCAGCATTTCAAACACAATAATACCCAGGTGGGGGCACCAACTTAGAGAGTCCAGCATGCACCATTTTAGGGCTGAAGTGAACTGTGGAAGAGAATACCAGAGCTCACTCAAAAAGTGTGTCTACTGCCGTTGGCACAGGAAGGATAGGACTTTACACACTGAAAGTCATTTGTTAATGCTGGCAACATTTATACCATTCGATGACCTGCACTTCTATTGGAAAAGACAAAACCTATTAAAAAAAATATCCAAGTCTATTTGATAAGTGCATGGAACATAGATCATGGCAGGTTTGCAAAAAAATGGTAAAGTATGTGACACCTCTTCAAAAATAAATAAATATATATATATATATATATATATATGTATGTATATATATATATGTATGTATATGTATCAGGACTGGAGCCAAAAATAAAAATTCCTTTACTAATGGAACTATACAATAGATGGTTCAAAGCTTGGAGGGAATGCTTGGACATATTGTAAAGCGCTCGGATATCCTTCGGGATCTTGTTTGCGCTATATAAAACTTTATAAAAAAATAAAAATAAATAAAAATGTTCAAAACCTGCAGCTTCTGGAGCATAGTCCTAGATGATACATATGTATTAAAGAATAATTCCAAACAAAGAGTAGTGTGGATGAACACTGAAGGGTACTGAGAAAGTGGTGTTGATACTTCTGCTAGTGACCAAACAGACATTACTAGGTAGGTGGAGAAAAGCAAAACATCCAGTTGCAAGGGACTGGCTTCTGGCAATTGATAAGAATCGAGAAAATTGCTCATGACTTTGCAGGAAGAGGGCTCGAATTTTTCAACAAATAGGCTGCGTCGCTAAACTTCACAAATGAAGCTAGATCACTAACTTTCCCAGGGACTCTGAGAGCAATGCAGTGCCTGCCACAAGAAGTGAACTGTAGTGGTATGTGTTTGAGTACTTAGGATTCCCTATTATTGTACTGATGGAACAAACTTCTGGTTGGGAATTAGGTGAATTTCCAGGCAACTAGATGATGCTGTAGCTCGGAGTGAGGGGCTTTGGATAAACTTGTTACTTTCTTGCTGTATTTTGAAAATGCCAATAATAAGTTCTCAAGCCTTAAAAACAGACTTCAATGTCCCTGTAATCTTTCTTTCCCAGTGCCGAAAAGAAAAATGTTATTTTGCCAAAGGCTGGCTTTGTAAACTGTCCTTAAAAGCTTTACCTAGTATTCAAACCATCCTTGAAAACTCAGGTGAACATTGATTCTCTATCTCAAACCGAATAAAAGTATTGTTAAAATAGTGTACTAAGAAAAGAAACTTTTCACACCAAAATCAAAATTAAAATCACAACAAATATGGGTAATATTTTAAAAAAGCATTGCTTTAAACAGTCAAGTATATTTAATGCAAGACAGTATGCTTTCTTGCTTGAATTATCGAGGTAAAAGCATATTTTTGGTGAATCAGGAGACCTTTCTCTGTAAGTGTTACGTCAGTGGAAATTACTGGATGACTCGAAAACACAGTCCAGTATGAGATGGGAACTTGGACAGCATGGTACACCCGAGTCGCCCTTGCTGGTGTGACCTATGTTTAAAGATAATGCATTTGTTTATTTGTTAGTGGCCACTACATTTATTCCCTTATCATATTCCAAACGAACAAAATTGGGCTGCCGAAGCAAGTTGATGGTCAATAATTTCCAGGGGGCAGCAATTCAGACCAAAGGAAATAAAGTGTCCCGTGCCCACCCAATTGTCACTAGAATAACAATCCAATGCGATTTCTATGAAGGGCTGCACATTAGGCGCAGCATGCCTCGGAAACATTGCAGTAAATGTCACTATACTTAAAACAAACTGCCAAATAAGTCATGCGCCATACAGTAACATACAACATGCCAACCTGGAGGGTACACCTGGGGAATAAAATACCGATTGAGGAAAGGAGGAGACTAGATGATTAACAAGATCAATATTCAGGAGGAGACTAAATGATTAACAAGATCAATATTCAGGAGGAGACTAAATGATTAACAAGATCAATATTCATTACAAGTAACAGATAATCAGATGAGTTGAGAACCAGGAAGTTAGCAATGCCCTGCAGTATGTTTTCCAGCAGACACCTATAGGTGTAATATGGTACCCCACTTTTACTGTTGTGTTCAGAAAACAGCTAGCAAAACATCGTAAAACTTATGATTGGCTCCTTACTATATTACTCTGTTGGTTTCATCACTTATAATATGGGTACCTTAACTGTACTTATCACAGAAGCCTTCGTACTATAAAGGTCACTGTTGGTATAACAACTTAAGCCTGAAAGTAAGAGAAAGTGTGAACCAGCTAGGACTTAAAATAAATAAAAGTTGGAAAGACAGCAGCGCCTGATGGGCAGTGTCTAGAAGATATTTTACGAGATATATGTCCGTTTACAAAGGATAGATTATTTATTTTTTATTTCCCAGTGTCCAATTTTTATATTAAGATTTTTGTCAGCTGCTACTCAATTCCCCAGTAACTAAATTCTGAAAGTTAATCCTAAAATAATGAACATTTTCATAACATCAAGCACGCTCAACATACAGAATACTACAGTTTGCTGCTTTTCTTTTGTGCTTATATTCAGCCTCACCAGTGCATCGGAAGGTTATGGGGCAACCCCTGTTTCTGCCATGAGAATCCACTCCTAAAAAGAGCAGTGAGTGGCGATGAAGCAGAGGAAAGTCAATGTGTCCAAAGAACTGCTTTCATTGTCAATGTAGGGTTTCCACAGCAAAGTACTTCTCCGGTTCCACGCCAAGGATCTGAAACTCCTAACCACCCAAGGTGCGTCCAAACCCATCAACCGACTTTTTCAAAAGAAGAGGTGAAAAAGATCCTAATGAATAGATTCCTTTCACAAACTTTTGGAGAGCATCTCCCCAGGGCGCAACGGACGTCACAATGTCAGCAATGAGAACCCAACTAAAACATTGATCCCCTGGGTACCTGGATCTCAATTGTTTCAGAGATGCAGCAAAATACCCACCATGAAGAAGCTAGATCAGTGCCTATAAATGGAATGACGGACATTTCTTGTGATATCTGTTGCAACTGCCTCTTCATTTTACTTTTGATGTACTTGTCTACCTATTTTGTTCAATCAACCCTATGTACAGCGCTCTGATACCAACGGGTCATGTTCGCGCTTTATAATCTCTATAATAAAAATAAATAAATAAATAAAAGTTAGGGAATACCAAATGTGGAAGACAGCAGGTCTCAGTAACGCTTACCTTAGGACAACATTCGGATTCCTTGTTGCAGGGTGCTACAGTTGGTCAGGTACGTTTCGATATGGGTTCTTTGGTGACAGCCTCTACAGAACATATTCTACCTAGTAAAACAAATGTACTTAAATGAATTTTCCTTTAAAAAAATAAATAATAATCTTTTATTTTCAAAACAATGCAACAGGGGCATAGAAAACACCATATATTGAGTCCAACCATATTGACCGTTTTACAGTATCATCACTAACAACCCACAACCCCACCATCCTCCTCTCCATCCCTGGATACCCATCTGCCAGTTCAGGTTCAGCAGCAATAGTAAGAAACAATATATAACATCAGTCAACATCACACCTGCACCCATCAGGTCACCACCTGGCTTTGTGTCCCTGTGTCTTCTACTATCTCCAAAGAATAGTACTAAATCCATTCACCCCCCACCTTATAACATTTTCGGGGGAAGACCTTGCTGGCGTAAGTAACTTTTTCAGCCACCATGTACATATCCATTTCCTGTTTCTATTCTTGTAGCGTTGGACACTCCCGTACACCCCAGTGTCAAGCTATGTCTCATTTGGCTACTACTAGACCGAGACCACAGAGCAAGAGCTGAGCCAGTGGTAGGTCAATATAATTGGGAATCCCCAAAATGATGAACTTAGGGTCCATAAGATCTGTGCCAAGAACATTAAACAGAGTTCCCTGGTGACTACACCCAGTAGTCCTGTATCAGGGGGCGGCTCTAGAGCGTGTGAAGGAAAGAAGGAACCATCTTCTCCCTGGCATCTCAAACAATGCGGGGTCTGCGCCCTTCCCATGGCATGCAACAGACTTCTATCATAGTACACTCAGTGGAGTATTTTAAATTGCACTAGACGTGGATTGCTACTTCCCTTGGGTCTATTAGGGTCTCTTCCCAATCCATGTCCTCCAGTTGCCCCACCTCCTACACTCATTTCCCCCAAAGCTATCGGACTCAAGCAACTGGTCAACACCCCCACTCACTACGCAGGCCACACGCTTGATCCCGTCTTCTCATCCAGCAAGCACATCACCTTCAGCCACTCTACCGGACTTCACTGGACCGACCACAGCTGCGTCCACTTCAGCTTCAGAAGAACAACGACCCACCACCACCCGCAACAGGTTCCTCACAGGAGCTGGAGCTGGAGCAAGATCACCCAGAGCAGCTCACCACCTCCCTCAGCCAGAACCCGCCCGCAAGCACAACGGACCCCAACGTAGCAGCCCGCAACTTCACACAGTGGCTGCCAGCCTGCGCAGATGACCTCGCGCCACTGAAGAACCCTCCCAGCAGACCCAGAAGCAAGAAAGCCACCTGGTTCACCGATGATCTCAAGGACTCCAAGAGGAACTGCCGCACCCTCGAGAAAGCCTGGCTCCTCAACCAGACAACAGACAACATGACCACCCTCAAACAAGCCACCCGCAAGCACCACCAGCTCATCCGCGCTACCAAGAAGAAAACACTGAAGGAACGACTAGACAACAACGCCCACGACAGCAAGGAACTCTTCAGCATCGTCAAGGTGTTCTCCAACCCCAGCACAGGGAACAACGACATCACTCCTTCTCAAGACCTCTGCGACTCTCTCGCCTCGTTCTTCCACCGCAAGATCGCCGACATCCACAAAAGCTTCGGCGCACCATCCACTCACCCTACCGTTGAACCAACGCCCCCCCACCCCACCCTCCGCACCTGGACCACGGAAGACACAGCCCGCACGATGAACACCATCCACTTCGGATCTCCGACCGACCCCTGCCCCCACCACGTCTTCAACAAGGCAGACTCCATCATCGCACCCCAACTGCGGGACATCATCAACATCTCCTTCGACACCGCCACTTTCCCGGAGAGCTGGAAGCACGCCAAGCTCAGCGCCCTACTGAAGAAACCAACAGCGGACCCCACCGACCTCAAGAACTTTCGCCCCATCTCGCTCCTCCCTTTTCCTGCCAAAGTCATCGAGAAGACCGACAGCTTGCCGCCTTCCTCGAGACGAACGGATCGCTTGACCCCTTGCAGTCCGGTTTCCGAGCCAACCACAGCACCGAGACTGCCCTCATCGCAGCCACCGACGACATCAGAACCCGGCTCGACAACTGGGAAACAGCTGCCCTCATCCTCCTGGATCTCTCCGCTGCGTTCAACACTGTCTGCCACCGCACACTAGTCCAACGCCTCAGCAACACAGGTGTCCAAGAGAAGGCTCTGGAATGGATCATCTCGTTCCTCGCCGGAAGAACACAGAGAGTCCGCCTCCCCCCGTTTCGATCCAAGGCCACCAAAGTAATCTGCGGCGTACCGCAAGGATCATCACTCAGCCCCACCCTCTTCAACGTCTACATGAGACCCCTTGCAGCCATCGCACGCCAATACAACCTCAACATCATCTCCTACGCCGATGACACCCAACTGATCCTCTCCCTCACCAGTGACCCCGCCACCGCCAGAACTAGCCTACACGAAGGGATGAAAGACGTCGACGAGTGGATAAAGAACAGCCGCCTGAAACTGAACTCAGACAAGACGGAAGTCCTCATCCTGGGACCATCGTCCTCCGCCTGGGACGACACCTGGTGGCCGCTGGCCCTAGGCAGCGCACCCAAGCCAACAGACCAAGCACGCAACCTGGGCTTCATCCTGGACTCCTCCCTCTCGATGACCAGACAAGTCAACGCCGTCTCCTCAACATGCTTCAACACCCTATGCACGCTCCGTAAGATCTTCCGATGGATCCCGACCGAAACCAGGAAGACGGTCACCCAGGCACTCGTCACAAGCCGACTGGACTACGGAAACACCCTCTACGCCGGAACCGCAGCCAAACTACAGAAAAGACTCCAACGCATCCAGAACGCCTCCGCTCGACTCATCCTGGACATCCCCCGACGCAGCTACATCTCCGGACACTTGAGGGACCTGCACTGGCTCCCCGTCAGCAAAAGAATCACGTTCAGACTCCTCACCCACGCACACAAGTCCCTCCACGACCTGGGCCCTAAGTACCTCAACGACCGCTTGACCTTCTACACGCCCACCCGCCAGCTACATTGGACAAGCCTCGCCCTCGCCGCCGTACCACGCATCCGAAGAGCCACCGCCGGAGGAAGATCCTTCTCCTACCTGGCGGCCAAGACATGGAACTCCCTCCCCACCCACCTCTGGCTGACCCAGGACCATCTCGCCTTCAGGAGACAACTCAAGACCTGGCTGTTCGAGCAATAGCAGACCCCCCTTCCCCCAAGCGCCTTGAGACCCTCCGGGTGAGTAGTGCGCTATACAAATGCTATGATTGATTGATTGAGCGTGTGTGGCATATTATTATTAAGGGTTTTGTTTGGGAGGGAAACCGCATCGTTCCCTAATTCGCCTGCAAAAGTCATCCCTCTAGAGGGGCATATTCAGGCATCTGACCCCTGGGGAGTCCCTCTACACTCCACGTTTGCAGTATTTGAGCATATTTTAGGAATTGATTTACGTTCATAGTGTTACCGATGGAGCAAGGAAAACAGCATGATATCGTCATCTTCAATCAGGTCCACAACCCTGGATATTCCGATCAACTCCCAGGCCTTGAATCCCCTCGGATTTTGTATGTCAGGAAGCCAATGACCCTCCCATAGGTGCATTTCCCTCATAGGTTTACTGTGTTACCCTATGGGTGACATATCCCAGGTCACTATAGTGACCTGAGTGGCAGGGAGAAAACCCTGAGTCACCCTGTCTCCAAACAAATAGTGCAAACAGGACCTCTTACCCCCACTGCGCCTGCTCCAGCCTGAAGGTTAAGCGGTCCAGGGGAGTAAATAACCAATCATTTACATTTATGGCGTGGGCACCCCAATGGTAGGCCTGTATGTCAGGCAACCTAAAACAACAAAGAAAAGAACCTGCCTCTGATAAGATTAAGCAGAATATCTCGCTATAGGCTGGGGATAACACAAATAGAATCGAGCCTTAACTTTAAAAAAACCTTCAATAATGAACAACCATAATCTTGATGAAGATTAAAGAAACTTCAAAATTGAACACAAAATAAATCATAATAGACGTCAGCAACTTATATACATAAATTCTATAAAAAGTCCTAAACAAACTGCACTCTGGTATATGCAAGTCAGGCAACACCAAACCGCCATTATATTGATCGTGTTGTAGGGTTTTAAGAGAAATTCTGGGGTGTTTGCCATGCCATTGCAGAGCCGCAAGTCACCCTCAATCCCCCTGAAGGTCTCGGGGGGGTTCGAGGGGTGTGTGAATCTGGTAATGAGTTTTGCAGTGTGTAGAGCAATTTGGAGGAGAACTTAAACACTGCTGCTCTCCACAGCAGCGTATGGTGCAGCTCCCACCTCCTCTCCGTGTCTTCTCAGCAGGTTTGCATCACACCCCAAAGAACGCGCTCAAAACAAGCTTCACTCTCCAGTTTCATGTACATTCATAGGTATTTGAATCCATGGGCTACGTTTGTCAGAGGACGAAAGAGTGAGGGCGCCTCCATTCCACTCTGTGGAAGATAAAGCACTGATTTGCCCCAGTTGCTGCTGTAAACCGAGTGTCCCCCATAATCCTCAAATAGTTGAAGGGTCGAGGGAAGGGACAGGGACGGTTCTGTAACGTAGAGAAGGATGTCCTCCGCGTAAAGAGCAATCTTCTCTTCCACTTCCATCTCTACTGCGATCTGGAAGCAATAGATTCTGGAATAGTCATGGACCGCACAAGCTAGGGATTCTATAGTAAGAACGAACAGAAGAGAGGACAGGGGGCAACCCTGTCTCATACCTCTACTGATGGGGAACTCCGCCGACAGTGCCCCGTTCACCCAGACCACGACCGTTGAGGCCTGGTATAATAGTTTGACCCATTTCCTATAGCTGGGACGAAACCCAAACTTGACCCGTGTATGTTCAAGAAGGCCAGTGCACTATATCAAATGCCATTTCTGCGTCAAGCACTAAAAAGACGTGAGGTTCTGATCGGTCTCTGATTTTGTTTAGCCAATTATGCGTGCAACGTAGATTGTGTCTTTTTACCTACCAGGCATCAGGCGTGATGACTTGCAGGTGTTTAGTGGCCAAAGTTTGAACCTCCGCGATGAGTAATAAGATCGGGTGATATGAGTAACAACGCTCCTTCGCTTGCCAACTTTATGAATGACTACCATGAAAGCCTATTGAAGGTCACATGGGAGAATGCCCCTTTTATCAGCTTCCAAGAACATGTTCAAGAGCTGAGATCCTACCAGCCCTTTGTAACGCTTTTAGAATTCTGCATGAATCCAGTTGGGTCCCAGGGTCTTGTTTGAGTTCAGTTTCGCTGTAGTGGCCTGAACTTCTCCAGGGTTCCCACCTCCCTCCTCCTTTTTCAGGCTATCAGGTTCTGGGCACTGTCCTCAGGGAAAAAGTTACTTACCTTCGGTAAAAATATATCTGTAAGACATCAATTAGTTATGGATTCCTCACCTTAGAATTATCCCCTGGAGTCAGACTTTATCCGGAGAATTTTCTTCAGCAGTACCCCTGTGCGACTGTTGACTCTGCGTCCGTCGATGGCGTCACGGTTCCTGGAATGACATTGCGGTATCTACTTAGACGCCACCCCTGTGCGCTGACGTCAGTTCTTTACGAGACATTCCACACCAGAAGCGCAGAGCCATGCAAGACACTGACCGCTAGTGCACAAAGCTAGGGCCCTGAAGGGATGTCCCTTACCCTAGAATTAAATTTGCAGGATGGGTGGGGCGGTGAGGAATCCATAACTAATCTAGGACTCTTACAGTTAGATCGTTGCCAGGTAAGTAACTTGTTCATCATAAAAAAGAGACAATTCGTTATGGATTATTTACCTTAGATTAGATACACCAGCTCTACCAACCCTGGAGGTGGGTCTGCGAACCAAGTTCACACCAGAATGTCCAGGAGAACTGAACGGCCAAAGAAGCTGTCTCTTCGGACTTGGCTTTCCATGCAGTGATGTTTGGTAAACGAGTGCATTGAAGCCCATGTAGCTGCCTGGCAGATATCTAGAAGGGTGGACTCCACGTCCCAAAGCAGTAGTAGCTGCCGTCGCCCTGGTGGAATGGGCACGCAACCCCACTGGAGGTTCCTATTTTGCTAATCAATAGCAGATTTTGATGCAAAGAACGACCCATCGAGAGATGGTTAGTTTTTGCACGGCTCAAACTTTCTTGGCACCCACAAAGTCAACTAAGAGCTGGTCATCCACCGGGAATTATTTTGCGAGATCCAGATAGAATGAAAGCGCACGTTTTGGATCCAGCTGGTGGAGCCTCTCCTCCTCTTTAGCAGGATGCGGGGGTGGGAGAAGGTAGGCAAAGTGATGGGCTGTCCTATGTGGAAAGAGTTAACTTCTTTGGGAAGGAAAGAAGGCCTAGTGCAAAGGACAACTTTGTCTGGACGAACAGCCAGATAAGGAGGTTTGGCAGAAAGCGCCTGAAGCTCACTCACCCTGCAAGCAGAGCTGATGGCAACCAGAAAGGCAGTTTAAGCATCAGAAGTCTGAGAGGACAGTTATGTTGCAGCTCGAAAGGAGTGCACATAAGATAGGTCAAAACCAGGTTCAAGTCCAACTGGGATTTCCAAAAGGAATTGGAAGAAACAAGTAATGCCCTTAAGGAAGCAATTTCCAATAGGGGACTTGAAAAGCAAAGGCTGGTCAGGAAGCCGAAGGAAGGCCAAAATGGCCGAAAGATAGCCTTTTAGAGTGCCTAAAGCAGAGCCCTGCTGAGCCAAAGAATAAATGAAGAGGAGAACCTCTGAAAAGTGTACAGAAAGGGGATCCACAGCCTTTGCTGTGCACCATGCCACAAATATGTTCCATCTAGAGGCGTATACCATTTTAGTGGAGGAACGCCTGGCTGCCAAGATAACGTTACAGACTTCGGGAGGAAGTTCGAAAGCTGTCAACTGTCGCTGCTCAATCTCCACCAAGGAGGTGGAGGCTAGACAGGTTCCGAGAACTGTCCCTTGCTGCTGCGACGGAAGATCCTCCCGAAGGGGCAGTCTGATCGGAGGATCGATGGCCATGTGTAAGAGCTCGGGATACAATAATCTTCAAGCCCAGTCCGGAGCCACAAGAATGACTTGGGCCCGGTCGCGCTTCAGAACTCTGGGTAGAAGTTGTATAGGCAGAAAGGCGTATAGAAGACCGCAACTCCACTCGCAGCGAAAAGCATCGCCGAGCGAGTGCCGCTTTGGAAATTTCAATGCACAGAAATGCTGACATTGGCCGTTCTCTTTGGTGGCGAATAGATCCAACCAAGGTTCTCCCCACCGCTGAATGAGACCTTGCACCACCTCAGAGTGAAGATGCCATTCGTGATCAATCATGCACCGGCAGCTGAGTTCCTCCGCCCTGGCGGTCAGAGAACCTGCCAGATGTTGAACCACCAGGGATATGCCCCGATGTTCCAGCCACTTCAAGAGCCGAAGTGCCTCCTGACATAGGGTTCACCACCCCGCCCTGTTTGTTGCAGTACCACATGGCGGTGGTGTTGTCCCTTAACACCTGCACTACTCTCCCTTTTACAGAAGGAAGGAATGCCTTCAGTACAAGACGGATCGCCGAAGCTCCAGAAGGCTGATATGGAGCCCGGACTCCGCAGGAGACCAGAGGCTTCTGATCTCTGCCTCTCTCATGTGCCCGACCCACCCCAGAAGTGAAGCATCGGTGACCACTGTGAACTCTGGCTGGGGAAGGGAGAGGGACCTGCCAATGACCCAATCCTGGTACGTTAGCCACCACTGCAATTGACGTGCAGTGCCCTCCGAGATCTGGACGCAATCAGAGAGATTCTCCTGATGTTGTGCCCACTGGAACTTCAGGTCACACGGCAGAGCGCACATGTGCCACCGGGCATAGTCCACCAGCAGCAAGCAGGAGGCCCAGTAGCCTCAGGGTCATTCTGACCAAAACCCGGGATATAGGCTGAAAGATCAGGAGGATAAGCCCAAAACTGCGCTGAGTCCAGAACTGCTCCGATGAAAAGGAGCTTCTGAGAGGGACACAGGTGTGACTTTGACACGTTGATGGTGAACCCCAGTGAATGCAGGAGGTCAGCCGTAGTCTGGAGGTGGGAGACGACAGCCTGGGGCGAGCCTGCCTTCAACAGCCAGTCGTCGAGATATGGGAAGACTGGAACCCCTGATGTGTGCAGATGAGCTGCGACCACCACCATCACCTTCATGAACACCGAGGGGTGCTGGTAAGGCCAAATAAGGCCAAAGGGGAGCTCAGTAAACTGAAAGTGCTCGTGTCTGTGAACCTTAGGTATCTCCGATGGGCCGGCAAGACGGGGTTGCGAAAATTAGCGTCCTGCAAGTCCAACGCTACCATCCAGTCTCCAGGGTCAAGGGCAGACAGGACCTAAGCCATTGTCAATATTTTAAACTTTTCCTTCAGGAGGAAGCAGTTGATGTTCCCGAGATCCACGATAGGACGGAGGCCCTTGTCCTTCTTGGGCACCAGAAAGTAGTGGAAATAACAACCACGACCTACTTCTGTGGGTCAGGAACTCGATCAATGGCCCCCTTGGCCACGACAGCCGTAACTTCCTGTTGTAGAAGGGCCCGGTGATCGATCAACATGCGATGAAATTGAGGTGGTATGGTTGGAGGGGTAGTCTTGAAGGGGAGGGAGTAGCCCCTTCACACTATCTTCAAAACCCATCTGTCCGACGTGATGTTGAGCCAGTGGGGGAGGTGATGGAGAATTCTGACGTCCACTGGCGAATGATGGCCCTGAAAGGTTGGACTAGGAGGGCTTGGAGGCGGCTGCTGCAGCGGGGGCGCTGGTAGACTGGCCTGCCCCCTGGCTCCCAGACCCAAGACTTTGGGTTCCACATCCCCGGCCCTCAGAGGCTGGACAGCTTGCGCAGGCCGGTGGCCCTGGGCGGAATGTGGAGTGGCACCCCTTTTGTAGCCACAAAAGGGGCAAAAAGCAGACTGTGCCGGGCGGGAGGGGGAAGTGAGGCCTAAGGATCTGGCCGTAGCCCTGTAGTCCTTGAAGCGCTCAAACGGATTGGCTGCTTTGTCGCCGAACAAGCGACAGCCATCAAAGGGCAGGTCCAAAAGTGTAGCTTGGACATCAACAGAAAAGCCAGTGGACCTCAGCCAGACCGAGCGCCTAAGGGCTACTGGAAATCGTCGTGCCTAGCGAGTCGGCGGTGTCCAGCCCACATCGGATGGCGAACTTTGCTGTGTCTCTCCCCTCGGCCACTGCACGGGAGAGCACGGCCCGGGCCTCCTCCGGGCAGTGTGGCAGTACCTGCGCGACCGTGTCCCACACAGAGTAGGAGTAACGGCCCAAAGTGACATGCAGTGTTCACCGACCGCAGTCCTAAGCTGGAGGAAGAAAACATTTTCTGCCCAAGATGGTCCAGCTTCTTGGATTCCCTATCAGGTGGTGCGGTAGGGAATGCCCCCTTGGAAGTCGAGGCTTGGACCACCAAGCTCTCAGGGGTGGGGTGTTGGGAGAGGAAAATGGGGTCGCCTGGGGCCAGGCGGTGGCGTCTGTCAATCATCCTGTCCACAGGAGCTCCTGTGTTGGGCTTGGACCGCGTGCCCAAAAGGATGTTCGTAAGGGCCTCATTGAATGGCAGCAGGGGCTCCGAAGAGGCTGCTGCACCTCAGTCAGGAGGTTAGTGCTAACCACCACAGTAGGAAGCTTGAGGTTTAAGGCCTCAGCCACCCTATGCAACACCACTGCATATGACGCACCCTCCTCCGTAGCCACTGTAGGGGGAGAAAGTATGCCAAGGTCTTGGGAAGTGTCCAGATCACTGGCCTCACCAAACTCATCTCTCAAGTCCGGTTCTTCCACATGGTCTGCCAGAGGGTCCACAGACCCCTCCTAGTCTTCCTCAACCTCTTCTGGTAGCCACTGAGGGCGATAGGAATCACCAGGGGAGAACAGGGGTACATAAGTACCGGTCGGCGATGGTCCCGACGTCGGGCCGGCTCAGTGTCCACATTGAGGAGGAGGCTGGGGTCGGCGTCGGCTGGGGACACAACAGGCATCAAAGGGTCAGAGCTGTTGCCAATGTATTTGGAGCCGGAGGAGGTTTCACGAGGTCGACTGGCACTGATCCGGATCCAGGCCTGGATCCCTGCGGCGCCAAAGCCGCCAGCTTCAAAGGCCTAGAGCCCCGAGCCGAGTCCGCGGGGCCCGAGGGCACGCCGGCGGAGCAGGGCTGCCCAAAAATAGAATGGAGGTTTTTGTAAAAACTACGAAGTTGGGCAGGAATCGGCTACCACCCGCATCCTGTGTCGTGTTGGCCGATGGACGGGGAGACCGCGAAGAGCGACAGGGCTTCTTCGCCTTCTTTTTGTGCTTCGACTTACCCAAAGACGAAGACTTCGACGAGGAGTGGTGGTGATGGCTCCATGACCGGTCCAGCTACCTCCCTCTCGATCGGGACCTCGAGCAACACGGAGCTGACTGCAGGGCCTCCAGAAGCTTTCGGGATCGCTTCCGCAAAGACTTCGGGGCCATGGGCCGGCATTCGGAGCATGACTTTGGATCGTGGTCGCACTCCAAGCACCAGAGGCACAAAGATGGGGGTCCATCACTGACATCAGCTTGTGAAAGGAGTCACAAGGCTTACAGCCGGTCCGCTGAGATGACATCCCTGTGCACCAGGAGTCATAACGACTCAAAAAGACATCGACAAAAAGTCGCAAAAATAAAGTCAAAAGTGACTTGAGGTACTAGATCTGTGCTGGCTGATGAGTCAGCGCACAGGGCCGACATCTAAGTAGATACCGCTGCGTAATTCAGGCGACCTGGACGCTAACAACGAGCACAGTGTTGACCAAAGCCATCTACCGACGTGCAGGGGTTCTGCTGAAGAAAAATTCTCTGGATCCAGTCTGACGCCTGGGGGTAATTCTAAGGTGAGGAATCCATAACTAATTGTCTCTTTCAGATAGATGGTTTTATAGGCCTCCCCGAGCACTACCTTAGACGTGACCGAGCCTTAATTTTCTTAGAATCAGAGCTCGGGCCCACTCTTAGTCCCACTGGTCCCGTAGATCCCAGGCATTAAGCTTCCAAACCATCTTCCCACCACAAAGCCTACCCACCTTCACCAAAAGGGGGAGTGATCTGAGAGGCCACAGGCCAATTGGGTTGGCTGCAATATGGTGCCCACCTTCCCTGATGGGGCAAAGACATAGTCTAGGTGGAAAAACACCCTATGGGCCCCAGAGAAATACGAGTATTTATTTTCGAGTGGATGAGCGCTCCTCCAGAGATCTGAAATGCCCAAGCCAGCTGCAAATCTTATGTGCAGGGTGGGTTGCGTGGCCGGGTTAGTAGATCCAGTCCTAGCCTGCTCCATGACATAATTAAAATTTCCTCCCACAATGTGGAGTGAGGAGTCTGCCTCCAGCTAACTTCTCCACTGAGGGGGCCTGTGGCCTAAGGGGTGCGTATACGCTAAACAGCATTACATCCGTTCGTCCCCAGAACCCTTTCACTCTCACATATCTGCCCGAGGGGTCTACTCACTTCTTAGTTACTCAGAAAGGTGGATCTTTTCCGGACCAAAATAGCCAATCCCCTCGAGTAAGACATGTACTCCGCATGTGCCAGTGTGGTGTAGGCTCCTCTCCCCAGAAATCTGCACTGTGTTCCCTAAAGATGGGTCTCCTGTAAGAGCACCTCATCCAGTTGTAGTCGTCTAATGCATTGGGTCATCAAGCCTCTCTTGACCTTGGCACCCAGACCATTCACATTCCTGGACAAGATCGACAGGGTCCTATCTGCTAATGGTGGCGTACTCATGCTGGCTCTGAAAATGGAGGTGGGACGTGCAAGAGAAGCGATAGGTGCCTAAGTAGTAACTGCTGAAGGATGTGCTGCATGTGGTCCCAGTAGAGGCCGGGTGTCAGCCAACTAGACTGTTGCAATTCCCCCTGAATTGTACCAGCTTTCTGAGCCTGCCTAATGTCTAGCTGACATATCTGTACCTGCCCCCCACTTAACATAACCCACCCTAAATCCCTAACCAAGACATTCCAGCCCCACCCTACCCAACAAGGACCCCTGCGAGTGAATGCTCTCATTGCTAAACCGCAACTACTCAACAGGGGAAACAGAGGTCTGTAGCCCATCACCCCCCTCCCACTAACCCAGCCCCTGAAAACGTCAGCTGCCCCTAGAAATGGTGGCTTTGTACCTGTAAGTAAAGAAAACCACAACAACCACTCCAACTCACTGAGCTGCCCAAGACAGGGCACGTAGAATCAGACTCCTAGGCCCCAAATCAAACCATCAGTCAGTCACACGATTATAATACTGCCGCCAGTCCAGATGTTGTGGCATCTGAAGGGGGAACCTCAGTTTCATGTTCTATATGTGCAATCGCGACCGCCAGAGGTTGGGAGGGTTTCTGACTCTGATCCCTGGTCATCACCTTTATAGCCATATGTGGATCCCCAATCCAAAGTCGCAGTCTTACTCCTCTTGATAGTTACCTCTCTGTCCCCCGCAGAATCCGAAGAGACCTCCAATGGCCTCTCGGGCCTATATTTCACCATGGTGTACCCGCACCCCCACCTTTGCGAACGGCAACCTCTCATCTTAGGCTGCCTCGAGTCTTGGGGTTGGGACCTCTCCTCCTTGCCGGGGCACACGCCAGGCTCTCTCCCGGACATTCCTCCAGCCACTTCCAGGCCTCCTCTGGAGTTTCCAAAAAGAGGGATTTCCAATGGAATAAGACCTTCAGGTTAGCGGGGAATAAGACCTTCAGGGAGTCGAACGTGCACTGCTGACCTGGACCTCCCGGGAGTAGTCAGGGAAGATCATTATTTTGGAATTCTCATAGCGCACCTCCCTCATCTTGCATACTTCGGAAAGGATAATGTCCCAGTTGTTCGGGAAATCTAACAAATCTGAGGTTGTTTTGGCGGCGCTGTTTTCAGAGTCTTCCAGTCTCCACACCACATCCTTGGTGGTGGCTCAGGCTTCTGTAACATCTTTACAGAGACCCTGACCTGTGTACCCCAGCTTGGAGATCCTAGTCTCCGCCGAGGTGACCCTATCAGGCATGTTGCAAAGATCCTATTGCAGGAGGGAGACGTCCGAGCACTTCTCCCACTATCCCATCCTGAGCCACACAGCAAGATATATAGCCAGCAGGAGGCCGCATTTTTAGGCATTGTAGAGGGACAACAGTCCAGCCCATTTTCCCCCGTCTGCGAGGGCTTGGTTCTTTATCATAGGCCATACCACTGACATCGTAGTGATGCCTTGTGATGCCCCACTTGGATAGGCCCGCAAGCGGCGGGGGTAGTGGGCCAGGAAAATTCTCACAGGGGCAGGAGGGGAGATCCCTTGCTCGCTCGTTCAGTCCCCAGAGTCCCAGCGGCTGTATTGCTGGGGTTCAGCTAATAGGCGGATTTGCAAGGAGAGGAGACGGGGGAGCGAGAAGAGCCCCAAGACAATTTTGACTGGTACTAACCAAGACATATAAATGAATGCACCCTTGGTGGCCTACAGATACCGTGTCTTAGATGGGGAGGAGGGAAACGCCCCTCATGTACCCCAGTCGGCTGCACAGCACCAGTGATAATTATCCATCCCCTCTCTGGTCTCAGGAGGCCAGGCCCTTCCTCTGGCGTGTCAGTGAATCTGGAGCAGTCCTCACGTAACCCCCCCCCGCCCACAGCGTGGCAACACAGTGCCTCCAGTCCCTAACCGCTGCAGGCTGTACTCAGAGGGGGACCCAAGCCTCCGGCGCGACAGTCCCATTAGAGGACTACCGAGAGTCAGACAGGGCCCACGAGATACTCTATCCCCTGGATCATCAGGTGTGAGATTTGGGAAAGCCGTGGAGGGAGGAGAGGGACAACCAACAACACGACCCTCCCCCCGTTGCCCTCGAGTCAAGTCCTCACCTGCGGTGTGATGCAGCAGGGCCTGCAGCTTCAGCCTTTAAAGCTGCCACAACAAACTGTTGTTGCCTCCCCCCTCGCAGCCCAGGGAGAGGGGACACTATCGCAACACCAGTCGTGGCTGGATCTACCACTCCTCAAGGGAGTGTTGCGGTCACAACAGAGCGATCAGGCCCGCAGGGGTTTCCCTTCTTACAGCCTGGGGCCAGGCTACCACCTTCAGCGCAATATTGCCAGCGATCGCAAACTAGCGGCCACAGGGCTCGAAAAATCCACTTGCATTGTCAAACAAGATTTATTCAGGATGAGCTATTTCTGGAGACTACTCACCCATTCTGGAAAGTTGAAAATCCTAACTTCAGTCACAGAATAAAAAGTAAATGTAGATAGACAACTGACTTTTGACCTCTGTCTCTGAAAGCAGAGCAAATGTGACAAGATAAGATTTACAGGCATCTCTATTGCTCACAAAGTGAAAGAGCAATAAAAAATGCCTTCAAATCTTGTTATCTTGTCACATTTTGTGGCTTTCAGAGGCAGAGGTCAAAAGTCAGTTTGTCTTGAAACTTACTACATTTAGTTTTCTTTCTGTGACTAAAGTTAGAGTATTTTGTAAAGTGAACTGTGTGACAACTGAACTGTACAAAGCATATTAAATGAAAGGCTGTAAGTTGTCAGGCTTTTTAACACAACACTGAAATAGTGAACAGTTCAAACATTTCAAATATATTTCACTTGATATGAAGACCCATTTTTGTGATTTCATGGTGAAAAAATATATTTTTAAAGGATCATAACTAATTAGAACACTTAAGTTGCTGATGTGCAAATTTTAAATATTTTTGCTGAAACCCAATTTCCAAACATTGTTTATGAGCTATTATCAGTAAAACTACATGTTAGTGGAAAAGTTTTGCGGCCATTTCAATGGAAAATATGCTATCTGTAAATGTCAGTGCACTACCACATCATGCTTTGGTAATATATTTATGAAAAGTGCGTTTTTAAACATGAACTGGGAAATATTACTGCTCCTGCCCAGATGACAATGCTATTATTGAACTAAGAGGCAAGCCAGGGATCAAGTGCACTCTATATATGGACTTGATTCTTGTTATACATGGAGCAAACATTTAGTCTAGTAAATAAAAAGAGTTTTTGTACAGCAGAAATAGTGAATTTGTATAATTGAAGGTGCTCTCATGTGATAATAAAGAAAAAGGAGGCTCCATAAGACATAATATTTGGCTACGATCACATAATGAGACCAGTTCACAGGTCAAGTACATTACAGTTAGGTTGAGTAGATTATTAAAGGTACTAGACCTGCAGGTCCAGTAACATTTTTATGATTTTTCGAGCCCTGGGCCACCACAGCTGCACACTGGGACCGGCGTCTTCAGGGCTCGAAAACATTTAATTTGTACTAGACCTGTAGATCTAATAACCTAAGAAATATACTCGACCTAACTGAAATGCATTTGACCTTGGTTTCTGGAAACTGAGCAAATGTGACAAGTTAACAAAATGTAAAGGTATTTTTATTGCTCATTCACTTTGTGAGCAATAAAGATGCCTTTAAATCTTGCTATCTTGTCACATATCCTTTGTTTTCAGAGACAGAGGTAAAAAGCTAGGTTGTGTTCCTTTTCGCCAGTATTGGCGAGTAGGACCTAAAAATCTCTCACCCTAATTGAATCTGGCTCGCAAATGCCAGCAGGCGAGTGGATTTTTCAAGCCCAGATCTTACAATCGCCGATCCTTCAGCCTGCCCCTCTGCTGTTGATCAGCTGGTGCCTCCTGGTTACCCGGAGAGGACCGCCCAATCCACAATCCTTACTGTGGTCTCAGTTCACCAATAGGGCTGCCATACCACTGCTCTGCATCAGTGAGTCACAGCTATACCGCAGGGTCGATCTC
Organism: Lissotriton vulgaris; assembly: GCF_964263255.1. Lineage (NCBI taxonomy): Eukaryota > Metazoa > Chordata > Amphibia > Caudata > Salamandridae > Lissotriton > Lissotriton vulgaris. Next base: position 839,333,669 of record NC_141687.1, read on the forward strand.
GGTCTCTTAGCACTGCAATCACAGATCACAACTCCGCTGCACAGCTACTCCCGTGCCCAGGGGACCCCGGGGGGAGAGGGGGGGGGGGGGGGGGAGTTCTTTTAGAAGCAGCACTCGTGGGTCTAATCAGGATTCAGACAAATTAATTATGGGCCCAGCGCAGAGCGCACTAAAATCTCGTCCGACTCTGCCGCCATGCTGGCCACACCTCACTTGAATTCATTTTACAGCAGAACCTTTAGATCAAGTATGAATTCACTTCTCCGTAAAAAAAGATTTCTTAATATACATTTTAAATGATTTTTCCATTCAAAATGGGTTAAAGAGCTGTGATAAACGCAAATGTAAGCAGTGAGAGTGCTTAACATGATATTCCTTTAAAGCATCATCATGTGATTCATAGAACAGTCCTGTTTGAAGAGACTTTATAAATGTTCTTCTTTTTGTATGCAATAAAACCTCGTACTATTAAAACATTCTCGTTTAAAGCAGGAGCATGTAATGCTGAATGGCCTCAAGAATTCAGTCTAACTTCCTAACAAAGCAAGCAAGAAACAGGCTATACATATGAGCATGACTTTAAAGAGATAATGATAAGAAGGGTAGAGGAGTCGAAGGTGAGAAGAATATAGTTACCAGAGTTCCAGTCAACCTTACAACCCCTCCAACATGGTGCCTTATAGAATGAGCCCTAACCTAGACGAAAAAGAAGGGTACTTTGGAACACGGTAAGAAAACAAACCCTTCGATTCACTGCAACCACAAAAGATGTCAGAAAATAAACAGACCACCAACCTCCACCACAAAGGTGCACAAAATGGCAGTTCAACATAGGGCATGCCTGCTCTCCAAAGACACAGCTAGACAGAGGGAACACAGGTTAAAAGTGCAGGAAGGTCAGGCAAGGAACCCGAGCCAGAGGCAAACTTAGAAACATATCTGTGTGATTTTATATTAATGATAACCATTTATATAGCATGATACAAATAACATTTGTAGCACTTGATGGTGTATATAAATACCCAACTGAACACATTGTGTATGTCTTCAAAGAATGAAAGATAGGGTAAAACACTGGGGGATCCAACCTAATGCCTTGGTTATTAGATCAAGCTGTGTGCAGTGTGCACCTAATTCACTAAGCTATTTTACTATCATTGTACTATGTCCTATACGACATACAAGGGCCTCTGTAACAAAGCAATAACCCACTGAGCAATCCTATTTTCAATGAAAACATAAGCTCTAGTATTACATGCAGTGCTGTGTTGCAGGCACATTTGCAATAAAAGTTAGTTTATGGAAACTGAAATTGTGGCCAGAGATGGACCATGCCATGTTTTTCATGACAAGTCAGGAAAATAATTACATTTAAACTTAAAGCAGAAACTATTAAATGAAAACACGGCAAAAGTATTTTGGACTGATGATTTTAAGTTTTTTAATTCAGATAAAGACAGAATGAATAAATTAAAAAATAAACAAAGAATTTTACACAAACTGTTATTTAAGTACTATCTCCTGGTCCTTCTAGAACCCCAAAACACACAGAAATATCTATTGGTTACTTTTTTCTGAGAATGGTGACAACCCTTCCTGCAAGTCTTCGAAGAAGACAGGAACATCTACTTGATGTTCACAGTCAAATTCCCCTCTTTTAAACCTATTCTCAGATTCACCCCTGCATTTGTTCCTACGGCTTATGAGACAATAGAAGGGTGGCTTCATGACATGTTTCCCTACATCACAGAATAGTTATAAACACATCAGCAGCTGGGCAACAGTTCCTCAGAGAAATGTACAGCTGGGTATTAGCAACTAGAACTTACCGCTCTCATAGAATATATACACCATGTGCATCAGCTGTACAAGCCTTCCATCTGCACAAAATGAAGCATGCTACAGCAACTTCAGTGCAAGCTTCCCTCTCTCACAGAACAGATACAGCTGCACATTAGCAAAGCGGCTTCCACTCCTTGCATAGAATGTCCGGCATTGGAAGCAGCAGTGAAAGCTTCCCTCCCCTGCTGAGGTACAGCAAGGGCACCAGCAATGCAAGCTATCCTCCCTCAAGAAAAGCATTGCGTAGTAACCGCAGTAGAAGCTTTCCGCGCTAACAGAAAAGGCATAACACTAAACTAGCTGTAGATGCTTTCTACTGTCACAGAAATTGAAAATATTTGGAAGCAACAGTAAAAAGCTCTCTCTGACATACAGGTACTACACACTCTGTCAGCAGTGCGACCACTGTTAACTACTTGATATGTAAGTTTCAGTATGGTTGTGTGCAGTGGTAAGTGTTTGGGTGGAATATGGGTGAGTCTAGGGGTGAATGACTTTCACCAAGAAAGTGACTGGATGGAGTATGGTATTGTGCTGGGGTCAGTCAGTGGATAAGTGGGGAATAAGGAAGCTGGATAGCTCAGGAACTTATGTTTGGATAAATGCCAAATTTGTGAGGCTTGAGAGATGAATAGGCAGATGAAAGAAGAATGTTTGTCGCTGGAGAATGCATATGAAAGGATACTGTCAGAGGATGGATGTGTATTTGTGCATGGATTAGTGATGATCAGTTTGTGTGTGTATGGGTGGATTAACGTTCACTTTGTGTATGTGAACCATTGTCACCGAACGTCATTGATATGCCTTATGCTGCAAAGTATTTGAGGATGTGGCTTTTGTGCACTCAGAGGTTGTAATCTAGTAATAAAAGGTTCTGAAATCACCAAGATATTCATGATTTGTGAATACTGCAGTCATTTCTAGATCAGACATCATGTTATTAACGGTCTCAAAGTCCCAATCATCAGAAAAGGTACAAGAGGTAATAAAGTCACTTAATGAAATTTTAAAGAAGTGTGGAATCTTCAAAAGTTCAGACGGGCCAAAAATGTTATATTTGGTTTTGTCCTAAACCATAGCATCTGGTATAGGGACGGCTGTGATGTTCACTGCTGATAAGTCTCTTGCTACACGATGGGATGATTTGTGTGGGTGGAGAAGTAAGTTCACTCTATTACTTGCTGTGTCCATTTGAATATATCTTCCATTTATCAGCATACCCAGAGTTATTAACAGAGCTAACCAAAGTAGAAATGCGAAGTATAATACGTACAGCATTAGCAGTAGGATTAGATAATACTGCAATAGCATGTTTTGTAGCTATGACATATATTCTTAAAAATATATACATAAATAACACAGGCTAAAATGTAAATACTCGTCTGTTGCTTCTAGCTAGTTCTACCCTAGTGTACCTAACCTAAGTGTAGTATGAGGTAAGAAGTAGGTGCTATTTTTCTATAGTCTAGTTTAGCTATAGTTGGGATTGGTGTTGCCAAGATTGAAACGTGTTGCAGTTGATCGAGTTGTCAGCAGGTTTCTGTTCTGGTTTTTGGCTGAGTTCCTTCAGAATTCTGAAAGTCTCTTTCTGTTTGTTTGCGGCTGTGCTAATTGTGGTCTCATAGTATTCGGCATTAGTAGTCATGAAGCCTTTTTTGTAGGAATTGAGTAGTGGCTTATATTTCACTTGTTCGACTGGGTCTTTAGTTTTGCGCCATCGTCTTTCCACGTGGCGAAGCTTTCTCTTAGTTTCTCTTAGTGAGTGGTTGATCCAAGGAGCTCCCTTTCCTGGTCTTTGATCCTTTGCCTTCGCTTGGGTGCTACGTGGTCTATCGCTATGCGTAGGCTATTTGTGAGTGCTTCACATTCCTGATCTAGGTTACCCTTTTCAAAGGTGGGGGGGTGGAGGAGAGGAGAGACCACTAGAATTGCGGGATCAATTTTTTTCCAGTTTTGCACCGTTTTCCATATTTGAGGAGGTTTGGTTAGGTGGTTATCTATTGGGACCCAGCAACTGATTAGGGAGTGGTCAGACCACACGCATGGGGAGATGTCTGTCAGATTAGCTCGTGGTTGGGAGGTCCATACAAGGTCCAAGGTGTGGCCTTTAGTGTGTGTGGGGACATCAACTAGTTGTTGGAGATCAAGAGTGTTCATAAGTGTCTCGAGAAGGAGGGCCAGCGGGTCTTTAGGAGTTTTATCCCAGTGGTGATTGAAGCCTCCAACCACTAGAAGTCTTTGGTACCGTGTACAGAGGTCAGAGATTATTTCTGAAAAGAGATAGTTAAAGCGCGGGGTTGATCTCGGGGGGGGCGATATACTGTTAAGAGGGCAAGGCAGGAGTTTTTGAAGGCGATTTTTACCCCAAGTATATCTGCTAGATCAATATTCTCTGCTAGTATTTTGGTAACTGCTAGCTATTTTTTAAAGAAGATGCCCCCCCCCCCCCCCCCCCCCTCGTGTTTCCACTACGGTTGTGCCACAGGACATCAAAATCCCCTGGTAGGGAGGCGATGATATCGGAGACAGAAGTCTCTCCTAACCAAGTTTCAGTGAGTGCCAAGATGTCGATGTCCCCATCCTGGAGAAGTGAGAAAACTTCAGGGTGATGCTTTTGTAGGGATCGTGTGTTCAGAATTGTTACTTTCAGCTTAGTCAGAATTTTGGCAGCTGGTCTTGCTTTAGGCATGGGTAGAGTTGGGAGAGGCGGAAGAAGGCTGTTTTCTCCATTCTTTTTAGGATGTTTTCCTCTTTAAGTTAGGAGAGTGTGAGTCTGCTAATGGTATGGTTCTTGGAGTTAAGGGATTGTAGTTCTTTTGCCGAGTAGGACCGACGCAGGCCAGGGTTCCTGGTCCCTGGGCCCGGTCGGGCGCGGATGGACGCAGACAGGCTTGTCTTGGTGCGCCTTCGCTGGCTCATCGGTCTTTGTAGGGTGCCAAGCGGAAGAGCAACTCTGCCCCCTTTGACCGGAAGTGAGCTGCGAGAGGTCTGTCTGCCGAAAACACGCCCTCCACTCAAACAGCTACGGCTGTGGGGACTGAGGCGGGTAGTCGGCAGAAAGTTTGGCGAAGAAAGTGCTCGTGCAGGTAAAACTTTTAAAAGGTTTCAAAGGTGCTAAGTTAAAATGCTTTCCGGCGTGTTTCCAATATTAGGCACAGAGAACACAAGTTGCACACAGTGACTGCGAGTAAGGTCAGGCATCCGTCTACTCACCGCAAATCATGAGAAAGGGCTTGTGCAGGTAAAACTTTTAAAAGGATTCAAAGGTGCTAAGTTAAAATGCTTTCCGACGCGTTTCCAATATTAGGCACAGAGAAAACAAGTTGCACACAGTGACTGCGAGTGAGGTCAGGCAGCTGCCTACTCACCGCAATCAGTGTCCTCAGCCAATGATTCTGAGTCTGAGGAGGAGGGTGGTGACTCTGTAGTCTAGACACCATCATACTTCCTACAATGCTATCAGGGCCTCCAGGTTGGGATGAGAGGCCCCTGTAAGGGACAGGTGGATGAGTCATGGAGGGACGGGAGCTTGGCTTAGCATGATCTATTCCTGAAGGTTCTCACGTGATAATGCCTACCTGATCATGAGGGGGGGTTAGCTTCCAAGATCCGGCCTCCAAGACACATTTGCCGAAATGGACCGATGATGATGAGGCTAGGCCCAAAATGGTTTTGCTACTGTTAAGACGTGTAGGTCTATTCAGCATTTCATCAACAATTGACACTGGACATGAATGTCCTGATGTCATGTCAAACGTGGGATGGGGTGCCTCAATGCGCTATTGTATCAGTAGGAGTTGATATGTGGGGATATCCTGTTCTGGAGATTGATGTACATATGTACCTCTTTACATATGGTGGACTGGGATTTCAGATGTGCTAATGCAATGTGTGTATGATTGACCTTACATAAAACCTAATAAACATATTTTTTTTTAAGTAAGTGCATGGCGGGGAGAAACAAAAAGTCAGGATTTAAAACGTAACGCAGTGTCTGGGGTTGCCTGTACTCATAAATCTATTACTACTAAAACCCTTTTTAGCAGATTGTTGAAAAAACAATAATGTTCTAAACCCATGGTTTGCCGTTTGTATGCAGGTCCTTGATGCCGGTTCATAGTTCACTAATATCTATTAGAGGGTTGCAATGTATGAACTGCAAGCAAGAAAAGGATCTGTGTGTCAAAAGAAGGAACCCATTAATCAATCTACGTAAAATAAAAATGCATCACCTGCGCGATATACGATATGGTTTGCAGGAGGCACATAAACTCAATATGCTACTTTAGGAGTCAAAACTGTGACTAGACAAAACATAGAGCTCCCCGGTAAGTGCATTATTCACCAGTTATCTGAGCAGTACTACTCACTGAGATTTACTGAGCACACAAAGATCTCTGCAGCAGGTGCCTTAACCTCATTACTTTTGTGACGCAGCGGTGGCGCAAAGCCAGCACCATGCTGCAGGCTATTTACAACGTGACGCATCAGGGAGTTGCGTCACGTTGTAAAGCCCTGCACCACATGTGGGCGTTCCTGCGCCGGAATGGGCGTTCCTGCGCAGGGGGGCATTCCGGCGCAGGAACGCCTCCTAAAAGTGGCTGAGTGAAATCTACAAGATTTTACTCAGTCACTTTTAAGGTCATGCTGCGTCAAAACCCTGCGCCTGCTTGAAGCAGGCATAAGGATTGACACAGCATGTTAGGGATTGGGGCACCCCCAGCCTTGCAGGAGCTGTGTCGCGCTTGCGACGCAACTCCAGCAATGCGCCGTCTTTCCCTCGGGGAATGCGACACGCATCTGCCCATCCATGCACCATGGTGCGCAGCATTGTAAATGAGGCGCATCAGTGGTGGCGCACGGGGGGGCAGATGCGTCGCAACTCTTTGGCGCATCCTTGCTGATGAGCAGAGATGAGCCAGCAGTAGTAAATCTGCCCCTCCCTACTTAGAGTACCTGCTTGCTACTGAGAAGTGCCGGTACACTCCTACTAAATGTATTGCACGCACCAGTGCTGAGAAGTGCAGGTACGCCTCCCTTTCAAATGAAATAAATGCAGGTACTCAGTAACGGACAGTACCTGTTCATTTAACGCACTTTGAACTACCCTGCATACAGAGCGGTTTAACTGCAAGTAACCGCAAGCCGTGGTGGCTGGATAGGAAGCAAGTCGATTCCGACACTTTGGGCAGGAGCTGTCAGAGTGTTGTACAGCGAGTAAGTGATGCCCACACTTCAAACTCACCTTCCTAGCAGTGACCAGAGTGTCTCGGACCCAGAAGAGTTGTAGGAAGAGAGCCGTGGCATTCGAGGCAATGCCCAGGGAACACTTCCTGAGCCCTACGCGCACGTGCGGTACCCGCACAACCTACACTGTGAGGGAGGGGCTTGCGCAGTAGGGCGGACTCGCCGTGCACCCGAGGGAGGGGCTTAACTGACTAGCGGTGGGCGCTAGTTCGGCGGAGCAGTAGTTCTCGGCGCCACGGAAGTTAGTGCTGTTAGCTGGGCACTTCAGAACCTACTGTTCTGGGGGCGTGCAGACAGACTAAGCCGCACTTAGCGAATATTTTGCTCACCAGTGCCAACCCAGTCATACGAATCGCACAGGTTTCTAAAGCTGCGTCCGGCCTGGGCACAGGATCACGGGCATTCACAGTCCTCCACGACGGAAGGGTCAGGCAACCCGTTCACTGACGGAAGTGGGAAACGTGCAGCACGTGTACGCTCCTTCACGCCGCAACCAATGAACAACAGGAAAGCATTCAACTGTCGAATCACAAGCCGTAATACAGTATTGTTCTGTTCAGCAACCAGTGAATAGTGATGACTGTTCTAGCCAATCACTAAAAACTGTTGCTCCAGCGAATCTCAGGTAAACTGGATTTCACACCGGTAAATAAAATGTTTACACCTACGATTGGTTGTGTACAAGCTTTAATACAACTTTACGTAGGGCAGTAGGCGCTAAGTTATAAGGGTTTGACTTGAGACCAACCAATGATTTATAATAAGTGTCCGATAGTTGAGCCAGGACCTTTTACGGCTGTGTACTGGAACCTTTCTTTCAGAAAGACAAGGTGTGAAATAGTGTTGGGTATTTTAAAATGGGACTAAGGTAGGTGTTGGTGACATACAAGACTGCAATTCAAAACCATATCTTCGTTATTGCCCCTTTAGCACTCAAACATTATGACGTTCAAGGCATAACAGTATATTTTAGGTGCTGAAAAATTGCCCCTTTTAAATGCATCAAGAAAGTGTACTCCTTGTTCGAAAATGTCCTTTTGCTCATAAGCTAAATTTCTCACTAAGTATGAAGATCTGGATTTATTTTACATTAGTAAAACAACTTAAATGTTCTTTTCACATTTTCATTTTGGATTACTAGTTTTTAGAGTCTAGCCTGCAAGAGCATGCGCTAGCGCATGTGTCTCTCTTGCGAGCAACAGCAAAAGACAGGTGAGTGAGTGTTAATTGCGCTGGGAAGAAACACAAGTAAATCTTGAAAATTTGTTGAGCTCAAAGGATAAGATCCTGGTCACCCTCCACTTATCAAACACTGTGAATCAGAACGTAACACAGATGTAAAGCAGAAAAACAAGGGGTATATCCTGAGCTCCAAGACCAATTTTATAGGTGTTGAAACTAAACCAAAAAGTTCCAATTGTGATACGGAGATCCAGTAATCGTTCAATATTTGATGTTGTTTTCCAATCTTCTAATATATTTTCAGTTCTTAAATATCAGTCTTGTAGTTTAAAGACATTCCATAATAAAAACCAATTTTTGCCAGCATCCTCCGAGTACGGAAACGGCCAATTCCAACTTTTCGAATATCCGCGGTTTGTATCGATACAAAACCGTTTTTATTATGGAATGTCTTTAAACTACAAGACTGATATTTAAGAACTGAAAATATATCAGAAGATTGGAAAACGACATCAAATATTGAACGATTACTGGATCTCCCTATCACAATTGGAACTTTTACATTTACATTTGCTCTTGACGTGTAGTCAAGAAGGCCCATCACTCGTGCTTCTTGATATACGGAAACTAGCCATAGCCCTGAAGAAGTCGTTTGGTTTCAACACCAAGACGAAACACGTGTTGGCGGCTAGTGTGTGTTCGTTTGAAGAAGACTGAAATAAATCAAGATGAAATGCGATGACTAATCGTCTCATTTGAATTGATGGACTATAAAATTGGTCTTGGAGCTCAGCATATACCCCTTGTTTGTCTCTCTTGCGAGAACTATTGTTTACAACAAGCATTTACAATGCAATGGTTTTGCCTTTGTTAAAGTTAGAGCTATTGGCATTGCTCTTGACATTATTTTTATTTATGTTTTTTTTAACATAAATAAATGGCATTGTCATTTACAATGCCAATAGCTTAATCTCTCGCAAATGCCACACACAAACACCCACAGAGAGCCCCCCCACACACACACACAGCGCCCCCCCACACAACCACACAGCGCCCTCCACACATACACCCACACAGAGCCCCCCCCACACAGAGCAGAAGTATGCTACATTTAATGCGAGTCACAGGGCTTTAGATCTCATCCACAGAGGATACCAGACCCTTCTGGTGTGCATTAGTTATCATTCTGCGCAGTCTGTATTCGATCCATCAATCTCGGCGTCACTGGAGAGCGCGAGATACCCGGAAAAATAAACTGCGCGCGCATGACGCAGCCCCCACCTCCCAATCCTGACAGGAGCCGTTCAACACCCCCTTCGTACGCTGCGCTAGCCTCCAATTTTAAAGAGCAGTTTAGCTAAGAAATGGCACTTAAGTGAGGCACACTGATATATCCGCGGTAAACACAAGTACAATAACCGAGAATATGAAAATATATTTTTTTTTAAACCCAGCAATAGAAGCTAAAGAATTGAAGCACTGAACATACAAAGTAAACTGTCGTAGTAGGTGAATGCACAACAATACACAGTGGGCAAAACTGGACTGCAAACCACAGGAAGACTGTCACAGATTGGGACGTCCTCCAGGATGTGAACAGGAGATACCACGCCACCAACAGAGATAAGAACACCACTTCGCCGAGGACACAAAGCAAAACGCACTTTAATAAAAAGCTGCCAACAACAACATTACTGTTTACGCCGGATTTGTTTATTTTTATCTGTGTGCCTGCCAAAAAAGCTGCATTTCTAGCGCGACTACCACGCCCCGGGTAAAATTATTCCCTATTCTGCTTAAAATAACGTTTCCCATTCAGTGAAGTAATTTTCGGGGGGGGGGGGGGGGGGGGGGCGGTGGCCCCTCCACGCTGAATGTGTCCTTTTATCCATTTCAAAATTCAGATAAATGTACTAATAAACACGGTGACTCAAAGTGGAGCATTTCCAGAATAACAGTGAAAAACGCAGGCAACGCCTGATGACAGATCTCAAGTGGTCACGTGATTTGATTTGATTTGATTTGATTTTGGGTTTTATAGAGCGCACAGCTACCCTAGGGCATCCCAGCGCTAGTGACCACGTCAGGTGTGGATTCGTTTCCAGGGACTGTTTACCTGGGAATTCTGGAACGTGTGGTTGTGTATTTATTGCCATGGCGAAATGCACGTGTACAACAAGACGTTTGGCTTTTCCTGCCTTACTAAAAGAGACAGCACGTGTTTTAAAGTTAATATTTATCATTTTCCATGCTCCCTTCGAAACAAAGAAGAATGTCGGGAACGCCCCCGTGTCTGTAGTCCTTGCTTGCTAGAAAAACATATAAATCCATAACATAGTGAGGGGGTGTCCTTTGGGAGTTAGTAATAAGGACTAAGGTAAATATTTCCACATTCTACGCAACATCGGAGGCTTCCACATGTGCCCGTTTCCTAGTGCTGTTGTTCTACCTTCGGTGCTTAGTCAAGAGATAAGAATGCAGATATTTTGAGCGGACATCTCACCAGCCTGTTGCATTCTCAGTCGTGGGTCTCTCCAGAAGAAGCGGCAGAGGCCTTGGACTATGTCAATGACAGGCTGGCAAAAAAGACGCCAATCTATGCACCCGCCATTAACTTACCTTACTAAAAGAGACAGCACGTGTTTTAAAGTTAATATTTATAATTTTCCATGCTCCCTTCGAAACAAAGAAGACGTGTGCATGAGTATCACAATATGGCTGCCGCCTGTAACGCACCAGATACAGTGACTTTCATCATTTTCTTTTACAGAGAGCATCTTGTGACAGCCTCGTTCACAGTTCCATCATTAACTTTCCAAATAGACACAAGGTGCAGTCAGAGCGTCTCTTCCGTTTCTTTATAAGGTTTAGTCCCGGCAATAGATTAGCATGGTAGCAAAACTGTTCCTCCGTTCATGTGTACTGCTAAGACGGTTAGACAAGAAAACAGTAAGGTGTGCCTCATCTGGAACCAAGAATCCGCTCCAATCACCGGTCAGCCCGTGCAAGCCCAGAAGCAGCGAGGTCCATCCATCTTTTGCAATCTGCAGGAGCCGCTCGTCCGAGGGGATCTTCCAATGCACCACCCAACCCTAACCCGAGAACTAAAGGTGAGAAATCCCCAATGACCTACCGAAGTTTTGAAATTCTAGGCGTGGCAGCAGACAAAGAAGATTGACTATGCTGCCTGCCTCTACCCGAAAAATGACCTCTTAACTAGCGATAAATAAAGGATTTATATGCTGAGGCTGCTCAGCCCATTTTGCAAATATGTGCTTAAAAGCCAAGAGCTTTCCGTATTGGTGGTGCACGCAGCAGGCCTGACTAGTCAACTCCAGATCCCTAGCCAAAAGACTACTGTGTGTAAATCATTTAAGTAAAGGGTCTGGTTTTCCCTCAAACAAACACTGGCCACTAAAAGGATGTTCAGCACCTGGGTGTGGACGTTCCCTGTCAAGCCTTTAGATCTCATCTACGCATATCAGCTTCAAGCCAACACAATGGCCCGGTTGCAGCATCAACCACATCCAGATAAGTCTGCATGGCTCTTTCGCCACTTCAATACCAAGAAATCTCAGATGTGACTTCGCAAATAGTCATGTAAACTGAAGACCACCGTGGAGGGTAACTTCCACAACCCTTTTGCACTCTAGGTCCTCGGATGCAGAGCATTACATGATCTTAACAACAGACTGCCTCATACAAACACCTTGGTCACCAGAATATCCAGTCTCTTAGCCTACTTATCAACGCACTAGAGTGATCCCTATAGATTTATCAACGCACCAGAGTGATCCCTTTATATATATCAGGCCCAAGTTATCCGAATCGGATCGGACCCTGCGAGCTCCCGTTAGACCGAGGGCCCTGCATGTTGTGCGTTAACCCGCCCGCCCTCTTGAATTGCCGAGATGGGGGTCGTTTCCCGTGGAGGTTGCACTGGCAGTAGCCGGTGCATTGATCCACCGAGCATCAACCAGGAGCTGCTGTGCCTGGCAAGGAGTGAAGCCGTTAACGAGGTTCCTGGCAGGGCATCGGTGAAACGGAGAGTGGCCGAGACCGGGTCTGGCAGGAGACAGCGCCGCTCCGAGACAGCCTCCCGCTCAGATGGCCATGAATGTTTAATGCCCGGCCGTGGAGGGGGCAGGTTTACCGCAAGTTCACCTTTTAACCCTGCGGATTCCGATCCCGGTGCCGCCGGGGTCAGGTCTGCGGGAGGACATGACGAGCGACGAGTGAAGGTAGGAGACAGGGGGAGAGAGGTTGGGGCAGGAAGGCAGGGGAAGAGAGGAGGGAAAAAAAAAAAAAAACAAATCGACTCACCTGCACCTTGCGACGGCGGCACTTCTCCGGTCTCCCTCTTCGGCATGGGAGACCGGCAACGTCGACAATCTCTCTGGCACTTCTCCGGTCTCCCTCTTCGGCATGGGAGACCGGCAACGTCCTCCGCATCTCCTGGGGTTCCCTCCAGGCCACGGGAGCCCCGCGGGCGCCGCCATACTTCTTGCCGTCTTCCTTCTTCCCCCGGGCTGCGGGGGGCGGGCACTTCCGGCCGGCCGCGCTAGGATTGGCCGGCCGGCCAGTCATGGGGCGGGAAACGGGGGAGGAGAGACGCAGAAGTGCCGGCAATGCCGGACCAGACTCGGGGGCGTTCCCGGCGTCGCGTGACGTCGGCAAAAGCCAAAGAATGTCAGGAACGCCCCCGTGTCTGGTCCGGCATTGACGGACAGGCCCCTCATCCAATGGCTAGGCTCCATTTACGGAGCCAGCCAATGAATGACGAGGGCCGACCCAAAGCACACTACAGTTCTCATCAGGTTTTCGCCTGCGCGAAAAAGATGCGCAGAGCGCATCTTTTTGGCGAGGCAAAACCTAAAAATGGCTTGGAGCCCGCCCATTGCTTACCATTTGTTGGTTGCAATGTCCCTCTTTTTTGCAGCTGTGTTAATTGGCCAGTTACGGCTAAACGTAACATCCGATCTTTTCAGTGGAGCAGGGACCAAGCACAGATTGATGCAACTTAATCAGTGCCCATCCACTGCTCCCACCGTGATTCGGGTATTATTTCTTCCCCCTCCCACTTGCTCTGCCTGCGGCTAACTCCATAGGGCTTTTTAGGTCTCTCTGAGCCAGCGCATGCGCTGCTCTACGAGACATTTAGTGTGTGGGCTTTTAAAAGTCCTACCACATGCTTTTGGCTGGCATAGAGTGTGCAGTTACGAGTACAATGACGAGCAGAGGCGCCGTATGGCTTTCCTCTCTCGTCATGGTGCGCACACATCGCACACCACTCGCCAGTAGGGTGACCAACTGGCAATGGTGCAAATTCAGGACGGTGAGTGTAAAAATTCAGGACAAAGGGTCAAAATTCAGGACACAAATTCAGGACAGGAGGTCAAAATTCAGGACAAAACTTCAGAACAATTGGAGAAGTTTTACAGACACATCAGAGGTAGCGCAATAGTATATGAGTAAGCCCCGCCATATCCAAACATATTCAACCATTTGCAAATCTATCCATCATGTATCCTTCCATCTATCATTTCACTCTTCCATCCCTTCATTCGTCCTTTCACTCATCCATCCATTATCCATCCACCCACCCTTTCACCCTATTCATCTCTACACTCATCCATCCACTCTTCTACCCATCCATCCATTCACTGATCCATCCAGCCATTTACCCTTTCACCCATCCAGCCATCCTTTCACTTACTCATCCATCCACCCAGTCACTCATCCTTCCACCCATCCACCCTTTCAGTCATCTATCCATCCTCCTTTTCTCTCTCCAGCGACCCTTTCACTTAGCAATCCTTCCTTCCATCCATCCACCCATCCATATACTCATCCACTCATGAATCCATCCATTGACCCTATCACTCATCACCCTTTCTCTCATCCATTTATCCTTTCACTCCTTAACTCATCTATTCATCCTTTTGTCCATCTACCCTCCCTTTCACTCACTCATCCATCCTTAAATCCACCCTTTCGCTCATCCGTCCATCCATTCACCCTTGCACTTATCAATTCATCAATCCATACATCATTTCACTCATCCATCCAGCCACTCACTCACTCATCATCCACCTTTTCACACATCCATCCTTTCACTCATCCATCCACCCTTTTACCCATCCAGCTACCCTTCCACTCATACATCCAGCTATTTACATTTTCTCTCTTCCGCCCTTCCACTCACTCATCAATCCATCCATCCTCTCTCATTATCCATCTATTTAATCTTTAATTCATTCACCCTTTCACTAATTCATCCAGCCATCCACCCATCCCTTCACTTACTCACTCGCCCACCTTTTCATATTCATTTTGAGCTGAGCCTTTTCGAGAAGAGGCCCATCAAGAACTTCACCCTCACTGCAGGAGCCATTCCAGGACTGGGACAGAAGCCACCCAGGGTAGAGACAGGATCCACTACAGGGGGGGGGGGGGGCAGGAGCCATCACAGGCGGGGGGGGGGGGACAGGAGCAAGCACATGGGGTCAGGAGCCATCACTGGGGGGGCAGGAGCCATCACAGGAGGGGGAACAGGATCCACCAGGGTGGGCACAGGGGTGGGCATGCAGTTTTCTAGTATGATCTTGGTCTCTTCCAGGGTGGGGTAGGGCTCCTCACCCCCTCCTGGACAAGACAACGAGAAGACAGGCTCTCTTTCCAAAATGTTAGTTTTGCCATCCCCCACTGTGATGTACAGTAGTTAAAAGAGATACTCCAAGAGAACTGATTTGACTGATTGTCCTCCATACTCTGTTAATCAGTGTGGGTGCGATTGTGCCATTTCTTAATTTTATTACATTATAGACTGCATGTTTGAAGAACTGAGGTTTGTTTACAATTTAGTGAGAGTAATTAAGCTCTGTGAAGAGAACCACATGCTGCGCTCGGTGTAATCAGGGCCGGTGCTATGATTTTGGGGGCCTGGGCAGAAATGGAATGTGTGAGGCCCCTCTAAATTGCAGAGACATGACGCATTCAGGGCTGTTTGCATCTGAATAGATGCCCCTGCTCCTGAAGCTGCAGCCCCCCTCTCAGTCACCTTCAAGCACCTCAACAGCATCAGAGTCAAGAAGGGAGGTGGGTGGAAGCGGTGCCGGCTTTAGGGTGGTGCAACCGGTGCCCGGTTAAAATTACGGACAAATGGCGTCCGTTAAAGAATCCTTCACGGACAACGGACAAACAGCCGAAATTTCGGACTGTCCGTGAAATTTACGGACGGTTGGTCACCCTACTCGCCAGCCTACTTTCAATTTTGCCGTTGCACGCCTCTCTGTCTTGCTCGCCCCTCCCCCACCACAGAGAGCGTCTCCCGCGCGGCTGCTTCCCTTTCTCAACTCCTCTCCCCTAAATGCTACCGGTTCATACAGCAACCACATTTTAAACAGATTTTAATTTTTTTTGCTAAACCGAGTCTCCAATGAGGCTGCAGCTTTATACAGTATAATTGTTTTAAAAATCACCGTAACAAAGAGCACATTATACACCTAAGAAGCAGATATTGTTTAAATTCAAAACTGCAACGTAGTAGCTTTCTGCTTTTGCTCAATCAATCAATCAATCAAAGACATTTATAGAGCGCACTACTTACCCGTAGGGTCTCAAGGCGCTGGGGGGAGGGGGGTGCCGCTACTGCTCGAACAGCCAGGTCTTCAGCTTCTTCCTGAAGGAGAGGTGGTCTTGGGTCAGGCGCAGGTCGGTCTGGAGGGAGTTCCAGGTCTTGGCGGCCAGGTAGGAGAAGGACCTTCCTCCTGTTGTCGCTCTTCGGATGCGGGGGATGGCGACGAGGGCGTGGTTGGCTGATCGGAGGTGGCGTTTGGGAACGTAGAAGTTGATTCGGTTGTTGAGGTAGCTCGGGCCTTGGTCGTGTAGGGCTTTGTGTGCGTGGGTGAGGAGGCGGAAGGTGATTCTTTTGTTGACGGGGAGCCAATGCAGGTCTGTCAGATGTCCGGAGATGTGGCTGGTTCGTGGGATGTCGAGGATGAGTCTGGCTGATGCGTTCTGGATCCGCTGGAGTCTCTTCTGGAGCTTGGCGGTGGTACTGGCGTAGAGGGCGTTGCCGTAGTCCAGTCGACTGGTGACGAGGGCCTGGGTGACGGTCTTCCTGGTCTCGGTGGGGATCCACCAGAAGATCTTCCGTAGCATGCGAAGGATGTTGAAGCACGCTGAGGAGACGGCGTTGACTTGCCTGGTCATGGAGAGGGAGGAGTCCAGGATGAAGCCCAGGTTACGTGCGTGGTCTGTCGGTTTGGGTGCGGTGCACAGGGCGGGGGGCCACCAGGAGTCGTCCCAGGCGGAGGGCGAAGAGCCCAGGATGAGGACCTCCGTCTTGTCTGAGTTCAGTTTCAGGCGGCTGGTCGTCATCCACTCGGCTACATCTTTCATCCCTTCGTGCAGATTGGCTCTGGCGGCGGCGGGGTCGTTGGTCAGGGAGAGGATCAGCTGGGTGTCGTCGGCGTAGGAGATTATGTTGAGGTTGTGTTTGCGTGCGATGGCCGCGAGGGGGCTCATGTAGACGTTGAAGAGGGTGGGGCTCAGGGAGGATCCTTGAGGGACGCCGCAGATGACTTCGGTGGCCTCTGACTTGTACAGTGGTAGGCGGACTCTCTGTGTTCTTCCGTCGAGGAAGGAGATGATCCATTCCAGTGCCTTCTCCTGGATTCCGACGTAGCTGAGGCGCTGTACTAGGGTGCGGTGGCAGACAGTGTCGAATGCCGCGGATAGGTCTAGGAGGATGAGGGCCGCTGTGTCTCCGTTGTCCATCAGGGCTCGGATGTCGTCGGTGGCGGCGATGAGGGCGGTCTCCGTGCTGTGGTTGGCTCGGAAGCCCGACTGCGAGGGGTCGAGGGATCCATTCGTCTCAAGGAAGGCGGCCAGCTGCTTGTTGACGGTCTTCTCGATGACTTTGGCTGGAAACGGGAGGAGCGAGATGGGGCGGTAGTTCTTGAGTTCGGTGGGGTCCGCTGTGGGTTTCTTGAGTAGAGCGCTGAGTTCGGCGTGCTTCCAGCTCTCAGGGAAGGTGGCGGTGTCGAAGGAGGTATTGATAATGTCCCGCAGGTGGGGTGCGATGACAGCGTCGGCCTTGTTGAAGACGTGGTGAGGGCAGGGGTCGGTCGGAGATCCGGATCAATAGCTTGTAATTGCGAGCCAATAAATGTACCTTCCTATATCCACTTCAAAGAATATTTATTTGCTGCAGCGTAGTCAGCAGTATTTATAATACCCCTCTATACCTCTATACCGCACATCATGGGGTTAGAACCACTTTGGAATAGAACAATGTCACAAAAAGGGCATTTCCCGCAAGAGTGTTTTTCATTTTTGGATCCATTTCACAGGGAAGCAACTGAAGGAAAGAGGTTGTGAATCCTTACTTCAAGTCACGGTTTTCAGTAAGTGAGGAGCAAGACAGAAAGAGAGGAAATAATAAGAAGGGGGGGGGCTCTGCCAGCACAAAAAGAAGAGGACATTGTCAGTGTCTTCTCTGAGCAGTAAGGAAGAGACAGAGTCCTTTTCCTTCTCTGCCCGTCACTGAACGTCCACGAAAGCAAGCCGAGCCTTATCTGAATGCCTTTACTATTTCTGCCATCCTGGGACACAGCTTTGAAAAGACAAGCATTTACAATACAGTAGGTCTCGCATTTGCTAGAGTTTATGCTATTGGCATTGTAAATGACAATGCCTTTTATTTATTTGTTTAAAAAACCAACACATTAATAAAAGGCATTGTAATCTACAATGCCATTAGCTCAAACTCTAGTAAATTGGAGACCTGTTGCATTGCAAATGCTTGTTAGATTTCTTGTGATAAGGTGCTCTGCTTGCTGAATGGGGCTCTCAACTCAGATCTGCAGGCGGCATGGTGTATTGGGCAGGGATCAAAAGCAAGGGTAGAGGGGAGTAACCTAGTTAGGTTGGAACCGCCAAAGAAATGGATCAAAGAGAGAGGTAGAGAAACTCACCCTAGTGAACTGAGACTTGGTTAAATGTTCTATTCCCATAGGGAATGCCTTGCACGATCTTTCACTCTGTGTGCCTTACTTCTACAGTGAAACAGCGGCCCTGGAGATCAGTGTACAGCAGAGCAATTGGGCTTGACTCAAAGGAATAGGAAGTTTCAAATGATAAGGGTTTGTCTGCTGCCCGGAGGAAAATGGTCTTGCATCAAGGTATTTTCATGTTCCCATGTTAACTTGCACTACCTGATTAGTTGCCGTGAGGGGGATAGCAGTGGAGGGCTGCCTGTAGCAGGCCAAAACGGTACAAAGTACCGGGCCCATTGCCAAGGCCCTGAACTTTAATACAAACCCATCTTCCTAAAGATGAAATAAAAAGCATCCTTCGAGATTGGTGCATTATTTGCACACAAGCCAGTGAGGTTCTACGGAGCCCTTGCACCAAAAATAACATAGGGAGCACAGATATGCACACAATGACTGTCCCCCATGCAAGAGACTCAAAGTTTATGTGGGTCAGCTGCAGCTTAAAGTCCGTGAAATGACAGATATAGTTTAAAGCCAGAGTTCTGAAGCATGATCTACCGAAGCTGAAGGAAGAAGATAATGGAGGGAAAACATTCAAAAATTCTCAACAATCAATTTTAAAGGGTGTCAGGGGCAAACTACAGAATTAAGGATTACCTGAGCAAAGGAGAAACAGTTCTGAACCACACTGGTCGATGGAAAAAGGGAGATAGCGAGGGGTTCATACATGAAGGGAAGGGGTGTGCTGTGCATGCATGTGCAATGCTGAGACAAACAAGCGTTACTGTACAACTATTTACACCTAGGAAATACAAATGATGACAAATAAGTCACTTTGGAGTAACCCTGGGCGTAGTTCGCGGAGTCGGACTCCGCGGAGCTCCGCGAAGACGTAGTTGCACTCCGCGAACTACGCGTAGCTCCGCAGCCATGCGGAGTTGCTTGCTGGGCCCGTTCGCGCGCCGTTTTTCGTCTTCGGGAGCGCGGTGCGCGTGTTCGGGGCGTTGCCTGCATGCTTGGGATGGCTAGCGCGCTAAATTACCCCAGAAGTTTGTCCCGCCTGCTTGCGTTCCCTTATTTCCTGTTCCGGGTCACAATTAACGTGGTCGCGTTGTGCAAGACATGTTCGGGAACTCATCTTCTCGTTCGCACTACAAAAGTGCGTGATCGCGCTAAATATCGCGCAAACCTACCCATGCGGTCGCGATGGGCGCAGCCATCTTGGATCACACACTCTGGCTATGGTTTTGGGCCTACTTTTGCATCTTGTTGAAATCTCTTTAATCCTTGTCTTTTTACCCACTTTTTCAAACTTTCTTTAGTTATTACCTATTTCTCTCTGTGCCTAGGTTTATATTTTTCATTTTATTTCTACTTTTACAACTTTTCTATTGCTTTATTTTACTTCCTTCTTTTACCTTGCTTCTTCTTTCCCCTACCTTTTTGTCTTGAACTTTTCTTCTCCCCTCCACCCAGAACCATGGTCAAGGGCGCCAGCAGCAGCGGCGGCTCAAAGGGCAAGGCGCCAGTGCCCCAAAAAACCCGGCTGCCTTGCGGCAGAATGCGCCCCCTAGGGGTGAGGCCCCGCCAACTTTTTGGGGAGGAGGAGGTGGCTGCCCTGGTGTTTTTTATCCAGCGCTACCTCCCCTTGATGTTGGCAGCAGGTGGCAGGCCCGGCTCCGGCTACCACCATATTGAGGAGCGTCTCCGGCGGTGGGTGAAGGTGCGCCGGGCAGTCTTCCGCTGCTCCGGTATCCGGCGTACCCACCATCAGCTGACCCACCGTTGGGCAGACATTTTGGACCGGGAGCAGGACCTGTTGGACCTGCTTGGCGTCGAGGTCGTGGGTCTTGGTGAGTGGCTACCCAAAAAAAAAAGTGTGTGTATAATATATATCTCTATAGTAGTATAAGTATTGTTATTGTATCTTTGTAAATTTTGGCTGAATAAGTAACGCGATGACTGGTGCTCCTAGTTACATTTCCGATGTATTCCGTTATTATATCTACTGTAATTGTATGACACTGGTCTGTGCTGCGCTTCTTCATCTTCACTGACTCTTGCGTGTTCAATTTGGCGCTAGCTTTTGCTGTTTATTGGTGTGAGATTTTCTTTATTGTAGAGAACTGAAGTTAGTTAATGCTATTAATATAGTCTTGTCCTTCCTTTGTCCGTCAGTGAAATAGCCGTTGATGGATAATTGTACGTGTTTGCAATGCATATTGTATCATTTTTTTTTCACGGCCTTCTCTTCTGCATGAATCCTCCTCTGGCAATGAATGCAAAAGTTACTTTGTTCTTCTTACCTCAGCCAGGGCCGGATTTAGGCATGTTCAAGCTGTGCAACTGCACAGGGCCACCAAACGCCAGGGGCCACCCCACCAATATATATCCTTAATTTAATAATCCTCAGAGGATGGATACATATTTGCGTGGCGGCCCCTGGCAGGGATTTGGTGCCTCCGGCTCTGTTCCACTTCCAAACACCCTGACTCCCCCCTCTTCACTGGCCTCCGTGCTCCGCCCCGACCTCCTCTTCCGGGCCCCCCACCTACGCTCCCTGGCCAGGAGTCCAGGACCACCATGAGCCTAGAGCCGCCCCTGCCTCAGCCCTCCATAGAACTGATGTAGTTTGTTTATTGAGTGGGTAGGGCAGCAGTAGCATTCAGTCAGTAGCAAAACAAAATATGATGCCATGAACGTACAATTTCGTGTTAGTATGCACAAAGTTAAGCATGTCTCCTCCTTGTGATCTATGCATTTTGCTGGCAAAAAATGAAAAAGAAATGGCTACTTACAGATAATTGATTGATTACCCCATTCTTGAATCGGTGGTGTTGTTCAGGTCTTACTGCCTCTGTGTTACTTAGTAATCTGCAATCAGAATGTTTTTGGAACATTTGATTTGTTTTCTCCAAGTATATATACACTAGTCAGTGAATCATGCAAGGCAGTAGTCATTTGGTAGACCAATGTTTGTTTCTTTTAATGTTGTAGCAGTGGTTTTTGAAATGCTGTCTATGTTTCACAGCACTCAATGTTTTCCTCTTTCTTTATTATTATTTCTTGCATGAACCACAGAACCCAGGGGCAAGCAGAAGACTGGGACCGAGTCGGCGGGTGAACGCGAAGAACCACAGGCACAGAGCTCCTCTACTGAGGATCCTGCTGCTGTCCCCAGTAAGTCCAACAGTGTTTTCTTTTGGAACAATGATATTTCCCTAACTTTCTAACGGAGCTTTTTTTCCAACCGATTAATGACATTTCACCTAACTAAATTTTGACAAATGCTTGTTTGGTTTTATGTTTTCAAAATTTTGGGTATTACTATCTGTCCCTGCCTTTCTGTTCCTTGAAAGAGCCTCTCCTATGACTCTCTGTGCTACTACTAGACTGTCTGTAGGTAAGCTTGCCCTGTTGCCCACTCTTTAGTTAAGGTATTAATCTTTTCAAAAAATCTGTGATAGAATAGCGGAAGGCACAGGGTCCACTCCTGTCTTATGCTTTTTCCTCTGTAGTGTCTCTTCTTTGCCAATTGACACCAACCAAGTATGCATCCAGATGTTGGTCTACTATTTTGTAAGCGTTAGTAATGAATACCACTACTACTCTTGCGGGTATTCTTCTATTCAGTCACATACATAACTATGTATGCACCACAAAATTGGATGTTGTTGGTGATAGGCAGGTTGGACCTTACTTACTTACAGTCTTACACCTCAGTCACAGAACTCAGAGGAACCCACAATTCAATGAACGACAACCTATATGGGCTCAGTCATTGGTCAATTATTCAATTACCCCTTTCCAGAACCCCAATATGAAGATGCCAAATGCTTTTATTACACAATCCATAACCTAAGTAACCCCCATTTGCTCACTCTCTCGTGTAAGTCTACAAGACAACAGACACTGAAAATATACTTCCGAGTCAATGTGGTACTTCAAAACCTTTATTTTGTTAGAAGTAACTAAGTAAGTAACATCAATGTTTTTAAGTTGTTCCGTGAAATACGTCAAGGCCAGGGCCACCAGAAAAAATCCAGAGTTAAAAAAGGCTGAATAAAAAGTAATCTACATTTGTACAGCTACCAGTGCACGATAGGGAAATGTGGGAAATGTCGGAGACCCCTCACCATTGAACGTATACTGGTTGCATATGCCTCTTTTTGGTAAGCTCTGGAAATCTTTGCTTCGTAGAAGGAAATCTTCTCATCTGCCGAAAGATAATGACAACAGTGGTGCACGTTAGACAGTATGAAAACATTACATACATTTATTCAACTTTTTAGCTGTCATGCTAAAAAAAAGGTGTAACCTGAGGCTGTAAGCAAACTCGATTCCACAATCCACATTCAAAAAGTAAATACGGGCCTTTCTATTTTCCAAACTCTTCAGGTGTATGCTTTGAACTATCATGTGGCCTCAAAGGCGTCTTCTCGTACTGCGCAACAAGCTGTGAGGTAGCATGCGCAAAACTGTAGACATGTCATTGATGTACAAACTGGTTAGGTTACATGGTTCAGTCTAACTTTCCAAGGACTAGAGTAGCAGTATAGATGAGATGAGCTTGGGTACCATACCATACCAAATAAATGCTAATATGTGTAGTGTGTTACTTACTCTGCTGTACTAGGCAATGTGGACTACTACTGATTACGTTGTACTTAACTGTTTTGCAGAACTCCATTCTTGGTGAACAAGTACAATGGGGGCTGTGCATCCATCTAAAAAGGTGTACTTAATTACTTATTTTTATTTGTGCAGAACCGGTACCATCCACCAGTGCCGACGGGGGCAGCGGCGCTGC
Source organism: Lissotriton vulgaris (assembly GCF_964263255.1). Lineage (NCBI taxonomy): Eukaryota > Metazoa > Chordata > Amphibia > Caudata > Salamandridae > Lissotriton > Lissotriton vulgaris. The sequence continues at coordinate 839,356,751 of NC_141687.1, forward strand.
GGCGGCGTCAGCAGAGGCGATCCCGGAGGGGAATGGAGGACCAGAGGCACCTACAGCAGCACCGGCAGCACCGGGGGAGGAGCCAACAACGGTGGGCGATGGTAAGTTACATTCAATAGTGATCCGCATTACTTGGTGGGTGGGGAAAACTTCCTCACTGTACTCTGATATTTATAATGAACTTGAAGTTCTACTGGACAATATATGACGCCACCTTTGTCATTACCAAGCTTAGCAAAAGCATTACCACCGGCGAGAATTGATAAAATAAGTTATACAGGCCTCTTCTATGTGACTACAACTCAGCTGTGAAAGGTTGGTGGCAGACTAAAAAAGTCTTATCCACAACATTACATGACCGCGATGGATTAACAGGAGATTGATTTTAAGTATGATGAAAGGAGCAAGGAAAAAGCACCAATCATATAATATAGAAGGATACTTTGGAATCAGCAATGCAGGTGTTTGAGAGCAGTTGGATGCGTGGGTTGTTGTGGAAGCATAGAAAGGGGAAAACACAGCTGCCTGCGTGGGTGGGAGACACATCCAATATCGGTGGTTAGTGGATAGTGGATACTAGTGTCGGCAGCGGTGTTTTGGTTAAACCCAAAGGCAAGGGAAGGAGGGGACGACTGGATGCATTCCGGGTCGTTGCTGGCGAAACACAAACCACCTAACGTTTGTTGCGCGATATAAAGAATGATAGTCTCTAGAGTAGACATTTACTAGTACTAGCTGGCCACTGTTAATTAATGTTAGTTTGAGACTGTCACTTTTCCCGGAAGCACAGAGTATATGATATAAAAAAACGAGATATGAAAAAGACAGGTGTTCGTATGTGACCGTTGAAGTACACCCATGCTATGTTACTAGGGCAGGCATAATGCCGTGCCAAAAAGTCAGACAAATGAAGTATATAAGGCGTAGAATGTTCAAGATAGATAAAACAACATTTTAGGTACTCAGCTTGCTTGCTATTGCTACTGTACTGTGCCGCCCACTATGTGTTGGATACATTTTGTGTTCTTGATTTGCTGGGATTTTTGATTACAACAATTCTGTCTCTTTCTTTATAGTTACTCCTTCTAAACCAACGAGGAAGGAGCTGGCAGTCCGGGCCCGTCAGCGGAAACTGCAGGCCATCGTTGAGGCCTACCGCCGGCTGGTGGCTCAGGCCGAGGAGGCGGCGGCAGCAGCTGCTGCCTCTTCCAATGCCCCGGCCCCCAAGCCTGCAGGAGTACGTCGGCGTGGTCAGGCAGCCGCCCGCCGCCAGATTTTCCCCGCATCGTCCACCCCCCACAACAACATGGCTGCCAATGTAGGTGCCGCCAGTTCCAGAGAAAAATTCTCCTCCGGGTAGCCAGGCTGGAGGCTCAAAGTAGTCAGACAAAAAGACAAATAGAGGAGCGTGTAAAGATCCTGGTGGATCAACACTTAAAAGCCCGCCGGCTATGAGATGGACCCTGTTTGCCCCTTTTTCAATCCTTTTGTTGGTGGGTGGGAATTGGGTGTTGGGTTTTTACTTTTTTTTTACATTACATTGAGCGTGGGAATTTGGTTGGGGTTAGGGGAGGCGGGTAGGGACAGCTGTGGTGTAGGATTTATATATATTTTATTTTTGTATCATCTTTAGTTATATATTATATTATGTTAAAAATAAACGAGACACAAAGTTATGTTCAAAAGAAAACATTTGAAGTTCATTTGCGTTTCTTGGGGGGTTGGAGGGGGGAGTGTTTCACCAAATAATGTACGTTGTGCAACCTCGCAAGGTTTAATTTGGCCATGCAGGTCGGCGGACAGTGCTTTTTAATAAAAAAATATATTGCCCACATCTTTAACATGCAAACAGATAGATGCGGTAAACCCTCACCGAGTTATATTTGTAGTATTAGAAGAACGACCAGTCTGTCTTGCGTTATACCTCACTGCAAACTTATCTTACCTGTGATTGCTGATGAGATGATGATGATTTATGATGAAGTGTGGCACTGCAAGGGCTGCATTTGATTTCCAAGACAATGGCGAAGAATCTGTGGTTCAGAATCAGAACTTCTGTGATAGTAGTAGTAGACAGACCCTGCCAGTAGCATTTAGAGACAAAAAGAAAGAGGCAGTCATTTGCGTGACAGACAATGTGGGGGTAGTATAAGTAAGTACAGTACATTGCATGGGTGACCCAATATTGCAACTGCTAAACTGAAACAAAACAATGGTTTTGGGGACTGGAAACTAAGTGCAAGAGAAGATAAGAAGTTCAACTGTACTTGTAGTACTCACGGCAACGTCAAACTTTTCTAAATCATAATGCTTTAAACTTTAAACCCAAAAAATTACGCCAATTCATTAGATGCATTCGTTGTTTGATGTTAATGGTAAATTATTTGGCGTTATACACAGAGCTTGAGTTGGGAAGCCGCAGAAGATCCTGGCCATGCCTTGTTGACATTTCACTATTGTTGCTTTCACCACATCTGCCCCAGCAAGCGCGTGATCAAATTGTTGGTGTATATTTAATGTAAGAAACATCACACCTCAATGTAACCACGCAGCCCGGGGGAAGAGGGTTAGGGTTTGTTTAATGGATGGGTACGGGGGTTTTGGGAAAGGTTTGAGAAAGAAAAACAGTACGCATGGAGATTGGAGACAACAAAAGCAAAACAATGAAGACGATGATTTATGATGTTGATCCGCTAGCCAATGAATGTAAGCAATGAACGTAAGAAAAGGACACGCTGAATATCATTCTTGGTTTCCCGCAATCCAATTGCTTGATGATGAGGATTTGTGGTAAGGGTGAGAGTTGATGCTCATACTATAAAGCAGTGGGTGAAAGACGTCCAGCCTGAAAAAGAAAAGGCAAATACAAAAGAATGTGAATGACCTAAACAAATTGTAATACAGTGAAGATAAAAAAAATAATACAAGAGGAGTAGTCGTATGAGAGGACTTTCAGACTGAGGCGGCTTGGATACAATTTGTATAAGTCTACTAGTTGCATATCATTTTTAATCTAGAAGTACAAAAAAAGACAGGAGCCAGCACACAACAACAGGCCCACGACGACACAGGTTTGCCCGTTATACAAACTGCATTTCCCTAAAAATTTCACAGAGCCACAGAAAGGTGAATGAAATTGAAAAAGCAACCTAGCATTTACAAAATTAATCAACAAAATCAATGCGTCATTGTCAGTCATCAATCATAACACTATTGTACTCTACCACAGCACAGTGCACAAACATGTAGTAGCCTGGGTCTACTGTGCTGTGCCTCTTATTTGTATTTATTTATTACCTTGTATTCCACTCCAAGAAACATCGTGCATCAATCAGCTCAGATCCAACTGCCTGACAGCAAAGATATGGTGGTCACCATCATTATCATCAGCAACTCAGTCTGTAGTGAGTGACTACGATAAATTAAGTCCTGACTGCATCTGTAGTAGTAGGAACACAAGTGCGTAAATAATTTCTATTATTAGTAAATAACATGGAAAAATTGGCTATCACGTGAGTCTGAACTGAAGTTACTAGTATACTTCAACTCCATGCACATTTGCTCAGAGTCAGCAAAAAAATACATCCAATGCAATGCATGGCATCATTCATTTTTTGATATACCTGTTTTGCTCTTCTCTTTCACTGTCAGATGATTGATCACAGATGCTGCCGAGCCTTTGTAATGCGAGTCACAACAAGTTGACTGCAGTTGTGGATGCCTGCTCAAGTTTCTTTTGACACAGAAGAGTCGTCTCTGAATGCCTGCAGACAGAGGTGGTAGCCTTAAGAGTAAGACTCAGCAAGGCAGTTATTATGAGTTGCAGATTTCAAATGAAATAGAGGATGGCTGTAGTCATGTACGGTTCACTTGTTATGGAGGGACTGTTAGAGGCTACATTATTGTTATTGTACTATACTCCATCTACAACATCAAATGTATGGCTGCCAAGATGGAATTGTATTGACTTGAGTGGGAGTCAAGAAGATGGAGCAAGACTCTGAGGAGTGCAGTTAACATGGAACATAAATGCACAGGCGTGCAACTCCAGGAGGTAAATAAAAAAGATACAGCGAAAATAAATGCACAGGTGTGCAACTCCAGTAGGTACATTAAAAGAATGAGTGGTGGGGATGGATTTGGTTGAGCTTTTTATTTTAAGATTAGCAGTTTTGCACCAGAAAGTCATTTTTAATAAGAAAATAAATAACACAAATAAAAGAAGGGAAAAAGTAACAATTTAAAAGCCTATTGGTCAGGGAAGAGGTGCTCGTCCTCAAACTCTGTGGGTCCGGACAGCAGTAGGTCATGTAACCCAGCAGTGATGAATTCTTCGGGCTCGCTTTCTTCATCCTGCTCTGATTCACGTACAGTATAGTCTGGTGGTATGAAGTGTTGATTCATTTTTATCATTGTCAGCCTCTCGACGCTTTTGGGGGAGAGACTGGTCCTTTTCGATGTCACAATGGCACCAGCAGCACTGAAAACCCGCTCAGAGGCGACGCTGGCTACAGGACAAGCCAAATACTTTATCGCCAGCCTGCTCAGCACTGGCCACTGTCTCCTTCTTTCATACCAATAGACCAATGGGCTTTGCTCCATGAACACCTCTGTTGTGTCATCCAGATAGGCTTGAACCATCCGCTCAGTGTTCATTGGTGCTCGGCTTTGCTGCTCCTCTTTCCCCTTTGCAACAGCAACGGACTTACCCATCCCCTTCTGTAGAAAAAAAGCAGTTATGCTTTTGGTTGTGTCTGCTGAATCAGATCGTGTAGGTGCTGCTTTTGGTACTGTTGGTGCCTGCTGGGAAGCGGACGCACTGCTCTCATGCTCTGATGAACTTGCCTCAGGAGGATGGCCTGGAGTACTTTGACTGTCCTGGGCTGGCACTGGCAGGCCTTTAAGTAACAGCCGTTCAGTTTCTAAATCATTAGCTTCCACAGCTATGGAACTTTTGTAATTGGCAACATCCCCATCTGAAAAAGGAATGACTGCGCTACTGCTGACAAACAATTTGTACCGTGGATCCAAGATTTTTGCAGTTATGTAATTTGGATCTGACACAATCATTTTAAGCCTTGCATTTCCAGATAAGCGGTTGGCTAAGGCCTTGGCCAAGGTACATGCATCAACTTTTTCTTCGTCACCTTCGTATGTTTCACAGACCTCCTTCAGCTGTTGCTCGAGCATGTACAACAATGGGATGGCTTGGCCCATAGTACAGTCCTCCCTGCTAACTGCACGTGTGAACACCTCAAAAGGTTGTAGCATCTCTGTCAAGCATTTAATGATGTCCCACTGCCACATCTCAACGGTCAGGGTTTTAAGATTAACAGTAGGATCCACTAATCTTCTTGACATTACATAAGCATTCAGTGGTATGTACTGCTCAAAGAGACGCTCAAGCATGAAATAAGTAGAGTTCCAACGTGTTGGGACCTCCTGGTTCAGTGCTTTGACTGGCAAATTATGCTCCCGCTGAATGACGCGTAGCAGCTTCCGCGCTTTAAAAGAATGGTTAAAATGCGTGCATATTCTTCTGCAGATGGTCAGTATGTTGCTGACTTGGTGTTCATTTTTCAGAAAGTCTTGCACGACTAAGTTAATGCAGTGTGCCAAACAGGGTACCCTGAAATACTGTCCATCTTTCATTGCCTTCACTACATTACTGCCATTGTCGGTGGCAACAAAACCAATCTTAAGGCCTCTTGGTTTCAGCCATTCAAAGACCTTGCTGTTAAAGTCAGACAAAATGTTGTCAGCAGTATGATTTTTCTCCATACCAAACATGGCTACAGTTGCATGTTTGCAAGTGTCATTGAAAATCCCAGCAACGTCAAGAAGGCCTGAAGTTAACTTGTCTTTCACACCTGCAAAAGAGATCCAGTGTGCGGTGATGCACATGTAATCTGCTGTGGCTTCGCGACTGCTCCACATGTCGGTTGTCAGGTGGATACAATGGACAACACTCTGTTGTAAGGCTTTCCCAATCAATCCCAGCACGTCGTGGTGTAGTGCTAGAATAGCAACTCTTGCAAAATAGTAGCGACTGGGAACGTCCCATTTTGGGGCGAGTGTTGCCACTAATTGCCGAAATCCCACTGCCTCAACAAATGAAAATGGGAGAAGGTCGAGTGCCAACATTTTTGCAAGTTTCGCATTGTACAAACGTGCTGTTGGGTGGTTCCACTCGTACTTTCCCTCCTGCCTAAACATGCCAGTAATGGTAAGCTGCTTGGTAATTCTTTCTGTTCTGCTAGACGGACCACCTTTCAACGCAGACTTTTCACTCCTTGTCCTTGGTGTCTCCGGCTGACTCTGGTGCCACTGAGAAGTTGCTGATGCTGAGGATTTGGACTGCACCACTCCAGTGCTGGCGACAGGGCTCATTTGTGTACCACTCCCAGATAGAAGGTCATCGTCTCCCTCTTCTTCCATGAGTGGACCTTGTAGTACTGTATCCTCCCCACCAACACCAGTGCTTACATCTTTTAAGCTTGCAAGGTGGTTCTCCCATTGAATTGCGTGTGTTTTTTTCATATGGGTCGTTGGGACTCCAGTACCATAGTTTGTACCAATCTTACCACGACTAACATTGGTATGACAAATGGTGCATATAGCAATGTTCTCCTGATGTGGGTGAACCGTAAAAAAATCCCAGACTGGGGAGCTAAACTTTTGTCTCCTGCCATAGGAAGAGGAGGACCCACTTCCAATGCCGGATGAACTGGAGCCTTTTTGTTGAATTTCCCTATGTGACAGTTCAGTACTAGTACTGCCACTACCTCCTTCTGTTGAAGTGGCGCTTGCGCTGGATGTCGCACGCTGCCGGGCCTTCGCTGATGCAAAAATGGGAGCTGGTGTTACTTTGGGTGCTGAGTGTGTAGGAGTTACACGTGCTACCTGCTCATCACTAATCGCAGCCCTTCTGGATAGGGTGAAAATGCTGGTCTCTACATCCTCTGCACCAGGAATAACGCTTGTGATGATGACATTGTCAGTGTCAGACCCGTCTTTATCACCATCAGTATCCTGCTCACCTACATCGAACTCCAGAAGTTCAAGCCTTGACGGATCCTTCCTTTTTCCCAGCATGGTCTTAGGATGTCTCTCCTTTGAATGCTCAGTTCTTCGTCGTGGATGCCATTCCTTATCAAGGTCATCTGAAGGGATGCTATGCGAAGAACTCGATGCACTGCCACTAACCCTCCTTTCCTTTCGTAAATTTAAAGACAGTAGATCACCTCCAGAAGTGGCTTCCTCTTCTTCTTGCTCGGAATGAGGCTCTACTTCCTGAACTGCCCCGACATCGGGAGGAACAACTTCTACTATTGCGTGCGGAGACGGTGGTTGTTGTTCTTGAGGAAGTACTATAGCGTGCTGTGGTTCTTCAACAACTACTATTGTGGGATTTGGTTGTTGTTGTTGAACAACTATTGCGGGCGGTGGTTGTGGTTTTTCAACAACTATTGCGGGAAGTGGTTGTGGTTGTTGAACATCTACTGCTGGCGGCGGTTGTTGAGCACTTTAATCTTGCGTGGATTGTGTGCTACTTTGAGACAGCGATAAGTTAAGTTCAGGCTCAGTATCACTGCTTTGTAACACTAGGCTGGCTACCTCTTCGACCCTCATGTGCTTGGCCCTGGGTTGGTGGCTTGCCCCCGCTAATGCGGATGTGCTGGCCCCAGCTTGCACCACGGACACCGCTGCTGCAGGCGTACGTTTTGGGGGCCCAAAAAAGGTTTGGGGGTCCATACCAGCCTTAAGTGACACTTCCTTCTTCTGTACCTTCTTCTCAGCAACTTTCTTGGTGGTGGAGGACCTGGTACCTGCTCTCTTAGGGCCCATCTTCTTCTGATGTCAGCACACAGCAGCACTCAGTAGCACAAATTGCAGAGATGTGTGGTCAGATGAGTCACACACCACACGTGGCGTACAATTGAAGGACGTCTGTCTGGCAGTTGAACGGGCGATGGATGAAAACAACCAGCACCTCCTCAGTCTTTTTCTGTGCACCTACAAGCAAAGAAGACAGATTACGTCAGTCAAACAAGCAGTAAGCCAACACATGAACAATTGAAAGACACACAGGCCAATGTATAAAACATAAAAAAGAAGACTAATACTACCAGCACCACAGCTCCCAGCCACATGAAGTCCAGAAAGAACCAATAATAAAGTCAAGCAGGCCTATCATATACCAATATGGACAGAAAAAGGAGGATGCCTGCTACACATGAGTCATGACAGGTTAATGCAAGGAAAATCAAAATACCCCATGGCTAAGAGTTTGGAAAACTTCACTGCAAAAACACATACAAGCCATAAAATTATTACACACACAAAAAAGTTACCTACCCCCCTGCCCAGACAACAAACTTGGAAATGCAATGGCATACACACATGCCCTAATGATGGTAATTAAATAGACCAAATAGAAACAGCTACATAAAGCAGCCCCGCTAACTAGTAACTACCACCTCTGGGACTCTGGCCTACTATCAGATCAGACCAAAAGCAGGGAGGCCAATGATAAATGCACAAAGGAAGTACCTACAAAATGGCCGCCACCACATGGCCTGTCCAGGAAGACAAAACTACAACCAAATAACACATAAATGAGGACTTTTTGTAGCACAGGGGACACATTAAACATTTTCGAGGAACTTTTATGCAACTCGGGACATATTGTTCGCGAGATTGCAAAATCGGCGTGTTCGGCAACGCGAATCGAATGAAAAGTCGTTATCGCGTTCCCGAGCCAGTACATTGAGCGCGCGAACAAGACAAAAAAGGTAAGGTTGCGTTCTCACACAGTGCGACGTTACCAAAAGTACGCGAGCAGTATTCCTAGGGTTACCTACTGGCAGGGAGTGCCATATTAGTTACACACAAGCAACCAAAAGCTGAAAGTACCACCATTACAAAAAATGTGAAGCAATCCAAAGCCATACACGGTGTAATTAAAGGTACACCACAAAAATTGTTGATTAACTTGAATGCACCTATGGCTGTGAGTAGTAGTACCTACAAAAGCCTTGGATGGCTATGGCAAAAGAAGAGAACCAGGGAAGGACACAGAAAATGGCCGCCTCCATAGGGCCAGGAGGGCAGGGACACCCAAAAACAACATGGAAAAAGGATGCACCCAAAATGGCCTCCACCACATGGCATGGCCACCAACAACATGGCAAAATCAGTCACAAAGGAAGCATACACAAAATGGCCGCCACCACATGGCCTGCCCACCAACAACAACATAGCAGAATCATCACAAAGGAAGTAAGTACACACAAAATGGCCCTCACCACTACATGAAAAGAAAGAGAAGACAGACAATAAATGCCTATGCCAAAGGGACAATGCTTAGCTTCACAAAATGGACACACCACCGCCCAAATTGGTCACCCCAACCATAAACAAGAAATCATTACATAGAGGACAGAAAGGAACTGGGAGTGGCCCATGCTCCAGGAAGACAAAACTACAACCAAATAACACATAAATGAGGACTTTTTGTAGCACAGGGGACACATTAAACATTTTCGAGGAACTTTTATGCAACTCTGGACATATTGTTCGCGAGATTGCAAAATCGGCGTGTTCGGCAACGCGAATCGAATGAAAAGTCGTTATCGCGTTCCCGAGCCAGTACATTGAGCGCGCGAACAAGACTAAAAAGGTACGGTCGCGTTCTCACACAGTGCGACGTTACCAAAAGTACGCGAGCAGTATTCCTAGGGTTACCTACTGGCAGGGAGTGCCATATTAGTTACACACAAGCAACCAAAAGCTGAAAGTACCACCATTACAAAAAATGTGAAGCAATCCAAAGCCATACACGGTGTAATTAAAGGTACACCACAAAAATTGTTGATTAACTTGAATGCACCTATGGCTGTGAGTAGTAGTACCTACAAAAGCCTTGGATGGCTATGGCAAAAGAAGAGAACCAGGGAAGGACACAGAAAATGGCCGCCTCCATAGGGCCAGGAGGGCAGGGACACCCAAAAACAACATGGAAAAAGGATGCACCCAAAATGGCCTCCACCACATGGCATGGCCACCAACAACATGGCAAAATCAGTCACAAAGGAAGCATACACAAAATGGCCGCCACCACATGGCCTGCCCACCAACAACAACATAGCAGAATCATCACAAAGGAAGTAAGTACACACAAAATGGCCCTCACCACTACATGAAAAGAAAGAGAAGACAGACAATAAATGCCTATGCCAAAGGGACAATGCTTAGCTTCACAAAATGGACACACCACCGCCCAAATTGGTCACCCCAACCATAAACAAGAAATCATTACATAGAGGACAGAAAGGAACTGGGAGTGGCCCATGCTCCAGGAAGACAAAACTACAACCAAATAACACATAAATGAGGACTTTTTGTAGCACAGGGGACACATTAAACATTTTCGAGGAACTTTTATGCAACTCAGGACATATTGTTCGCGAGATTGCAAAATCGGCGTGTTCGGCAACGCGAATCGAATGAAAAGTCGTTATCGCGTTCCCGAGCCAGTACATTGAGCGCGCGAACAAGACAAAAAAGGTACGGTCGCGTTCTCACACAGTGCGACGTTACCAAAAGTACGCGAGCAGTATTCCTAGGGTTACCTACTGGCAGGGAGTGCCATATTAGTTACACACAAGCAACCAAAAGCTGAAAGTACCACCATTACAAAAAATGTGAAGCAATCCAAAGCCATACACGGTGTAATTAAAGGTACACCACAAAAATTGTTGATTAACTTGAATGCACCTATGGCTGTGAGTAGTAGTACCTACAAAAGCCTTGGATGGCTATGGCAAAAGAAGAGAACCAGGGAAGGACACAGAAAATGGCCGCCTCCATAGGGCCAGAAGGACAGGGACACCCAAAAACAACATGGAAAAAGGATGCACCCAAAATGGCCTCCACCACATGGCATGGCCACCAACAACATGGCAAAATCAGTCACAAAGGAAGCATACACAAAATGGCCGCCACCACATGGCCTGCCCACCAACAACAACATAGCAGAATCATCACAAAGGAAGTAAGTACACACAAAATGGCCCTCACCACTACATGAAAAGAAAGAGAAGACAGACAATAAATGCCTATGCCAAAGGGACAATGCTTAGCTTCACAAAATGGACACACCACCGCCCAAATTGGTCACCCCAACCATAAACAAGAAATCATTACATAGAGGACAGAAAGGAACTGGGAGTGGCCCATGCTCCAGGAAGACAAAACTACAACCAAATAACACATAAATGAGGACTTTTTGTAGCACAGGGGACACATTAAACATTTTCGAGGAACTTTTATGCAACTCGGGACATATTGTTCGCGAGATTGCAAAATCGGCGTGTTCGGCAACGCGAATCGAATGAAAAGTCGTTATCGCGTTCCCGAGCCAGTACATTGAGCGCGCGAACAAGACAAAAAAGGTAAGGTCGCGTTCTCACACAGTGCGACGTTACCAAAAGTACGCGAGCAGTATTCCTAGGGTTACCTACTGGCAGGGAGTGCCATATTAGTTACACACAAGCAACCAAAAGCTGAAAGTACCACCATTACAAAAAATGTGAAGCAATCCAAAGCCATACACGGTGTAATTAAAGGTACACCACAAAAATTGTTGATTAACTTGAATGCACCTATGGCTGTGAGTAGTAGTACCTACAAAAGCCTTGGATGGCTATGGCAAAAGAAGAGAACCAGGGAAGGACACAGAAAATGGCCGCCTCCATAGGGCCAGGAGGACAGGGACACCCAAAAACAACATGGAAAAAGGATGCACCCAAAATGGCCTCCACCACATGGCATGGCCACCAACAACATGGCAAAATCAGTCACAAAGGAAGCATACACAAAATGGCCGCCACCACATGGCCTGCCCACCAACAACAACATAGCAGAATCATCACAAAGGAAGTAAGTACACACAAAATGGCCCTCACCACTACATGAAAAGAAAGAGAAGACAGACAATAAATGCCTATGCCAAAGGGACAATGCTTAGCTTCACAAAATGGACACACCACCGCCCAAATAGGTCACCCCAACCATAAACAAGAAATCATTACATAGAGGACAGAAAGGAACTGGGAGTGGCCCATGCTCCAGGAAGACAAAACTACAACCAAATAACACATAAATGAGGACTTTTTGTAGCACAGGGGACACATTAAACATTTTCGAGGAACTTTTATGCAACTCGGGACATATTGTTCGCGAGATTGCAAAATCGGCGTGTTCGGCAACGCGAATCGAATGAAAAGTCGTTATCGCGTTCCCGAGCCAGTACATTGAGCGCGCGAACAAGACAAAAAAGGTAAGGTCGCGTTCTCACACGGTGCGACGTTACCAAAACTACCCGAGCTGTATTCCTAGGGTTACCTAATGGCAGAAATTGACAGACACCCAAAACCTGACATACCCCACACATAAACATAAGATTTTCTAAATCAAACCAGTCCATCCATGATTTTCTAATTAGAGGTACACCAGAAAAACAGTTGATTAACTTTCATGACCCTATGACTAGTACCTCTGGCCTACTGGCAGAGTAGGCCACAAGTTTGGAGGCCTATGGCAAGAGCAAAGTGGCTGGGAAACATAAAATGGCCGCCAACAACACATGGCCAGGCCAACCACAGAAAGTTATTACAATGAACTCAAACATGCCTACACACTAACTACATGGAGTACTAGGGTCAGCTATTGGCTTAAAAAAATAAAAAACTTTTAAATTACACAAACAGAAATTCCACAGCAGACATTGCTATTGCATAATGATGACCATAATCCAATGCCAGCCATGATGTTTGTTTACAAACTTGAATAAAAATTTAAACACAGAATTATGATTTTACCCATGGGTACCTCTCTATGTAGCCTGGATGAAATTTAAAAAGAAATACAAGTTGGGACCTCATAAAAGTATAGGCACCCATCAATAATTTAAATCAAGGAATGAATACTGTAGTTAAAAAATTTAAAATCAAACAAACACAAGTCTACAACATCATACTCACTCATACATTACTGAAACTTACTTGAAAAAGAGAATTCAAAATCCAAAAGTCCTCAGTAAAATCCAAAAAAAAGCAGTAATGCAGCCAACACACACAGAAAGTGATCCTGCCAGCTCAAAATCCAAATGAAAGTGACCACCTCATGGACAAAGCACTGGGAGGAGCCTGGTGGACAGGAACAGGAAGTTGTAAACTCCAGAGCCCTTCCTCCTTAATATTCAAAAATAGAGTAGAAACAGAAAGAGGACTCCTTCCCCCAAAAAAATACATCCAAAGGTACAACTTTGAGGGGTTTTTCACTTGTTTGCTAACCAAAATGGTAATTTATTATTATGGTTTAACTTTTAACATGCTCGCGAGTTATTCTGTGCAAGATTGCAGGTTCTGCGTGTTCGGCAACTCGATCTTACCAACAAACATCCTCGCGCGTCCTTATGGCTTTATCGCGAATCCAATGACGTTATCGCGTTCGCACAGTCGCACGGGAGAGTTTACAAACATGGTGGCAGACGCGACCGGGAAAAAGCGAACGCAGAACCAAGGTAAGCCATTGCCGCGCACGCGATAATGTTATTCAGCGCGCGACAACTACGCTACGCACCGGATAGCGGAGTAATCGACAGCTACGCGTACTCCGCGGAACGCGGAGTTGCCAAAACTCCGCAAACTCCGCGAACGGAGCGTAGTTCTTCGCCCAGGGTTACTTTGGAGGAGTTTCCAAGTAACAACACCCAAGTGTGCATTATTCAAGTGAAAGAAGGGAAAGGGTGGAGTGCAGCATTCAATCATCTCATCCCTTTGTGAAATAATATAACAGTGTTATTCGCGTAGTAAGCGTTAGGGCCTACGTATACATGATCATCCCCACAGCGTTTGTCCAGGAGAAGAACGGGACACGGGAAAATATAACTCCGCAATGTCAACTGAAGCCTATCACCCAAAATGGTGATCGCTATGTGGAACTTCCAGTGTCTAGGTGCGGACTGTAAAAAATTCCGGAACAGCCGCTCCTGTCAATGACTCTCATGTCATCCTGGGACTCACTAGGAACCAACTAATTTCTTTTTTTTTTGTGTTTGAAAGCTTATTGAAATAAAGGATATATAACAACAAGGTGACATCAGCAGAAAAAATAGGGACAAAATGCAGAGGAAAAATATATGGAAAGAACCAAAGACCACTGATGACAACACTAGGAATCTAAGCATTTTCAAATTTTTTAGGGTAAGGTAGGGGGGAGGGAAAAAAGGGGGAAATAGAAACCATGCTACTATAGGTCATGCTTTTATAAAAATTGTCGGCAGATAAAACAAATGCACAATAATAGAAAAAGGATACACAATATCTAAAAGTCTTTATAATACAACTGAAAACTTTGAATTCTAGGAAATAATACTGTAAGCGAGAGTACTAATCCTTCAAGGAGGCTTAAAATTTTCGGAAGAAAGGGAAGTGTAGTGCCTTTTTGCAGATTGATCTAACTCTACGGTAAGGGGTAACCAATAGAGTTCAACATTGCGAGGGGGTTTACAGGAGGAGGCAAAGGCAACATCAAGTCTATGGAAATTACATAGTAAATTCTACCATCAACGAATGGAGACTTTGGTGAGGGACTTCCAATTAAAGGCAATATGTAGAAACGCAAGGGCCAGCATAAGGTCAAAAAGACCAAATGAGTGTGACGGGAGATTTAAAGATTCCGAGAGACTCCCCAAAAACACAAGGGTATTGGAATAAGGAACAGAGAGTGTAAAAATGTGTGAAGTGTAAGACCAAACCTGCTTCCAGAAAGCTGCTACAGAAGGACAGAAAAAGAAAAGATGAAGAAGATCAGCATCAGGTGCATTACATGTCCAGCAATTCAGATTAGAGGAAGAAAGAAAGCGAGAAAGAGAAAGGGGAGAAAGATAAAGTCTATGATAAAGGAAAAATATGGATTGAGTGAGGGAAGCAAAACGAGAAGTCTTCAGAGTTTTAGACCATAACTTATCCCAGAGAGGAACAGGCCATGAGCAACCGAGATCTGTTTCCCAATAGAGCTCCAATTTAGTCTTGGGACGTACAGGGTTGGGGGCAGAAAAGAAACGGCAGATAAGAGAAGCTTTAGGAAGAGTGGCAAGTATGGCAAGAAGAGGGGAAGGAGGGAGAGGCGAATCGGAAGAAGGGAGAGAATAATAACGGTCTAGGACAATTTCCATAAGAATATAATATTTCTGGGAGAACGATCGAGGGCAACGAAACTGTGTTTGAAATTGGGGTAGGGAGCAAGGCGACGAGCCGTCGAAGAGTTGATGAACTCAAATAATACCTTTCGACCTCCAAGAAGACCAAGCAATAGGTCTATTTTTTAGTAGAATAAGCAAATTATACCAAATGGGCAAGAGTAATAAAGATTCACGAAATATAGTTGATGGGGAAAGCAAGGGTTTCAAAAGAGAAGAAGTATGTTTAAACAGCGGAGGAACGGTATAAGGGGATTTAGAAGTAAAACGAAGTACATCTTGAAATGAAAAGGGCAATAATAAGGAACGTTCAATATGAAGCCAGAGGGGGAAAAAGGGAGACAGCTCTGACGATAACCATCTAGAGGCTTGGCGTAGAGAGAAGGATTTGTGGTAAAGACGAAAATCAGGAAAGTTGACTCCTCCATTTGATTTGACCTTGCGAAGAGCTGACAGAGATATCCGAGCTTTTTTCTGCTTCCAAAGAAATTTGGACAAAACAGAATCAATACAATTGAAATAAAGAGCCGGAATATGAACGGGAAGCATAGAGAGCAAATAAATCAGAATAGGAGCAATCATCATCTTAACAGAGTCAAGACGACCTCACCAAGATTCCAGGAAGAAAACAAATGTTCTATTCTAGAAATAACTGCGGACATGTTTAATTTGATAGAGGATGAAATGGAATTAGATAATAGAACACCAAGATATTTTATTTGAGTACTATTCCAAGCAAAACCCGTAGAAGAGAAGAAATGCGGGAGACAAAATGTAGTTAATGGAAGAATTTCTGTTTTATCAGAATTAATTTTATAGCCTGAGACAAGAGAAAACATTTCAAATTGAGCTAATAAAGAAGGGACAGAGGATTCCGGATCTGAAATAAATAAAAGAATGTCATCGGCATAAGCAGAGAGCTTTAGCTGGTGATCTCCATATGGGAAACCAGAAATAGAGGAATTGTTACGAATAGAGGAGAGAAAAGGTTCAAGAGCTAACACAAAAAGAAGAGGGGATAGAGGACAACCCTGACAAACCCCACGTTGAAGTGTAAAGAAGAGGTAAGTTGACCATTAACGAAGACTGAGGCTTTGGGCATAGAGTATATTAAAGAAGTAAAGGAAATAAATTTGGGGCCAAAACCATGCCATTTCAGGGAAGCAAGTAAAAAAGACCAGTTAACCCGATCAAAAGCTTTTTCAGCATCCACTGAAATAGCTGCCAGAGGAATAGAGAGAGAAGAAGTTTTATTTAAAACATTGAGGAAAAGTCTAGAGTTATCAGAAGTAAGACAACCCTTAACAAAGCCGCACTGTTCTTTCCCAATAAGGTGTGGCATGAAGGGATCGAGACGTAGTGCGAGCAATTTAGCAAAGAGTTTATAGTCCACATTAACTAGTGAGATTGGTTGGTAATTTTTACAAAATTTGGGATCACGGCCCTCCTTGGGAATAAGGCAAATAGTAGCATCTTGAAAAGAACCCTGAGCAAGACCAGAAGAACAAAACGATTGGAAAAGAAAAAGAAGTATGGGCAATAGAAGGTCAGAAAAATGCAAATAAAATTCAACCGGAAAGCTATCAGGGCCTGGTGTTTTGCCCTTAGTAAGAGAGGACAATGCAGTGGAAAGTTCATGCAGGGAAAAATCTGCTTCAATGTCTGAGAATTGAAGTTGAGAAGTATCAGGCTTGGGTAATTTGTCAAAGTAAGACTGAAGAAGAGCCGGCGTAGGGGGGCTTCCGGAGTGTACAAAGATTTATAAAAGGATTGAAATTGGTCAAGAATGTCCTTATCCGTGTGGAGGAGAGTATTAGTAGAGGAATAGATAGATTCGATAAAAGTACGCTCTTTACGAGATTTAAGATAGTTGGCAAGGAGTTTGCCTGATTTATTACGACCGCCGTAGTAACGTGCACTACAGCGAAGAAGAAAGGAAGAAGCTGAATCAGTGGTAAGTTTATTGAATGCAATCTTGGCTTGAAGAAGCTCAGAGGACATGCGATTGGGGGAAGAGGTATAAAAATTATGTTCCAAGGTTTTGATATGAGTTAAAGCAACCTTTCGCTTTTGAAGAAATTGCTTATTTTTCTTAGAGACGAAGTCAATAATGAAACCGCGGGCTGTAGCTTTGAAGGAGTCCCAAAGGACATGAGGGGAGATGTGAGGGTCAGAATTGAGTTGGAAAAATTCATTAGTGAAAGAACGGAAGGAAGAGGAAAAATTAGGATCAGTTAATAGGGTGGAATTAAAACGCCAACAAGAGGATTTAGGAAGAGGGGGAAGCAAGTCAAAGTCTGTAACAATAGGGGCATGGTCCGAAATTACAATAGGTTCAATAGAGGAAGACAAAAAGTTTTGAGATAAAGAAGAGGAGAGAAAAATATAATCTAGACGGGAAAAAGAGGCATGGGGAGGAGAGAAGAAAGAAAAATCTAAAGTGTCTGGATGAGTGAGTCTCCAAGAATCCGAAAGATGTGCTTGTGAGATGGTATCCAAAAACTGTTTATGGGGTTTGTGAGGGACAAAACGGACAGAGGATTTGCGATCCAAAAAGAGATCAACTATCTGATTACAAAAGTCCAATTGGTCGCACACTGTTCGTCCTACCAGCGTGATACCCCAAAGCATTGTGGTCCATGAAGTAAGCCTCTGCCAGAGTCTTGAGCAAAAATCACAGTCGCGTTGGCCATCCCTGGACACGTGTTTTGAGGTTGTTACCTCTCATCAGCAGGGAATAGGCATGTATGTAGGGTCGCTGCGTAGGCTGCCGAAAAATTTTCTCAGGTCCGGTACCACTCGTGGCACGCAGGTGCGCAACCATGGGCTCGTCAGCCCAACCGGCTCAAGGGAGCCTGAATATAAACAAAAGTCCAATTGGTCGCACACTGCTCATCCTACCAGCGTGTTACCCCAAAGCATTGTGGTCCATGAAGTAAGCATCAGCGGGTGCGCGTCTGCCAGAGTCTTGAGCAAAAATCACTGTCGCGTTGCCAATCCCTGGACAGGTTTTCGAGGTTGTTACCTCTCATCAGCAGGGAATACGCATGTATGTAGGGTCGCTGCATAGGCTGCCGAAAAATGTTCTCAGGTCCGGTACCGCTTGTGGCACGCAGGTGCGTAACCATGGGCTCGTCAGCCCCACCGACTCAAGGGAGCCTGAATATAAATAAAAGTCCAATTGGTCGCACACTGCTCGTCCTACCAGCGTGTTACCCCAAAGCATTGTGGTCCATGAAGTAAGCATCAGCGGGTGCGCCTCTGCCAGAGACTTGAGCAAAAATCATGTCGCGTTGGCCATCCCTGGACACGTGTTTCGAGGTTGTTACCTCTCATCAGCAGGGAATAGGCATGTATGTAGAGTCGCTGCGTAGGCTGCCGAAAAATGTTCTCAGGTCCGGTACCGCTCGTGGCATGCAGGTGCGTAACCATGGGCCCGTCAGCCCCACCGGCTCAAGGGAGCCTGAATATAAACAAAAGTCCAATTGGTCGCACACTGCTCGTCCTACCAGCGTTTTACCCCAAAGCATTGTGGTCCATGAAGAACTATCTGATTACAGTCACATCCTAAAAGGAAAAAATCATCTTTATGTTGAATACATTTGGTAGTGATTATCGGTCAAAAGGAAGGATCAAAGAGAGTGGGACCATAAACATTAAATACAGTAATAGGTATTGCATTGATAAGTAACTTAGCTAAAACACAACGACTTTCAGCATCCTTTTCTTCTAATATGATCTTACATTTGAGTCTTTTATGAATTAAAACAGCAACCCCATTCTTTTTATGAGTCGACTGAGAAAATAAAACAGTACCAACCCAATTTCTTTTCAATTTCAAAGATTCAAGGTCAGAGAGGTGGGTTTCCTGGAGAAGGACAATATCGGGATTATAAGAAGGTAAATGAGAGAGTACTCTCTGACGCTTAATGGGATTATTAAAACCTTTCACATTCCATGAAACAACTCTAAAAGTTTAAACAGGAGAAACATGTCAAATTCAAACAGTGCAAAAGAATAGCAATTATTAACAAACTAGAGCATGAAAGAGAGAAAAAGGAAAGAGAGGAGAAAAGATAATAAGGAAGGATAAGGAGAAGATGAGATAGGAAAGAGAAAAGGGAGGTAGAGAGGCACAAGGGAAAAGATAAACAGAAGAGACAGTACAAGTCCAGAAGGATGACTGCAAACAACATATCTGAAGGGGAAATACGAGAGGGAGAGGAGGGGATGGCGACACTCAACAAAATGAACCAGCCAAGGAGCATGGACACAGCCGCACCGGGACACCATAGAACCACAGAGGGAAGGTTACAAGACGTTAACGGGACTGCGGAGCACGAGCACCCTACTACAGGTGCTCTGTGGTTATTGCCACGAACACCGAACTACATTGCGGACTGGTGGCGGTTACGTCTGCATAACTCGTCCATCTCAGAGAACGACATTGCGGGGATCAAAGGAATTTCCTGACGGGAACCACTAGAATTTCTGTGGAATAAAAATTCAACCTTTTACATCACCTGATCGTGAACTTGATTCTAGACAGTCTTGGTGAACTTCGAACATGATCTTAGGACACCAGTTGGAATAACCCAAGCTCGCCCAGTGTGGGCTTCATCTTTACAAGCCTAAAGGTGGGCTTCATCTTTACAAGCCGAAAGGTTATGTGATTCTGACCCGCAATTGGTATTCGCCATTTGATCTTCATTTCTCTGTCCAAAATTGGTGACAGCTCTAACTACACTAACTCGCCCTGACGAAGTTCCTTAAAGGCAAATGGAACGAAACGCGTTGGCTGCGCCTATGTCTGATGAATACTATTAAATAAAGAAGAAGATACTTTAATACACCATTTTCTATTGACTCCAATTGTGTGCACCTTCCATTTCGTTTTTGAAATAATAGAGAGAACAGAGTCGCTGTGTCCGACACTGCTAAGTGACTCCCCTCACACATAATGGACAAACTTCTACTTTACGGATCCTGTTTAGAGATGTGGATCCAAGTTAGGTCTTGCTTTGCCTTCTGTCAGGCTGAAACTCGCAATGAAAGCAAAAAATGAACAGAGCGTAGTGTTAATACCTCATATCGGCTTGTGCATGCTGTGGGCAGCAAAAGATTCACTACCGCCGGCCTCGTGAGCACTCACCCTTCTCTCCTGGATTTGCCAATCTATGCTGCTCTACATCAATCAAGAGCCCTGCGGTGTCAGTGCTTGGCTTTCAAAGACGCAGCTGGAAAAGCCCTAATCAGTATCCGGAGGGAGTCACATGTCCGCTAAACTAATCGAGCGGGACGAAATACTACCACATCGGGAAGCCTACCTGTGTAGCAGCAAATGAATAGTGTGGGAAATCCCAAAGGTGGATGGAAAAAAGTGAGGAAAAGTAAAGTAAATGAAAATAAACAAATGGTGTGTGAATAGGTGTGTCCTAAGAAAAAAAATGTTTTAAAAACAAAATCACACGTAAGTGATGATAGAACCTATAACCTTAAAGTGCAAGGCAACTCAGTAACATGTTTACAAAGCTAACAAGCAAAACAAACCAGTGGTGCGCGAGCACCGCAGAGGGGCGGGGCTGGGAATCGAAACTAGTGGTGCGCGCGCACCACAGAGGAGCGGGGGCGAGGGAGCGCGGCAGGTCGGCGAACGCGCACTGCTATGAGTGCTAGACACGGACGGGAATGGGTGTTGCAAAGGCGGGTCATGCGCCCCCCTTTGCCCAATTGCGTGCCTTATTTTGTTAAAAAAAAACGCTAAAGCCAATGGAAGCCCGCGAAAGCAAAACCACACACACAAGCGTGTGCTCAGCTTTCAAAACCTCTTACAAGAGGTCTTGCGCTGCGCAAGTAGTGCTGCGCACAGCAACGCTTGGCGCGAGGCCTAAAAAAGTAGGGGATCGGAATTTTTTAAATAAAAGAAGTAGGGGCATGCCGTGCCCTTCCGATCCCGCCCACTTCGACCACTGATTGTGGATTCCACCCGTAATCCCAGGCAGGCAGTTCATTCAGCCTAAAAGTAATCGTGACATCAGATCTGTGGATACTTGTGATCTCCAGTGCTTTAAATGGGCAAGTACTGCCCGGTACCGAGACCCTACACTTCTTTCATTTGAAAGGGAGAGTACCTGCACTGATAAAACACTTTTAATGGAAGAGTACCAGCACTTCTCAGCAGCAAACAGGTACTCTATGGAGTGAGTTTGTCTCTGTATGTCTCTTTAAAGCACTGCTGATGTCACAAGAAGCGCAGTGTTATATGATATGATGGCCAGGGTAGGAAGGGGACCTATGGAATTCACCAAAATGTCACGAATACCCAAAGTGACTTTATGCTTCCCTCATAACCTCACACTGTTGCCTCACTGCCCTCCTCAGATCTCCTACAGCCTCCTGCTTGGTGCTGATAAGATAGGAACTTGTCAAAGTGTGGAAACTAGAAGGAACAAGTCAAGTTTATTTCAAAATTTGGAACTCCTTCGAAGTCCACGAGATCAATAATAAAACATCACAAGAGAAATACAGTTTTACAATAATAAATAAAATATATGTGGCAACAAGGGAATTCCGAAAATAACAGAGGAGGGGACAGAGAGTCTCACGAGTGGATTCGTACTCCCTAGGTAAGTTTCCATAAACAAAGAGAATCCACCTTGTGGTGTTTGAAAGTGTTCCTCACTGTGGTGGGGAGCACTTAGTGTTTTTTAAAATACCCCTCACACACCAAAAGGACCTTTGGTGTCATGCTTTATCATAGGGGTCGTCGCACCCCTCTACGGGATGCGGCGTGCTGCGACCTATGACAACGCGGGAGCACTTTAGTCAATGACTATGTATGGTGCGTGTGAGGGTATTTTTATATTATTGTGAGTGAGTGGTGGGGTGAGTGAAAGTACCTGGCTCGTGGGGTGGGACTAAGAAACTTTTAATTAGGCCCCCGGGCAGGTACTATTAAAAAATGTGAAGTGCGAGGTGTTTATGTCGTGATTATGTACATCACCTCATGTGTGCATCGACATGTTTCGGAGATCAACTCCTTCTTCAGGACGGGGTGCACAAATTCCCCACCTTACTCACATTGCACTATGTAAAATCTGTATTTAATATTTACAAAAAGTGAAAAATATGTGACCTATAGGCTATAATGTACCTACAGCGGTATATCCATAGTAATATGCAAGTTGCATTACCTAAGGAAAAATGAGGAAGAACATCAATAATGCTCTCGAAGACATTTAGCAAGTGCAGTCACCTAGAAAAAACGTCATGCGGGTTGTGCTCACTGAGTAGTGGTGGTCATACTACAAGTGAAGAAAATACCCCTTTAAAAACGACATAGACATGACAGACACACAAGTAACAGAAAACACACACTCTATTGATGTGATGGAGAAAAACTTGGTAAGGAGAAAACAGGGGAAAAGCATTGTAGGCATACTTGTCTCAATAGTGTAGCTAACTTCATGAACCTCCTGAACGTCTGGGGTTAACTTGCCAATCTGCAATCTAAAAGTAATAGCTGTAGTGAGCATGGTTATTTACTTACTTAGTGTCTTGTAGTCAAACTATGCTCAATACCATACTCACGGACTCAATGGGAGTCGATATTGATGTGTCCCCATACACGGCTCCGCTGGAATGGTGAACGAGCCATTGGCGTGTGCTATTTACTTTGGGCGGTGTTGATTAGCTGTTACTTGATAGTTAAAGGTACCTCCAGGCCGGATATGCTAGGATGCCCAAAAAAGGATTTTCCGGTGTTCCGAGGGGAAGCCAGGTGTGTTAGCCCCGCTGTCGGTGGAACTAATAACCAGCGCATGCGCCGTGTATGCTGTCAGTACGGCGCATGTGTGAGACACAGCCACTAGATACGGGCTCTGTGATCTTACTACAATTTACTTGGAGGCTCGTGTGGCGCTTAGCGTTATGCGATCCCTGTTGGAAATCAACCAATGTTTATAACCAAATGGGGGGGGAAAAATATATGCTGGTGGTAGTGACAAACTGTTTCGCTTTCAAAATAATTACACTATTCACTATGTGGTGTAGCCTGGTTGGTAGATGACAGACCAGTTATGCGATCCCGATATGGAAATCAACCAATGTTTATAACCAAACGGGGGGAAGAAAATATGCTGGTTGTAGTGACAAACTGTTCCGCTTTCAATATAATTACACTATTCACTATGTGGTGTAGCCTGGTTGGTAAATGACAGACCAGTTAGCAGGTTTCTTGGTCACGTCATATGCCATGGATTAATGGACTTAGTTTCAAGGACCGGGGGGGCCCTGTTAGTTGTATTGTTTGAGGTTCCACGAAGGATTGCAGCCAGGATCCCAGTGGTGGCATTCCAGGTGGCCAACCTGGCCACTGGTTTGCCCAGTTGTTAAAAGATGTAATGGAGGTCTGTGCCCATTTAATTCTTCTGGGCAGTTTTATCAGTTCTTCGCCGTTAGATGCACCAATGTGTTCGAGCCTGTGGCGAGAGTCTGCTATGAGATTCAATCTGATGGTTAAAGCAGCGTGATTGCTATCACTTCGCGGGTGTACTGTGAAATTTGACATGAGAGGTTGTAGTTTTTCGCTGAGGTTGATGTAATCAATCATTGTTTGGTTATTGTATGTAGGACCAACAAAGGACCCTGGACTGAGATTTAGGAGGACCAAGTCCGCTGTCGCCAGCTTGAATGTTGTTAGTAGGTCATTCAGGGCGATGGTGGCCCCAGGTTGAAGTCGTCGTGTGGTTGATATACCCTATATAATGAGTATTGAAGTCGCCAAGAATGATGCATTCCAAGGCCGGATGTTGGAGCAGTAAGGACTCGAGGAGGGTTGTCAGCGTGGCCAGATTGGGTATGGGCCCATGTGAGTTATAGTAGAGGTTGATTAATAAGAACGAAAAGTGGCCATTTGACAGGCGGCAGCCTTTCAGGATGCCAGCCTGGAGATTGTCTGGAAGATTGGGGATTGCCACGAATTCCAGGCTGAGTGAGTACTTTATGTAGACACATATCCCCCCCGACGGTCTTCCGAATATGTTAAGCTTTTTTGCAGGCTTTCCATATTCTGCGTATCCTCTTAATGAGAGCGGGTGAAGCTGCCAGGATTCTTGTATGCAGATGATATCTGCCTCTTCCATGAATGTCACGGCATTTTTGTTGAGAAGCAGCCTTCTAAGCCCTGCGACATTCCAAGTCATGATTTTCAGGCAAGCCGGCGGTTGTACCTGTCTGGGAGATTTTGTTGGACGATGGTCCTTTTGCCGAGGGGTGGCTCGGGGCATCGTGGCTGTGTTAGGATCTTGAGTTTAAAGCTCGCGGCAGCCAGGACCAGTCTTTACTTGCGCGTCCCAAGGTTGCGCATCTGCATGCGCCCTGATTGGTATTGGTTGTTATTTTGATTGGGGTGCTGATGGTCGGACCAGTATTTGTTGCGCCTTTGGACCCCTGAAGGATGGGCGCCACGTGAGGCGCATCGTTGGAATGGGCATGCAAGCCTGGGTTCCCTCCAGTTCGCTGATCAATGTTTCCCATCTGGGAGTGTGCAGATTGAGTTTTTAAAAGGAGTGGGTATTTTTTGGTGCGCATGGGTTTTATTTTTATGCCCCAACTTTCCAATAGCTTGTGCTGGCTTTTCAGGGCCTCGGCCATGTGCGGGCTCACGAAGGTTAACTCCGTGGGTTTGTTTTTTTTCTCCTCCGCATCTGGCGGGAGGAAGGAGATAGTTTTGATGTCTGTGGTGTTAGTTCCCTCCAGCCCTGGGATGTTTGCAAAAAGTTTTAATAAGTTGCTACGATTGAGAATGTCCCACGGCCCCTGGGAGACGTAGTCAGGATACAGCGTTATCTTGCGATCCTGGGGGTGGATTGTTCGACAGGCTGGGTCCACCCCATGGCCTCCTGTTTGAGATGTTTGTACTGTGTCCAATTGACTGTCATTTGCGTGCCTGTTTAACCCCACTGGCCCCATTTGCCGCCGGTGGGCCTCCATCTGTGACAGGCTGGGCACGCTTATGGTTAATGGCGGCTTTTCAGTTTCCTTGAGGTCTGTGACAGTCAAAGGCGCATGCGAAGAGCAGCCCTTCGTGAACATTGATAGAGCAACGACCTGAGGGTCGTGTCTTTTTGAGTTTGCTTGAGTTGCTTCGGCTGTACTTTGGCCGTGGGGGTCCGTTGCTTGATTTAGGTGTGATGCTGTTAAAACTGGCTGTGGGGTTGCGAGTGAGGTTATTGCTAGGTTGGAGGGCTGAGTGTCTTCGATGTTTGGCTCGATTGTTTCCAGTATTTTGATGGTTGCTCCCAGATTGATCATTTCCTGGTTCGCGTTATGAGCGGGCATCTCATTCTCAGGCCGTAGCCATTCCCGGATGGTTCTGGGAGCGAGAGATTTATTTCTGTTTGCCTTGTTAAGTTTTTTTAATTTTTTCTTATTTTTCCTAGATAGGGTATGGACCTCTGGGCTGGTTAGTGTGGTAATGTGCTGGGGCTCATGATTTTGTGTTTTGATCGTGGTAACGTCTGGCCTGCTCATGTTGAACGTGAATAGTGGCGCCTCGCAGGCGGTTTTAACTTTGTTGTTCTGTGTCGAGTGGTTTGCAAGGTTTCTTGAGCCTTCTGTTTTTGGAGGGTGCGGCGTTGGTTCCTGAGAGGTCGGGTCCTTAATCTTGCCGACTTCGTTCTTGAGGTCCTCAACTAATGTGGTCATGATAGCCGGGAGTTTTTCTAAATTGTTCAAGATAGGGCTGCAACTACATGACTCGGGCTTGAAGTGTGTGCTGTCCTGTGCTGTACGAATCAGGGAATTCAGATGGTCCAGTTTACAGTCAATTCCAGATATTAGGTTTGCGACAATTTGTAATATATTTATCTGGGCATCGAGCTTGTCAGCGTGCATTTTTGCCGCACCTGTCATAGAGATGAGTGTCTCGTTGATCAGAGCTAGGTGATCTGAGATCACTGGGGAGCTCTCCCCCCTATCCGATCTTCTGCTCATCGGAGATGGTAACGGGGTCGTTTTATCTTGTTCACGGGTTCTCTGGTACATCAAGTTCAATGGTGTGGCCATCGGCGTACTCTCCCCCCTATCCGAGCTTCTGGTCATTGCAGATGGTGACAGGATCATCAAGTTCGAAGGTGGCGAGTGCCGGGCCAGTATTTCTGTAATGCCTCCTCCTTCATGACTTTCATGTGTGTGACTGGTTGAAACAAGCGTGTACTCCCCTGTTGCCGGGGCTGCGCTACATGTGCTGATCAATGTGTCAGCTGCCTGGGGCCCATCGAGGATTGCGTTAGAGTGGGTATCTTCAGGTGAGTGGTGTAGAGGAGTTGTTCGACTCCCCGGGGCCTCTGGCTTAAGGTTATATCACCCTGTAGCGTGATTATTATTGGTGATAGGGGCCTTCCTGGATCCCGTGGGGCAGTGGGACTGGGGGGTAGGCTGTCATCTATGGCTTTGTTGGGCGGGGTGCAGCTTAAAGGTCTGATTGGTGCAGCTGGAGTTGTGGCCGTGGGATAAAAGAAACTTCTTATGTCTCTGTTTCCTAGAGGGGTGTTTGCCCCAGGTATTCCTGGTGACGTTGGCGTTGCACCAGTGGCACCAGGTGTTCCCGGGGTACCCCCCTCCGACAGCCCAGGTCCGGAGTAAAGGCCACCCACCCCTGGAGGGTAGAAAAGTTTTGCCTTCCGTCTCCTGGCAGTTCTGTGTGGTTGCGGTTTTTCCTGTGCCTGCAGTAAGGACGAATTTCTGGTCCTCATTGTTTTTCCCTGTTTTGGCTGTCACTTTTTTCCTATTGCAAGGTAGTCGCTGCGGAGATTCAATGACCACCGGTTAGACGTTTTCCTCTGCGTCTGCGCCCTTCTGTTGGGGGCCAATGATGGGCTAGCTGGAGCGAACGTGCGCACAGGGGGGAGCCGCCAACAAAGTCGGACCTAGTCAGACCAGCCTAGGCCACCACCCCTGGACTCTTACTTCACAGCTGCCTCTAACGGCAGCCGCGCTCGCAGTCTCTTAAACCACTGGACTTTCCAGGGGCAGTTTAAGGCGTCTCCTGTGCGCGTGGGACTCTCCCCGTTTGCCCGCGCTTATTGTTTGCCTCTCTCCGCTTGAAGCTCAGTGCTCAATGCCGGGTACTAGGTACTGAGTGCCGGGTGCCGAACACCGGGCAGAGGCTGCCAGTACCCGCCTTCCATCTGGACGGGGTTGCGCGCTGGATGCGCGCTAGATGCACCGTTTTCGCCCCTCCTTGCCACCAGAACTCCTTGACTCCTTGTCTCCTTGTCTCCCCTTCTGCTCACTGGTTGCTGGGTCTTGCTCGCTGCTACACTCGGCGGGGCACCAATACTGCCAGCCCCGAACACTGCCAGCCCGAACGCTCCTGCACTGCACTGCAAGTCCCACAATGCACTGCGCAGCACAGCAATCCCACAGCGGGGCACCAATTCTGCAAGCCTCCGAGCACTCCTGCACTGCAAGTCCCACAATGCACAGCGCAGCACAGCAATACCACGGGGAAATTGTCTTTCGGGCGCTACAGCCGCGAGTTTTTCACAAGCTTTTCAAGGCTTATCTAGGCTTATCACAGGCTTGGTTTTGTTCTGACGTTTTATTCAGGTGGTAAACTGCCTTAAAGATCGAGCAGCGTCAGCGTTCACTTGCATCAGCTGCTTTGGTGTTTGGTGCTGCTAGGCTGTTGCAAGTTTTTCAGTGTTTCAGTGTTTCTATATCGCGTTCCCACAGCTGGCTTTTGGCTTTTGGCTGCCTCCTGCCTCCAGCCGCGTTGCCTGCTCTGCTCACACTGCCTCCCTCAATGAGCAGCAATAGGTTTCAGGTAATGCAAACATGGGTTTTTCCAAGTCTAGTGTGCCACATGTAAGTATTCCCCAATGTATGTTGACTATCTTGGAAACATTGTTGGAATTCCAGTTGTACGTTGTGATGCATATCGGTCGTCTTTGTTCAGAGTTTATTGGTATCTTGTCTTCCAGGGGGGCTTCCCTGTTGTTGTTTTTAGCCCTTTTCATGGCAGAGTTTATTATTCGGTCCGGGTATTGCCTCAGTTGTAGGTTCTCTTTTAGGTAATTGGCCTGTGTTTTGTACTCAGCCACATCAGTACAATTACGTCCTAGGCGCAGAAATTGGCTGCACAGGAGATTTTCCCTCAAATGCCTGGGATGAAAGCTGTCGAACCTTAGTAAACAGTTCCTGGCTGTCGGTTTGAAGTGAGCGGTAGTCTTTAACACACCTCCTTCCAGGTAAATGTTTAGGTCCAGAAACACTAGTGATTTGTTTGATACTGAGCTGATGAATGTAAAAAAAGTGTTTTGAGTATTTAGCCAACTCACAAAGTCGTTCACTGACTGTAGGTCCCCTTGCCAGACGACAAGAATGTCGTCTATGTACTTTCTCCAGACACCGATATTCTGTCTGAAGGGATTGTGAGTGTTCAGGATTTTGTTGGCCTCCAAATGGTGGACATAGAGACCAGCTAGACTTGGGGCGAAAGTACTGCCCATGCTGGTCCCATGGCTCTGTAAATAGATTGTGGACTCATACTGGAAGACGTTCTTTTGCAGTGCTAGTGAGAAGCATTCCAATACCAAACCCCTGGGTGTTTGGTATTGCCATGGGGTGGTAAATAATACCTCCTCAATAATGGAGAGTGTCTCATCATGGGGCAAACTCGTGTACAGACTCTCTACATCTAGGCTGAGCAAGAGTTGTGATTCAGGGTCAAAAGGTAGGTCTTTCAAAAGTTGGAGGACTGCTTTTGTGTCCTTTAGGTACGTTTCCGTGGCTTGTACAAGTGGGCGAAGGAAAGCATCTGCAAATTCCGATAATGGCTCACATCGATATCGACTCCCATTGAGTCCGTGAGTATGGTATTGAGCGTAGTTTGACTACAAGACACTAAGTAAGTAAATAATCATGCTCACTACAGCTATTACTTTTAGATTGCAGATTGGCAAGTTAACCCCAGACGTTCAGGAGGTTCATGAAGTTAGCTACACTATTGAGACAAGTATGCCTACAATGCTTTTCCCCTGTTTTCTCCTTACCAAGTTTTTCTCCATCACATCAATAGAGTGTGTGTTTTCTGTTACTTGTGTGTCTGTCATGTCTATGTCGTTTTTAAAGGGGTATTTTCTTCACTTGTAGTATGACCACCACTACTCAGTGAGCACAACCCGCATGACGTTTTTTCTAGGTGACTGCACTTGCTAAATGTCTTCGAGAGCATTATTGATGTTCTTCCTCATTTTTCCTTAGGTAATGCAACTTGCATATTACTATGGATATACCGCTGTAGGTACATTATAGCCTATAGGTCACATATTTTTCACTTTTTGTAAATATTAAATACAGATTTTACATAGTGCAATGTGAGTAAGGTGGGGAATTTGTGCACCCCGTCCTGAAGAAGGAGTTGATCTCCAAAACATGTCGACGCACACATGAGGTGATGTACATAATCACGACATAAACACCTCACACTTCACATTTTTTAATAGTACCGGCCCGGGGGCCTAATTAAAAGTTTCTTAGTCCTACCCCACGAGCCAGGTACTTTTTACTCTTTCACTCACCCCACCCCTCAATACCCTCACACCCACCATACATAGTCATTGACTAAAGTGCTCCCGCGTAGTCGTAGGTCGCAGCACGCCGCATCCCGTAGAGGGGTGCGAAGACCCCTATGATGAAGCATGACACCAAGGGTCCTTTTGGTGTGTGAGGGGTATTTTAAAAAACACTAAGTGCTCCCCACCACAGTGAGGAACCCAACAAGGGAATTGTCAGTGTGGTAACAGACAACAGTAAATAGGGCTTAACACCTTACTGTTGCTGTCGCACCAATGGTCTATCCAGGGTTAGCAGCCACTACCCCTCGTTGACATCAATGACTACTTTATTATACGATGTGGCCAAGCTAAATGACCATTATATATTGTGATTTTTTTACATCATGATAGCCTACACAACAAACTGTTTATTGGCACCTGTGTAATAGGCATCATAATTATGTGACTAAATTAATTCTATCGGTTTTGGTGGGTTAGAATTCACAGTTTCCTCTGCACAGAATAAAATTATTGATCTGCAGTTACACCCCGCTCTCCTCAGTGTGCTCTCTACCCACTGAGTTATCTTCCCAGTTCACGGCATGGAAGGTGCTGCCATTAATCGCCCAGAAGCCTGGCTTCTGTGGAGGGGAGGGGCACTGATGGGGGGGTAAGAGCAGGGTGCTGTCATATTTTTTCCCAGTCCCTGCACTGTTATTTTCAAGTGAGTGGCTCCCTCCCTGCTGCTTGCCTAACGAGCAAGGTGTTGAGAACCAGGATGGCGTGGGAGGTGGACGCATATGGGCTCGGTGCCACCCGGCTCGCCCGCCCACACAGGAACTTTGTGACGCAAATTCCCGCGGAGAGTGGGGGGCTGGTGCCAGCAGGCTGATGGGAAGCAGCCTTGGTGCGGCTAATTCTTTCTAACAATCTTTAAAAAGGTAATGTGTATCCTCAGATACCATTTTACACACTCGGAATACACTTTTATGGTTCAACTGAGCTAGCCGAAGTCCTGTTTCAGGTCACTTATGTAAGAACTGTATTTGTATAGCACATAGTTCACTTTCGACCGCTCATAGGCGCTGTGAGAACCTTTGAAGTTAGGCAGTCAGAAGACACCATGCGATATCAAGTGAGTGACAGTTTTCCTGACAGACCAACATTGATTTTAGTGTACAAAATATAGGTAATCTGTTTAATGTGGATACTAAACATATAATCCTTGAAATAGAAGTATATTTTTAGGTCTCACGTACCATTGCAGGTCAGAGCCCTGCTCAGCCCCTGCAAGAGAATTTGGAGAAGAAGATTTTCAGAAGAGGGCTTTAAGCCCTGCCCCTCATTCCCATTGGCCGGCGTCACCGTTTATGTTAAATGGTGGTCTGCCATTGGAAACTAGGTGTTTGGGTTGCCTCCCTTTAGTTTCTGTGCCGGCCCACCCGGACTGGCTCGCCTGCTTTGGGGCTGTCGTGAAGACTTTTCTTATCTGCTTGTTTATTTAACAAACAGATAACAAAAGTATTCACGACAGCTGTGAAGCAGGCGAGCCACGGAGCGCACGGGGTTAGGGAGAGGACAGGTTGCTCTCGCCGCCCACCCCCCAAATTCAACCATCCTCCTGTTCGTCCGTCTGTCCTCTCTCCCTCGTTAATATCTGCCCGTCTGTCCCTCGCGCTCACCAGTGCCTGCACACTGCTCTCCTTTCCATCAGTCCATATTCTCCGTTCCTCATCTGTCCCTCCTTTCTTTCTCCTCAGCTGGTCCCTCTCCCTCATTAGTCTCCGCTCTCTCTTTTTTCACCCACCTGTCTCCTGCTCCTCTCACTGGGTTGCGTTTTGCTTTCGACAGCCTGTCCTCTCTCAACACACTTGTCCCTTTTCTCTTGTTTTCATTCGCCTCCCTCCCCCTCACTATGATCTGCTAATCTTTTCATCCGTCGCCCCTCTCCCTAACTGGCCCCTGCCCCCCTTCCACAAACTCTGTCGCTCGGTAGGTTAATGCACTCGCTGGAGCGCGCACGAGAGGATTGCAGCTATATATAGACAAGAACACACAGTGCAGCAGTTGACGCGTTTGGGTGGAAAGGAGGGAGGGAAAGCTTATTGCGGGTTTGGCAAGTACATAGATGGTCTCCGACAAAATACATTTCAACACCTGTTTGTATTTCAACAACAAAAAATGCAGATATTTTAAAACTAGTGGAGTGTTGCAAGGTCCCTTAAATCGTGGGGAAAAAAAATCAAAATTGGGACAGTGCATTTCGAGACCAACTTGCGCCCGACCAGCTAAGCGAGTGACAACTCAGTGGGCTCATGCACTGCCACATCAAACTGTATGGTCATGGAATTAATTGATTCATAAACCACTAGCCTCAAGGGGCTTTCGGCAGACGAGGGGGCAGTCGTGTGTAGTGAAAGAGGCACGTTTTGAATGCCGGCAATGGTGCCTTCTGCTCTAGTGGTACTCGGCCGTGTCTTCCAAGCCTCCTAAAACCAGACCACCACAGGAAATGGTTAATCTCTCAGGCGCCCTTTGCCGTTGGAAATGAGAGGATGTGGCACAACGAACAGAGCTGCCACTTTGGACCGGTGGAACCGAGTTCGAGTCTCGGCGTTGGCTCAACATCCTGTGATCCAGGGCAAATCACTTAATCGTCCCATTCCTATATATGTGTGTCTTTCTGTAAGATAACTGGTGCTCATGTAGAAATTCTAGTCAACCAGTTACATATGGTATCTATTGGACACAGTTGCTTCCTGGCTTTAGGGCGCTTGGGGCAAGCGCTCGACTACTGTGGAGGACTCCCAGTTGTACCTTGGAATTTGTTTGTGGCACATGGTGGTGTCTGTCTGGGTTTTAATTCGAAGAGCACAGGCATATGGTCAAATGTACATATAAATGCTGCAGCTGAAACTAGTTGTAAATTGTCCGGCCGATTTTTCCTCCAGGGATGCCCCATATTAGACAAAAGGAAAACAAGCGACGCCGCAGTGGCCTGTGATCTTTTGAGAACACTATATTGACCGACTAGAGAAATGAGGCAGCGCGGTGGGTTGATGTGCTGGCTGCCGAGTGGCAAGACAGAGACATTAGCCATGGTGAGCTTAGCTTAACCTTTCATCCTCATCAGGGATAGGCTCAGTGATTTGGGCAGTAGTAATAACCGTTGCTCATAAAGCCACAGAGCCAGAAGCATGAGAAATAAAGAAGCAAGATATATATATATATATATATATATATATATATATATATATATATATATATATATATATATATATATATATATATATATATATATAATATGTATATTTAAACGTTACCCACTGACAGATGTCTAGTGAAAAGTAGAAATGTGTGGAAACAATATCCCCCACCTGTGAAAAAAATGAAGAGCGCATGCCCACCTAATGTAAAAGGGGAGACTCCACCCAGTAACCTAGCCAGTGTGTCATAGACCCCAATAAAGAAAAATAATTCCCCCCCCCCACCCGCTGTGGTTTCGGGGCGCTACACATTAAATGCCCTGCGCTACTATCAATGCTTGAATGCAGATGATCACGCACCAACCTAGATTAATCAAAAGTAAACTATTGCCTCCGTTGCTGCCTTAAAACAAAGCACATGGTTTATTTCTCATTTGACACGACCATGACAACAGGCAGGCTGGTACCGCCGCCGCTCATTCCTTGCACGGTTTGCCTCTGCTTCGCTGTAATGATAATGTGCTGAATGATGGGGCGAGAGGTTGCCGACTGCCTGCTGCTAGCTTCTGTTCCCACAGTTGCCTCTTTGTTGCTAAGCATAAAAAATGCAATAGGTCTCGCCTTTGATTAAGTTAAAGCCATTTGCTCTGCTATACAATACCATTAGCAAAGCAAATGGCTTTAACTTGATCAAAGGTGAACACTATTGCATTTTCAATGCTTGTTGAATGTTGTAGTCAGGCTACACGTAAATTAATGGAGTGGCAACATTGGGCATTTTTGGGCTACTTTTCCGTTGCTTTTGGGCTTGAAAGTTGTGAAAAAATCTGGCAACACTGCCAGGTACTTCTGCTTACTCGCCGTAAAAGAAGGCAGAAACGTAAAATGGTAGTTATTTATTTATTTCTTTTTTAATTCCTACAAATCCAAATGTCACCTTATTACGTGCATACATATCTTTTTCAGGGCCCAACCACAAATGCCGAAATTGCAAACAGGTACATCAGTTATATACATTTAGCAGCCTAAGAAGTACTGTAGCTCCCAATCGACATTGATACCCTGTTCTACCGCATGTAACTTCAGTATCCATCGTGCCTCACACTGTCTTATCCCAAGGTCTCTATTCCCTCCACGGTAATCTTTCAAAAAACTTTTGTCTGTAGAAATTGCTAGCAATTGCAAGTTCACAGCATGGGGTGGTGGCTGTTCAGGTTCCCTTTGATGCAAACACTTGTGAATGTGAATCAGAGTTACTTAACCCTTCAGAACTTGCGCAGCAGAGACCTCACTACCCATTTATAAAAATCATGGTTCCTGAGGCCAACCATGGGCAGAAAGAATCGCAGCTAGAGTTCAGGAACAAGTGTGTTTTTTGGTTAACCAGGCACAAGCAGTTCTCCTACGACAGGGCTGGGGAAATCTTAATGATCAGAAGAGTAGGATGGGTGGGCAATAATCCTAAAACAATTATGGGAGATTGTGTAGTCATTCATTTTAGCAATCCCCTAACCATACAAAATATTGCAGGTCAGTTTGTTAGCACTCATGTGCCATACACTATGGTCCGCGCCCACACCTTGGACTTTTTTTACTCAGGCAATCACACCAGCATTAGCATTCTATTAGCAAATAGATACAGATCCCTCGAGGAAGTGGATTGACTGGGGCTGCAAGGGGGCCTCAACCCCAATATAGGGTCGGGGGTCCTAAGAAGGCAGCAAGGCGAATCTCAGTGGGCCATGGCTACAGCACACACCCAGTAGTGAAGATCTTGAACCAGGGGTACAGTCACCCTTATATCCTGGAGGAGCTCTTGATTATCATGAGTTAGGCCCAGCCATGCCGAACCATCCAGCTGCAACTCTTATGGATAATGTAACTCCCTGCCCAGCTCTTTCAATGGAGGAACCCAAAGCTCCCTTGTTGGCACGGCCAGCCATTACGAGTAGTTGTACCCATATTATACAGGATGCCTACGGTGGTATCACCTTCCCTGGCCATAAGCTAAGGATCTTATCCTGGAACATTGCTAGAATCAAAAACAAGCTCCACTGCCCCGATTGGGGACAGTTTGTGGGCGCTCATGATGTTTGTATGTTCTAGGAGACCTGGGCAAGAGAGGATATAGAGAGAGGAGGCTTCGCAACCTTTAACGTGCAGGCCACCTCAGGGGAAGGGGTAGATCCTCGGGGGACCTATGCACTTGGGCAGCTACACATCTGGATTGCACGGCAGCCCAGCTGAGTACCGCATCCAATGACTTGCAGTGTATCGTACTCACTTTCCCCTCCAGTCTGAAACCTGCATTCATTAACATCTATTTCCGAACCGTAAACATTACCCAGGAATCACCGACCATAGAACTACTCAACTCCTTTATAGACACAGTCCCCCCGAATGCCAGATTGATTCTTGGGGGGGATTTTAACTGCCAATTTGAGCTCCTGGCTGCCCCTCCGGATGCCCCCTCTAGCGAAGAGGATAGCCTCTGGTCAATCCCTGCCCCGCAAGTTCCACCGGTAAAGGCCTGGACCCCTCTGGTGCACCAGATCAACGCAGCAATCCTAACCCATTCCTTGAGGGCCTGTAATGGCCATACAAAGTCTGATCAGCCTGGGAAGTTAACCTTCAACAGAACAGGCCAATCATCCCTGCTGGACTATATCTTAGTGGAGACAAGCATGTGGCGGTCGACTTCGCTGTCACACCAAGATTTGACAGCGACCATAATGCTCTGACACTGGACCTTGAGCCACCAGAAATTTGTAATCCTACGTCTACTGCCACCTCTGCTAGTACCAACTTAATTCTCGCCAAGAGCAGAAGGAAAATCAGGTGGGGAAAGTTCAAGCAGTCCCCAGGCAAGGAGGCCGAACTATAGCCCAAAATCCTCTCGCCATTAATGGAAATTGAGATGGCTGCTGCAACACTTGTCACTCCTCCCACCATTAGCAGACTAGAGGCACTCCATAATGAACTGACAACTAGCCTGGCCAACATCTTCAATCCAATGACGCGTCACAAGCCCACTAAAGGGGTTAAGCAAATCTGGTATAATAACTCCTGTCGCAAGGCAAAGGGTGCCCTCATAGATGCTATCAAGCTAAAGTATAGATCCTTAATCAAACAAAGCAGGGCTCAGTACAGAGACTGTACCAAGCTGGCCAAGAAGGACTGGGAGCTGGAAAGATGGGAAGACATCAAGGCAGCTCTTCATAACAGGGATGTGAAGAGGTTTTGGTCTTTAGTCAGTCAGACGGTGGCGCAGAAAACTCAGCGATAGAGCCAAACATCTCTGCAGCAGCATGGAAATGGCATTTTCAAGCCCTCTATACAACCGAGGAACCCACGGAGCCCAAATTTGTAACGGTCTTAGCAATCCCAGGGAACCTTAGTGAAGAACCTCAGTGTATCACCTTAATAGAAGTCAGAAACGCAATTAGGAAGCTCCCTCTAGGTAAGGCCCCCGGTTTAGAAAAGATCCCTGGGGACTTATTCAGGGAGGAACCTACCATCTGGGGACCCTATCTCTGGGAAATATTTAACGCTATAATGTTAGGCATGAAGATCCCGGACACGTGGCTAGGGGCTGAAATCTTCCCAGTGTTCAAGAAAGGCTCACCACTCTTGCCCTCCAAATACAGGCCAATAAGCCTCATAGAAGTCACTCAGAAACTGTTTCCTAGGA
Source organism: Lissotriton vulgaris (assembly GCF_964263255.1). Lineage (NCBI taxonomy): Eukaryota > Metazoa > Chordata > Amphibia > Caudata > Salamandridae > Lissotriton > Lissotriton vulgaris. The sequence continues at coordinate 839,393,477 of NC_141687.1, forward strand.
TTCTCCTTGAGCGACTACATTCTTGGATGGAAGATCATGAAGTCTTGAGCCTGTATCAAGCTGGCTTTAGGAAGAATACCTCCACCATCGATCAGCTCTTCAGGCTTCAACTTTTATATTGGAAGACGGTGTCAATAGAGGGTGGCAGTCTCTATTTGATATTCATCGACCTAAAATCGGCTTTCGATCTGGTCCCCGGAGCCAAATTGTGGGAGGTTTTGGAGGAGTTTGGTATCCCGCCCTACTTGCTGTCATTGTTCATGCGCTTACATTCAGGAAATTTTGCACAAGTCAGGCGTGGGAAATCTGGAGAACTCACCCCCTGCTTCCCAGTGAACAGAGGCGTGAGACAGGGGTGTGTGCTGGCTCCCACTTTGTTTTGTCTTTTTATCAATGCCTTGGTGGCCCAATTAAACGAGGTGGCGGACAACAGTGCCCCGAAGCTGAAGCAAGGCAGAGTGCCAGCAATGATGTTTCGGGATGACAGCTTGCTCTTGTCCAAATCTCCCACGGGCATCCAAAGGATCCTAGATAGTTTTACTCTATTCTGTAAAAATCGAGGGCTAGAGATCAACATCATGAAGACCAAATTCATGGCTTTTAATCCAGCCAAAACATCTCGCCAAAATCCCTCCCTAAATGGTATTTCCTTAGAGCGGGTGACTGTCTTCGATTACCTTGGTGTCACGTTGTCCGAAACATTTGATTGAGGCCCACAACTAGCCAAGGCAGGCTTGAGGCTAACGCAGCTGGCGGGGGGAATTACCAAATCCTATAGGAACTCGTCATACAAACCGCCAGGTCCTGCAGTTGAAATATATAAAGTGCAAGTGAGAGGTGCTGCAATGTATGGGGCTGAATTATGGGGCCGAATTATGGGGCCACCGCCCTTCCGGCAGATTGGCCAAAACAGAAAAACAATTTATGAGAAAGCTCCTGGGCTTACAGCCCAACACTCCCCTTATTCCTCTGCAGCTGGACTTAGGAGTCAAATCAATTGCAGACGAGATAGGTCTAAGACCACTGACTTCCTGGGGCAGATTGTGGGCAACTCCTGAATTAGCATTCTACCGAAATGAACTTAAGGGGGGTCTTGTGTCAGCAGGGGGTGGGAAAACTGTACTGGTTCAAGCAAATCAAAGAAACTAGTGTCAGAATAGGGATGCCCAACTTGTGGACCAACCCAGAGGTAGTGTCCCTAACAACATCACGACTACAACTTGTCAAAGCCTATAGGGCACATAAATTAGCCGACCTGCAGGTGAACACCAAACTTGGGCACCTAACAGCTGAATTTCTTAACATAAAAACAGAGTACCTCTTTGAGTCTTTTCTGGACGACATACAGCCTCCCATGGCCAGGAAGCTGTATGTCCAGTCTCATGCCTGCAAGAGCCCCGACGAGACCGACACTCACGTTCTTTTTTTCTGTCCAGGCTACAAATCTGCCAGACGGCGTTGGCTTATACCATTATGCAGAAACCTGGGATGTACACAGTGTCTGGAGGCGTATAGAATGTTAAGATCTGATACGCAACCCCACATCGTTTTTGCTGTGTCTCGTTTTTTTAATTCCATGTGTCACAGGCGTAGGGCCTTTTTAGGTCGAGCTATTATATCCCGCAGGGATTAATAGCTCGAACCTATAGCAGGTAAAACAAACTCTCTTGAACACTGCGGATTCCATGCAGTTCATGTGAGAAATGTGTGTGCACAGAAATCCGCTACCCCACCAAGCAAGACAAGCCAAGAACATCAAAGCGACCGGCCGCTTTGAGTCTTTTTGCCACCAGCCACTTCATGCGCTCCGCAGGTCATAAACAGGACCATCTGCTCGTGAATGCTGGCATGCTTGTTTTTTCAGATGCACCCAACAGAGCGCTTGTTTTTCAGATGCACCCAACAGAGCGCTTGTTTTTCAGATGCAACCAACAGAGCGCTTGTTAACTACTGTCCTATGAATGATCATTCATTTCATGGCACCCTCTGTAGCTGAGGCACTTACTGAAGAAGGAGACGCTCAGTCACCATATCCCCGGGCCAGTCCACTAATGAGTCATAAGTCCCACCGTGCTGACAGCCAAGCCCATCTACCCCCAAGCACCCCGCCCATCACTGGCCTCTCTGCCTCCGAAACCTGTTCCCGCGTGGTGCTGGCGCCCAGGGGGGAACCCACCAATTACTTCTTTCTCTGGTTCGATGTTCCCCGCGCCGCCGCCGCTATGCCAACAAAGCCTCCCCGGAGCGAGGCTGTAATTACTGCACCCCCATGACAGGCAATGGGGCCGCGATGCATCGACGTCCCTCCCAATGCTGGCTAAAAATAGGCTTCAGCTGGGATCGTGGGCTCCGAGTGGCGGGAGGAGGGGGGGGCCGAGGCGGCTTCAGAGGAGCTGTGAATACAGCACCCAGAGGCGAGCTGAGGCTCTACATCCAAGACTTTCAAGAATGAAAACCATCGCAGCAGTATTCATGGAAGCCACCGAGGGCTCAAGAGTCAAGCGTGACACACCCAGCCAGTCCAATAGCATGGTGCATGCTGGGAGTTGCAGGCTTACGGTAGCCGGCATGGCTCAACAGAAGCAGCACCAAGTTACTGATTCCTTACTTTACCAGGGAGTGGGAGTCACTGGAAATCTACAATATCCCGGTCCACTAACCAACTGTTGACACAATTGCATTTTACAAACCATCCTTGCTTTAAAAAACAGACAATGGTTGATCATTGCACTGAGATGAGAGGTTCTGCTGTCGAAAGGCGACCTCAGTCCTCCTCTTCCCCTAACTGATGCCCTCAGTGCTTCCAAAGAAAGAAGTCAGAGTTCACAAATTAAGCTCTATTGTAATTGCACTTATATAATGCTTACTACCCATGTGAGGCGTCACAGCTGCAAAGTTTCCCAGGCCCTTGGGTGATGTCCTGCTGCAGTTCATTTTTTCCCTTTGCATTCAGTAACTTGTAGTCCTGTTTTATAATGGAATACACAAGACTACAAGTGCCAGAATTCAAGGGGAAATAAACGTAGCGCAGCGCATCACCATGGACTTGGGGAACTTGGCAGGTCTGAAGCCTTGTAGGTGCTGAATAAAAGCTAAATAGGGAGAAACTGTTTACATTTAAAAAAAAGTTTCACAATACTTCACTTATTCTAAGACAGCCAACAGCATCTGTATTCAAGGGCGTGTAGTCTGCTTCTAACAACTCCAAGTACTGGCTAAAAAATAGAAACACACAAAGCCATGTTGGCAAAATCTGTTTTGGTGCTTGCTGGTGGATGGCACTATCAATAATTAGTGGGGGCAGGGACTCTTAAAAGAGGGTCCCAATGGTGTCAGTCCCCAAGCTCTCTGTAATGTTCCTGGTTGCCTGTCTGATGCCACCAGAAAGGCCATGTAAGGCGCACGTATGGTCTGTGAGTCTGTCAGGCAGTACTGTGTCAGGGTGGTGGCTTCACAATCATGTCATGAGGGGCCTCTAATGGTCTTTAAACAGGCAGCGGCGCAGCGCATCTGCCACTGTGATCCTCTACGCTGTTTTTTAGGTCTTGTGGCGTTGAACAGCGCATAAGCGTTGTCTCGCCAGAGATCTGTTGTCGCTGGGTCTGCTTCCCAGGAGACAGCACCTGGCCGCGCGCATCTCGCAAAAGGCGATCGGCGCAGGACACGCGCGCACGAACGCTCTCGCCGTGGCTGTCTCCTGGGAAGCGCAAACATACACAGGCACACCTCTCCCTGCACGCATGCGCACACACATACACAAGCGCACATACACGCACGGAGAGACTCCCCCCCACCCCTTCGCCGTCGCACACAGAGACACACACACACGCACAAATACGCAAACATACACAGGCACACCTCTCCCTGCACGCATGCGCACACACATACACAAGGGCACATACACGCACGGAGAGACTTCCCCCCCACCCCTCAGCCGTCGCACACAGAGACACACACACACACACACACACAAATACAGGCATCCCCCCCTTCCCCGCTCACCGGCACTCCGGACTTGTGCAGCCTCCGCGGGGCTGTCCCTCGGTCATGGGAGCCCCGCGTCACCACTGCTCCTCCAGGCACTCCGTGGGCGCGGGCTTCACAAAACGGAAGTCCCGCCCCACGATAGGTTTCGTTTTGCGTGCACACGTCTTGTTAGGAGTGGGCTTCGCGCACAAGACGGAAGTCCCGCCCCACCATCGGTTTCGTTTTTAGGAGTGTGCACGCCTGCAGGGGGAGTTTGCAGAGGGGCACGCGGCGCTAAGAGACAGGTTAACGGAGACTGCCGTCCCTCGCTGGACTTCCTGTGCTCGAGTGAAAGTAAGCTTGTGCTGTGCTCTTCCTAATACAAATCTTCATATCTGCCATCTTCAGGCCTCCTGTCCCTTCCTGCCAGCGTCCGACTCCTGCTCCCGCACACGAGTTTTACTGAACCACTTACTGTAGTACGGGCACAGCTTTAAATTGGCAGGACATTTACTTCTTTAAATTGAAAGGTATTGTAATTGCATTTAGTGTCCCCCGCCGAACACCTTCTGTGGAGATGATGTTTTCAGCATTCTGCTTCAGTGCACCCTGTATTGTGTGTCTGACGGGAAAACTGCTTCGAAATGGGCTGATTTTTGAAAAGGCGTGCCATCTGATAGGCAGGTATGGCTGGTGCACATTGATTCGTGTCAATATAAATCTGCACCTCCACATAAGTTTCATCAGATACGTCTAGCCTTGGAGGCACCGGCCTGCCGATTACTTTGTTAATTTCTCTATTTCCTGAATATGTTGTCACTGTGTGTGCTAATCTCTATTTCTGTAAAGATGTCTTCAGGTTTGTGTCTCTGTTCTGCTATAGTCTGTCCTCTGCTGCGCCTCTGATTGTATTCCCTGTGTCCGACCCCTGGTGTGTCTCTATTCTGAGTGTCTACTCTCTGCCAGTCTGTATACCAAGATGTCCCTGTCTCTTCCTAGTCACTTTTACCATGTGTGTCCCATGTCGCATTGTGTTCTCTTATGCACCACGGTTTGATCTCCCTCTCTCTGACCCCTTCTGTCTCTGTGTGTCTATTGTAGGTCTCCTGGTGTAGCTGTACTTTTGGACGCCCCACACACACACAGCCACACACGCACAGCAACACACAGCCACACACGCACAGCAACACACACACACACACACACACACACACACACACACACACACACACTACCACAAACACAACACACACAACCACACACACACAACACACATAACCACACACACAACCACACACACACACAACAACACATACAGCCACACACAGAACCACATCGTCAGTGCACACTTTCACCAACCACAGACATCATCAGTGCACGCTTTCGCCAGGCACAAACACCACCAGCGCACAATTTCACCAAGCACGCACACATACCACCAGCCGTCAACGCACGCATTCATCAGACACACACCACCAGCCGCAAGTGCACGCTTTTACCATGCACACACACCACCAGCCATCAGTGCACGCTTCCACCAGGCACACAGAACTTTACTAAGACTCAAGTTTAAACAGCGGACAAATTAATGGTGCCTTAGGCGATGTTCGCAAATAATCCTCGGAACATACTTAACTAGGGGTATATTTGCAAAGAGTTCATGCAGCGCAGCGCAGCAAGCGAAGATGCTGCACTGCCTTGGCACTACGTCAGCCCCGTGCGTGAGGTGCATCATCACAGCTGTGTAAATAATAACAGCTGTGAGCCAGTGCGTGAGGTGCATCATCAGAGCTGTGTGAATAATAACAGCGGTGAGCCCTTGGCTGAGGTGCATCATCAGAGCTGTGTGAATAATAACTGCGTCAGCCCCGTACATGAGGTGCATCATCAGACCTGTGTGAATAATAACAGCTGTGAGCCCATGCCTGAGGTGCATCATCAGAGCTTTGTGAATAATAACTGCGTCAGCCCCGTGTGTGAGGTGCATCATTAGAGCTGTGTGAATAATAACAGCTGTGAGCCCGTGCCTAAGGTGCATCATTAGAGCTGAGTGAATAATAACAGCTGTGAGCCCGTGCATGAGGTGCATCATCAGAGCTTTGTGAATAATAACTGCGTCAGCCCCGTGCGTGAGGTGCATCATTAGAGCTATGTGAATGATAACAGCTGTGAGCCCGTGCCTAAGGTGCATCATCAGAGCTGTGTGAATAATGACAGCTGTGAGCCTGTGCCGGAGGTGCATCATCAGAGCTGTGTGAATAATAACAGCTGTGAGCCCGTGCCTGAGGTGCATCATCAGATAACTGCGTCAGCCCCGTGGTGAGGTGCATCATTAGAGCTGCGTGAATAATAACCGCTGTGAGCAACAGCATACTCTTGCACACACTCAAACTGCTCACCAATTCAAAGTTTGCTAAAAATGTTATGCAACGCATTGTCATACACAATGCCAATAACTCAAACTTTAATGTTGCGAGACCTATTGCATTGCAAATGCTTGTTTAATCTCCTTCCCACCTGATGTCGCTTTCGCATTTCCTTTCGTCTTTTTGAAACTTTTACAATTAAAATAAATAGTGACCCTTTTCACTTTAAAATTTAAAACTAATCTGTCAGCGCTTTCTTGTGCAGGCATGGTGCCAACTCGCTACATTTTGTGAGGTTTGTTGCCAGTTGCAGGTGGCTCCATTAATAGCCCTGAGTCGATTCCCACCATGCACGTGAATGCGAGCATGCATTCAGACGCCCATACCTGTAAGTGGACACCCATCGAAAAAAAATCTGTTTTCTATAGTCTCCAGCTGTAGAACTCACTTCCGCAATTCAATGCTGCTTAGAGTAGCCCTGAATCTTTTTGTACCTAAAGCGTCACTTTCCTTTCTCATTATGTGCAGAATAACACAAGCATTTCACGCTATTTCTGCAGAGCTGAAGGTTTCAGAACTGAGCTGTGCGAACTGCTGTTAGATATCCGTCCTGGTTTGCTTCTAAGTGCTGTGCAGTGTACAACAGGTGTACCTAAGTGCACTCTTTGTTTCCTAATTTCCTGTTGTTTTACTTTGCTCCTGCCCCCCACCCGGCCGTGTTAGCTCCCGCCCCCTCCCGTAGTCTGCAGTTCCTTTGCTCCCGCAGCTCTCTGGCTGTATTTTCTTTTGCAGTTTTCTACTTTGCTCCTGCCCCCCTTCCGGTCGTGTTCACTTTGCTCCTGCCCCCCTTCCCGCCACGTTCACCATGCTCCCGCCCCTTCCAGTTGTCTGCATTTCCTTTGCTCTATCAGTATCCCACACCATGACTCTGAGCGCTATTTTTTTGTTAGGCGCCACACTCGTGAGTGCATTCCAAAGGCGTGCTGTGGAGCTCGACATACTGTGGGCGCTGTTCACCAGAGCTGCCTCTTAGCGCTATGGAGGGGTGCCCACGTGGATGTTTCGGTACTCCGAGAGAATGAGCCGGTGTCAGTCTGTGCCTGAGGATCTGCCCCACGCAGACACCCATCCTCATCTTCACCGGAGGTTCGCTCAGTGCATGCGGAACCCCACCGCCGCCATCTTTGTTTTGTTTTACTGTATTCTTCTTTTTTTTTTTAACCTTTATTGACAGTTATGATTATACAGTAACAAGCATACAACCGTGGGCCGGCTGTCACCATTATTGACAAGTGCATAGGATAATTCAGTTACACAGCGCTTCAGCCGGCAACCCGAGGGTCCGGCGGCGATTGAGCAAACATGTCACATCTATGAATTTTTAGTCACAGGAGAAATAAGGTTTTTTCTTTTTATGTTTTATAAAAGATAGCAAACTAAACAGAGAAAAAAAAAATGTAATTAAATGTCGAGGCAAAACAGAAATTTTACACACGAGTGATCCCTCCGGGAGGAGGAGAACCGCATCTAAAAGGAGCTTATGTAGCAGCAGTTGAAGCTTGAAAGCTATAAGGAAAGGGAGGGGGAAGGGGGAAGAGAGCAAGCAATCAGTGCATTAACGAAAATCAAGACCAGAAGAAATATCTGGCTAAGGGGATTGCAGCACCTCCGGTGGATTCACAAAGGGGGAGTACAGATCTCTCCGCGATACTGATTCCACTGGTTCCATATCCTCCCCCACTTCTTAGGTCTACCCCGAGCGACGTACACCGTTTTTTCTCGAAACATGCACCAGTCCATGTTCCTCAAACAGGCTGACAGACTGGGTGCCCTCGAGGACCCCCACAGTTGTGCAATGTCGCGTTTGGCGACCATATTCACTAAAGTGGCCCATTGAGTCTGAGCCATGTTGTAGTTGTTGGGTTCCCACACATTCAGCAGACACCTAAGGGCCTCAGGCAAAATCGAAACACCCGTTACTTCTTTCATGACGTCATGCACACGGCTCCAAAAGGATACTACCTCGGGGCATTCCCACAGAATATGGAGGAAGGTACCCATCATTCCACACCCACGCTTACACAGTCCATCCATAGAGTATCTCATACGTAACAATCGGGGGCCTGTCACATACACGCGGTGTAACATTTTTAGTTGCACCAGTCGCAGACGGGCCGGGATTGCCACCTCCTTCGGAAAGGATATCGCTGCCTGCCAATCCTCATCATCTAGTTCCAGTCCATCGCTGGTCCAGGCCTCCCGCAACTGTAGAAGAAGGTCTGTCCGGTCGTTTATCAGTTTCTTATATATGAGAGAGATAGTACTGTCCGGGACGTGACCGTCGAGCACTCTGTCTTCCAGGGGCGAGGATTCCGGAATGAGGGTGCCGGTCAGGAAGACCGAACCAATGGCGTACCGGACCTGTAAGTACCGTAAGTATTCCCTATCGCTAAGTGCATATTCAATTTTTATTTCATCAAAGGTCTTTATCCTATCCTTTATCCAGAGGTCCCCCACCTTGCTAATACCGATGAGGTCCCATTTCTCAAAGCCCTTGGTGGTCCATAAATTGCCTAACTTCTCAGAGACATATAGTGAAGTCGCTCGAGTGACAGTGTCCGACCAGCCCATTGCTACGTTAGCACTATACCAGATCCGCACCGCCACCTTGGTGGGTCCCGTTAACGTCTTATCCGACCGCCTGGAATAGAGTGCCCTGTAATAATTCCCACCCGGAAGTAACCATTTATCCATGGCAAAGGCCGGGTTGGACACCGGGCCATACAGTGCATGATTGACCGCGCTCAGTTGGGAGGCCCAGTAGTAACGCCTGATGTCAGGCAACGCTATACCTCCATCGTACCAAGGCAGTGTGAGCCTAGCCAGGGCAATCCGGGGTCGTCCGGTCCACAGTAACTTTCTCTGAAGGCTTTCAATCTCATGGAAATATCTGGTGGGCACAATGTCAAGAGTGTTTTGGAGTGCGTACAAAAATTCTAGGCAGGGACATCATTTTGAAGAGAGCTGCCCTGCCCATCAGCGGCAGCCTACACCAAGCTTTCACATCGACTTTCAACCGAAGGAGCGGGGGGAGTAAATTATGCTGATACCTAACGACGGATCAGAAAAGGGGGTGGTGATGGACAGAGTATCTGAATTAAGCAGAACACTCCTACCCAGTCAACAGATCAGGGCTTGATCCATCACCGTTTTTTAGCTCACTGCACCATCCCAGCTCAGAACCTGGCTACATGCAAATTAGTCTGTCCCTGGCCCAGTGCATCATGGGAACAGGGCAGACCAAACTACCAAGCCAATTCTTTTACTGGAAAGGAAACAAGCTTCCGGGGACCGGTTTCTGGCATTACAGCCGTCTTCGGCCCGGCTTGCTTGAATCCTGATGGTGCAGTGAGCAAGGGACTCACATCTGAGCATACCCTTCCACGCTTATGGTGGACAAAACGATTCAGAAAAGGGGGGTGGTGATGGACAGAGTATCTGAATTAAGCAGAACACTCCTACCCAGTCAACAGATCAGGGCTTGATCCATCACCGTTTTTTAGCTCACTGCACCATCCCAGCTCAGAACCTGGCAACATGCAAATTAGTCTGTCCCTGGCCCAGTGCATCATGGGAACAGGGCAGACCAAACTACCAAGCCAATTCTTTTACTGGAAAGGAAACAAGCTTCCGGGGACCGGTTTCTGGCATTACAGCCGTCTTCGGCCCGGCTTGCTTGAATCCTGATGGTGCAGTGAGCAAGGGACTCACATCTGAGCATACCCTTCCACGCTTATGGTGGACAAAACGATTCAGAAAAGGGGGGTGGTGATGGACAGAGTATCTGAATTAAGCAGAACACTCCTACCCAGTCAACAGATCAGGGCTTGATCCATCACCGTTTTTTAGCTCACTGCACCATCCCAGCTCAGAACCTGGCTACATGCAAAATAGTCTGTCCCTGGCCCAGTGCATCATGGGAACAGGGCAGACCAAACTACCAAGCCAATTCTTTTACTGGAAAGGAAACAAGCTTCCGGGGACCGGTTTCTGGCATTACAGCCGTCTTCGGCCCGGCTTGCTTGAATCCTGATGGTGCAGTGAGCAAGGGACTCACATCTGAGCATACCCTTCCACGCTTATGGTGGACAAAACGATTCAGAAAAGGGGGGTGGTGATGGACAGAGTATCTGAATTAAGCAGAACACTCCTACCCAGTCAACAGATCAGGGCTTGATCCATCACCGTTTTTTAGCTCACTGCACCATCCCAGCTCAGAACCTGGCTACATGCAAATTAGTCTGTCCCTGGCCCAGTGCATCATGGGAACAGGGCAGACCAAACTACCAAGCCAATTCTTTTCTGGAAAGGAAACAAGCTTCCGGGGACCGGTTTCTGGCATTACAGCCGTCTTCGGCCCGGCTTGCTTGAATCCTGATGGTGCAGTGAGCGAGGGACTCACATCTGAGCATACCCTTCCACGCTTATGGTGGACAAAACGATTCAGAAAAGGGGGGTGGTGATGGACAGAGTATCTGAATTAAGCAAAACACTCCTACCCAGTCAACAGATCAGGGCTTGATCCATCACCGTTTTTTAGCTCACTGCACCATCCCAGCTCAGAACCTGGCTACATGCAAATTAGTCTGTCCCTGGCCCAGTGCATCATGGGAACAGGGCAGACCAAACTACCAAGCCAATTCTTTTACTGGAAAGGAAACAAGCTTCCGGGGACCGGTTTCTGGCATTACAGCCGTCTTCGGCCCGGCTTGCTTGAATCCTGATGGTGCAGTGAGCAAGGGACTCACATCTGAGCATACCCTTCCACGCTTATGGTGGACAAAACGATTCAGAAAAGGGGGGTGGTGATGGACAGAGTATCTGAATTAAGCAGAACACTCCTACCCAGTCAACAGATCAGGGCTTGATCCATCACCGTTTTTTAGCTCACTGCACCATCCCAGCTCAGAACCTGGCTACATGCAAAATAGTCTGTCCCTGGCCCAGTGCATCATGGGAACAGGGCAGACCAAACTACCAAGCCAATTCTTTTACTGGAAAGGAAACAAGCTTCCGGGGACCGGTTTCTGGCATTACAGCCGTCTTCGGCCCGGCTTGCTTGAATCCTGATGGTGCAGTGAGCAAGGGACTCACATCTGAGCATACCCTTCCACGCTTATGGTGGACAAAACGATTCAGAAAAGGGGGGTGGTGATGGACAGAGTATCTGAATTAAGCAGAACACTCCTACCCAGTCAACAGATCAGGGCTTGATCCATCACCGTTTTTTAGCTCACTGCACCATCCCAGCTCAGAACCTGGCTACATGCAAATTAGTCTGTCCCTGGCCCAGTGCATCATGGGAACAGGGCAGACCAAACTACCAAGCCAATTCTTTTCTGGAAAGGAAACAAGCTTCCGGGGACCGGTTTCTGGCATTACAGCCGTCTTCGGCCCGGCTTGCTTGAATCCTGATGGTGCAGTGAGCGAGGGACTCACATCTGAGCATACCCTTCCACGCTTATGGTGGACAAAACGATTCAGAAAAGGGGGGTGGTGATGGACAGAGTATCTGAATTAAGCAAAACACTCCTACCCAGTCAACAGATCAGGGCTTGATCCATCACTGTTTTTTAGCTCACTGCACCATCCCAGCTCAGAACCTGGCTACATGCAAATTAGTCTGTCCCTGGCCCAGTGCATCATGGGAACAGGGCAGACCAAACTACCAAGCCAATTCTTTTACTGGAAAGGAAACAAGCTTCCGGGGACCGGTTTCTGGCATTACAGCCGTCTTCGGCCCGGCTTGCTTGAATCCTGATGGTGCAGTGAGCAAGGGACTCACATCTGAGCATACCCTTCCACGCTTATGGTGGACAAAACGATTCAGAAAAGGGGGGTGGTGATGGACAGAGTATCTGAATTAAGCAGAACACTCCTACCCAGTCAACAGATCAGGGCTTGATCCATCACCGTTTTTTAGCTCACTGCACCATCCCAGCTCAGAACCTGGCTACATGCAAATTAGTCTGTCCCTGGCCCAGTGCATCATGGGAACAGGGCAGACCAAACTACCAAGCCAATTCTTTTCTGGAAAGGAAACAAGCTTCCGGGGACCGGTTTCTGGCATTACAGCCGTCTTCGGCCCGGCTTGCTTGAATCCTGATGGTGCAGTGAGCGAGGGACTCACATCTGAGCATACCCTTCCACGCTTATGGTGGACAAAACGATTCAGAAAAGGGGGGTGGTGATGGACAGAGTATCTGAATTAAGCAAAACACTCCTACCCAGTCAACAGATCAGGGCTTGATCCATCACCGTTTTTTAGCTCACTGCACCATCCCAGCTCAGAACCTGGCTACATGCAAATTAGTCTGTCCCTGGCCCAGTGCATCATGGGAACAGGGCAGACCAAACTACCAAGCCAATTCTTTTACTGGAAAGGAAACAAGCTTCCGGGGACCGGTTTCTGGCATTACAGCCGTCTTCGGCCCGGCTTGCTTGAATCCTGATGGTGCAGTGAGCAAGGGACTCACATCTGAGCATACCCTTCCACGCTTATGGTGGACAAAACGATTCAGAAAAGGGGGGTGGTGATGGACAGAGTATCTGAATTAAGCAGAACACTCCTACCCAGTCAACAGATCAGGGCTTGATCCATCACCGTTTTTTAGCTCACTGCACCATCCCAGCTCAGAACCTGGCTACATGCAAAATAGTCTGTCCCTGGCCCAGTGCATCATGGGAACAGGGCAGACCAAACTACCAAGCCAATTCTTTTACTGGAAAGGAAACAAGCTTCCGGGGACCGGTTTCTGGCATTACAGCCGTCTTCGGCCCGGCTTGCTTGAATCCTGATGGTGCAGTGAGCAAGGGACTCACATCTGAGCATACCCTTCCACGCTTATGGTGGACAAAACGATTCAGAAAAGGGGGGTGGTGATGGACAGAGTATCTGAATTAAGCAGAACACTCCTACCCAGTCAACAGATCAGGGCTTGATCCATCACCGTTTTTTAGCTCACTGCACCATCCCAGCTCAGAACCTGGCTACATGCAAATTAGTCTGTCCCTGGCCCAGTGCATCATGGGAACAGGGCAGACCAAACTACCAAGCCAATTCTTTTCTGGAAAGGAAACAAGCTTCCGGGGACCGGTTTCTGGCATTACAGCCGTCTTCGGCCCGGCTTGCTTGAATCCTGATGGTGCAGTGAGCGAGGGACTCACATCTGAGCATACCCTTCCACGCTTATGGTGGACAAAACGATTCAGAAAAGGGGGGTGGTGATGGACAGAGTATCTGAATTAAGCAAAACACTCCTACCCAGTCAACAGATCAGGGCTTGATCCATCACCGTTTTTTAGCTCACTGCACCATCCCAGCTCAGAACCTGGCTACATGCAAATTAGTCTGTCCCTGGCCCAGTGCATCATGGGAACAGGGCAGACCAAACTACCAAGCCAATTCTTTTACTGGAAAGGAAACAAGCTTCCGGGGACCGGTTTCTGGCATTACAGCCGTCTTCGGCCCGGCTTGCTTGAATCCTGATGGTGCAGTGAGCAAGGGACTCACATCTGAGCATACCCTTCCACGCTTATGGTGGACAAAACGATTCAGAAAAGGGGGGTGGTGATGGACAGAGTATCTGAATTAAGCAGAACACTCCTACCCAGTCAACAGATCAGGGCTTGATCCATCACCGTTTTTTAGCTCACTGCACCATCCCAGCTCAGAACCTGGCTACATGCAAAATAGTCTGTCCCTGGCCCAGTGCATCATGGGAACAGGGCAGACCAAACTACCAAGCCAATTCTTTTACTGGAAAGGAAACAAGCTTCCGGGGACCGGTTTCTGGCATTACAGCCGTCTTCGGCCCGGCTTGCTTGAATCCTGATGGTGCAGTGAGCAAGGGACTCACATCTGAGCATACCCTTCCACGCTTATGGTGGACAAAACGATTCAGAAAAGGGGGGTGGTGATGGACAGAGTATCTGAATTAAGCAGAACACTCCTACCCAGTCAACAGATCAGGGCTTGATCCATCACCGTTTTTTAGCTCACTGCACCATCCCAGCTCAGAACCTGGCTACATGCAAATTAGTCTGTCCCTGGCCCAGTGCATCATGGGAACAGGGCAGACCAAACTACCAAGCCAATTCTTTTCTGGAAAGGAAACAAGCTTCCGGGGACCGGTTTCTGGCATTACAGCCGTCTTCGGCCCGGCTTGCTTGAATCCTGATGGTGCAGTGAGCGAGGGACTCACATCTGAGCATACCCTTCCACGCTTATGGTGGACAAAACGATTCAGAAAAGGGGGGTGGTGATGGACAGAGTATCTGAATTAAGCAGAACACTCCTACCCAGTCAACAGATCAGGGCTTGATCCATCACCGTTTTTTAGCTCACTGCACCATCCCAGCTCAGAACCTGGCTATATGCAAAATAGTCTGTCCCTGGCCCAGTGCATCATGGGAACAGGGCAGACCAAACTACCAAGCCAATTCTTTTACTGGAAAGGAAACAAGCTTCCGGGGACCGGTTTCTGGCATTACAGCCGTCTTCGGCCCGGCTTGCTTGAATCCTGATGGTGCAGTGAGCAAGGTACTCACATCTGAGCATACCCTTCCACGCTTATGGTGGACAAAACGATTCAGAAAAGGGGGGTGGTGATGGACAGAGTATCTGAATTAAGCAGAACACTCCTACCCAGTCAACAGATCAGGGCTTGATCCATCACGTTTTTTAGCTCACTGCACCATCCCAGCTCAGAACCTGGCTACATGCAAATTAGTCTGTCCCTGGCCCAGTGCATCATGGGAACAGGGCAGACCAAACTACCAAGCCAATTCTTTTCTGGAAAGGAAACAAGCTTCCGGGGACCGGTTTCTGGCATTACAGCCGTCTTCGGCCCGGCTTGCTTGAATCCTGATGGTGCAGTGAGCGAGGGACTCACATCTGAGCATACCCTTCCACGCTTATGGTGGACAAAACGATTCAGAAAAGGGGGGTGGTGATGGACAGAGTATCTGAATTAAGCAGAACACTCCTACCCAGTCAACAGATCAGGGCTTGATCCATCACCGATTTTTAGCTCACTGCACCATCCCAGCTCAGAACCTGGCTACATGCAAATTAGTCTGTCCCTGGCCCAGTGCATCACGGGAACAGGGCAGACCAAACTACCAAGTCAATTCTTTTACTGGAAAGGAAACAAGCTTCAGGGGACCGGTTTCTGGCATTACAGCCGTCTTCGGCCCGGCTTGCTTGAATCCTGATGGTGCAGTGAGCAAGGGACTCACATCTGAGCATACCCTTCCTCGCTTATGGTGGACAAAACGATTCAGAAAAGGGGGGTGGTGATGGACAGAGTATCTGAATTAAGCAGAACACTCCTACCCAGTCAACAGATCAGGGCTTGATCCATCACCGTTTTTTAGCTCACTGCTCCATCCCAGCTCAGAACCTGGCTACATGCAAATTAGTCTGTCCCTGGCCCAGTGCATCATGGGAACAGGGCAGACCAAACTACCAAGCCAATTCTTTTACTGGAAAGGAAACAAGCTTTCGGGGACCGGTTTCTGCCATTACAGCCGTCTTCGGCCCGGCTTGCTTGAATCCTGATGGTGCAGTGAGCAAGGGACTCACATCTGAGCATACCCTTCCACGCTTATGGTGGACAAAACGTTTCAGAAAAGGGGGGTGGTGATGGACAGAGTATCTGAATTAAGCAGAACACTCCTACCCAGTCAACAGATCAGGGCTTGATCCATCACCGTTTTTTAGCTCACTGCACCATCCAAGCTCAGAACCTGGCTACATGCAAATTAGTCTGTTCCTGGCCCAGTGCATCATGGGAACAGGGCAGACCAAACTACCAAGCTTATTCTTTTACTGGAAAGGAAACAAGCTTCCGGGGACCGGTTTCTGGCATTACAGCCGTCTTCGGCCCGGCTTGCTTGAATCCTGATGGTGCAGTGAGCAAGGTACTCACATCTGAGGATACCCTTCCACGCTTATGGTGGACAAAACGATTCAGAAAAGGGGGGTGGTGATGGACAGAGTATCTGAATTAAGCAGAACACCCCTACCCAGTCAACAGATCAGGGCTTGATCCATTACCGTTTTTTAGCTCACTGCACCATCCCAGCTCAGAACCTGGCTACATGCAAATTAGTCTGTCCCTGGCCCAGTGCATCATGGGAACAGGGCAGACCAAACTACCAAGCCAATTATTTTACTGGAAAGGAAACAAGCTTCCGGGGACCGGTTTCTGGCATTACAGCCGTCTTCGGCCCGGCTTGCTTGAATCCTGATGGTGCAGTGAGCAAGGGACTCACATCTGAGCATACCCTTCCACGCTTATGGTGGACAAAACGATTCAGAAAAGTGAGGAAATAGAAATTTTATGTGGCCAGTGTGTCCCCCACTTGCACCCTATCCATGTACCTATGCCCCCTGTATGTCCATGTTATCATGTAATTCCCATCTCGTGCCTGTAATAATAATGCCCCTGCATTTCCGTCCAATGTTAGCATGTCAGTTAATAGGCCTTCCATGAATGAAACGTGAATTCTGCACTGAGGCCTACGTTGCCAATGCATTTACATGGTACACGTTTAAAAGTCGAGAAGCACACGTTTTTGTGGCCCAGCCGAGCCAGGCCCTGAATTCAGGCTCCGAGTATCTTCTGACTCTGAAAGCTGCCGTTTAGGTATGCATCCCTGACCTCTCCCTTACTCCCTGCTCAGCCGAGAGGTGCCCGGCCTGGCCTGCCTGCCAAGACGGTATTTTTCTTATAGTTATCTGCTCAGCTCCGAAAAAACACATTCCAGTCTAGTGAAAGGGGTAAACATATTCCGCCTGCAGAGCATAGGGCCTAGCCTTCCTGTCTCCATTCAAGTGATTTACTGAACCCGTTGCCATAGAAGGCCCATGGCCCCCACGCAATGCACGAAGAAATATATGCACACACTAGCATTTAGTGATGAACAGCCTTTGCTCGAGAGACCTTTACTTCAGACAATACATCCTCCAAACACAAGATATCAGATATGCCAAAGGTGCAGGTCGTTCTGACATCCCAGACTCCTCTACTAGTGCTAAAGTCAGCTCCCCCCAGCTCTCCCCAGTTACACGTCAATCTCACGTCATGACCAGTTTTGCGCGCACAAGTAGGGTAAAGGTTCCTGCTGACCCTGCAGACCTCCTCTATGCATCCACCCACCTATGACACACCTATGACTCATTAAGTGAACACCCACGTATACGCCTTTTTACACGCCTTCTTTCACGCCCATGTGTTCTTATCTCTCTCTTTTTCACTTTGTTCCGCCTGGAGCGTTCCGCCTTCTCTATTCATTGCAATTGTATGGCTTTACTATATATATTGTGTTATGTGAATAAAACGTCAGATGACGACCCTTCCTGAACCTTAGTGGTGATGGAACCCGATTCTCCATTGACTCGAGTCATTGTATTAAAGCCCTTTTGACTCGGACACCACGGACTCTGCCTCTCATTTTATGAGCTATCCTTATTCCTAATTAATGTATAGAAATTATGACAGGGTAATGTTTTATTTACCACATTAATCTGGCGCCCGAATAGGGACGAGTCCCCTTCCCCACGCGCCGGCGATGTAAGCGCAGCCCCCTGACCCCTTCTATAGCCGTGACGGACTTCAAGTGTACACGTCAGCGGGATTTCCTGCCAACTCCCTCAGGCCCACGGAGGAGACGGAGACTGCGACCAGGCATCCACACTAGGCGGTGAGGATTGCGGACCATCCCGACCAGAGCCCAAGCCGAGAGAGCAAGGTCCGAGGTATCCCGAGGCCCACCTGTTCCAAGGCGCATGCGCAGCAGGAAGCCGTAGCAGTCCAGTCCAGTATCGAGTTTCCGAGGCCTTCAGTTTTGCTTCCCGGTGAGTACCGTTGTTGGGAATGCATAGAGATGGGTTCATTTATTTGAGCCCGGTCAAGACGGGTCTGGGTACACAGATCCGGTAAAGACGTGTCCATTTAGGTGGATGCGGTAAAGACGTGTCTCTTTATGAGACCGGTATGACTGTACTGTTCTAGCAGTGCATACAGTAAACAAGGTTTTTTTTAGGATTGTGTTTTTCTATGTACTAGTTAGTATCTGTTTCTAATGTTTTAATGTCGTGGTATGAATGATTGTTTTCAGTCTATTATTGTGCTTATTGTGTTTTCGTTCAAGTTAGTTAAAACATGCCGCTGTTCCCGAAATTACGTCAGATAAGGACCAGGAAAGGGATACTCGAAGAGGCAGTTCCCGTCCCGCCTAGGGACACTCCTGGTCATTTTATGTACCAGAAGCATGGCCTAGATGCCATACTGTATTTAGATTTATGGGTAGATTACACGAAGGATCTGGAAGAGAAATATAGATGGCCTGTCTCAGGGACATGGGATGCTGATTGCATCATGAGAGTAGAGGAAGCACTGTGGAACAAGAAAGCTAGACAATCCCAGAAAGATGCCATAGAGTTGTGGCGTAAAGAAGCGCATAGAAGAACAGAGAAAGAAATCCACAAAGCAGAGAGAAGTAGAGAAGCATCAGAAAAAGCCAAAGAAAAAGAGCTAAAGGAAGAAGGTGAACGGGTTAAAGCAGAACAAATTGATAGACAAAGAAATGCCCTTATTAAAGGCATGTATCCCATCCTTGCCGAGGGCCTACCTAAAGTGACCCCGGAAGTACCCAGTAACTTGCCGCCACCACTGATCCCAACAAAAGTCTATGGTCATAAACAGACAGCAGCGGACATTTTTCTTTCCTCCTATTTAGACGACGCTGCTCCGGAGTATGTAAATGAAGATTTTCCTCCTCCTCCTGTCAACCCTACCAATCCTTTTCGCCAACCACCCGTAGCACAAGATCAACCCGCATTAGCAGCAGCACTGACAGTGAAAGACGACTCAAGCCAAGGCGACTCAAGTCTAGGGGCATCGGGAGGGGGGCCCACTAGAGACGTACCACACACACCGCACACCCCACCACCATCACGAACATTACGAGAATTAGCACTACAACGCACGCCAAAACCAACGACACCAGCCTCTCTTAGACAATCACTTTCCAATTGTATATATGATCCAGTACCAGGTGTGGGCTTAATGCTCATATACTCAGTACGTCTAAGACGCGTTGCAGACTATTTGGTCACTTTGCCAGACATGAAGGAACATTTAGACAGAATATACCACTTCGTTAGAACGGGGGAGGGACCAGAAAGTATACATGAAGCCATGGCAAATAGAAAGGTGGAGCTTCAAAGCATGCTTTTACGATTTTTGATTAATTGTTTGATCAGGGAACAAGACCAGCCAGATAAAGAAGTAACTAAAGGTATGATGACTTGGAGTGACAATATAGCTGTTGGTAAACATGATACACAGAACAGAATAGAATGCATGTACAGGAAAATTCGTAAAGAAATTCTGGATATACACAAGAAAGAACAAGCCGAGAAAGGGGACGACGAACTCTCAGATGAGGATGATACAGAAACAGAGGAAATAAATAAAATGAATTACGTAGGTAGGGCAAGACCGTTTGACAGACCCATAGGCCTAGATTACAATAAACGTTCCCTCTCTCCAATACCAGAAAGATATTCCCTTGAACACCTATTCCAAGCTACTGAAGAAGCACTGAAAAAACGGGTAGGGGGCAGTGAACTTTGTACTATGCATGAACAGGAACTAGCCCGGTCAGCAGTTCAATGGGCTTGTAATTCTAACATATATAAGGATGACATAGTAGCGCAAACATTTTTTAGCCTTCCTCCGGAAGAACAGCGTTTAGCTGGTATTTACATGATTCAACATCTCATCACATTGTACGAGAGTCATCATTCTGATCTGGGTCCCTTGTATAAATTATTGGACGATTTACTCCTAGAGAGATGGAGAGGCCTAGGTACCGAGTTAATTAATGTCATTCTAGATCAACGACATAAGTACTTGACTTTTCTGACTCCGCACTTGATTCCTGCCCCACATCGAGAAAGAAAGACCTTTCACATAGACAGACAGAACCCCCTACGAGAGGTTCATCCCGTTAGAACTGCAGGGGGTGCGCTTCAACGAGTATACGTTTACACGCCCTTGACGAAAATGGAATTATTGGAAATGAAAAAATTACTGCCCTGCCACGATAAAGACTTAGGGGGGTTCCACCGTGAATTAAAAGATATGCTACGCATGGGGGATTACACATATGCTGATACCATTAAATTATTGAAAGTACTGTTACCAGCAGGCATTTACGAAAAGCTTAAAGAAAAAGATTGGGAGGTGGGAGAGAAAAAGATCAGCTGGACAGAATTAGAAGACGAGGATAAACTCCGAGGCCCGGGTGTTGGTCTTGGGGACAAAGCTAAAGAACTACCCGAACTATTAATACAGGTTTTGCCGAGATTATTGACTACTAAAAAGGAAGATTGGGATGCTATTTCAGCCTGCAAACAGAAACAAGATGAAGACACTAGTGATTTTTATTCTAGATTCGAAAAATGTTTTATTATTAACAGTGGCCTGAAAACTAGTAGTGAATCGTACCCCCATCTTTTTGTGAGCAAACTAGTAGAGAATTCCTTACCCTCGATCAAAAATAGAGTACTGAAGGTTGAGAGTACCTGGCAAGCAAATAGCCCTTCCCAAATGTTACAAATGTTACAGTATCACCAGAACCGAATTAGAGAAGAACAGGAACACGAAAAGAGACGTATGAAAGATACGAAAATGAAAGTACTAGTTGCTCAATCAGTTCCAGCTGATGGCCAGAAAAAGGGCGCGGCACCTGTCAAAGGGAACTGTAATTACTGCAAACAGCCAGGTCACTATATAAATGAATGTGCTGTCCTGAAACACAACATAGCTACAGCCAAGACAAAAGAAAGACCGTGCCCCCCTAGACAGGATAACATCCCGCAGAACACGCAAACGCCACAGAACACGCAACAGACAGTAGCTGTACCCCAACCCATTGCTGCCACACAACATGTCACGCAACAAATGTACCAGTATGCCCAGTCAGACTATCCAGACTATCAACAGTATTCATGAACCAGCCTAGAGAGGGAGGTTGGCTTGCCCCTTATTGAGGTTCCTGTAGATCAAGAGGGTCCCTATGTACATAGTCATGTATTGGGGAAAGACAGAAAATTTCTGATTGACACAGGGGCGAGCAGAACTACCATCAGTCATGACGAGGTTCCAGGGGCACCCCTCTCAGGCTCACAGAATATTTCCCTGGGATTTTCAGGAAAGCCTATTGTTAACGAAGTGTCAAAGCCAGTTTCCCTAGGAGTTGGTCCATTGTCACGCACTACAGACTTGCTGCTTACTAAATCATGTCCAGAAAACTTGCTTGGTATAAAGACATTGAAAGAACTAGGAGCAGTGATTTGTTGTTCTCCGGAAGGAGTGAGATTGTTTTTACGTGATTTTAAAGGACATTATGTGTTGAGAGATTTTGACCCCAGACTCCAGAATGTACCACAGCATTTATGGGCGCAAGGTCCGACTGATGTAGGTTACATGCACATTACACCACACCGTGTCACACTCAAGCAAGGAGTTGTACTGCCACGAATCCGACAATACAATTTACCACCTGATGCTGTTGTAGCATTACTGAAAATTGTTGACGAGCTCATTGCACAGGGAGTGGTTGTAGAAACTAACTCCAATGTATGTAATTCTCCTATCATTCCGATTCTTAAACGAACTGACCCAAATGCACCACCGGTCTACAGACTAGTGATTGACCTCCGAGAACTGAACAAATGCATAATACCACAGTACCCAGTGGTCCCAGACATTTCTTCACTACTGACTGCAATTGATTCCGAAGCGACGTTCTTCACTGTGATAGATCTCAAGAACGCCTTCTTTAGTGTCCCGATCCATCCAGAGAGCCAATACCTCTTCGGATTCTGTTTAAATGGACGAAGCTTCAAATTTACGAGAGCTCCTCAAGGGTTCACAGAAAGTCCTAGTATTTACAGTCAAGCATTGAAAAGACAACTAGACAGTATTCACATGCCTACTGACACTGCATTACTCCAATATGTTGACGATCTTTTGATCACAGCACGAACAGAACGAGACTGCGAACGTGCATCACTGACAGTCTTATACTTCCTGGCAGAAAAGGGGCACAAAGTGTCCCCTTCGAAGCTACAATTCTGTGCCCAGCAAGTGGTGTACCTTGGACACTTGCTGTCCAAGAGGGGTAGACAGTTGACACCTGACCGCATTCAGTTAATCGCACACCTTCCACAGCCCAAGACACAAAAGGAAGTACGGGCCTTCATTGGCCTCACTTCTTACTGCAGACAATGGATTCCTCAGTACGCATATCTAGCCAAACCACTCATACAGTTGACAACACAGGAGGCAGCGACTTCGACTGTCCTCCCTTGGACTCAGGAACATACACTTGCATTTGACGAAATGAAGCTCTATGTCAAGCACCAGTTTTAGCGACTCCATGTTACAGCAAACCTTTTACACTTTTTGTCACTGAACGCGATGGCACAGCATTATCTGTCCTCACACAAGATCAAGCAGGAAAACACAAGCCTTGTGCTTACTTTT
Source organism: Lissotriton vulgaris (assembly GCF_964263255.1). Taxonomy (NCBI): domain Eukaryota; kingdom Metazoa; phylum Chordata; class Amphibia; order Caudata; family Salamandridae; genus Lissotriton; species Lissotriton vulgaris. Next base: position 839,416,434 of record NC_141687.1, read on the forward strand.
CTAGTACATTGGATCCAGTGGCCCAGGCTCTGCCTGCGTGCCTAAAATCAGTTGCAGCAACAGCTCTAGCAATCAGACAAAGCGATTCCATCGTGCTAGGACATCCTCTGACAGTACAGGTTCCACACTCAGTGGAAGTTCTCTTGAACAGGACACAGACACAACACCTGACTATAGCGAGACTGACAGGATACGAACTGACATTGTTCCAGCCACACATAGAGATCAGACGATGCAACACTTTAAACCCTGCTACACTTTTACCCTTGAGCACAGTAGACCCTGCACCACATGACTGTGTGGAAGTAATTAATACAGTGACAAAGCCAAGACAAGACTTGACAGACATTGCACTGCCAGACCCAGACCTGACACTTTATGTGGATGGTTCATGCATGAGAACAAGCACAGGAGAGTTAGTGGCCGCATATGCAGTGACCACTGATACTGAAGTCATAGAGACACATCGAATTGACACCCTGTCTGCCCAAGCAGCAGAGCTCATCGCTCTGACCCAAGCCTGCATACGAGCCAAGAACCTGAAAGTAAACATATACACAGATTCACAGTATGCCTTCGGAGTCGTACATGACTTTGGAGTCCTTTGGCAAGAGAGAGGTTTTCTGACTTCCCATGGGGCCAAAATACAGCATGGGCCCCTCATTCAAGCACTGTTAGATGCAATACACTTACCTACGGCCATAGCCATCATGAAGTGCAAAGCACATACTAAAGTCACAGACACCATTTCCCAGGGTAACGACCTGGCAGATCGAACAGCTAAACTTACAGCCCAGACTCAAGCAGACATTCCAACTGACACGACAAAGACGGAAGTACCATCACTGACGAATTGCATGTCAGTCAGGGATCCCTCACAAGATGTACTCGACATACAGACACATGCCACTCCAGACGAAATCAAGAAATGGACTGAACAAGGAGGGGTCCAGACAGATCAGGGATGGATGACAAAGGGCAAAGCCATGTGGTTTCTCCCTGACTCCATGGTTCAAGCTATCATTATTACAGCACATAGTCCAGCACACTTAGGAGAAAAGGCCATGTTGGATAGTTTGCAGAACATCTGGTTCAACAAGCATTTACGTGCAGCAGCAAAACAGAAAGTGCGTACCTGCATGATCTGTTGTCAGTTCAATCCAGGCAAAGGCATTCCCGTGGAACAAGGTGGATTTCATCCTCCTGACCATCCTTTTGAAGTCCTCCAGATGGATTATATTCAGATGGACAGATGTCGAGGATTCAAGTATGTCCTCGTAGTTGTATGCGCCCTATCTAGATGGACAGAAGCGTACCCAGTCCCAGATTACACTGCTGTGACCACTGCCAAGCAGTTGGTCCGAGAATTCTTCCCGCGATACGGCTTGCCCCGTGTTGTGTACTCAGATAATGGGCAGCCATTCTCTTCTGAACTAATGAAACAAGTATCTCTTCTGTTAGGGTACCAGTGGAAATTCCATTGCGTACGACACCCAGAGGCAGCAGGTCTCGTAGAGAGACACAATCAGACACTCAAAACCAAGTTAGCGAAGGTCTGTGCAGACAAAGGCGTGGATTGGATGGTAGCCTTGTCGGTTGCCCTCTTTTACATGCGTATGGTAGCTCATTCCAGAACCGGACTATCCCCGTACGAGGTGGTTTTTGGTAGACCGCCGAATATGTGGGGTACGCCTATGCCGAGAAAAATAACCGATGTTGACAGTACTATGCTGACAGATTACCTGGCTTCCTTGATGTCTGCACTCCTTTCTTGTCGTTCACAGGTTGCAGCTGCCTTCCCCGACAACACCCAGGTGAAGAATCATTCAATTGTTCCGGGAGACCTGGTGTTTGTCCGCAATTTCGACCGTTCAAGCCCTCTGGAGCCCCGTTGGAGCGCACCCAAGCTGGTCCTTTTAACAACGAGAACCGCCGTCAAGGTCGAGGGGAGGAAGGGCTGGCTCCATGCCCATCACGTGAAACGCTTCCATGGACTTGGTTCAGTAAAAGACTCTAAGGACTGCCCCGAAAACATTGACTCTAAACTCCCTTTGCTAGAAAAGACTCCGCAACAAGAGTATAGACAGAAACTACGGTCTAGTAAGTCAGACAGCGTTTAATTGTTTAAGTCCCCCTCGGGTGAAGCGGTTAGACAGGTTCCTGACATGTATAAGATCGTAGACCCAAATAGACAGAGAGATAGACAGAAAGAGATGAAAAAAAAATACTGCAAAAACTTACGCAGTAGATGCATAGTAACTCTGATCATTATGTTTTTTCTAAGTATATCAATTATATGTATAAGCTTGACGCTACATGTTTTCTTTCCTCCTCTTGGTTCACATATACATTCTTCCTTTAATGACACTGTAGAGCACACATTCAGTGATCTGCCACCCCATGAATTGTCATATCGACTAGCACTGCGCAACAATACTTTTATTCGTATGTTACACCATTCTCACCAGACCAGCAATGTAACGAATTGCTGGGTGTGTGGCCGACTCCCACCTTATCAGAAAATGAAGGGAGTTCTGCCCCTCTTTCCTTATCCGTTTTCGTACAATGGTTCGTGCGGAGCCTGGTTCGCTTTAATGTCATCAACACAGGACAGACAGTTCACAAATCCCCAGAGTGAATGGATTTGGGGGGACCTGAATATAGTAATGAATAAGGCATGTTTTCCCGATAAAGATGGTTTTCCCCAAAGGAAAGGAACAGATCTAGAAAATGAAGTGTACGAATTAGGAAATGTTTCCCTTAGCCTCATGATTCTGAACGTCCAGTCCGAGACAAATACAGGTTCACCGTTTATAACAGTCTTACCTGTAAAAGGTGAATTATGCGTTAGAAAAAATGGTTCAGTGCACTTAGGACACAGTGATTGTAATACTGTGGTCGAATTCAATGATAAAGGAAAGTCTACTTTCAAAGCTTCCCGCCATTCCTATTTCATTTGCGGTCAGACAGCCTATGTACATCTGCCCTTAGACTGGGGTGGAACGTGTTATATTGCGTTCCTACTGCCACCTGTTTTTCTAGCCCCATCCCATTATCATCGAGACTCACGACTCGTACATGTAAGGCACAAGAGGGAGACCGAGTCCCCGGTTGTCGATCAGACTGAGACAGCGTGGGAGCAATATACAGATTTCAATAAAGGATTCTTTTTCTTCATAGGTCCCGTCCAAAACAGTAAATTAATACGCAAATTAACCAGAACTTTGGAAGCAGTAGTGAATGAGACTACTTCTGCCTTAGGTAACTTGACCGAGGAACAGTCTGCTATGAGACTTGTTGTTCTTCAGAACCGCCTTGTTCTTGACGTCATCCTGGCCGATAGGGGCGGGGCTTGTAGAGTGATCGGCTCCAGTTGTTGTGTGTTTATTCCTAATAACGCACCATCAGTGTATGCAGCAATCACAAGGCTCCATAAGATTGCTCACGAGATACACCAGAATCCAGGCACCTGGACTTGGTCCGGTTGGCTCTGGAGTGTGATATCAGCCTGGGGATGGAAAGTATTGTCATTCCTAGGAATAATACTGCTCGTAGTATTCAGTTGCTGTCTCTGTCTGCAATGTGGCCCAGCGATTTGCGGCTTGTGTGCCACTGCCTGTATTCCCCGTCCACGTTCACGTTCCCGTGCACAAATGAAAAAGGATGAGCAAATGATGCTATATAGATGTGTCCTAAAGGGCGCAGTAGGGGACAAGGAGGGAATGAGGAAATAGAAATTTTATGTGGCCAGTGTGTCCCCCACTTGCACCCTATCCATGTACCTATGCCCCCTGTATGTCCATGTTATCATGTAATTCCCATCTCGTGCCTGTAATAATAATGCCCCTGCATTTCCGTCCAATGTTAGCATGTCAGTTATTAGGCCTTCCATGAATGAAACGTGAATTCTGCACTGAGGCCTACGTTGCCAATGCATTTACATGGTACACGTTTAAAAGTCGAGAAGCACACGTTTTTGTGGCCCAGCCGAGCCAGGCCCTGAATTCAGGCTCCGAGCCTCTTCTGACTCTGAAAGCTGCCGTTTAGGTATGCATCCCTGACCTCTCCCTTACTCCTTGCTCAGCCGAGAGGTGCCCGGCCTGGCCTGCCTGCCAAGACGGTATTTTTCTTATAGTTATCTGCTCAGCTCTGAAAAAAGACATTCCAGTCTAGTGAAAGGGGTAAACATATTCCGCCTGCAGAGCATAGGGCCTAGCCTTCCTGTCTCCATTCAAGTGATTTACTGAACCCGTTGCCATAGAAGGCCCATGGCCCCCACGCAATGCACGAAGAAATATATGCACACACTAGCATTTAGTGATGAACAGCCTTTGCTCGAGAGGCCTTTACTTCAGACAATACATCCTCCAAACACAAGATATCAGATATGCCAAAGGTGCAGGTCGTTCTGACATCCCAGACTCCTCTACTAGTGCTAAAGTCAGCTCCCCCCAGCTCTCCCCAGTTACACGTCAATCTCACGTCATGAACAGTTTTGCGCGCACAAGTAGGGTAAAGGTTCCTGCTGACCCTGCAGACCTCCTCTATGCATCCACCCACCTATGACACACCTATGACTCATTAAGTGAACACCCACGTATACGCCTTTTTACACGCCTTCTTTCACGCCCATGTGTTCTTATCTCTCTCTTTTTCACTTTGTTCCGCCTGGAGCGTTCCGCCTTCTCTATTCATTGCAATTGTATGGCTTTACTATATATAATGTGTTATGTGAATAAAACGTCAGATGACGAACCTTCCTGAACCTTAGTTGTGATGGAACCTGATTCTCCATTGTCTCGAGTCATTGTATTAAAGCCCTTTTGACTCGGACACCACGGACTCTGCCTCTCATTTTATGAGCTATCCTTATTCCTTATTAATGTATAGAAATTATGACAGGGTAATGTTTTATTTACCACAAAAGGGGGGGGTGGTGATGGACAGAGTATCTGAATTAAGCAGAACACTCCTACCCAGTCAACAGATCAGGGCTTGATCCATCACCGTTTTTTAGCTAACTGCACCATCCCAGCTCAGAACCTGGCTACATGCAAATTAGTCTGTCCCTGGCCCAGTGCATCATGGGAACAGGGCAGACCAAACTACTAAGCCAATTCTTTTACTGTAAAGGAAACAAGCTTCCGGGGACCGGTTTCTGGCATTACAGCCGTCTTCAGCCCGGCTTGCTTGAATCCTGATGGTGCAGTGAGCAAGGGACTCACAACTGAGCATACCCTTCCACGCTTATGGTGAACAAAACGATTCAGAAAAGGGGGGTGGTGATGGACAGAGTATCTGAATTAAGCAGAACACTCCTACCCAGTCAACAGATCAGGGCTTGATCCATCACCGTTTTTTAGCTCACTGCACCATCCCAGCTCAGAACCTGGCTACATGCAAATTAGTCTGTCCCTGGCCCAGTGCATCATGGGAACAGTGCAGACCAAACTACCAAGCCAATTCTTTTACTGGAAAGGAAACAAGCTTCCGGGGACCGGTTTCCGGCATTACAGCCGTCTTCGGCCCGGCTTGCTTGAATCCTGATGGTGCAGTGAGCAAGGGACTCACGTCTGAGCATACCCTTCCACGCTTATGGCCACTATAGGTGTGGCAGGGTATACTCAGACATGAGTCCCTTGCTCACTGCACCATCAGGATTCAAGCAAGCCGGGCCGACGACGGCTGAAATGCCAGAAACCGGTCCCCGGAAGCTTGTTTCCTTCCCAGTATAAGAATTGGCTTGGTACTAGTTTGGTTTGCCCTGTTCCCATCATGCACTGGGACAGGAACAGACTAATTTGCATGTAGCCAGGTTCTGAGCTGGGATGGTGCAGTGAGCTAAAAAACGGTGATGGATCAAGCCCTGATCTTTGGACTGGGTAAGAGTGGTCTGCTTAATTCAGACACTCTGTTCATCACCACCCCCTTTTCTGAACCTAACGACGGGGTCACGCGAGATATATATACCCAAATACTTGAAGCCGGAGTACGAAATTTGTATCGGGCGATTACGCGGCACGAGAGGTGTATCGTCAGTGAGCGAGTAGACACAGGACTCACTCCAGTTGATCACCAGACCAGAGTTCTTACCAAAGGAGCTGAGGACATCAAACAGTACCCCCAGTGATTTCCGAGGGGAAGTAAGATAAAGGAGAATGTCGTCCTCATACAATGATATGCGGTCTTCAAAGTCGGGGGCCCACCTGATACCCTTGAGTGATGGTTCCCACCGCAACCATGCGGCCAGGGGTTCCAAAGCCAAAGCAAAAAGCAGCGGGGACAGGGGGCACCCTTGTCGCGTATCTCTCCCGAGAACATAGGAAGCCGAGACCCTACCATTAACGACAACCTGAGCCAGAGGCTCCTCATAGAGTAGCCTGACCCAGCTAATGAACACCGTCCCGAAGCCAAACTTCGTAAGGGCCGCCCACAGGTACGGCCATTCCACTGTATCAAAGACCATAATGGCGTCTAGAGAAACCAAAATGGCCGGCTCACGCAACGTCTCCTCCCTCGCCAGAAAGCCATGCAGATGGCGTAGGTTCAATGCAGTATTGCGGGTTGGAATAAAGCCAGATTGATCTGGATGTATCAGGTCCTCAATTCCTTTAATCAATCGATTCGCTAACAATTTCGCCAGGATTTTAGGTTCGGCATTAAGAAGTGAAATGGGTATATAGGAGGTACACAATTCACGGGGCTTCCCCTCTTTATGAATTACGGCGATAGACGCCAATCTCTGGTCTCGGGGAAGCGAGCCCCTCTCCCGTGACTCCAAGAACATCGAACGAAGATACAGCGCCATTTTGTTCGGACACAACTTGAACAACTCGATGGGTATGCCATTCGGGCCTGTAGCTTTCCCCGAGCGAATGGAGCGAATAGCGAGCGCTACTTCATCGGTGGAAAATTCCGCCTCCATAAGCTCTCTGTCAGAGTCGGACAAGCTAGGCAATGCGATATCCCTGAGCAAAAAATGCGAGTCCTCCTCCGGCTTATCGGAGACCGGCGCATACACCATTCGGAAATGACAGGTGAACTCCTCCACGATCTCCAGTGGATCTACCACACGCACACCATCCACACGTTCAACAACCGGCACCACTCGATTCAGTCTTTCTCTCTTGTCCAACCATGCAATCAATTTCTCTGCCTTGTCGCCCACATCATACAAATGGCCCTGTTGCTCACGACTCATGGCTTTCGCAGCATTCGTCACCAAGGCTTTATAGTCAGACTGTTTCAAATTCAAAACATGCACCTTATCTTGCGTGACCCCGGATTCAAGATCGGCCTCTAGAGCAGTGATTTCAGATTCTAGCTGCACAACCTCCTCATTATGGCGTTTCTTTGAACCGGTAATCAGCGACAGTGTCTGGCCCTGAATAACAGTTTTGAAAGCCTCCCACGAGGACACAGACGAGGACACCGATCCCATTTCGGCAAAGTAATGGTCGATAGCCTTAACCACCCCAGCCCTGGTTTCCGGAAGATGGAGATGCCAAGGATTGATCGGGGCGACCCGACCCCCGGCTCCCAGATGGAGATCTATGAGTTGCCATAGCGGGGAGTGATCCGAGATGCCTCTGGGCAAATGTCGGACCTCTCTCACCGATACGGCCTGCGCCGCAGGCATGAGGATGTAATCAAGCCTAGCAAGGCTCCCATGTGCCCCTGAGTGGAAGGTGTATTGAGCTTGCCCGGGGTGAAGCATCCGCCAACAATCAACCAGACCAAATGTATCCAAGAAGCCACCAAGACAGGACTGCGATTGCGTGAGAGCTCTGGGAGGGTTACGATCTTCCATGCCACTAACAACTGAGTTAAAATCACCCCCCACCACCAAGATCCCCTCGGGAAGCTCCAACACCAGTTTCCCAAGGTCGGAAAACGTGGTGGTCTGTAAACCCGGGGGAACGTACACTGAGAGGATGGAGATCGCTTTCCCCTCCCACCTACCAATAATGGCCGCATACCGTCCCCTATCGTCCAGGACAGTATCATCAGCCTCCAAGGGGAGGGAATTTCGGACTAGAACACCGGTCCCTCTGGATCCAGAGGTGAACCCTGAATGTGCAACCAACCTATAGCCCCTCCGATTCATAGTGTGAAACGTGTTCCCCACCAAGTGTGTTTCTTGCAATAATACAATATCAGGGGAGTGGCGTTTCAAGTATTGAAGTACTATCCCCCGCTTTATCCTGTCCCCCAAGCCATTGACATTCCAACTCAAAACTCTCAGCCCCCTATCCCCCATCCCATAAGTAGTGGCGGGGTCCCCCAAACCCGAGAAGGAAACACAGATCAAAATGTGCAACAATGCGTAGCCTCTAAAACAATTCAAACAGAAAGAAGGAACCCCCCTCCCCCAAAAAGCCCCACACACACATCCCCCCACCCTGCACCCCTGCAACAGTTAAAAAAAAACACCCCAATTTGCAGTGTGCCTGTCGCCCTACCCTAAAAAACTAATCTACAAGAAGAAAAAGGAACACCCCAGGAGGAGGAAATGTCCCAATCCCCCCGCCGCCTCAGGGTTTACATCGTGAAAGTGTCATTGACCCAAAAAGAAGACGAACCACCGCAACGCAGTACAGTAGTTGCTCACGCCGGTCTCCTCACTCCTCCTGGTCCTTCTGGCCTCCCTCTGCGCCTCTGGATTGCTCTGTACTGTCTCGTTGCGTTGACAAAGTGTCCAACCAGTCACTAACCAACTCCGGCATATCAAAAAACAGCCACGTTCATTATGTTCGATCCGTAGTCGGGCCGGGAAGAGCATGGCATGCTTTAGGCCCAGGTCTCTCAGTCTACGCTTCACCCCGGTAAATCCTAGTCTCTGTTTCTGCACCGATTGAGTAAAGTCGGGGTAGAAGCTGATGGATGCATTCTCAAATTTGGTGGGGCCGTTGATCCTCGAGGCCTGTAAGATGGCGTCCCTGTCCCTGAAGTTGAAGATCCTCGCAATTATGGGTCTTGGTGTGGCACCCTGTTTGCGTCTTCCACCCGGAACTCTATGGGCACGCTCCACCGCAAAAAAGTTACTGAGGCCCTTAGGAGCGAGATGTTTTAGAATCAGATCTTCCACAAGGAGATCCGTCGATTGATCAGCTGAAGTCTCCGGAACTCCGACGATGCGAACATTGTTGCGCCTTGCGCGGCTTTCAAAATCCTCGAGCCGGCGGGCAAACTGTTCACTTGAAGTTCGTAAAGTCCGGACCTCGGTCTGGAGGTCGGACACGTCGGTGGTGAGACTGGCAGTTTTGATATCCAGCGACTTGACTCTCTCGTTGGTCTTGGCCAAGTCTGCCCTAATCAAACTGACATCAACAGCCACTGTGTCGATCTTGGCGGCCAAGGTTTCATACTGTTGGCCCATGGATGACTTCATGCTCGCGATGGCGCCCATTACATCTCGCAGAGTCAACTCTTCTGTTTCAGGGGGGCCACCACTTAGGTCCTCCGGAGTTTTGCCAGTTCCGCTGGGGGAACCCTTGGGGCGCGTAAATCGATCCATAATGGTGGATTGAGTGATGCCACCCCGAGACGTGTTCTTGGTTGTCCGTTTTTCGCTGTCAGGTTGGCCCGCCATGTTGAGCTGTGCGCCCCAAAGGGGCTTTTGGGACCTGGTGTGAATGGCTCCTCACGGAGAGAAACAGCGAAAAAATCAAAATATAGGGCGCCGGCGAGGAGCAGTTAAGCAAGTTAGCTCATGGACCGACAAGATCAGAGGACAGCCGTCTTTCAGCGGACATGAGCAGGAAAATCGAAACCGAAAGTAGACCCTGGGTAGCAATCTCCTTCCATCCGCCGTTGTTGTTCAACTACCCCCGGTGTGTTGCGAATGCTCGAGTCCCTAGTTATCTCACGGTGTAGGCCTTCAGGCTTCAGGACGGAGTATTTCAGGTGTCCGGCGTCCGATGCAAATTTTGATAAAGGCCATGCAGATCAGGAGAGTTACAGCTACAATAACCCGTTGTTAAAAACAGGATCCGTGGCAGGATAGATGTAGGAGGCGGCGAGGGTTTCGGGAGCTCTCAGCTCACGCGACCATCTTGGATGCACGCTGAGCTCCTCTACTGTATTCTTCTTATCGCTATAAATTAGATAATTACAATATGAGCACCTACTGCATGTTTAAGGAATCACAGTGATTAAATACTACAGTGTTAGTATGACCTGTATACCAGTCACTGGAGGAGTATTTTAGCAGCCCTTTTGGCAGGAGTTCCCTTGCATGTCGCTGCACTTTTATTTAATTCTAAGTATGACATAAACAGGCGAACGGTAATTCTTCTTGGGATTTAGAAGCTCGTGCACTTTACCCCCTGCACCGTGTTTCCGTTAGTTTTCCCTCGTGTCACGTTTTTTGTGTGCGCCTCACTTCTCCCTCCTCTGTCCCTCCCTGTCCTTCGTCTCCTCTGTTCTTCAATGTCCTTCTCTCTCCTCTGTCCCTCACTGTCTCTCTTCTCCCTCATCTGTCCCTCACTGTCTCTCTTCCCCCTCATCTGTCCCTCACTGTCCTTCATCTCCCTCCTCTGTCGCTCACTGCCCTAGGTCACTCACTGTCCTTGTTCTCCATCCTCTGTCCTTCACTGTCCTCCTCCTTCTCTGTCGCTCACTGTCCCTCTCCTCAGTCCCTCACTGTCCTTCACCCTTCACTGTCATTCACCCTCCTCTGTCTCTCACTGCCCGTGTTCTCTGTCCCTCACTGCCTTTCTCCTCTGTCCCTCACTGTCATTCTTCTCCCTCATCTGTCCCTCACTGTCATTCTTCTCCCTCATCTGTCCCTCACTGTCTTGTTCTCTGTCCTTCACTGTCCTTCTCTCTCTCTCTCCTCTGTCCATCACTATCCTTCTTCTCCCCCACTATCTATCGCTCTCACTCTATCTATCTATCGCCCTCCCTCTATCTATCTATCGCCCTCCCTTTATCTCTCGCCCTCCCTCTATCTATCTATCGCCTTCCCTCTATCTATCGCCCTCCCTCTATCTATCTATCGCACTCTCTCTATCTATCTTTTGCATCACCACAGCATCACTCAGCACCACCACAGCATCACTCAGGGGCACCACAACATCACTATGGTCTACCACAGCATCACTGAACGTCACAGCATCACTCGTCGCCACCACAACATCACTTAGCAGCACCACAGCATCAATATGTGCAACCATTCAACAACAACTGGTTCAAATATGTTCTCTCAATGTTTCAAGCTTTATTACAAATGTCACAAAAAGATGTTAATATTTCACTGCTGTTCTTGGATTTTCGTCACAATAAAATGCACTGAACATAATCTTCACAAAAATTATTTAAAAATGTTTAAGCTATTGCCATTATAAATTACAATAACGTTTATTTAAGTATTAATAATTAAAAAATAAATAAATGCCATTGTTATTTGTAATATCAATACATCTAAGTCAAGTAAATACAACACATATTGTATTACAAATGCTATAGGTGTCACATTTGCAAAAGTTAAAACTATTGGCATTGTAAATGACAAAGCTATTAATTTTGCTATTTTCAAAACCAACACATGAATACAAAATTTGTCATTTACAATACCAATAGCTCAAACTTTCCTAATGCGAGACCTATTGCATTGCAAATGCTTGTTTCATTCATTTCAGCAACTGTAAAATAACTCTCCGCATCTTATGTCCTTTTTAGCCTCTAATTTTAATAGTTATTTTGTGGTTTTAAACATTAGTGTTTTTAATTGGCATAAAGACCTTGGACATAATAAAATTTAAAATGTGTTTCTGGGATGTATTGTAATATCTAAACCATGAACTGTCAAACACTGTTTGTCAATGTTTTATTGTATATGAATTTCTTCTTTTTATGGCCTTTTATGACCGGAATAAAGTTTGTTGAAATGAAATGAAATAATCTTGTTGATCCAATCATGTCACCTCTTCCCCTGGGGCGTGTAGGCTTTTGCTGCAATCCGTCCTTCACGGACGCGGACTCGTTTGGGATGTTACACTTTTGACCTCTGCATGGAACTTGGGGGGCTCTATCGTTACCTTTGGATTCACTGCGAAAACTCTGCAGCAACTCCTGGCAGTCACTGGCTCCTTGCCCACGCTCCTGCCACTGACGCTGGTCTCCCCCCGCCGCCGCAGCCTCTGGAAAATCTCGGCGGGCCGCAGGGAGGGGTAGACTACATCAACCAGTGTCGGTCAAGATGGCCGCTCCCCCTTTCGGCAGTGCTTTCTCAACGAAGGACCTGTTTCCAGCTAGCGTTTCTGGGCAGAAACGGCTGTTTTCGGCATCGGAACTACCCCCCTGCTGTTGGGTATGTTTGTAGACCGCAACATGCATTTTTTGATGTATAAAAATGCGAAAATTATAATTCCTTGAAAACGGCCGCCATTTTGTTTTTTCTTTTTTCCCTCATTTTTTGTGAATTTTTTTTTATATCGCTTCTGCTCCCTGGTTTGGCCTTCAAATCACATTTTCTTCATTCATTATTGCCTTTATGAGGCATTTTTTCTCTTATTCGTCCATGGCTGTTTCCTGAAATCGATTTTTACCTCAGACTCTCTCTTCTAGTGTCAGTCACTGGCTTCAGGATTCACTTTGTGACCCACTTATCTGTGGCACCATTTTTACGCTACTTACCCACTTTTAAGGTGTTTTCTGCTTCATTGATGCAGCTCTTTATGTGACTTCCTAGCTCGCGCATCTAGCAGAGTTGCCTTTTCTCTTGCTCTACGCTGGTCCTTTCAACATTGCAATGATGGAACACGCACATAACTCAAAAGCCTCTACCGCAGCTTCTGCTACACGCAAGGACCTGGCTTCTACTGGTAAACGCCTCAAGAAAGACCCCCTTCTCCCTCCAAATCTCCAATTCCTGTTACTCTTGAGGATATTATGGAGGAACTACGCCTCATTTGCCCTTTTATGGCGGATACTACTACCACCTTACAGAGATTGGACGATAAATGGTCCAACCTGGACAAGAGAGTATCGGATGTCGAACAAAAAATTAGTGACGCTCAAGATGTTGCCGCCAAGGTAGTTAGCCTCACTAAGGATGTTGAAATGCTCAAGAAAACGTCTGAGGATTTGGAAAATCGAAATAGGCGCAATAAATTGCGCATTTATGGTGTTCCGGAGAATTCGGAGGGATCAGACATTATCCAATTTTTGAAGTCACAAGTCTTACCTATTGTTATATTGCCTAAGCATGTGGATGTGAACATTCAAAGGGCACACTGTCTTGGTCCCAAGAATTCTTCTCCCTCCTCAAAGCCCAGAGGCATCACTGTTTATTTTCTTCTTTACTCCGACCTCATGACTATTCTACACTCTGCTAAACAGCACAAACAATTATTATAGTTGGGTCACAAACTCTTTTTCTCTCAGGATGTTTCGAAGCAGACTGCTGCACGGCGCAAGGAATTTTTGGACTTACGACCTACTCTTCGATCCATGAACGCTAGATATGGCCTTATCCATCCTTGCTTTTTCAAGGTTACATATAAAGAAAGGACATTTAGCTTCGACAATGCGGCTGATCTTCGCAAATTTATCCACTCTCACAAAGAAGATTCCATGGAACACAGCTCCTCTTAACCTCTCAATGTTTCTGTTCACTGTACTTTGTCTATTGTTTTTTAACTCCATGTCTTATTGTTCCTCCTTGTAATATTCCTTTGTTTTGCTACCTTGTTTTCTAGGTCTCCTCTTTAAGTGTTTTGGCTCCCTGATTTCCCCAATGTACTGTCTGTTGTTTGTTTTATTCGCCCCAGTTCGCTGCCCTCCCTTCACAAATGTTTGGTAAGTCTCCTTCATTTGTTTTATAACGTCGTGTTTGGTCTCTCATTTCATTTGTATCTTCTTCTTCATTCCTTTATTTCATGTTTTTGAGACCATGCATTCAACATCATTTTTTTCACGTTTGTTGTTCTGTATGGCTGAAGCCCTTTTGGTTTTTTGCCATCCTTCTCTCTTCTCTCTTTCTCAGGGGAGCTGTCATCTCCCATTCCTCTTTTCCTCTAATGTCCCTCTCTCCTTTTCTTTCTCTTTCTTCCTGGCATTTTTCATGTACTTCTGCTTCTCTTTTCTCTCTCACTTTTTTCATCTGTTCTCTCTTTGCATACTGTGGTAATGGTTTATTATCTCTCTTTCGGCTTATCTCTCTCCTTTCAGATTTTTCCTTCCTTTTCCGCTCTAGACTATCTCTCTATTGTCTTGTCTATTTTCTCTTTCCTCAATTTTTTCTATTGTCATGCTTATCATTCTTTTTTCTTTTTAAATGAATGGTCTTCGTGTCATTTCTTGGAACGTTAAAGGTCTTCGTAACCCGATTAAAAAACAACGGGTTTTATTCCATTTAGCCAGACTGAAATGCCAAGTTGCTCTGTTGCAAGAAACTCATATCTCCCAAAGAGATCTCTCCTCTCTGCGTAGACAATGGGTGGGTGATGTTTTCTGTGCACCGTCAGTTAATAATAAGAATGGTGTTCTTATTTTGTTTCATAAATTGTTGTTAATTCAGTTAAAAAATGAGATTTCTGACTCTGATGGTAGATGGTTGTACTTAGATGTCAAAGTTAATGATACTGATTTATCCTTTTGTAATGTTTATGGTCCAAATAGTGTTGACCCTACTTTTTGGACTGGATTCTCCATGCTCCTCTCCTCTTATACTAGTGTTGATTTAATTGTTGGAGGAGATTGTAATCAGTTAATGGATCCTTTTCTGGATCGTAGATCTCAGACCAGGTATATTCCTAATAAAATGCAAAAGTACTTTTACCGAGCAATTTTCAATAGAGGTTTAATTGACTCCTGTAGACTTTCTCACCCTGATACTTTGGAATTTTCCTTTTTTTCCCCTGTCCATGCTTCACACTCCCGGATAGATTATATCTTTCTCACCCAACACACTTTTCAATTCATGACAAATGTTGAAATTGGCTCTATTCTCAATTCAGATCATGCCCCTGTCATCCTAGACATTGATTTACCCTCACCTACTCCCAGTTCTCACCGTTGGCGTTTCAATAATTCTCTTCTTTTGGACCCTCAGTTTGTCGATCAATTCACTCTTTTTATGGATGACTCCTTTCATGCTAATCTTAATTCCACTTCTCAATTCCATTTCGTTTGGGATGCATTTAAAGCTGCGGTCAGAGGCTTTATTATTGATTTTGTTTCGCGTAAAAAGAAATTGGCCATTTCCAAATCCTCTCTTATTCTCAAACAAATTAAAGATTTAGAACACCTTTTTTATACATCCAACTCTCCCGAAGCTCTTTCTTCTTTCATCAAAGCTAAACTTCAATTTAAATAAATTTTCTTGCGATTCTGCCTGCAACCGTCTTTTAAAATGTAATTCCAAAATGTATGGGGGGCGCAATAAAGCGGGCAGGTCCCTTGCTAATTATCTTAAAATTAAGAAACAAAAATCTAAAATAGCTGTTATATCTGATGCTACTGGGATTCGTCACTGCACGGATGATAAGATTCTTGATTGTTTTGTTCAGTATTACTCCTCTTTATACACACCTGAATCAACCCCGACTCCTTCTCATATTGATTCCTTTTTTAGGTCTCGCCCTTGAGACCTATTGTCGTTGAGAGGCCTCTCAAGGGAGACAGACCGGGGTACGCGAGGCAATTCTGGTCTGTGGACGCGCTTCTAAAGAGTCGCGCTCCAGCAGACGCACTTTCATATACACACACAGACCCTGCTTTCACCTGTCTAGCATGCACTAACGGCGCACGCACACACACTCACACACACAGCCAGCCCCCCCTTGAACACACACACACACACAGACACGCACGCACACATACACACACATACACACACGCACACACACACACCCGCCCCCCCCACACCCCATTCAACTAAGCCCCACTCACCGCATCGGCGACCAGACCTCAGTCGCCACTCCTGACTTCTGCAGCTCAGTCGCCACTCCTGACTTCTGCAGCCACAGCGCGACAGCCGTGACGCTCCCGAACTTCCGGTTTCGGGATGTGCACGCTCACGGCTTGTCTCTTTTGCTGCCATGCTGCGCCTCTCTGAAACGAGGAAGTGACGTCAGGTCTTGTTATTTCCAGTCGTGGCTTTATCTGGGCCTCATAACGAGCACTCTGTAATTTGGTGCAGATTGGATAAGGTGAGTTGAATGGGGTCAAGAAATTGCAAATAGGATTCAGGGGGGAGGGCACTCATCAGATGTGCCTACTAAAGAGGAGAGTTCACTGTGGTGAGGTGTTATTTTTAGGTGTTGTTTCAGAGTGGTCAAGTGCACTCGCCCCTGCAGCAGTACTCACACTCTGATGACTGGCATGATCACGGGCGCTGTGGGGAGTCTGACTGCAGTGCCAGCAGAGTGACTGGTGGTGCCAATGTGCCCGCCCTGCCCCCGTCACTCACCACGCGTTGACCCCGTGCAGCTCACCTCCGTGGCCGATTGAGGAGACCGGTGTCTGTCGGAGTGAGATGACACACAGTGAGGGAGGCTTGACTGAAGACCACCAACCGTTACCGACGTTTTTCAAGTAAGGTTTTTCTGTTGTTTGAGGTTTTCCTTACTTAGTTTCAGCCACTGCCTGGGCAGAGGCGCTGCTGCCAGTGTCGTCACTTAAGTAACTAGTAGTCTGTCACTACAGTGCACTAGCACGAGCCAAGCGCACCGTCACGCACGCTGCAAATTATCTCAGTTTCAGACAAAATCTGCAGGCAGGGCTGCTCTGGCTCTTCATCCTGTCTTACTGAGTGTGAGGTTTATCTGCAAAATGATATCATCTGCATGTATTTCATCAGTTTAATCTGCAGGCCGAGCAGCTCTGAGTCATCCTTCAGAGGCATTGGGCACCAGTATGAAAACGAAACTGAGAGGGTTTACGTCTTCAGACAAAACCATTACCGCAACTGGCGGTGGGTGTTTTGCCAGGCAAGGCTCACAGTTTGTCTCTGTCTACTCTCATCCTGTGTGTGGGGGAGGGCATTAACGACTTGCACAGTTGTTTTTCTGCCGGCAACAGGGTCTCTGAAAGAGAAAGCGAGAGAGTTAAGCAATTAATAGCCCAACCCGGAACGCATGTCCATTTATTTACAAGGGAGGCGGACTCAGAGGCCCCACCAGCACAACACAGATGGCCAGGCAGGTTCGCTTTCTGTTCAGCCTGCCCGGCCAGGGCCTTTCTACTCTCACAAGACAGACACATTCTGTTTGGACCTCAGGTGGTGGGGGTCGGTCGACTCCCACCACGTGACGATAGAGAGAGGCCCTGAAATGTCAGATGGCCACCAGCCCAGGTTCGTTTTCGGTTCTCAACCTGCAACCCGGCCTCTCTCACATTCTGTTGTTTGAGCTGGTGAGAGAGGCCATGAACATGATGGACAGTCAGATCCCAAGACGAGAGCCTGGACACTCTATGTGTGTCAAGTTGGTTAGCGCCCTCCCATTTTTGATGATTTGCATGTGTTTTAAGATGATCTTATAGTTTCTAGATGCTCAAATGGGTGTAATTTCTGATATTTATGTTTCCCTCATCTTCATTGCTTGATTTTGCTTTTGGCGGTAAAGTGTCACTCATAGTCATTGAATGTCACTCATAATTACACTGAAATTATGAAAATGTCACACATAGCAATCTGAAACCTTGGCAGCTATGAGAGGGAATTTCTCTTGCAGATGCTAACCCAGATGGGTCGCCACACCTTTACTTAGCAGGAGAAGGCCTGGGACCTGGCTACACTTCCTAGATTCCATGCTACAAATATCCTGACCTGCGGATATATTTTGCAAGTCATAACATTTATTTACTTGTGATATGGATAGCCCTCCAATATACTATTTTAGATTGTAAAACCACAATTTAGAAGAGTTTGCAAAGACATGCTAAACTCAGTTTTTAAAACTAATTTTAGAGTATTATAAGCTTAAGAAGGATAACACGGTGGAACCTTATAGTCTCTCCTTGTCTGAGTTGCTAGCATTTTAGCAATTAAACCCTGTCATGGTTGCAGCTGTTGAGGGAAGATAGTGTAAATATAATTCCAGCAGCAAACCTGTAAATTGAATATTTATGTTGTGGTAGGCTCCTGAATTAAATTCTTTATGACTGTATTCTCTATAGAGATAAAAGAGAGCAAACGCTTTTAGTAACCAAACCGTTTGCTAACTTAATAAAGCCGAATGATGGTAACAATTTTCTTCTGGAGGGAGAAAATAATTAATAAGTTACGCTACATTGGCGATCCTTGAAAATGTTGAATTTTGAAATGTGCGTGCATACTCGAAAGTAGTAAGAGAACTACTTGAATCCCAAAAAACTCATGAGGCTTTTTCGTCCAAGGGAAACAATTTAAATAGGCACATTTCCTGTAATTAATGAATGCAGTCTTTCTGTCCCTTTAATTACATTGGTGACCTATCTTCATAAAGGCTTCCTTTTTGTAATAATATTTCCAATGGTCTGTGCACACATTCAAAATATAATGCAAGCGTAGCGACACTCTGTCGACTTTGAAAAGGAGGAAGGAAAAATTCAGTTTGCTGTTTTTTCTACTCTTTCCACTGTGTGTATAATGACTCACAATCTAATTTAGAGATCAGTGTGGGGCACTTACAGCTGTGGCGTTGAAGGCACCTACTCTGCCACCCCAGCCTCAGCTTGATCACCATATTAAATATTTCCGCCACATTTATTGAGGGGTTTTTCAACTGGAAATGCTTGCACCAATGCAACAGGAACACTTCCAGCGAAACTGTCCAACTCCATAAGGCCTTGCATACAGGGCCAGACTGGCTGTAGCAGGCACCGGGCCATTCCCCGGTGGTCCCGAAGGGTGAGGGAAGGTTTTCGATTATTGGAGGCCGGTTTTGCAATAGTGCTGCAAAATCAGCCCCTTGTAATAAAAGCGCAGCTGCAGTAGTCCCTCAAGTAGCCCCCTAAATCCCACGACCCCCGGGCCGGCCGGATTTCATTGTAGGGGCTGGTTTGCTATCCCAGTCTGGCCTTGTTGCATACTATGGTGGCATACGGGTCAGGTAAAAGTTTTTGGTGTCTTTTAGAAAAAAAATCTGCAATCTATACATGCTGAGAGTTTGTTCAAGGCATCCAATGGTATTGATTACTGTTTTCCCTGCTTGGGAAGAAGAAATACACCAGTGAACATGTTGTCAGAAGGCATGCCCATTGCAGGAGGAGCCTTCTAATACCATGTCTGGCGCTGAATGCCGGCAGCTCTGTAGAAGTTAGGGGGTTTTCAATGTGACTGTCAGTGCTAGATCGGCTACCAGAAACACAGCAGGGCTTATTTACAAGCCACTTCACCACCGGTACATCACTTTTTTCCATTTTAAGAGTGGCGCACAAGGGGGCTTGTAAATAAGCCCAAGTGATTCCCCCAACTTCTAAATGAGGTCGGGCAACTCTAAGGTTCTCCCTAACAATTATAAAGCTATAGAATGCTCTCAACTTTTTCAACAAGTTTTGCCAATGCTCAAAGGCAGAATTTGGTGTGGGACCCTGAAGAGTGCACTGCCCACAAACACACAAACTTATAATGTCGCTAGCTGGTGTTTACATGGTGCACCAGACTCAAGATGCACTACCACCTGGTGTGAGCCAGTAATGTCAACAATGTTAGTTCAGTTCTCTTCTCCAATGTTTCTCCATTTTAATCCATTTTTCTTAATATTTGAAACAATATTTATTTGCAAACATGATGATTCTAATGATGAATGGTCATATAAAGCACCACTCCCGGTTTGTTGGTGCAGCATGTAGCAGTTCAGAATTTATTACAAGTAACCATGATGACATAAACTCAATACATTTGGGGGACTGCTCCCTTCGTCAAGGGTAACTGTAAAATTAAGTTTGAAAAAGGACACATCAAAACCAGCAATAAACTACATGTTTTCAATCAACTGTTAATAAAAGGTTGCTCAATAATACCCCTACTAGTGTCACATGCATAACGTCCATCACAAAATGTCAACACGTGCATCCTCCACCAAAACATTTATTTAAAAAAAACTTAACATAAGTTCTCTTTATGATGAGTACTCACTGAGTTTTGCGCTAGTTTACTTCTGTCAGAATTTCTTTTTCACTTGGGTTTTTGGTTTAGGGCATTGTAGGTCTCTATAAACTCACATGCATGGGGCACATTTTCCTTTTTCATATGCAGGTGGATTTTGGCACATTTAACCATCACAAGTTTTTTAAAGTTTCTTTGCATAGGGATAACTTTAGTGTTTACTATGATCGCAGTTTCACATCAGCATTCACTGAACGTAAGGTCATTGTTAACTGAATATTTTGGTGGAGGATGCAAGTAGAAATATATATATATATATATATATATATATATATATATATATATATATATATATATATATATATATATATATATATATATATATATATATATATATATATATCCTAGTAAGGACCAAAGTGTCCATAGGAAAAGCGTTTTTTGTTTTGCTTTATTTGGCGCCGCTTGCTGACTGTTCGCGAAATGTTCAAAAAATTTCCCCTTTTTAGGTCTCGCCTGAGCCAGCGCGCATGCGTTGCTCTGCGAGACATTTTGTAATGCAGGTTTTAAAAGTGCTGCTAGCAAAGGCTTGGCCACCAGCTTGCGATAACGCGCACAGCCATCAGCTTGCACACCCACGGCCACCAGCTTGCAATAACGCTGCTGCACGCGCATCCCTTGCGATCACTTTTTTTTTTCACAGCCGCGCGGCGTTACTATTACTGCTGATTCCTATTGAGTCTGTTTTCTAGCTCTATTCCTAGAGCCCAATCAGATTCATGCACTTACACTTTAAATTAACCCCCCTCACTATTGGTCGCTGTCATGTGAGCAAGGCACCTGTGTGCCGAAACGTTATGATGCCGGCATGCGATTAAAAGAAATTTGAAGCACTGTGAATTCTGCTCCATGCATTGTCTTCCTTGTGCAAACTGCGAGTCGTTTTGTACGAGTGGAACATTGGTTTGGTAATATTTATGATCGTTTGGATCTACGCGATCAAACACGAGACCCTTTCCGACTTTGAAGATTAACCTGCGGTCAACGTCACTACAAGAGGATCCTTACCGGAGTTTTTCTTCGGCGTTCGTGTTCTCCGGAAGGGGAAATTGACGTTTGACCCCTGTCAGCCGTTTGGATTGTACCGGAAGTGATTGCGTCCTCACAGAATCGGCGTCGGAGAATATCGAAAGACGCCGGAGCGACTGTAAACGCTGCACCCGAGTTGAAGAATCTATCGGAAGACAGGCGGAAAGCAACGCGGCATCGGGGCAATATGGTATTTGGTACCAAACTGCATTTACCGTTTATTTGTCCTGAATAATAATATCGCTAATAACATGTCGGCAGACAGCGTGAGGGATAGGGAGGCGAGAGCCACGACCATGTTCTCAGATGAGCCCCCTAGTGCTAACATCAATGCCCTGAACACCCCGAACCCACAAGGGGACCCAACATGGAAACATTGCATGGCAAAATGAAGATCCTGGAAAAAAAAGTCCCGCCAGGAACAAAGCAAATGGTGGGAGTCCTTACAAAAATACATCGAGGTGAACCGGATTCCAAGGGGACTTAGAATCTTAACTTCACCCACATATGAAAATCCTAATCCGGAGTTTATGAGGGAGTGGGCAGACAGCAATCTAGAGGCACCAAGGCGGCTGGTATTGATACTAATCAAATACGCGGAAATAGATCGAACCAAACTGCTGGATGAGATTGCTAGTCTATATGAGGAATTGGAGTCCCTGGGCACTGAGGATGAAAGAACAAAGTTGTTGGCGGAAATGAATGCCCAATTGAAAAAGGAAGAGGAGAAAATCATAACCAGAAAAACATATAAATTTGCCCGAGATAGGCAAGATTATGATCTGGGACAAATCTTCACTTTTTCAAGAAAGTACGATGGTATCCATAAGGCAAAAGGAGGTACCACTGGAAACATACATACAAAGACTCAGGGCAGACGCAATTACAAACAAAAACAAGCCAACGTGGTGGAGTCCGGGGTATCCGATTTCAGTTCAGGCCCAGGAAGTGACACAGATTCTGAACAGAGGCAAATGGGAGGTGTGAATATCGGCAAAAAAACATCACCGGGCGAGGAGATCAGTTTTTTATGCGAGGAGCGCCACCAAACCTTAAGACCTGGGACGAGAAAGTACTACAGAGAAAGTGGAAAAACTACGTCCGTAGGAGGAGACGCAGGGCGAGGGCGCGGGCAGGTTCAAACAAACAATGGCCCGCCGAAAAGGAAGGGCAGGGGCAGGGGTCAATGGCAGAAGAAATAACCAGCCCTCCCCAACTAACAATTATCAACCTCACCAATGTAACTCTTTCAACTAAGGAGGAAAATATCTTGAAGCTGGGGTTATCCTTTGCACCTAAAACCAATTTAAATTACGCTGCCACTCGCACTGATTTCTACAAAGCCACCCGGAAACTCAAGCTGAAGAAGTTTCATCTATTGAAAGCTAATGAGATGGAAAAGAACACTATGGTTGTCACAAATCCGTCTTTGACCCAAGAACTCAATACATTATGGACAAATGATGGATATGACAGTTTGACTACAGAACTAAATGGAACATCTATAACTGGGATCATGCGAGTCACCGATACTGTCTACAAATACCAAACCCCTTACCCCGTTCAGACCCTCATCTACACTTTGCCCTATCATGCCACGGGACTCCATAGACGTATTTCACGAGAACATCGTCAATGACCTGAAGGAACTATACAGCAAAGTGAGCAAAATGAAGTACAAGTATGACCAGCGAACATCTGATTACGAAGCCTTGGTACTTAAACTTAAAACGAACAACAACATCATTGTACGTCCCAGTGACAAGGCCGGGAACATTGTGCTACTCAGCAAGACCATCTATGAGAAAGAAGCATTCCAACAGCTGAATAACAAGGATCACTATGAAAAACTAAAAGGTGATGTAGTAAAAAATATGCAATTTGAATATCATAAATTGTTGTTAAAATGGAAAGCTGCAAAATTATTGGCTGAACCGGAATATAATTTTCTGAAAAATGATTTCCCGGTAATACCATATATGTACTTTATTCCTAAAGTACATAAAGACATTAACAACCCCCCTGGCAGACCTATCATCTCTGCCAGAGGCAGCCTACTGGAAAAAACGTCGGTATATATCGATTATTTCCTGCAGAACTATGTGAAGGGCCTGGATTCTTATGTTAAGGATACAGGTGATTTTTTGCTTAAACTTTCCACCATACAAATACGTGAGGGAGATTGGCTAATAGCCCTCGACGTAACATCCCTTTATACTAGTATCCGCCATGCGGATGGCATTGCGGCAATACATCATTTTCTCAAGAGGAGGGATCCTGTTTTTCATGAATATAATGCAATGTTGTTACAAATGCTTGAATTCTGTCTCAAACACAATGTTTTCATGTTTAGTAATCTGTTATTTAGACAACTACAAGGAGTTGCTATGGGGGCCAGTTTCTCCCCAAGCTTTGCATGTTTGCACATGGGAGCTTGGGAGGAGCTGGTCCTCCATATGCAATTTGAGCATGAAATGAGACAGCATGTCATTAGTTGGCATAGATTCATTGATGATCTTTTTGTGGTATGGAGGGGGAGTAGGGAAGAAGCACTGTTGTTTATTGATCATCTGAACAACAATTCTTTAAATATACACTTTACAGGGGAACTCAGTCAACATCAGGTTCCTTTTTTAGACACCTTAGTGATTGTACATGACAGCAAATTACAAACTAAGTTGTATCGTAAAAAAACAGCTGGTAATACAACACTTCATGCTGATAGTGCACACCCCCGCCACCTCATCATGAGCATTCCTTATGGTGAAATACTGCGACTACGTAGACTATGCAGCACGGAGAAAGATTTGGCTGAGGCACAGATTGCTAGTTCCAACCGGTTTCGTGACAGGGTTTATTCTCAGAAAGTTATTGACGAAGCCATCCACAAAAGTAAAGCCTTTGACCGCCTCTCCATGTTGTCAAAATCTAATTCCCTGGAAACTATGGAGCCAGGCGCTATTACAGTGGACTCCACCAGTAATCCTAAAACTGAAGCATTCAGAATTATTACTGGTTTCTCCTCCCAACATCAGGAAGTAAGAAAGATTATCAATAAGAATTGGCCCATTGTATTAAAAGATAACATCATTGGAAATAATTTACCAAAGCGAGCCTCTGTGACTTACAGTAGGGCCCCTAATATGAGGAGCAGACGGGTGGATACCGGACCTGAAGTACTTGCAAGAACATCGTGGTACCACACTAGAGGGGGTTTCCCCAAATGCAAGTCCTGTAAGGCATGCACCCATGGGGTAAACCAAACTAGTTATCAGGATGGATTCAGTGACAGGCAGCACAAAATCAGTAAAACTTTAACTTGTAAAACTGATTTTGCTATATACATCTTGGAATGTCCTTGCCCACTACAATATGTAGGCAGTACAAAGCTGCCTGTCCACAAAAGAATCTTACAACATCTGAGGGCCATTACATCAGAAGATAATACTTACCCTGTGGCGCGACATTTTAGAACCCACCACAATAGCAACAACAAAGATCTAAAATATTTTGTGGTTGATTCTATCATGCCAAGTAGAAGGGGAGGCAACAGGGAGGCAAATCTAAGGAAATTAGAGACAAGATACATCTTACAAATGAACAGCAAACAGCCTAATGGTTTAAATGTAACGGAGGACCTATACACGTGTTTACATTAAATTATCGATACATTACATGTGCAATATCTATCAGTCCATAAAACAGTACTGTGGTCAGAAGATCCCAAATAGAGGTTATCATCATGTATTTAAAAGCCAAAGGATTAAGTAGATTTTATTATTTTATTAATTTCCTAAATGTACAATGGATTTTAACAATTGTAAATAGAGTTTTTCAGGGCTTTCAGAATGATAATCTCAGCAGTAAATCCCCTCTGCATACTGACATATAAACTTTTTTACAATCGATGTCTATTAACAATTTGTGGGACCATACCTGACATTATTAAGGGCCTGGTATATATTTTTCTCTTTCCTACAGTACTGTTTATAAACGCAGATGATATTCTTATGGACATTTAAGAAATAATGGATTCTTATAAATCAATTTTATAAGTATGATGGACCTCCGCTACAGCATTGGATGCATAATATAAGACAATACAAATGTAGCATAAGTGCTTTTTGCGTTCGCATTTGGATCAAGGCTCTTTTTGGATACACATGGTATTCTCCTGGCATGACTTAACTCTATGGATTTCAAATGTATGAAAATAGATTGAATATATTTTAATATGTATATATCTCTTTTTGATACTGCTATTATCTTGTTCAAGGATCTTGTGATACATATCAAGCAATAATGTTATTGGGTCGTCCCTTGTATACTTCATCAACTGGGCTCAGTCGGTGGAGTATTGATGAGGCAAAATGATGATATATGTGTTTAACATACGAAATTATGGACCACTGTGCACTTTTTTTGAATCACTTATGAGCACTTTCTTTTTTATTTAAACACCCAGTGATATGGGCTCTACGTTTGATAAACATTATTGTTTTGAACAGTCTATAGGAATCAAGTACGATCTGAATTGCGTAAAAATAATGTATTTTACAGTTATTTTTCAATCTCTGTATATGATAATTGAAAAACCTTTTTTATTATAGGAGATACATATAATATCTGACGGTATTATTAATGTATTTAACAGATCAATTTTATGTATTTTACGTGTGGAATATGTCATTAGTTTGTATTTGACAATGATTCCTAATGAGTCTGTTTTCTAGCTCTATTCTTAGAGCCCAATCAGATTCATGCACTTGCACTTTAAATTAACCACCCTCACTATTGGTCGCTGTCATGTGAGCAAGGCACCTGTGTGCCGAAACGTTATGATGCCTGCATGCGATTAAAAGAAATTTGAAGCACCGCGAATTCTGGTCCGTGCATTGTCTTCCTTGTGCAAACTGCAAGTCGTTTTGTACGAGTGGAACATTGGTTTGGTAATATATATATATATATATATATATCCAAAGAAAGTTTCGTGCTCTGGATCCCTGCCCCTTGCAGCGGAGGGCCTGGACGGGGTAGCCACTCCCCAGGTATCCAAAGTCAATTCCACACGATAAAGAAAGGAATGTCCAGGCCAGCTTTGCAGTTTTCAAAGAGCTTTAATTGTTAGCTCCTACCCCCTAGGAGCTAACAATTAAAGCTCTTTGAAAACTGCAAAGCTGGCCTGGACATTCCTTTCTTTATCGTGTGGAATTGACTTTGGATATATATATATATATATATATATATATCCTAGTAAGGACCAAAGTTTCCATAGGAAAAGCGTTTTTTGTTTTGCCTTATTTGGCGCCGCTTGCTGACTGTTTGCGAAATGTTAAAAAAATTCCCCTTTTTAGGTCTCGCCTGAGCCAGCGCGCATGCGTTGCTCTGCGAGACATTTTGTAATGCGGGTTTTAAAGGTGCTGCTAGCAAAGGCTTGGCCACCAGCTTGCGATAACGAGCACAGCCATCAGCTTGCACACCCACGGCCACCAGCTTGCAATAACGCTGCTGCGCGCGCATCCCTTGCGATCACTTTTTTTTTCACAGCCGCGCGGCGTTACTATTACTGCTGCGCGGCCAAAGCTTGTTATAAGAAGGATCTCACTTTCGGGCACACTATCGGCGTCGTTAGTCCACATAGTCCTCTTTCCATTACTTATGCATGTTGCGTTCATCGTCAATTACCGGCGTCTCCACTGACTCTGAATACGCGCGGGTTAACGCACCGGTTGAAAAGACTACGGTAAGAGTTCTTCCCCCTTCCCATCATCTATTGTTTTACAAGGATGCTTTTGTTGTTAGGGCTTTACTAGTTGGTTCATTCGGCGAGTCACGCAGCGCACCAATGTCATCCCCAGTCCCTCAACTTATTCGCTCCCAAATCCCACTTTAGGCACTCTGCCTTTTTGTCACAAGCCCCAGAGTGCCTCTTCTGCCGAGACCCTATCGCAGGCGCTGGCCCCATTCCCTCCCACCTGCATTCCCCACAGTCCATCTTCTGCCTATGTCCCCTTCCCTTTGCCCCCCACAGTCCCTTTTCGCATCCGCCCCTTTGCTTCCCAACTCCCACATTCGCCTATTTAGGCCCAGTGCCTCTCACATCCTCAATCATCGCGGCCTCCATCCTTCCGTCTTTGAAGTTGCATCACAGGCAGTGAAGAGATTTACAGCTGCCGAGTTAAGATCTTTTTTCACCCAAATGGTGAAGGCAAAAATGGAGAGTCTGATAGAAAACAGTCTCCGCACCGGCAGGACCCATCCCACTTAAGGCCCTGGATATACAGTTACAAAATCTATGGCCAGTCACTGCTCTCTCTGCCCACAAACTACCTGTATACTCACTTTCTGTCTACACACTACCTCCTTTGTTGATACTTTGCTCCCTACCAGTTCTGCTCACACATTGCTTCCTCTGCTGACTCACTGACTAATGGTCATACACCGCCCCTTCTCCTCGGAACATGCCCATCCCATACGCTGTTTCCTGGTTATTCTGCTCATACTGATCCCTGTTCTCCTCCTTTACTCCCTCTGCTCCCTGACCCTTCTTCGCGCACACTTTGCACCCTGCTCCTTCTGCTCAACACCTGAACCTTCAGTACACTGTACCTTCTGCTCACACACTGCCGTTTCTATGTACACAACCTCCCTTCTGTGCACACACTTCCACTCTGCCCCTTGTTTAAGCTTGTCAGCTAAACGTGAAAGGCACTTCCGCAGGCCACTTTCATTTAGTGCAGTGCAAGTTCCTTTCTGCACGCATCACCTTGAAGGTTCCCATATGCTTGCACCACCCTCAGTAGTTGTTTTTGGTTTTTAGCAAAATCCTGAAGTAGCTGGTGTCTGATCACGTAGGACAGATGTTTTCCATCACTCACTCTATTGATCGCCATCACAATATCTATCCATCGATCGCCCTCACTCTATCTATCTGTCTATCTATCTATCTATCGCCCTCACTCTATCTATTGCCCTCACTCCATCTATCGCCCTCACTCTATCTAGCAGCCTCACTCCTATCTATCTATCTATCTATCTATCTATCTATCTATCTATCTATCTATCTGTCTGTCTATCTATCTATCTATCTATCTATCTATATCTATCTATCTATCTATCTACCGCCCTCACTCTATCTATCTATCTATCTATCTATCTATCTATCTATCTATCTATCTATCTATCTATCTATCTATCTATCTATCTATCTATCTATCTATCGCCCTCACTCTATCTGTCTGTCTATCTATCTATCTATCTATCTATCTATCTATCTATCTATCTATCTATCTATCTATCTATCTATCGCCCTCACTCTATCTATCGCCCTCACTCTATCTATCTATCGCCCTCACTCTATCTTTCTATCGCCTTCACTCTATCTATCTATTGCCCTCACTCTTTCGCCCTCACTCTATCTATCTATCTATCACACTCACTCTATCTATCTGTCTATCTATCGCCCTCACTCTATCTATTTATCTATCGCCCTCACTCTATCTATCTATCTATCTATCTATCTATCTATCTATCTATCTATCTATCTATCTATCTATCTATCTATCTATCTATCTATCTATTTATCTATCTATCTATCTATCTATCTATCTATCGCCCTCACTCTATCTATCTATCGCCCTCACTCTATCTATCTATCTATCTATCTATCTATCTATCTATCTATCTATCTATCTATCTATCTATCTATCTATCTATCTATCTATCTATCTATCTATCTATCTATCGCCCTCACTCTATCTATCTATCTATCTATCTATCTATCGCTCTCACTCTATCTATCTATCTATCTATCTATCTATCGATCCATCTATCTATCTATCTATCTATCTATCTATCTATCTATCTATCTATCTATCTATCTATGGCACTCATTCTATCTATATATTGCCCTCACTCTATCAATCTATCGCACTCACTCTATCTATCTATCGCATCACTCAGCACCACCACAGCATCACTCGTCGCCACCACAACATCACTCAGCGCCACCACAGCATCAATCTGTGCAACCATTCAACATCAACTGGTTCAAATATGTTCTCTCAATGTTTCAAGCTTTATTACAAATGTCACAAAATGATGTTAATAGTTCACTTCTGTTCTTGTCGTCACAATAAAATACACTGAACATAATCTTCACAAAAGTTATTTACAAAAGTTTAAGCTATTGCCATTATAAATTACAATAACTTTTATTTAAGTATTAATTATTTTAAAAAATTAAAAGCCATTGTTATTTGTAATATCAATACATCTAAGTAACTTAAATACAACACATATTGCAGTACAAATGCTATAGGTGTCACATTTGCGAAAGTTAAAACTATTGGCATTGTAAATGACAAAGCTATTAATTTCGCTATTTTCAAAACCAACACATAAATATATAATTTGGCATTTACAATACCAATAGCTCAAAATTTCCTAATGCGAGACCTATTGCATCGCAAATGTTTGTTCTCAATATACCCAAATCCTCTTCCGCCAACATCGATTTCTCTTCTCTGGATGCCCCCATTTCCAAGAAAGCAATCAATTACTCTTTTACCCAAAGACAAATCTCCCGGTCCAGATGGTTTTACTGTTCGTTTTTATTTTCAGTTCAAAAATTGTCTGATACCTCACCTATCTTCCTTGATATCTTCTTTTCTTTCTGCTGGTGAATCTAAAGGCTCTTTTACCCAAGCCATGTTATGCTTACTCCCCCAAAAAGATAAAGATCCTTCCCTTTGTAAGAATTATAGGCCCATTTCCTTAATCAATACGGATTGTAAAATTTATGCCAAAATCTTAGCTTCCCGTTTATCTACTTTTGTTCCAGACCTCATCAATATTTATCAGTCAGGCTTCGTTAAGGGCAGGTCTATCACGGATAATTCCAGAGCTCTCCTCAACATTATTCACCTAGCTTCCAAAATGACGACCCCTCTTGCTGTTATCACCCTGGACGCTGAGAAAGCTTTCGATAGGGTTAATTGGGATTTCATGTTCGGGCCCTTCGCTGGCATGGTTTTAGTCCTCATACCATCAAATGTATCCAATTATTATATTCGTCCCCCTCTACTTCCATTTGGGTCAATGGTGCTCAGTCATCTTATTTTCCTCTACATAGGGCCACTAGACAAGGTTGCCCTTTGTCTCCCCTTCTTTTTATTTTAGCATTAGAACCTTTCCTTGAAAAGAATCGTCTTTCCACCTCCTATTCCGGTTTTGTTTACAAATCATTGGACATCAAATTCACGGCATAAGCTGATGACATTTTACTTTATATCTTCAACCCTGCTACCTCCTTACCGGCACTTTTTTCTTTACTTACCGAATATTCTTCAGTCTCTGGTTATAAGTTAAATATTGATAAGTCTGAAGTCTTACCTCTTAACAAGTTCTGTCTCGCTCATATGTTTCATGGTTCCGGTTTTGCATGGAATCCTACCAGTATTAAATGTCTGGGTGTCTTATATTCTTCATCTATTAAAGATACCGTTAAAATCAATCATAAAGATATTCTCTCCAAGCTTTCTGCCCTAATAGAGCGTTGGTCCCCCTTATTCCTATCTTGGTGGGGTCGATTGGCAACTGTTAAAATTATGCTTCTCCCTATTATTAATTTTTACCTTTCTATGTTACCTATTTCTCTTCCTGCCTATTTTTTCACTCAGATTAATCTATTCTCACTCGTTTCCTCTGGAATAACCGTAAATCCAGGATATCCATGTTTTGCCTTCAACAACCAAAGCATTTAGGTGGCGTAAATTTTCCCAATCTTGTCCGTTTTCATTCTTCCTTTACTTTGAAGCAAATCTGGCCATTCCTTGACGATTCGCCCCCCCCTTCCCACTGCATGGAGTGCTTTAGAGCAAGCTCAGCTTTTGCCTTTCCCTTTTCCCGCTGCTACCCATTTATCTCAACCCCCAAAACGATTTCTTTCTCCCACTTTTAAGCTCTCTAGGGCACTTTCCCTTTCATTGCTTCGCTCCTCTTTCTCTCAAGCGCACTTACACTCCCTTATCCCGTTATGATATAATCACTCTCTGAAGATCAACAACAAGGCTCTCTTCTGGAAGGAATGGATTGACAAAGGCATTATGTATTTAGATGATCTCTTTGTTGATGGTTCCTTACTGGATTTCCCTACCATTTGCTCCTCATTTCAAATATCTAATACACATTCTCCCCAGTTTCCTGATCTCAAAATAGCCCTATCTACCCTCTCCTCATTCCACACTACCCTATCAGATATTGTCCCACCTGATTCCACTCCCTTAGCTTTTACCTCCCCACACAAAGCGGCTACCGTTCTATTCCTGACCGCCCCAAATCCAAACCTGAACTTGCATGGGAAAAGGATCTAGCACATGATTTTTCCTTTCCTATTTGGGAATCCATCTGGTCTAAGATTCACACTGTTTCTCGTTCAGCTAGCACGTCTTAGACTCTTTATTTCTTTTATATTAGACTTTTTCTTACCCCAAATGACCTTTTTAAGTTCAAAGTCTTAGGCTCCAGCCATTGTTGGTCATGCTCTCATCCTGATGGTACTTTGTTTCATATGTTGTTTCAATGTCCCTTGGTTGCATCCCTTTGGCAGCATATATGGTGCAAGCTGAATGAGATTTTAAATTCCAATCATATATTTGATATTGTTCACATTTTTCTAGGTGGTTCCTCTCCTATTTGGAAACTTTCACGCAATGTTCGTAATTTTATAGATTTGTTTATAGGCATTTCTTTGCAGATTATTACATCAAACTGAAAAGATACCTCAAAGATCTGTTCTACTGCCTGGTGGAACTTATTATGTCATCATCACAGACTTGATCGTGCACATGCTACGACTACCTCTCTTTTAATTAAAAGAGATTTGTTATGGTTACCCTTAACTGATTTTCTTTCCAGATGCCTACCCTGATATGCCTCATCTTTCTCCTTTATCTTTCTTTCTTTCTCTCTTTATTCCTACTTTATGTTCCCCTTTCTTCTAGCCTTTCTTTCACTCTTATATTTTTCTTTTCTTCTTCCCCATCTTCTCTCCTTTCCCAATTCCATAAAATTTTTAAAAAAGCATTTTCCCTCAGTATAATTTTTTTATTTCCCCTTTTGGGGTTCTTGTTTTTATATTCCACATTCATATTGTATTCTCCCATTTTTCCTTTTCTTGTCTTTTCTCTCTTATTGATTGTGATTCTGTATTGATGTTTTACTTGGCTTATCTGATTTAATAAAGCTTTCTAAACTCAAAAACCCTGACAATATTTCTGGAAAAGGGACATAAATCATCCGGTCGATGGGGGAATAACTAAAACCTTGAAAGAGGGGGGGGGGGGAGAAGTTTTGATACTAATCACGAACAAGGATGTTTGTTACCAACCATAGATCTGCCCCCGGAATCTACCCCCTATGTCATTGTTCTGACAGGGGTCCCTGAACTAGGGAAAGGTTCCCTGGAATCTTTTGTAGAACTAAAAAATAGGACCATACATTGGTTTAATGCTAATAGACCCCTTCCCCCCACACATTTACTGTAAGATTCTGCTTGTATGTAGGGTCAGTTGTTTGGGGAGGAGCAGGAAAAGCATCCCAGGAGATTGTATTATCATAAATTACGGTGACATGCAAGCTCCTCAGTACATCTGTGAAGGGTGGCCCCATATGACAAAAACAAGAATAAAGCCATTTGATCTTACTTACTTTTATAGCCCTAAAACAAATAGGTCAAATTATGTTCTGCAGGGAAAAAACATGGAGGAGAATACAGGACTAGAACATCCTAGAAATAGAATACGTTTTGAGGGCCATGGGCTGGAAATGGGTTTTCCAACAAGTAACAGATTAGTACCCTCGACATGTTTGACTGACTGACATCAAATCCCCCCACTGCTAATAATTTTAGGCAAAAGATAAAGGAAATACAAACTAGCGGGAATAATCTTAAAAAACAATCTCCTAATAGGATCCTGGATGAGCTGGAAATCTCTCTTGCCCAGAATATAAGAAATAAAACAGATAAAGAGCTTAATCCCGACACTATCATAGAAAATAATCATCATATACATAACAAAGCTGATAACTCGTGTAAGTAACATTTACTTACGAATTCAACAGTAGGGGAAGTGTCTCCAGTACTTAATGAACAGGCCAGGGCCCATAGTGACCATCAATTGATATGCTATAGAAATACCGGCGTCCTGCCAGCTAATATACCTTTACAGACAGATGATAGGTTAACAGCTTCCAACTTAGATATAGTAGACAACATCAGACTGATGTCTTGGAACATCGCAGGGCTATCTGCCAGGACAAGAGATCCTGGCTGCCTATCATTTATTCGAGAATACTCCATCATTTGTTTACAGGAATGCTGGGTAATGGAGCCTATCTATATAAATGGCTATTGCACTTTTCATACCCCTGCTAATCGTGTGGCAAGGGTAAGAAACAAGGGGGGCCTTTGCACCTACGTTTCTAATATCGTAAATGGCCTAAAAGTAAAATTCGAATCCGTCTCTGAATACTACCAGATATTGCAGATGACGGTTGGGGGAAATAAAAAAATAGTCCTGATACATTTTTACAATAATATTCTAAAAACAGAGAGAAGCAAGATTTTAGAGGACATATCCCAAACCATAAAGAGCATTGAAGAAAAGAAGACAGGGGACAGATGCATTATATGGGTGGGCGATTTTAACCGTCTCCTATGCCCACATAGTGACTTGAACATCTGTGGCTTGGGCTCGGGTAAAGAAGATACTTGCGCACATTTCTCTCATACTACCTTGGGCAATCTCTTTATCAATTTAGTTTTTAAACTAGACTTGGGCTTTACAAACGAATTATGCTCTCCTTCGGTTCCCTTTAGGCCGACATATATTGGGAGGGGATGTAAATATGTCATAGACTTTGCCCTAATCTCCAAGCGGCATTCTAGTTGCGTTCTCACTTATAACACATGTGAGATAGCAATGAGTGATCATCTCCCAATTGGCCTATCCCTCTCTTTTGCAAGGTGCCATGGTAAAGTAAATAATTTAACTGAAAGTTTATACAGTTATAAGTTAAGCCTTGCTAAGAAGAATGGATACGCCATTAAGTGGAACAAAATAGAGCCAGTTGCCTTCTTTGAAAGTCTCATTAAAAACAAATAC
Organism: Lissotriton vulgaris; assembly: GCF_964263255.1. Taxonomy (NCBI): domain Eukaryota; kingdom Metazoa; phylum Chordata; class Amphibia; order Caudata; family Salamandridae; genus Lissotriton; species Lissotriton vulgaris. The sequence goes on from NC_141687.1 coordinate 839,450,727, forward strand.
AGGGAATTTGAAACATGTCTTAATGCGGATAACGATGATGCCATAGTTAGTAAGGTCTTCCTCATAATTAGCGAGGAAATCCGACACCTTCTTACAAGCTCACAGATACCTGGCAAAGCAAAGATCCAGAGATGGTTCAACTCGGAGTGCAGTAAGACGCATGCACATTTAATGGTAACTCTAAAGAGTGAACCAAGAAACCCGGTTGAAATAATATGAGCCAGAACGGCTTATCAACATGCAGTAAAAACTCGTAAAAGTGAACTGAAACAGGAAGCCTGGCAGGCGCTACATCAAGCCTGTCTGACCAAAGACAATACTGAGTTTTGGAAGGCCGTAAATGCCCCTTTTTTCTCTGCTAATGAAACTGATTCACTAGAAGTGGCAATTACCGAGGAAACATGGGTAACCTACTTTAGTGAGCTCTATCAGGCAGATGTCTTAAACGAAAATACAAATGCTTTTAGGTAGGATTTCTCCACCCCCCCTTTCTTTGTTTTCTCTCCTGTATATTTAATGTGAGTTTGTGCTAAAAAAGAAGAATTTCATGTTTAAGAAATGTGTTTTTGATTTGTAATTGGAAATAAATGGATTGATTCAAATTAACAATTGTTTCGAAGAGCTAGTTTAGGTCTGCTCTTCATGATAAAATTGTGACAGAAGTAATTTGCAGTACTGGCATCTTGTTGTTGTTTCTTAAATTCTAAGGCTTGGCCTTACTGCAGCTAAGCCAAACCCCTGGTTGGTTTACGCTATTTGTGGCGGGAGCAGTCCTGCGAGGTTACAAAGGACGAGATAGGTCGTCTGATCTTACGCATGATACTAGGTTCCCACCACGAGGGGGATTTACACAGACAAACCACGGTTCGTCTTTTTTTTTAGGAAAGATTGATTGTATTCAGTTAGTTGCACCTGGACAGGTAGAGTGTGAGTGAGTCATTGCAGTTGTGGCACTTATAAGTTATCCTTTCACCTTTATTTATTTATTTTTTTTTCACTTTTTGAAGTCAGCTTGCACATAGTGTCCAAGATAGGCACATTAGGCAACGCATTCTTTTCACAACCTGGACTATGTCAGAAAATGAAACTTTCGCTTACAGTGAAGACCATATCCAAAAGCTTATTAGCAATCCACCACTTTTCAGTTCGGCAGCATTGAGCTCCACAGCCAAAATCAATAATGAATCTGAAAAACTAATCAGACTCAAAAAGAAACAGATAAGAACGGACCTCCACGGACACTACCTTATACAGCATCTACGCTCGGGCACCATTCCAAATGGACTAATAATACGAAATGTACCAGTAATATTTACCGAGGATCCAATATATAAGAAACAATACAGTGTTATCGAGACAAAGTGCAGTAGGGATCTGATGGTCTTTACGGTGGAAACAGCACAACGGCTGTCAAAAGAGCAACTTTTAGAGATTGAAAAATGAGTCAGATATAAAAACAAACCAACTCATTACTGACTCAAAAGGCCTACTGGAAAAAGTTGAAAAAGATATCTTGGAATTCAAAGATTACACAATAAACCAAAAAGAAAGCAAATTTGAGAAAGACAAAAAAAGCTTCTCCCTGGAAAAGGCGTACCCCTACTTACAGCAGGATTTCTACACGAGAACTAGTTCAAGACGCTATCTATCAGACTACCAAGGCAGGTCCAAAAACAATTACATCACTTTTTCGAACACATCATCATAATCGAGTGGTAGTGAAACAGACAATACCAACAACAGAACCGGTTTCAATAGAAGAGGGAATTTCCATCAACAAAATCCCCAAGCGCAACAACAACCTTTTTAAGGGAGAGGCCAACAAAAAACACGTTGGAAAACAAGGTTCAACGATCCACCATGGGAGATATCAACACGAACACGGACATATAGAAATTAAAAGAAACTTCGGTACATAATTTGTCATCAAAAATTTTAACAAGCATAGAAATAAGTGCACTAGAGAAAGGTTTGTCTTTCGTTCCAACGAGATTTACTAACTAAGTGCAGATGAAAACAGAATTCATTGAATTCTGTAGGAAGATCAGGCTAATGACCTTCTTTTCAGGACAACAACTACCTGACAGTACCGAAACTACGGGTCTGAAGAGGCCTTCAAAATGTTGCCCACCAACAAACAAAATACCAAAGGATGTTGTCACCTTTGAAAGAACGATTCTCTCGGCAATCACAGCTCAGGAGAGCAAAAGACAAGGCTTCAACAAATATAACTTAACTAAACCCCAAAAAGAAGCCCTACAAAATCTTAAAAATGACCATTCCATCGTAATAAAACAAGCCGACAAAGGTGGTTCGATAGTCGTTTGGGGCACCTCAGAATATACAACTGAAGTCATCCGTCAGCTTTCAGATGAGAAATGCTACAAAAAAATCTCAAAAGACCCCACATGGGAATTACAAGGTGAACTCTTCAAGATCCTTCAGATGGGCTTTGAAAATGGTTTCCTAGGAAAGAAAGAATATGATTACCTGTAAAACAGACACCCTAGGATGCCAATTTTCTATGTGCTGCCTAAGGTGCACAAAGATGAACATCAACCACCCGGACAACCGATCGTCTCTGGGTGTGAGTCCTTGTTTGAACCAATCTCAAAATTTGTGGACTTTTTTCTTAAACCTTGCATGACTTATGTTAAGTCATATATCAAGGACACGACAGATTGTATTAACAAACTTACAATGAGTGAATTTGAAGACCAAAAAGATATTTTATTCAGTATGGATGTGACATCCCTATACACCCAGATTCCCCAAGAAGAGGTCTGGCAGTCCTAGAACTGTATCTGGACAAGCGAGAAAGACCAATGAGAATACCTCACAGAATTCATTTTAGAACTTGCAAGTTTGGCTCTAAAAAGAAATTACTTCAAGTTCAAAGAAGACTTCTATTACGAAATCAAAGGTGTGGCGATGGGGTGCCCTTTCGCCCCAGAGTTAGCTGTTTTGTTCATGTCCCAATACGAAGAAAAATTAATTTATCGAAACAACCCTTACCATCAGTATATGGGGTGTTGGATTCGATATATCGACGATATTTTTTTGACATAGAAAGGCCCTGAAGATCAGCTACATAAATTCCACGAATGGCTGAATAATCAAACAGAGGATATAAAATTCAGTTTAAACCATTCATGACAAAGATTGCCATTTCTCGACGTTGAAATTTATCCTTCAGAAGGTAGCCTAAAAACCACCCTTTATAAGAAAAAGACCGACAGGAATAAATCCCTTCATTACACTAGCAACCACCCGCGTAGCTTGAAAGACAACCTACCAGTGGGCCAATTTTTGCGAATCAGGCGCAATTGCTCCTACAAGGATGAATTCTTCTTTCATGCAAGCAAACTGAAAGAGAACCTACGTGCAAGAGGATACCCCAAAAAATTGTTAAAAAGGGCAATGAAAAGAGCCTGGTGGACCCCCCGAGATACGTTATTGCAACCTAGCCAAAAATAAACGCTGGATCGCATAGTTTGTGTGTCTACTTACTGTCCAACATCAAACTGGCTTAAAAAACAGATCAGAAACAACTGGCATCTAGTCCAAGGCCTAGATGCATACACGCCCTTGCGTCGCTACCAAATTTATTCATACCTCAAACGACATTATATCCAAATCGCACTATTGCAAGAGACACATTTGACTGCCCTGGAGGTGTTAACGTTACGCCGTAGATGGCGGGGGCAATTACATACAACAGGTTATTCGGCATTCGCACGGGGGGTGTTAATCTGGATACGACCTGGGTTCCCCTTTGCACTTTCCCACTCTACAATAGACACGGAGGGTAGGTATGTAGTACTCCCTGGTAGATTGGACGGCCAATTCATAGTCCTTGCTTCCCTATATGCTCCTAATACCGACCAAGGGCACTTTTTTACTCACCTATCCACGGTGCTAGCTCCATGGCATGGCATGCCACTCCTGCTCGGAGGCGACTATAACGCTGTCTTGGGCGTGATCCACATGGATGGCCTTTAGTGTAGTTGTGTTTGAATTACCTTACCCACATTCTTTTGCTTCCATGCTGTCATTTCAGTCCTTTATTTAACAACAAATGGTGGTGATGGACAGAGTTTCTGAATTAAGCAGAATACTCTCACCCAGTCAAGAGATCAGGGCTAGATCCAACACCGTTTTTTAGCTCACTGCACCATCCCAGCTCAGAACCTGGCTATATGCAAATTAGTCTGTTCCTGTCCCAGTGCATGATGGGAACAGGGCAAACCAAACTACCAAGCCAATTCTTACACTGGGAAGGAAACAAGCTTCCGGGGACCAGTTTCTGGCATTTCAGCCGTCGTCGGCCCGGCTTGCTTGAATCCTGATGGTGCAATGAGCAAGGGACTCACATCTGAGTATACCCTTCCACGCTTATGGTGGACAAAATATTTAACAACAAGGGGTGGTGATGGACAGAGTTTCTGAATTAAGCAGAATACTCTCACCCAGTCAAGAGATCGGGGCTAGATCCAACACCGTTTTTTAGCTCACTGCACCATCCCAGCTCAGAACCTGGCTATATGCAAATTAGTCTGTTCCTGTCCCAGTGCATGATGGGAACAGGGCAAACCAAACTACCAAGCCAATTCTTACACTGGGAAGGAAACAAGCTTCCGGGGATCGGTTTCTGGCATTTCAGCCGTCGTCGGCCCGGCTTGCTTGAATCCTGATGGTGCAATGAGCAAGGGACTCACATCTGAGTATACCCTTCCACGCTTATGGTGGACAAAATATTTAACAACAAGGGGTGGTGATGGACAGAGTTTCTGAATTAAGCAGAATACTCTCACCCAGTCAAGAGATCAGGGCTAGATACAACACCGTTTTTTAGCTCACTGCACCATCCCAGCTCACAACCTGGCTATCTGAAAATTAGTCTGTTCCTGTCCCAGTGCATGATGGGAACAGGGCAAACCAAACTACCTAGCCAATTCTTACACTGGGAAGGAAACAAGCTTCCGGGGACCGGTTTCTGGCATTTCAGCCGTCGTCGGCCCGGCTTGCTTGAATCCTGATGGTGCAATGAGCAAGGGACTCACATCTGAGTATTCCCTTCCACGCCCATGGTGGACAAAATATTTAACAACAAGGGGTGGTGATGGACAGAGTTTCTGAATTAAGCAGAATACTCTCACCCAGTCAAGAGATCAGGGCTAGATCCAACACCGTTTTTTAGCTCACTGCACCATCCCAGCTCAGAACCTGGCTATATGCAAATTAGTTTGTTCTTGTCCCAGTGCATGATGGGAACAGGGCAAACCAAACTACCAAGCCAATTCTTACACAGGGAAGGAAACAAGCTTCCGGGGACCGGTTTCTGGCATTTCAGCCGTCGTCGGCCCGGCTTGCTTGAATCCTGATGGTGCAATGAGCAAGGGACTCACATCTGAGTATACCCTTCCACGCTTACGGTGGACAAAATATTTAACAACAAGGGGTGGTGATGGACAGAGTTTCTGAATTAAGCAGAATACTCTCATCCAGTCAAGAGATCAGGGCTAGATCCAACACCGTTTTTTAGCTCACTGCACCATCCCAACTCAGAACCTGGCTATATGCAAATTAGTCTGTTCCTGTCCCAGTGCATGATGGGAACAGGGCAAACCAAACTACCAAGCCAATTCTTACACTGGGAAGGAAACAAGCTTCCGTGGACCGGTTTCTGGCATTTCAGCCGTCGTCGGCCCGGCTTGCTTGAATCCTGATGGCGCAATGAGCAAGGGACTCACATCTGAGTATACCCTTCCACGCTTATGGTGGACATTTCAGTCCTGGCAGCTTTAAAATCTGTTACCTGCAGGCTTTAATGCACCTCCATGATTTTTTATGTGTGTGATTGTATTATTATCATAGTGAGTGAGTTTGAAAGTGAGTGTATGTTTAGTGAATGACTGCGGAAGTATATGGGACGTGAATAAATGCATTGTTCTCTGTGAAGTTTAATCGTGATCTACATTATATCAAATGTTTAATCCATTGTTGTACATTTGTCTTAAAATTTATACACGGATTCATATATGAACTATAACTCTATTAATAAATCAACTTTATTTTTATAAAAAGGTTTTTGAACTTGTGTGATGTATTGTTGGCTCTGATATGTAGAATTGTGTCACCACTCACCTTATCACTAGGATCCCCTTTTCGGGACCTATAAATCAACTCTGGCAGGGTATATTTGTTCTATTTAGCTGTTTTCTCCCCCCCCCCCTTCCTGCCAATATCCAAATTATCCCACTGGGGAACCCCCTTCTATTCTGTTGGACGTTGCTTTGGACCGCTCCTTCCCCCACTAGCCAACGCACCTGTAGTAGGGGCGATGAGGGCTCTCACAGACTGGGCGGTACAGTGGGTCCTACATGACGCTTGGCGCAGTCATCCGCCCCAGGAAAAAGTATATTCATATTATTCAGGCGCCCACACACTACACATCCGGTTAGATAGGTACATGTTGACAAGTGACTTATTGCCTCACGTCACAGACACCAGTTACCTCGGTCGTACTCACTCTGACCACAATCCTCACACCCTTGACTTCACTTGGGTACGCCCCCACCCACCGATCCCAACATGGCGGCTCCAACCCGACATCCTGCTGGACGCCCCGTATAGGGAGGCATTGTCGCACCGCCTATTGCAGTACTTCGAAGACAACAATGATACGGCGTCCACCCCACAATTCGAATGGGATGCATTTAAAGTAGTCATCCGGGGCCACTGTCTGGGCATGCAGGCAGGAATGCGAAAGCAGATAGAGACAGACCTGACAGAGACCGAATCTGCACTACTGGTGGGAAAACGTGAAGCGGCGGGGGGAGACGATGGGGCTTTACAGACAGCCAGGGAACGACATACACAACTGTTAGACAGGTTGAAGAATCTGAATGATGCTGCCCACTCAGCGCGAACACATTGATCAGGCGCAAAGCCTGGTAGATTGCTATCATGGCTGATTAGGTATGACACTCAGACCACACCGGTGATGGCTATACGCACTAACCTACACACCATTGTTTACACTCAGAGAGCTATTCACGAGGCCTTCACGTCACACTATGAGGGTCTTTACCCCTCTCGTCTTCGCCACTCGCCTGACGACATCTCGGCGTATCTGTTGGCCTGGCCATCGCCCGCAGCCACTGGTGAGCAACGGGGAGAATTGGAAACACCGCTCACAGCAGAAGAACTGCGGACGGTTATCTTTTCCCTCTCCAATGGCAAGTCCACAGGGCCAGACAGATTGCCCGCGGAGTTCTATAAAGCTTACTCCGTTATCCTTATCCCCGAATTGCTGCGCATATATAGGGCGGCAATCGCAGATTCTGTCCTTCCGCCTTCCCTGAACGAGGCGAACCTAGTGTCCCTCCTGATGCCGGGTAGAGATGAGCTCAGTCTGGGCTTGTATAGGCCACTGGCTCTCCTCAACACCGACTACAAAATCCTAGCGTCCACGCTGGCCCAACGACTGGCCCCCCCTAGTGCCCAGCTTGGTACACACGGACCAGAACGGTTTTGTGCCAACTCGCAGTACGTCATATAACATCAGACGCCTGTTTAGAATCCAAAGTCTAGCTACGACCCGATGGCCTTCCTCGGGATGCCTGGTTCTTGACCTCGAGAAGGCGTTTGATTCTGTGGAGTGGCCCTACCTGCGGCTAGGTGCTAGAGAAGTTTGGCTTGGGTGATACTTTCCTCAAGATGGTGGAACTCCTGTACCGGGAACCTACAGTGCGAGTCCGCACGGGGAAACTGCTCTCGGACCCTATCCGAGTGTGCAGAGGCACTAGACAGGGGTGTCCTCTTTCTCCCTTAATATTTGCACTCATGATGGAACCCCTGGCGGCGCGGCTCCGAGCTTCCGGAGAGGACTGGGGCATCCCTCTTGCCGACGGGCTACATACAGTATCACTATATGCAGATGACCTGCTCCTCTACCTTAGGGATCTGACCTGTTTTCCGCGGGCTTTTTCCGATATATTTCACGAATTTGGGCAAATGTCGAGGCTTAAGGTTAACTGGGCAAAGTTCGGAGTATATTCCTTTGCTGCTGACACGCGAGAATGTGACATAGAGGTATTAGGCGAACGACTTGTCTGGTACCAGACCACCTTCCGCTACTTGGGGGTGCACGTGTATCTTAACCGCGCTGACATGCTGGATGGCAATTTGGTGTGGGGAGTTTCATCACTCTCAGCTCAGGTAACATTTTGGAACTCCCTCCCACTCAATGTCCCAAGTCGCATCACGTTGACAAAAATGATAGTGCTGCCTAAACTGTTGTATTACTATGCCAACATTAATGTTTATGTCCCGACCAGAATATTCCGGGAATTAGAGACTCTAACCAGGCGTCTGATATGGAATATGGGGCGACGCCGGGTAGCCCTGAAGACACTGTATGCCTCGGTGGAGAGTGGTGGATTGGCGGTTCCCAACCAGGAACTCTATTATCTGGCGGCCCAGCTACAATGTGTGACCTACTGGCTAAGCAGGAAAAATCTGGGAGATACTGCTACGGAGGACATAATCTTGACAACGGCACAGGTTCATGCGCTGTTCCACCCTCTAGCCACAGTCAGATGCCCAAAGCAAATACACCTAGCGATAGTGCGGAAATGCTACATGAGGTGACAAATGGACTGAGGATAGGGGACGGGACTGGACTGATGGGGAATGGACGAGGGTATTAGCGGGAGTGTTGAACATCCCGCGCAACTCCAGCTTTAAAACTATCCAATACTTCATCATACACGGTGCGTACCTATCCCCGGATAAAATAAATCGCTATTTTAACCTTGCCTCGACGGCGTGCCCCAGGTGTCGGCTAGTGGATGCAAACTTTTTGCATATGCTCTGGGCATGTCCACACTTGCTCAGTTATTGGTCGGCAGTATCGTCTTCCCTGGCGGCGTCTACCGGGGGAAGCCTACCAAACACATGGGAGGCTTGCCTGGGCCTGTACAAACGGACGAAACAGTTGAAAGCCCAGGCTAGATTCTGGGACCTTGGGTTAATAACGGCAAAGAGACTTGTCACAAAACGCTGGAAGAATAGTGAACCTCCCCAGGCCATACACTGGCGCACTTAATTTGCTACCTGGGCGCAGGCAGAAAGCGTGGCCCTGCACAGGGAAGTAACAGCGGGGATCCGCATGTACCCGATAGCTCAGACCTGGGATGACACCCTAGTTGCCTTTCACCAAGTGTGTATCCAAGGTGGGATCACATAGAGGCTCTTCTCACTGGGTGCCGCCTGACCCCCCGCCCTTCTTTCCTCCTTCCTCTTTCCTCCCCGCCTTCCCTTCCTCTAGGTTACATATTGACTCCCGGCGTCCACCCCCCTCCCTCAGACGGGGACCACCCTTGGAAGTTCCCCCCTATTGCCGCCGCCTTTGCGGCCACTATGCGCGACACTGGATGACACCAACTGCAGACACAATTACACATGCACTTGCCCCTACCCGCAGCCCCGTCTCATTTGTTTAAATGTAAGCCTCTTCTTTTGTTAATATTCCCCCCTTCCTCCCTACTATTATTTTCTGCCCTTCCGTTGGCTTACAGCCCCTATTTTCACAAGTTCTTCAATCACTGTTTAACGTTCTGAGTAAATAATATTGAATATTGATTATTCGCAGATTTCTTTCTAGCACTCTGCGGGGTGCCTATAGGACGACGTTGAACACTCAGTCGTGGATAACAACCTTAGGATGAGTGTGACACTCAGGGACATAACGTACGGGTCACGCCCCGCGACAGGGATACGCTGACTAACGCTACACTTGTTTCATCAGTGCGGTAGCACCCTGCCTGCCCAACTTTCCCCCAATATAACGCTTCTTGAGGCTTGGATATTCTTTATTACCAGCGACGCATTACACCTGTCCTGTTTAGAGCTCTTCCGTCAGTCTTCTGGCGCACTCAGACACTTCTCGTCAGTCACCTTATTGTTATAAATGTCCCGCCATACAGATGTTCGTTTTCTACCGGGTGAAACTGAGCAGAGCTATAATACTAGCAAACTGTTGTCATGGAGAAGTATCTTTGTACAGCTGCATTTTCCATCCTTGTCATTCTATGTTTTAAACTGATTCGTAAAATTATTTTTTTCTATATGTATTCATATGTAGATAACGGATGTATGATGAGGTATCTAGTCAATACTACTGCTGTACTATTCTGTTTTCCTGTATTCTAATGAAAGAAATGCAATAAAATATATTCAAACAAAAAAATGAATTAAGACGCAAATGTTTATTTATTCCTTTTATTGTGCTTTTATAATTTTTCTTCTATCAAAATCGAATAAAGCTGATTTTGACTTTGACTTTGAAGTTTGTTGAAATGAAATGAAATAATCTCGTTGATCCAATCATGTCGCCTCCTCCCCTGGGGCGTGCAGGCTTCTGATGCAATTCGTCCTTCACGGACGCGGACTCGTTTGGGATGTTACACTTTTGACCTCTGCATGGAACTTGGCTGCTCCCTTCTCCACGCCATCACGTTTGCCAGAGGGTGTGCAGTGCTAATAAAACTCGGAGCTTGAGGTCGTCCCGTAGCAGTAAAGGCCACGGCAGGGATAGAACCGGTCGCCATGTTTCGCCTGCTTCTTCTCCTGATGTGCTGGAGCGCTACGGAGGGCGGGAAGCTGCTGGTGGTGCCCCTGGATGCCAGCCACTGGTTCGCCATGCGAGACGTGGTGGAGGAGCTCGGGCACCGGGGCCACCAGGTCATAGTTTTTGTGCCAGAGCACACGCTCCTCGTCCGACCGTCCCAGCATTACACGCTCAGGTCCTACACCGTGCCCTACACCAGCCAGCAGCTCCACCGGCGCCTGGACTACTTCAAGAATTACCTCCACGAGGGCTCCAGGGCGGAAAAGATCCTCGCAGGCACCTTCGAGTACCAGATCGTGTCGTATGTGACAGACATATTCTTTGACGGGTGCGCCAGTCTCTTGACCAACGGCCGCATGATCCGGGCGCTGCAAGAGGAGCGCTTCAATGCGCTGGTTACTGACCCTGCTTTACCGTGCGGGGTGATCCTCGCTGAACAGCTCAAGCTCCCATTCGTGCACACTTTTCGCGGGTACCCGTGTGGTCTAGAGCACGTGGTCACCAATTCTCCCGGACCTACGTCATATGTTCCTAGGTGCTACACTCTTAGCTCTGACCGGATGCTCTTCGGGGAACGTGCCTGGAACTTCGTTTTCGGCTACCTCGAGCTCCTGCTGTTCAAGAACTTCTATGGCCAGTATGAGCGCCTGGCTGCTGAGGTCCTACAGAGGGACGTGAGCCTCGCGGAGCTCTATGGCCGAGCCGCCGTCTGGCTGCTGAGGTACGACTTTGTGTTCGAGCACCCGCGGCCCGTCATGCCCAACATGGTCTTCGTCGGAGGTCTCAACTGCAAGAAGGGGGCGGAGCTGAGTGAGGTACATAATAATAACACGCAGTGGCTAGAGGTGTGAGGCCCTTGTCGGCCTTCCGGTGTTCCCTTGTCTAACTGTGTCAGCCTAGGTCAGAGGTCAATGGTCGACAGGACGTGAGGGGGAATGGCTTGGAGAGCGGGCCATGCAGATGCCTGCTTTTCTTGTCTCACTGATCTCACTGTAATTTTAGGCATTACTGAACTGCCTCCTTTCTTGCAAAAAAATAATTTACAATAGCGAATTCAGACTGCCTCTGTGCAGCATAATATGGCCTTTGAGTATTTGCGTTTCTAAGGTACAGAATGCTGATGTACTCACTTAGGAGACCCGAGCGCCTCACATTTCCTCTTTTAAGTTCACTAAATTCCACCACCTGCTCCCAATGCTGTGTGTTCAATGAACTGACTGTCAATGTGCTGCAGCTCCTGGTATTTTCTGTTCATTTGGCCCATGATCCTCATGCTCAGCCCATGCTCCACAAGCTGAACCTCCTCACGCCATGTGCTCCAGGAGTCTCAAACTCTTTTTTGTATCCCAAGTATTTCAGGCTGCCCGAGTGTATCCCACTCTGCAGAATGTCCTTTTCTTAGCCTCAAGCCACTCTTAATGCCTGTTTATGAGCATCAAGCACCCACACTGTCTTCCAAGATGGTGAAAACCCCATACACTGTCTCTGTACCCTGAGCTGCCATGCTTTCTTTCCATGTACTCATCTTACCTCATTCTGCATAGGTTCCCTAGGCTCCCCACTCTACTTGTTGGTGATCCATAAGGTACTTAATATATATGGATAGTTATTAAACATGTCAGTAAAGCACAACCTACAGTGACTTTGCAAACTCAAGCCCAGTGTCTCGGGCCAGCAGTCGGTGCATGTTACCAGCAGTCCATTACATCTCATTATTGACAGCACATCGATGTTTCATGGACACAGCTTTACCACCTTTTGAAGACCTTTTACTTTTTGCTCCCTAACAAATTTCAAGATCAGTTTTGGCATATAATGTGTATCTATCCCAATGCTACTCTGGTATGACATGTAAAAGTTGTTACTCTCTCAGACATGGCATGCTTGACATATGTAAGGATTCATGGAGGTTCATGAATTAAAAAGTGAGACCAAGTCTTCAGCAGAGCAGACCAGGTCAAAAATGGGCCTTTCTCTGTTATCCGCAGACCCTATGCACATTTCAGCAGTTGTGTGTGTGCTCATTTGTTCAGGGCACATATCTAACATCTAAGTAAGGACTTCAGACTATCCCTGTCATTGTTATGGTTTAATAAGGTTAAACCAGTGCTAGGCCAATCAATTTATGTACCTGTTTCTCTCTCTCTTTCCTGGATAGCACACCCAATACCACCGTTTATGTGTCCACAATACAGTTCTATTGAATACATTGTAACAAAGAGCTACCTCTCTGGATACAAAAAGGGCAGAGTTTACATACCAACAATAACAAGCATTTACAATGCAATGGCCTCGGCTTTGTTGAAGTTAGAGCTATTGGCATTGCAAATGGCATTTTTTTCATTTTTTTTAAACATAAATAAATGGTATTGTCATTTACAATGGCAATATGTGAGCATTACAGTGTAGTAGAGTATTAGCGGACACAGAGCCACACACACAGAAAGCCACAGCCACACACACACACAGCCACACACACACACAGAGAGCCACACACACACACAGAGAGCCACACACACACACACAGAGCCACACACATGCACCCACACACACACACAGACAGAGCCACACACACAGAGCCCAACAAACACACACAGAGCCCAACACACACACACGCACACACACACACAGCCACACACACACAGAGCCACACACACACACAGAGCCACACACACACACAGAGCCACACACACACACAGAGCCACACACACACACAGGCACACAGAGCCACACACACCGCCACACACACGCACAGAGCCACACACACACAGAGGCACAGAGAGCCACACACACAGCGCCACACACACACAGAGAGCCACACACAGCGCCACACACACACACAGAGAGCCACACACACAGCGCCACACACACACACACACATCCACACACACAGCGCCACACACACAGACACAGAGCCACACACACAGCGCCACACACACAGAGAGCCACACACACAGCGCCACACACACACAGCGGTACAAAAGGGGGTGGTGATGGACGGAGCATCTGAACCAATCAAACACTCACACCTAGTCAACAGATCTGGGTTTAATCCATCACCATTCTTTAGCCCACTCCTTGGGACATATTTTCTTCGTTGTTGTGCCTCAAATCCTTCTTCTTGTTCGTGACTCAGGGTGGGCTCCTGGTCACGATCTCTTCATTCAGTCCTCGATACAATCGTTTATTTTCAGCAGGACACGCCTGATGTGAATCCCTCCTCGTCGCCAGTTGTCGCGTCCTTGTTCTGAGGCGATACATACACGACACATCACTCAGGTCAGTTGCTTAGGTTGCTTTATTCTCTTAGTTACAATAGACTCCTGGGATGGCGTCCTTGCTTCTCCTGGTCATCCCATGTTCTGTGTGTTCCCCCGCCCCGCTGACCGGATGTCCTGTCCGGTGACCTGTCCCCAGCTACTTGACCCACGGGGTCCTAGTGCCCCACACTCAGGTCACGACAACCCAGTTAACAGATCTGGGTTTAATCCATCACCATTCTTTAGCCCACTCTGCCACCCCAGTTCAGACATGGCCATATGCATATCAGTCTGACCTTGTACCTCATGGGAACAGTTCAGCCCGAACTGTCAAGCCATGCCTTCCCTGGACCGGAAACAAGCTTCTGAGGACCGGACACACACACACACAGAGCCACACGCACACACACACAGAGAGCCACACACACACACACACACACACACACCCACACACACACACACACACACACAGCGCCACACACACACAGAGCCACACACACAGCGCCACACACACAGAGAGCCACACACACAGCGCCACACACACACACAGTGGTACAAAAGGGGGTGGTGATGGACGGAGCAACTGAACCAATCAAACACTCAAACCCATGTCGCGTCCTTGTTCTGAGGCGATACATACACGACACATCACTCAGGTCAGTTGCTTAGGTTGCTTTATTCTCTTAGTTACAATAGACTCCTGGGATGGCGTCCTTGCTCCTCCTGGTCATCCCATGTTCTGTGTGTTCCCCCACCCCGCTGACCGGATGTCCTGTCCGGTGACCTGTCCCCAGCTACTTGACCCACGGGGTCCTAGTGCCCCACACTCAGGTCACAACATCTCCCCCTTTGTTATAAACAAATGTTCGTGACACATTTCTGCAGTCACTGCTAGCCAGCGCTGATAGTGATCATTGGCCAGAAATGGAGATATAGAAGAGAGAGAGATATAGAAGAGAGAGAGATATAGAAGAGAGAGAGAGAGAGAGAGAGAGAGAGAGAGAGAGCGCTGCTCACTCTATCTCTCTTCAAATTGTCTATGTCGTTTCTTGCATGTTCTTCTCAGCCTTGCTTCATCTTCCTCTATTTGTCCTCTATTTCCTCCGTTGTGCTTGCTGCGGGTTCCGTTGATGTTTCTTCTTTTTTCAGTCTTCAGCTCCTTTAAGTGTGAGCTGTTTCTCGTCATGTCGTGTTCACCTGCTGCTGCTGTGATCATTGGTCCTTTTACTTGCGTCACAGTTAGAGGGTCTCTGGAGAGTGGGTTGTCAGACTTCCTTTGTTGTTTCTGTCGCCCCACTACCATGTCGCCTTCTTTCAGTTTTAGTTCAGATGCATGTTTCCGGTGATCAGCATGTGCTTTTATCTTTTCTTTTGCCTCCTTGTCTTTTATTGGTAAGTCCCTTCGGTCTACACTTATTTTATCTTCCACTTGTGGCAGTCTCGTCTTGCTCAGTCTGTAAGGTGTTACTATCCGTACCTTCCCCATTAACATTCCTTTCTCTGCTTCTGACAGTTCTTCACTTATTGTCTCGAGCATTAATAGTTCTTCTTCTTTGCTGACTCCTTGATCCGTGAGGCTGTTATTGTTTGTGTGTCTCCATCTTTGTTGCCTCGATGCTTTCTGGATCGCTAGCATGGTGGTGTCTCTTTTTGTCTCTTGTTCTAGCACTGACATTGTTGCTAATATCGGTGCGTTGTTCTTTATGATGTAGTTTAGGTGATCTTCCGCCCTTGTTCTTGCGTCTTTTTTGTATGGCCGTGGATGTCTGGACATGTAGTCGGCTAGATTTTGTTCTCTTTCATGCTTGTTAATTATTTTCAATTCGTAGTCCATCAACCTTCTTCCCCACCTTTCTGTCCTTGGTGGTAAATTTGCTTTTCTGTTGCCATAAATCATTTTTAGTGCTTGGTGGTCCATCACTATTGGTGATCTTGGTGATTCTTTTTCTGCTTTGTGTTGGGCCACTATCGCGCCCAATCCTACTGGGCCGGCATCTGCGGTGATCTTCGTGCCTAGTGTTAGATCCAAGTACTCCAAGTGATCTACCATTGGTGTTACCCAGGCTGCCGGTCCGTATGCCGGCTCGATGATATCTTGACTCAGTAGTGTTTTCTCCCTTTCAGCTTTCCTAGTCCTCTTATTTGTTTCTGATATTCTCTTGAGATGTTTGTGGCGCAGCTGTCGAGCACGAGCCTCGCTTTGTGGGGTCCCACCTCTATGGTCACGGACTCTGTTTTTTGATTGTCTTTTTGTCTGCGGTATTGTGTACTTGGTCTCGTTTCAACCATGTTATTTTCCTCTTCTCCTTTCCTTTTTTGTTCTTCTTTTCTTTTTCTAGCACTTGTTCACTGACTCTTCGTGCTTTCTGGCACGTGTTTTCGTCCTTTTTGCTCTTTTTGGCACTTATTCTTTTATTTCTTTATTTCCACTTTTTGTATTCTTGTTCACTGTCTCTTCGTGCTTTCTGTCATTTATTTTCTTCCTTTTGCTCTTTTTTGGCACTTTGTGATTCTCTCTTTATTGTGCTCTTTGCGGCACTTTCCTCTTGTCTGTGTTCTTATGTGCTTTTTGCAGCACTTTTCTTAAGTTGTCCTCTTTTTGTTTGTGCTTAATGTTTGTCTCTTGACTATGCTCTTATCAGCACTTTGTCATTCTCTCATTTATTATGCTCTTTGTGGCACTTTTCTTATTAAGTTATCCTCTTCTATTTTTTTTCTTGCACTTTCCTGTGCTTGTTTAATCCTCTTGTGTTCTTTTCCTTGCACTTCCCTTTGTTTATTTCACTCTCCTGTGCTCTTATCGGCACTTTGTGTTTCTTTTTCCACTTTCTATGCTGTTTCCTCGTTTTGCCTGACTTCAAAATGGCCGCCGCTTCTCAGACCGCTCCTATTGGTCCTTTTTGCCTGATTCCAAAATGGCTGCCGAAATCTCGCTCGATTTCGGAGCCAATCTCACTCTTGCCTTACTTCAAAATGGCCGCCGCGCTGTTCTCTTCTCCTATTGGTTCAATTTCCTGGCCCCAAGATGGCCGCTCTCATTCTCGCGAGAGTTCGCCCTCCTTTGAAAAAACGAGCGCGTTTCACTGCCGATTCCTTACCGGAGCTGTTCTCTTCATCAGACGCTTGTTTTCCTCCTTGGGACATATTTTCTTCGTTGTTGTGCCTCAAATCCTTCTTCTTGGTCGTGAATCAGGGTGGGCTCCTGGTCACGATCTCTTCATTCAGTCCTCGATACGATCGTTTATTTTCAGCAGGACACGCCTGATGTGAATCCCTCCTCGTCGCCAGTTGTCGCGTCCTTGTTCTGAGGCGATACATACACGACACATCACTCAGGTCAGTTGCTTAGGTTGCTTTATTCTCTTAGTTACAATAGACTCCTGGGATGGCGTCCTTGCTCCTCCTGGTCATCCCATGTTCTGTGTGTTCCCCCGCCCCGCTGACCGGATGTCCTGTCCGGTGACCTGTCCCCAGCTACTTGACCCACGGGGTCCTAGTGCCCCACACTCAGGTCACGACAACCCAGTTAACAGATCTGGGTTTAATCCATCACCATTCTTTAGCCCACTCTGCCACCCCAGTTCAGACATGGCCATATGCATATCAGTCTGACCTTGTACCTCATGGGAACAGTTCAGCCCGAACTGTCAAGCCATGCCTTCCCTGGACCGGAAACAAGCTTCTGAGGACCGGACACACACACACACAGAGCCACACGCACACACACACAGAGAGCCACACACACACACACACACACACACCCACACACACACACACACACACAGCGCCACACACACACAGAGCCACACACACAGCGCCACACACACAGAGAGCCACACACACAGCGCCACACACACACACAGCGGTACAAAAGGGGGTGGTGATGGACGGAGCATCTGAACCAATCAAACACTCAAACCCATGTCGCGTCCTTGTTCTGAGGCGATACATACACGACACATCACTCAGGTCAGTTGCTTAGGTTGCTTTATTCTCTTAGTTACAATAGACTCCTGGGATGGCGTCCTTGCTCCTCCTGGTCATCCCATGTTCTGTGTGTTCCCCCGCCCCGCTGACCGGATGTCCTGTCCGGTGACCTGTCCCCAGCTACTTGACCCACGGGGTCCTAGTGCCCCACACTCAGGTCACGACAACCCAGTTAACAGATCTGGGTTTAATCCATCACCATTCTTTAGCCCACTCTGCCACCCCAGTTCAGACATGGCCATATGCATATCAGTCTGACCCTGTACCTCATGGGAACAGTCCAGCCCGAACTGCCAAGCCATGCCTTCCCTGGACCGGAAACAAGCTTCCAAGGACCGGACACACACACACAGAGAGCCACACACACACACACACAGAGAGCCACACACACACACACACACACACACAAACAGCGCCACACACACACACAGAGCCACACACACAGCGCCACACACACAGAGAGCCACACACACAGCGCTTCACACACACACACAGCGGTACAAAAGGGGGTGGTGATGGACGGAGCATTTGAACCAATCAAACACTCACACCCAGTTAACAGATCTGGGTTTAATCCATCACCATTCTTTAGCCCACTCTGCCACCCCAGTTCAGACATGGTCATATGCATATCAGTCTGACCCTGTACCTCATGGGAACAGTCCAGCCCGAACTGCCAAGCCATGCCTTCCCTGGACGGGAAACAAGCTTCAGAGGACCGGTTTCTGGCATTTCAGCCGTCTTCAGCCCGGCTTGCTTGAATCCAGTGGCAAAGTGAGCAAGGGACTCACGTCTGAGCATACCCTGCCAACTTATGGCGAACAAAGCGGTACAAAAGGGGGTGGTGCTGGACGGAGCATCCGAACCAATCAAACACTCACACCCAGTCAACAGATCTGGGTTTAATCCATCACCGTTCTTTAGCACACTCTGCCACCCCAGTTCACTCATGGCCATATGCAAATCAGTCTGACCCTGTGCCTCATGGAAACAGTCCAACCCGAACTGCCAAGCCATGCCTTCCCTGGACCGGAAACAAGCTTCCGAGGACCGGACACACACACACAGAGAGCCACACACACACACACACAGAGCCACACACACACACACACACACACACACACACACACACACACACACACACACACAGCCCAACACACACACAAAGAGAGCCACCCACACACACAGAGAGCCCAACACACACACAGAGCCCAACACACACACAGCCACACACACACACAGCGCCACACACACAGCGCCACACACACAGCGCCACACACACAGCGCCACACATACACACAGCACCACACACACACACAGCACCACACACACACACAGCACCACACACACACAGCACCAAACGCACAGCACCATACACACACACAGCACCACACACACACACAGAGCCACACAGACACACAAAGCCACAGAGACACACACACACCCTCACCCCGGGGAGTCTCCTTATTTACAAATGGGTTATTCGAGGCCCCCACCAACTCCCAGAGCTCACCCGTTGCTTCCCTCAGTGTAGGTCAGCCACACGCCCATCTCTGCCTAGTAACGCCCCAGGGAACAGAGGCAAGAAGAAAAAAAATGATCACAAGCAGGGAACAGAGGCAAGAAAAAAAAAACGATCACAAGCAGGGTAAGTGCTGTGAATGGTCATCTGAAGACTGGCATAAATCATTTTCAGGCAGGAACACATCATCTATAGTCACACAAGCACATTTCATGTCCAGATAGGCATGCAGCTGAAACTATAAGAAGACATGCAAGTGCTTTTTGAGGACATGCATCCATCCTCCCACATAAACAGGAGCTTATCAGCAACATATAGACAGACCCATAGTATCTCCAGAGAGGCACTCAGCATTAATAGGAAGGGAAACTATGACCCCTACCAGCCATGACCCATCACGCCGTCCTGATTTCTATGAAAAACGCGGAGGAGTGGCAAAGTTAACCCACGAATAGCAGGTGCATATTCTCTCTCTCGTAATCATTACATTTGGAGAGTTATCTTCGGCTCCTACAGAGGCTGGGGTCTATCTGCCAGATGACTGCATGGAGCCAGGAAAAAGGCCAAAGAGTAACCATGTGGTGTCTGGCTGCAACCGAAGCTCAAGCAAAACAAGGTGTTAAATGTCCACTAATTAGAAGTGTCAAAATACAAGCACCAGCAGCAGGCAGAGCATCCCAAACATGCAGTGAAGGGCAGGAATTCCTTGAGATCGGTTAACAGTTGAGCTCAAGAAGGCGCAGAAGTTCCTGGGTGGGCCACAAACCCAGTCTGCAAGTGCAGGAGAGAAACAGCCCTCTGGGGCTCCTTTACTCCATCAGTGGGAGAGAAGCAGGGGTGAAGGTGCCTTACTGGAGACCGGGAGAGTGAAAAATAGGGCTAGATTACATGAGATGGGAGTGGAGGGATAGGTTGAGGAAGACAGGTGGATTGAAACATAGGTCAAGGAAGGCAAAGGGTGAATGTTAGGATGGGGTTTGAGAGAGTGAAGACCAGGATAGGGTTGGCAGGGAGATGAAGGTGACAAATTACATAATGCGGGGACAGAGGTTTGGGGAAGGTGGGGTGAATGATGGGTTGATGGAGGCAGGGGGTGACGTTTAGGTTACCAGGGTAGAAACAAGGCTGGGTAGAGCCAGTCAGATGTACTGCATCCAAGACATATGAGTGATCTTACCATCCAGCCTTATGTATGACAGGTCTGCCTACAAATCTTTTTACTTACCAGCCTGTGGATATCTCAAAACATTTCATTGTGAGACTTTTTTTTCAGTGCACAAATCGAGGTTCATTAAACTCATTACATTTGCAGCATAAGCCTGCCTTAAGGCTGTCTGCACATATGAAAATTATAAAGTACCATGATTCAGAGTGCCAACCTCGGTGGCCTTCTGAGAAATACCTCAGGCCCTGGCAATTATAACACTTAACCACGGGCTTTAAAGACACCCAAAAGTGAGAGGAAACAAGAATCTGGTGCACTTCTAAAGGGCTACGAGCCATGTACTAAGACTTTCACTTGGAAAAATATATACAGACTTGTCCTTGACAAACATGGGAAATTGGAATCTGTAGTCTCCAACACAGAGGGCAAGACTGCATCTTCCAGTAGTGTACATGTTTTAAATATTACCCTTTTACAGTATTGTTAACGTGAATTCAGGGTGTACAGCAGTTCAGCACAAGGATGCTCACATCACTCACTATTCATGGAAACTCGTTAAAACCCACCAAAGTGCTGAGTGAGATATATACAAGTATCTCCATATGTCAATCCAGAAATAAAACTGAAAAACACAAACAACCACATAGAAGAACTGGATACTGCCACCTATAAACGAGAGCATGGCATGAGGGGCTAACTATTTTTCAGCTGTACTGGCCTTGCAGATGACTCAGCTGTGGAATAGAGGAATGTTCGGTGGTGTGAACTTAAAAATATGGGAGATGGATCTTATGCTTGAAACTGAGAGTCCATTGCTGTAGACAGTGGAGCTGACAAGCCCTCCTACCCTGGAAGTCCTGGGTATTGATCAGGCTCCTGCCCCACTAATTGCACAGATCTAATTCCAGAGGCACTCACCCAAGCCGCCCGAAGCCCCCCTCACTCCCCCGCTCTGTGTGGCCAAAATCAATGCTGCGGTGCCCCCTGAAAATGGGCCCTAATCACATCTGGGGATGTAACTTTCATTCATTTACATTCAGTATGTACACAAACACAGGTGTGCTCGCAGGGAGAGGGGCCTCCACGGACGCAGGGGACAGGGAGAGGCCTGGGACACGGGCGGAGACGCCAAGAAAGGCACAGGGAGGTAACGAGACACACCAACAGGAAGAGACAGGCAGGGAGAGGCACAGAACACAGAGAGAAATGAAGATGAAGAGACCTTAAACATAGACAGATGGGACAGAGGCGCGAACACAGACACAGGGATAGAAGGAGACACACCAGGAGAAAGAGACACGAGCAGACAGGGTCAGGAAGAGGCAAAGAAAACGCGGAGTTGAGGAAATAAACATAGTAGTACAGAGACGCCAACACAGACAGGGGGACAGAACGCGACACACACTAACAGGAAAAGACACACGCAGGTACGAGCAGGAAGAGACAAAGATCACAGGGGGATTAAGAGACATTAAACATAGGCTGATAGGGGCAGGGACGCCAACACAGACCCAGGGACAGAAGGAGACACACCAGGAGGAAGAGACACAGGGAGAATAGATACAGAGATGAAGGGGTATTAAACATAGAAAGGCAGATAACATTAAGCAGATAGGGACAAAGACAAGCGAAATCAGGAACACTGTGACAGAGAGCACATGGAACAAAGGGAAAAAGCGACGGAAATACATCGTATACCGGCAGACAGGGGCGGAGACACGAACATAGGCAGGGACAGAAGGCGTAAAGAAAGGTTTTATACAAATGAGAAATGGCAAAGGGTTGGTGCACTGTGTTCTGGTTACCTACATTCTGCAGTTCAAAATTACTTGATACAGTTACTGCCACGAATTTCAAGGCTGGAGAGGAACGGAGCAAGCACTCGCCATGACGTTGTGTTTTTGCTGTAAGCCCTGTCCTTTTCAGACTGGGGGGCGTGTTTTTTTTAAAGAAACAAAAAAAAACACGCCCCCTCAATCCGAAAAGGACGGGGCTTACAGTGAAAACACAACGCAAAGGAAATACATCGAATACCGGCAGACACCAGGAGAAAGAGACACACGCAGACAGGGTCAGGAAGAGGCAAAGAACAAGCAACGAGGGGGGGCAGAACAGTAAGCACAACCAACGAGGGGGCAGGGGAGCAAGCACGAGCAACGAGGGGGCAGGACAGCAAGCACGAGCAACGAGGGGGCAAGACAGTAAGCACAAGCAACTAGGAGGGGCAGGACAGCAAGCACGAGCAACGAGGGGGGGCAGGACAGCAAGCACGAGCAACGAGGGGGCAGGACAGCAAGTACTCACCTGAGGACGGCTTCTTCCGGCGGCGGTCGAGCTGAAATGGCTTTAGCAAAGCGCCGATATTTTCCGATTCGGGGGCGTGGTTTTCGTTCTCTCCTCTTCTGATTGGCTGGAAGGTAAAATTCCAGCCAATGGGAAGAAGAGAGAAAGAAAACAAGAAAGAAGCTAAAAAAAACGCCCCCGAATCTGAAAAAGACGGGGCTTGAACAGAGTGATGCCCCTCTCCTTCAATGGCTGTCCTCCGTTTAGGAAGCCAGCAAATGGAGAAGAGGAGCGGGTTCAAGCCCCACTCTAGGAAACATAAAATCTCGGCTGCGCAGTGTAACGCTAGGCCGAGACCTAAAAAGGAAACTCCCCTTGAACTTAGACACTACTCCACCAAATTATGAATATAGGTAGCCAATAAGATCAGTGCTTCACAAAGTCTACAATCAAAGTGCCATACAAAGAATTTACAAGTTCTTTATATACTTTTATTATTTTTCGGGAGATGTCTCAGCCGAAAGGAATAGACATGAAGTGTTTTAGGGGAGCTGAAATGGATGACATGATTGGTAAATGGGTACATAATTGCAAGTTAATGCAAAATTTGTGTCAGATCTGCAATGCGTTGCATTTTGAATTTTCAACCAGTTGAATGGACAAACTGTGTACGAAGAAAGTTAGAAATGGGTTTTTGGATAGGAAAGAAAGTTATGCACTTGTTCTTATTGTCTGTTTTTCAAAGTGGCCTAAAGTTAGCCACAAAAGGGGTCATTTGTAGGAAAAAAGCATTGCAGGTAAGGTTGATTTAATATAAAACACTCTGATTTTGAGCACAGTAGGTTTTCTTTTTGAACTCCTGTGAGGTAAAAAAAAATTTGGTTTGAGATTGTCTCCATGATGGTTGAAAAACGGGAGTAGTGTTTAACATAAAAGATGCATGAGTTCTTGAATAGTAGGCAGACATATAGCAAATGTGTTCACAGTTGGTCAAGTGATTCATTTCAAAATGCAGAGAAGCATAAAACTGGGGAGCCGAGCTAGTCTAAACCAGTTAGTATAATTGAATAACTGATGGGGCTGCGAGAGTGGAAGGTGGAACTATGTGGAAACTCGACAGAATTTCGTATGCAAGGACAAGGGGAGGTGAGGAAAATACTGAACCTGATGTCCAGGGTGTACCTGAACAAGGCAATAGTAATGTTTACTTAGCTTTGTCTATAAGTGTGTCACTTGCTTCTCTTGGCAAGCAGAATGATCTGGTGACACGCAGAATGATCTGGTAACAATTTAAATCTTCGGCTCCTCAACTATGGCGGAGGAGCGTTGCCCCACTGCTTTGAGCAGTGTAAAGGAAAGGAAATATAAAATGATAATAACTTTTAGTTATGATCATTTTATGTTTCCTTCCTTGGCGGGCAGGCACATGGGGATGCTCTGCTCAAGGAGTAGGGCAGGAGAGGAGTGGTTTACACACTCCTAAGTGCGCAATGACTGTTTGGTCGTCCCTCTCCGGCCTCCCAAACCAGTCATGCACACTTTCCCCGTTCTCCATACAGGCAGCATTACAGCCTACGTGGAGAATAAACCCCAGGCCCCCAGACCCTGGTTGAGCGTCCAACCAGGACGCTCAAAACCAACCACAATGCTGCATTGCAGCGTTGTGATTAGTCAGGGGAGCCTGGCTTTCTGTCCCATGAGGAGAACAGGAGCAAGCAGCAGAGACGAGGTGGCGGGCAAGGATAGTGTTGTAACTTGTTTTTATAAAGTGGTTTTCCATTGCACTACCTTGCGCCCGCAGCCCTCCTCCCACTCCCCCATGTCGGCGAGTCATGCCGACCCCCACTGACAAGACGAAGTCTAAAGTTGAGGAGAACACTGGGGAAGTTTGAGGACAACATTTTAGATTATTCATTTTGTATATATCTCTTGGTGTCAAGTGTTCTTGGCTGATTTGGCACTCATCTTGCATGCACATACCCACTTGTCATCCATTCCTGGCCACCAAATATACACCCAGACACTTCTTCTCATCCCAAACATCAGTAGGTGCCCCTCATGGCACTGCCTCACTATGTGTTCTCTTAAATTACCGAAGGGGACAGCCCTCATGCCCCTTTTCAAAATACCTCCCTCCAGCGCTATTACTACTTGTCCTCTGACAAGTGATTTGAGCTTAGGGAACAATGTCTATTCCTCAGGCCAACTTTCTTTTAATTACTTGATAAGAAATGTACTAATGGAATCAGTATTAATATCTCCATTCTGCTCCTCCTACGAAATCACACTTTCAGGTGGTAGATTTGAACTTGCATTCATAGCTCTGATCTTCCCGTTCATCATTAACTTGTAAGGGTAGGCGTACCATGCAGTCTCCGTGCATGCGGTTTCCACTGAACATATACCCCAGTGAACTGGAAGGCCTGAAACTTTGAGGCATATCTTGCTAGTCTTGGTGCGAGAGTTCATCATCCTCCAGGCAAGAATGCTGCATGGAGAGGCTTGGGGTTGGCTTGAATAATACATTTTGGTGGTGCATGGCCGTTCTTAGTTGGTGGAGCGATTTGTGTGGTTAATTCCGATAACGAATGAGACTCCTTCATGCTAACTAGTTACGCGACCCCCAGCTATAAGTATATTGGAGGACCTTACTGTTTTACTAGGGTGTGTTTGGTGGACAGACACAATGTACATGCGGCCTCCAAAGCATTCTTCACATTCCTTTCTCCTTGCGCCTTGACGTAGCAAGACGCGCAGTGTACTATCAGCTTCATTAGGCAGTGTGGAGGGCACGCGTCCCTACCCGACACAAGATGCAGCCCTCCCTTCACATTCTTGAAATTCCTTTATGCACGTCTCTGCATCTCATTGCGCTGTCCCATCTGCTCTCAATGAAAGATAATCCGCCTGATGAGCGCATGAGACGGCACATGATTTATCTGATCCTGCTCTAGGTACCATTGTTTTTGCTCCCGATAAGCGTTTTTGCCCATGGAGCGTTGTTTTCCCGTATAGCCCGTTATAATTCACGGGGCCCATCTTGATTCTCACGAACAGAACCAACAAACATTGGGTAATCAAAATCTTTGTCTGGTTCGGCAAGGGTCGGTTTTCGAATTGGTCTCTTCATTATTCCTCCCTATTTTGCCGCTAACTTCACGTGACCAACCATGCCAAGTGCATTTGATAAATATTGGGAGTCTGTTGAGAAGGAGGAGGCACTTCTCCCTCATCCATGAGAAGCTGGTGGATGCCATTGAGGCAAACCTGGAGAGGGTGGTCTCTTCTGCTTTGGAACCCCTGAGTCAGAGGATTATTGAACTGAGGGTATGACACAGTATATTGCCCCTGGCTGGGGAAGGTCTGAGGCTTGAACCTCCTACTGACTAGGCCTGGGTGTAAAATCCCGCTTGCTGAGTTTTTTCCGACTTTGTGCTCTGCGTAGCAGAGTTTTTTTCTTTGCTCGCCAAGGTTAAATTGGCGAGGTGTGCGAGGAAAATCTTACCCAAGACCACCTCCTGGCAAGACTTCTCAATGTGGGCTGTCACGGATGGCCGCTACCGCTTGCATTGAGAAACCTTCCGTTCTTATTGAGGAAGTTGCCCCTCGAGTAGAACATCTACTTGAGCAGCAGAAAGAAGCTCTGCCCGTTGGTTGTGCTCTGCATGGTGATGTTCACATTGATTTCCCTGCACAGGTTAAACACCCAGCGCTAAAACACACAGTGAACGTCTTGACCTAAGGCACTCCGCTGCTTGCGGAACTCTGTGTAGCGCGAACTCCGCCCAGGCCTATTACTGACACTCAGGAGCCCCTAAGAGTAAAAGCAAAGCCAGACGGAATGCCAATCTTAGGGTGACCTCTACCTCCTCAGATGCCGGTGAAAAGCTTTGGCAGGCTTCCCTGAAAAAGGCGCCTTGATGCTCTGGAGGCACATGACGAATCATAGCCTGGATATCTCCTCTAGGGCAATTGATGATAATGCTGGGGAGGGTTCAGATACCCCTGATGGGGACCCGGGAGACAAAGCAGGCCCGAGCAGACTGTGGAGACCTGAAGGTGGCACCAAAAAACCCAGACTGGAGGAGAAAGGCGAATAGAACACTTTGGAGTGCCGGGTATATTGAACCCGGAGGATATTTATTATCCCATCTCTGTGGACTGGGTTCCAGCGTCTAAGGTGATGTTTTATTTAGCCAGCCGCATTAGTAAGCCCATGGGCCAGGAGGTACGGGAGCATCTGAGGGCTGAGGGCTTAGACCCTCCCTGGCCAATAAGGTGGCATGTACCCCGGCTATAGATGCCAGAATCGTGAAGTTTATCACAAAATTTGTCAACGACCCTAAGAAGGACCTGGACCATTCCTGGCGATCCTGTCAGAATAAGCTTTTAGATGTTCTGGGGGCACTCACAAAAATCTGTGATATGGCTGAGGATGCCAAAGAGTCCAGACATTTGATTGACCCCACTATTCTGTCAGGTTAAGCCCAATGGGCACACTCTTTTTAGACAATGCCAACTGTGCCTTATCGACGAAGCGCAGATGTTCCTTACTAATCAAGATAGAACCCAGGTTGGGTGAGCTGGCTACTACAGAAGCCAGCCCTGTGGAAAATGGGGGTCTCTTTTGGGAACCCTTCATTAAGGAGTTATCACGCTTCATCAGTACATTCTCGTCCCTTGACAAGGCTTAACAGTCCATCAAGAAAGTCTTCAGCCAACAGGTTTTTGGAGGGGCCAGAATAGTAAGTGAGAGCTCCTCTGGCTTGGCGTATAATTCCAACCCCCATAAACTTCAAACAATGCGTTCCATTCAGTGGCAAGACCACAAGAAGGAGAGTTCTACCCCTCTAGAGGTCGTGGCAGAGGATGTGGAGGCAAAGGAGCCTTCTGAGGAGCCAACAAGTCACCTGTAGGCACCACCAATAAGCAATATCCCTTCTTCCCTACACATGGTGGGGGACAGGTTACAGTGGTTCAGTCAAAACTGGGCATCCATCAAAGCCACAACGCTCCACCTGAACTTGATTGGTACGATTATTAGACAACCACCCACACGGGAAGCGGCACTCAAACTGCAAACGGCGTGGCCTTAGAATAGAGCCTACACAGCCTTTACTGACACCGGTTGCCAAAGACAGCGATGGAGTGGGACAGAAAAACTGAAAGGCTGCAGCAAGTACTGTCTCCCCCATGCCAAGGAAACATGTGTATCCCCCAGAGTCAGAGGTGCCATGGGAGGCAGAGGACAGCGATCGCTGCAAAGTAACCGACTAGACAAATACGCCTTCAATAAAGAACAGCCAGACACGCCGGTTCTGACCCCAAGTACTGACAGTGGCCAACAGACAGCGAAACCCAAAGAGGTCACATTGCAAGATGTGATGACCACCCTACAGCAAATGCAAACCTCCATTGACACTATATCTTGTGACATAACGCTGCTACGAGCAGATATCTCCAAAATGAACACGAGAATGTCAGAAGTAGAAACCACCACTGCAGCTCTCTCGACTGACACTGTGACACTGCAATGACAAGTACGTCACCTGGAATTAGCTACCAAGCAGATGGCAGAAAAGCCATATGATCAAGAAGGACGCTCACAGCGCAACAACATTCGCCTGGTGGGGGTACCGGAAATCATCAAAGGGCTAGCATGAGATCTCTTCGTTGAAGACCTGGCACAAACCCAATTGCAGCCACGTGGACTCTCGAACTTCTTCTCGGTAGAAAGACCCCACCGGGTACCAGAAGGGAAACCTAGACCAGGCCACCCCCCACAACCTCTTCTGGCACGTATCTTCAACTTCAGAGACAGAGATGCAGTTCTGCAGGCGGCCCGAATTGCTCCCCCATTGCGGGTGGACAACAGTAATGTAACCTTATACCCTGACTACACAGCGGCTGTAACGAAGCAACGCGGACATTTTTAAACATTAAAAGAGAGCTGCGCAATCGAGATCTCAAATACGCAATGCTCTTCCCAGCAAAACTAAGGGTGGAGGCACAAGGGAAGAGCTGGTTCTTCGCAACACCGGAAGAAGCCCAAGAATGGTTGGAAGGATGGCACCCAGCCAAAGGATATAACCGACAAGGGACCAAGCAAAGGCACCAACTCACCAAATCAGCCCTAACAACAAAGACAGAGACTGAAGCAGTGGGGGACGCTCACAAAAGTGCTAACAATGACTCCGAATGATACCCCACATAGTAGAACTTGAGGGATCACTCCGAGACGACGTTGCTACACCTAAAGAAAAACTTCGCGCATTGACAGGATTGCAACGACCTACAGACAAGCATTCGTTCGAGGGGCCAACTTCAGATCCCACGGACTATGGGACCCACACTACAGACAGCACACAATAGCCAGGTTGAAAATTGGAGCCTGGGTCGGATTGCCTGATGCCTGGAGAATGTTCGCAACAGACTGTGAGGACATAAAGGGAATGTCCGGGGGACGCGGAGTGACTCTCCCCTTTACGGAAGTACAAAGTTATGGAACTGAAGCACTCTGCTGAGTTGGGGAGGCGGGTAGTTTTAAATCCGCTGTGCAGGGAGGGTGGAGGAGAGATGGGTACAGTTAAATGGTTTCTTTTTAGTTTAAGTTATATTTTTGACGAAAAGTGCAATAACAAGGGTCAGACCAGGAGACAATATGGGAAATACACTGCGAACAGTTCAAGGCTTGCTATACATTAATGATGATCATGACAAACACAAATTCGGGGACCAGTGACAAAAGTCCCCCCCAAAAAGGCCTTCCGACCGTCCTGCCTTCCGTTGAAGGTGCTATCATGGAATGTGAATGGTCTGGGAGATAAAATCAAATGGGGCCTGGTCTTACAATACCTCAGACGTAAAAATCCAGCTGTTGCACTCCTCCAGGAATCTCATCTGACGGGGAGGACCTGTAAAGCCCTAGACAGATGAGGCTTCAAAATGATAGTGCACTCTGATTTCACCTCTGGTTCCAGAGGGGTAGGGATTCTAGTCAATAGGCGTTTCCCATTTATTATAACTGGGACCAACAAGGATGATCAAGGGCGATTTGCAGCAATAACATGCCAATGGGACGGTACAATATATAACGTAGTGTCAGTTTACATCCCGCCAACGTTACATCAGACTGCCTTTCCAGACCTGGGGAAATTCCTACTCCCACTCCCACATGGATAACTAATTATGGGGGACGACTTCAGTGCCACCATGAATGCACTCATGGATAGACAGCCCCCCAGAGACCCTAGAGACCCTAGTGGTGCTAACCTCAAGTTAGTAGAGTTTGTAGAAGCTCTCGGCTTGTTGGATGTATGGAGGACCAGATACCTGACAGAACAGCAATATACATTCCACTCTGGAGTACATAATAGTCTCTCTCGACTAGATTACATTTTTAATTTAGCAAAAGGGATGCTAGGAATGACAGAGATTACACACCTACTCGGGTATATCGGACCACTCACCAATACTCATTACATACACGACCTCACCACGCAATGGCGAGGATTGTTCCCAATACACCCCGGATACCTAAAAAATCATAAAATCAGTAGGGACCTCCTTAAGACGACAAATAACTATTTTGAAGAAAAACAGCACTTGGTCCCCTCTCCAACGACTCTGTGGAAGGCATACAAGACAGTGCTGCGAGGGCACGCAATATCCCTAATTACGGGACACAAAAGGACACAGAATAGCCACATTGATAATCTAGAACTGGAAGTATCATTAGCCGAGGCAGCACATATAGCAGACACCAATGAGGAGACGACACATAAGCTACACCTTGCACAGCAGGCATATAAAGCCTACACACAGGAGGAAACTAACACTACACTCACAAAAACACAACACACTATTTGCGGGTAAGCTATTGGCTTTGTTAGAAAAGAAGGAGAGGGCAAGTAAATGGGTGGGTTAGATCCGATTAAATGATGGACAAGTAACAGCTGAACCACAGGAAATAACCGAAGTGTTAGCGGCACATTATAAAACAATATATACCCCAACAGCCACAGCCTCGATAGACGACACACTAACCCCAGATGCAGCAGTGGCTCTGGAAGAAGATATAACACCAGGGGAACTCACACAGGCAATAGGAGCACTACACACAGGGAAGGCCTTAGGGCCCAACGGAATCCCGGTGGAATTCTATAAAAAAGCAGCACCCCAGCTCGAACCGCACCTACTCGCCATGTACACAGATAGCTTAGAGAGGGGGATCCTACCTAGAGATCAGCGCCTGGCTACCATAGTTGCGATACATAAACCTGGCAAAACACCACAGGAGTGTATGTTGTATAGACTGATTTCCCTAATACACGCTGAAGCAAAATTACATTACTATTACTACATTTACTATGTCATTATTATTATTATCATTATTATTATTACTACATAGAGAAGGCTGTCTTACTGTTTAATACTTACATTATTACTATTGCATTGTTATTATTATTACATAGGGAAGGCTATTTTATTACTTTCATTATTACTATTGCATCGTTATTAATATTACATAGGGAAGGCAATTTTCTTACTTAAATTACTATTTTCTCATTATTGCATTACTTTTACATTATTATTATAATTACATAAGGAGAGTTTGGATCATGATTTTATGGTGTTTTATGTTTACTTCTGGAATGTTTATCTTCTCTTCCTATGTTTATATATGTGTATACTATTTCATTTTTGTTAAATATTATAAAGGGGAAGATGTGTAGTAATCTGCTTCCTATGTAATGCGTCTTCCTGGCCCTGGTTCTCTGCCTGATGCTCTAGCTATCTGATGTTATTTGGAATGTTATGGATGTTTGTATTTGAAGGTGGAGCTGTTGGAGGAGATAGGCCGAGCAGCCAGGAGGCTGCTCCTGGTGGGGCTTATATTAAGACTTACATTGGAATTTACCAAGATGTAACTTGAAGAATAAACTACAACTACAAGAGCTGTCTACAAGACTTTATTTATTTCTACATTGGCGACGATTTAAAAGGAAAATAACTTATGCGTGGAGAAAAGAAGGCTATTTGATGGCTACTGGAACTCAAGGTACTAATATTATTAAAGACATTGAACTATTTAAGCTTTCTGGCACCCGCCCCACCAGTGACCCTGACAACGGTCGCCCTAAATAATTTTAGGTGCCAGATCCACCTGTGCATGAAACTGTAAAGTATATCTGCAGTCCTGTTTTAAAACTGTGAAGCCCAATGAAGAAGTATTTGCTAAATCAACCTCAAATTGTCACTGATGCTGAATGGTGTGACCTGATGAGAAGTGGCTGTACATGGTAGAAAATAATCGGGGGCAGATTTTGATCACATGCTTTTAAAGAATCATCAAGCACCGCTGTTAAAAATGTAAGAGAACAAATGTGGAGAAAACTGCAGTCAACACCAATTTACAGTTTCAACTGTGAGCAATGGTCTATTAACTGATGACGTCCAGTTAAACTGCAGTCAGCCCCATGGTCCATGGTATTGAAATGGAAATGGAATAGCAAGAGGGCAATAGTTTGTTGTTGTGTCTCTGTGCTCTGTAACTGACCAGGATTGCCATCAGAGTTAATTTCGTGAGTCAAGTACTGGTGATAAAGATGATTTTAATGTGAGTGTTGCCATGAGCATTTCTGCCTGAAGATCGTCACAGGTACTGTCATTTACACTAATTGAAAACTACATATTACTGAGAATGTCGCTTTGGAAAACTTAGAACTAGTGTAACAGCGCCATCTTCTGGTTATGGCGCGCAATTGCACCAAGAAAAGGAATTAAGAGAAATGAGGATTCAGAACTGGAACAGTAATGAAATATTGCTATAAGGAGTTAGAGTATGGGTCAAAGGAAATATGAAACCCGGAACTGTACTGTGTGAGATGATTGTTAAGTATTAAGTCACTCACTTGTTTGTTGTGGTGCATGTGATGACGGCTAAGTCACTTAGTGACACTGCATTGAATTTGGTGATATATGCCAATGTTATGTACATCTGCTTTTGATTTGCAACGTGTCATTCTAAATTGATACTCAATGTGATGTTCATTTTACAGTATTATTATAGGGAGGTGGATTCCCCCTTTATAATTATTTGGGAGGTTACTGCGAATGTGTGGTTTATAGGGAGGTGGATTCCCCCTTTACAACTATTTGGGGGCTTACTGCGAGTGTGTGGTTTATAGGGAGGTGGATTTCCCCTTGGGAGGTTACTGTGTGTGGTGGTTTATAGGGAGGTGGATTCCCCCTTGGGTTACTGTGTGTGGTGGTTTATAGGGAGGTGGATTCCCCCTTTACGAGGAGGTATGTGTTCTCTTATTGGGAGGTTACTGTGCATTAATGCGTGTGTGGTCCTGCAATAGCATGCAGTGCATTAGAGGATATGTAAATTTCCCTGGTCCTACAATAGTATGCAGTAGAGGGTGTTCTTGGTAAGTGGACAGTATATTATAGTGTGTGCAGTAGAGGGCGTATGGTATTCCCTGGTCCTGCCATTTGTTTAAGTTTACGACTTCCATATTGTAAATTGTAAATTGATACTTGTATAACTTTACTTGTATAATATATTACTACTTTATTACTTACATTACTATTACTACATTTACTAGTTACTCTTGATGTTAACGCATTATACACGAGTATACCGCTAGATAAAGGCTGGAGGCACTGAGATTTTTTCTATCTAAAAGAGATGCTTCTCTGTATGACCATACCAGAATGCTCCTTGAGCTCACTGAATTGACATTAAATAACAATTACTTCCAACATAGATCTGTTTGGTACAAACAACATTCGGGTGTGGAAATGGGGGCTAGATTTTCACCTTCGTTTGCCAACCTGTACATGGGTTTCTTTGAACAACAGCACATTTGGAAAGACGGCCCCCATCATTTAACTAATAACATCATTTACTGGGGTCTTTTATTGAGGATGTCCTACTCATATGGAGCGGTGACACGGATTCTCTCAAACAGTTTGTAGAACATCTTACAAACAACGAGTATAACTTAGCATTTACTTACTGCCATGACAAAAAGGAAATTGACTTCCTGGATGTAACATTATATGTCAAAGATGGAACTCTACAAATGAAACTTTTTCGTAAAACAACAGCGTGCAATTCTGTTTTGCACGCAAGCAGTGCCCACTCTACTAGTCAAATTAATGCCATTCCGTTTGGTGAGATGACCCGAATAAAAAGGAATTGCAGTACTGATGACGATTTCCAGATTGAGCTGGACAGAATGACTGAACGCTTTGCCCAAAGGGGATATGGTTCAGAAATTTTGAAAAAAGCCTCTACTAGAATTAAACAATGCAGACGTAGTGATCTATTGAAAAACAACAAAAGGAAAATAATATCAAAAACCAGGGACGTGTAGCGTGCATCACTCAATATCATTGCCATAGTAATGAGATTTATAATACACTACGCAAACACTGGCACCTGCTCAAACTGGATCGAGATATTGATCCATTCATTAAGAACAAATCTTTCATGACATACAGAAGGCGTAAGACTCTACAGAATTTGTTGGGATCAACTAGTTGTAACACTAAGATTAAGACATCAAAAAATTGGCTCCCCTCCAAACCTAAGGGCTTTTATAGCTGCACCATGTGTAATGTCTGCCAATTTGCTTCCAACAAAACAACAGCTTTCTGCTATAATACTAAAAAGACCTATCAGATTCAGGAATTCATCAATTGCAATTTGAAATTTGTTGTTTATTGCATTATATGCCAATGCAAACAAATTTATATAGGGAGCACGATTCGCCCTCTTAAGGAACGCATACAAGAGCATATTAGGGCCATCCGTAATAACAACTCCAATTATCCACTGGCTGCACACTATAATTCAGAACATAGATCATCTGAACTAAGCAATATTGGATTCCATGGAATCGCCATCCTTAAACATGACTCTCGAGGTGGTAATAAGGTTGCTGCTCTTAGGAAACTAGAAACACAATGGCTCATTAGATTGAGAGCGGTAGACCAGGGAATAAATGTAGACAGAGAAATGCATGTCTTTGTATGATAACTTGAGCATATATGTCTACAAGCTCAGGACATATAGGCTGTCGCTCATATCTACTTCCAATCTGGTTGGTACACCACTGAAACTTATAAATGTATTCTCTCATACACACCTCTAACCAACTTTTCTGCTTTTTCATACTGTAGAATTGTATGGCTATAATCTGAGACAATACTTTATTGATGTCATAGTTAAACGATGTTTTCACCTTCTGACACTAATTCTGTTTGTGGTCTTGATGTAATCGATATATACCCAGAAACCTGCTATGGACTTTTCCAAACTGTATATGTATATCTTTTTGAGGTATGTGCTTTA
This sequence comes from Lissotriton vulgaris, assembly GCF_964263255.1. Lineage (NCBI taxonomy): Eukaryota > Metazoa > Chordata > Amphibia > Caudata > Salamandridae > Lissotriton > Lissotriton vulgaris. The sequence goes on from NC_141687.1 coordinate 839,485,947, forward strand.
TAAGCATTAACTGTTACACTGTTACTGTTTACGTGATTTTAGGACAAACTGTATTATGTTTTAATGATTGAATCTGACATGACAACAGATACTGATGATAAATATTTCATTGTACCTGCATATCTTTTTTGATGGAATTGGTCCCACTGTTACATCATTATGAATGTATGTATACCATACAAAACGCGCGCTGACTGCTAGCACAGTGTTTGATAGAACTCGCTCCTGAGGTGAAAAGCCGGGAGTTTGCTCACTCTTTTTTAAAATTTTAATATTACTTGTGATATTGTGTTTACTGGACTTACCCTCGGCCACTGCCTCGCATTTCCCAACACCCCGCCCAGCCGATTGCACGCTGTAGCAGGGGAGTGTTGCTGGAGCTACTCCGCCATTGCTTGACCCGCGGACACGCCCACGGACGCTGGCCACGCCCCCTCATCACGTCACTATTCACCATAAACCATGCTCTGTACCCGGAAGCGCAGCGGACGAGCGCAGCGGGCGCGACGATTGCGCACCGAAGGCGCGCATAAGGCAAGCTCGTCTGCGCTCGTCCGCGCCGAGACCGGGCCTAGGGCCACCCCCCTTATTCCACCTGTGTCACCCCCGGGTCTTAATACGGAGATACTTACCTATACCTCCGCCCAATTACAAAATCTTAGGGTCGCAGCAGAGGTGCCCCATGTCCCACCACATTTGTTATATACCAACTCCAATATCGGTCCTCGTAAATGCTCTACGTGCACGGGAGATACCCCTACCCCTCCTACGACCTCCCCCCACCAGGTCCTAGCAGCACTCATAAACGTGCGATCTCTCCCCAAACACAAAATTGAAATCTCCGAGTTAATCGACTCACATAACTTAGATAGGTTATTCATCACGGAGACATGGGGGGATGACTCCTCTGGCCCAGATTTCAGAGCAGCCACTCCAACTAACCACTGCATAAGCAGACTAGATAGACCTAAAAGAAAAGGTGGAGGTATAGCTGTTATCTATAAAGATAATTTTAAAGTTACAATTGTGGAACCCAACTTCACTGACTGTGAGGCTTTTTCTTTCACCATTGGCCTTTCTGACAAACATTCATTCAAAGGCATGTTAATTTACCCCCCTCCTGGGCCTAGGTCAAAATTCCTCACGAATATTGGTAATCTAATTGAGGCCTCAGTAGGATCTCCAGATTTCACTTTATTGGGAGATTTTAACTTTCATCTCGAAATAATAGATGACCCAGACACCTCGCTCTTAATCAATGACCTAGCCGCAGCGGGTTTCCTGCAAATTGTTAAACAACCCACACACCAAGCGGAACATACCTTAGATGGACTATTCACCAGCAATAATCAAATATCTGTCTCTAAGGTAATCCCACTTACTTGGACGGATCATGCAGCCGTATGTTTCTCCATAAAAACCATTCCCCGTACCTCTTCCATTACTTCTCCTTCTCCTGTCTCCTTTAGAGACTGGAAAAATATTAATACTGACCATCTCGCAGAGATGATGCTAAGTAGCACTATCCCTAATGAACAGGATCCTACATTGGCGTCCATGCACTATTTGAGCAATTTAAACACTGCTTGTAATAAGTTAGCCCTGGTCAAAACCATTTATCGCTGTAGAAAGCTTCCCCCGGCCCCTTGGTTCACGGAACCATTAAGAAAAAGCATACCCTATGCACACACTTAAATGTAAAACTTGGAAACAATGTCCATATGCAGTAATCAAATACGATACAGAGAAACAACAATAAATTGCAAATTTTTGAAGATCAATAAAGATATGTCAAAAGAAGTCTTGGTCTCCTTGTTTTATTCCAACACAGCATGTGTACAACCAGCCGACACGTGTTTCATCGCGTCTGCGAATCTTCAGGGCTGGAAATGATACAGAAGACAAAGGGCTATATTTGGGAATTTATACATTGGATGTATGACCTTGGGTAACACTTCAGGTCAGCCGTACGAGACAAGCATTACATTGGGTGATCTCATGCATAATTAATGCCCTTCGAGATGGTAGTGGGAAAACATCTGTTAGTGTGCTGAGGTGCCTTAAATAGCTCACATATCCCATGCAATCGAAGTGAGCCGTTGTGCACTTAAGCACCCTAATTACTGGAGTGCATTCTCGTGCAATTGTTGTAACAGAATGGTGCACAGTGACGTGCTAGGCTAAGTTCTATGCCGATGTGGGGGATCATGCGTGCTTATAAGTGCTCGGTGACACAATAAAAATTCCAACACATACCTCCAATGGTTGTGTTAAGTCCTTACGGTCTGTCGTGATTAAAAGAGAATGGTAGATAAGAAAAAGAAAAAGTAAAAGAAAAAAAGGAGAAAAAGGAAAAACGGTGGGAGAATAATGAGAAAGCGAGGGAGGGAAAAGAAAAGAAAAGAAGTCAAAATTTAATGTATCAAATCGTGAATAGATTATTGATTACTGGTCATGAAAGAAATGCCAGTTCTATTTATAATTAGGTTGAGATTTGTAGTTGACCGATGATAATGAACAAAAGGGAAAGCTCCCCGCTATTCCGGTGATACTTCCGACCCGGAAGGGCCCAGGACCATTCAAGGTTAATTATGAGGTGAAGTACAAATGCTGTAATAAAGTTGAAAATAATCGTGTTAAGTCTTTCCTGATGTTTAACAGGATAGACTGGTGTTGCCATTCTTAATCCTTGTTATGAACAACAAAGAAAACGAGTAATAGTTGTCTTAAATGCTAGCGCTCCTAAATTAGGAAGACGCAACCTGCTCCGTGTGCAAATATAAGGGACATATTGCAAGTGCTCACAATGGCTAACAAGTAAACTTTCCAGCGTGAGTGTATTGGAATCACTAACAATCGTGTGACGTTTAAGATAACCTAGTCTGGTAATCTGCGCCCCATTTTATTTGGGACGGTCAGAGCAAATCAACTATGGAAAAGTACTGTATAAATGAGATCATTATAAGACTAGATTATTATACTGGTTTCGTGTGTTACCTTGCAAGCGAGTGCGCTTGTATTTGGTCGCCCGGGTGAAGGAAATGGGTTTCAGTCACTTTTAATCTGAAATAAAATATATCCAGATTGTATCGCATTGTTATGTAAGTATACCGACACAGAGCATGTATCCACTGTAAAGTACCAGCGGTATGGATAAAAGCAGCCTACCTTAGCTTCTGGTATATCGGAATATGAAGAGAAATATTCTGTAGCCTCGTCCGGACTTGGTGTCTGAAAGACAAACAATCCAGACGGGCAAGTTGCAATATCTACGCGGTAGCTGCTGAGTCTAAAAAGACATCGAGCCCCCTAGAAAAGTATCATTGTTTGAATTAACAGAACTCTAAATAGGCACTTCTCCTGTCTAGAATTCTTTTCACGGCTTCTATCCCTTTAAATCTTTTTCATTCGGGTAGACGCTCACGTCACCATTGGGGGCCGTACACTACTTTAGCCAGTTCCACTTCCGGGTCACGTGTTCGCACTTCGAACAACGAAGACCCGGGAGAGGAAGGAAGGACTCTACAACGTCTTGGAGGTAATTCAAACAATGATACTTTTCTAGGGGGCTCGATGTCTTTTTAGACTCAGCAGCTACCGCGTAGATATTGCAACTTGCCCGTCTGGATTGTTTGTCTTTCAGACACCAAGTCCGGACGAGGCTACAGAATATTTCTCTTCATATTCCGATATACCAGAAGCTAAGGTAGGCTGCTTTTATCCATACCGCTGGTACTTTACAGTGGATACATGCTCTGTGTCGGTATACTTACATAACAATGCGATACAATCTGGATATATTTTATTTCAGATTAAAAGTGACTGAAACCCATTTCCTTCACCCGGGCGACCAAATACAAGCGCACTCGCTTGCAAGGTAACACACAAAACCAGTATAATAATCTAGTCTTATAATGATCTCATTTATACAGTACTTTTCCATAGTTGATTTGCTCTGACCGTCCCAAATAAAATGGGGCGCAGATTACCAGACTAGGTTATCTTAAACGTCACACGATTGTTAGTGATTCCAATACACTCACGCTGGAAAGTTTACTTGTTAGCCATTGTGAGCACTTGCAATATGTCCCTTATATTTGCACACGGAGCAGGTTGCGTCTTCCTAATTTAGGAGTGCTAGCATTTAAGACAACTATTACTCGTTTTCTTTGTTGTTCATAACAAGGATTAAGAATGGCAACACCAGTCTATCCTGTTAAACATCAGGAAAGACTTAACACGATTATTTTCAACTTTATTACAGCATTTGTACTTCACCTCATAATTAACCTTGAATGGTCCTGGGCCCTTCCGGGTCGGAAGTATCACCGGAATAGCGGTGAGCTTTCCCTTTTGTTCATTATCATCGGTCAACTACAAATCTCAACCTAATTATAAATAGAACTGGCATTTCTTTCATGACCAGTAATCAATAATCTATTCACGATTTGATACATTAAATTTTGACTTCTTTTCTTTTCTTTTCCCTCCCTCGCTTTCTCATTATTCTCCCACCGTTTTTCCTTTTTCTCCTTTTTTTCTTTTACTTTTTCTTTTTCTTATCTACCATTCTCTTTTAATCACGACAGACCGTAAGGACTTAACACAACCATTGGAGGTATGTGTTGGAATTTTTATTGTGTCACCGAGCACTTATAAGCACGCATGATCCCCCACATCGGCATAGAACTTAGCCTAGCACGTCACCGTGCACCATTCTGTTACAACAATTGCACGAGAATGCACTCCAGTAATTAGGGTGCTTAAGTGCACAACGGCTCACTTCGATTGCATGGGATATGTGAGCTATTTAAGGCACCTCAGCACACTAACAGATGTTTTCCCACTACCATCTCGAAGGGCATTAATTATGCATGAGATCACCCAATGTAATGCTTGTCTCGTACGGCTGACCTGAAGTGTTACCCAAGGTCATACATCCAATGTATAAATTCCCAAATATAGCCCTTTGTCTTCTGTATCATTTCCAGCCCTGAAGATTCGCAGACGCGATGAAACACGTGTCGGCTGGTTGTACACATGCTGTGTTGGAATAAAACAAGGAGACCAAGACTTCTTTTGACATATCTTTATTGATCTTCAAAAATTTGCAATTTATTGTTGTTTCTCTGTATCGTATTTGATTACTGCATATGGACATTGTTTCCAAGTTTTACATTTAAGTGTGTGCATAGGGTATGCTTTTTCTTGTTACTTTGGAGTAGTACAGCTTGCTTGCTTCTCCGTTGAGTGGTTATATGGTTGCCCACTCACCCAGTTGCACCACATTCTACTTAGTCCTACAGTGCTACCATACTGGCAGTGCGCCCAGTCCCTGACATTCTAAAAACCATCCCTTCTTCACGGAACCATTAAGACTGCAAAGACACCATTGCAGGAACCTGGAAAGGCACTGGCGCCGCCATTACAGTCCTATTGACAAAACTGCCTACAAAAACTCTCTCTCCAAATACAAAAAACTTATCACTTTGGAAAAAGCACGCTATTATACTTCCCAAATTAATCAGTCAAAAAACTCTACAAGAGAACTATTTCAGACAGTCACTCATCTATCCAACCCGCCTGTGCCACGCTCAGATGGATCACAGTCACTCTCGGATTCGCTAGCAACATTCTTAGAAAATAAAGTCAGTGCCATCTTTTCAACCTTTTCCTGCTCCCCTTCCTCCTCCACACCCATGGCACCTTTTCCTAACAAGGCACCAACTTTCTCTGCCTTCGAACCCACGACGCAGGACATATTAAAATTCTTGGTGCTCGCATCAAATCGGGGTCACCAGCTGACCCTTGCCCTCCCGCCATCCTTAATCTCATCCCGGAAGCTATCTCCCCTGCTCTGACTACCATCTGCAATGCAATGTTTTCATCTGGGATATATCCATCGGTTTGGAAGGAGGCCATAATTAAACCACTTTTAAAAAAGCCCACATTAGATCCTCTCCTTCCCGCCAGCTATAGACCTATTGCTTGCCTTCCTTTCCCTGCTAACATTTTCAAAAAAATTATGAATACACAAATTTCTAAATTCATAAACGAAAATAATTTACTCGATGATACCCAATTCGGGTTCAGACAGGGTCATGGAACAGAGACATCGCTACTTATTGTATTGTATTGTATTTAGTTATTTGTAACGCGCAACTGTCACCCTACGGGTATCCTGGCGCCCAAACAGGAAGTAGTCAGATGGTAATCAGATGGTAAACAATACACTAGCTGTCATGACATATAGACCGGCCGCCAGAGCTATTAAATAGAGTCAGGGGGATTATACTTTGGCGAACAGCCAGGTTTTCAGGCTCTTTCTGAAACCCAGTAGGGTGTCGATCTGTCTGATCTTCTGGGGAAGCTCGTTCCACAGCCTAGAGGCAGAGGTACAGAACGCTCTGCCTCCCATCCTCGTTCTCCTGATCCTGGTAGTAGCTGCCAGACTCTGGCTAGCAGAGCGCAGGGACCTGGAAGGACTATACCAGGAGAGCCTTTCCTGTAGAGGGATAGGTCCTGTGTTGTGCAAGGCTCTGTACACGATACATAGGGACTTGAAGGCAACTCTACTCCCGATTGGCAACCAGTGTAGATCTCTTAGCGCCGACGTAGTGGAAGAACTACGAGGTCTTTTGAGTGCCAGCTTGGCCGCTATAGACTGGACCCTCTGGAGCCCCTGTAGGATATATAGGGGGGTCCCTAGATATAAAGAGTTACAATAGTCCAGTCTGGCCAGAATCACACTCCTAACTACTAGTGGTCTAGATTCGTCAGGCAGGAGGGGCAGAATCTGTCTGAGTGCCTTCAACAATCCATAACAGACACTGATGGTTTTATTGGTCTGAGAGGTCATTTGGAGATCCGCATCAAACAGTACCCCTAGATTGCGCACGGTCTTAACTGGGATGCAAGGTTCTGCTCCCGGCGCGAGCCTAATCTCATGGGAGGGTTGTTGACTCAGCTTGGCTGATGAACAGTAGACAACCTCTGTCTTCCCCTCATTAAATTGAAGGGAGTTTATTGTCAACCACCTGGACACCTTGTTCATGCAGTTCTGGAAGGTCTCCATGGTCACCGCCTGTCTTCCTTCTAAGGAGAACACCAATTGTGTGTCATCGGCGTAGTTTATCAGATCTATGCCGAAGGATTTGATCATGGGGATCAGGGGCTGCAGATAAAGATTAAAAAGAATAGGACTGATCGAGGAGCCCTGAGGTACTCCATGACTGACCAGGGACTTGGGCGATGAAAAGGGTGCTAGGATTACCACCTGTTGTCTACCTGTCATGTAGGATTGACTAAAAAAAAAAAAAAATTGACGGAAAAAAGTGAAAACATGGCTCTTCCCCAAAGCGTAATCTCACCTGAACCTTAATACTTCTCCTCCCCTCCTCTGTTGCACAGCATTTCTCAGCAATTTGTACACAGCGCCAGGATGCCCGTAGGGTTGCAGATGCGCTTTACAAATGATATAAATAAATATAAATAAATAGGATTGTATCCACCTCAGGGCTTTGCCCTTCACGCCCAGTTTTTCCAGCCTGCTTAGCAGAACTGCATGGCTGACCGTATCGAATGCGGCCGACATGTCCAACAGCACCAAGACTGAGGAGTTGCCATTGTCGGCTCGCATTCGAAGGGTGTCCAGCATGGTTGCCAATGCAGTTTCTGTTCCGTGGCCTGGGCGGAAGCCAAATTGGTCCTTATCCAAAAGACAGTTATCTTCCAGATAACCTGACAAGGATCTACTGACCATCTTCTCCAAAATTTTTATCGGATAGGGCAGGAGGGAGATGGGCCTAAAATGCGCCGGGATAGTAGGGTCCAGCGAAGGTTTCTTAAGCAGGGGGGTAACGACTGCCTGTTTCCATGCTTCCGGCACTATGCCTTCTTCGAGAGATTGGCGACAGATCTGATGCATCCAGGGGAACAACTCTGGCCCATATTCTTTCCAGATCCTGTGCGGAAGGGGGTCTAGAGGGGACCCAGATGATACATTCTGGGCCAGTCTAAGAAAGAGCTCTTCTGTAAGAGGGGTGAAATTTTCCAGTGATGACAATATTGGTAAGGGTTCCTCTTCTTCTATCTGTGCCTCTGCATCTTTGCAGCTATCCCTTTCCTCCTTCAGCCCCCCCACAATTTTAGCGATCTTTTCCTGAAAATAGATCGCAATCTCATCACAAAGTTCTTGTGTAGCAACCACCTTATTACTCGTACAGGTGGGATGTGAGAGATCCCTTATGATGTTAAAAAGGGTTTTAGTACTGTTAGGGGACTGAAGAATAGTAGTGGCATAGAAGAGTGCCTTAGCTTTGGCGATGGCTCCTTTGTATTTAGCCTGTTCCACTTTCAGCTGTTTTTTGTCCATCTCTGAATAATGTCTTCGCCATTTCTTTTCTGCCTGTCGGCGTGCATTGCGTAGGGATTTCAGCTCCTCATTAAACCAGGGGGCAGATGGTTTCATCTTATTTTTTATAGTTTTCAGGGGGGCAATTCTATCCAGGGTCTTTATGATGTAGTTACAGTATTTTAGATAGTTCAGGTCTACCGATTCCTTTGGATCATAGGAAACATTGTTCATAAAAATAGGCTTTGTTTTATCCTTCGGTAATTTAGACCAGTTCCGTCCCTTCCTGTAGGTTACCGGTCGTTCACTTCTATTCCCCTCAGTAGATATGGAGATCTCAAAGTGGATTAGGGAGTGGTCGGTCCAGTGCTGAGGTAGGATATCAACCATCCTAGTCTCAGTCTTGTTGGCGAAAACCATATCTAGGATATGTACCCCTGAATGGGTTGGTTTCTGTACCAACTGATCCAGACCCCAGTTTCCACAGTTGTCCTTCAGATCCCTCAGGTGGCTCCCCAGGGACCCGTTGTCCCATAGGTTAAAATCTCCTAGGATCAACATTCTGGAGTGGGACAGGGCAAGGGCAGCAATGGTATCAAACAGCGCCTGGTATTGTGTTTCCGCACCAGGTGGTCTGTAACATAGCAGTCCGGTCAGCATTCTACCTTTTGGTTCTTGCAGGGAGAACCCCAGTAACTCTACCCCCGCCACCCCATCGATCTGTAAAGGGGAAAAGTCCCACTTATCTTTGTAAATCACTCCAAGCCCCCCTCCTCTTCCCAGTGGCCTAGGTTTATGAAATAACTTATATCCTTCCGGGCATGACAGGCCCAACTCAACAGTGGTATCCACAGTAGTCCATGTCTCAGTGATGAATAGGGCATCTAGGTCCATGTCATTTAGCAACTCTGACACTTCCAGGTGATGTTTTACTAGGGATCTGCTATTGATCAGTCCACAACCCAGCACTACAGCGGACTGTGGTAGGATATTATGAGGAGATCCTTCTACACTCTTACCTATGGCTAATAGCTCATCCCTAGAATACCTACAGTATGCAGCGGTCCTGGTCCTGAGCCCGTCCGAGGCACGGACGGGCACAGACGGGCTTTCCTCTGGCGCCCCTCTGGCGCGACGCTGCGCGCGAGCGCTGCGCGTTGGCATGCTGGACATTAAATAGTGTTTGGCAGAATGTGCTTGCAGCCACTAGGACGTTCGCCCCTGGAGCGCTTCTGAACCCACACCCAAAATGGCAGTCGGGAGTGAGGCGGCGCTGAGTTTACCCAAATTGGTAAGTCCTGTTAGCTCTTATTATTTTCTAGGTGATAGAATCAAAGGGGGAGCGAGGGGCACAATTATAAGTTAGCACAGCGTCATGTAGTACAATGTAGCACCACCACACAATCAATACTTAAAGCAACAGATGAGATAAGGATCTCAATGGATAAGGGAGGAGCCGCGGTACTAATACTCTTGGACCTCTCCGCAGCCTTTGACACGGTCGATCATGTCACCTTGATCGACCGTGTCTCAGCCATGGGAATAAAAAACAAAGCCGAGAAACTTCTTGCCTCATTTCTGGCTAACCGTCCTCAGACGGTGAAGATGGGCAACTACATCTCCCAGACATTTTCTCTCCATTGTGGAGTACCTCAGGGCTCCTCGCTAAGTCCGACACTTTTTAACATCTATGTGTCGGACTTAGCGAGGGTTATAAAATCCTATGGAATTGCCCTTACAACCTATGCGGATGACACGCAATTGGTGTTATCCATATTTAATGATGGTATAACAGTTGCGCTTAACTTCCAGGAGGGAATGAGGGCAATAAGTTCCTGGATGTCATCAAACTGTCTTAAATTAAACTCTGACAAGACATTGGTGATGACATTCGGGAAACTGGAACCTATCTGGTCCCCCCAATGGTGGCCACCTGAGATGGGAATGCCCCCTCAACCGGTGACCAAGGTACGCAATTTAGGAGTCATATTTGACAACAAACTGACTTTCCACCAACATGCCAACTCGGTGGTTTCCTCATCTTTTTTCATCTTAAAGAAGATTAAAAAACTAATTCCGTACTTACCTCCTTCTGCGGGCAAAACGTTAATCAGTACTCTGGTCTTCTCTAGAACAGATTACTGTAACGCCCTTCTGCTGAATGCCCAAGAAAAGGTCCTCAACAGATTGCAGATGGTCCAAAATGCCTCGGCCAGGACCTTACTAAACATCCCCAAGTTTTCATCCATCTCTCCGTATATTCGACAGTTGCACTGGCTCCCAGTGAGTAACCGGACTAAATTCAAGGCTTTATGCATCGCCTACAAAGCCATCAACAATCTAGGCCCACTATATCTAAAAAAAGCATTCTGCCCGGTCGAATACTCAAGAACTTTACGTTCTTCGTCAGCCCATTTGCTAAAGGTTCCTCGGACAAGAAGGGCCAACTGGGGAGACAGATGCTTTACCACCTCAACAGCCAAACTTTGGAATACTCTACCCCTCCATTTCAAAACAGCTCCCACACTGATTAATTTCAGAAAAAAACTCAAAACATGGTTGTTCTCAATATAAAATTTTATTTACTACAGTGAGAGTTCTATTATCTCAGCGCCGAGACACCCATCTGGGTATTTGCGCGCTTTAAAAATTGCATAAAATAAATAAATAAATAAATAAATATGTAAGGACACTGCATGGATAAATAGATTCTACCAACCACTATGATCCCTTACACTTGGGCTTCACTATATCCACCTCCAGTGCTTTACCTGTCTTTATTATTATAATACTGGCTCTTTTAATTATTGTCAATCCGGATCTTAATGTGCTTCATCGTTTACTGAGGAGAATAGTAACTTTTCGTTTATACTGTATGACTTTTTCCTTCATAAACTTCATAGATATATAGTTAGTATTAGGATCATTTTAAGATATCCAAATCGATGTGCATTGTTATATATTTTTTTCAAACTTCACTACTGGCTTTTGAGCATACTTGCTAACCTGACTCAGGTATAACACTTTTCTGGTTCTTGTCAGGCTTTTTACTTTTAGCCCTTTGAATTTTAAGATGGCGGTGAGTTTCTTGGCATTGCGGCTTTCAGGCTTCTCATGACTTGATATCTGCGGTTAAGCACATTCGTATACATCGCGCGAACATCAGCTTTATACTGGGTCTGTTTGGGCTTTCTAGAATCACTCTTGCCCGTTTAAAGATGGCAGACGATTTTTCCAGCCAATGAGAGCTTACTTTATGACCAGAACAACTTCAGTCTTCTTTTGATTTCTTTTATTTTGCTGGGTGAGCTCCGGTGTTTTCAATGGCGCCTGTTCCGACGTTCGTATATATTTGGTGGCTCGATGGGCAACAATCGCTTACGGAGTGCCAGTATCAAGAAGTGCCAGACCCTACAATACGGTAAGCAGGGCTTTGCAGGGGATGTTCATGGGATTAAGGAACTAGTTAGCTTACATGTTTTTCGAATTTCACTCAAGATAGAGTCTGATGTATACCTCTGTTTCCTTACAGCCTCACGCATTTTCGAGGTGTCTCTATAGGTAAGACAGTGGTGTTAGCCAGTAGGATTTGTACTTTGTTTGTTTGTTTAGACTAAGCTTCATGTACATCTCTGTTTCTGTTCAGCCTCATGCACTTCTGAGGTATCTCTATAGGTAAGACAGCGGTGCTAGCCAGTAGGATTTGTACTTTGTTTGTCACTTTCAGAATCTTGTAGTTAATGTTTACAACATGCCATGTATTTATTTTATACTAGCAGCCCGTCCCGACATTGTCTGGGAGCAAAAGGCTGCTTCAGGGCCCCCGCCCGCCCCGCAGAAGAGTTGTCTGTGCAAGTCCTGGCCCTGTTCAACTGATTTGGCCCACTTGTGTTATTTTTTTAATTCGTATGTATTGTTTTCCGCGTTTTATGTTGTCCGCAAGATGTGAGGAAAGTGTTGTGTCACCTGTTTAATGTTTTTTTTCTTTCGAAGGCTCTTTCCGTGTGTTCGTTTTTGTATCCCTTCAAAGAAGTTTCCCTTTCGTTTTGTCAATTGTGTGGTGAAGTCCTGGCAGTGCTCGAGTGATTATGGGCCGTTGTGTTATTTTCGTTATTCGTATGTCTTATTGTAAGCGTTTTATCTTGTCCGCAAGATGTGAGGAAAGTCTCGTGAATGCGCAGTCGATTGCGTTTCTCTGTTAAGAAATGTCGGCTTTTTTTGTTCGTGTTTACCCCCCTGTGACGTCGTTGGTCAATGAAAAATGGTTAAAGACTTTTTTTTTGGTAAGCCAAAGTCGTGTGTGTGTTTTCTTTAGTGCGTTGTGATTGGTTTAGTATGCGATTAATCCTGCCCCCTGTGTGGCGTCATTTGACACTCCTCGTCGATGGAAGACCCGCCCGGTTTTTAATGCGAAGGCGTCAATATTGTCTGGGTAACTGCAACGAATGTGTGTATATTTCTTATAGCGCGCACCTCTGCTGTTTTTGTATATTGGTGTTACCGCGCTGTATGTGTGAATTTAAATTCATTGAAAGCGCATTTCCGCTGTATGTGTTGGGATTTGCAAATGTTTGTTAGAAATTCATTGAAAGCGCATTTCCGCTCTATGTCTGCATATTGTGCGTTCTAAATTCAGTGAAGGCTTATTTCCACTCTATGGGGCCGATTAGGATTGCGGTTTTTCCGCATCCTCGGGGCCGGCGGAAGCCACCGCCGGCCCAGAGGATGCGTAAAAACCGCAGCGGACTGACCAAGGACCCACCGCCACATTAGGATGGCTGGTGGGTCCTGGTTTCCGTCCGCAGCTTTTCCGCCGCGGTCGGCTTACAACCGCGGCGGAAAAGCTCTGATATGGTGACGGTGTCTCTCAGACACCGTCCGCCATATCAGGATGGGCTTTAAAAAGTGCTTTTCCGCGGCGGGTTTTCCGCCGTGGAAAAGCATACGGATCTTCACTGCGGGGGCCCGTTGCGGGCCCCCTAGGTGAAGGGGGGTGGTGAGGGGTGCACATGGGGGGTACCTGTGGTACCCCCCTGCATTTGCATGCAGAAAGCGGCAGGCACCGCGCGGTGCCTGCCTCTTTCTGCATGCAAATGCAATGCGTGCATTTTTAACATTGCCGCGGGTGCAGCTTGAAGCTGCACCCGCGGCAATGTTAAAAATAGAGGATGTGACCGCCAGGGTGGCGGTCACATCCTAATTGGACAGGAGGGAACTCCGCATGCCATGCGGAGGTTCCCTCCTGCTCTGCTAATCGACCCCTATGTGTGCATATGTAAGTGTGTTGTGAAGTCGCTTGGCCTATGTTTATTTGCACTTGGCACGGTCCTGTAAACGCCCGCATTTGTTGTTTGAGACGCCCACGGCCACGACCACGCCCCCAAGGGACTACTTTACCACTTTGGGCGTTTTTGCTTTTTTAATGCATATGGTGTACATATCTATAGCCTATGTCCTTCTGCCACATCTCCCCTTTCAAATGGTGTATTGGGTGTAGTGATTGGTGCATTACTTTTGTAGTTTACCTGGCTCAAAGGTTTGTATTCTCTCTTTATAATAGTAGCATAGATTTCAGCATGTTGGTGTTACGATACACCTGATAGACAATAGTGTGATTTACGATTGGTATTACCACCACGTTCTGAAAGTATCTAACCAGGACGTTTGCGGTATGAACTTCTATTTTATGGCGTTTTAATCAACTCGTGTGCACTCTTGGATTGGATTTTTTTGCGCTGCTACTAGTAATTTATGACACACTGAGTACTCATACTTTGCGTAATTCATTGTGCTTGTCTAGATCTAGGCATTACGGGGTGACCAGGCACTGTAGGACATATTGGGCAGACATGCCTGTTAGTGTGTAGGACCGATATCAGTTTATCAATTAAACTTAATTGTCAAATAATCTTATATCAGGAGGTATATGCTTTTTTATGTATACATGATTCAGTTACCCTATGACCACCCCTCACTTTTTACTTGTTGTTCTAATACTGTTTATTCCTTTATACAGGTAGTTCACCTTGTTCCATTCAGACTTCTCTTGCCCGTTTTTGGAAATAACTTATTTAATCATTGGTGAGTGTCTGCTTATAGCTGACTCTTCGCCGTTCTGATTTTGAAATGGTCGTTTTAGAGCTGATAATATCTTTATTTTGTGTTACAGAGTCTCTTTATATATCAACCCACAACTATTTTATGTGGTGTCAGTAACGTGGGTTTCATCAGGACAAGTCCATAATACTTACATTATAGGTGAGATTCCTCATCTTCTTCTGAGGCCCCTCACTCAAGTGCTGTGTGATTCCACTAAATGATCATTTTTTAGGTATATGAATCCAACAACCGCTTTTATTAATTTTGGGATCGATACAAACAGTACATTTACTTTTCAATTTCTCCATAGAACCAATGGTGAGAAACCCCCTCTAATTTTTCTCCAGTTGTGCACTTTCGATCTACCTTCTCGGGCGACTTGGACTTGGCTTTTTTCCGGTGAGAAGCCTTTATTGATACAGCATTCTCTTGGTCCTCAGCAGACTGTTTATAGATTTTTTTTTAAAAACTTTTTTAAAACCTTTATTCAAAAACAGTGCACACAGCTATTTAGCCTGACATCTCGGAGGCAAGGCAGCATGTTGAATCAGAAAAACAATAGTGCAAGAATCAATGCAGCAGAACAGTGAAGGTTGATTTTACTTTTTTATAGAAGAAACAAAGAGAAATAAGAAAGGAGGAGAAGCGCCGGATAAGGCGCAAAGATATAGGCAATGGAGTATGAAAGCCAGTGAGGCGTTGTGGGAGGGTTCGGGGGATATATGGAGCACAAGTATGAAAACAGGAAAAAAGGCCAGGAGCGGGGAGGGAGGGAGGAAAACACAGGATAGCATATACACAGCATTGCAGTTGGTGTCACAGGCTACGGCGACAGATGTTCCTCCAGCGGAACGGGTTCTGGGGGTATGCAGATGTCTCCCCTGTATGCATTCCAGGCCCCCCATAACTTCTGCCACTTTTTAGGTTTACCCCTGGCAACATAAACAGTCTTCTCCCTGAACATACACCAATCCATATTGGCTTTCCATTGCACAACCTTAGGAGCTGCCGTAGCTCCCCATTTCTGCGCGATGTCACGCTTAGCCACCATGTTGCCAAGGGTTACCCATTGAGTCTGGGCCACGTTGTGGTCCGTCGGATCCCAGATGTTAAGGAGGCATCTCCTGGCTTCCGCATTCACCGCTACCCCAGTCACCTCACCCATAATCAGGTGCACGCGTCGCCAGTAGGAAGCTATTGCGGGGCATTCCCATAGGATGTGCATGAAAGTGGCAAGGGCACCACAGCCACGACGACAAAGCCCGTCCTCAGAGTAGCCCATATGCACAAGTCGGGGACCAGTTACGTAAACCCTGTGCAGGATCTTAAGCTGCACCAGTCTGAGACGGGAAGAGATGGCAAACTCCTTAGGGGAGGACACCGCACTCTGCCAGTCCTCATCATCAATTTCCAACCCATCACACACCCACTGATCCCTCACACCCAGGAGGAGGTCGGTACGGACATTTATAAGCTTTTTATAGGACAGTGAGATGGCGCTGTCCGGCATATGGCCGTCCAGCACCCTATCTTCCAATGGGGAGCTGTCTGGGATCGCCCCCTCCTCCGGTCTAGCAGACAGCAATGCGTGCCGTAACTGGGCACACCGGAAAAATTCAGAGGCACCCAATTGAAATTCTTCCTGTAACTGGGGAAAGGTCTTAATCTCGCCTCTCGACAACATGTCTTCCACCCTGGAGATGCCTATCAGGTCCCATTTATCAAAGCCCTTGGTGTGCCACAGTTTGCCCAGAATGTCCAAATCATATAATGGGGTCAATCTGGTCAGTCTATCTTTCCATCCCTGAGCCTTGGTAATTGCCCTCCAAATATGGACCGCGGTTTTCGTTGGACCCGACATCTGCCCATCAAGAGACCTCGAGTAGAGCGCCCTATAGTAATTTCCGCCGCCCAGGAGCCATCTATCCATGGCGTATCCAGGGTTGTTTTCCGGACCATAAAGACCATGGTTGATAGCCGCTAACTGGGAGGCCCAATAGTATCTTCGCACATCAGGTAACGCTATTCCCCCATCGTACCATAGGAGCGTGAGCTTCGTGATAGCGATGCGGGGCCGGCCATCCCAAAGCAAAGCACGTTGCAGGCCCTCGATCTCCCGAAAGTACCGGGCGGGGACCGGATCCTGAGTATTCTGCAGGGCATAAAGGAACCTAGGCAAGGACATCATTTTAAATAATGCCGCGCGCCCAAACAAAGAGAGCGGAAGTTTGCGCTAACCCTCCACATCTCGCCGAAGCCGGAGAAGAGGGGGAAGCAGATTATGCTCGTAGCGTGCCTTCGCATTACTGGAGATATAAATCCCCAAGTACCTGAAGCCCTGGCTCGCCACCTGGATGCCGCAGCCCCTAGGGAGGCGCGGTGTTCCCCCTTTCAGTACGTACAGGTACGACTTGGCCCAGTTGATAACAAGGCCAGAGTACCAACCAAAAAGCCGCAGCACATCACAAGCCACAATAAGGGATGTGCAGGGGGAAGTGAGGTACAGCAGAATATCATCTGCGTACAGAGAGACTCTGTCCTCAAAACCAGGGGCCCACCTGATACCATGCAGATCCGGGTGAGTCCGCAACAGGGCCCCGAGTGGCTCGAGCGCGAGTGCGAACAGGAGAGGCGACAAAGGACAACCCTGCCTGGTGCCCCTACGAAGAGCGAAAGTCGCTGAAACACGGCCATTAACGACAACGTTAGCCAGCGGTTCAGCATATAGGAGTTTAACCCATCCTACAAATTCCGGGCCAAAACCGAGCTTCGCCAACACTGCCCACAGGTAACTCCACTCGAGGGAGTCAAAGGCCATCGTGGCGTCCAGGGACACCAGGACAGCCGGCTCCTCAAGTGTATGGGCCCTAGTTAGGGCACCGTGAAGTCTACGCAAGTTAAGAGCAGTGTTGCGGTGTGGAATAAAGCCCGACTGGTCCGGGTGCACTAAGTCGCCGATAACACCAATCAGACGATTGGCGAGCATCTTGGCAAGAATCTTAGGCTCTGCGTTCAAGAGAGAGATGGGACGGTACGACCGGCACAAATCCCTCGGCTTCCCTTCCTTATGGATGACCACAATGGTGGCCAACCTCTGGTCAAGGGGAAGTAGGCCTTTCTCCCGTGCCTCCAGGAACATATTGCGCAGGTGTGGGGACACCACATCCGGTCTAATCTTGTACAATTCAACCGGAATACCGTTGGGACCAGGCGCCTTGCCAGACCTCAATGATCGGATCGCAAGCGCGACCTCATCAACGGAAACGTCCCTGTCCAGGTCATCCCGATCCGCGTCCGACAAGCACGGAAGATCGATGTCGGAAAGGAATGCGGCCGAATCGGCCTCAGACCGGTCCGAGACAGAGGCGTAGACACCCCGAAAGTAATCCGCAAAGGACTCAGTAATGGCACTCGGGTCAGTGACCACCACTCCGTCCTCTCCCAATATCTCAGGGACGACACGGCTGGCCCTCTCCCTCCTGTCCAGCCAGGCCAACAACTTCCCGGCCTTGTCGCCGACGTCGTAAATCCGACCCTGCTGTTCTTTAGCCAGGACGAGGGCAGCGTTAGTAGCGAGTTCACGGTACTCCGACTGTTTAAGGGAGAGATCATGTAATAGGGCAGGCACGGGACCCGCCTCTAACCGGGAATCCAACTCCATGATCTCCGCCTCGATGCGCACCATATCGGCATCTCTGACTCTACGGGCCTCTGCTATGAGAGTAAAGGCCTCCCCCCTCAAAACTGTCTTAAATGCTTCCCACAGAGTGGCGGCCGACACAACCGACCCCACATTTTCGGTGAAATAGAGGTCGATGGCCTTGGCCAGGAGACCATGAGTTTTGGGGTTACGGAAGTACCATGGGTTAACTACCACTGGTCGTTCCGACAGAACAATATTAAAGTCGAAGGAGACCCACAGCGGGGAATGATCAGAAATACCCCGTGCCAAAAAACGGGCCTCGGAGACCGCAAGCGCGTGAGCCGCCAGGGTAAGAACGTAGTCGATTCTGGAAAGGCTGCCGTGGGTGCCGGAATGGAAGGAATAGTGGCTTTGGGTGGGATGCAGGAGTCGCCAACTATCGACCAACCCCAGCGTCTCAAGGAAGGTGGGCAGCCACAGTTGGGTGTTACGGAGGTCTCTAGGCGGATGTCGGTCCAAGGAGCCGGAGCAAACCGAGTTAAAATCACCCCCCACAATCAACAGCCCCGCGGGCAGATTCAAAATGGCGCCACCAAGGTCCTGGAAGGTGCTAGTCTGTAAACCCGGGGGAACGTAAACTGAAAGTAATGTCAGGGCACGCCCTTCCCATCGTCCCGCAACAGCGGCATACCGCCCCCTCTCATCAATCACAGTAGAGTCAATCTCAAACGGAAGGGACGTACGCACCAGAACACCCGCCCCCCGAGATCCCGAAGAGAACCCCGAATGGGCCACCATTTTAAACCCTTTACGATTGAGCGCTCTACATGTATTTCCAACCAAATGCGTTTCCTGCAAGAGAACAATATCTGGCATATGTCGTTTAAGCAACTGTAGCACCACCCCTCTCTTAATACGGTCACCCAAGCCATTGACGTTCCAACTGAGAACTTGCAATTTCCTACCCCCCATCGTCGTGTCCCAGGTTCCACCCAACCCCGAAAAGCCTCAACAACAAGTGAAACATAACAGTACATACGACCCATTGCCTAAGAGATAGAAAGAGAGAATAAAGAAAACACACATGAACATCACCACCACCACCCCCCACCCTGCACCCCTGCAGCAGACTAAAAAGCCCCCCCAACCAGCAGTGTGCCTGTCGCCCCATAAACTAAACTACAAGAAAGACCCTGGAGGAGTGAGGAATCCCCGCAATCCCCCCCCCGCCACCCTCCATGGAAAAATAGAAGAAACAAAAATGGAAAAGCTTTGGCATTAGTAGTCACAGACATCGGAAACACCAACCGCTTAGGCTAGCGCAACAAGACCTATTCTTGATGATCAAGGCCCCCAGATGCACCTTCGGAGTGTTCATCATGCTCTTCTCGACGTTGTGGCAAAGTGTCCAGCCAGTCGCTCGCAGACTCAGGCATGTCGAAGAACAGGGCTCGGCCATCATGCTCGATCCGCAGTTTAGCAGGGAATAGCATAGAGTACTTTAACCCCATGTCTCTGAGGCGTCGTTTCACCCCCGCAAAGCTCTGACGCTGTCTCTGAACGGCCCTGGTGAAGTCCGGGTAGAAATGCACTTCAGCGTTCTGAAATTTAAGTGGCCCGTGTCTCCTGGAAGCTTGAAGGATCACATCCCGGTCTCTAAAATTGAAGAGCCGGGCGATGATGGGCCTCGGTGCGACACCCGTCTTCGGAGGGCCGCCAGGTATCCTGTGAGCCCGTTCCACTGAGAAAAAGTTACTGAGTCCGGCTGGTGCGAGATGTGTCTGAACCAAGTCCTCCATGAAGAGGTCGACAGCCGCTTCTTCCGCTCCCTCCGGTATTCCGATGATGCGGACGTTCTGTCGTCTAGCACGCCCTTCGAAGTCCTCCAGCCGTCTGGAGAACTGGTCATTAACCGATCGTAGGGTCCGGACCTCCGCTTGCAGGTCCGAGACATCGGTCGTTAGGCTGGAGGTCTTAAGGTCAAGGGATTTCACCCGATCATTGGTTTTGCCCAAATCGGCCCTGATCAGGTTGAGATCAATGGCCAGGGTGTCCACCTTGTGTGCCAGGACCTCGTGCTGTTTCTGCATCTCAGTCCTGATGCTTGTGATGGCCCCCATGATGTCTCTTAAAGTAGGTTCCGAACCTTCGGGCGAGCCCGTACGTAGGGAGTCTTTAGATGGAGCCACCACGGAAGGCGAGGTCCTTTGCTGGGCATAGCGGTCGATCTTATTCGACTGTTGCTGAGTCGTCCTCTTACCGCCCCTATTCGCCGTCCTGTCGGGGTCCCCTCTGACGGCCATGATGGGTTCGAAGAGAACAAAGGGCTACCCAGCGAAAACAAAGTAGGCACTTGCGTAGGACCGAGACGAAGCCAGCACACAGGTCAGGCCAGCAGCAGGCGACTCCGCAGCTACGCACACTCCGCCAATCGAGATCGGAGGTTCACGCTCCGCATTTCAATCATGCAGCACGTCGCCACGATCATCAGCCGCCCACAGGACAATGGCGCATCCCTGGCACAAAGTTCAACACGACGTAACTTCGTCTAGGAACATCGGATTTGGAAGCGGTAAGCAGTTCCCGTGCCTGCGACCATTCGCCAATTGAAATCCACGACTGTGGAAGAGGATAGCCTCCAGGATATTTGCGGAGGGTCGGAGGGTCCGCGGAGCTCCGAGCTTACGCGGCCATCTTGCTCGCCCGCGAAGCTCCTCCCTTTACTGTTTATAGATTTATATGTCTTCCTGATTTTATTGATTCTGATCAGGAATGGATAGACTATTCCATCGTTGACTACTGTTGTTTTTTACGTATTCTGTAGGATTCAATCTGTTCTTGTGTACATACCGCTGCTTGATTTACCTTTTTCCAGATATTCTCACATTTACTAATAAAGAATTTTTTCCTCATGTACTCAGGAACTTCAATTTTACAGCATCTTCCACGTAATTCGGCTCAATATATGCTGTAATCATTTACTTCAATGGGTCAGTTTCTATTTTGGATATATTTTTTTCTTGGTGGTGGCACTATTATATTATTTCACATTGTTTAATCACTGGGTAGTTCTTTTCCATACTCATGTCTCTGGAGTCTTATTCTTGGCGTTTCACCTGTCGGTTACTCGGATATCTTACTATATAAGAATTTTCTCTTTTTTCTCTCTCTTTATTTTTATAAATTCACCATTTGACTTTTTCTTCTGACTTCATCTTTCATTTCACATATTGAGTTTGTATATTTTGTACACTCAGTACCCTATGCTTATTTAGGTTGTTTTTTGTTTAGGCTCTTTTTATAAAATTTCTCACATTGTATTACTAAATTTTAAAAGTTTGTATTCTTATGTATATATTTTCCTATCATGTCTTTACAGCCTTGAAAAAGTCCCTGTACTTATTCATAGTACGGACGAAACATGTGTCGGCTGTCGTTTTATCATTTGGAAAATCACTTTTAAGAATCAATGAAAGCTGGCGGAAGCTCCCGCTCTCCCTACTCGGCCATGCGGCCCTGTTCAAGATGATGTCCTTGCCCAGGTTTCTCTATGCCTTGCAGAACACCCAAGGCCCGGTTCCGGCCCGCTACTTCAGGGAGATTGAAGGTCTCCAACGAGCCTTGCTCTGGGATGGTCGCCCCCGTGTCGCTGTCACGAAGCTCACGCTTCCGTGGTACGACGGGGGCATAGCTCTACCGGATGTTCGTAGGTACTACTGGGCCTCCCAGCTCGCAGCTCTCAATCACAGGTTTTACGGCCCGGTGAACAGCCCCGGCTACGCCATGGATAGATGGCTCTTGGGTGGTGGTAACTATTACCGGGCCCTGTACTCGAGATCCCTGGACCGGCGGATGTCGGGTCCAACGAAGACGGCGGTCTCCATCTGGTGGGCGATTACCAAGGCGCAGGGATGGCAGGGCAGACTGACGAGATTCACCCCTCTGTACGATTCCGACATTTTGGGCAGGTTATGGCACACCAAGGGTTTCGACAAATGGGACCTCATTGGCATCTCTAGGGTGGACGACATGATCTCTAAGGGGGGAATCAAGACCTTTCCTCAGTTGCAGACCGAACACCAGTTGGGCGGCTCGGAGTTCTTCCGCTATGCCCAGCTGAGGCACGCGCTGCTCTCTGCCATGCCACCGGAGGGGGCGATTCCAGAGAGCTCTCCGCTGGAGGACAGAGTGTTGGACGGCCAAATGCCTGACAGTGCTATTTCACTGTCATACAAAAAACTAATCAATGTCCGCACCGACCTCCTCCTTGGAGTGCGTGATCAGTGGGTGAGAGATGGCCTGGAGATCGACGATGAAGATTGGCAGAGCGCAGTGTCCTCCCCTAAGGAGGTTGCCATCTCTTCTCGTCTTAGACCGGTCCAATTTAAGATCTTGCACAGGGTGTATGTGACTGGCCCCCGACTGGTACATATGGGATACTCGCCCGACGGTCTTTGTCGTCGAGGCTGTGGTGCCCTCGCTACCTTCCAGCACATTCTATGGGAATGCCCCGTCATAGCCTCCTATTGGAGAAGGATACACAGTGTTATGAGTGAAGTGACTGGAGTGGCGACTACGGCGGAGGCTCGGAGGTGTCTCCTTAACATTTGGGAACCGTCTGATCATAACACCGCACAGACCCAATGGGTGACCTTAGGCAATATGGTGGCCAAGCGGGACATTGCTCAGAAGTGGGGTGCCGCTACGGCTCCCCTTGTGGTACGATGGAAAGCCAACATGGATTTGTGTATGTTCTGGGAGAAGACGGTATATGTTGCCAGGGGTAGGCCCCGTAAATGGAATAAAGTGTGGGGAGCCTGGAATGCTTACCGGGGGGATGTATGCCTGCCACCCGAGCCTGCTTCTCTGGATGAACGTATGTCACCGTAGCCTGTGACACCAACTGTGACACGTTACCTGATTGATCCTGTCTTTCCTCCTCCCTTTTATTATCCTCCACTCTTCTGTATCACTGATTCGTTGCTTTCTCTCCCCTGCCTGCTACCAACACCTTGCTGCATTCTCTATCCCATTGCCACTCTCTGGCGCCGTTTGGCGTTTCCTTTCTTTTGTTCTCTTCTCTTCATTATAAAATACTAAAAACAACCTGTATTGTCCTGATGTACCTGTTTTGCACTGCTACGCTCCTCTCTTACCATGCTGCCTTGCCTCCGGGATGTTAGGCTGAATAGCTGTGTGCTCTTTCAAAATAAAGGTTCTAAAAATTAAAAAAAAAAAAAAGAATCAATGAAAGAAAAGATGATATAAAACATGAACTCTATCCATCTATTTGTCCTGCACACCATGAGAATTTGTTGACTTTACTTGGATTTACTGTTGTTTAGACTTTACATTGCATTAGTCTTGTACATACTTGTACTGTAGGATTGTGCTCTCTCGACCATTTTTGCCTATATGTTTATTTGTCAATCCTTTGGCTTGATAAATTGTGTTCCTTCCTGGTAGTGGGGGATATTGGTCCATGTAGCACTCCGTCTTTGATATTGAGAAAGATTTTATTAACTGTCCAGTACCATTTCTGACTTTATTAGTATTAGTGGATGTGCGGTCTTTTCCAATCCTTTGGAATCACCACTACCGTTCTCTGTATACATTACATTTACTATGTCATTATTATTACATAGAGAAGGCTGTCTTACTGTTTAATACTTACATTATTACTATTGCATTGTTATTATTATTACATAGGGAAGGCTATTTTATTACTTTCATTATTACTATTGCATCGTTATTATTATTATTACATAGGGAAGGCTATTTTACTACTTACATTACTATTTTCTCATTATTGCATTACTTTTACAATATTATTATAATTACATAAGGAGAGTTTGGATCATGTTTTTATGGTGTTTTATGTTTACTTCTGGAATGTTTATCTTCTCTTCCTATGTTTATATATGTGTATACTATTTCATTTTTGTTAAATATTATAAAGGGGAAGATGTGTAGTAATCTGCTTCCTATGTAATGAATCTCCCTTGCCCTGGTTCTCTGTCTGATGCTCTAGCTATATGATGTCATTTGGAATGTTATGGATGTTTGTATTTGAAGGTGGAGCTGTTGGAGGAGATGGGCTGAGCAGCAATGGAGGCTGCTCCTGGTGGGGCTTATATTAAGACTTACATTGGAATTTACCAAGATGTAACTTGAAGAATAAACTAAAACTACAAGAGCTGTCTACCAGACTTTATTGATTTCTACACTAAGACACTGGCCACAAGATTACAACCACATTTCACCACGGTGATCCATCCCGATCAGTCCGGATTTTTACCAAACCGCAATACTGCACTCAATCTGAGAAGGCTCCATAGTGTTATAGAGCGTAGGTCCGCCATAGAAGAGGACGCAGTTATTCTCTAACTAGATGCACGAATGGCGTTCGATTAGGCGAATGGCCCTTCCTTTTTGCAGTCCTCGGTCACATGGGATTTGGGCCCAAATTCTGCGTGTGGATCCAATTACTCTACACTTAGCCACTAGCACAAGTGGTGGTGAACGGCTACATACAACTGAATTTCCATTGGGAAGGGGGACACAGCAGTGTTGCCCACTATCACCACTCCTATTTGCGCTAGTGTTGGAGCCCCTGGATGCATGGATAAGAGAGGGCCCATTGATACGTGGATTAAGATGGGCAATGGGCTGGGAAGACCGAATCTCGCTATATGCGGACAATATAATTTTATATTTAACATTCCCAGCACGCTCCATTAATTGCCTTTTAGGCATCTGCACGGCATATGGGCGAGTCTCTGGATATTCCATAAACTGGACAAAGTCAATTCTTTATATATTACATGATTCCTCGCTGCAGCTACCACGTGGATGTACACTTCAGATAGCAGACAATGGCTTTAAATATCTAGGGATATTCATAACACTCGACCGACCACAGTTTATTGCACAAAACCTAACACCTAAAAGCTAATACTGGCCGCAGTATTCTGCAGAATACTGCGGCCAGATTAATTTTGGACCTACCCCCAAGATCGCCGTCCTGCCCCAATTTAAAATTCCTTAATTGGCTCCCAATTAGGAACAGAGGGCACTGTAAAATCCTGTGCCTAACACATAGAAGCATCTATGGCACCGGCCCCGGTTATTTAGAAAAAAAGCTGAAAAAATACCAGCCCGTTAGAACCCTGAGGTCCAGCTCTAAACTTCTTCCTATCTCCCTGCGAGTTTGCACTGTGCAAAACAGAGGCTGTTCCTTTTCACATCTTGCTCCTCACCTCTGGAATAAGCTTCCGTCCCATCTCTCGTCCATCTCAGATAATCTGCGCTTTTGCAGGTAATTAAAGACATGGCTGTTCTCTAAATGAAATGAGATATAACCCAGGTAGTGGAATCTTCTGCAAGTACCCTGAGACCTAACAGTGATTTGTGCGCTATATAAGATTCTTTGACATTGACAACCCTTGATGAGATTCAAAGGCGACGTCAAACACTGGCGTACACTGCCACTGACATTACTGGGAAGGGCAGCCCTCTTTAAAATGATGGCACTTCGCAGGTTTCTATATGCACTACGAAATACACCATTCCCTGTCTGCCCAAGATACTTCACAACGATAAATGAAAAAGTGACTGATCTGCTCTGGGATGGGAAGACTTCCCGTATAGCTATGCACAAAATTACGAGAAGTTGGTATGACGGTGGTGTCGCCCTCCCTGACATTAAAATATATTATTGAGCTTCACAGCTGGTTGCCATCAACCAATGGCTGCATATACCCAAAGAGGACCCAGCATACCGATTGCATAGACACCTACTAGACGCTAAGGGGATTATGGGAGCGCTCTACAACAGGGTTAGGAGAAGCAACCTCACAGGTCCAACAGCACACACGATACACGTCTGGTTTGAGGCACAGAGAGCACTAGGATGGGAGGGAGTAATAACACAAGCTATGCCACTATGGCACACAAAGAGATTGCGACGGGTTGAACAAGTGCACTCCGTGGTAATATAACTTCAGTAATATAACCATAGTTCAAAGGTAATTGCGAGCAGCCCAACCGTGGCCTGCCCTGGAGCCACGTGTGTGAAAACTTGAAAAGAAAAGTGAAGCGATTGTGCACTCCAACCTCGGACGCACTGCTGAAGGCCAACAATGTATCACAAATACACCAAGTTGTTCAAATATTTAATCCATTTATTTCAGGTACTCCCAAGTTATTCGTCTTGATTCATCAAGTTACACGGTAAACATTTGTATAGTTAGCTTCTAAAACAGCAGATGTGCCTCAGGCCTCTTTCTGTCGCATGCCTTATACAATATTCATATCCTTAGTGATTATTCTCCAATGCATTTCGGGCTTAACTTATAACCCTTCTTCAGGGATTCACTAAAAAGTTTAAAAAGACATGACCATTAGATTATACGTCCCAACTGCATTTCACATTTCAACAAATTGCTCATTTACGTAACCCGACTTTTTGATTGACGTTTTCCCGCTATACGTTTTAACATGCTTAAACCAAGCTCCCCTCTGAAGTTCCCAACCATTGTTATGCCAACATTTAAATGACTAGTTTCCTACTAATCAATTACCTTTGAACTATGGTTAAATTACTGAAGTTATATTACCAGTGCACTTGTTCAAACCTTCGCTGTATGATATTGATTCTGTCCTGACACAAGTGGCACCCACGATTACTGGATATGAAACTAAGTTACAATGTTACACGATAAGACTTTGGAATCATCATCTATCCTTTTACAACTGCAGTTTGACGAGCATGGCGATGGAAAGTTTACACTCGCAGTGTCAAATGACGTCTTATTACCATTCCATGTAATTTACAATTTGCTCGTATCGGAGTTGGACTTTTTGAAAAAATTGGTTTGACATATAATGTACACTCTTAAGGGAGGGCGGGGCATACGTGTTAAAGCTCAAACAGTTGAAAATGATTGACACACTGGTTACCCTTACCCATAAAATGATCGTTGGTGCATATTGTGCATTATGGGAGTTGTAGTTCAGGCGAGTAATGATGTGTAACTGCTGGGTAACTCCATTGGTTAACTGAAGGGGAGGAGTACATAGAGTACTAGTTTAAATATGAGGACGTTAGAAGTTCAACACAACGCTGCACTGTGAAAACGAAAGTTTGCAATGACTGATATCAAAAGGTAGGAAGGACAGTAGCTGGGTAGCATTTGAAAGCTTGGGATACAGGGGAGAACTATACGGGAAAATAGTCATTTAAATGTTGGCATAACAATGGTTAGGAACTTCAGAGGGGAGCTTGGTTTAAGCATGTTAAAACGTATAGCGAGAAAACGTCAATCAAAAAGTCGGGTTACGTAAATGAGCAATTTGTTGAAATGTGAAATGCAGTTGGGACGTATAATCTAATGGTCATGTATTTTTAAACTTTTTAGTGAATCCCTGAAGAAGGGCTATAAGTTAAGCCCGAAATGCATTGGAGAATAATCACTAAGGATATGAATATTGTATAAGGCATGCGACAGAAAGAGGCCTAAGGCACATCTGCCGTTTTATAAGCTAACTATACAATTGTTTACCGTGTAACTTGATGAATCAAGACGAATAACTTGGGAGTACCTGGAATAAATGGATTAAATATTTGAGCAACTTGGTGTATTTGTGATACATTGTTGGCCTTCAGCAGTGCGTCCGAGGTTGGAGTACACAAAGAGATTGGGCACACTGGGCAACACCAAGGGGTTTAGCCAATGGGATTTGATAGGAATATCGAAAGTTGGAGAGCTCTGGAAGAAAGGGGAAATGGTCACGTTTGCCCTTTTACAGGCCACTTACAGATTGGCAAAGACAGAAATATTCCGCTACATGCAGGTCAGACATGCACACCAGTCTCTGATCCCACCAGGAACACGACCCGAAGAATTCTCACCATTAGAAGATAGGCTCCTAATAGACCACCTTCACGAGAAGGCAATCTCACAAACCTACTGGAAAATTGTGAATAACCGCCCAGACCCCACAGCAGCACTGAAGGCCAGTTGGGAATTAGGTACACTATACCATACTCTCTGGCTCTGTCCAGAGATATTAGAGAGCGGTGATGCGCATGCTCTCACAAGTCACGACAGTCACGATTCTCCCAGAACCGAAACGTTGTCTTCTCAATGTTTGGGAACCTACGGACTCAAACAATACAGCTCAGGACTGGGTAACACTAGGCATGACAGTGGCAAAACGAAATATAGCGCAACACTGGGGATCCAGACTTACTCCTACCCTCAGCCAATGGTGCAACGACATGGACATGGCAATGATAAGCAGAGAAGTCAGTCTAAACTCACAGAGGGTGCCCCAAAAAATGGACAAGGATATGGGGGAAATGGAACACATACCGTGGAAATATATGTGAACCCCCACAGGAGGAGTCTAGGTCAGACATTAGTGAATAAACACACTTTAGCATACGATGATTGCAGGATATGTTACAGTTTGTCTATTAGTCCCAATAACCTAGATGGACTAGTCTCCGACGTTTATATACAGCAAGAAAGTTTATGTAAAATGCATCACCTCTGTCTATGCACCATGAAAGATTATTGTACTAAAGGTACTGTTATGGTAATTTAAATGTCAATAAAATTGTTTAAAAAAAAAAACTGGGCATCCATAACGGGGGACACGTGGGTGGTTCAAACCGTGAGGAACTTTCACATAGAATTGTACTGTATGCCCAGTCGACACTTTCACCCCCGTCCATTGGTGTTCTCACAAGAAGGGACGCGGTGGTAAATCAAGAGGTGATGGCTTCTAGTAAAAGGGACAATTACCCATTCTGTTCTTCACCCCAGGGCGTTCCTGAGTAATATTTTCCTGGTTGAGAAGTACAAAGGTTACAGACAGTCATAAAGTTGAAAGATTTCTACCAATGGGTGGTGTTTTGTCATTTTAAAAAGGAGGGCATTCCCCTCCTCAGAGATGGGAAACAGCCATCACATCGGATGCCAAACAATGCATGCGATTACAACACGGTCGTTACAACGAACATATTGTTACATTGCAGTACCATTACAACGCAAGTCGTTACAACGACTTGCTCCAGGGGCGCTCTAAACTAAGGAATAGAATAATTTACTATTCCAACACCTTCTCTACTGTTGCACACACTGGAGTTGGAATAGTAAATTATACTATTCCTATGTCCAGTGTGCCCCCTAGAGCAAGTCGTTGTAATGGTACTGTGATGTAACAATGACAACGTTGTAAACGCATGCAATGTAAATGCCTATATTCTCAGAGATGCTCTGTTTTCCAATGACTGGTTGATAAGGCTTTGATAAGGATGCCTACCTCAACATTCTGATTTTTCCTCCCCACAGATGTGTCTTACAGTTCGAGTGGGCCATATTTTTGAGTTCACATACCTGCTGTTTGCTTTGTCCTCAGTGCCTTGATGGTTCACAGAGAAATGGAGTTGGGGGTGTGGGGACATTCTCGTGCCTCTAAATATAATAATGGGATTCAGCATGCTTCCATTCAATTTAACTTGTGCCATGAGAGCCGAGCACAAAAGTGATACCCAACTTATCAACTGTTCTCCAAGACAAACACTCCAGTGTACAGCAACCATAAAGCTCCACTTCAATCCATCAGACTCATTCTTGGCTTCTAAAATGTCAATCAGTTGGTCACAATTTGTTTAATGTTTAGTGCTAAACATTGTTGGGTGGGTGTGGCTGGTTCAGTGCCCCATTATGCTCCAGATTGGTCGAGTGACACCAGCCTTGACATTAATGGGATAATTCTCAGTGCTATAACCATAATAATTTTGCATCCATGTTGCTGAGACACTGTGGCTTAAATGAGGAGCACAGTGTGTGACATTTGCCTACTTTTGGAAGTGTTGTAATTATAACCTCCCTCGGGGTATGATTTTGCCTTCATCGTACATAGATACGAAGTAAGAGCAAAATATACGTCCAATTTCCATATACAATTCAATCTTCAGCCCGTCACTGAAATACTTGAAATTACACTATTACGCTATGTCGTAAAATGACATGCCATTCACGGCAAAACTTTACAGCGAAGACGCAGGAATAAAACAAACAACTAGAATGTGAATGGCTGTTGCTCATGTCACTTGTGTTTTTGCGATATTGTTTCCACAAAAATGGTCTCACGTCAAAAATTGACACAAGGATGCATTTCACACTAAAATATAGCACTAACTGATGGATTTGCTTTGGGTAACTGCATGTAATTTTTTGGATGGATTTGCTTTCTTGTAATTGCATGTAATTGTGTGTAATTCTCCTTAGATTTCACATAACTACGCAAGTTGTTACATCCTCACCATGGAGTCTAAAGGCCTCCCTTTGCCATACCACTCAGCTAGCCTGTATTTGTTCTTAAACTTGACTTGCCAATCTGCAGTTTGATTCAGTTACAGCAGGAGCCTGCTCATGCTCTAATTTCTGTTTCTCTTACTCAATTCTGTGGAAGATGGACCTTGTAGATCTCAGGACTCACACCTATTTCCTCTATAAAAATGACATATACATCATGGTAGTTTGAGATTTCCATTGCTTATCTTATTGCCCACTCATTGTTTAGGCCCTGCACATTCCATGACGTCAAGCGATTTGCATTAAATGGACCGCCATGTGGTGCATGCACGTCAGATAATGACATTTAGCCTTGTTGTTCTCCAGTTACTGTCAATCAATCAATCAATCAAACATTTGTAGAGCGCATTAATCACCTGTGAGGGTCTCAAGGCGCTGGGGGGTGGGGAGGGGGAGTGCAGCTACTGCTCAAACAGCCAGGTCAAGTAAAAATACACCCCTCTGTCTGGTTGTATATAGGCTGCTAACACCAAAGCTGACTAATCCTTCCCACCGCCCACTCTGGTCCCACAGTTGGCCAATGTCAATCGTAGCCCTCACAAAGCCAACTGTACCAAGAATCCCCTTCAACAGCAGAACCACGTTCCGGGGGTTAGAGTCAGGTCCCCCACAATGCTCCCTTGTCAGTATCCCTTGTTTGAGTCCATGCCCCTACCTGTGTCTCAGTGGGCCCCAACAGTAAGCATTCATCATTCACTACTGGATTCATGATCTGCCTACGGACGTCAGTATAGAACCACTGACAGTAAGCAAGCAACCCCAAGGTATTTAGATCTATCTGTAAACATTATCCCGCCCCAGTCATTTCAGAGCCCTTTGCATCCAGCGTTCTATGCCATTTGGAGCATTCTGATGCCGCCTACTCTGAATCACTGATAGTCTGTCCTTCCTAGGCCCAATGCCACCTGTGACCCCCAGTGTTTTGGTGTTACAGTCCTGTCCATGAATTATTGCACGTTTGTGAGGTCAGTAAAGTAATACAGTTGATCTTTTCTTTATCATCTTTATTTCGACACAATATGTCATAAAAGAAGTCACAGAATAAAATTACAGCAAAAATCATTACATTTTTAAGATAAAACCAAGGTACATCTTATCATAAAACTAGTTCATCATAGGAACATTTACAGTGATTAAAATAAAGGTTAAATCAGAGTCCCGCTCGTCATTAAAAACCTACAAGCAACCTGGAGCTATACACAAAAAGATACACTAAATCTCATTTTACCACATGCTGTCTTCTAATATGCCACATGGCAGCTAAAAATTTGGTTACAGCAAAAACAATTACTGGAGATAAATCAGTTTTTAGTATTCTATAGGAGTGAAAGCACTGCCTAATCCCCAAGTTTTTGCAAATTGGAAGAATCCACTTCTTTCTACATTGCTGATAGGAAGGACTAAAGAAGATAACATGGATTTCATTTTCTAGCTCCACGGTGCACCCTGGACAGTTTTTAGGGGTAGGTGGACACCAGCGGCTAGTAAGGGCTCTGATTGGCAAAGAGCCATGTCTCCATTGAAGATACAACTTCCTGTGGGAGGTAGGGCTAATATCATCAAGCACAGACTCCATTTTATAGTAATCTTTCGTTACTGCAAATGTGCTCGACAATGACCCCATTTGGGCATTCGATAAACAGGCAGACAGATTCTGATCGTAATACATTTTGACCAGGTTTTTACGGGTTATACTTCTGCAAGCTTGTTCCGGGTTGGTCCACAATAGAGGACACCTAGCCTCTCAAATTCCTGTCTAATATATTTCAACCAAGGAAGTTTCCATACATTAGGGAGATTTAATAGGTCCAAAAGTTCTTGCCTATAGCTTGAGAGTTCCGGGGTGACCCACAGTCGCCTCCAGAATGTCAGGGGCTTAAGGCCCAATTCCTCTTTTAGTGATCTTAATCCCAAATCTAGCCTGAGGGGAAGCAGGGGTGTGCTGGCAGGCATGGATACCAACTGCCTGATAAACTTGTTTTCCGTGGCAGTAATTGCAGGGGCACAATTGTGGCCCCACAGTTCACCTCCATGGATTACCGCCCCACGTGCCTGCATTTTGTAGATTTCAAGAGGTGGGCCGATAGGTTTTATCGCTGATTTGTTCAGTAGTTTAAGGATCCCCCCACCTTTTGGGAGAGCTTTAATTGGGATTTGATCTGATGTTGGGCCCAGTTCATGTTTTCATTAAGGGTCAGACCCAAATACTCAAACGTCTGCACCCTTTCCAGCCGTACACCACCTATAGCAGGGTTTGGGCAAGTTGTTTTCGGCGGGTTAATAATCATGAACTTCGTTTTGGATGTATTTATTTCAAGCCCCCTATCATAACAGAAGGTGACAAAGCCATCCAAGACACGCTGTATACCCATTGGAGTCTTAGCTAGTAGCAGCGTATCATCTGCGAACATGATCGCAGAGACTGCCGACCCAGCCAGCCTTGGGGCATCTCTGTTGGGGACTGCATTCAGATGGGGGATTACTCCGTTGACATAGAGGCAGAACAGGGTTGGCGCCAGAATGCAACCCTGCCTTACCCCCCTGTCAACAGAGAAGCTAGATGACAAATTGCCTTCTCTCCCACACCTGACCCTAGCAAAATTCTGAGTATGGAGTCGAATTATGATGTTCAGAAGGGGGACTGGGATGCCTAGGTCCTCCAGAACGCTCCAAAGTTTCCTGCGTGGGACCAAATCGAAGGCCGCACGGAGGTCCACGAAAACAGTATATAATGAACCGCCCTCCACAATGACCGTTTTCCAGTAGAGCATAGATAGTCTGAAGATCTGGTCAATGGTGGATACGTTCTTTCTAAAGCCTGCTTGGTACTGGCTTAAGATTTCGGAGTCCTCCATCCAGTCCAAAAGGTGGTCCAAAATTAGCCTTGCAAAAAGCTTCTGCGATACATCTATCAGGCTAATTGGCCTGTAGTTGGATGGGAGCAGAGGGGACCCCTTCTCAAAAATGGGGACTAACTCTGCTCCCAGCCAAGTACTTGGGACCGCCATACCTCCAAGGATTGCATTATAGATCGTTAACAAGTAGGGAGCCCAGATCCCAGGCTCATGTTTATAAAGATCTCCCGGTACCTTATCCAACCCTGGTGCTTTACCTGCAGGTAGCTTCGATATAGCGTCCCGGACCTCTCCTAAAGTGAACCTAATCTCGGATGAACCGTCCGCAGGTGAGCTCTCTGCATCACCAGAGTGGTGCACCATGCGGAAATTATCCACCTTATACAGGGTGCTAAAATGTTGTTCCCTAACCTCTGCTGCAATGTTCAGCTGAACTGCCAGCTCTGGTTCAACCGACCCAGTGCTCACAATCTGCCAGAACTTCCGTGGGTCTTAAATTGCCAAGGCTGATGTTAACTTTGCCCAATTTTCATTCCCCCACTCGATCTTAGCATGGCGGATTAGCTGCCGGTATGCTTGCCTCCTACTCTTTATTAATTCCCTGTTGGTATTGTGTTTCAAAGCATGCAGGAGTTCGCTTTTTGCCAATCGGCATGCCCTGTTATACCAGGTAGGCTTTCTTCCTGCCCTTCTCTCACTGGGATCTGGGGGATTTAAAATATCTGAGAGACTATCAAATAGTACCTTATTAAGTGCTCCCAGCCTTTCGGAAAAATCCTGCAGGGGATGCTGGTCATTAAGAGCAACTACCTCAACTACTACAGGGATGACCCGGGCATATAATTTGCCTACTCCATCTGGATTGTTGACCAGCTTTCCCATCTTACCCTATGTCTATTACTAGACAGAGTAGCTAGCCCCATTAGATGTATCAGCCTGTGGAGCTGGGCTGCCCTTGTTGATACCAGGCATAGAAAAGTCCAAAATCAGGGGATTATGATCACTCTCTCCCCTTGGTACAACCCTAAGGTCTAAAACTCTATTCGAAGCCCTACACTCGGCAAAGATGTAATCCAAACGTGCCTCCCTCCCTGGCTTATTAAAAGTGGTCATAGGCGGGTTATCAGACTTAGTACGGCCATTACATGCCCTGATAGAATGGGCCAACGTGAGAGACGTAATTTGAATGGCCAATGGAGCCCATGACCTCGCCGAAGGGCCTGCAACCTGAGGGATTTTCCAGAGATCATCCTCCTCCTGGTTTACACCATCCAGTAAACCCTCCAGGGGTTCGAAGTGAGAGTTAAGATCTCCTCCCACCAGGAACAAAACTCCCTCTGGAATGTTCGTTAAGAAGGAGGATAGCTCTTCAATAGCTTTAGACTCAGATGTAGGACTCACAGGTCTAGAGTAGATATTGACCAGTGCGAGTCTAGAGCCATTCTGCCACTCTAGAATCACGCACTGTACATCCTCGGATGCTGTGTCCATGATTCTGGCGGAGCAGCCCAGATGGGTTGCAACCCAAATTGTTAGACCTCCCGACGGTCTACCTTTTCCCCCACCTTGCGGGGACTGAGAACGAAGCAAATCCCAGGCGAAATTGCTCTTCCCTTGCCCATGTTTCCTGGAAGAGGCAGATATCGTTTAGATCTATAAATGATCCCCAATCAGGGCAGGCGAGTTTGTTACATAGGCCCGCCACATTACAGGAAAGGATTTTTAATGCACTCGAGCCCGAGGAATTGGCTGAGGGTTGCCCAGAGCGTCCTCCAGTGACAATGCCCAAAAGTTCAGGAAGTGGGCATTCCCGAGAAAGATAGCCATCATCAGGGATGTCCACATCTGTCCCTGGCTGAACTAAGTAAGGCGCCCCCCCTGCTCTTCCCCCTTTGCCTGGCTCCAACTGGAGTCAGTCTACCTGATCAAGATAGCTGTATCTGTTGGTATATGAGTAGTCTCCCTGGGTAGGTGCATCATCGATTGGGCCTATACCTTCCGCCTTGAGAACTTGGACCCACCCTTGTCCATCCATTATCAGTACATGGATACCATCGGGTATTTGGTGGTGGATAGAAGAAGGACAGTGGCAATGGTCGAATGGTTGTATTTCCCGAGTCACCCAGCCAATTGCAAATATGAGAAACTATCTGCGGATCTCTAAAGTTCACCAGGATGCAATCACCCTTGATTTTCTTCGAAGTGTTGCCCACCCAAGCTACCCTCCTGACCATCAGCAGCTCACTTCTCATATTGGGGGGAAGGGGCCTGTGGATGTTCAACCAACTGATCACTTTAATTTTTAAGGAATCAAAGGTTTCTTGGGCAGAGTTAGTAAGCTCAGGCACACCACTTAAGATTACCACGTGGGATGCCGCGTCTGGGGGTAAATTGACAACTTTTTTCCAGCATAAGCAATTTGGATCCTGGGCAGGGCGGTCACCAGTCTCAATGGGGTTCTTTGTGGGTGCTAGATTAGACTTCTGTACTAAAGGCCGGGGGGGTGGTTGCCTAGGGGCAGGAACTGGAGTGGGAATCGGTGTGTTGGGTAAAGTTGTGCTAACTAAGGTAGGGGGGATGGTTTTCTTCGCAGTTATCAAACCAGAGGGATTGGGTGGAGGGGGAGCGCCCACATTCGTAGGCACTCTCTGGGTACTACCCCTAGTTCTCAAGTGATCCTCAATACCCCCAGTCACAGTTTCTATTGCTTGTAGCCTAGAATCGATCCGGTCGAGTCTGACCATTAGGGGGTCCAATAAGTTCTTCAGAGCATTAATAACAGCATGGGAATGCTGATCTCCCCCACCAGAAGACCCCTCACCAAAGAAAGAAGAAACCAGCAGCGTTGTCACCCGTGATTGAGCGGGCTGAGTTGGACTAGTATTTACATTTAAAGGTGTAGGAGAGTCCACTACATGGGAGGATTTCTCAGGGTTATTAAGCGGACGATCTAATTTGGCCCTTTTTCCTCCCTTTAGCTGCTTCCCCCTTTTCCTTTTGGGGACAGCACCTTCCTGCAGTCCTCGGGATTGTGATAAATTAAGGTCACTCCCCTCTTCCAGAATCTGAACTGCCTCCGATGTTGAAACAGGTTCAACCACCGGTATGGACTGGAGTGAGTCTTGCTGTAAAAATGAGGTACTCCTTAGCTCTAGCAGGACAGACTCAATCGTTTAGTTGATACTGTCCAGGAGAGCTGAATGGGAGGGATCAGCCTTTTCCGGGGAATTGGCATTCGCAATTAGACCCAGAGAAG
The DNA here is from genome assembly GCF_964263255.1 of Lissotriton vulgaris. Taxonomy (NCBI): domain Eukaryota; kingdom Metazoa; phylum Chordata; class Amphibia; order Caudata; family Salamandridae; genus Lissotriton; species Lissotriton vulgaris. Next base: position 839,522,542 of record NC_141687.1, read on the forward strand.
ATCTTCTAACGCTTTCAATACCGTTCGAAAGCCGCCTTTCAAGGATAGTTAATTCATCGTCCACCACAGAATTAGCTCTAATTAAAAAACTGTCCAAGGTACCTGCAACCCTGGTTGTTGATGCCATGGCTTTACTTCTCGTCTCCCTTGATGTCATGTCCCTTGTTATTATTTGGAATCCCTGGGAGATGTGTTATAAAGCAGAATGATTAACCTCCGGGTGGGCTAACAGAAGGCCAAGAGGGGTGGCCCGGTCCGGTCTCGTCCGTGCTCGAACGGGCTAAAACGGGCCCGCCCTTGGCCCGGTATGCGCCCGCGTGCGTCCCGCGATGCGGTAGCTATCAACTGCTAAGTAGGTAGAGGCAGGGGGGCGTGTCCGACCGGGAAGAGGCCACAGCTGTGGATGTATCCGGGGTGCTGGTCCTCGCAGTCCTGGTAAGCTCTGCAGCTCTGCTCCAATGTCCGCCCAAAATCCACACAAGGAAACTGCTGGCGAGCGGCTCCCGATGAGCGGGGGCCGCGAGCAGTAAAGAACAGGAGGCAGGGGGGCGCGTCCGGCCGGGAAGAGGCCGCAGCTGTGGATGTATCCGGGCTGCTGGTCCTCGCAGTCCGGGTAAGCTCTGCAGCTCTACTCCAATGTCCGCCCAAAATCCACACAAGGAAACTGCTGGCGAGCGGCTCCCGCGGAGCGGGGGCCGTGAGCAGTAAAGAACAGGAGGCAGGGGGGCGTGTCCGGCCGGGAAGAGGCTGCAGCTGTGGATGTATCCGGGCTGCTGGTCCTCGCAGTCCCGATGAGCTCTGCAGCTCTGCTCCAATGTCCGCCCAAAATCCACACAAGGAAACTGCTGGCGAGCGGCCCCCGTTGCGAGCAGTAAAGAACAGGAGGCAGGGGGGCGTGTCCGGCCGGGAAGAGGCCGCAGCTGTGGATGTATCTGGGCTGCTGGTGCTCGCAGTCCCGGTAAGCTCTGCAGCTCTGCTCCAATGTCCGCCCAAAATCCACACAAGGAAACTGCTGGTGAGCGGCCCCCGCGGAGCGGGGGCCGCGAGCTGTAAAGAACAGGAGGCAGGGGGGCGTGTCCGGCCGGGAAGAGGCCGCAGCTGTGGATGTATCCGGGCTGCTGGTCCTCGCAGTCCCGGTAAGCTCTGCAGCTCTGCTCCAAGGTCCGCACAAAATCCACACAAGGAAACTGCTGGCGAGCTGCACTCCCAATACAGTTGATCACACAGTAAGATCCGTAGCTTAGCAGGATAGAACATGGCAAATTTGATCCCTTTAGCTTACAATTTTTTACACTGTGGTAAAATCTCGCCATGCTTCCTGGATCATATGGGTGAAATCAGGGCAAAAGTTTCATTTCTTGATATTCCAATTAGCCCCAGTATTTGATTTGTAAAATATTAAGTGCCAGGGCTCTGGCCAGTTGGCCACTGCAGCTTGCACCACCCATCGCCCTTGTCATCGCTGTCAAAACAACTACTAATCATCTCTCTCTCATGTAAATGTGACGGTTCAGATTATTCCGGGTCCCCAAAGCTAAAGGAATGGCTGGGTAGGTATTAGCAATTTTAATGTATATTGTATTTCTAAACAACCGTTGTTCTGCTCATATCTAAATTAGAGGTAGACTGTTCTAGGTATGTTGTTGACAATAACGTGCCTGTGCAGAGCACCGGAAACCTATTAAGTGCCTGTGCTTAGCTCCGGAAATCCTCGGCTCAAATTAAGCACTAGCCCTTTTCTCCAGTGAGGCGCAGCTTAGTACCCCTGTCGCAAAAACTCAAGAATAATTGTGGGGTGGGCGGGAGGATGTCCTGTTTTCGCCTGGGAACCAATAGTTTAGAGAAAGTCTCCGGTAGAGCTTAGATAAGGAGTGCAGGTTTGCACATATCTATGGATTCAACAAGGAGTTGTATGCCCGCGTAAATTCCGAAAAATTTGTACACCATGGATGAAATATTACAAGCTAGATCTAGACGCAGATGGGGCAACTCTAGATCTTTCGCACAACAGGACAGAACTGAGTCCTTAGTAACTGTGTTACCTAGCCTATACCTGAAGGTTAAGATTGTACAAGATTTGACCTATGTATTTACATGTCTGTGTTGTTTATGTGACTCTGTGTCTCTCATTGAAGAGTCAGCTGCAATGTTTACTGCCCATTAATGTAACTTGCTCCTCGCAATTAGACATACCTCATGCATTAACAACTCCTTTTCCCAATTGTATGTTTTGTTTTTCAGTACAAAAAAACAAAATTAAGTAAAAAAAAACCAAGGAGTTGTGCATGCCTGCTCAGGACCATAAATGAATACAAAAATCAGGTTTTGATCACCCAGTGCAGTAACCAGCTAAGTCAGCAACAATCTTTTCAAAACAACCAGTTTAAGGAAAACCATAAACGACAATCGTATCTCTCACACCTCTTTATCCACCACACTGCGAAGAGCTGTGTCCCATATCACAATAACCACACCTTGGTGGCCATCATGCAACACTTAAAAGCACTGTCGACATAGCATCACAAAAGAAAGACAACTACTTTCCAACAGACACTGTACAAGGTGTAGTTTGCTGCCCATGTAGGCAAGCGATTCAGTGCCCCACAAAAATATAATATAATATAAATGTTGCAGTACTACACTAAACAATTATTACGGCTAGAGTATGCCTCAAGATCTTCGGTTGTCATTTTAATAAGCTCTTGTACTTCCACATCTGCTAGATCGGCTTGGATTGTGATACAGCGCCGTCTTCCTCATATGATATTCTGCGCTCCGCAAGATTTATCTGGGCACCTTGTTTGTCCCAGTGCTCTCTTAGAAGATCCACCCTGGCAGTCACTGCAACAGCTTCAGAGCCTATTGAAAGTAGGTTGACTTCCACTTCCATTAGCAGGGACCATGTATCCATGGTATCAGGGTCATCTTGGTTAGAAGGGTCCAATGGTGCTCAATTTTTATCTTGAAACCCCTATCGCTTCTGTTCCGTTTTGGGTCAAAAAGCAACTTGCTGTATGCATTGTCTCATTTGTCCATTTTTACAGCATCTGCAGGATGCCACACGGCGGTCTGTTTTGTCAGCAAGTACAATTTGGTCTTGGGTCAACTGCACGCAAGGATGATACTTGAAATTGTTACATATATTGCTCCATTAACTCCCCTATCTGTTCTTTGCCAACCTAGAGAAATGTTCTTGCAGTAATTTATGAAAGATCAGGCATCTGATATCAATGGAGCTGCTGCATGTGCTATCTTGTTATCACTTTATGCTCTCTGGAACCATGCTTAGTTCCAGATTATAGAAGCTGCCTCCATCTGCCCGGCAATTTACCATCTATGGCAACACAAAACCAACAGGCACACTCGAGAATAGCATGGAAGGCAACACATGTGGTCATTAGGTCTTGTTTTTGGGGTACTCCAGCCCCCAGAAGACTCTGCTCTGGAAGCTCCGCCAGCTGCCGGGACCAGGGGTAGGAGCACCCTCCGCACTTAAGAGCGCCACCAATCCTCCCGCTGTGCGGGAAGCCTTGCCTTTGTTTGTGGCAGACTCCAGCAGTCAGAAGACTCTGCGCTAGAAGCGGTTCCAGCTGCCTGGCCCAGGGGAGGAGCCCCGTCCCTTCTCAAGAGCACCACCGATCCTCCCAGAGTGCGGGACGCGCCCTGTCCAAGCGCAGGCCCTTCCTACACCTGTCAGCGCTAGGAAGAGCCAGGCCAGGACCATCCCTCTTGGCTTTGTGGCCTGGTGTTGTCTGGCACTTTGGATCCAGGTACACAATTACATTTAACTCTTCTCTGTGCTTTTCTCCTTGGTTTCCTGTAGGGGTAGGACTTAGCCCCCATTTTGCTGAGACTCATGGATTTGAGGAAAGACTGCAAGGGGTGGCTTTCGCTGCCTGTGTTATCATCTCAGTGGTCGAAGTGGGCAGGATCAGCAGGGCACGGCTTGCCCCTACTTATTTAATTCAACAGATTTGTTCCCCTACTTTTTTTATTTTAGACATGCGTCCCAGGACGGCAGAAATAGCCATGGCCTATGGATAAGGTTCAGCGTTTGTGGCCGTTCCCGGACTGTCAGATGGCTGAGAAGACAAGGACAGTGTCCACTTCTGCTGTGCTGCTGGAAGCTGCCCCCCCCCTCTTTCTTCCTGTTATTACCTTTCTCTTTCAATCTAGCTCCTCCTCACTTATTGAAAACTGTTCTCACTCTCTCTTTCCTCCTTTCGTTTATTTGTTCCCCTGTGAAATGGATCCAAAAAAGAAATCTACTTTCTCTAGAAATGTCTTTTTCTGAAAATGTTCTATTCCAAAGTGCAGCTTCAGTAATAAAAGGTTCAAAATATGGAAAATAAATTAAATAACTAAACAAAGCAAGACAGATGGTGGTAAATTGCCCAGATTGATTTTATTCACACCCAAACATATTAGCGCCACTTTACATAGTTTGCCAGTGAAACGCTACTTTTGTTTTCTTGTCTTACTTTGAACAGCATTATTTTCCCCGGGTGGGGAAGTGCACCAGTCCTGGAGGTACTGCAATGCCTGATTGATGAGTGGAGTGGAAAACAAAATGTGTACTGCGGTTTTGTGTTCACGGATGTGGTCTTTTTAAATCATACTGCTCGTGTTTTGTAAGTATATAAGCAGTGGACATTGAAACGTGTCCCGGTAGTCATTTCCTTAACTTTTCAGGCAAAAGCACTCACTGATTTCTGAACAATGAGTGTAAAAGCGTTAAGGTAACCATGTTGTTCCTGCTTACATTTCACATGCTTTACTTAATCTAGTATTCCCTATGAGTGTTTGCTTTTTCCAGGATGTTATTACTTTTTTGTCCAGGCAGTATATTGCTCGTGCATAATTTGAATTGAGTTGCATCCAGGTGTTTCTAGTGGGGTACAAATGGGTTGTAGTTGAAGGCAGTGTGAGTTTCTCTCAATGGTGCAATATTGTCTTCAGTGGGGGAGAGGATATGGCAGTATGGTCAGAGCTGCCGAATTTGGAACTGGGGAACCAGATTTAGCCTTCAGAACCAGTCCACCAGACCACTCTCCTGAGGGAGCGCATTCCCAGGCAAGACCTTAGCACCAGCAGGTGGACCCTACCAGTGGCAAGTGTGGGATAACCTTAAAGGCCTGTCCACCACAATCCATACTGAAGTTCACCTCCAATCTTGCGGGCAGGCCTACAAAGCAGCACTCCCTAGAACAACAGTGACTCTGTCACTGAGGTCACAGGATCTTTGTGAAAACCTGGCTCTAGGGGAGTGCAGCCGGTGTGACCGCACTGGGTGCTGACTTTGGTTGGAGGCGTCGTGTTTGCAAATATATTATGGTTTTAAAACTGTTTGCTGCCTCCTTTCTGGCCTCCAGTAATGTTAGCAACAATAACAATTTCATGATAATTCTGGTGATTAGTGTTCTTCCTAGAGAGAGATCAGAGTTTTGCCTAGTGAAAGTTTTGACTCATGGAAAGGTAGTGTAGAGGGTAATGTGCCTGCTGCAGAGAACATGTACCTTGCGGATCACAAAGTGCACATAATATAAATAGGTCAGTGGGTTACTGCTTTTGCCAGAGACATCCTTTTGTTACTTACAGTTTATAAGTTAAAATCTTAACAGCACAGTGAACTATTAACTTTCATCTAAAAGCTGCATGCAAACTGCAAGGTATACATTAGAGGGTTATGGTTTTTTCCCCAGTCTTTGATTATCCTAATTTTGCAAAAAGTGTTCATTTGGATAGAAAGCAATTCTGATTATTAAAGAGAACCCCCAACCATGGTATTCCGTTTGTTTTATATTCTGAGTTTGTGTTTCTCCAGCCCAATCACTATTAAACTATTGTTGCAGGGATTCTGCTCCGTCACAGAACTGTGCACAGAGACTCAGGACCTCAGTGAATTAGGGTGTACCAAAAATCGCCTTAGTACCCAAAATCCCCTACCAGACTAGCATCAGTGTCTCATTAGCTCTGCGTCCTATAGCAAAGTCACCAATGATTAGACAACCCAGAGCACGTGACTTAGGATACCTCAGGTAAGGTGGGAAACATGAGCACTCTTTCATTATACTCTCATACCAGTCCAGAATAGGGAGTAAAGGGAGACACGAGCATGTTTAAAATGTTTATTTTAACGTTGTGATCTCAGGTGCAGCATCTTAGCTAATACAAGCAGACATATGATAAGAAATAAGATTGTCCGTATAGTTACTATTCCATAAAATACAAAGGGAGAAAGCGTATTATAATGCTAAATAGAAACAGGTTAAATGTATACCTATATTTCACCCTCCCTTGCTAGTAGGTTATTTTATAACTAAAGAAGGTCTCTTAGGCTTGCATAGGCGACCCCATACCTCAGAGATTAGCAGGAGTGAATCACATTGAGTTCAGCACAAGATCTCAGCATACGAATGTTCTACAAGTGTGTTCAGTCATGCCTACACAGTGTATTATTAAAGGTGCCTGTATCTGAGCTGTCCACAGCTGCATATATGTTATGTCTAGAATGTGCCCTGATTAGTTCGAACAACAGCAACAGTGTTGATATAACCTTGAAGGCCTCAGCACTCACTGTTCAGACTAAGCTTACAAAGCTAGTCTAGCAATGTAGAAAAACAAGTCATTCTCATGTGAAGCAAAACTCTTAGTCTAACTCGAAACAATATCTAACTTGTGTGCCGTGTGCAAAAGAAAGCAAAAGGTAAAATGACATTTAAACTTCTAATAGGCTCATGCTAACTTAACACTGTATAAAAGCAAGGCTCCGCCCACTACATTATACTGCTTACTAGTATGGTTTTCATGTGACTCCCACAACTTGTAGTCTTTTGTCATATGTAACATTTCCCATACAGTGATTTACATACATATAATTGATTGTCTCTGTGTAGTGTGTGTGATGTAAAGTACTCTGACACACTACACTGGTATGAGTGGCACTGTAAATCAAATTAAATGCATCTGAGAGAGAGTGTTGTTATGGAGACTTGAGGGGCACTGTTTAAGAGTGGTAGTGAGGGAATCTGTGGCGGAGGTGGTCATTGGGGGGGCACCAATAACCATTGTTGTACATGGCGCCACCAGTGCTAAAGCGGGCCCTTCCCTTGAGGCCGGTCTGCCTCACCCATTGATACCTCCATTGGCTTTGTTTCAGCAGTAGTAGCTGCAACTCACCAGGGATCGGCAATGCAGGATTTGCACAGACACCAAACAAAGTTTGCAAACTTCACAGTCTCTCTGCTTCATGCACAAGCTTTTGAAACATGTGCTGCCTGCTTTGGGGGCACTGAAAATATGCAGCAATGGGGGGCAAAATTATGCTGCAGTGTTGACTAAATTATGCAGCATAAAAAAAGGCTGCGGCATAATGCAGTATATTTTCTGATGCTTTTTTATTTTTACATTTTTACACAATTAATGCCAATATAACATGCAAATACTGCAGCAAGAAAGGTGATCAGTCAACCGTTGCAAAGGGCCGTTCACTTTGCAGCAACTCAAGTCATATTTTCTAGTAGCTTTTGATCCATTTGAGCTACCAACCATTAATAAGTTAAAACTGCCAGATTATGCAGCAGATTTGTATAATGTAGCAAATATTATATAAAAAATAATAGCAAACTTGGATATTTTACCATTTATGTCTGAACTGCTCTTCTGGAAAAAGCGAGGAGAAGTACTGATGATAGAAACTGTATGGCTCGGAGACGAATGGCTTGTGATTCCACTGTAAGCGTATTTGGCACATTCTGTGATTGAAAACATATCCCACTTTGCAAATGTATTTTAACTCATATTAAACCCTAAATAATCATGTGTATCTATTGGTTGAATGAAATAACATAATAAGCTGTAACTGGTCAGTGAAATACCAAAAACTGAAAATTGGGATGTTTTGTGCATTCTGGCCGCACCTCTAACACCGCCCACTGATCCAATCCATGGGTCATTCCCTCCCTCTGATTCCCCTACTTTTTTTCCCCTCACTTCGACCACTGGTAAAGTTTTCCCTAAGACCCCCAGCTTAAGCGTGTGGGGTCCCTGTCCCCCAGTACCCAGAGTTGTTGCCTCTACCCAGGAGTCACCCTGTACCCTATCTGCAAGCGCACTTAAGTACTTTTCTTGGCACAGGAGCCTCGAACTTTCTCAGTCAGGGCTGGTACTCTGCCTTTTAGCATCTACTGTTGTGGTTATTTTTGGTTGTGGGGCTTGCTCCATACACCATTGTTGAGCGCATGTAAGCGCTCTGTATATTCTGCACCTCCGTCTGCCTGAGCCTGGAGGGGATGGGAACAGTTTATCCATTTCGACCCTGACTGTGTTCTTCCCAACTGCGTTGTGCCCTGTTGATGAGTCTGTTCTCGAAGATATCGTGATTGATTGAATCATTGATCTAGCATTGTTTTTTTTTTTTTAGTTTTAAACTTGACCTTTATTGACATCAGAGAATTAACCCAGCCGGGTGCCTACATCCCATCGGGCCGGCACAGCAATATATAACAGTCCGTGCTTAAAGTAGGGGAAAATGCGTACACAGCAAGTTGCCTACAACCCAATGGGCCGGCCACGTCAGATAGGCAAAAAAAGAGCAGACAGCAGTCAATTTAGGTCTCCTAAAAGGTAGCAAAAAACCCAGAAACTTCCTAACTTATGATTTCTGCAAAGATCATCTGTCACAGTTAGCCACAGTTCAATCCAATATTGTAGTCCAGTCGCCACTCACGTCACAGCTACCTAGGCGTGATCAAGAAGTGTGTCCCCCTGTACCCCACCCTCCCCCAGATGTCTCGCCCTAGGATCTTATTGGCCCACATCCAGGGATGCTCCCGCCTCTGCAATCTCCTCCTGGCCCCCCCCCCCATCTTCTCCCCTGATCCTGGCTCTGGTCTGACCCCACATTGTCATTGTGTTCCAGAAGGTATGCCCTAAGAGGCCGCCAAATATCTTGAGGTCATGAGGAAGGTGGCATTAGGTCAGCATAAACGTCCAGCTGTTCCTAGCAGTACACAAGATCATTAAGCCACTCTTTAAATGCAGGAGCTAAACCGCGTCCCCAGCGATAGGCTATATGCTGTTTCGCCATCAATAGAGCTAGAGAGGCGAACCTCCGGATTTTAACGGGAATTTGCTCAGTATAGCCCAACAGGATGGTAAAGGGATCATCAGGAACATGTATTGCAGTTATGACATCCAGTGCCTGCAGTACCTCCCCCCAGTACTCCCGAACAAGCGGGCATTCCCATGTCAAATGTCCAAAGTCTGCTCCTGCAGCCTCACATTTGTCGTAGCAGTCTGTGTCGCGCAAGCGTAGCCGTTGTAACCTAGCAGGCGTATAATATAAGCAATGAATGTATCTCCAGTGTATCAGGCATAGCCTCCTATTTGCAGAGATGACCCCTGTTTGGCGACAACAATAGGCCCATTGCTCCTCTGAAATGGGGGCAGCCAACTCTTCCTCCCACTTCCCTTTAGCTGAGGCAGGGCTCCGTCCCCGTTCCTTTTGAGTGGAACTATATAAACGGGACACCACGTGTTCAGGGGGGTCTTGTTGCAGTAAAGTATGTAAAGGGACCATAACGGGGGGTTCCGACGGGAAGTCCTGGGTTAGTGACCGTACATCTTGTCTAAGTCGTACATAATAAAAGCGTTCTAAAGGAGGGGGGGGGGGTGGAGGAGCCGAAAAACTCCTCACTAGTCTTGAACTTCCCATTGTTGTATAAGTGACCCCAAGTGGGATAAGACAGTTTCCGCAGCATGCAACGGCAACCTCCCTCTGCAGTGACCAGTATATCCTGCCTCCCTTGTAGGGGCACTAGCGGCGAGTAAAGAAGGGGGCAATGAAGTGTACGCGCTAGATCTCGCCAGGCACTGGTCGTGCATTGGACCGTGGTGGCTGCCAAGTGTCTAGGTACCGTGGTCACGCTAAGGTATGCAGTATACGGTGTGGGTGCCATATGCCCATCCTCTACAGCCAGATGAGGCATATACGGAGAGGGATGGAACCAGTATGCCGCAAAGTGCGCTTGAACGCAAGCAAAGTATAGATCCATATCCGGGATCTCAAATCCACAGTTTTCAAAAGGCCGAGTCATCATTTCCCACGCCAGTCTGGGCTGTTTTCCTCCCCATGTTAGTCAGATCAGCTGCATTTTGATGCAATTAAATAAAAACCGGCTCGGTGCGTAGGGGATGTTAGTAAAGAGATAAAGGAGTTTAGGCAAAATAATCATCTAGATCAGCGACACTCTAGCCGCCATGGAAAGAGGCATCAAAACCCACCCGGTCACCTGGTCACCCTGTCAGTGATGGTGTCAAGCGCACGGCCATAGTTGGAACTCATCAATTCCTCCCGACAGCAAGAGATTCTAATACCTACATAGGTAATGGTGTCCTCGCACCATTTCAGTGGAAAATCAGGCGTGAATTCCTCTGTAGCGTCTGTGAGGGGGAAGATTTGGGATTTGCCCCAGTTCACATTAACGCCAGAGAGCTGTCCAAAGAGGATGAGCAGGCGGAGAATGGGGTTAAGGCTAACTGTAGGGTCTCGCAAATAGAGAGTTTAGTCATCTGCGTATAAGGAGATAAAAATTAGCCTCTCAAGATATATTAGGGCATGCTCTCGATAGTGCTGTCTAGGGGCTCAATGGCTATGGCAAAAAGCAGTGGCGACAAGGGGCATCCCTCCAGGGTGCCCTGTGTGATAGAGAAGGGCGCCAACTGAAGTGCATTCACCACCACCCTCGCACGCACCCCAGAGTAGAGCAGGTTGATCCACTCCAGAAAGAGGGTCGGGAATCCCATGCGCTGAAGGACAAAAATAAGGTAGTCCCACTCCAAGGAATCGAACGCCTTAGTGGCATCAATAAATACAGCCGCAGCGTTGGCATCAGGATCAATGTCATGGAGCAGCGCAAAGAGTGTCTGCAAGTTATGGGACGTGCCTCGAGTAGGCACGAAACCTGATTGGTCCAGAAGCACCAGTGCCGTCATAAGGGGACTAATAGGATCAGCAATAAGTTTGGCCAGGATTTTTGCGTCAACATTTATTAAAGAGAGCAGCCTATATGAGTTGCACAAGTGAGGCGGTTTGCCAGGTTTAGGTATAGAAATGATACGCGCCTCCCTCATAGTGGGGTGGAGTATACCACTCTCCAGGGCCTCTTCAAACATATGTCTCAACACTGGGATAAAGAGATGATGAAAAGTCTAATAAAATTCAGCCGGGAGGCCATCCGCCCCCGGAGCCTTCCCGGACTGCAACTGCATTTTGCGCTGCAATGATTTCCTCATCTTCATGATGTCGTAACAGGAATGTCCGCTGCCCATCTCCCAGCCAGGCAATCGCAGTATCCTCGAAGAAGGGGGAAAAGTCTACGGTCTGCGTTCTGTGGGTTTTGTACAGCTGTTTATAAAACTGTTTAAAAATGTCCACAATCTCAGTCGCGTCGTTGTGCATTTGCCCATCCTCCCCCTCAATTTCCAACACCATGTTCGAGAAGCGTGGAGGGCGAACCAAAGCCACTAGCATCTTTTCGGGCCTATCTCCCTCCCCATACTGCTGTGCCCTATGATACTTCCCTCTGCATTTGCATTCCATCTCTGCTGTCTCTTGATATTCACTAAGGGTACTGCGGAGTTCAACTTGCAATTCAGTGGTGGGGCATCGCTACAGTTCAGTCTCGATGTGCCCAAGTTCTGTTTCCAGGCGACGCAAAGTGGATCGGATGTCCCTCAGGACCCCGCCACTATTGGCAATGCATAGTCCCCGCTTCGTAGCCTTAAAGGCGTCCCATAGGACTATTGTGCCACCGAGCCATCATTCCTGGGGAAAAAGTCTGTGATCTCCTGCTCTAACTCTTGCTTGAAAGCTGAATCCAGTAAGAAGAGTGGGTTAAAGCGCCAAAACTGAAAAGGGGAGTCCATGTGTGGGAGGGTTACAGCGACCAGTACCGGAGAGTGGTCGAATAAGTCCTAGGCAAATGGGAAGAATGCGTAGCCCATGGAGCAAGGCCCTTCGAAAGAATCCAGACATCTATCCTTGACCAAGATGCCCGAGCGGTGGTATAACAAGTGCTCTCCTGTCTAGTCGGGCGTAACTGTCGCCAAATATCAACCAGATCATAATCCTCCAGTATTGCCTTAAGGCAGCCGGTGTGGTTGTGGGTGCGAGCGGTCCATACCAGGAGCAATTGTCACATTGAGATCACCCCCCCATAACAAATGTTTTGACCCAATCTCTAATATCTTCCCCCACAGCACCCGGAAAAATTCTGGATCATCAGTGTTAGGTCCATAGCATGACACCAGGGTGAAGGTTTGATTAGCTAACCACCTCCATAGAATGGAATACCTCCCCTGCTTATCAGCGACATTTCCCAGTGGGGTATATGGAAGGGACTTTCTCACCAGTAAACACGTGCCTTGGGCATACGTAGAGTAGGAAGAGAAGCACGTATGACTGGCCCATCGAGCAGCAAAGGTAGGGGGGACAGTGGGGCTGAAATGCGTCTCTTGTATCATAGCGCAGTGTATGTTGTATCCAAGAATGAGTTTGAGTTTACAGGCTTCTCCCATCCCTCTAACATTCCAGGTAAGGAAGCGGTAGGTAGTGGGTGATGAGCGATCATCTATCACACATCCCAGTGCATCGCATTCTCCTGCGGCGCTTGGTGACATTGCTTTATTTAATGCACATGGCAAAAGTGGCTCGAAAAACAGTGCCCTGTGACAGGGCCGGACATTGATCATCATTCAAAAAGTCAAACAACAGTGTCACACCCTCCTCCCACATCAGCAGCCCAAACCTGCTGTGGCCCTAGTCCCTCCCACCATCCCCCCCACAAAACTATGCTCCCAACAGGGGAAAACATCTGTACCATTGCCATAACTAGTGGTACAAAACCCACAGTCATCTCAGTAAGGGGTCTCCTGCGAGGTGGCGTCCAGAGGGCGGCCAAGGTTGTCCTCACTTTAACGACGGTGCTCAGGAGTTTATCTCACGGTCATCCAGAACTTAGTTACACACCAAAAGGACATTGACTAGAACAAACCGCTCTTGCAGCAGGCATAGGGGTGAATTAAAAGTGTCTTTATCTGTGCAAGCAGGCAGAGGGCGAGTATCTCTTCCAAACAATGTCAATGCAGCCGTCTCTTTGCGCGCCACTAGGGCAACCTCCAGCATAGCAGAGTTCATAACTGGATCCCTGCTCCCCTCAGGGGGGATGGACCGCCCCCCCCCCCCTCCAAGAACCCTCCCGCTTTATATATCTGCCCCTCTCACCTATACCATTTGAGTCAGGATCCCAAGGTGTGCCTGCTCATCCATGTGCGTCATAAATGATGTCGGGGTCATTCCACATCAGAGGTGCCTCCGCCAGCTTCAGGATGGGGGGACGGCAAAGCATGCCCCACCGCTGCCCTCGGTATGGTCTTCAGGAAGACCTGTGCGAGCTGCCGAGTGTTAAAGAAATGCTGCTTGCTTTGATAAGTTACTTTAAGTTTCGCATTAGGGAGGTTAAGTTGCTGTAGGTTCTTCTTCACTGGGAGGAATTTCCATTTCTGCTCTTGAACGGCCATGGTAAAATCAGGGTATATCGAGATGTCCATCCCTTCATGTCAAAGCTGTCCCTTCTCTCTGGATAGGCGCAGGGCCACATCCCAGTCCCGGTAGTTGAGCAGGCGGGTGATTATCGGGCGAGGCGTTGCCCCAGGCACCGGGCGGGCCGCAAGCGACCTATGAGCTCACTCCACCAACAAAAACCGGTGAGAAAGCCTCCCTCCCGAATAAAGCAATGAGAAGGCGCTCCACATAGTCCTCCATCCTCCCAGTCGCAGTCATTTCCGACATACTCAAAATGCGGAGATTGTTCCTTCGAGAACGGGATTCAAGGTTTTGGTCACAATCACCCGCAGCACCCTCTCCATGTCCAGCGTGCGAGTCGTAGTCATTGCAGATGCGTCTTCCATGTCTGAGATCCGCCGCTTCCTCTCCGCCAGGTGCTCTTCATGTTTGTCTACTTTGTGTGACACGCCATTCAGCCGCGCAGACATGGAGTCCATTTTGGATTCTATAGAAGTCAGGCTAGACTGCAGGGCTGGAGCAGTTCCTTCAGGTCAGCAGTCAGGGGCGCCTGGGTCTCTGCCTACTCCTCTTCAGGGTCTGTGTGCGAATGTGTGCTTTCCACGCCTCGAAGTTTAGTTTCAGCCTTTGGGTTTTCCCAAGGTGTCCAGTTGCGCAGCGTGGCCCGCACCCCCGTCCTCCCCTTTGATCAGGTAGTAAAATTGCTGGCCTCCGTCCCAGTCGCATACCACCAAAACACAGAGTGCCACGCAGCTGGAGGCGCTCAGGGAGAAGAGGGCCAGACTCCAGCTCTCTCCACACCTTGGGTGGGGAAAGCAGGGGGGGTCACAAGTGCTATTCCAAGCAGGTCGTCTTCGAAGGAGGATACAGCCCCCCAGTGCCGGCTCGGCTCCCCACAGGGCCCCGGTCTCAGCGGTCAGCAATTGCTCCAGCCACACCACAGTGCCCTCTGCTGGGCTGTTAATTATTCCCAGGATCTCCAATCTTCTGTGTCCCTCTGCCTATAATGCAGGTATACCTTCCCTATCTCAGCACTCCAAGGATCAGGGCCCAGATCAGGCAGTCGATAGGTCTTCCACAGTGACCTCTCAGCCTCAACCTCCAACTGGTCACAAAGCTACTTATATGTCCCGCATTACATGTTCAGCACTGTCTGCCTTGATCCCAGCGGCAGGCCGTCAGCCCACATCAGGCCCCTCTCACCACCTCTCCTTCCTCCAGGCGCCTCCTCCATGGACCGGGCCAGCTCGGCTTCCAGCAGGGTCCCGCAGCCTCGTCACGTCCCGCTTCTCCTCTGCAGCTCCGCTCCAATATTGCACGCCGGCCCGCAGGCTCTGCTGTGCCTGCCGGGTATGGGGGCCCCTAAACAGGCCTCCAGAGGTCTTAAGCGCCCGCAGTTAACACACGCCGTTCAACAGGCGCTTGCATCCCCGCTGCATTCTTCAGCGCGGCAGACACTCGAGGGGCAACACAACTCTCCGCATCGGTCCGGTCTCGAGGACGGGCCTCCCTCCAGCTCCTCCGAGGCCCTTCACCCGCGATGCTCGCTGTAGGCCTCCGGCTCCTCCCTGCACCAGCCAGTCCGTGGACTCCAGTCGGGGGGCAGCTGTCCACCACCCCCACAATGCCAGGGAGCGTCAGGCTCGACCAGGGTCAGCAGCGCTCCTCACCTCAGACGGACCAGCTCCGCGTCGATCTTCACCACTGTGCTGGCAATCGTCCCGTGTCCGCCATTTTAGATCTGGACGCAGCTTCCGATCAGTTGGGCATATCAGCGCTCCACGGCCAGGTTCCGGCTAATTTCTCGATTCCAAGCATTCCTGCACGATTCCCCCACACAGTACTCATGAAATAATCGCCAATAAAGTCTGGATGACCAGGATAAAGATCGGATATTCCGAGCTGCAAGATCCCCACGGTTGTGTGGCCATCTTGCTTGGTCCCCTATAGCGCCCCCCCCCCCCCCCCCGCTTTGGGTTTTATGTGTGTATGTTATGTCCAAGAGAAAGCTAGGACAAAATAGGGAGGGGGGGACTGCGAAACAGATTGGCACTTTGGATAGGTATATTGAGAAGGCAGTGGGAGCCCTAGACAAAGATATTTTGCTTGCAGGGAGGTGGCTCTTTTTATATTCTACTTCATATAACTTTACCAAGTATAGGTAACACCTCAACTGCTACCCCTGTTACTCCTGCTGTGGAGTTGGTTGGGGGGCAGAGATGAAAAAGATGTTTATTATGTCCCGAGGGTAACAGACGGATCACCAAGCATGCCTCATTGCCCCACTTTCAGTGGAAACAGGGGGTACCTCAAGCAAAGGCTGCCAGCCTTTTGTCCCTTGGGTCCTCAACACCTGGTGATTCCCTTAATTCCAAAGAGGTCATCAGGAGTATTCTGGCTTAGCTTAGCAAGGAGGTTGTTGAATGGATTGATTCTAAGCTGTTAGAGCTGTATAAGTGCCTGGGGCGTATTGAGGAGAAACATGGTGAATTAAATGCCACGGTGGGCAAGGGCTCTATGGGAGGGTGGGGCATGCCAATGGGGTATGGGTTCTTAGGCATAGGCAGGGAGCCACAATCCCAGTTGGTGGGGAAGGAAGGGTGAAATTGCACACCATTGTCACAACTGGAGTTACGACCCCGCATGTTGGCCATGATTGTTGCCCGTCTGAAACTGTGATGGTTGTTCATCAACCTGGGATCTCCAACACCTTGAGTATTCTCCATCCACCTACCACCCAGGAGGGTCCAGTACAGAAATGTGTTTCCCCGCTGCAATCTTCCGCCTGCAGCATGACCTTATGTTATTGTCCTGGTGGATGTTGCGCTGTTACGAGCTGAAGCCAGTGAGTCTGCTGTAGAATGAATCAATAAGACCACTCATTGGAGTCACTGGAATATCAGATGTAGAGGCAATATCTTTCCAGAGGTACGTATGGCAAAAAGAATGGATTGGGTAGATGTATGAAGGTAGGATCTGCTTTCATGGTTACCCCCACTTTTTGCTGGCGTCGGTATGTTTTTTTATTTACTAGTCTGCTAATCAGGACCCCAGTCACAGTGATTTCTGCCTAAATTGACCATGGTAAGTATCTGTACATCAAAATTGGTGACTGGCGTTCCTTGAGTACCCATGTAAGTCTCTAGTTATGGTACTAAGGTACCCAGGGCATAGGTAAATCAGCGCTCTCCCATGGGCTGCAGCATGTATTGTGCCACCCATAAGACCACTCAAACTGTGACTACAGGCCAGCCATTGCAGCCTGTGTGAGCTGGTGCTTGCACCTCTCACACCATATATAGGTTTATTTATATCTGAGGTCACTACTCTTAACACCTATAAGTCATCCCTATGGTAGGCCTTTCAGTCCTGAAGACATGGTGCTTGGTTATAAGTCTGAGGGTGTCCCTGCATGAGTAGGACAGGACACCCCTACAAACCCTGTGTTGATTTTCTAGGCTTGTTAAGTGGGGTCAGCCATTTTTATACATATGTCAAGTCAAGTCAAGTCAATAAATTTATATAGCGCGCTACATACCCAGAGGGTCTCAAGGCGCTTGGAGAAGGGTGGGGAATTACTTGTCAAATATCCACGTTTTAAGTTGCTTTCTGAATGCTAGGTGGTTCTGAGTAAGGCGAGGGTGAGTGGGAAGTGAGTTCCAGGTTTTAGCTGCCAGGTAGGAGAAGGATCTACCTCCCATGGTGGTTTTGTTGATGCGAGGTACAGTGGCAAGGGCTTGGTTGGCGGATCGTAGCTGGCGGGAGGGGGTGTAGAAGGACAGTCTTGTGTTGAGGCATTCAGGTCCGATTTCGTAGAGCGCTTTGTGTGCGTGGGTTAGGAGCCGGAAAGTAATCCTCCTATTGACGGGGAGCCAGTGGAGGTTTTTCCGGTGTCCAGAGATGTGATCTTTACGCGGGATGTATAATATGAGCCTGGCTGAGGCGTTCTGGATGCGTTGGAGTTTTTTCTGGAGTTTTGCGGTGGTACCGGCGTAGAGGGTGTTTCCGTAGTCCAGACGGCTCGTGACCAGAGCGTGGGTGACTGTTTTTCTAGTTTCGGTGGGGATCCAGCGAAATGTTTTTTTGAGCATGCGAAGAATGTTGAAGCAAGATGAAGAAACGGCGTTGACTTGTCTGTTCATCGAGAGTGAGGAATCCAGGATGACGCCCAGGTTCCGTGCGTGGTCCGTCGGGATGGGTGCTTTTCCAAGGGCCTCTGGCCACCAAGAGTCATCCCAGGCGGAGGGGGAGGTTCCTAGGATGAGGACTTCTGTTTTGTCTGAGTTCAGTTTCAGACGGCTGTGCTTCATCCATTCGGCTACTTCTTTCATTCCTTCATGCAGGTTGGTTTTGGCGGTGTTAGGGTCTTTGGTGAGTGAGAGGATCAGTTGAGTGTCATCAGCGTAGGAGATGATGTTGAGGTTATGTTGGCGTGCGATGGCCGCGAGGGGGCTCATGTATACGTTGAAGAGGGTGGGGCTGAGTGAAGATCCTTGTGGTACGCCGCAGATGACTTCAGTGGCCTCTGACTTGAATGGTGGAAGGCGGACTCTCTGGGTTCTTCCGGTGAGGAACGAGGTGATCCATTCCAGTGCTTTTCCTTGGATTCCGACGTTTCTGAGGCGTTGTAAAAGGGTGCTATGACAGACCGTGTCGAAGGCTGCGGAGAGGTCGAAGAGGATGAGGGCGACTGTGTCTCCATTGTCCAGTAGAGTTTGAATGTCGTCTGTTGCTGCAATGAGGGCGGTTTCAGTGCTGTGCTTGGCTCGGAAGCCGGATTGTGAGGAGTCGAGGGATTTGTTGGTTTCGAGTAATGCGGCGAGCTGGTTGTTGACCGCTTTCTCGATGACTTTGGCCGGGAATGGAAGGAGTGAGATAGGGCGGTAGTTTTTGAGCTTGGTGGGGTCGGCTGTGGGTTTCTTCAGGAGGGCGCTGAGTTCGGCATGTTTCCAGCTTTCCGGGAAGATTGCGGAGTTGAGGGAGCAGTTGATGACGTCTCGGAGGTGCGGTGCTATAATGGAGTCTGCTTTGTTAAAGATGTGGTGAGGGCATGGGTCTGTGGGGGATCCTGAGTGGATAGAGTTCATCAGATGGATGGTGTCCTCAGTGGAGATTGGCTTCCAGTCATTGAGGATGTTCAGGGGGTGTGGGGGTCCTGCAGGGGGTTGGGTGGGTTGGTCTTCGGGTCGGTTGTCGAAGCTGTTGTGGATGTTAGCGATTTTGTTGTGGAAGAATGAGGCTAGGGAGTCGCAGAGGGCTTGAGAGGGGGTGATGTCGTTGGAGTTGGCTGAGGGGTTGGTGAATTCCTTGACGATGTTGAATAATTCCTTGCTGTAGTGGCTGCACCGAACCCAGTCATTTGTGGTATCAAACATGTTGGAAGCATACCCCAACACCTTTCCAGTATTGGACGTACTATCCTATGTACTGGGGGGGGGGCTCCTTTGGGATACCCCCCTGTACTCCCAGCTACAGCCTTTCACAGTCTGACAGAAAGCTAGTGCTGCTGCCGACCATAGACACATTTCTGCCCCCTGTTGCTGCGCCAAGTTCGAGTAGGGGAAGGTAGACAATTCCAGTCACCGGGAGGTGTGACTACCTCCGAGACAGGACTTACTTTATTGGGCAGGGGTGGGGGTTCTTGCCTACACCACCAGACTGCTTTGAAGGGCACATTTGGTGCCCTCCTTGCATACTCCAGTTTGAGCCAGTTTAGGAATCCCTTGGCTCCATTCCTGCTGCGAAACTGGACGAAGGAAATGGTAGTTTCTCTTTCCCTATATCCAGCAACTCCTCTGGGAGGGACCCTTGAGTCATCCTAACCCCCTTCCCAGGGTATTTATGCCAATAGTGGTATAAGACATGATTATAATTTTTGGGACCAGAGAGGATAAGTACTTCACATATTAATTTAGCCATTTCTACTGGCTAATGTGAAGGATTTCTATGATCCCAATTACCAAGTTAAGGCCACCCATGATTTGTTGACCAGGGTCTCTAGGTCGGCTATTGCCACACATACTTATAGTGATCATAACTCCCTATGCCTAGACATATGTCTTCCTGGGAGGGTGAGGAAAGTTATGAGTGTGGCATCTGAATCAGTAACAGTTAAGACCCAAGGATTGAGCCTGGCCTGGAGAAATGTGATTATGAATAACTTCACTAAATTATGCTTGAACCATCTGCCCCTGGTGATTAAATGCCTTACTGCCTCCTGCGACTATATTGGGATGACCAACCTATTTGTTAAGTTGAATTTATTTGTAAGCACGTTTCTTATGAAACCAAGTAGACCAGGGTCTCATGAGGCTAAGTATTTGATCAACACTTTAGGAAGGCCTCATTGTTGTTACATGAGGCTCCAAAAAATGTAGAGTATAAGGTCACATTACGGAACTGGATTAAGGACCTTCTTGGGAAAGCTGGTGAGGGCTTGTAGGCTGAAGGATACTTTTGGCTAGTGGCTTATGGGACTAAATCGGTGAGTGTGAAATCTAACTCTGTTATTACTACCATTAGCCTGGAAGAGTATCTAGCCCTACCCACGAGAAATGCCACTTATTAGACCCTGTTTTTTCCAGTGATAGAATGTTAACAATTCAAAACCCCACTACCTGTCACTTGGTCAGACCCCTTTCTGATCTCATTTACACTGGAATCTCCTAAAATGCTTACTAATTATAATTGCTGCTTCTTTCGCATAACTTCAATAAAATTCTACACAAAGTTATCTAGATGCGACACACAGGTGTTTTAGCTGTGAACTCACACGCCGGCCCACTCACTGAGTGTGCCATTGCTTAGCGATCATTGTATGAAGAGAGAGCGCACAGCTGTGTATAACACGTTGTTTACAAAACAAGCATTACTACTGCTGCCTCTGTTAAAAGAATGGATGAGCTAGTACATTACATATACAAACTTCATGAGATAAACTGTAGGTGGCAGTGTCGGCCTGCTTTGGTCAGTTCAGGTAAAAGTAATGGTGCTCGGTGCAGTTCATCATATTGGACACTTGGTGGCAGTACTTCTCTATTACAGATTAAAAGATGACATTTCTCGTGAGGTTCTAAGCATTAAAGGCCTGTGTAATTACCCAGGATTAACAGAACAAGCGTGAGGGAGCGTGGCGCGGCCCCGCATGAGCGGGCAAATGCACTTGTGCTTGTGCTGGCATCCGCTTCGTGGGAGCGAGCAGCGGCGGCGCAAGAGCCATATGTTTTCAATTACCACGCGCACCACTGCTCGCTCCCGCAAGGTAGATGCCAGCACAAGCACGAGTGTGCTTCAAAAGGAGCAGACCGATGGCCAAAGGCCCTCCTAGAGAGTGCGTGCGCCCTGCCTAGGCGAGATCTAAAAAAGTTGAGTCTGCCTCAAACGTGCAATATGTCTTCTCTGGAATGTGACCCTTTGGCAATTTTGAATTTGTTGTGAGATGTTTTCCAGTTGGATTTAGCTATCTCTTCCTGCATGTCTTGCTGGCAGCTATCAATTGCTTCAGTAGTCTTCTGGGAGTTGGTCTTCCATTGTGGGGATGGCTCACATTTATGGAGAAGGTTTGAGTTGCCTGTACTAGGGTTCATTCTGTAGTTCCTAATTTGGATTTTCTCTTGTCATTTGTGGCCTGATGCATGCTGTATTTGAGTTGTTTGAGCATGCTCACCTTGCAATTCTGACTAGGAAAGTGGCCTTCTTCCAGCCAATTATGTCTGCCAGACATCTGGGAAAAAGTGTAACTCTTTTTTTGCACGAAGTTTCTTCCTACAGGATTGGTGTTAAGAATTTCTCCTTCTTTTCATCCTAAAATCATGTCCTTTTTTCAGCTTTCTTGGGACATAGTTGTGCCTAGCTGTGGTTGAGGGGGCTGATCTGTCTATGGAGTTCTTTAATTTCTTGGATGTTGGTCATGAAATCAGGATGTATTTGGCTCAGACCGAAGCATTCCTTGAGATGGGTGCTCTTTGTGCTTCTTATTGTCTACATCAAATGGATGATAAGCCGATAATGCCCACTACTGCTTCTTTTGATGCTAATTTGTGAGTTCCCCTGTTCTGTTTAGGTCCTCGCCACCAGGAAAATGGCACTCAATGAGGGAGTATTTCCATGGTCAACATCTGTAGGGAGACTACCCAGGCTTCCCTACATACATTTGTTCTTCATTATAAGTTGGATGTATCTGTAGCTTCCTCTGTGGGTTTTGCTAAAGCAGTTTATGCTTTTAGGTCTTGATAATAGGACCTGCTCTCTTGAGTGCATTACACTTTGTGTGACATACATTTGCTGTGCTTTGTATGTGTTTTCTGGACACCTGCTTTTTGCTTGGCACAGTAATGACTAGGAAAGGAAGAATTGATGAGGAGGTAATGCCGATTACTTACAGTAAATCTTTTTAGGTCTCACAGAGAGACCTATTGAGGCTAAACCAGAGGCTAAACCAGCGGATTTCCGAAGCGGATTTCCGACAGTTCACAACGCGCGTCCACATCAAAGCTATTAGCCTCCCTCCCACAGGCAACCAGAGGCTAGTTCACGACGCGCGTCCACATCACAGCCATCAGCCTCCCTCCCACGGGCAGCTTGGCCTCAGGCATTCACCCCAGCGCGAGTTCTCCTCCCCAGTAATTACATCCCTGCTGTTTACTTCTTTCACGGCCGCGAGGCCGTGCTTCAAAGGGATCAGCATGCCCACCCCTTGTCCTTTATTTGTAGATCATCCTATTTGCCCATGTGTTAGCATCTCACCCCTCCTTCTCAGCTTGATACCGCTATTCACGCCCCACTCTATTTTTCACCCCACATCTTCGTCCCTCTCAGAGGGTGTAAACTCTACCCCTTTCTCAGCCTGGCACGCTCTAATTGCCGTTTCTCAGGGCCATCCACACTCCCAGCATGTAATCTCTCCCCCGCTCTCAGCCCGCCGCTTTTAGGGATTCACCCATTAAATTCAGATAGTACCCCCTCCTCCCTGCCTGTATTCTTTATTCCTGCTTCAAGTGAACCCCCACCCTCCATCAGCCTGTCACACACTATATCCTTCTCTTTCTGACCGAGTCCACCTTTAACCCCATCTGCCTGTTGCTTTAACATGTCACCCCTTTCTCCCACTCTCCTTCGTCTTTCACCCCCCCCCCCCCACCCCTCCACATTTTTAGCCAGTCCTCTGCTTGGCTTCCAGGACAATAGCATTTCAACCCCTCCCCCTCCCTTCCCACATGAGTTCCTTCGTGGCTATAGCGCTATGGCGGCACCCCACGGCCTAGCACTCACAGGGAGCAGCGTGACGTGTCACAGAGCTGCTTTACTCGATCATTTGAGTTCGTGGTGCGGGAGGACAGGCGTGTACACATAACAAAGTGTCCTGTTACCTGGTGCTTGTTTTTCTTGTCTCTTCTGCAGTTTGCTTCTTAGCGCTCGCTGGTCTGTTTTGCCTGCTACGATGCAGGGGGCGGAGGTTCTGCAACTTCGAAGGGTTTGTACATCACATAACAGAAGCAACGATTTTGCTCTATGAGTGTGTACGAGGAAGGTTTGCAGCCTAGCTAGGATGTTTTCAGAAGCACCCTAGGCATACATGCCAATAGACAAGATTCAGGCGGGGACTCCCGACGGCTTCTTGGGCTCAGTCACTGAAGGCATACACAAGTCGTGCCTATCTCCTCACTCGCAGTCAGAGCTCCCCTGTAGCAATGCATCCGGGTGAACATTTGCAACTTATCTCACTGTGGAGGGCGTCGCCGAACGCTGGAACCGAGGGAGGTCGTTTATCTTGAAGTCCAGCCAAATTGTCAAGCACCAAACTGTGGAAGAAAGAGGCTGCGCTCTGAGGTGTCCTGAAAGAAGGGACATTCAGCAGTAATTATTCTATCTTGGAAAACCCCTTGCTCACAAACACACGCTCCCCTGTACCTCTGTCCCTCATACGTGCACTGTTTTCCCTTTCACCTTGTTTTCAATACCACCCGTATGCTCATTTATTCTCAGAGGGATTGAGTCACTTCACATTCTCCAGTTACGTTGCAGATAAGGAGGAGCGGCTCATTATTTGAACGTAACACTTGGGAGAGTGTCTCAAGGGCTTCCACGCCCTCCATCTTCATAAGGCAGCGAACATTTAGTTGGAATTCATTTTCTGCAGTCTAATATTTAACGCCCCACCTGAAAGTCTTTATCCGGCAGCTGTATACCAAGCTCCATTTGAATCAGGTTTTCATACCTGTTGTGTTATTATATCAATTTGGCAATTTATTGCTAATATGTTCTGAAACAAAAGACATGTTTTATTGGTTTCACTTTCAGTTGTTTTTCTCTTACATCACCTCATACTTGCTTGTAAAGGTAACCCAGATAGGCATGAGCGGATTTTGCGGATTGGCAATCCGCGAATTTGCGGATTTGCGAACTCGCAATCCGCAAAATCCGCGAATTCCCGCGAATTTGCGGATTTTTTTTTTTTTTGTGTTCGCCCGTGTTTCTGCCAGTTCGCGAGGGTTTTTACAATTTCGCAATTTGCGAACTTACCTGTCGGGTCGCAAGTTTTGCGAACTTGTTGTTTCTACGTGTCCAACCTGTTTGGGACACTCTTCTTCATCACTGCCACTCTCTGTCACCACTGCCACTCTCTGACTACTCATGCCACCCTCTGGCCCACCCATGCCACCCTCTGTTTCATCACCACACCCTCTGGTTGTCCAGTGTACATTATTTTCGGCAAAGCAAAGCACACCTTCCCTGCCTCAAGTGACCTGAATTAATTTGGGGCTGATTAATGTGTCACAGAATATTTTTTTAGCTGGCACCTGCTTCCTTAGTGCGCCCTGATTAGTGATCTTTTGCACTTGCTAAGTGCTTTCATTGTTGCAAAATTAGTTACAACACCTGCCCTGCCCCAACTGACAATAATGAATTAGGGGCTGATTAATGGATTTTAACTTCCAGCCTGGCTCCTGCTTGTCTCCCTTAGCTGTAATTCATGACCTTTGTGGCATATGTGTAACTATTCTGAGGTTCAGAGCAGGGTCACATAATAGTTTCAACTGGCAACTGAACTCTGGAGGGGCCCCTCAGGAAGCACTACAGGAAATGGCTACTAATGATGTGCCTGAACTTTTGAACCTGGTAAGTAG
The DNA here is from genome assembly GCF_964263255.1 of Lissotriton vulgaris. Lineage (NCBI taxonomy): Eukaryota > Metazoa > Chordata > Amphibia > Caudata > Salamandridae > Lissotriton > Lissotriton vulgaris. The sequence goes on from NC_141687.1 coordinate 839,547,253, forward strand.
TTACTTTCAGTTTTGCTTAGATCATATTTCTGCAATTTCGCACTTATTCGCGGGGCGCGAACTCACGCGAACAGTGCGAGCAGTGCGAGCAAAATCCGCTGCTCGCGGATTTGCGGATTTTGCAGGAAATTCGCAAATCTCGCGGATTGCGGATTTCCCGAAAATCCGCAAAATCCGCGAGCGGAACGGATTTTCCGCCCATGCCTAAACCCAGACAGACATTGTCTGCTTGGCGTTGTGGAAGTGGTTCAATGCCCAGTTTATGTTTTTTCTCGACCCAGGTTTGCAAGAAAGGTGTTTCTAACTGTAGCCAGGGAGTCTGTCATTTAAGTGGCCATTTTTATTTTTTACAAACTGTCTATTGTTAATAAAAGATGTTGCGCATACTAAAGTAGAAATGTTATCCAGATCTGTTTAATGTACAAAATGAAGGGTGCATAGAAAAAAGAGCAGTTGCTACCCAACATGTGCACTCATGTCAAATAGAACCTCTGGTACAAATTACACCATCATGAAGTTACCTATTGGAGTTTGTGGTCGGGAGGAGGAACATGCCTTTATGCATTGGGGTGTAGAGGAATGACTTGGCAAACTGGATGACTAGCTTATTGCAAGAGACTGAGTGGTTCAAGGTTTACATCACTCTACCACCCTCACTCTACCACTCTACCGCCCTCACTCTATCACTCTACCGCCCTCACTCTACCACTCTACCGCCCTCACTCTACCGCCCTCACTCTACCACTTTACCGCCCTCACTCTACCACTCTACCACCCTCACTCTACCGCCCTCACTCTACCGCCCTCACTCTACCGCTCTACTGCCCTCACGCCCTCACTCTATCACCCTCACGCCCTCACTCTACTACTCTACGCCCTCACTCTACCACTCTACCGCCCTCACTCTACCGCCCTCACTCTACCGCCCTCACTCTACCGCCCTCACTCTACCACTCTACTGCCCTCACTCTACCGCCCTCACTCTACCGCCCTCACTCTACAGCCCTCACTCTACCACTCTACTGCCCTCACTCTAACGCCCTCACTCTACCTCTCTACTGTCCTCACGCCCTCACTCTACCGCCCTCACTCTATTACCCTCACTCTACCGCCCTCACTCTACCACTCTACCGCCCTCACTCTACCACTCTACCCCCTCATGCCCTCACTCTACCACCCTCACTCTACCACTCTACCGCCCTCACTCTACCACTGTACTGCCCTCACGCCCTCACTCTACCACTCTACCGCCCTCACGCCCTCACTCTACTGCCCTCACTCTACCGCCCTCACTCTACCGCCCTCGTGCCCTCACTCTACCGCCCTCACTCTACCACTCTACCGCCCTCACTCTACCTGTCTATTGTTAATAAAAGATATTGCGCATACTAAAGTAGAAATGTTATCCAGATCTGTTTAATGTACAAAATGCATAGAAAAAAGAGCAGTTGCTACCCAACATGTGCACTCATGTCAAATAGAACCTCTGGTACAAAGTACACCATCATGAAGTTACCTATTGGAGTTTGTGGTAGGGAGGAGGAACATGCCTTTATGCATTGGGGTGTAGAGGAATGACTTGGCAAACTGGATGACTAGCTTATTGCAAGAGACTGAGTGGTTCAAGGTTTACATCACTCTACCGCCCTCACTCTACCACTCTACCGCCCTCACGCCCTCACTCTACTACTCTACGCCCTCACTCTACCACTCTACCGCCCTCACTCTACCACCCTCACTCTACCACTCTACCGCCCTCACTCTATCACTCTACCGCCCTTACTCTACCGCCCTCACTCTACCACTCTACCGCCCTCACTCTACCACTCTACCACCCTCACTCTACCGCCCTCACTCTACCGCTCTACTGCCCTCACGCCCTCACTCTACCGCCTTTACTCTACCGCCCTAACTCTACCGCCCTCACGCCCTCACTCTACCACCCTCACTCTACCACTCTACCACCCTCACTCTACCACTCTACCCCCTCACGCCCTCACTCTACCGCCCTCACTCTACCAATCTACCGCCCTCACTCTACCACTCTACTGCCCTCACGCCCTCACTCTGCCACTCTACCGCCCTCACTCTACTGCCCTCACTCTACCGCCCTCGTGCCCTCACTCTACCACTATCACTCTACCACTCTATCGCCATCACTCTACCACCCTCACTCTACCGCCCTCACTCACTCTACCGCCCTCACACTTTCACTCTACCACCCTCACTCTACCACTCTACCGCCCTCACTCTACCGCCCTCACTCTACCGCCCTCACACCCTCACTCTACCGCCTTCACTCTACCACTCTACCGCCCTCACTCTACCGCCCTCACTCTACCAGTCTACCGCCCTCACTCTACAGCCCTCAATCTACCACCCACATGCACTCACTCTACCGCCTTCACCCTACCGCCCTCACGCACTCACTCTACCGCCCTCACTCTACCGCCCTCACTCTACCGCCCTCACTCTACCGCCCTCACTCTACAGCCCTCACTCTACCACTCTACTGCCCTCACTCTACCGCCCTCACTCTACCACCCTCACTCTACAGCCCTCACTCTACCACTCTACTGCCCTCACTCTACCACCCTCACTCTACCACTCTACTGCCCTCACTCTACCGCCCTCACTCTACCGCCCTCACACCCTCACTCTACCGCCCTCACACCCTCACTCTACCGATTTAACGCTACCACTTTACCGCCCTCACTCTACCGCCCTCACTCTACCACCCTCACTCTACCACTCTACCGCCCTCACTCTACCGCCCTCACTCTACCGCCCTCACTCTACAGCCCTCACTCTACAGCCCTTACTCTACAGCCCTCACTCTACTGCCCTCACTCTACCGCCCTCACTCTACCGCCCTCACTCTACCGCCCTCACTCTACCGCCCTCACTCTACCGCCCTCACTCTACCGCCCTCACTCTACTGCCCTCACTCTACCGCCCTCACTCTACCTCTCTACTGTCCTCACGCCCTCACTCTACCGCCCTCACTCTATTACCCTCACTCTACCGCCCTCACTCTACCACTCTACCGCCCTCACTCTACCACTCTACCCCCTCATGCCCTCACTCTACCACCCTCACTCTACCACTCTACCGCCCTCACTCTACCACTGTACTGCCCTCACGCCCTCACTCTACCACTCTACCGCCCTCACGCCCTCACTCTACTGCCCACACTCTACCGCCCTCACTCTACCGCCCTCGTGCCCTCACTCTACCGCCATCACTCTACCACTCTATTGCCCTCACTCTACCACTCTACCGCCCTCACTCTACCTGTCTATTGTTAATAAAAGATATTGCGCATACTAAAGTAGAAATGTTATCCAGATCTGTTTAATGTACAAAATGCATAGAAAAAAGAGCAGTTGCTACCCAACATGTGCACTCATGTCAAATAGAAACTCTGGTACAAAGTACACCATCATGAAGTTACCTATTGGAGTTTGTGGTCGGGAGGAGGAACATGCCTTTATGCATTGGGGTGTAGAGGAATGACTTGGCAAACTGGATGACTAGCTTATTGCAAGAGACTGAGTGGTTCAAGGTTTACATCACTCTACCGCCCTCACTCTACCACTCTACCGCCCTCACGCCCTCACTCTACTACTCTACGCCCTCACTCTACCACTCTACTGCCCTCACTCTACCACCCTCACTCTATCACTCTACCGCCCTTACTCTACCGCCCTCACTCTACCACTCTACCGCCCTCACTCTACCACTCTACCACCCTCACTCTACCGACCTCACTCTACCGCTCTACTGCCCTCACGCCCTCACTCTACCGCCTTTACTCTACCAGTCTACCGCCCTCACGCCCTCACTCTACCGCCCTCACGCCCTCACTCTACCGCCCTCACTCTACCACTCTACCGCCCTCACTCTACCACTCTACCCCCCTCACGCCCTCACTCTACCGCCCTCACTCTACCAATCTACCGCCCTCACTCTACCACTCTACTGCCCTCATGCCCTCACTCTACCACTCTACCGCCCTCACGCCCTCACTCTACTGCCCTCACTCTACCGCCCTCGTGCCCTCACTCTACCACTATCACTCTACCACTCTATCGCCATCACTCTACCACCCTCACTCTACCGCCCTCACTCACTCTACCGCCCTCACACTTTCACTCTACCACCCTCACTCTACCACTCTACCGCCCTCACACCCTCACTCTACCGCCTTCACTCTACCACTCTACCGCCCTCACTCTACCAGTCTACTGCCCTCACTCTGCAGCCCTCAATCTACCACCCACATGCACTCACTCTACCGCCTTCACCCTACCGCCCTCACCACTCACTCTACCGCCCTCACTCTACTGCCCTCACTCTACCGCCCTCACTCTACCGCCCTCACTCTACCACTCTACTGCCCTCACTCTACCGCCCTCACTCTACCGCCCTCACTCTACCGCCCTCACTCTACAGCCCTCACTCTACCACTCTACTGCCCTCACTCTACCACCCTCACTCTACCACTCTACCGCCCTCACTCTACCGCCCTCACTCTACCGCCCTCACACCCTCACTCTACCGCCCTCACACCCTCACTCTACCGATTTAACGCTACCACTTTACCGCCCTCACTCTACCGCCCTCACTCTACCAGTCTACCGCCCTCACTCTACAGCCCTCGATCTACCACCCACATGCACTCACTCTACCGCCTTCACCCTACCGCCCTCGCGCCCTCACTTTACCGCCCTCACTCTACCGCCCTCACTCTACCGCCTTCACTCACACCCCCTCACGCCCTCACTCTACCGCCCTCACTCTACCAATCTACCGCCCTCACTCTACCACTCTACTCCCCTCACTCTACCACTCTACCCCCTCACGCCCTCACTCTACTGCCCTCGTGCCCTCACTCTACCGCTATCACTCTACCACTCTATCGCCATCACTCTACCACCCTCACTCTACCGCCCTCACTCACTCTATCGCCCTCACACTTTCACTCTACCTCCCTCACTCTACCACTCTACCGCCCTCACTCTACCGCCCTCACACCCTCACTCTACCGCCCTCACACCCTCACTCTACCGCCTTCACTCTACCACTCTACTGCCCTCACTCTACTGCCCTCACTCTACCAGTCTACGGCCCTCACTCTACAGCCCTCAATCTACCACCCACACGCACTCACTCTACCGCCTTCACCCTACCGCCCTCACGCACTCACTCTACCTTCCTCACTCTACCGCCCTCACTCTACCGCCCTCACTCTACTGCCCTCACGCCTTCACTCTACCGCCCTCACTCTACCGCCCTCACTCACTCTACCACCCTCACTCACTCTATCGCCCTCACTCACTCTATCGCCCTCACTCACTCTATCGCCCTCACTCACTCTATCCTCCTCACTCAATCTATCACCCTCCGTCTATCGCCCTCCCTCTATCTATCTATTGCCCTCACTCTATTGCCCTCCCTCCCTCTATCGCCCTCCCTCCCTCTATCTATCGCCCTCCCTCTATTCCACCCACCTCCTTTTCTAACTCCCTGTTCTCTTCTCTTCTCCCGTGCTGATCTGCTGCTCTCTTCCACCCCGCCTCCTTCTCTAACTCTGTTATCTTCTCTTCTCCTGTGCTGATCTGCTGCTCTTCCACCCCGCCTCCTTCTTTAACTCCCTGTTCACTTCTCCTGTGCTAATCTGCTGTTCTCTTCCACCCGCCTCTTTCTCTAACTTCCTGTTCTCTTCTCCTGTGCTGATCTGCTGCTCTCTTCCACCCGCCTCCTTATTTAACTCCATGTTCTCTTCTGCTATGCTGTTATGCTGCTCTCTTCCACCCACCTTCTTCTCTAATTCCCTGTTCACTTCTCTTCTCCAGAGCTGATCTGCTGCTCTTTTTAACCAGCCTCCTTCCCTACCTCCCTATTCTCTTCTCCTGTGCTGATCTGCTGCTCTCTTCCATCCCACCTCCTTCTTTAACTCCCTGTTCTCTTCTCCTGTGCTAATCTGCTGCTCTCTTCCACCCCACCTCCTTCTTTAACTCCCTATTCTCTTCTGCTGTGCTGATCTGCTGCTCTCTTCCATCCACCTCCTTCTCTAACTCCCTGTTCTCTTCTTTTCTCCCTCTGCTGATCTGCTACTCTCTTCCACCCTGCCTCTTTCTTTAACTCCCTGTTCTCTTCTCCTGTGCTGATCTGCTACTCTCTTCCACCCCACCTCCTTCTTTAACTCCCTGTTCTCTTCTCCTGTGCTAATCTGCTGCTCTCTTCCTCCCGTCGCCTCCTTTAACTCCCTGTTCTTTTCTCCTGTGCTGATCTGTTGCTCTCTTCCAAGTGCCTCCTTCTTTAACTCCCTGTTCTCTTCTCCTGTGCTGATCTGCTGCTCTCTTCCACCCCGCCTCCTTCTTTAACTCCCTGTTCTTTTCTCCCGTGCTGATCTGCTGCTTTCTTCCACCCACCCCTTCTCCAACTCCCTGTTCACTTCTCCCCTGCTGATCTGCTGTTCCCTTCCACCACCTCCTTCTCTAACTCCCTTTTTTCTTCTCCCGTGCTGATCTGTTGCTCTCTTCCACCCACCTCTTTCTTTAACTCCCTGTTCTCTTCTGCTGTGCTGATCTGCTGCTCTCTTCCATATACATCCTTCTCTAACCGCACACACACATACATACAGCCACGCACACACACATACAGCCACACACACAACCACACAAACACACACAACCACACAAACACTCACACAATTGTACACACAACCACACAATCACACCCAACCACACACACAACCACAGATACAACCACACACACACAACCACACTCAATCACACACACAACCACACACACAACCATACCCAACCACACACACATACGACCACAGACACAACCACACACACAACCACACACATCTATCTATCGCCCTCACTCTATCTATCTATTGCCCTCACTCTATCTATCTGTCGCCCTCACTCTATCTATATATCTGTCGCCCTCACTCTATCTATCTATCTATCTATCTATCTATCTATCTATCTATCTATCTATCTATCTATCTATCGCCCTCACTCTATCTATCTATCTATTGCCCTCACTCTATCTATCGCCCTCACTCTCTATTTTTTCTCAATCTATCTATCTTTCTATCTATCTATCTGCCTCACTCCATCTATCGCCCTCACTCTATCTATCTATCGCCCTCACTCTATCTATCGCCCTCTATCTATCTATCTATCTATCTATCGATCACCCTCTATCTATCGCCCTCTATCTATCGCCCTCTATCTATCTATCGCCCTCTATCTATCTATCGCCCTCTATCTATCTATCACCCTCTATCTATCTATCGCCCTCTATCTATCTATGGCCCTCTATCTATCTATCTATGGCCCTCTATCTATCTATCAATGGCCCTCACTCTATCTATCTATCTATCTCCCTCACTATCTATCTATCTATCTATCGCCCTCACCCTATCGCCCTCACTCTATCTATCTGTTTATCTCCCTCACTCTATCTATCGCCCTCACTCTATCTGTCTATCTATCGCTCTCACTCTCTCTATCTATCGCCCCTCACTCCATCTGTCTATCTATCACCCTCACTCTATCTATCGCCATCATTCTATCTATCTATCACCCTCACAAAGGGCCCGATTCACAGAACTAACTTAAGACAAAATCCTAAACTTACTACTTTTGGTATTCACAGAAGTTAGGATTTTGTCTTAAGACAGACTTAAGTTAGGATTCTGTCTTAAGTCTGTCTTAAGTCTGTCTTAAGACAGAATCCTAACTTCCGTGAATACCAAAAGTAGTAAGTTTAGGAATTTGTCTTAAGTTAGTTCTGTGAATCAGGCCCAAAATGTATCTATCTATCTATCTATCGCCTCACTCTATCTTTCGCCCTCCCTCTAGCTATCTATCTCCCTCAGTCTATCTATCTATCGCACCACCACAGCATCACTCAGGGGCACCACAACATCACCATGCGCTACTACAGCATCACTGAATGCCACAGCATCACTCGTCACCACCACAATATCACTCGTCTCCACCACAACATCACTCGTCGCCACCACAACATCACTCAGCACCACCACAGCATCAATCTGTGCAACTATTCAACAACAACTGGTTCAAATATGTTCTCTCAATGTTTCAAGCTTGATTACAAATGTCACAAAAAGATGTTAATATTTCACTTCTGTTCTTGGAATTTCATCACAATAAAATACACTGAACATAATCTTCTCAAAAGTTATTTAGTAAAGTTTAAGCTATTGCCCTTGTAAATTACAATAACTTTTATTTAAGTATTAATTATTTAAAAAAATTAAAAGCCATTGTTATTTGTAATATCAATACATCTAAGTCATGTAAATACAAAACATGTTGCATTACAAATGCTATAGGTGTCACATTTGCAAAAGTTAAAAGTATTGGCATTGTAAATGACAAAGCTATTAAATTTGCTATTTTCAAAACCAACACATAAATAAAATATTTGCCATTTACAAGACCAATAGCTCAAACTTTCCTAATGCGAGACCTATTGCATTGCAAATGCTTGTTTTAACGGTGGCCTAACCTTTCTTGTCACTGTCATACACCCCTTTCAAGTGTGGCAGGTGCTTTGTGATTTGCTATTGGAGGGTTTGCTTTATGCAGGATGTGCTACTGCGAATGGGTTCATCTTAAGAGTAGGTTTCAAGTGGGGTCATTAATTTTATCTTATGAAAATTGCTTTTTATAACCCTTGTTCTCGAAGTCTTAACCTTAGTAGCAGAACATAGTTTGTGCTGATGGTTGCAGGTGGTGGGCAATAGCAATAGATTTTGGGGAGCAGGACTTATCATTGACCCAGAGCAAAGCAATGGAGGAAAAGAAAGATAGGAAACATGTGAGAACGGCTAAAAGCAGGGTTGAAAAAGGAAAGCAGTGGAGCCCTAATGAAAACATTTTGTTTAACAATTACTCAACAGTGAGGGCTGTGACAAGGAAGAGAATGCGTCCATGTAACATATTACTAATAAGTAATCCAGGCATTATACAAATTCATTATAGGGTGTCTAGTTTCTTTCTTTGCTTTGTCTGATTGTATGATCACAATTCTTGGATATTAGCTTGCGATAAGGAAGTATTAAAAGCAATGAATGCCCCAAAATCTAATGCCATTGCTAGAAGTACTTACAGGAATGAATGCCTCAAAATCTAATGCCATTGCTAGAAGTACTTACAGGAATGAATGCCTCAAAATCTAATGCCATTGCTAGAAGTACTTACAGGAATGAATGCCTCAAAATCTAATACCATTGCTAGAAGTGCTTATAGCAATGAATGGCTCACAATCTAATGCCATTGCTAGAGGTGCTTACAGCAATAAATGGCTCAAAATCTAATGCCATCTGCTTAAAGTACTTAAAGCAATTACTTAAAGCAATAAATGTCTCAAAATGTACTGTAATTGCTAATGAGTAAAAGGCCTAATTAATCAATGGACTAGAAGTTGCATTAAAATGAAGCCACAGTAATCTGATTTACGGGGACACCCCCTCGTGGGAAGTAAGATTCACTATTGCTATTGTAACATGTTTAGATTTGCATACTAAACCTGAGCACGCAATATTGGAAGTCCCTATACAATCATTGTTGCCATAGAATATTTTCAGTAAAAAGGATTTTGAGCACAATTATTGTTTTCGTGGTTCATGACTTTTGTGTTTACATAAAATGCTCAAATGCCTTCCTGCCAAGTTCACGGTTACACAGATCTGCGAAGAAATAAACATTTACAAACAATACAGCAAGCATTAATTATAAGGACCCTGACTCTGGCACGAGGCAAACAACTAGTAACCCACCTTCCTCATCCAACTAATATTTTCGTTGGTTATGGTGTTTGAAAATGCCCATGTCAAATAGCAGCATACCCTTTATGTTGAAAACATTAAAAGGTCTTTTGTAGAGCAAATACGACTAAAGCTGCAAATTATAACACAGGAAACCAGGTTACAATCAAAACCTCAGCTCGATATACTGCTTATTGTGATCAAATCACTTTTCTATCTAGGTACCTAAAAATAGGAAAATATGTAACATTGTGTTGACAATTGCATTTCAGTCTTGGCATGACCCTAAGTTTAAGCCACATTTACTGTTAAGACTTCACGGACTTTGAAGTTATAATATAAAAACTCTTCCCACAGAAAAGACAGACAGCTTCTAATAGTATGCAGGGATACTTAATGTGTATTACCTTCTATATTACCTCATAATGTTAAAAGCTGTCTGCCTTTTTAGGCACATGGATAAAAAACTGATTTGGTCATAATAACAGAATGTTGAGCTGAGATCATGGTTCTAACCTGTTTTCCTATTTTATAATTTGCAACTTTAGTCGTACTTGCTCTACACATGCCCCTTTATTATTTTAAACATAAAGTGTATGCAGCCATTTGATATGTGCAAAAGGGACACTTGATGGACGGAATGCTGGACAATGCAAACATTCACCCCTAGTCGCAAGGATATGGGTTAAATCTATCATTCTTTTGCTCACCACACCACCCCAGTTTGGACCCAGCCACGTGCAAATCAGTCTTGCCTGGACCGGAAACAAGCATCCTGGGACTAGATGCAGGGCATCATCCTTCATCAGCAAGACTAGCTTGAACACAGTGGTGTAGTGAGCACAGGACCCACGTCTGGGCATACCCTTCCCACTTAGGGCGACATATGCAAAAGAAACAATCGATGGACGGAATGCTGGACAATGCAAACATTCACCCCCAGTCACAAGGATCTGGGTTAAATCCATTATTCTTTTGCTCACCCTACCACCCCAGCCATATGCAAATCAGTCTTGACCCTGTTCCTTTTGAGAACAGTTCAGCCTGAACTGCCAAGCTAGGTACTCCCTGGCCCGGAAACAAGCATCCTGGGACTGGTATTCTTTTTGGCATTTGATATGGGTATTTCTTCAATTTAAATTTAAATAGTTATGGCAGCACCTGTCACTCTTGTCATCTACTTTTTCGCTCTTTCTTTAGTCCCTGCTCTCTTTTACATACCGCCCCTTTCACTTTTTTGTCATTCTTAAATAAGTTGGTGTCTTTCAGAGCATTTCTGCTCTACACCCTCTTGCAAAATGCCCTGCCTTCAATGTCTGCTCCAATACCTCAAATCAGTGACAGTACCCCAAATGAGGGGGCTCCCCTGCAGAATGTGGTGAGAGGCTCATGATATTCCCATTTCTCACAGATTTACGTTGTGCTTGGTCTGAATGGAGCCCTCGCTGCTCCACAGTGACTGCAGGAGCAGCGTTGCCCCCCTGCCTACACCAGTAATTTCCACCTGAAAGGAGATGGTGAAAACTATCTTTGACCTGAGAGATTAAAAAAAAATATCTCCTAACTTGCAGCCTTAAAAGTAGTTGACCCCATATAACTGGCGTCTGTAGGTGTGAAGGTTGAGCCACTGCTGCCAACACACTTTTCTTAAACAAACAAAAATCTCTGAATGCCCTATCCCATGGTGTCACCATTTCCTTCTTCATCTACACAATCATGTATTGATTCCATCATTATGGAATTACCCAAAAAATAATAATAATAAAAACCAAATAATATTTATATAAAAGTACGGCAAAAATTAACAGTCTGAGTTTATTAAATACAACTCAAATCTACATACCTTGTGTGCGCTCGTCGGCCAACGGCTGTCGCGAGCACTACCTCGGTAGTGCTGTGTACGTCCGTTGGCCGATGCGGCCCGCCCACCTAATAGAACTCCCGCAGCGAAATTTTTGCCGCGGTAAACGAGTTAAATGACCTTCCTTATAATATTTAGCTTCCACGTACTTATGTATCTTTATATTTATAATTTTGCTTTTAATTCAGCATCTCCAATACACTACCTTATATTTTAACCTATACCTCTTGCAATATAACCTGTACCTCCACTCTCTGACTCATATTATCAAACTGCATTCTACCACTCTCTCCAATGCTCTACCCTATTTCTCACTCTATACCTCTCTCAATATATCCTCTGCCTGCACCCTCCCATTCAATCCAAACTCCATTCTACTAGTATGATCCTCAAAATAACCCTTTCTAGATTCTTCCCAACTCCACCCCTCCTTGCAACACCTCATAACTCTTTTACTTTTCCGATCTCTCAAACAAGCTTTTCTAAACCCATCTTTGACTCTCCCTCCTCCACCTCCCCTTTACTCATCCCAAATCTTCACCTACTTCTATAAGCTCCAAAAATAAATAAAGAATTTCTAACCCCTTCCTTTTTCTATCTCTCCACTATCCTTTTCAGTCCAAATAACAGACTAACATATTCACCGCTCAAATTAATTTCATATTTCCGTATACTAATCCTGTTTTGGGTAGGAGAAGCCTGCTACCTGCCAACAAGCACTTCAGCACCTCATCAGGGGTAGCGTGGCACTGATGGGCAGTGCAAATAGGTGTGCCACTGCTGAATGAGGTGGCCGTGTTGGTGTTTTCTGTCCACAGAACCTCATGTCTACACTATATTGCCATCCATCATTACATTTGTGTTGAGGGGCATGCAGCTGTGGCATTTTTTTTTAACTTTATTTTTCCAATGTATAGCATTTACAAATGTCGCAAATAAGGCACCATGTCCCACATATCAAACAATCATTTTGCAATTTATACATGTTTATCCTGATAGTACAGTTTCAGGTGTCAATTGGCACATCTAGTACAAAAGCATATAGTGACAATGAATATCCTACCAAAACGGCCCCACTACTAGCCCACCCCCAAGTTTGTGGCCAGGCATGCAGTAACACAACCCCACTCATGGTTGACCGCAACGTAGGCGTTGATAGTCGATATAATCACCCACTCCCTCAGGCACAATACCATTTTATGACTGAGAATTTGAGGCCAGCTTAGTTGCTTCCACATATCTCCGAAATGGGCCCCATATATCCTTGGGTCGGGACGTAGGGGGTGTGATGCAAGCATAATTCTCCGCGTTAACATTGCAATAGGCTAAAATGCGAAGCCAATCCTGCACTTTGGGTCCTGTTATCCTGCCCCAGTGTATTGCAATCTCCCGTTTTGCCAGCAAGAGCCCCAGCAATGCAAAACGTCTAACTCTCTTGGGAAAGTTCACTGTGTACCTATCAGGCTCCGCTTTCCGTCTTCCTCGGGGCAGTGCTGAGAGTCCAATTCCCGCCCCCTCTGAACCACCCCAGAGTCTGAATACAGAAATACAGACAACTGAGACAATGCAGACGTCGCGGGAAAGGAAGGGGACAGCGGGGAGGGAGATCTGTAATGACAAAGAACAAGGATTTAGAAAAGCCCACCCCTCTCAGTCTACAAACGTGATCTTCATGTGGTCTCTATAAGACAACCTCCCCCTTCCCAAAGCGTTTAGGCTATACCTGTAAAGGAAAATACAACAGGCCAAATCCAAATGGAGACAGTGGTTCTGAGGAGGTATCAGGAACTTATACCCAACTGCGAACATAAAACAAAGCACAATCAAAGATCCGTGTATGTAACCACACGTGCCACTGTTATATGAGATTCATAGAACACATACCAAGTACTATGCAACAATTCTCTTAATTTGGGTACTTGTCTGTTCCAGTACTGCAATACCCCTCATGTCTCCTGAAGAAATGAAAATAAGGAAAGAACAAATGAACTCTGCATCAAAGTATGAGACCACAAGGAGAATACTGGCGTTTGGTTTCCTTCGTGTTAATCTTCACTCAAAGGTAAACGCCCATCTATTACACATGAACACACAAAGTTCTATATGCCCATGTGAATGTGTATTCTGAGGGTACTGCGAGGCTCAGTGTTGATATCACACAAAGTGAGTCCTATCGCACCACTCTTCTCCTCTGTTTCTCACAGGAAATAAACATAATAGTTCTTTGGTACAAAACGTAGGTAACTGTAAACTCTAAGGTCTCTATCCTTGTGGCTGCAAACGGCCCAATAACCCTTTGGGTAAACCTTTACAAAATGACTGGTGACCGTATTCCTCTCAGCCGAGAGAAACACCGAGATCGACCAGTAAATGGTGTGCGCTGTTGGGATCGAAACTACCAACACCTCGCACACCCAAAACCAACAATTACTCACAAGTTCGTAGGACTTGGGGCAAAACAAGTCATAGATCCTACCACGGCTTCCTTCAGTAACAGAATGGAATTATCGGCGTTTCACCGCCGTTCTCTGCATCTCTTTATTTCCCGGTATGCGCGCGCATTCCACGTTGTTACGTGACGTATGCACAGCATGCCGGGAACTGTAGTTTGGGACACTGAATGCCCGTGTTTGTCGCCGGCCCCACACCACCGATGCTGCGGATCCTGACAGTACATCCCCCTTCACAAGGAGGGCCGAAGCCGCTTTCGGCCTATCCGGAAACAAACGGTGAAACTGGGCCACCAACCGGGAAGCCCGAACTGCTCCTGCAGGCTCCCACGAGTCCTCCTCCGGACCATACCCCTTCCAGGAAAGCAAATACTGGAGACGACCCCGCACCCATCTAGAGTCCAGGATCCGATTCACCTCATACTCACTATCCTGTTCCACCCAGATAGGCAAAGGGGCCTTACGGACTGGACACCTGGAGGGCTTCAATAGGGAAACGTGGAAAACAGGGTGAATGCGCAGCTGCGCTGGCAGCCGCAACCGAACAGCCACTGGATTCACATGGCCCACCACTCGGTAAGGACCAATAAAACGGGGATTAAACACGCTATGTTTCTTGAACCTGATATTCTTTGTGGACAACCACACCAGATCCCCCTTCTTGTACTTTGGATTGGGCCTCCTATGCTTGTCTGCTTGAAATTTGTACCTTGCCTTGGCCTGTACCAGATTCTTGCGCGTATCCAAAAGTATTTTGCGTACCCGCAACAATCTGTCCCTCACCTCTGGCAGCTTCACATTGTCTCTTGGCAACAGCATAGGAGTAAATCTAGGGTGGTGTCCGTATGAGCAAAAGAATGGCGAGTGTTGAGTGGATGCGTGTTGCGTGTTGTTGTAGGCTATTTCTGCCACCCACAACCAGTTTACCCAAGAGTCACTGTTGTTCTGCACATAACAGCGGAGGTATTGTTTCAGAGATTGATTCAGTCTCTCCGTCTGCCCATCACTTTGCGGGTGAAAACTGGTGGACACTGAAGATGTTATACATAAGGCGGCACACCAAGTTTTCCAAAAGCGAGCTGTGAATTGTGCTCCACGATAAGATACAATGTCCCTTGGAAGACCGTGTAGTCGCACAATATTCACAAGTAGCAGGTGAGCTAACTGGCCAGCTGTGGGCACCTGCCGGCAAGCGATGAAATGACCCATCTTGGTCAAGAAATCTACCACAACCACAATGGCTGTATTGCCTTGGTCTTTAGGAAGTCCCACTATGAAATCTACTGAAAACCTCTCCCAAGGATGCTCCGGAGTGGGCAGAGGTTGCAGTAATCCCTGAGGCTTTTGTCTGTCTGATTTCATCCTGTTGCAGGTAACACATTCCGCCACCCAACGACTCAAATCTGGTCTGATGGAAGGCCACCAGAATTGTCTCTGGGTTTTCTCCAATGTTTTAATAAAACCCATGTGTCCGGCACTTGGATTGTCGTGGCACCAGGAGAACACCATTTTCCTCAATGTGAGCGAAGGAACTAAGACCTGCTGTCCTCTCATCGGTACGCCATCTTTCAGCTTCCAATCCGGATGATATCGAAGCCATGTACGCCAAACACAGGTTTGTGCTCCTCTTCTGACCCCCATCAAAAAATCACTGGATTGAGTTGCTCCTATTACGTTGGCCGGTTCTACGATGGATCGGATGGGTTTCTCTGTGGGAAGCAGGAGATTTTCTCGTCGTGTGAGCGCATCCGCCTTTCTATTGGTAGAGCCTGGCCGGAACGTAACCACAAAACGGAACTCCTCAAAAAACATCATCCAACGGAGTTGTCGGGGTGACAAGTGTCTAGCGGCCCTCAGAAACTGCAGATTCCGATGATCTGTGTAAACCATGACCAAATGTTTCGCACCCATTAGCCAGTGTCTCCATTCCACAAACGCATCTCGAATGGCCAACAGCTCTTTTTCCGCAATC
The DNA here is from genome assembly GCF_964263255.1 of Lissotriton vulgaris. NCBI lineage: Eukaryota > Metazoa > Chordata > Amphibia > Caudata > Salamandridae > Lissotriton > Lissotriton vulgaris. The sequence goes on from NC_141687.1 coordinate 839,563,356, forward strand.
GTATAATTAATCTCAGCTGGACTTAGTTTGCGCGACATGTAGGCGATGGGATGTAGCGTTCCAGTCGAAACATCCTTTTGTGATAGCACGGCTCCCAGTGCTATTTCTGACGCATCCGCTTCGACAATGAAAGGGAGGTCGGGATTGGCATGTGTTAACACAGGTGCGGTAGAAAAAGCGTTCTTGAGTTTATCAAAAGCGGTTTGTGCCTCGTCATCCCACACAAACCGAACGTTCTTTCTCGTGAGCCGAGTGAGTGGTGAAACCATTCCAGAAAACCCAGAGATAAATCTTCTGTAGAAGTTGGCAAACCCCAATAGGCTCTGGATATCCTTGACATTATTCGGGCGAGGCCACCCCACTATGGCTTTCACCTTTCTCTCGGCCATCACCTGCCCGGACGGAGTAAGCATAACTCCCAGAAATTCCACCGTTGTTACGTGAAACTCACATTTGGTGATTTTGCAGAATAGGTGATGTTTCAGCAACGCCTGCAATACCGATTTCACATGCGTGACGTGTTCCTCTGTAGAATTGGAATATATAAGGATATCGTCAATATACACTATGACATGATGATCCAGATACTCACGTAGCACTTCATTCAAGAAGAACTGAAACGCGGCTGGGGCGTTGCAGAGCCCAAAGGGCATTACCAGATATTCATAAAGCCCGTAACGCGTTTTGAAGGCAGTCTTCCACTCATCACCCCGTCTGATACGAACAAGGTTATAAGCACCACGCGGGTCGAGTTTGGTGTATATGTGCGCTGATCGGACCTGTTCCAGTAAAACAGGGATCAAGGGTAGTGGATACTGGTTCTTGACGGTGATGGAATTCAACGCTCTGTAGTCGATGCAGCATCTCTTTTCACCATTGGCCTTCGGGATGAAAAATAACGGCGAGGCTGCTGGGGATCTAGAAGGCCTGATGTATCCAAGAGCTAGATATCTATCCAGATAGGCCCGCAATGTTTCATTTTCAGGTATGGTCAAAGCATATATTCTCCCATTGGGAATTACAGATCCCGGTATAAGATCGATGCGGCAATCATACGATCTATGTGGCGGAAGAACCTCCGCCTCTTTATCACAGAATACTGATTCATACTCTGCATAACAGTGTGGAAGAGACACTTCTTTTTCTGCGGCTGTGGCTATGGTATGCAAGGAAGATAACGCTTGAGCCGGGCTCCAAACCTCTGAAATACAGTGTTCTAAGCAATAGGGAGAAAGGAACTGAATAGTCTTTGTGGTCCAACTTATCACAGGTAAGCATGGGCGGAAAATCCGTTTCGCTCGCGGATTTTGCGGATTTTCGGTAAATTCGCAATCCGCGAGATTCGCGAATCTCCCGCAAAATCCGCAAATCCGCGAGCAGCGGATTTCATGGCTTGCTCGCACTGTTCGCGTGAGTTCGCGGCTTCCCAGTACAACTTCGCGCCCCGCGAATAAGCGCAAAATTGCAGAAATACGATCTTAGCAAAACTGAAACTACTTACCAGGTTCAAAAGTTCAGGCTCATCATTAGTAGCCATTTCCTGTAGTGCTTCCTGAGGGGCCCCTCCAGAGTTCAGTTGCCAGTTGCAACTATTATGTGACCCTGCTCTGAACCTCAGAATAGTTACACATATGCCACAAAGGTCCTGAATTACAGCTAAGGGAGACAAGCAGGAGCCAGGCTGGAAGTTCAAATCCATTAATCAGCCCCTAATTCATTATTGTCAGTTGGGGCAGGGCAGGTGTTGTAACTAATTTTGCAACAATGAAAGCACTTAGCAAGTGCAAACGATCACTAATCAGGAAGCACTAAGGAAGCAGGTGCCAGCTAAAAAAATATTCTGTGACACATTAATCAGCCCCAAATTAATTCAGGTCACTTGAGGCAGGGAAGGTGTGCTTGCGTTGCCACAATAATGTACACTGACTGGACAACCAGAGGGTGCTGTGATGAAACAGAGGGTGGCATGGGTGGGCCAGAGGGTGGCATGAGTAGTCAGAGAGTGGCAGTGGTGACAGATAGTGGCAGTGATGAAGAAGAGTGTCCCAAACAGGCTGGACACGTAGAAACAACAAGTTCGCGAAACTTGCGACCCGACAGGTAAGTTCGCGTTTTGCGAAATTGTACAAAACCCTCGCGAACTGGCAGAAACCCGCGCAAACACACAAAAAAAAAAATTCGCGAGAATTCGCGGATTTTGCGGATTGCGAGTTCGCAAATCCGCAAAATTCGCGAACGCGAGATTCGCAAAATTCGCCCATGCTTAATCACAGGATCATGTTTTTGCAACCATGGAAGCCCTAATATGATCCCATATTGCGCTGCCTCGATAATGTTGAATCCCAGGTATTCGTGGTGCGTGTGATCATGAGTAACCTCATACTCCTGAGTATGACATGTGATGGGTCCTGCTTGTAGTTCGTTCCCATCAACCACGTAGACAGTCTCTGGGCTGGTTTTGGGGACTAGCTGTACTCCTAAACGACGGGCCTCGTTGATATCCATAAAACAACCAGTCGCCCCAGAATCAACCATCGCACAAATGTTTTGTTTCACCTCCCCAATCTTAATGGTCATGTCCAAAAAGAGGTGTTTTCTCTCATAATCCGCAATTGGGGTGAATGAAGGGATAATATGTATGCTTGAGTGCCTCCCTTCCTTTGCCTTCAAGCTTTGGAGTTTTCCGGCTCCTTCTCATTGATTCCTGCAAGGTTTTGACCTCCCCTGAACCTGTTGGCTTTTGGTTTCACTGGGCATTCGCGTAAAAAGTGTCCTTTTTTCCCGCAGTATAAACATAATCCCAGTTTACGTCTATGTTCCCTTTCACTGGCGGTTAAGGAGGCTCGCACAGCTCCGATGTCCATAGGCTCAGGGGATGTAACCGTTTTCTCCCCACTGCTCGCTTGTTCATAGGGCATCACCGATTTATCTTTCTTCTTATGTTCCCCTTTCCTTTCCTTCATTCTATGATCCAAACGGAGGGCAAGGTCTATCCAGGCTGAACACGTACGGGGTTGGGGGTCTATTTGGGCCAGAACATCTTTCATTTCTTCACTAAGACCCTGATAAAATATGGCTGACCTCTTGGGTTCCGGCCAATCTGTCTCAGCCACCAGCCTTCTGAAATTGTTTAAATAGGTAACCAAATCCGCATCACCCTGCTTAAGTTTTAACAATTCCCTATCTGCCGTGAAGGTTTCTGCTCGTCTATCAAATGATTTTTCAAATTCCTCTTTGAAATTATCCCAATGGTATAGGAGTGGGTCATCCCTTCTAACTATTGGAACTGTCCACTGTGCTGCTTCCCCCCCAAGATATGAAATAAGGAAAGCCACCCTCGCTTGGTGTGTGGAAAACATTTTAGGTTTACACATCAAGTGCAACTGGACTTGGGTCATAAAGACTTGTACCTTCTTGTTATCCCCATAGTATCGTTCAGGAGGAGCAAGAGGGATTTGTGCAGGCATCTCGACCACCACAGAAGTAGTAGGAGATGAACTGCCTGATGCCCCATCTTGTGCAACAGCGGGAGTGGGTAACCTATCTACCTTGGCTCGTAATTGTGCGTTTTCAGCCCTTGCGGCAGCAACCTCTCTACTGGAAGCTGCCAGCTCCACTTGAACTAAGGCCAAAGCAGACAAAACATCCTCTAAGGTAGTCATGGCGGAATCACAGCACTGCCAAGAAGAGGTAAAATTCGTGGGCCGATAATTCTATCAGGCTCTGCTTTCCGTCTTCCTCGGGGCAGTGCTGAGAGTCCAATTCCCGCCCCCTCTGAACCACCCCAGAGTCTGAATACAGAAATACAGACAACTGAGACAATGCAGACGTCGCGGGAAAGGAAGGGGACAGCGGGGAGGGAGATCTGTAATGACAAAGAACAAGGATTTAGAAAAGCCCACCCCTCTCAGTCTACAAACGTGATCTTCATGTGGTCTCTATAAGACAACCTCCCCCTTCCCAAAGCGTTTAGGCTATACCTGTAAAAGAAAATACAACAGGCCAAATCCAAATGGAGACAGTGGTTCTGAGGAGGTATCAGGAACTTATACCCAACTGCGAACATAAAACAAAGCACAATCAAAGATCCCTGTATGTAACCACACGTGCCACTGTTATATGAGATTCATAGAACACATACCAAGTACTATGCAACAATTCTCTTAATTTGGGTACTTGTCTGTTCCAGTACTGCAATACCCCTCATGTCTCCTGAAGAAATGAAAATAAGGAAAGAACAAATGAACTCTGCATCAAAGTATGAGACCACAAGGAGAATACTGGCGTTTGGTTTCCTTCGTGTTAATCTTCACTCAAAGGTAAACGCCCAGCTATTACACATGAACACACAAAGTTCTATATGCCCATGTGAATGTGTATTCTGAGGGTACTGCGAGGCTCAGTGTTGATATCACACAAAGTGAGTCCTATCGCACCACTCTTCTCCTCTGTTTCTCACAGGAAATAAACATAATAGTTCTTTGGTACAAAACGTAGGTAACTGTAAACTCTAAGGTCTCTATCCTTGTGGCTGCAAACGGCCCAATAACCCTTTGGGTAAACCTTTACAAAATGACTGGTGACCGTATTCCTCTCAGCCGAGAGAAACACAGAGATCGACCAGTAAATGGTGTGCGCTGTTGGGATCGAAACTACCAACACCTCGCACACCCAAAACCAACAATTACTCACAAGTTCGTAGGACTTGGGGTAAAACAAGTCATAGATCCTACCACGGCTTCCTTCAGTAACAGAATGGAAATATCGGCGTTTCACCGCCGTTCTCTGCATCTCTTTATTTCCCGGTATGCGCGCGCATTCCACGTTGTTACGTGACGTGTGCACAGCATGCCGGGAACTGTAGTTTGGGACACTGAATGCCCGTGTTTGTCGCCGGCCCCACGCCACCGATGCTGCGGATCCTGACAGTACCCCAGTAGTGCAACCTCTGGAATAGGCTCAAGAGGCAAGTCGATCATCTTCCGCAGTGTAGAGTGAATGTCCACCCAGTAAATGTGTAAGCAGGGGCAATTCCATGTCTTATGCATGAAGTCGGTGGGAGGTGCAGCGCATTTCAAACATGTGTGTGCCTTGGAGGTGTCTATCCTGTGTGCCTTGGCCGGTGTAAAATAAGCATGGCGTAGAAATTTAAAGTGTAGCAGCTTGTGTTTGCTGTTAAGGGAGATGTTTTTGGTTACCTCGCAGCATTTGGACCATTGTTCGTCTGTTATTGGACCTCCCAAGTCTGCCTCCCAGTCCTGTCGGAGCTTGTCGTCACATGCCGGTCTCATATCGGAACATGCTTTGTACATTTTAGAAATGAGACGCGCTCACTCTTTGCTCTCCATTAGTAGTGTGAGGTGGAGAAACGAGTCCGGCTCAATTGGGAACGTGGGGAGTATCACCTTCAAGGCCGACCTCTTTCGGGCCATAACATATCTGCCCTCCGGGTCATGAACCACGTCGTTGAGACTAAAGGGGGACTCTTTTGTGTACTAGAATGGCGGTGCCCCTGGCATAACTGCTGTAGTTGGCAAAATATATGTGCGTGCCCCAGCTGGCACCGAATTGTGCCGCATCTGTGGGGGGAGATGTGTTTCCTGCAAATAGGCAATGTCCGGCTTGTGTCGAATCAGGTAATGAATCACCTGTCCTCTTTTGCGGTTGTCATTTAGACACTACTTCAATGAGAGGGCCAGGGGGCTGTCAACATTACCCATGCACGCCATCAGAACTGAGTGTACAATCTAACTTGACAAACCTGCGATGCATGTCTAACATTGTTCGCGATAGTGGACAATGGTGCAAACTATAACATTTAAATCTCAAGATCCAAACAGCCCCCCACCCCACATCCAGCCACCTTACAACCCAAAGGTGCCAAACCCTCTGCAAATAATCAAAGAAGAAGTACAATTCTACTTTAGACGAGACTGATGTGGCCCAAGCATAGATCCCAGTGAGGAGAAGAACAGACTCAGTGGATATATCATGGGGGGGTAGCAACGATGGGGCATGTACCAGCCAAATGACACAACAATGTAACATGAATAACATTGTCCCAATTGAATACACTAGCATGAAGAGACCGATCTAATGTGTCAACCAGTGCCTGAATTAAAAAAAGAGTTCTGTGCTAGCATCCGAGCCACTATGTGGTGGGGAAGGAAGGCTCGCTCCCGCAATTGACTGGTTGTTTCGTTGTTTGTATGTCCGACAAAATTCCTGAGCCTCAGCTGGAGTGTTCTTCACTCTCAGGGCGCTGTCCGTAATACAAGAATCCCAAAAACAGTAAACACACCCCTTCAGGCAGGTGCTTCCTCCGGGATTTTTCCACCAAACTCCATCTTCATCCAAAAAACGTTGCTGGGTTCTTGGGTCCCAGGTACCTTCTCCGCCAAATGTAACATCTTCGCATTCTGATTCACTCCCACCGTATTTGCTTCTACCATCCTAACTCCCAAACAAAGGATTATTCTACCTAACAAGCTATGTCTTCTTGCACCTGCACAGAAACGTACGAGAAAATAATCTTGTACACACTCTAAGTTACAATTCGAAAATCAACTGAAGGAGCCTTTCCCAAGGAAAATACATTTCTAGTCTACAATATTAAGTCAAGCTAAGAAATTGCAGTTAGGCCTCTGCTGGCTTTTTCATATCTCAGGCCTGTACACTTTGAAATGCTTTCTAATACGACAACATAAGCATTACATTCAAAGGCACTCTAAAGCATTACGTGTCATAACATTTCTAAAACATTACTCTTTCTCAGGTTAAAGCGTTACTTTATTAATTAATAAGCAAACCTACACGTGCAACTTCTAATATGGCATGGTAATCCTAATGCAACGTTTTACACACGAAGCAATAATTTCTGCATTAGTTAAGGTATATTATCGGTTAAAGCCCTACATTAGTCTTCAAATGATGTGAGCACACTACTACATTTTTCAATACACTCGATTTAGTTCCGACATTTCTGATGATAACATGTTAATACAGTCCTCTAAATATGCGGATGCTGACTACCCAGGAATAGGATGCACCCCTACAAATTTCAGAATAACATGGCGCTCTATCAGTCCCCCCCTTTGATGACATGTGTAATCACCAAACTACACCATCCTTGGGGAAAGAACCGACTTAAACAGAACTTGTTGCCTCTCATTCTCTCCTGAGCAACTCCATGTTCTTAAGGTTCTGATATTGACTGTCCTGTAGTCTCTCCATTCGTCTCTTTTGCGCTCTCAGAGATCTCTCCAATCTGCTGGACCTATACCACTTGTAAGCCCTAATCAGACCCCACAATCCAATCACACATGCCACAACTATAATAAGGGGTTTCAAAACAAAGCCAAGGAACCCTTTCCAAAGGCTCGCTAACCAACTTCCTACCTTGCCAAATCCTTTGCCAACTTTCTCCCACACAGTTTCTTCAGTCAAATCCTCAGTTTCATGATGGATTGTAGTGATGTTACTTTTATATTTCTCCAGATCTTCGCTGTTATCTGGTATATAAGTACAGCACTCTTGGACCTTCAAACGTTTACAGACTCCTCCCTCTTTTGCTAGCAGAACATCTAAAGCAAGACGATTCTGCAAGACTATCGTCCTTATCGATAACATCTCTCCTTCAACCAACACCAACGACTTAGCTGTATTCATTGACAATTCATCCACAACAGTCGTCAACCTTCAAATCTTCACATTATTCAAAATCACACCCAATCCTGGTATCATAGCTACAAAGATATCTCCAACCACAGCTGCTGCACTTTCACCTCGCTTCACTCTTACATGCTGTCCTCCTTCTAGGAGCTCCAAATCTTCTGCATGATAAATCTTAGAGAAAATGATCGCTAGATAACATGTACCATACCATTTTGCACAATCGCACATAGGCATTCCCTCCACAAACAAAATACACATTCGGAATAATCTGCACCACACCTTGCAAAAAGTCTTTAGCTGAATATTCTAATGTAAAGGTATGATCACATGTGGTCTGACCCAAGTTAACATTCTCATAATATGTCTGTGGACGACTTATGCACAACTTTCTCTTCTGCACTTCATCTAGAGCTATCGGACCATAACTCCCCTTCGACTTGTGCAATTTCTCTTCATCTGTCCAATCTACCTTTCCCTGATCTGAATCTCGCAGCTTTTTTTGTTTCCTGTATCTATCTTCTACTTGATCTATGAATTTCTTCTCTACATCTGACAACAGACATGTCAGATTATGGTGATGAGCATAAGCTGTATTCAACTCTAAAGTCGGAATGAAATACGTTCTAAGTCTATCTTCTGATTTGTAACAATCATACTTATTCAAATGCTTATAAGCTGGTACTTCATGAAGCACTGCATCATAATTCGAAAAGAAATACTCAAAATGATTACGTCCATAGAAAATGCTAAGCAGCAAAACTACACGTAATACCATATGTCAGTGGAAGATGATGATATCTAATACCCTCATCCACCGAAGCAGGCAATTGCATACACACATAACAATCTTTCTCATCCATTGCATCGATGTATTCATACAACAACTTTGCATATGCATTAAGCTTAAAGTCACCTCTAGACATATCTACACGAAACCTACGACTCTCTTCTAGTACCAAAGCTCTTTCATCTCCTATTTTGACCTCTTTCTTGCTAGGAGTAGTAGGTGTAGGTGTTCCTTCTACCTCCTCTGCCTGCTCATGTGGTGCTAAATACGAAACTACAGCAACTAGAATTAGGAAGAGTATCACTCCTCCTACGAGTGTACCTACTAGACATCTAGCCCTACGATTTGGGTTTCCAGCCTCCATGGTCTCAGAACAGATTGCAATTCTTGTTCAGCAGCAACGCTCAAGAGTCACTTCTTCTCCTCCTTCAGCTGCTTCACCAACTTGAACCACACCTCAAAAGCTGGAAGTCCCTTTTTGATTTCAGTTCCTTATTTACTTTATTCAAAAGACAACCTTAACCCTTCTCCGTAATCCGTGGAAAGCCCCTAAATTTCTTCTTCTTCCACTTGGACCTAGGTTATCTAATTCAACTTAATTACAACAAAGTCTCGTTAATCCAAGATAAGATTTGTCCCAATGGCCTCTAGAACATGCTGTAAAAGTTCATGACAAAGAACAATAGATTCATGAGATGGCACTTCAGTTCCAAACATAGAAAATATCAGTCTATTCAAAATCAAGTTGCGAATTCTGCTTAGTATCAGAGGATTCTGGACTGTGATGGTCAGTACCCCTTCAATTTCAAGTCCTGGAACCAATAACACCACGTCCAATTTCACGTTAGGACTTGTTCTGATCACTGTCACTGACCTCAGTCTCCCCAATCTCAGTACTCCTGGCATCAGTCACAACGTATGTCCACTCTGGAGTCACGTACTTTCGGCAAGGCACCCTCGTTCGTCTTGACCTCCTCAGACCTCCACAAACTCGTACTTCCTCGCCTTCGTCCAATTTCACATTAGGACTGGTACTGATCACTGTCACTGACCTCAGTCTCCCCAATCTCAGTACTCCTGGCATCAGTCACAACGTATGTCCACTCTGGAGTCACGTACTTTCGGCAAGGCACCCTCGTTCGTCTTGACCTCCTCAGACCTCCACAAGCTCGTCCTTCCTCGCCTTCGTCTGACTCAGACTCTTCAGACACGGTAGCAAGCTCCCTCTCGGAGACCAGTCTCAAGTTCAGCCGCCTCTGTCTCTCTGGTCACTGCTCTTCTGCTCTACTGGTTCTCCTGCTTACTCCTTTCTCACCCTGTTCACAACTTCTCTCAGCTGAGTCTGACTCTGGGTCACCTTCACAGTCACTTCCCCTCTCTGATGCAATTTCAGTGTTGCTGCCGTCGTGAGCCGCCTCACCTCGGTCTGGTGAGCAACCATCTTCTTAGGGACCCTCACAGCTTGGCTTGTCCCCTCCTGTGGCCCTGCCACTTCAGCTGGATATTTATTTCGGAGAGGAGCTGTTTCTTCCAAGGGTGCTGAAACTCGACGGGTGTGAGAAGCATTTACCCACTTTGGCAATCCTCCACACTTCACTGCAGTGTTTGTTACCAATATGACCAGGTAAGGGCCTCTCCAACGAACATCCAAGCAGCTCTTTCTCACGTGCCTCCGAACCAGTACCTAGTCCCCCGGACTCAGGTCGTGAGTCGTGACAGAGATCACTTGAAGCCAGAACCACAGCAGCCTGCACCTGATGGGACACAGAACGGATGACATCAGCTAGTCCCTTGCGAAAATCAAGAATGAGATCATCTGTGATGCTTATCAAGGCTGTTGATGGCACCGCTGGTAACCTCATAGCCCACCCCCTCAGCATTTAATGAGGTGAAAAACATGTTCTTCTGTCAGGTGTACTGCGAATACTCATCAACACCAGAGACAATGCATCAGGCCACTTCAGTGACGTGGATGAACACACTTTTGCCATTCGGGCTTTCAAAGTCCCATTGATCTGCTCCACTATCCCAGAAGCCTCTAGACAGTAACTACAAGAAAGTCTCTGATCAACATTCAGCGCTGTACAAAGCATCTTCACGATTTCGCTATGGAAGTGTGTTCCTCTGTCCAATTCCAATGAGGTCGGAATCCCAAACCTAGGTATGAGTTCCCTCAACAACAGCTTAGCCACTGTGAGTTTATCGCACCTACGTGTCGGGTACGCATCTACCCACCTTGAGAACACACATACCACAACCAAGATGTACCTCAGCCTGTTGCACCTAGACATCTCAATAAAGTCCAACTGCATCCTGTTGAAAGGTCCCCCAGATCTCCCAATGTGACTCATCGTCACCACAGTTTTCTTTCCAGCATTCATTTGTTGACACGTAAAACATCTCTGACACACAGCCTCAGCCACTGCACGAAATCGCGGATTGTACCACGTTTGTATGAACACTCGCACTATCGCATCTCTTTCCAGATGTACAGCAACATGAATCTGTCTTGCCATCGGTCTCAACAACTCATCTGGCAACACCGCTCCCCCATCACTTGAGACCCAAATGTCCACATCCCCTTTTACACAGCCTGAATTGATCCACACATTCTTCTCCTGGTCTGAAACCTGTTCCTGGCACTTGAGCTCATCCCAAGTATCTGCCATGGCCAACATTTTGTAGAACTCGGTTCTTTCTTGGTTCCCTTTTACATGACTCTCAGTGAATGAGCAACCCTATTCAGGACAGAAACGTGCCACTTCATCCGCATAGCGGTTTCCAAGTGACACGAAATCTGTCCCCTTCCCATGAGCTGTGCACTTTACAACAGCAATTTCTTTGGGGCGCTGCAAGGCCTCTAAAAGCAACCTCACGAATTCCCCATTCCGGTTGGGCGATCCAGACGATGTCATGTAACCTCTCTGGGACCATAACTGTCTGGAATCATGAAACACACCAAACCCATACTGGCTGTCAGTTTAAATGGTGATTTGAATCTGGTCGGCTGACAAGCAGGCACGAGTCAAAGCAATGATCTCAGCCACCTGAGCGGAGTATAATCCTTCCAGGCCTGCAGCTTCAACTACTCCCGTAATGGTACATACAGCAAATGCTGCTCTCAACTGACCAACACTGTCTCTTATGTATGAACCATAAACAAAGAAAATGTCATCAGGGTCAGGCAATGGTTCATCAACAATGTCAGGTCTCGGTTTGGTGCAAAGCTTAGTCACAGCAAGACAATCATGGTCCACACAATCTTCATCAAGTGTGTTTGGCAACAGCATCAATGTAGCAGGATTCAACCAGAACACCTCCTAAGGGTCACATTCTCTGCAGCAAGCATTACCTGCTCGTAGCGTGCGAGCCTATTAATGGTCAGTTGCTGTGTCTTGGTCCTTGTCATCAACAATTCAACAGAATGTGGAACATAGACAGTCAATTGGTGACCCATGACAATACATTCACAACTTTCAATGCTCTTTACGATGAAAATCCATTTTCACAAGTGTTTTTTTTAACTAAGGTGGTAAGGCTTTCTATCATATTTTTCAATGCGCCTATCTCTGTTCTTAGTGTATTTCTGATAAAAAGGGTGTCCATGGGTTCTGATTTGTTTTCTATACAAATCGTCGCAATATTACACACCGACCTAGGAGAGGATGGTGAGGGCATGTTGTCACTGTGTTCGTCGTTAACACCCTCGAGAGGTAGAAATCTGTTTTTACAAGGGATTGCAGGTTCTTGCCCTTGTTCCTGCTGGGAATTGCTCATACCAGTGCTAGCAAAGGAAGTGGCAGAGGATTGGGGTGCATCATGGGGAGTTAGTGCTAGCTTTTTTGGTTTTAAGGGTGCCCTCTCGGGAGGTGGTTTTTGGAACATTATTGGGATAACAGGGGGACAGTTTGCTCTCGAGCTTAGAGGGGGTCTCTCAGTCAGGTCACCCGGGGTTAGAGGTACCGAATGATTGCCCTCTGGGTTGTCCTCGCACTCATTAATTAAAGTATCTATCCTGTCAAGGACGCAATTGCTGCCATCATGAACCTCTAAGGGGCTGCTAATGCCAAAAAGATCAAAGTGCTAGCAATAGACAGATAAGCATGTGCCCCCCCAAAGGATTGCAAGCGGGCGCGGCAGATAGTATATAGGTGTAAAATAGTCCCCGGTAGCCCAGAGGAAACAAAACCATCAGAGTCAAATAAAGTCCACTAGGCAGCCAATTGTTGGCAGCAAACACAGCGATATATGGGACAGAATGCATAATACCTTACTGGCTGATGTTCAGGGTTCAAAGCAATTCCAGTGGCAAATTCAAAGTGGGGTGGCCCTGCCCTGCCTCTTCCTATCAATGACTTGCAAGGACGGGCCCGCCCGCGAGCGTCGTGCGCTGACGAACACGCGCCGATATTTAAAGCACCTCCAGGCACGGAATGATGTCGGGCGTGACTGTGGCCACAGGGGATTCTGGGACTGGTGGTCCTTGCCCCCTTTCTCCTCCTGCAGCATGTGGCAAATCAGACAAGTGTCAGGCATCCAGGCGGGTTTCCCGCGCTTCGGGAGTCCACGCGGTTAATTAATGCTCCTCCGGGCACTGAATGATGCTGAGCGTGACGGTGGCCGCAGGGGAGGCTGGGACTGGTGGTCTTTGTCCCCCTTCTCCTCCTGCAGCGTGCGGCAAATGAGGCAAGTGTCAGTCGTCCAAGTGGGCTTCCTGCTACGATATTTAATCCGCCTCCAGGCACCGAATGATATCGAGCGTGACGGTGGCCACAGGGGAGGCTGGGACTGGTGGTCCTTGTCCCCCTTCTCCTCGAGCAGCATGCGGCAAATCAGGCAAGTGTCAGGCGTCGAGGTGGGCTTCCCCAAAACTGATATGTGATCACCTTAGTAGATGAGATCAACTTGTTTTCTGGTTGCATCCAGAATTTCTTCTTTCTCTCTGTGGAAGTGAACCCTGGTAATGACATTTTGTGGCATCTAGTCAGTCCTTCGGTTTCAGCCTTTGTAGTTCAGAGGGATGATACGAGCGACCTTTCCCAGACACCATCTTGTCTCTTCTCAAATAAACAAGGCAGGATCCTGGGTGAAACAAATTTTAGGTGGCAAAAACTAGATGACTCAGCCGCCAGAAAAAAAGAGGAAAGCACCTAAATAGAGGAAAAAGACAAGAAGTCAGAAAAAAACCCTAAGGGTAAACATGCAGAAGGAACACATAATATAACTACACCAAGGAATACAAAAATGATTTAACAAAGAATAATCAAGAAAGAGCAATAAACATACAGGAAACAAGGAAATGCACTGCAAGAAGAGATAATCGCAACACACTGGGGCTCACAAAGCTTTCCAATGCACTGCATTCATTTGTCACCCATCTTATATAATGGTAGAAATTCTAACTACTCATTCAGTAACTGGGAAATAGAGAAGACATCTTGAAACCTGTATTAAAATAGCAATAAATTGAGGGCAACATATTGTATTGCGATATCATGCAATAATACACCTCAGCATTAGCTGCCACTTAATCTGGCCTTGTTAAAAACTGAAGTGAAGGTAGGCGTTCTATTTTTTTAAGAGGCATTTTCTTTAAAAAAAAAACCTTGTACTCCAGATACTACAGTGATGCACCAATGACCACATACACAAAAATATGAGTACCAATTGTAAACCTGGGGCAGGGGGAGTGGGATAAGGAAGAAAACCAATACAATGGATTCCACCACTTTGACTCGTCATTTCTGTTGGACACTAATGTCTGAAAGGTGTAAAGGTCACAGTAGTTCTGCATTAAATTGTAAAAGTGAACGTATGTACCCTAATAATATCTCTGTGTAACTGAATCTCTGTGAGCTGATGTTGAACCTTTCTATTCCTTATACTAAATGAAAAAGAGAAAAGCATTTTATGGAACTAAGCTGCTTATTAGGTTATTTGTTAGGTGACTCGTTTTCTGCACACAGCCGATTGCCTACAACCACCTTGTTAAGGCCGACATCCCAGAGGATGGCCACATATAGAATCAAGGCTAGCAAGTTAAAACAGCCTGTATATTTAAAGGCCCATGCCGGTCCTAAAACAAGAGGCCACCTAAAAGGGGGAACAACAACAGAAAAATGAAGTCCTCCCACCCCCCCAGGCCTGAAAGAGAAGGAACGTAAAACAAAAGAGGACCCGTATCAAGATGTCAAGAGCTGCATAGTGACCCTAAAAACCCAACTCACCCGTTCCCACTCGCTCCCGCTTGCCTAGCTGGGGCCCATCTCAGTCCGTGGTAGGAGGTATCAAATGTCGTACTTGTAGTAGTATGGGGCAAGGGACCTCACGGAGATCTTTTGATAACAATGCTATGAAAGGAGCCCAAAGTTCGGCATATTTCTCACCTTTCTGGTTTTGGATCAGCGAGAGTCGCTCCATTGCCAGGGTTATCCAGAGCCTATGGAACCACGCCGAGTGTTCCGGAACCGTAGCTGTACCCCAATGCACTAGTATCGCCTGTCGCGCTGCGAGGAGATCTAATGTCATCTGTCTGCTGCGCAGTAACTGCAATGGGACGGTGAGGGGGTTCGATAGCCCTAGCAGGGTGTAGGCCGGGAAGCGAGGTATCTCGGTGTCAAATTTTTCATCAATGTCATTTAGGACCCACTCCCAGAATCGCTCTAGCCTCGGGCAATGCCACAAAAGGTGTGCAAGGGAGCCTGACCTACTGCAGCCTCGCCAGCATTCTTCAGTGTGGTTTGTGTTCCATTGATGAATCCTAGCCGGGGTAAGATACCAGTAAGATGTGACCTTAACTGCGGATTCAGTCCCTGCAGTGCTATATGCTGATGATGTGCTCTGTAGTGGATGTTCTCCCACTACTTATCCGTGAGGACCTTTCCGAGCTCTGCCTCCCATCTGAGTTGGCCGCGAGAGCGAGTCCCTTTCTTACTCAGAGCCAGAAAGGGACTCGCTCTTGTTCCGTTATGAGGTGTTTGTCATCCTTTTTATTTGCTATCCATTGCTCGAAAGGAGCAAGCTTACAAAAGGCATGTGGAAGGCAGGCCTTAGAGGTGGCCCAGTGTCATAGTTGTAAATAATAAAATTCATCCGGGCGAGGAAGGTCAAGATTGTGGCGCACGCGGCTAAACAGGATGATGCCATTTAGGTCGAGGAGGTGGCCTAAGCGCGTGCAGCCCGGCTTCCCTCCATCTCTGGGCAACTGCAGTCGTGATACCTGGAGGGAAATCCGGGTTATCAATCAGTGGAGTCATCGGAGAGGGGAAGGTAGTGAGGCCCTTTGCAAGTGCCACCTTGTCCCAAACTTTCATGGTGGCTGCCGTGAACGGAGAAGAGTAAAGACCCCAAGAGCCCAGGTGGCGGGGAAGCCAGATTTCGCGCCAGACATTCGCACCAGCTACTGCCTTGTCCATAAAGGTCCAGTGCTTCTCCAAAAGTGGACAGTTCCATTCAAGCACATACCGCAGGTGTGCAGCCTGTAAATATCTGTGAATTAGCAGCAGCCTCACCCCTCCATCTTCCCTGGAGCACAATAGTTGCTCCACTGGAAGGCGTGCCTTCTTATTACCCCAAATGAATTTGTTCAGAGCAAGCTGCAACGACCGCACGGCGTTAGGTGGCTGAGCTAACGGGAGGGTCTGGAATAGGTACAGGATACGCAGCAAAATCGTCATCCTGACCACCACAATGCGCCCAAACCATGACAACTTGTGTTTGGCCCCCCCATCCAGCGTCCTTCGTGTCTGCGCTACCAGAGCCGTGTAGTTCACCTCCATCGTGCGTGTGAGCGAGGGAGTCAGAAGGATGCCCAGGTAGCGTACTGGGTCGCGGGATCAGTGCAGGGGAAGAGACTGTTGGAGGGCCTTGACCTGTATTTGTGGTAGGGACAGATTAAGGACCTGGGACTTGCAAAGATTCACCTTAAAGCCAGAGAACTGGCCAAAGGACTCAAGTTCATCAACCAGCGCTGGGAGGGAGGAAAGACGCTGGGCAAGGGACAAGATGACATTGTCTGCGTACAAGCTGATCTTGTGGCTGTCGCTTCCAAACTTGAGGCCCTGAATGCCCATGTGATCACTGATTTTCTGCGTGAGGGGTTCCTTGTAAAGGGCAAATAAAAGGGGTGAAAGGGGACACCCTTGTCTCGTGCTCCGGTCAATCTCAAAGGGGGCTGAAGAGACTCTCTTAACTCTAACAAACGCCCGTGGGGCATGATATATGAACTGTACCCATTTGATGAAATGGGGGCCAAAGCCGAAGTTCTGAAGGACGTCGAAGAGGTATGCCCAGCACACTCTGTTGAACGCCTTCTCAGCATTGACCGAGAGTAGCACAGCGCACACCTGAGAGCGGTGAACACTATTGATGAGGTGGAGAAGGCGTTTGGTGTTGTCGCCTCCCTGACGGGTGGGGATGAACCCTTCCCGATCAGGATCTATGAGACCTGCCATTAAGGTATTCAGCCGAGACGCAAGAATGCCCGTGAATTACCAACGATGCCTCATGAACCAACTGTCTGAAATGTAAAGGACAATTTACTGTATGCACACATGCCCACAACTGCAACAAATGTATGAGGTTATGATGATCTCAACGTACGTACTATATTAGTGTATGATATTAATTTACTATTTGATGTTAAGAATCAAAATATGATTGTGCTGTATATGTTTAATAAAAGATGTTTAAATAAAAAAAGAATGCCCATGAAGAGTTTTGCATCGATGTTGAGCAGCGAAATCGGGCGATACGAACCGCATCTTCCTGGGTCCTTATTGGGCTTAAGGATGACAGAGATCGCTGCCTCCCCCATTGAATCTGTCAGTGCCCCACTGTCTTGGGAGGAGTTAAATAGGCGGGTGAAAAGGGGAGCCAATTCATTACAAAATGTTTAGTAAAATAGGGCAGGGTAACCGTCGGGGCTGGGCTGCTTATTTAGCTTCAGTTTAGAGATGGCTGAGATAACCTCCTCTAAGCGGATGGGGTCCTCTAGAGGATCTGCCTCTCCCTTCGGGAGATGGGTGAAGTTGCTAGAGGCCAGGTAGTCCTGGGCATCAGGGGTGTCTGAGCTATATAGGTTGCAGTAGAAGCATCGGAACTCCTCGACAATCTAGGAGTCCAGATGGAGTTCCTCTCCCGTGGAGCGTTTAAGGAAGGGGATGTTCCCTGCTATTGCTCTGGCACGCACCTTCTGCGCAAACATTTACCTGCATCCATCACTTCCCAAGTAGAACTTGTGCCGGAAGCAGAGCAAGGCATATTCGGCCCTCTCGAGGTCTAGGCGTTTGAGGAGCATTCGCTTCTTCTCCATCACCCGCCGTACCCACGGGGCCCACGTGCGCTTATGTATCGCCTCCAGTTCTGCCACCTCCTGCTCAAGATTCAAGCGGGCTTCCCTACGTCTACGGGCCTCAGCAGAGGAAATAGCCATAAAAACCCCATGTAGCACTGCCTTGAGAGTGTCCTAAACAGTAGCCAGGGAAGTCTCACCGGTATCATTATGTTGTAGGTAGTTCACTATCTTGGTACGTACTTCTTTCATGATATCGGGGGAGTGTAAGATGCCTACCTGCAGTCGCCATCTAGCAGGGGCATGTCCGATTCCGTCAGGATACAGGGAAAGAGAGATGTGTGCGTGGTCAGAGAGGGAGCGTGTGGCCCTTAGGGAGAAGCGCACTGCAAACCAGGAACATGTCTAGGCTTGCATATATTTTGTGTGCTGCCGAGTAGTGGGTATAATCGCTTGTGTCAGCATGCTGAAGGCGCAAAACATCGTGAAGGACATTCTCTGCTAGCCACTGCTGACTTTCGGTAGAGAGGGCTCCCACTTGAGTGTAGCGCTGCCCAGACCAGTCTTAGTCATTATCCACAACTAAGTTGAGGTCCCCGCCCACTACCAGTGCGGAATCGGGGGAAGCCAGCCCCTCCGTTACATGTCTGCGAAGAAAGGCCTCTTGATGTGTATTGGGTGCATAAATATTGAGTAGAGTGAAGACAGTGGATCCCCACCGGATCCTGAGGGCTAAGGGCCCGATGTAGGTGGCCGTTTCAGGCCATTTACCGACCGGTAACGGCCGATTTCGGCCGTTACCGACCGGTAAATGGCCAATCGGTATGTAGGGGCCTAAATCCAAGGCCACATGTAGGTAAATCTACATTTACAGAATCGGTAAAATTACCGATTCGGTACAAAACCGAATCGGTAATTTTACCGATTCTGTAAATTCCATATGTAGGTGGGACTCTTCTGAGTCCCAAAGGCCTTAACAAATCGGTATTTTACCATGAAATCCAACTTCATGGTAAAATACCGATTCCGGTGTGCATGCACATGTGTGCATGCACACCTATGCCATGTGGCAGGCAGACCTGCCCCTAGGGCTTGTATGCCTGCCACATGGCACCCAATCATGTTTAGGGGTGCCAGGGGGTGTCAAAGTGACACCCCCTGCACCCTTGTGAAATTCGGTATTTACCGATTTGGTAAATACCGAATCGGTAAAGCCTATTGATTCCTATGGGCTTTGAAGCCCATAGGAATCAATAGGCTTTACCGATTCGGTATTTACCAAATCGGTAAATACCGACTTTTGCCGATTCGGTAAAAGGGAACATCTGGATTCCCTACATACCCACCCCTCACATTTACCGATTCTTCATTACCGAATCGGTAAAATTCGGTAATTTTCGGTAATGAAGAATCGGTAAATGTTACTTACCTACATCTGGCCCTAAGACCCTTCCCTTGGACTCATAGAAGGTAGACAACACCTTACCCTCGAATTCAGCCCCCCTATAGAATGGCCACCCCGTTCTTTTTCACCACCCCGGAAGACCAGTATTGGCGCGGAAAGCACCGGGCGCGCATGCGGGGTGTATCTTTAGCAAGCAAATGAGTCTCCTGAAGCAGACAGATTTCGCAGTTGGACTGCTCAAGGAGGGAGAGAATCGCAGCGCATTTCGTGAGGTGGTTCAGGCCTTGGACTTTGAGGCTCACAATTTTCAGGTCTCTAGGCATAGCCAGCGTAGGCGAGTATGCAAGATGGGCTCCCAGGTTGTCAGGTGCGCAGGGCAAATGGTGGGCTGGAGAATGAGAGGGCTAGCAAAAAGGGCTAATAATTGCAGTGTCTGATATGGGAAATCCCCAAAAGAAAACCCAGCAAGAATACAACACAAAAAATACATCTCAGAATAACATAGTCCCAAAAGAGAACAGTAGCCATGAGTCTGCCTGTAGGGAGAACAAAAGGTGCTTCCCAAGAGCTCAGAATAGTAGAACAAGACACGTAAGTCCATCTGAATTGAAGGATCAAAGAGGAACATGACCTTGGCGGAATGCCACAAAACAAAGTACCTGGCGAACCACTGGCCGCAGACGGTAGTCCGGTGAGTCAGGAAAGGTAGACTACTCCTGTGCCCCTCCGCACTCGTGTCATTACCTCCATTCCCTCGGTGTAAGTTGGAGTGCTTCAAGGTTACAAGGACAGTCATGGGGCTGAGACAGGGATGAGATCACCGCCTCACGTTCCTTTGCCAATTTTCTCCGGGGCTGGCTTTGCGGAGGCCGCCGGTTTAGGAGGCCGCCGGTTTACCGACAGTCTGCCATCAGGGAAGTTTTGTGGGGCACTCCTATAGGTCATTAGGCTCCAAAAAAGTTCATAAACACTTTACATACTTCAGTAAGTGATTTATTCATTTAATGCTTCATTTTTTTTAAATTCCTGCATATTATGTAGCATATGCGATTTTTTTAATTAAACTTGCAAAATCATCAATTGAAATCTTTCAGTCTCCAATGCATTTCGAGCAACCCTGTGCTCTTCATCAGGGAGCCAAACTAGAAAGGTAAATAGATAATATAATGCTTAATCCCATAATGTTGAAACGTCACATATTAATAACACATAAATGACAGAATTCAAATCAAGATGTTCAGTGTGGTTAGTAAGCACACGTGATTCAAATGTATCCAGAAATGTCAGTACTCACTTATAACAGCATAGTTAATACCAATGTTCCAATGATTTTTGACAGAAAAACTGTTGAAAAGATAAAAGAAACTCATGGTCGAAAATTGATATTGTGCCCTAATATGGATGAAACTATAATACAGGTAAGTGTACCATGTAAATGAAAGTATCAGTCATGCTACCATTCGGGGGGGCGTGGCTTGGACGCCGATCGGGATGGCGGCGTGAGCTTGTAGCTCCGCGCAAGGTCCCGCTATTTCTCCTGAAAACTACACCCTGGGGGATCCCTGATCGGCGAAATCTATCTGTGAAGTATTGGGGAACCATCGGAGAGCAGCTGAGAGCTCTTGGGAGACTGGATATACCGCCGAGACCCGAAAGAAGGAGTCGGAGGTGCTGTGCGAAGCGGGAGGAAAATGGCGGTGGAAAGGGACGGTGGTCTCTGAGCCAGGGTCGAGGTGGACTGGAATCGGACTGCGGTGCGAACCGCCTCCAGCGAGACTGGTGCAGCTGGGGCGCACCCGAATGGGCCTGAGAGGAGCTGGGGGTACGGAGGCCGGTGTTGGACTGGTGTACAGCTTGTACGCACCCGTTTATACCTCCTCCCTTCCCCCCTTATCCCGGCCCTAGCGACAGTGAGGCGGGCGGCCCCGGTACTCCTGGTTATTGGAGTTGCCAGCACGGCAGGGGTGACTGCCCTACGATAACTGTTGGTGCGCTCGACTCGCGGGCAGAGGATAACGGGATCTGGAAGAAGACCAGGGGCGGCCGTATGACGACGCCAGAAGCACCTAAAATGGCGGCTGCAGGCGGGGCGGCCATTGCAGAACAGGGCCGGGAGGACTCTACTGCGCTGTCCCATGAAGGTGAGGCCCGAGCTTCCCCGCTGATGATGGAGCAGGAGCAGCGGCTGCATCAGCGGCTGGATACTATTCTAGAGGCCATAACCTCGACTAAGGAGGCTTTGCAACAGGACATTGCGCAGGTCGCCACAGGGCTGGGTCTCCTGAGGGCGGATCATGCTAAGCTGGCGGACAAAGTGAAGGACCATGAGCAACTGCTTCAAGACCTGAAACCGGCGGTAGTGACCGCGGAACATAAAATAACGGACATCCTCAGCCGCCTGGACGCGTTGGAGAGACGAGCGGAGGATGCCGAAAGCCGTAATCGACGGAACAACGTACGGGTTGTAGGCCTGCCGGAGAAAATCGAAGGGGATGACGCAGTGGCCTATGTGGAAAATTGGTTTCGGACGGTGGTGTCGCCGGAGGGCCTCTCATCCTTCTTCTCACTGGAACGGGCACATAGGGTGCCGGCTCGCCCACCGGCGCTCGGCCGCCCTCCTAGACCGATGGTGGTGAAGCTCCTACACTATAAAGATCGGGACCTGTTAATCCAGAGGGCTCGAACACTGGGCCCATTTGAGGTGGAAAATAGCCGAGTCACGATATTCCCGGACTATACGCAAGAAGTTCAAAAGAGCAGGGCATCCTTCCTGGCGGTGAAAAAAGAGCTGAGGGAGGAGGGCATTCAGTACTCGTTGCTCTTCCCGGCTAAGCTACGAGTCATCCTGGATGGGAACACTCAATTTTTTCAGACTCCTGATGAAGCGTGGTCGTGGCTAGAGTTGTATCGCGCCGGCACAGACAGAACTGGTAAAAGTCAGCGGGAGAGGCCTAAACCGCTTCAGATCTGGAAATCTCAACGAATCCGCTCGCGTAACAAGCTTCAGAGAGCGAAACGGGAAGGTCAAATGGCTGCGGACAAAAGAGGGGCGCTGGCGGCGACGGCGAGCATCACGAGGTCGCAACAGGAGAGTGGACTGGTTGAATCGGACTCTGGTGAGGACGGAGGCAGGACCGGAGAAGAACTATCGGAGGCGGAGAGCTCGAAGGGCCCTGCGGTCACCCCACAGACATCTGATGGGATCTTTAATGGATAACTCATGTATGGGACTTATGACACTGCGCTTCTCACGTAGAAATACTCAGTTAGTACTAGAAGGGCTGGCAGGTAGGGTGTTGCATAAGAAGTGTGGGATGGAAGACGCGGGGCGCGGACTCCGCCTGCCCTGGGTCGGCAATAACTCACCCCCTTGGGGCCCTTAAGGCCTTCTGTGGTGGCGACCACAGATTAGACTGATGTGTGTTGAGTTCAAGGTTTGGAACAGGGCTGAAACTGGGTTATTAGGCTCTGTCCTGGGGAGTGGGGTTTGGGGAGTTTTTTCTACAATTGTTTTGGGGGGGAGCAACTGCTGCGATGTGGGCAATGACTGGCTGTACCTGAATTGGATCGTTAAGGATTATCATGGGGACGTTACCTAATTTGAAATGCCTAACATGGAATGTCCGAGGACTGCGAACAATGATCAAACGCTACAAAGTGCATGCTTATCTGGTGAGGCGGGGTGTTCAGATTGCAATGTTACAGGAAACTCACTTACCTAAACAAGAATGCACTGCGCTACAGAAGAGGTGGCGAGGTCAGGTTTTCGGTACCACTTATTCAGCATTCGCTAGAGGGGTGC
Source organism: Lissotriton vulgaris (assembly GCF_964263255.1). Taxonomy (NCBI): domain Eukaryota; kingdom Metazoa; phylum Chordata; class Amphibia; order Caudata; family Salamandridae; genus Lissotriton; species Lissotriton vulgaris. The sequence goes on from NC_141687.1 coordinate 839,586,316, forward strand.
TGATATGGGTTCGAGCGGGCGTACCGTTCCAGATGGTGAACCAGCTGGTGGATCCTGAGGGTAGATAGGTGGCGGTGGAGGGGAGGTTATATGGCCGGGATGTGGTTTTGTGCTGCGTATATGCCCCAAACGTTGACCAGGCTCGCTTTTTTGATGGCCTGTCGTGCTCACTGGCCTCCTTCTGGGCGGGTCCTGTGATTCTGGGAGGGGACTTTAATTCAATCACTAATGTGGCATTGGATAGGTCGCATCCACCACTGGCTGATTCCCCAGTACGTAGACTAGCTGCACATAGGAAGGATTGGCAAGAGAGGTGGGGACTGCTAGATGTATGGCGGGAGCAACATCAGGATAGTGGGGATTATTCCTTTTTCTCGGCCCTCCACGCCTTACACGTCAGGATCGATTCGGTCCTGTGCAGTGGTTCCCTGGCTACAATGGTCACCCATGCAGAATACCTGACCAGGACCATCTCGGATCACAATCCCTTGTTGGTATTCGTACAATGGCAACGGGCGAGATCCGCGATTCCAACATGGCGGCTTCGGCCCGACACCTTGGAAGATTCGGTGTTTAGTGGCGCGGTCCAACGAGGCATAGACCAATACTTTGGGGAAAACGAGGGTACAGCTCATACTAGGTCCACTGAATGGGACGCGATGAAAGTGGTGGTGAGAGGAGTGTGTATGGGTAGGTTCTCGAATGCCCGAACATCGGTGTTGAATGCGCTTGCAAAAGCGGAAGAGGAGTTGAGGGGTCTGGAACAGCGTAGACCGGACCGACCCGACTTACAAGCCCGGTTATTAGAAGCCAAAGAGGCAGTGGCGACTGAAACGGAACGGCTGCGGAGCTATGATTATAGGCAATATGCCATTAAAGCGCATGCTGAGAGGGATAAAGTAGGCACGCTCCTGGCCAGGCTCGCTAATCCTGAAATCAGAGGCTGCCCAATCTTGAGCATAAAGACTGCATCAGGGGAGATGGTTTATTCGCAGACAGCGGTGCTGGAGTGTTTTCGGACCTATTATGCGAAGTTGTATGGGTGCCAACTGGGGGTAGAGGCCTCGGAGATCAGTGATTACTTGGAATTGATGCAGCTTCCGGTGCTGGATGACGACGATGCGAAGGACTTGGGAGGGCCTATCGCGCTCGCCGAGATCAGGGCGGCCATTAAACACATGGCGAGGAATAAAACGCCTGGGGTGGATGGCCTGCCAATTGAATTTTACCAGAAGTTTGTGGATAGTTTGGCGCCCAGATTACTGGTGGTGTACGAAGAGGCTAGAAGGTTGGGGTACCTGCCCAGATCGATGAGGGAGGCGTTGATAGTACCATTGCTTAAACCCGGCAGAGAGGCATCAGATGTGAAGTCATATAGGCCTTTGTCCATGTTGACGGTAGATTACAAGATATTGAGCCGCATACTAGCCACCAGGTTGGCTCCACATATGACCAGGTTGGTGCACAGGGACCAAGCAGGGTTTATCCCTACAAGGAACACGACGCTCAATATTCGTCGCCTAATTGGGATATTGGATGGCGCTGCGGACGCAGATGGTTTTCCGGCAGTGTTATCTGTGGATATTGAGAAGGCCTTTGATAGCCTGGAATGGGTCTACTTGGAAGAAGTCCTGGTGAAGTTTGGTCTTGGTGAGGGGTTTCATAGATGGACGAAAGTGTTATATTCATCGGCCACAGCGAGGGTGCGCCTGGGCACTCTTGTGTCCGCGGATTATCCGGTTTGTAGAGGAACGAGACAGGGGTGTTCGCTATCCCCATTGCTGTTTGCATTAGCAATGGAACCATTAGCAGCGCGAGCCAGGTCAGGAGTCATGTACCGGGGGATTGAACGAGGTGAGCAATTGCACTATATATCTCTATATGCGGACGACTTGCTGCTGTACATGGCGGATGCAGAACAGGCTCTGGAGGGAGCGATGGATATGTTATCCGAGTTTGGTCGGTTGTCAGGCCTTATATTTAATTGGACGTAGACTTGCATCTTTCCGCTTAAGGCGGACACACCATGCCCCCCTCGTGATTTGGGTGTGGTCTGGGAGCCATCTTGTTTCACTTATTTAGGAGTCCGCATTTACCATGAGGTCGCGAATCTGTTGGAGGGTAATATTGGGCGTTGTATAAGAGCACTGAGAGGCTGTATATCCTTTTGGGCCTCCCTCCCCTTGTCAGTACTGGGTAGAGTAGCTCTATTGAAGATGGTGGCGCTCCCAAGGTTACTTTATTATTTCCGCACGCTACCCATTTGGATTCCTCAGAGGATCTTTAAGGACCTGCGGACGATGATAATCGACTTCCTCTGGGGGCACGGACGACGTAGAGTAGCTTTGAACACCTTGCTTAGGCCAAGCTTGAGGGGGGGATGGCAGTCCCCGATTTTGAATTGTACTATTTGGCTGCGCAGCTTCAGGTTTTTACGCAGCACGTGGCTAGGGTGTTCAGAGGGCCGGAACACGAGCGAGGGAATGGCATACAACGCCACGTCCTGGCTTACATTATTATGCAGCAGAAATTAGAGTTACGAGGCCTCACTATGGAGGAAAAGACGCTCAGGTTGTGTTGGCATAGGAGTTTGAAGAGAGCACAGACGTCCCGACCTTATGCACCGGAGATACCATTGGGAATGCTGACCGCGCTGCCGCATGGTGGCGATTGGTCTCCGTTGCTGGAATGGGAAGAGCTGGGATTGCAGGTGGTGGGTGATCTGTATATAGATGGAACGTTGGTCCCCTTCCAGACGCTACAGGAACAGTTTGGGCTGCCGGAAGGGAGCTTCCTCTTGCATGCGGCTGTGGTGGCGGCAGTGCAGAAACATTGGAAAGGAGGGCTCCTTGAGCCGGAAACGACCATGGCCTGCCAGTATGTCGTGATGGCCGCAGGTACATTTAAAGCGGTGACCTGCCTCCATAATAGGATGTTGCACGAGGGGTTGGATCCGCTCCTAGGCCTGAAATCGAAATGGGAGGTTAGCATATGTAGGCCCATCCCAGACACGGTGTGGGGACATATCCTGAAGCGAACATGGAAGGGGACAAGGAATGCACGCTTTCAACAGGTACACTTTTACGTCCTGCATAGGGCTTACCTGACCCCGGAGAAGATTAAGCGGTATTTCCGGGTGCAGGAGGCGCGATGCCCGAGGTGCCTGGCATTGGAGGTTGATATAGATCACTTGTTGTGGGGCTGTCCAAAGCTGGAGACATACTGGTTGGAAGTTGGGGAACTCCTGAATGCGGTGACTGATCGGGAGGTGTATTTTGACATGGCGGCGTGTCTGTTGCTCTGGTTCCCACACACGTGGAGGACGAAGAATAAGCTATTTGTGTATACGGGCTCCATGAGGCTTGAGAGTGTAACGGCATCAATCGATCTGTAGCAAGCCCCATTGTAGTGATGAGAATAAGGCCCATATCGGCAGCGGTTGCGGGGGGGGGGGTTGTTTGGGGGTTGTTTGGGGGTAGTATTAGGCACCGAGGTCCAGGTCAAGAAGCACAGCAGTTATTCCCGGGGTTGGACGTGTCCCTAGCGTGACAGGAGAGCTCAGATAGGCAGCGAGGGAGGGACAGGGACACATAAGACCAACGCGATAGGGACCCACCATTAGATGGGCTGGGGTCCGGGACCACGAGTTTCGCTCGCCTAAATAGATGCTAGTAACTGCTGGCTGGTGTGGGGGGAGGATTAGGAGCTTAGGGGGGAAAAACGCAGATACGTAAAGCTGTTATTGACCAATCATCCCTACGGGATGCTCACTGTGATGTTCTTGCTGGAAGTACGGATTACTACGCCGCCCGGCCTCCGGGATACGGGCTAAATGGCTGTGCACGACTTACTGTTTATTTTATCCATGCGTGGGGACACCATGAGTGTGCTGGTTGATTTATTATATGCAATGGTTTCTAATTCTGCAATAAAAACAAATTAAAAAAAAAAAAAATCAGTCATGCTACCATTCTTAACTAGTACTAGACAGTACACGTTTACACTAATAGCGTATCTGATAGTTACAAACCAACATGTTACATAGCGGCGCGTAATGCGCTTTACAAGATTGTCGTTTTCTCAAATCTTACCGTTATATCTTCTTATAGAGGGATATAACTCGTCCCGTTCTACGCTAGTTCATGTTGTGAAGTTCCTGGTGTGTGACATCATTATTAAGGGCGTGACAAATAACGCAAACTACTATAGTTAAAAACTAAAATAGGACTGGAGTGTAGATAGTGGCGGCCATCTTTTAAATGTCAGCGCTAGTTAATAATACCAGGCATCAAACCTGTGAATTAGAGTTAATAGTAATGGATGCCTGGCTTCACCTTGGGGGGTGCCCAGGAGTGGACATTTCACAGGAAAGCCAGGAAGGGGTCCACAGTGGTATAAATACAGCGCTACGAGACCCCAGGGAAGAAGTGCGCTATATACATACAAACACATTTACATTTACATTTACATTTACAATGCACGGACCAGGCTGGAGCAGAGAAGGAGGCAAAATGGTGGGCGCCCGACAGTCCGCGCTCCGGGCCGCACCTGTAGTCCTGCAGCGCGAGGGCAGCTCGTCTTCTGGGACCTCTAGCCGGCGTGAAAGACTGCAGTTGCATAGGATCTGGTGCTCCGGGGCTCACTCAGGCAGCGCTGCAGCGGAGCACACCCAGGTCTCACCAGTGGTATCTCTGTGGCTGCCGCCTCGCTCGTGGGAGCTCCAGCGCGGTCTCAGCAGGAGCCCAGTCAGGAGCACTCGATCGGCCTGCGTATGTCCTCACAGCAATACCGGAGGGATCATAGGTCGGTACCAGTCATTGTTCCGCAATTCACAGGCCGGGGGATGGGGCATATACAAAGGATCGGCGGGGCCAGAGGAGCGGAGTTTCGCATCCTACCAAGCCGCCATTTTGGCTACGCCCCCTAGAAAAAAGCATTTTAAATGTGCGTTTAATAATGCTACCTCAATGAATTAAATAACTATAAAGTAATGAAAAGGAGCATACAATTATATACAATTAGTCTGTAAAATACAATCAGTGTCTCAAACTCCACGAAGTCCAAAAAGTGTAGATGGAGTCTTGAAATTCCTTTTCAATTTTTCTTTATTTTGAAGTCATATGCGAGAATGCATGCACCAGCCCAGCCAACGTGTTTCGTCCAACATTGACTTCCTCAGGGTTGAATCTATTTTTTCCAAAATAGGTGAAGCAATCTTCTTTAATTCCGTTGCAAACATAAGCTGAGATTCCCCGTAGCGTCCAGAAAAAGAGTTTAAAGGATAATTGCCTTCATATCCAATCTGCCAATCTGTCCTTTTAGGACGGATAGACCGATTGCATTCGAACTTGACTGCTGAACATGTTTACCCCTTTTCTGTTTCTTTCTCACGTTGTAGGTTAAAGTCTGACAAGGAAAAATAAGTGCGGTCACCCAAACATGAGTGCCGATGGGTCCCTCCTGCAACTACCAGCTCAAATTAAGCACGAGGGTGTGGACTTATGCTTCCTGTTCAGTGGGTGTCAAATATGTGGTCATCTCTCACATGCATAGGATAGTGCATCTTGAATGATTCTGTCCATCTTCCTTTTAGATAGAACCTACACCTCCTACAACATAATTTCCTACATTTTATTCCACATTTTGTCTTATTCTGGAGCCAGTTCAGCCAATTTGGATCAATTGAATCGATGCAGAACTCAATCTGATGGAGGACGATCTTCCTTACATCAGTCATAGACTTGAAAATGTCCTCATTCGTGACAGAGTTCCTTTTTAAATTCTAATGAGGTGAGGTTGGGATTTTTCACTGGAAAGCAATTCACTTGACTAGAGAATAATTTCCAAGGGAAATTTCTGAATGAAAAACAAATAAAAAATGAACAGATATTAAAGTAATTCAGTGTGGGACGAGCAGAAGAAAAGTTACGTTTTGGATGGGGGTGTAGCTCTTCTGTAAGATGTGCAACGCATTCATATCCCTACCTTGTGGTAGCTTTTTGCCAAGCTCGTTGTTTTTCTGACTCGAAATAATTTTGGTCACAATTATTCTGTTGAGACATGATTAATACAACACAGAAAGCTTTTACTTAACAAACATTTAGTGGAGTGAGCCTTTTCACATTCTGTCCTCGTCTCTATCTTGAACACCCACCTAAGAGAATCTTTAGGTGCTTATATAAGCTCGGAGTTAAAAATTTATTTTTTTAGTTAGACCCGTCAATCTAAAACTTGTGCAACCATTAGCCTCTTTGTATGGAACACAGTGGATTTTTGGATGCCTTGCTAAAGTTCAATATTTGAGCACCACTCACTTTTGCCAGATATCATTGAGTGGCCTGCCGCCAGGCAGCCTGATTACAAAAGCCAGTGCTTTCATGCTCTTTGTAGCAGAGCACCCAGTGCTGAGATGACTCCACAGGGACCCCTCCTTTTCCTTTTCTTGTTCTGGAGCACAGCTGAGGGTGGGAAGCTCTTGGTGGTGCCTCAAGATGGAAGCCTCTGGCTCAGCATCAAAGCGATAGTGGAGGAGCTTGGACAGCGTGGAAATGAGATTGTGGTTATTATTCCTGAGGTCACTTTTCTCATCCAGCCATCTCAACATTACACGCTGAAGACCTACCCAGTGCCGTACACACAAGAGCATCTTAATGATAGATATAAAATATTTGGTACGTTCAATTTTGATGAGCCGTCTCTCATAGAGCAGTTCATGGCTGGTACAAAGGAATACAACGTGTTAGTGTACCATGTCAGCCTTCTGTTCCAGGGCTGCATGAGTCTCTTACAAAATAAGGATGTGATCAGGTACCTAGAAGAGAGCAACTTTGATGCTCTGTTTACAGATCCAGCCTTGCCCTGTGGGGTGATTCTTGCTACTCGACTCAATCTGCCTCTTGTGCAGGTCATCCGCGGTTACCCTTGCAGTGTAGAGCACATAGTCTCCTACTCCCCCAGCCCACCTTCCTACATCCCAAGATGTTACACCTCCTACTCTGACCACATGAACTTTGGAGAGCGGTTCCGTAACTTCATTGCTAGCCATCTTGAGCACTTGGCTATATATAGCATCTATGGTCAATATGAGCGCCTCGCTGAAGAAGTGCTACATAAGGAGGTGGATATTATGGAGCTCATCGGCCGCGCCTCGATCTGGCTGGTGAGGTATGACTTTGTGTTTGAATACCCACGACCGGTGATGCCCAACCTGGTCTTCATTGGAGGTCTAAACTGCAAACAGAGGAAGACGCTGAATGAGGTACATCATTCGAGTTACTCGGATGTGGGATCCTTGGGATCTGTACAGTGATTACATTTACGAGTTCTCAAAGGTCAAAAAGTGATCAATGTGAATCTCCTGGGCTTCTAGTTTAACATGTTTGAATTGAGAACCAGTAGTGATGGATGGCTGGAGGAGAGAATGTCATTTGTAAAGTTCTTCATCTCGAATGGGGCATTAGTATGGTAAGCTTTGCTCAATCTTGCCACTGTACATTCACTCTGCCTAGCCCTATGTAGATCTGATGGGAATGATTCTCTCAGTCAGGGCTTATGCACAACGGAATACACCTGAACAGCCTTACTGCAGCGCTTTGAATTTTCTGCAGTTTTCAATTAGATCTTTTTGACAGGCCTATTACAAAGGTACTGCATTAAATAATGTTGGTTCCAATAGTAGTTCTTGCAATTGTGATTCTTTTGCCTCTCTTGCTGAAGAGATTCGATAATGTTTAATCATTTGATATTGCAGTAAAGATACCTTTCATTCATTTGCCAAACCAACTAAGGTAAGCACAGCAAAGCTATCATGGTCTCGCTTTTAACAGCACATTGAACCCTTATTCAGGTAAAACTTTGCCAAGTGTTTGTGCGCTGATGTGTAGAGAATTAAATTCTTCTTCCGGGGTAAACCCCAAACCCAATGGCCCAGAAGGAGTTTGGCTTTCCTCAAACATTGCCAGAATTGCATTTCACAGGACAAAAGTATGCTACATCCTTGTTGTATCTCTGTGTTTTATAGGGAGGGGATTTGGTGGGAGGGTAGGGAATGCGATTAGAGGCCTTAATATATATTTTCCTACTTTGCTACTTTCCCTCTACAGCAAGACAAACCTGACTTTCATGCCTGGAATTTGGAAATATATAAACAGTTAACTTATTAAAATACACACTCTCATGTTTTGGAAGGTACCTCCTTTATTGGTCATATTACACAGGTGAAACAGTTTATTAATTTTAAATATGCTCCATCATCCTGCCTCCCATTTCAAGAGACCGCTTTTATTATAGATCAAAGCCTATCAGACAGCATAGCTATCTGGTTGGCTAATGGAATCTTGGGGACATTCGTAAAGCATCTCTGGGTATGCATTCTGGCCATTGTTTACCATTGGCTTTGTGGTTTGTAACTCACATTTGCTTGCCTTCTATTTGCTGGTTCTATTTGTTTTAGGCTGACCAGCTTGAGTTTGTCACTTCTGTTGCCGAAAAACCTATTTACTGTATTCTTCCACCAGTACCAGATTTCTGTCAACAGGCCTTTACATCTTTTTCTTACCTTTTCACATTTGCTATGCATTCAAAAACAGAGGACATGTGTCGGGTTCTGTCTTCCAGGGAGCCTGGAGTTTACTTTTCTTTCTCTGACTTCAAAGTAAGAGGATATTTATGTGACAATTGTGCTGGCTACTGAGGTTGTGCTTAAAAAAAGGAGGGTGCATGTTATTTATTTTTCTAGTACACAACATTTAAAAGTCTATAAATGAACTGTGCAGATATTTCAGAATATATAAGAATTAGAAAGACACAAATAAAGCCAATTTTTTGATAGTTCTAAAGTGTGGTGGAAACAAATATTTTAACACGATCATAAACTCAATACACATGGTGATAATATTTCCACACAATATCAAAGTCAAAGTCAAACAAGCTTTATTCGACGATTGTCATAAAAGCAACTGTACATATAAATACAAGTTTAGATAAAATTATACATATTTACATTTAAAATCAAAATCCATTACACATTTAAAATCAAATTATAGTACATTAGATAAGGGTTTTTAGATTGGCACCATGAATACATATTAATCTTTTAGCCTTCTACTTCTGATAGTCCACGCCCAACCCAAGAATTTTGCCACAGCTATATAAACTGTTGTGTCTGTGCAGGTACGAATTATTCTAACTGCCACCGACCCCCTGTCGGTGCCCATTAATCTGCACATTGGGCGTAGCCAAATTCTCCGGGGCGCAACGTACTCGGGACATTCAAATAGTAGATGGCCAATGGTTTCAGAGAGCGCTGAGCAAGATGGACAAGCGGCCTTGGTTCCCCCGGACCATCTACTGGTGAACGCCCCGACTGGTAAACTCCCAATTCTCAGTTGAAAGTAAAGTTTGCGATCTAAGGGTTTTAGGATAACGTCCCAGAAGGCTTCCAATTTTGGCACTTTTTTAATGTCCATAAACAATCCGGTCAAGGACCCAGAATAAATAGACCTAAAGGTCCTGGAGACCACAAGCTGCCAATACAGTTCTTTAAGAACCTTCTTAGGAGGGAACCTTACATTTGTTGGATCTTCCCACAGATCCCGTCAACCCAAATCAATCAAGAGGCCCCGGATATGCCCTAGCCACTTGATTTCATGGGAGATGTCACTTCTAATTATATCCAGCAGGCCCCTTGAGAAGGTTTCTAATTCAGGGGTGATCCAAATCCTCCTCCAGTATAAAACTGGTCGCAGAGATGCAATAAGCGCTATTGGGGACATCCCCAGATCATAGAAGAGAGGATTCAGAGGGGTACTCTGTGGTAATTTTATTAGGTTCTTAAGAAAGGAATTTTCAGAGACTGACATCCCCCTAAGATTTTCAGTTCCCCACATTTCAACCCCGTATGAAGTGGAACTAACCACTTTACCCTTGTAGACCGCCAATACCGGTGATATTGGTTTAGTGAGGGACTTAGAGTGCTCCTGGCTCAGGGCCCCAGAAAGCTGCCTATGTTTTAGAGTGGCCAGCTCAATTTGATGTTTCCAGCAGAAGTTGTGCTGAATACAAACTCCCAAATAGGTAAAAGCTTGGACCTTTTCCAGAGGACGCTTATTCATGATCATGCCACCCTTAAAAGATTTAGAAGCATTAAAAGTCATAAACTTTGATTTCTGCACGTTTACTTCTAGGCCCCATGCGGTACAGAATTCTTCAAAGAGCCGCAAACCCTTTTGAAGCCCGCTAGGAGTTTTTGCTACTAAAAGACAATTGTCTGCGAACATTAAAATAGGAACTTTTGCTCCAGCAAGGATCGGTGCATCAATATTAGAGTCAATAAATATTTTAGCCACGTCATTAATGTATAAAGAAAATAGAGTTGGTGCCAGGACGCAGCTCTGGCATACTCCAGTTTCCACTGAGAACTGCTCCGTGACACTCCCAGGACTCCCCCACCTGATCTGTGCATAGTTTTGTTTGTGAAGTCTTTTAACCAATGATAGCAGAGGCCCAGGCAAACCCATGTCACTGAGGACATTCCATAGCGTGGAACGTGTAACCAGGTCGAATGCCGCTCTTAGATCTATAAATGCGGCATATAGACTACCGTGTCCAATTATCACGGTCTTCCAGTACAGCATAGCAAAATGCAGCACCTGGTCGACCGTGCTAATTGAGGTTCTGAACCCAGCCTGCAAATGCAATAAGATCTTGTTATCCCGTTCCCAGTCAAGTATTTTGTTTAAAATCAGCCTGCCAAATATTTTTTGAGAGGTGTCAATGAGGCTGATTGGACGGTAATTTCCTGGCTGGGACCTGTCCCCTTTTTTAAACACAGGTATGATTTCAGCCCCGTTCCAAGAACGAGGAATGGGGGCTCCCCTGGCAACCATATTTGACAGAAGGAGTATATAACAACCCCAGGAATTCTTATCCTGCAGAAATTGTTCCGCGGGTATACCATTGATACCTGGCGCTCTACCAGGGACCACTAGATCTAAAGCACACTGAACGTCTGTCTGGGTAAAGAGATCTTCCGAGCAAGGTTCAAAGGGGACTTCCACGGTTGATTGCGTATCCTTCCCCTTAGCATATTGTGGCTGGAAGTGTGCTACACACTTTTCTTGAGGGACCCAATTCTGCGGTTTATCCGGGTTGCCATCCACGCCCCACTTATAGTCATTCCAGAATCTTCGCATGTCTTTGTGGGATCCTGCCTCCTTAAGGTCATTCCACCTTTTCTCATCACAATCACGTTTAGCTCTGGAGACAGCATTTTTATAAATCAACCTGGCCGCCCTTATATTCTCAGCGGACTCAGTTTTGATAGCTCTTCCCAGGTCAAGGCGGGCCTTCCTGCATTCACCTGAGTACCAACGTGGTGCCTCAGGGGTGCGGGAACCATTCCGCCCGCAGAGCTTAATAAAGAGACTTTTTAGTTCACCAAAGAAAACCTCGTGAATCATAGTTACTCCTTCTAATTTTAAAATATTTTTATCTACTTTAATTAGCAACCCTAAATCTAGTGTTGCCTGGGCAAGCTTGTTGATTATAAAATCCACATTCTCTTTATATAATGAAACTTTGGACCATCGGACGTGTCGCATATCATTAGATATCACAATATCTGGGGAGGGGTAGGAACCATCTCAGCCCCATGGTGGTCGGGAGATTCCCAATAGGTGAGGTTCATGCACAAAGGATTGTGATCACTCTCAACCCTATCTATAATTAGCATGTCTTGGAGATATCTCCACAGGCCCAGGTTAAGCAAGATATAATCTATTCTACTCTTTCGAGTGCCACTCTTAAATGTAAACGCCCCAGCCTTGTCATCTGTCGCCCTTCCATTAGTTGCTCTTAAACCTTTATTTAAACAAAGAGAATTCATTTGGACCACTACATCGAACCATTTGCTAATCGGTTCAAGATCCAATTTTGGAATCCCCCACTCCCTATCCTCCTCGTCTGATACATCCCAACTTCCATTCAAAAGAGGTTCAAAATTAACATTAAAATCCCCCCGACAATTATATTACAGGGGAAATGGCGACTTTCAAGTAATTCTTCCAGGAGCAATAAGACCTCAGATTTTCTACCCCCAGTGCTTCTCGCATATACATTATAAACATAGACTGATACAAGATTTGGAAACTTAAGTCTTAGTACCTGCAAATCCCTATGGTTGGTGGGTATGGTTTTTATTTCCACCCCAAGATCCTGTCTTATCCATATCGTTAGCCCTCCAACTGGTCGGCCCCTCCTTCCCTTCTCTGCAGGGATACTGTAATTTCAAATAACCAGGGAGATGTAGTTGTTCCATCGACCAGGTTTCTTGAAATAAGCATATTTCATATTCCCTGATAAATAGTACCCACTCAGGTGACTCTAGTTTAGACTTCAAGCCAGCTATATTCCAAGAAAGGACAGATCCAGATTTACCAATAATAGGCGCAGGGCTATCTTGCCCTGCAAACTCTAATTTGGTATCTGGGGGGATGGACTCACCAGGGGAACTAGCTGGTAAAGATTGCTTTTTAAAAGGGTTTACTACAATACTACTTAAATCCTGCCCAGTTATTTCACTATTAGCTACTTCACTGGATATTTTTATTGGGACTCGTAATTGAAGTCCATTGTTACAGTCTAGTCTCGAACGTTCCCCGTATAAGCCTCATCCTGCTTCCCTTTTATAGGCTTCCAGGAATGCGGGGGGGGGGTTTCTCTCATCTGAATCCTAGAATAATCCGGAGAGCAAGATCTGAATTCTAGATTTAACAGTTCTCCGGCTACCATTGGATTTTTCAAAGTGAGTTCTATGCAATCATAGGCATCACCCTGGAAAGTAAGCCTACTTGCGCGTAGAATGTCCTCCGTAATCACTGACCTGCATCCCCTTACATGCCTAATCCAATGAATGGCTTTGTTGGTCAGGGTATCAGGTGATTCGCGATCCCTACCAACAGGGAGCTTGGGTATATTAATCAGGTATACTGATGGAGACTTACTGAGGTTTGGATTAGGTTTCATGGCACCAATGTTTAATGGAACAGAGCCCACTTGATGCCGACTAGAAGGAAGCTTCTGCTCAGCCTGGTTTACCCTATTAGTTTGCTTACCCCCCAAATGCCCTGATTCGTCACTAGTTAGGATTTGATCGTGGCGCTCGAGTAAGTATTTATTTGTCTGGAGGCACTAAATTCCCTGATCTGGCAACCTCACTATTCCTGGAACTTTTGGGTGCAATGGGATCTGGTCTAGACTTTTGGCTTAACAATGAGGGAACATTTCCTGCACGGCCTACTACACCTGCCCAGTTGGCGCTAGGGGCTTTAGTTGGTAAAGGACCTTTGTTACATTCCACCTTTAGAGGGCCAACAACGTTAGTTAAGTGGTCAATCTTAACTTGCATACCCTTTATTAGGTCGCATAGATGGGTTACCAGTTTGAACAGAAGATTATCAGATTGATCAGCTGCCTCAAAGACCACCTCAGGGATACCTGCTGCTGGGCGTAATCCAGGTTCTGTCGCTTCCAGCCCATTATCTAAGTGGGAGTGTTCAATTTGAGCTAGAACAGTGAATCTATTAGAGCACGGTAAGTTTAAAAAATCATCGGAGCTCTGGTTGGAGATTACAATAGATCCGCTCTGGCCTGAGTTATCCTCACTATTTTTATTTAATGACGTTTTAGCCCCTGAGGTTAATTTGCCCCTAAACATTTCAGGTATAACTGCTAGTCCCCCTTTTTTACTCTTCCCACCCTTCACACCCCCAGAGCTTTCAACCTCACAATTCTCCCCCCTAGGCTGGGGGCGACTGTTAACAGGTCTGTGCAATCTTGCACAAGTTCATCAATCCTGTCCATTCTGCAATTTCCTCCTGGATGTGGCTGACGCTTTCTGGTAAGCTTACACTTTTGTCTCTTTGGATGCTTTCCTCCCTTGGACGCCCCTCCAATAGAGTCATTGATGTCCTCAGGATTTTTTCTTTTCCCCATTGTTCCAGTCCTATTGGCCCATAGACAGTAGGCAAACAAATAATGAACAGTACCTTTTGATAGCAGATGAAAGGGGGGGGGGGGTGGCCCAGCCCTGCCTCCTCCTGCCCCGGACGGCCACAGAAGGTCCGCCCTTTGTGCGGGCTTCGTCCGGCTCGTCCCGCTCGCGTCCCGCGCGCGTCCCGCGCTGCGGATTCCGGATTTGTTGATATACAAGATGTTATCAAGCCCCGGTGAGCTGGGGGCGGGCCTACTCACAGGTGCCAGCATGCACGGGCTCCTGGTCCCTGGAGTCCCGTGCGGCGTGAACTTGGCGTTCTGACTCCCTCGATAGCGAGTCAGCAGCAAGTAGAACCCTTCCAGGGGTGACAGCAGCGCTGGGGGAGAGAGCACAGTGGACACAATATCGTTTGTGTGCTGTACACTTTTATCACTAAAACTGTATGTCTCTGCAAATGTAACACTCCATTCTACTCTGCACCACCCACACCTCTGGAGTCTACACTACATCACTTCACACTATGCCACTTCACTCCACACTGCGTCACTGCTCTCTACTCTGCACCACTCCACTTTACTCCACTTCATCCCTCACCTCTCTGCTAAACACCACTGTATTCTGCCAATGCATTCTATCCCACACTACTCTACTGTGCACCACTGCACTTTTTATCACTGCACTTTACACCACTACACTCTGTGCCACTCCACTCTATGCCACTCTGTGCAACACTGCACTCTCTGGCACTGCATTCTACTCTGTGCCAATACACTCTACCACAGTGCACTCTGACACTCTAATCTACTCTGCACTTTATGCATTCTACACCACTGTACTCAACTGTGCACCACTCCACTTTATTCTGAAACGATCTACTCTACGCCACTGCACTCAGTGCCCCTCCACTCTACTCTGCACCTCTCCACTGTACTCTGCACCATTCCAATGTACTCTGTGCCACTGCACACTACTCTACACACTGCACTCTACACCACTGCACCCCACACACTTTAGTCATAACCAATGGACTCTATGTCACTGCACTTTTCGCCATTGCACTCCACACCATTTTACTCAAAACCAATGCACACTACGCCAATCTACTCTCCGCCACTGCACTCACTGCCGCTATACAGTACCCAGCAACACTTTACGCTACTCCTTTAGTCACCACTGCTTTCTGCACCATTGTACTCTGTTACTGAACTCTATGCCACTCTATTCTACTCTGGACCACAGCTCTGTATGCCACTCCACTCTGCACCCCTCTGCACCACTCTACGCCACTGCCCTCCATACCAATGCACTCTACACCACTCCACTATACTACAATGCACTCTACGATAGTCTACTCTGTAACACTGCACTCACTGCCACACTACTCCACTGCACTCCACGCCAGTGCACTCTACACCACTCTAGTATACCACACTGCACTCTTTGATAGTCTACTCTGTAACACTGCACTCTCTGCCATGCTATGCCACTACACTCTACTCTATGCAATGTACTCTACACCACTACACTCCGCATCTCTCCCCTCTATGCTAGTGCACTTTACTGTGCACCACTCCACTCTACTCTGCACCACTCCACTCTACGCCACTCTACTCTGCAACACTGCACTCTACACCACTGAACTCTACGCCACTCTTCCCAGCACCATTTCACTCTATGCCACTGCTCTCTACTCTGCACAACTCTACTCTTCGCCACTCTACTGCACTCTACACCAATGCATTGTGCGCCACTACACTCTACTCCACTCTGCATCGCTCCACTCTATGCCACTGCACTGTATTCTAATCGGCATCACTGCACTCTACTCTGACACAATCTACTCTACGCCACTGTATTCCACTCTGTACCATTCCACACTATGCCACTCCACGCCACTTTGTTCTACGCTGCTACACTCTATGCCAATGCACTCTACACCACAACACCCAAAGCTAATACATTCTACGCCACTGTACTCTATCCCAGTTTACTCTGCACCACTGCACTGTACCCCTCTATACCCTACTCTGTAATGCTCTATGCCACTCTACACTACCCCATTACACTCTATGCCACTGCAATCTACACCAATGCACTCTATGCCACTCTACTCTACATGGCACCACTGAACTCTCTACCACTGAACTCTACGCCACTCTAATCTGCACCATTCTATCTGTGCCACTGCACTCTACTCTGCACACTCTGCTCTATGCCACTCTGCTGCACACTATGAAAATGCACTCTACGCCACTGTAACGTTAGCGGTAGGAAAGGGCAAGAGACGTGTCTTCGTCAAAGTTGCGTTTATTTTTGACAAGAGGTAATCAGTGCAAGTTATTCGTGAAGACACTCTCCTTGGGGAACGACTTCGGTCCGTCCGCCTTCTCCTCCTCGAGACGTCTTCGGTCTTTGCTGCTTTGGTGGGGCTTCTCCGATGTCTCGTCTCGTCCGGCTCCGTGGTGCCAGGTCACGCTCGAGGTGGGGAGAAAAGGAGAGGACAAGTTTCAGTCCAAATGCCCCGAACTTTCAGTGTAGGGAAAAGGAGTGAGGAAAACCCCAACCGTGACTCAGTTCGACTACGAGCGTGAGGAAAGGGTAGGTCAGTGCAGGGGACGGGAACACCGGGAAAACAACCAAGGGTACTGGTCACGTAACGGACCCGCCCTTGTGTCCCACCCAACCTGCTATACGAGCCCGTACCTCGCGGAGCCACATACCTCCTCCTGGCGTGCGGCTGGGCGGCTCGTGGTTCCGTTGGCCTGATGGCTCCTCTCTCTCAGTTCGGTTTCCAGTAGTTGTTCACTCGGTCTGCTCTTCTCCTCTGGATGCTCCTCCCAACGATTCGTCTTCCTCCAGCTCACTCGACTCTTCCTCCCGTCTCCAACGTCCTCCGGTGTACAAGCACACCTGATCCTGCCTCACCTCGGCTTTTGACAGGACGTCGGACTCCGCCCACTCTCCCGCCTTTGTCCAGTTAAAGGAGCCACACTCATCATCATCTTCGGATGACTGCCACGGCATGTCGGACTGCCACCATTCCTGCTGCGGATCGGGCGGCTGTTGAGACAAGAGGGGTGTGTCATGGGAGGATTCCCCGATCAGGCTTCTGGGGGTCTTTAAGCGTTGGGGCAACGGGCTCCCCTGGTTACAGCCACTCTAATCTACTGTGCACCATTGCACCCTATGACAGTGCACGCTACGCCACTTCATTCTAGGCCTCTCTACTCTACTCTGCACGACTCTACGCTATGCGAGTGCACTCTGTGCCATTCTAATCTAACTTTGCACCACTGCACTCTTTGCCAGTGCGCTCTAAACCACTCGTGCCTAGGCCACTCCACTCTACTCTGCACGTCTCCACTCTATGCCACTCTATTCTTCAACACTGCACTCTATGCCACTGCACTCTACCCTGCACTCTATCCTGCACCACTCCAGGCTACGCCACTTCACTCTACTCTAAAACAATCTACTCCACGCTACTGCACTTTACGCCACTCTACTCCACACTATGCCACTCTATCTATGGCACTCTACACAACTGTACTCTACTGCGCACCACTCCACTTTATTCTGAAATAGTCTACTCTACGCCACTCCACTCAGCGCCACTGCATTTAGCAGCACTGTACTCTGCCCACTACATTCTACTCTGCACCACTGCACTCTACACCAATGCATCCACAACACTTTACTCAATATCAATGTACTCAATGCCACTATACTCTACTCTGCAACACTTTACGCTCCTCAACTATACGCCACTGCTCTCTGCACCATTGCACTCTACGTCACTGCACTCTACACTACTCTATTCTACTCTGGACAACTTAACTGTATGCCAGTGCACTCTACACCACTACACTCTATGCCACCGCAATCTGCACTACTCCCCTCTACACTCTACCATAAACCACTCCACTCTACTCTGCACCACCCTACGCCACTTCACTCTATGCCTCTCTACTCTCCAACACTGCACTCTCCTCCACCAAAGTCTCTGGCACTCTTCTCTGCATCACTGTACTCTACTCTGCACCATTCCACTGTATTCTGTGCCACTGCACTCTATTCCGCACCACTACACTCTATGGCACTGCACTCTTCACCATTGCACTCCACACCACTTTACTCAAATCTGCTGCACTCTACGCCAATGCAATATGCACCACTCTAATCTACTGTGTACCAGTACACTCTATGACACTGCACTCTGTGCCAGTTCACTCTATGCTTTCCTACTCTTCTCTGCACAACTCTACTCTATGCCCATGTAGTCTAAGTTACTCTACTATGCACCACTGCACTCTTTGCCAGTGCGCACTACATCACTCCAGTCTAGGCTACTCCACTCTACAATACTCCACGCCACTCTGCTCTGCAACACTGCACTCCATGCTACTGCACTCTACCCTGCACTCTGTCCTGCACCACTTCACTCTACTCTGAAACAATCTATTCCACGCCACTGCACTTTTCGCCACTCTGCTCATCTCTGCGCCACTCCACTCTATGCCACTGCACTCTTACGCCACTCTACTCTGCACCCCTCTACTTTATGCCACTGAGTTCTGCGCCACTGCTCTATGCCACTGAACTCTATTCTACACTTTTCCACTCTACGGCACTGCACTCTATGCTGCACCACTCTATGCCATTCTAATCTGCACCACTCTACTCTATGTCACTGCATTCTACACCAACTACTGTACACCACTCTACTCTACACCACTGCACCCTTTGACACTGCATGCAATGCCATTGCATGCTATGTCACTCTACACCATTGTGCTCTACTTCACTACACTCTACACCATTCTATTTTACTCTGCACCACTGTACTCTATGCCACTGGACTCTACACCACTCTACTCTGCAAGACTGCACTCTTCACCACTGAACTCAATCCCACTATTTTCACATCACTGCACTCCACACCTCTGCATACTATGCCACTCTACACCGTTCGGTACACTTGATCACTTGATCAATGCACGCACAAGCTCTGTTTTTATAATATTTGTAGCCACTGCTTTTTAAAACTTATTTCTAATCACTGTCCTGTCATCTGCCTGCCCTTACTCATCTTTGGGCAGCTGGTCATTCTTGTGGGCATTACCTGCTTCCCCGGTCCGCCACGAGCAGTTCTGCTTGATTGTTGTGGAGGGAAGCAGGCTCCTGAAGCTCTTCTGGTCTCAGAGTGAGGAGGGGAGATCCCGGCAGGTATCGTTCCAGTGTTTCCACTAATCACTCCTACTTATGGCCCATGTGTATGCGGATGCGCCGGTAGATAGTGCCGTCCGGTACACTTGATCACTACACGCACAAGCTCTGTTTTAGTAATATTTTTAACCACTGCTTTTTAAAGCTTATTTATAATTGCTGTCCTGTCACCTGCCTGCTCTTACTCATCTTTGGGCAGCTCGTCATTCTTGTGGGAATTTCCTGCTTCCCCTGCCCTTCTCACTGAAACCTGGTCCAATAACGCTTCAGGACCCAATCTAGTAGACGCTATTCCTACAAAAGACTCTACCCAGAGGGTAGACATGGTGAGATGGATGGGGGGAGGTCTGGCCATTGTGTTCAAAACTCATTTTAAATGTCTGATGGAATCAAGTTATAACCTACAAATATGCAAAGCCCTCCATTTTAAATGTATTACTTCAGCCACCGACTGTTTTGGAGGCCTGCTGATTTATAGACCCCCAGGCCCTAGGTCCCCCTTTTCTCATGGAAATTAAACTCTTACTAGAACCTTTTTTAGCAGAGAACTGGATGACAATCTTGGGTGATTTTAATTGTCACCTAGAGGAGGCGGTCAACCAAGATTCAGGCTCCCTCTTAGAGGCTCTTGCAAATATTGGATTGACGCAATTGGTATCCACCCCCACCCATAGGGCGGGAAATACACTGGATGGTATTTTTACCAATGATACCAGATTGGTTTATCAAAAAAACATCCCTATCAGCTGGTCTGATGATAGCACAGTCGCCATTGGTCTTCTGCCCATACCTGCAGCCAGAAATATTAGAACTCCTCGCTTCTCGGACAAATCTAGAAACTGGAAAGAGGTCTCGACCAAGGCACTTGCCAGAACTCTAAATAGTTAACCCTGCGTAATACCAGAAGACTCGGATAGAGGGGCGGAGACCTTTGTTGAATGGTTGGAGAGTGGCGCTAATAAACTGGCCCCTCTGAAGGCAACTGCCATTAAAAGGCACTCGCCATCAGCCCCCAGATACAACAATAGGCTTAGGATGCTTAAGCAGACATGCCGTCGCCAAGAGCGGGCATGGAGGAAAACCCAAGATGAACAAAAATAATCTCCTTCAAAAGATCATTAAAGAATACAAGCTCGTTCTAACTTTGGAAAAATCTAAATATTGCACCGGCCGTAAAATCGTGAATGCCTCTTCCACCGAAGAACTTTTTAGGCTAGTACAGCAGCTCTCTGCCTCACAACTCAGGGAGGAGCCAGAGAGCTCTCAAATGTTCTGCAATCAGCTACCAACCTCTTTTCACTCCAAGATTAGACATTTGTGCAAGTTTTTGACCTAACCACCACTACGCCTATTCAGTCAAGTACCATTAGCGGGTCCCTACTGACACATAAAGGGATGTCATGACTCTCAAGTCAAGAGTCGAAAGGTCTTTCTGTGTTTCCTACACTCTCCCCCAAGTTGGTAGAACAATACCTTCTGAAAACCAACTCAGGATCACTGCCAGAAGGCTGCCCACCAGCAATTCTCTATATAGCAGCCAGCATCATAGCCAACCCACTTTCCTATCTAATGAACAATGTGATTACATCCGTCTCTTACTCCCGGAGTCGGAGGCAGGCTATTATTAGGCTTCTCCTAAAGAAACCGAATCTGGATATCAAGGACTGTAGAATTATCATCCGATCCCCGACTTCCTGTGCCAGCGAAGATTCTGGAGATGCACCTTAATATCCATTTGATGGGAACTGCAGGACAGCAACACTGGTTTAATGGCTCCCATTTTAGCTTTAGGCAACATCATGGGACAGAAACTGCATTAATCTCAGACACTGATTGTATAACGTGGCTATTGGATGAAGGACAAGGGGTGGGGCTGATACTCTTCGATCTATCAGCAGCATTTGATACCATCTCACCTGTGCTGCTGATGGGTAGACTTCAAGGTCTTGGCATCTCTCATCAAGCCTTAGCCCTCTTGTCCTCCTTCCCCAGGGAAAGATCCCAAAAAGTGAAGTTACCACACATCTATTCAGAGGCCTTTTCACTGCCTTATGGAGTGCCGCAGGGCCCATCTTTGAGCCTTGCGCTTTTTAATCTTTATGTGGCCGTCCTAGAGACAATCATCCAGCATTTCAGAATGTAGATAGTGTTGTATGCTGATGACATTCAAATCATGGTGTCAAATCCCCAAGAATCCATGCCCATTAGCTGAGAACGTCCGACGTTGCATGGCCAAAGTGGCAGAATGGATATCATGTAACTTTTTAAAACTCAACGGAGAAAAGACACAAGTGATGATTTTTGATCCAGGGGCACCCAGCTGGAATAGTAGCTGCTGGTAACTCTCCTTAGGATACAACACTATACTACCTCTGGTCTATATTGTAAGCATGTGTGATTATGTGTAAGTGTGAGTTCTCTCTTATACTATTGTATTAAATTATAATATAATCTTGTCAAAGGGGAATCATCCCTTGAGGACTAGAACCCTCACTCACCCTTGGGTGACATGCTTCATCATATGGGTTCCTCCTCCCAGCACGAAAACCTAGTCTTGCCGAGGGCTACAACCTCCTCACTGTGATACGCAATAGGCAACTCAAGGAAAAGAGCAGCAAATAACAACTGTGATGCTTTGTTTGAAATACGGATGCCAAGAGAAAAAAACTCCCGGCTGACGTTTGTGAACACTTTTCAAGCTACTCTTATGACATTAAGAAAATTGTGAATCATCATTGGAAGATCTTAAATACTGGCAATGAGAAACTGCCCTTTCCCATTGTAGCATATAAAAAAAAAAGTATGAACCTGAGAGATCGTCTAGTACATACTCGACCAAGGGAGAAAAAGAAAAGTGAAGGACAGGCCTCTTTGTGGAATCTCCATCCGGTAAAGGGTCACTTTCCCTGCAGCACTTGTTTGTGTTTCCACAAACAGAAAAGACTACGGAAATAGACATAGGTACTGGACGGCCTTGGATATTGCAGAAAAGCACAAACTGCAATAGTGAGAAAATTATCTATTTGGTATGGTGCCCTTGCAAGCTCCGATACGTCGGTATGACTTCACAAAATATTAAAACAAGAATATCAGAACATAAGAGTACCATCAGATGTAAAAAGCGATCGACAAAACTGAGGAATCACTTTCTGGATCAAAACCACTCAGAGACAGAACTTAGATGGGTGGTACTAGAGCAACCCTGGGTACCCTCACATATTACAGATATCTCCAAATTTCTTTTTAACCGTGAACAGCGCTGGGTTTTCAAACTCTGAACCGACATCAATGGGTTAAATGATGAGATACCCTGATTATCTGTACATTAAATGATTTCTTTATCATTCTTATGATATGTACTACTATTCAACATCACTTGCCCCTACCCTCATGCTATCACATTTTAAATCATAGTTTGGATAAGGACATATTATACATATCACAGTTGCCCAGCTATCATTAGAGGTAAATGAGAAAAGATCCAAAGATCCTTGCAGATCTTTTTTACTGGCATTAAAATAAAATAGAAATATATATATATATATATATATATATATATATATATATATATATATATATATATATATATATATATATATACATATATATATATATACATATATATATATATATATATATATATATATATATATATATATATATATATATATATATATATTCTACTCAAAAAGTAGTTTGGAAGAGTCCCCCTTCTTCATCTTTTTCACCCCTTCATGCCTGTGTACATTGCCTTGACATAAACAGGAGGGACTGTTTTTTGCTCTTCTTACTGCTTAGAGCATAATTTGTTACATTACTTTATTAATATGGGTATAGACAATTGGTGGCCCGTGGTTGTGCATGCATGCTAATCATGACTAGAGACTTGGAAGTGGTACATGTATGCACATGCTCTTCTGCGTGTTTTGCGTATTTTGCATAGAAGGTTTGGGTCTCTCTTCTCTTCTAATATACACGAACCACTCTCGCTTGGCCATTCTATTAGAATGAAGTATCCCGTGATTAAAAGAACAATGCACTTCGCATTAGCATAAAACACCTCGTTAGGAGATACATGTAAAAGACGTAGTGTCACAAGTATAGCACTAGGGTAAAATTCTGCCACGGGCAAACGCATGCGCTGTATCCCTTTCCATTTGTGATTTGTGATCTGCCGTGTTTCGATTATGACACATGCGCGAGTCCCCTTCTTTTTCTTCTTTTTCTGGGCCGCGCAGCTTGGCAATGAACCTTTCGTGCTTTAAATATATGGCACAAAACATATATATTTATTCAAGGCGGGTTACTTTGGAAAATAAGTAAACTAAGCAAACATCGTGCAAGATTCAAACACAAGCACTGCGCATGTGTGAAAAGATTAGTGATGACTCTGGAATACATGCGCATTTAAATTGGATGAAAGGGGTCTTTCAGGCGGGTATTTTAGACTACTAATGCCAGCACCTGAAAAGAATTCCATGAATTAACTAGCCTACTTAAACAGAGCCCTTCAGTCCGATCGGTACCTCCCGGAGCAGCTCTGTTCAGTGCCGAGGTACCGACGGACAGGTAAGGAGCCTGCTGGAAGTCTAGCCAATAGCAGGAGATTGTTGTTAACTACCAATCTTAGAGTAAAATAGGAGCTGTCCTTGCTTTGGATTGTGGTCTAAGCTAGTTCAAAGTTCAAATTAAAATTAAATTGCTTCTATAATATTAGCAGAGCAAGATGTATTCAACATGGGACTTTGAGACCAATGTTAACCCTTGTTTCTAACTCTGCAAACTATTAGAGCACTTCGTGCTTGTTTGAGAGGACCACTGTGGGGGGTGATGCTACACTGCCTCAAGTATTTCTGAATACATCTAGAGTACCTTTTTAAACATAGCTGACTCACTTCCAATTTGTAAGAGGAGTGATTTAGTAATCCTTATCTCCCCACAGAGCGGGGCCTCATCCCCTGAGCTGTAGCTAGGTGGAGGTGAGGCGACTTATCCTACATATGAGGGTAAGTTGATCTACAGACAAAGAAAATAAAATAAATATTAATAAGTATACGGTCACTCTGACGATAAAATGTATCACATGATGACAACTGTTAAGCATGACTTTCTGATGATGTGTGTATCTTTTTTTTTTTTTTCTTTTTTCACAGATTGTCCCAGTAAATCCTGATTCAACTTCACAAGGATTACTGGTGTTGTATCTATATGCTTACTTTTAAATAATTTGAGCACTTCATCATAATAGCAGCAGCGAATATTATCATTCTATCTGGTCCTGAAGAAAGCCATCGATACATAACCTTGATCACTTGGCTGAAACATGTTGACCATTTGTAAAGAGCAGTTTTAAATCTATATGGCTCTACTCACTGTTTTTTAACCCTGCCAGTGAGAGCAATTTAATAAAGAAAAATCTTGCATCTCCCTAGGCAGTTTTAAGTTCACGTTTAGACTCACTCATTAACATTTGTTTGTTTTGCGCTGCACCCCCACTACAACACATCTTCACATATGGGATTCTAGCATCCTAGTAACACTAGGCAGCATCTTAAAAAACATCCCTGAGCTCCCTCCTCACAGTGAGGAGGTTGTAGCCCTCAGCAAGACTAGGTTTACTTGCTGGGAGGAGGAACCCATATGATGAAGCATGTCACCCAAGGGTGAGTGAGGGTTCTAGTCCTCCACGGATGATTCCCCTTTGACAAGATTATATTATAATTTAATACAATAGTATAAGAGAGAACTCACACTTACACATAATCACACATGCTTACAATATAGACCCGAGGTAGTATAGTGTTTTATATTACGTAGAGGGGAAGCTCTCCTTGCTGGTCTTTAAAAATAATTCCCTAGGACCCTACCACCACCCTTTATGTTGTTATAATAACTCTCCTTAGGAACCTGTCCTACTCTGGGGAAAAAGGCTAAGACACTTGGAGTGCTAATGGACACTGAACTTAGCTTTAATGCCCAGGTGAGTCGCACAATAGCAATATGTACCTGGAGTATAAGGATGCTTAAAAACAAAATCCCACTCAATCAGCAGTCTGCACGTAAGCAGGTTGCTCTCGCACTGGTAATGTGCAGACTGGATTACTACAACTCACTGTAGCCGGACTTGAATAAGAACACGCAGCACAGACTCCAGGTGGTGCAGAATGCATTGGCTAGACTTGTTCAGGACATTCCCAGGGGGCAGTCGGCCGCAAAGGGATTGGAGACCCTTCATTGGCTCACAGTTAGTAAGCCCATCAGCTTTACATCTCTCTGCATGGTACATAAGGCTCTTTATCTCCCAAATCCAACAAGATTTAAAGCTATGTTTAGTTGGGAAACCCTAGGCAGACACCTTCGTTCATTGCTTCAACTCTGGCTCACATTGCCGAGAACCAAAAGAAAGAAATGAGGCAACAGAACCTTCTCCACGGCCATAAGCAAACTATGGAACACCCTTCCACAAGACATTAGGGCCATCTCTCCGCTCTTCCCCTTCATGAAGGCTCTTAAGACCTGGTTTTACTCCCTGTAGATATTTTCTACATCTGGAGTTCTAGTGGTCTTATTCCGGACGATGGTCTATAGCGCCTTGATGACTTTGGGTAACTGCTTGGCTCTACAAATTCTAAATCAAATTGTGTTCCATCTCACTGCACTCTACGCCACTCTATTATACTCTGCACCACTGTACTGTACGCCATTGCTCTCAACTCTGAAACTCTCTACTCCGCACCACTCTTCTCTGTGCCAATGCACTCTATGCCACTGCACTCTACTCTGCACCAATCAACTCTACGACACTCTAATGCACTCTATGCCACTACACTCTGCATCACCCACGCCACTCTGATCTAGTCTGCACCACTGCTCTCTACACAATTCTACTCTATACCACTGCACTCAATTCCACTCTGTTCTATACCTCTGCTACCCTGCACCACTGCACCATTCGACTCTGCCCTGCATCACTCCACTCTAGGCCTCTTCTCTCTACTCTGAAACAATCTACTCTATGCCAGTGCACTCTATCATACTGCACTCGACACCACTGCAGTCTACTCTGCACCACTGCACTCTATGCCACTCTGCTCTATGTAACTGCAGTCTGCAGCACTTTACTCAAAACCAATGCACTCTACGCCATTTCACTGTACACCAGTCTACTCTGCACCGCTGTACTTGATGTCACTTCTCTCTACTCCTCTCTACCATACCCCACTCCATGACGCTCTACTCTATTAAATTTTACTCCACTCTACAACACTACTCCACTCTGTAACGCTCTATGAAACTCCCTCTGTGCCACTCCATGCCACTTTACTCCACTTTATTCTACAACACACAATACTCTACTACTGCACTCTACTCTATGACCCACCACTCTATGTCACTCCACAACACCCTACTCAACTCTATGCCATTCCACTCTCCTACACTACTCCACTCTAAGCCACTCCACTCTACGAGAATCTACTCCGCTCTAAGCCACTCTAATCTATGCCGCACTATTCAACACCCTCTATGCCATTCTACTCTGCTCTACACCACTCCACAACACTTTGTCACTCCACTCTATGACAATCTCCTCCACTCTACGCCCCTCAACTTTACTCCACTCTACTCCCTTCCACTCTATGACACTCTACTCCCCCACGACACTCCACAACACTCTAAACCACTTCATGACACTCCATCTCACTCTACACCACTACGCCACTCCAATCCACGCCACTCAATAAAACTCCACTCTAGTCCACTTTATGACACTCCATTCCACGCCACTCTCCTTTACCCTACCAACTTTTAGCCAAGCAGAATAGTAGCCATGATGGTGTACAACATGGCTAAATGATATTGGCAAAGCCAATATCTCTTGCATAGGCGACATGTATTAGCTTTGCCATTGCTTGTTGACCATAGAACCTACGAACGGTTCTCACTGTGGCTTTGGCACGCAACCATATATCATGCAACAGTAGGCAGATTGCAGTATTTTGCTGCACCTCAAATTGTAAATATGTGTCAGGTAAAAATATATATGGCTGTACACAATAGAGTGTAGTTAGGTAAATGGCCCTCCTGGGAGACGCACTAACGGAGGCTACTGAGGTGATATTAACTAGCTATATCTTAAGGAAAACCTATTTTAGGCCCCCCTTAAGTATATGGCATACAAAAACTGCACAGTGTGTATTTTAATAAGGGTCTAACAAAATGTTGTGCTCTTACACCCTCTCCAGTCGGTCGGGTTTATGTAAGTTGTTTTAAACTGTACCCTACAGTCTTTGGACTGAACTCCAAGGTAATGCTCTTGCTCTCATAAATGTTTTTCGTAAAACACTCTGCCACTCCTAGTGGTGATGGTCTATCTTGTGATTACTTGTTGATCTCTGTGACAGACTCTCCAGGCTTCATGCGGAAAGAAATTAATGAATCCGACCTCATGTGGGTGTAGAGTTTCTCATGTGAGGCCTTCAGAAAACTATTCCAGGGTATTACTGCGCCAGCTGTAGCTTTTAGGGTGTAAAATTAAATGTTTTATGAAAATATATGTATGTGCATGCTAAATTATCTTTCTATTTTTTTTTTCCCCATGGGGAAAATATGTTTTCCTCTGGAAAAAACCCTATGCCTTCACCCCAGCAATTTTAAAGGGAAGAATGTTTTATTCTGTTTTCTATCCTAGAAAGTGATTTACTCCTAGTGGCAATTGATGGTCTTTGAAAGTAGTGGTCGTAACACCTGCCCTTAATCTGAAGGTTCGACTAAGCAGAGCAAGCAGGCTCGGCTGGCTTCGGGATGTTTGGAAGGGTGTCCTATCCGTCCCTGGTAACATTTTGGAAAAGGGTGCCAAAGGGGGCATTACAGCACATTTTCCCTTCAATTTTAAAGGCTAACATTTTTCTTTATTTTGCTTTTGTTGGAGTGGGAGTTCTAAATCTATTACCTACAAAGTCCAATACTTTCCCTAGTGTTTCTTACATTGGGTTATGAATAGTATATCTAACCCTTCCAAGTCGATCACTTTCCCTACTGTTGCTTACATTTAAGTGGGAATAGTAAATCTAACCCTTCAGAGGTCCAACACTTCCCCTGCTTTTCCTTACTTTGGAGTCAGAATAGTAAATCTAATCCATCCAAAGTCCATCACTTTCCTAATTTTGATTAAATGAGAGTGAGAATAGTTAATCTGACTCCTTTGAAGTTCAACACTATTGCAAGTGTTGTTTATTTTTGATTGGAGTTATTTTTTTTTCTTTCATATTTATTTTTTTTAAAAATTATCATTGTATTTTTTAAATGTTTAAAAAATTTATATAATTGTAAATTGCTTATATATCTTTACTATTCATATATGCAGTTCACACTATTCAATCTATTTGTATATTAATTTTAGTATATACATTGGGTTACATATATTCCAAACAAACTCTGATGCCGGGAAACAACAAAAGAAACAGCACTCCAGTGTTGTGTGAATCGCTTAGTTTATTAGCGGACACAAACACTACCTATGCAATTCAGCTCCAGGAGCCTTTCTCAAAGTAGTTATCCCCATCACCCTTAGACATTAAATTCAAACATATGCATAAACAATAGACTCCATTCATTGGAGTACATATCAATTAGTTGCTTCACCATAATCACTCGAATAGTCAAAATTCATTTTGTCACAGCGCTCCCTTAAAAGAGATTTTACATACAGAATATATCACAATTAATTTGTCCTGCATGATCGTACAATGATTTCAGAAAAATTACATGCTTGGAGGCGATAACATATCAAATATCAATTTAAAGTGATGTGTGATAAAAACAGTTGATATTAAAATATAATGAAAGCTTAAGAAAACATAGGAAAAATAACTTATGTAAATACCTTTCCCTAATTTTCTAAGCAAAATGTGGAGGCTACTTCTCTCAATCCATCCCCAGTGGGCAGTGCATGGTGAAAAAAACACAACTACCAGCTTCATCATAATTCCTAATTATTAAGAATAATCCACCATAACAGAGAATGTTACCCCAAATAAATAAGCAGAGTAATGCAGCAAATAACTACAATTCAACCCAATTGGGCTACCAATCGTTAGAAAGGAAAACATTTCGGCTTCACATCCATGTAGGCAATGTCTTCTTCCATCACAAATTGAATCCAATATGCTTGATAAACGTGATATTCTATAACAAAAATATATCAATCATCATGAAGGAAGAAGAAGCAAGAAAACTAAAAAGAACACGCAATAGTATACATAATAAACTAAAGTATATACAGTTGACTGAAAATTCATCATCATGGTCATCTCATTACAATTTTGCCACTCTGGTGTCAAAGACCTACTTAACATCACCACTAAGATGCAACAGCAATTTTAGAATGTGTTACAGTTAGCTGTATTGTCATTAACCCATATGAACCTCCATCTCTTTGTCATTATTCAGGCCGAGGGGGGGTTTGGTTTGCAGGTCCTGAATATATTTGGATTCCAACTGTCTTAACTCTCTAGCACTATTGCCCTCTCCTGCATTTGTATTGGCTCAGTGTATTGCAAAAAATCTTAATGTATAAACATCCTTCCGATGCTTCAATGAAAAGTATCTTTCCACAGGGTGAGACATATCCACATTACGCATGGCACATTGGTGCTCAAGATTGCGCTTTCTGAAGGTAGTGCTTCCCAAATACATAGTATTTCTTGGATTTTTTTAACCGGATGTTTTGAATCATACATTTGGAGCTACATAATTGGTTTTGAGTCTCCATAACTTCATGCTTATTAAATATGTATTGTGAAATAGTATTATGGTGAATATTTAAATTATTGGGATTTTGAAATTATCTTTTGAATTTTCGTAAAAGTTCTCATTTGAAGTAATTAAACACTGACCATTTGCAGGGCAGGGCCGTGGGAAAGGCAATCTCTGTTCTACCTATCCTAGATGTAAACCTCAGATTTTTAGGATTGGCATTTAATATGTCCAAAAAGATCTGAGCCTTCTCACATGGTCCATTCTAAAGTATGACAAGATCGTTGATGTATCATGTTCACGCTATATAAAACTTTATAAATAAATAAATATCATAATTGCTGAGTTGATTCCTGTTAATCCTCCACCCAAGCAATCTGCTCCTCCCACCAGCCCATCACAAGATTTGCTAAGCTGGGGGCGAAGCAGGTGCCCATTGCGGTTCCTGTCCACTGTGTATAACAGACACCGTCATGAATAAAGATATTCTCTTTTAAGCAATAGTTGATCATCTTAATCAGTATCCTATTCTGTTCATTGAAGCAGGCCAAACTCATCTGAAAGTAATGCTCACGTTTGTGTACCAAAATTGTGAAGTGTATAACAATGTCACATCCATCGTAATCATAGCATAGGACCCAGAGCATTCCACATTCAGTATTTTAGTCAGAAAGTCACTACTGTCTCTACAATTGGATGCCAGAGCGAAAAAAAATGGAGATAAATAGAAATTGATATTGATAGCCGTATTCTCCTAGAATGCTGCAATAGAGGAGACGTCCCGGGTAATAAATCTATTTGTATATTCATTTTAGTATAAACAACTCCTACAGAGGAGAAATCTGCATCTCCCCATCCTCTGAACTAACAGCAGAAAATAGAACCAGAGAAAGACCTGGTTGGAAAGATACATGAAAATGTCGAAATTAATTGAATGTGAAATATCATGCATGTTAATTGACAAGATGATCTGCATGTAATATAAAAAATTGATAAAAATATCTATTAAAAACATTTGAGTATATACATTAGGCTACATATCTGTTTTGGTTATTTATATATATATATATATATATATCAGATCCACATCCTTTGTAACGCCGGGACACCGGGACAGCGGTGCATTAAGGGGCAAAGGTTCCCCTTCGTCAAAATGCAGGTCCACACAACGTAGCGACGCTACGTAAAATGCACTCCCCTCGAAATACCGGGAATCAAAAAATTCTCAGCAAAATGCGCTTTTCCCAAAATCCATGTTTATTTAAAGTGCAGCATCGTGATAAGTCATGGAATCACAAAACCCAACGCGTTTCGGCGAGGAAACTCGCCTTGATCACGGGTAGTTTCAAATCCAATGAACAAACATTTAAATAAAGTTTCATGTGATAAGTGCAACATAAACAAAGGACTCATTGCTTGTTTGTGGTGGCCATCTTTGAGTGGAGTACACATTCATTAGTCGCATAGTTCAAAAGACTAGGAATACGTTTTTAAAGGCACCTTTTCATAAATTAAAAAGCATTTGGCATAAATAAGCCCATCATTGCCACTTATATAATGTCCTGACATGCAAAGGGAAAATAACAGGAAAAGTTTATATGCGCGTTCTAGATTCACGCTAACATCTTAAATTAGATATACATCCGGTTTCTATATTCTTATTTAAATTCAGAATTCAAATGAAATTGCCCCAAACGTCAATTCAGAGATAGGCTCACATATATAAAACCCCAAGTGAGGTTTTGCATTCTGTCGTGATTGTTTTCCAGGGTTATTTTTAACCAACATACATTCTTGGTCTCTGTATGAGTATTTTTCAGTTCTATGAAACATTACACTGTCCAACTTCAGTGAGTTGACTTAACAGGAAGGTGCCCAATACGTTCAGTGCGTTGCATGCTACATGTGAAATCCCAAGTGAGATATAGTGTATAAGGCAGTCATTCGTATCAATCCAAGTGTATATAGTCTTAGACGGATGTCTCTCCCTGTGCATCATAACATATTCAGTACCTATAAGTGAAACACAAAAGAAAATGTGCCAGTCAGAATCTCTCTCATGCATAACCAGAGACTAATGATTTAAGCTATGAGTCTTATACTAAGTGAATGACAGTGATGAAACAAAATTAAAATTACAAAATACATTTAAAAACAGCAGAAGGCACTAACTAGACCAAGGGCTAAAAACCAATTTGCAGTTCTAATTACATCCAAAGCAAATACTTTGTTAACCATATCCAGACTGCAATTTACATTAATCACCTAGATGCCATTTCATTTCTTCCTCCGAATTTAAACCCCTAGGCATCAGGGTGTCGAGCTCAATGATGTATCTGTTCTCCATTTGTCTTAATTTGCGGATCTTATCTCCACCTCTCCTCATGGCAGGGAGCTTGTCAATTACGAAGAACTTGAGCAGATTTCTGTTGCTCTTGTGTTGTTCTTCGAAATGACGTGCGATGGGCGAAGTTTGATCCTTGTTTTCAATAGATCTCATGTGTTCAAGGACACGTTTCTTGGCAGGGAACATTGTGCTCCCTACGTATTTCCTTGAACACGGGCATGTCAAAACATACACGCAATATTCAGATAGGCATGTTAGGTGTTTGTTAATAGGCTTTTCCACTGCTTCAACCGGAAAAAAGACTTTCTTGATGTTATGACTATACCTGCACGCTTTGCATTTCATGCAGGTATAGAAGCCCTTGATGTCACTTGATTTAGTTGTATTCATGCTTACCTCATTTCTGCTCAATTTGTCCTTGAGGGAATGTGCTTTTCTGTAGGTCATACTGGGATTCTCACCTAGGACTTCAATCAGAGTGGGTTCCGTTCTAAGGACATCCCAATGGCGTTTAAAAGTATTAAATACTTGCTATGATTTGGAATGAAAAGTAGAGATATGTCTTACTAATTCTGTTGTTTTTGCGGTTTCAAGATTTACATTGGTTGTTAGCAGGGATTGGTGGCTGATTTCACTGGCCTTTTTAAAAGCAGCATCTATGATAGAGGATTGATATCCCCTTTCAACAAAGCGCTTCCTCATGCATACACTTTCAATCAAGAAATCTTCTTCCCTACTACAATTCCTCCGAGCCCGGAGGAATTCCCCAAAAGGAATGCTTTTGATCAAGGTTTTCGGGTGTCCACTGTCCGCGTGCAGCAGGGTGTTACCCGCAGTTTCCTTGCGGTATAAGGAGGTTGTAAGTTTCCTATTCAGCACTTTCACATGTAGATCCAGAAATACCATATTCTGGGTATCCATGTGACCCTCCAACCTGACATTAAGATCATTTCTGTTTAGATCTTCCACAAAACTTTCTGCTTCACTCTGTGTCCCATCCCAGATGATGAAGAGATCATCAATGTAGCGCAGCCACATTTTCACATGGCTGCGGTACAATGGATGAGTCCTCTCTACTTGCTGCTCCCAGTTCGCCATGAAAAGATTAGCAAAACTGTGAAAGTGAAAGTGCTGAATAGGAAACTTACAACCTCCTTATACCGCAAGGAAACTGCGGGTAACACCCTGCTGCACGCGGACAGTGGACACCCGAAAACCTTGATCAAAAGCATTCCTTTTGGGGAATTCCTCCGGGCTCGGAGGAATTGTAGTAGGGAAGAAGATTTCTTGATTGAAAGTTTATGCATGAGGAAGCGCTTTGTTGAAAGGGGATATCAATCCTCTATCATAGATGCTGATTTTAAAAAGGCCAGTGAAATCAGCCACCAATCCCTGCTAACAACCAATGTAAATCTTGAAACCGCAAAAACAACAGAATTAGTAAGACATATCTCTACTTTTCATTCCAAATCATGGCAAGTATTTAATACTTTTAAACGCCATTGGGATGTCCTTAGAACGGAACCCACTCTGATTGAAGTCCTAGGTGAGAATCCCAGTATGACCTACAGAAAAGCACATTCCCTCAAGGACAAATTGAGCAGAAATGAGATAAGCATGAATACAACTAAATCAAGTGACATCAAGGGCTTCTATACCTGCATGAAATGCAAAGCGTGCAGGTATAGTCATAACATCAAGAAAGTCTTTTTTCCGGTTGAAGCAGTGGAAAAGCCTATTAACAAACACCTAACATGCCTATCTGAATATTGCGTGTATGTTTTGACATGCCCGTGTTCAAGGAAATACGTAGGGAGCACAATGTTCCCTGCGAAGAAACGTGTCCTTGAACACATGAGATCTATTGAAAACAAGGATCAAACTTCGCCCATCGCACGTCATTTCGAAGAACAACACAAGAGCAACAGAAATCTGCTCAAGTTCTTCGTAATTGACAAGCTCCCTGCCATGAGGAGAGGTGGAGATAAGATCCGCAAATTAAGACAAATGGAGAACAGATACATCATTGAGCTCGACACCCTGATGCCTAGGGGTTTAAATTCGGAGGAAGAAATGAAATGGCATCTAGGTGATTAATGTAAATTGCAGTCTGGATATGGTTAACAAAGTATTTGCTTTGGATGTAATTAGAACTGCAAATTGGTTTTTAGCCCTTGGTCTAGTTAGTGCCTTCTGCTGTTTTTAAATGTATTTTGTAATTTTAATTTTGTTTCATCACTGTCACTCACTTAGTATAAGACTCATAGCTTAAATCATTAGTCTCTGGTTATGCATGAGAGAGATTCTGACTGGCACCTTTTCTTTTGTGTTTC
The DNA here is from genome assembly GCF_964263255.1 of Lissotriton vulgaris. Taxonomy (NCBI): domain Eukaryota; kingdom Metazoa; phylum Chordata; class Amphibia; order Caudata; family Salamandridae; genus Lissotriton; species Lissotriton vulgaris. The sequence continues at coordinate 839,620,970 of NC_141687.1, forward strand.
ACTTATAGGTACTGAATATGTTATGATGCACAGGGAGAGACATCCGTCTAAGACTATATACACTTGGATTGATACGAATGACTGCCTTATACACTATATCTCACTTGGGATTTCACATGTAGCATGCAACGCACTGAACGTATTGGGCACCTTCCTGTTAAGTCAACTCACTGAAGTTGGACAGTGTAATGTTTCATAGAACTGAAAAATACTCATACAGAGACCAAGAATGTATGTTGGTTAAAAATAACCCTGGAAAACAATCACGACAGAATGCAAAACCTCACTTGGGGTTTTATATATGTGAGCCTATCTCTGAATTGACGTTTGGGGCAATTTCATTTGAATTCTGAATTTAAATAAGAATATAGAAACCGGATGTATATCTAATTTAAGATGTTAGCGTGAATCTAGAACGCGCATATAAACTTTTCCTGTTATTTTCCCTTTGCATGTCAGGACATTATATAAGTGGCAATGATGGGCTTATTTATGCCAAATGCTTTTTAATTTATGAAAAGGTGCCTTTAAAAACGTATTCCTAGTCTTTTGAACTATGCGACTAATGAATGTGTACTCCACTCAAAGATGGCCACCACAAACAAGCAATGAGTCCTTTGTTTATGTTGCACTTATCACATGAAACTTTATTTAAATGTTTGTTCATTGGATTTGAAACTACCCGTGATCAAGGCGAGTTTCCTCGCCGAAACGCGTTGGGTTTTGTGATTCCATGACTTATCACGATGCTGCACTTTAAATAAACATGGATTTTGGGAAAAGCGCATTTTGCTGAGAATTTTTTGGTTCCCGGTATTTCGAGGGGAGTGCATTTTACGTAGCGTTGCTACGTTGTGTGGACCTGCATATATATATATATATATATATATATATATATATATATATACACATACATATATATTCCTTAGATTCTTCTCACTTCGTTCCTTACGATGGAAGTCACGGCACAGCAAACAGGTAGGTTTTAACAAAAACAATTTATTTACACACAATGTGCAAAATAACGTGCAACGATTAGGACTGCCTACGCGTTTCGGCTACTACAAGCCTTCCACTGGACCATAGAGTCTAGACCATTTTTTAAGTGCTATGTGCAGTACGAAACCCCTTTTCCATTTCCATTGTGTGTCTAGACTGTCAACCTTGCTTGCAGGTAATAGCATAATGGTAGTCGCCATTTTGTAGGTCTTTTTGTCGTACATTATGTTTATAAAGGTTTATACATAATACACTCACAGTGAAGTACTCGTTGTAAATGATTTACAGTATATGTAACTTCCACCTAAATATTTACAAACTATATACAAGTTCCGGCAAATGAAGGAGGGTGATTTACCAACTAAATGTTGTTCAATTCCAGTAAAGAACTCATAATTCATAGCCCTCCGCGGTATTTATCCCGCTTTTTCACACATATTCAATCTGAACGCCATTTCTAAGTGTAAGTACACTTATTCTGTACATTTTCTAAATTATTTACACAGTGATTCAAATGTCCACAAGACCTATCCTCTTATATTGTCATTGCATTCTACCATAATTGGATTTGTGCACTTCAAAGTAAGTATCTACAATTCAGTATTCCCTATGGTTTTTGCATCTTCAATCCGTAAAGTACATTATATACAATATAAGTTCTTGGTTCAAAGTGGACTCTATGTTGTATTTCATCATAATGGCATTCTCATCCGTGTGTTATTCTCTTGATTTCATCATGGAGTTACATACAGTTTGAAAGGGATTGTTCTCTCTTGTGGCGATTTTTCTTCTCAAGATTCTCATACTATTTACAATTAATTACATTGATCAATTTACAGAAGCATTTGTAGATAAGGAGCTCATTTTATAGTTCCATGAAAGCTTTACAGATGTACAAACAATTCGGCATCCAGGTTGTGTCCGAAGGGATATTCCGTGCCCATTGCTAAGATCATTCTCGATTCAAGTTTGCGTAAAAGTAATGTTTCATCACCCCCTCTCTCAGATGGTTTGCTAAGTTTTATTCCAGCATATTTTAGCAAGTTGGGGTTCGATTGATGGTATTTCGCAAAATGTATGGCCATAGGATAGCTCGTGTCCTCATTCTTGATCGCTCTTAGGTGTTGCAGGATCCTTAGTTTTAGTTTATTGATTGTGCTCCCTATGTAGAATTTTCCGCAAGGGCACATGAGTCTGTATACCACACATTTAGATTCACACGTTATGTGGTCCCTTATTTTTTCAGTCCGTCCGCATTGTAGTTTGTAATCTGTGATATTCGTGCCATGCTCACAGGCCTTGCCTTTGAAGCATTTCCAGAACCCTGGAGTTGTAAGCCATGATGTTTTCTTAGGGGGTTTCAACTGTAGGTGACTTTGAGTTAAAATGTCACGTAGTGATGAGGTTTTTCTATAGGTGATACTGGGATAAGAGGTCAAATTTTCTTTCAAAGTGTCATCAAGCAATAAGATATTCCAATTTCTTCTTAAAGCCTTTTTAAGTTCGTTACTCTGGTTGTTGTAGTCGACAATCAAACGTGTCACATTCTCCTTGTTGTCTGATTCATGTCTCATTCCATCACTTTTACTATCTACTGGCAAAAGGAGGTCTGCTCTTCTTTTCAAATTCATCCTTTTCCGTGCCGTTGCGATTACTTCTACAGGATAACCTCGTTCCTGGAATCGCTTACTTAGTCCATCAATTTCTTTCTCAAGATCATCCAATTCTGAGCAATTCCTTTTGGCTCGCAACATTTGTCCGTACGGAATGCTCCATTTCAATTTAATTGGATGCCACTGTTCGCGTGAAGTAAGCTGTTGCAAGACGTAGGTTTTCTATGAATCTTTGTACACAAGGTTCCTTTTTTAACGAAAACTTCAATGTCTTGGACGATCAAATTAGTTGCACTGATTGATGAAGTAAAATGGAGGTTAAGATCATTTCTCTCCAGTGAGTCAATGAATATTTGGAGATCATTGCTGTTTCCGTCCCAGATTATAAATAGATAGTCTATAAAACGACACCAGAGTTTGATTCTTGATTTATGTTTTTTCTCCTCTTCCATCACTCCAGTCTCCCACATGGCCATCAGGAGGTTCGCATATGTGGGCGCAAATGATGTCCCCATCGTGGTGCCTTGCTTCTGCAGGTACAAGTTCCCCAGAAACAAGAATGCATTGTGTGTTAAGCAATAAGTCAGCATTTCTATCAACATTGCTGAATGTTCCAAATAACTGATGGATCTTACTTCCAAAGCTTTTTCAATGGCCTTGATCCCATCCTCATGGCGTATTGACGTATAGAGTGATGTTACATCTATACTAGCCATTAAATAATTTGCTTTCCATTTGATTCCTGAGATTTTATTAAGGAAATCCATTGTGTCCCTTAGGAACGACGGTAATGTGGTTACATAGTTCATTAGGAATATATCGATGAATCTAGATGTTGTTTCAAGTAATGATCCTATTGAGCTAACAATTGGTCTACCCGGGGGTTTCACAAGTGCTTTGTGTACTTTGGGTAGAAAGTAGATTGTAGCTGTGATGGGATTGTCTGTCTTTAAGTAGGAATATTCATCAAAGTCAATCAGACCTTTGTCTTTCCATGGCAACAAAAGAGAGTGATATTCCTCCTTCCATTTTTCCAGTGGATTGCTCTTTAGTGGCTCATAATGATCTTGATTTTCCAGCTGTCTGTTTGCTTCCGCAATATAGTCAGTTGTATTCTGCACAACAATGTTTCCACCCTTATCAGATGCCTTTTTACAATTGTGGAATCATTCTTTAACTCTGATATTGCTCGATACTCCTCAGGCGATAGATTGTTCTTGTTGCCTGTATCCTTTTTTTAGGTTGGACGATCTCCCTGAGATGTTCGCTATTTCTTCTATCATTACTTCATGAAAAAGATCGACTTTATTCCCAGGCGGGAGTTGTGGGCAGAATCTAGATTGTCTTTTCAAGCCACCCATATATATATATATATATATACACACACACACACACACACACACACACACACATACATACATATATATATATATATATATATATATATATATATATATATCAGGAGACGAACAGAAGTTTAAAGGGTCACATAACGATGACCTGACAGCAAGAATCATATTGCTGTTAATGAGTTGATAACTGTTACAAATTGAGTGGTAACAATTGCCTACAGGGGCGTCATGTCATGTTTATGCAAATGTTAGTGATCCGTATCAGTGGTTATTATACTGAATGATGTAATTCAGGAAATGAAAATGCGTGATATTTAAATGCATTTATTGTTGAACTCATTCAATTGAGCTAATGTAAATAATAATGAACTATGGGAATTGTAGTCCCACAAACGCGTGAGCTAGCGCGATTTCTCCCGCTATTGACTAAAATAACCTGAAACACTTAACAATTGTATTATGTTAAGGATACTACATTAATTCTGCATTGTAGTGCAAAATGTAGACATGAGGTAATATTGGACGAGAGAGTATGTTTTCACTTTTGAAAAGTCACATGAATAGGTCACATGACTAAGTTTCCGTTTTCTTTTTTGTATATATCTTTATGTGAATGAATACAACCTGTCACTCGTGAGCAAGCGGCGAAGGCTGCGAAACGCGTTGGGTGTTGTTGCCGAATAAAATCACTTAACAAGCAGAATTGGGCCTCGACTTTCTGTCGCATGAATGGTAAAGGACAGTGTTTTCTCGGATTTAAAGGGGTAAGACGAAACCCCGTCGAGGCCCGCCATCGTCAAAGAGGCGCAGGCACGAACTTCGTCAGCCTTTTGGAATTTTGAGTTTCAAAGCTAGCGCCCGCCCGAAATTGACTCGTAAGCTGTAAATCAAGGAGCCGACCTTACTGCATCGTACTGAATCGAAAGAACGTTGTGAGGGCTGAGCACCCGGAAGTCAGCAAACACGTAAATGTGTACGAGCTATACTGGAATAAAAGCAAAGGGCATTTGGAGCATCGCTGAGGAAATGAAAACATTGACCAGCGGTGAGCGTAAATAAGTGATACTAATACTGAACGCATGAGAACAGTATGGCGACATCAAGGAATGAAAAACGTCATGAAGCAGCATGCAAAATGTTTGAAACAACTGCATTGGCGCATAATGAAGGGAGTACAGCTGAGCCCTCTTTGGGAGAGAATATGTCAAAAAAAGCCCAATGGGACCTGCTTTGGAAATACATGAAATTAGAGCAAAACAAATGGTGGGAAGCGACCACACTGCAAAAATATATTGAGGCAGGAAGAGTGCCTCGAGGACTCCGGATCTTTATTACCCCTACATTCAGCGATTCTGACCCGGATTTAATCGGCGAGTGGGCTGAGAACAATCACCACTGCTCAATGGTTATGCTGAAACTATTAGTTAAATACGCTAACCGTGATTGTGAGAAACTGACTGCAAAGATTGAAGAGGTAACAGCTAAATTAAAGGCACTCTGTGAAACTGATGAATTTGACCAAGATATGGCGAAACTTGAAAACAAATTAGAACGAATTGAAAAAGACATCAAAGAGAAGAAGCAGAGGAAGTTCCTACGGGATTTTGTGGACTATAAAAAAGGGCAGATACTAACATTTGCCAAGAAATTTGACCGGTTGAGATGTCAAGGAGCAAATGTGAAAACCGCAACGGAAAATTCAAACCAAGCGGAGGAGGTGAATTATGTGGACAAAACACCAGAATCCAGAGCCACTACCAGTGAACCTGCCCTGAACCAGAATATGTCAGTAAAAGACAAAATTTTAATGGAGTTCACAATGTTAGCCCAAGACAGACTGACCACACAGGAGAATGTCGAAACAAGCAACCAAAGAGGACGAGGTCGTGGACGCGCAGGAAGAGGCGTAGAAAGGCTGCAGAATACGCCAAAAGAAACAATGGGGAGTCCGGTAGGATCTCGCACACGCTGGCAAAAAAGAACAAAAGAATGGAGCAAACCGAAATGAAAACCAAGACGGTGTTGAATTTATCGGATCGCAAACTAACGAATATTGAAATTGATGTTTTGTCAAGAGGATTAACATTTGTCCCTACAAATGAGTATGATTACACACAAACTAGGATTGCTCTCTTCTACTTTACAAGAAAATTGCGTTTAAAGAAATGGTTTTCCACAAAGACTACCATGGAGAAGGAGAACACAAGTAGAGATGAGGTTAGTAACCTGTGTATAAATTACATTGATACATTGCATTTATTGAATGAACTGGGGGACCAAGCTGATTTCAATAGAGATCCGATCTTGAATTTACTCAATGATGACATTGTGACAGACCTTAGCAGTAAGAGTCATTTTAAACCTACATCCATATTTATGCCGCAAATAGCAAATGATGCACTTGATGTGTTTGAAAAGGGAGTGAAAACGGTTTTAAAAAAATTAGCGGCATTTCATCAAATGTAAGAAGAAATTTAACAACTGAACAGACCTCCGCAATCCAGACATTACAGAATGACCCTGCCATTGTGATAAAAAAATCCGATAAGGGGGGTAATGTTGTGGTATGGGGGAGAGATAGATATGTGAACGAAGGTTTAAGACAGCTAAGTGATGTAAAGCAATATGAGAGAAGCTCCAAACTGTGTTTTGAAAAATCGAACAACAAATACCATGAGGAATTGTATGAATGGAAGGATAAGGGTTGGTTGGAACAAAATGAGTATGACTATTTGTTTTGTAAGTATCCAAAATTACCGGTATTGTATTTATTACCCAAAGTCCACAAGGACAAAGATAATCCGCCAGGCAGACCGATAGTGTCATCCAGAGGGTCTAGCCTTGAGAACACGTCTAGGTATGCTGGTTATTTCTTGCAGCCATACGTGAAAGAGTTACCATCGTATATTAAGGATACGGGTGACTTTCTAAGGATGATGAAAGATTTTGTGTGGAAAGATGACTATTTGATAAGTTTAGATGTTACTAGTCTATATACGAGCATCCCTCATGATTTAGGCCTGAAAGCCTGTAGATACTACTTTGGTGAAAGATCCATCTCCTACCTTATGCACACTGAGGTACTGTTAAGTATGATTCATACATGCTTAACTGAAAACTATTTCTTATTCGATAACCAGGTGTACAGACAGCTAATGGGGACTTCGATGGGCACTTGTTTTGCCCCAAGTTTTGCGTGCCTCTTTTTAGGGTGGTGGGAGGAGCATGTTGTCAGACCCCATACCTTATATAACAAACATGTGAAGAAATGGGCAAGATTTATTGACGATGTGTTCTGTGTGTGGGATGGTACCAAAGAAGAAGCTGATATCTTTGTGAAAAATCTAAATACCAATGAACTGAACTTATCATTTACACACCAAGTGCACCCAACCCAAATGGAATTTCTTGATGTTATGTTAAGAGTACATGATGGCAAAATTGAGACCTCTTTACACCGCAAAGCAACAGCAGGAAACAGCATGTTGCATGCTTGGAGCTGTCACCCTAAAAGTCTTATCCAGAGTATCCCATACGGAGAATTATTGCGTGCAAAACGTAATTGCAGTACAGTGGAGGGGTACGAGAAAGAATGTAAAATCATGACAATGAGATTTAAAGAAAGAGGATACAGTGACCAATGCATATCCACTGCCTGTTCCAAAGTAAAAATAAGAACTAAGGACGAACTATTGGTAGGTGAGTCAAGAGATGAATTTACACCAAGTTGTGAAAAGGTTAGATTTGTAACCACATACAGCAATAAGGCCTATGAGGTAAGGAAATGCCTGGAAAAACACTGGAGCATTTTACAGACTGACCTAGGTATTGGGAAGTCAGTGAACGAGTACCCACAAATCACCTTTAGAAAAGGGAGATCAATTAGAGACTTGGTAAGCCCAGCGAACTTGCCAAGAGCATTGCCCAAAAAAATAAATCCGATACAGGGATTTTATATTTGTGGCAAATGTAATGCCTGTAAAAACAGCAAATCGGTCAAGTTGTCAACCAACAGCAAACCATTCAAAATACAGAAACACCTATCATGCGAGACTGAATACGCAGTGTACGCCCTCAGATGCCCATGTAGTCTATATTACATAGGGAGTACGGTACATAAAGCAAAAAAAAGAGTACTAGAGCATCTGAGAGCTATAAATCACCATGACCAACAATACCCAATTGCCCGCCATTTTTACAACAAACACAACCAAAACACAAATTTATTATCATTTGTGGTATTGGATTGTATACCCAAGAGAGAGAGAGGTGGCGACAGGGTTAAAGAATTACGAAGACTGGAATCCAGGTTTATAATTGGATTCCAGACACTGTTTCCATCAGGGCACAATGCAGATGAGGGACTGGCATCTCACCTAGGATAACAACTGCGCCAATGCTAATTATGATGTATAAATGAATCTTGCTGTCTTCTTTGAAATGTGCGGAAAAAGAATGTTTTTATTGAATTTTTGTAAAAACAATCGAGTTAATGTTTTTAATAGATATACTCTCTCATTTTCAGGTCACATATGAACCTTTATTCACTGCGGAGTGCGTGAATATGAATGAAAGTCACAAGGGAAGAGTGATCAAGGGTGCATTAAGCACAGCGTGAGACAAGCCAATATATATTGGAATCATATTGAACTAGCTTTTGAATGGTTAAGCCCACTTGGGCATAATATATCAGGAGACGAACAGAAGTTTAAAGGGTCACATAACGATGACCTGACAGCAAGAATCATATTGCTGTTAATGAGTTGATAACTGTTACAAATTGAGTGGTAACAATTGCCTACAGGGGCGTCATGTCATGTTTATGCAAATGTTAGTGATCCGTATCAGTGGTTATTATACTGAATGATGTAATTCAGGAAATGAAAATGCGTGATATTTAAATGCATTTATTGTTGAACTCATTCAATTGAGCTAATGTAAATAATAATGAACTATGGGAATTGTAGTCCCACAAACGCGTGAGCTAGCGCGATTTCTCCCGCTATTGACTAAAATAACCTGAAACACTTAACAATTGTATTATGTTAAGGATACTACATTAATTCTGCATTGTAGTGCAAAATGTAGACATGAGGTAATATTGGACGAGAGAGTATGTTTTCACTTTTGAGAAGTCACATGAATAGGTCACATGACTAAGTTTCCGTTTTCTTTTTTGTATATATCTTTATGTGAATGAATACAACCTGTCACTCGTGAGCAAGCGGCGAAGGCTGCGAAACGCGTTGGGTGTTGTTGCCGAATAAAATCACTTAACAAGCAGAATTGGGCCTCGACTTTCTGTCGCATGAATGGTAAAGGACAGTGTTTTCTCGGATATATATATATATATATATATATCCTACTGACACACATATATCTATATATCCTACTGGCGGTCGCCAGTAGGTAGTTAAAGTTAGGACCTTGTTTCTATTCAAAAAGCTTTTTTCTTTTCCCAATAACTTTGGCGCCGATTGACGAATCATCGCAAACTTTTCATAACTAGTGGGGTGCTCCGGTCAGCTCCTGTCTTGAAAGTTTCGGGGTGATTTGGCAAGCAGGGGCCGAGAAAAGAGGGGTCCCAAAACGTGTTTTCTCCATGTTAATTTCCATAGGAAACTTTAGACACGGCTACAGACCATACTGCTGAACGGAATTACATCAAATTTGGCAAAAAGGTAGCCCTTGGTTCAGAACGAGTCCTTTTTTTAAATGGTGTAAATCCGTTCAGTAGTTACTGAGGGGAAAAAAAAACAATAAAAGTTTCGATATTTAGAGGCACGAAGGGTCCGCGGACCCTCCCGACCACGAACTTTATTCTAATTGGCTGTCAACACTCCAAACCAGGAAGTGTTGGAAGCCATCTTGTGCCTCGGTAGAACCGATATTTACAACAAGGGGTGGTGAGGGACAGAGTCTCTGAATTAAACAGAATACTCTCACCCAGTCAAGAGATCAGGGCTAGATCCAACACCGTTTTTTAGCTCACTACACCATCCCAGTTTCAGAACCTGGCTGTATGCAAATTAGTCTGTTCCTGTCCCAGTGCATGATGGGAACAGAACAAACCAAACTACAAAAGCCAATTCTTACACTGGGAAGGAAACAAGCTACCAGGGACCGGTTTCTGGCATTTCAGCCGTCTTCGGCCTGGCTTGCTTGAATCCTGATGGTGCAATGAGCAAGGGACTCACATCTGAGTATACCCTTCCACGCTTAGGGTGGACAAAAATATTTACAACAAGGGGTGGTGAGGGACAGAGTCTCTGAATTAAACAGAATACTCTCACCCAGTCAAGAGATCAGGGCTAGATCCAACACCGTTTTTTAGCTCACTACACCATCCCAGTTTCAGAACCTGGCTGTATGCAAATTAGTCTGTTCCTGTCCCAGTGCATGATGGGAACAGGGCAAACCAAACTACAAAAGCCAATTCTTACACTGGGAAGGAAACAAGCTACCGGGGACCGGTTTCTGGCATTTCAGCCGTCTTCGGCCCGGCTTGCTTGAATCCTGATGGTGCAATGAGCAAGGGACTCACATCTGAGTATACCCTTCCACGCTTAGTGTGGACAAAAATATTTACAACAAGGGGTGGTGAGGGACAGAGTCTCTGAATTAAACAGAATACTCTCACCCAGTCAAGAGATCAGGGCTAGATCCAACACCGTTTTTTAGCTCACTACACCATCCCAGTTTCAGAACCTGGCTGTATGCAAATTAGTCTGTTCCTGTCCCAGTGCATGATGGGAACAGGGCAAACCAAACTACAAAAGCCAATTCTTACACTGGGAAGGAAACAAGCTACCGGGGACCGGTTTCTGGCATTTCAGCCGTCTTCGGCCCGGCTTGCTTGAATCCTGATGGTGCAATGAGCAAGGGACTCACATCTGAGTATACCCTTCCACGCTTAGGGTGGACAAAAATATTTACAACAAGGGGTGGTGAGGGACAGAGTCTCTGAATTAAACAGAATACTCTCACCCAGTCAAGAGATCAGGGCTAGATCCAACACCGTTTTTTAGCTCACTACACCATCCCAGTTTCAGAACCTGGCTGTATGCAAATTAGTCTGTTCCTGTCCCAGTGCATGATGGGAACAGGGCAAACCAAACTACAAAAGCCAATTCTTACACTGGGAAGGAAACAAGCTACCGGGGACCGGTTTCTGGCATTTCAGCCGTCTTCGGCCCGGCTTGCTTGAATCCTGATGGTGCAATGAGCAAGGGACTCACATCTGAGTATACCCTTCCACGCTTAGGGTGGACAAAAATATTTACAACAAGGGGTGGTGAGGGACAGAGTCTCTGAATTAAACAGAATACTCTCACCCAGTCAAGAGATCAGGGCTAGATCCAACACCGTTTTTTAGCTCACTACACCATCCCAGTTTCAGAACCTGGCTGTATGCAAATTAGTCGGTTCCTGTCCCAGTGCATGATGGGAACAGGGCAAACCAAACTACAAAAGCCAATTCTTACACTGGGAAGGAAACAAGCTACCGGGGACCGGTTTCTGGCATTTCAGCCGTCTTCGGCCCGGCTTGCTTGAATCCTGATGGTGCAATGAGCAAGGGACTCACATCTGAGTATACCCTTCCACGCTTAGGGTGGACAAAAATATTTACAACAAGGGGTGGTGAGGGACAGAGTCTCTGAATTAAACAGAATACTCTCACCCAGTCAAGAGATCAGGGCTAGATCCAACACCGTTTTTTAGCTCACTACACCATCCCAGTTTCAGAACCTGGCTGTATGCAAATTAGTCTGTTCCTGTCCCAGTGCATGATGGGAACAGGGCAAACCAAACTACAAAAGCCAATTCTTACACTGGGAAGGAAACAAGCTACCGGGGACCGGTTTCTGGCATTTCAGCCGTCTTCGGCCCGGCTTGCTTGAATCCTGATGGTGCAATGAGCAAGGGACTCACATCTGAGTATACCCTTCCACGCTTAGGGTGGACAAAAATATTTACAACAAGGGGTGGTGAGGGACAGAGTCTCTGAATTAAACAGAATACTCTCACCCAGTCAAGAGATCAGGGCTAGATCCAACACCGTTTTTTAGCTCACTACACCATCCCAGTTTCAGAACCTGGCTGTATGCAAATTAGTCTGTTCCTGTCCCAGTGCATGATGGGAACAGGGCAAACCAAACTACAAAAGCCAATTCTTACACTGGGAAGGAAACAAGCTACCGGGGACCGGTTTCTGGCATTTCAGCCGTCTTCGGCCCGGCTTGCTTGAATCCTGATGGTGCAATGAGCAAGGGACTCACATCTGAGTATACCCTTCCACGCTTAGGGTGGACAAAAATATTTACAACAAGGGGTGGTGAGGGACAGAGTCTCTGAATTAAACAGAATACTCTCACCCAGTCAAGAGATCAGGGCTAGATCCAACACCGTTTTTTAGCTCACTACACCATCCCAGTTTCAGAACCTGGCTGTATGCAAATTAGTCTGTTCCTGTCCCAGTGCATGATGGGAACAGGGCAAACCAAACTACAAAAGCCAATTCTTACACTGGGAAGGAAACAAGCTACCGGGGACCGGTTTCTGGCATTTCAGCCGTCTTCGGCCCGGCTTGCTTGAATCCTGATGGTGCAATGAGCAAGGGACTCACATCTGAGTATACCCTTCCACGCTTAGGGTGGACAAAAATATTTACAACAAGGGGTGGTGAGGGACAGAGTCTCTGAATTAAACAGAATACTCTCACCCAGTCAAGAGATCAGGGCTAGATCCAACACCGTTTTTTAGCTCACTACACCATCCCAGAACCGAGGCACAAGAAAACAGGGAAACTGTTGCAAAAAACAAGAAAAGGGGGCAGGTCAGAAACACCCTTACCCCCCAGACCTGCTCAAGGGGTCCCACAAGGACCCCCAGGGCCAAAAAAGCATTTTTTTTAAAATCAGCGAGATTCGCGCACCCACTGCGAATTTCGGCCGAACATTTTTAAAAAACGAAGCGCGGGTTACCACGCTTCGTTATTATTTAGCCCCCAGGTGCACTAAGTCCCGGGGGCATGCAAAATTGAAATGCCCCGCAGCCCCGGGGACAGCCACCCCCGGGGCTTTCATCTATATATATATATATATACATGTGGCTTTTTTCAGGCATGGCAGGTTTGTGCTGCTTTCAGGGGCTGCTTTTTGACCGACACTGCTTGGTGTCGGAGAAAACCTTTATTTAACAGAATGTACAGAAATGTCAAATCCTCTTACCTGGGGGTCTGCCAGCTCTGGCTCTCTCGGGCTATTTCTCCTCCTTTATTGGGGAAGGGGGCAGCGACACCCACGTTTCTTCCGCCGGACACACAATCTTTTAATTGAGGGGCTGATTGCGATTAAGCCTGTGCTGAGAAATGCTTGGAAGGGATGGCCTGCTTGACCAGTGCAGCTGTCCTGGAGCCATCAGTGGCGCAAAGGAATCTGACGAGCCGCTAGGCCAGAACACCGTGCCAAGGAAAGGCGAGATTCAGGGACGAAAGAAACCCCTTAATGCCCCACTTGAGGCAGCCCGATGGGTGCAAGCAATATAAGCCCCTTGCAAACAGGTGGGCGTGCCGTTTCCCTAGGGGGTGAATCACGCCCCTAAGAAATGACAAGCCCAGATGAAGGTTTAGCCTGTCTTGCCAGATTTCAAGCTTAGAGACTCCAGGTTACGCGAAAATCATTTTATCGAGCGCTCAACCCATGTAGCTGTTTGAGTAGTTGGTGGTAACTATTGCAATCCATCAGAAAGCAGAGTCACCCACCTGGTTACCTACGCGTTCCTTTAAGAAATGCATGAATTATAAATCCTGAAGGGAACCAAAGACCCTAATCACTAATGCTATTAGCTTTGACTTATGTATGCTGATTTTTTTTTTTTTTTTCATTTATTCACCCTCACAAACGTAGGACGCGTACGTGTCAGGAGAGGGATGGGAATCTGACGAGGGGGCAGGAAAAGGACAGTAGCTCAACAGTCTGGGGCAGAAAGGCTCTGAGGCTAAAGGAGCGAGAGGGGGATATGAGAGGAAACTTAGTCTCCTTGGGTAGAGAGGTGTGGTCGGGAGCTGAAAGAGGTAAGGACGAAACAGAAGTGGGAGACACATGCGGAGAGGCAGGCAAAAGCCATTTTCTGCTTTACACTTTGTATATCCTTAACGCTAGTCAGCGCCTTTGAGAGCGCCCCATTGACTCAGAGTAATTTACATTTTTGCCAGTCCACTAGGGCAATGAATATCTCAGGCCTCCAGTCTGGACCGTAGGTCTTCCAGTCTGGACCGTAGGTCTTCCATGACAGAATAATTCTCCCCAGAGCGCCTGTTTCTAAGTTCAGTTCTTTAAACTTGCAGCGTAATCTTTGGGGAAACAGAGCCTGAGTGGGGCTTCAAAACCTTGATGACTTCTTGTTCACAAGAGAGGAGACGACGACGGTGAACGTGGCAGGCACTTGAGCTATTTTGTGGACACAGCAGCAGGTTTTGTGGTACCAAAAGCCCGGGAAGAAGAAGGGCCTGACCACAGCAGTGGTTTGGATTCTGTAACAATACATTAAATCAAGACTGCCACAGCACACGCCAGGGATCCTGGGGGACGGGTGCATGAAAGGGAAAAGTGCAGTAGCTGGTAGGCTGTAGTGTCACCTAGAAAATCATTATACAAACAGTGAGGGGCGAGCAACTGCCCTCCAGCAAAAAAAAAAGGGGGCCAGGCCCTGGGGGATGGGGTCCCCAGGGCACAAAAACAGGCAAGAGAAGGGGGCCACACAGCCCCCCTTCTTAAAGAAAATAAAAGCCGGCATTGCGGCTAGGCCCCGCCCCGCTACACTCAGCGCATTTTAGTTGGGGAATTAATTTCCATTGAATACTGAGGGTCCCTGGGGGCCAACTAGCCCACCAGGTACCTCCAGTATGCGCCAGGGAGCTGCGTTGCAGAGAGGTATTCAGAGGCCACTCCCCTTTGTACACCTCTATTCAACGCAGCTCTGTGGCGCTTACTGGAGGTACCTTGTGGGCTAGTTGGACCCCAGGGACCCTCAGGATTCAAGGGGACTTAATCTCCCAAGTTAGCTGAACTAACTATATCGGGGGAATTTCTCTGGTTTTGTACGAGTGAAGTGTCCAACTAACTATAAATTTCCCTAACATCTATGGTGTTTTCAGTGAATGTGTATATGTATATATATATATATATATATATTTGGTGACTTTTGCTTTAAAGTTTTTATATTTCCATGTAAAATGTTGTAAAAACTGTTTCATTATTGAGTTTATATTTTTTCAGTACACACACACATATATATTTAATTTGCATTAGTTATAGAAATTATTTATTTTTAATGTTATTAATATTTTGTACCTTCATTATTTAAATGCATTTCTTATAATACTATATATATTAGTATTTCTATATTCTTACCTTTTTTTGACTATATTCTGTTCCACAATATTTCCTATTAAAACAAGCATTTGCAATGCAATAGGTCTCGCCGTTGTGAGAGTTTGAGCTATTGGCATTGTAAATGGCAATGCCTTATATTTACGTGTTGGTTTTTAAAACATAAAACAAGGCATTGTTATTTACAATGCCAATAGCTTAAACTCTCGCAAATGCGAGACCTATTGCATTGCAAATGCTTGTTGAATATTGGTTTAACAATGTCAACTAGCAAACACACAAAGGGCATACTCAGTTAAAATATACACCCCAGATGCCTACAGAAGACCCTGAGTAAATCCCAAAAACAAAGCACTAAGTAAGAACTGGATTTAACTTGAATGTTTTCCATGGCATATTAATCACACATATAAAATACATAGCATCATTTGTACCACAGTTTGGCTAGAATCTATTCCCATTTCAGTGAAGAATACAATATGATTGTGACATCACCTCCTGTGACGTTATCGCACATCGCCTATGCTTATTAGGCACTACTTGGTGTTTTAGCCCTGATTCCCTTCTTTCAGCATTCATAGGTGGGCAACTTGGATCTGACTGTGGTTTTATGCAAGCTGCTGAGGTCTGAGTCAGTATGTGGTCGATCCCAGCTTTTTAGGTCTCGCAGACGTAAAAAGCAGGCGTAAGCCTGCTGTGTGCGAGACATCTGTTGCTGGCGTGTTAGGAGGAATGTGAGACGGAGCTCAAGCACGAGCGTTGCAGTCTCAGATTCCTCCTCGGGGGCGCGCACGGCACCACACACGCATGCGCATACACAGACTCAATCACACACAGTCACGCATGCGCTCACACATTCCCACACGCACACACTCACCCCCCTCCCCCCTCAGGCATACACACAGGCAGGCAGGCAGGCAGGCACGCGCACACACACACACGCACCCCCCTCCCCCACCACCACTCCTCACGGGGCTCACACGCACACACACGCACGCGCGCGCACACACACATATACACATATCCCCCCTCCACTCACCGTGCTCGAGTCGCCTCGCTGAGCTCCTTTTCTCCACACGCGGGGCACTTCTGTGGATCTTCACGCTACCTCGGCGCTCTCCCTCCATGATGGGAGCCCGCATCAGCGCGCAACACCGGCCTCTTCCGGCCGCGTCACAGGCCCCGCCCATGTCACGGGCAAGGATGCCTGACTTCCTGGTTTCACCCCCGCCAGCAACTCTGCTTTCTGAAAGCGTGCAGCAACCTAGACCGGTAACTTGGGATTGCGGGCAAATTACTTGTTTTTTTCATGTGTTGTGTGCAGATGTGTTTCACAGTAGATGTTGTCTTTGTACGTTTGTTGGGTGGCCGTGATACTTCAGTTTTCTGGTTTTTGTATTGTTGCTGAGTGCACATCTTTTCCTGGCTCAGCACTACATGGACGCCGAACTTTTACAGATGCTTGTTTTTGTATTGACTGTCAATGTGTTTTTGTGTGTGATGTCTTCTATGGCTTTCTTTCATTGCTATATTATTTTTTAAAGGCTTTTGCATGTGTGTGTATACATTTTTTAATTCATGTTTACTTTCCGAAGATTCTTTTTGTTCTCTTGTGCTACCACACAGCTTTTATCAGCACAAAGGCCACTGCGCATAATGTTTCAAAAGAATAGTAAGTTAATTGCGCTTCATGTTACTGAACCCCCTGTCTGCTTACAACCATGGCTTTTCAGATTGGATTACGTTTTCCTGTCACCTCAAAAACTACCAGTCAATTCTTGATGCACAAAATAAGTAATATTCACTACTGAACAATTCAGCTACAGCGAGCTGTGGCTTGGTGGATCCTTTAGACTAGAGAAAAGAGCCGAAAACCTGCTCTATTATTAAGTTAGTTGCTGCACTATTGCTGCACTGCTCCCGCACTCGCTAAGGTATTTGCAAAGAACTATGCGAAGCCCATCGCTCTGCCTATTGAAACCTCCTCAATCAACAGATATTCATTAAGAATAAAACAATGGAAAGTAGTTCATTGCTGTTTATAGGACAAGTACAGATGTTGTGGACGAGAATCCGCAGCACAAGATTCACATGCTTGCATCTTCTGCCACCTGCTGGCGTGATTCTGGAATTCGACATCAGTCAAAAGAAGTAAGATTACAATGATAATCTAAGGAAACCGAGAGCGGGCCTGGGTTGCTAAAAGAAAGTTGCTCGCCGCTTCAATGTACAATGAACACTTGTTGAAATAGTCAGTCAGTCAGGATATCTTTATTCGACTTGTTCCAAGTCATACAAAGAAACAGAAACAATAAAAACATAACATAGGATACATACATAACCTTACGTTTTCCTAAAAAACATCAAACTACATACACGTTTAAAATACTATATACAAAATTAAGAAGGCGAAATTTGACCAGCAGCTTTCACCCTAGCAGCAGCCACTAGGAAATTAGCAATGCAGAAGGTTGTACGTGGATTTGTCAAAAGCTGTAAATAAAGCAGCGCCGGGCGTACCTGTGTAAAACCCGCTTCTTTCAGGATGGGGAGCAAATATTTTTTCCTCTGCTCATGATACAAGCTACAGAACATGACAAAATGCATTGTGTCCTGCACCGAGAAATCATCGCAACTGCAAGGTGGGGCTAGGTCTGGCTTCTGCCATCGCTTAAAAGAACCTAAGTAAAAATGTAACAGTTTAAACCTAAACTTTGTCAGTAAAAACCTATGATAAGGGTATGTAACGAAACTGAGATAAGGTGCAAGAGAGGGAGCACTAACCAAAAGGTTATGTGACCCAACTGTAGGCTTCAGTAGTTCAACATCCTCGCGTCGCGCTTCCTTCCTTTCCATGAATGCCTTTTTTATATGAACTATGTCCAAGGCCCTGATTTTTTCTGGACATGAAAAAAGTTCTGGGCGACCCAAGTCTGTGAATGATTTAATTAGATAGGCCAGCCATGGAATGCTCCTATGTTTGTCTAGAGAAAGAACATCTTTCAATATTTTATGGTTCAGTGGGAGATCTTCATTCAACCACATTTTCAGCCATAGGATCAGGGGCGCTAAGCTCAATGAATCCGACAAGTAGGGTAAGCCCACCTCTTGATGAATCGAATAAGTTGGGGCTGACTGGGGTACAGAGAGGAGGGATCTAATGAATCTGTTTTCTGCTCTCTGGATAGGATCAAGATTTACATAGCCCCACAAGGGAGATCCCTATAGTGCAATGGCCACAGGCTTACACTTATAGATCTTTAGAAGGGCTTCCATGGGCCTAGCTCCCAACTTACCCGCAAAGCCCAGGATCGCTGAGGAAGACCTAGTTACGGCCAACCTTTTTGCTCTTATCTGTGGCCCCCATGTTCCCTTTTGGTCAAACAAAACGCCCAAATAGGGGAATGTAGTTACCTTTGAAACAGGGACCCCACTGCAAAAGAATGTTTTATGGCTTTTTTTGGTACACTCACGCCCCATTACCATCATATGTGATTTGGAAACATTAACCTTCAGGTCCAAATTATCCATGAAAGAACCGAAGGCATCCAATAAGAGCTGAAGTCCAACACCAGTGCGGGCTATCAGCACCGCGTCGTCCGCGTACAGGAGTGCCGGAATTTGTACATCTCCTGCACGCGGGACGTCCGCGTCCTGGCCACGCAGGTGTGCCCCCAGGCCATTGATGTAGATGGTAAAAAGCGTGGGGGCTAAGATGCGACCTTGCCGTACCCCCTTTAGAGATTTAAACAGTGGAGTACATCTACCGTTATTTGACACTCGTACGGCTGCAAAGAGCTCCTGATGCAAAGCGGCCATGAATGTAACCAAAGCCTCATCGATGCCCAACTCCAACAGGATCGCCCACAGTTTTGACCTGTTGACAAGGTCGAACGCCGACGAAAGGTCCATAAATGCAAGAAACACCGAACCCTCCTTAGCCACCGTATACTTAGAGATGAGTAGGTGCAGGTTAATGCATTGTTCAATGGTCCCTTTTCTCTCTCTGAAGCCGTATTGCAGTTCGGACAACCCGCCACAACCCTCAATGTTCTCCCTCAATCTGGATAAGAGGACTCTACCCAAGATTTTTACGGTTGAGTCCAAGAGGGATATGGGCCTATAAAATGCGGGGTCGTCCCGCCGTCCTTTGTTTTTAAAGATGGGGACGATGGTAGATATGGCCCATGAGGCGGGGGCTGAATTACCGGTAACTGCATTAAACACGTTTGACATGACCTCAGCCCACAGTTTAGGTGAAAACATGAAAAAGTCAGCGGGTACTCCGTCTGGACCAGGTGCCTTATGTTTAGTGGTTGCCAGCAGAGCTTTTTCCACTTCTTGAGGATTAAAGATGATAGGGTGGGCATCTATGTTATGCAGTTTGCCTTTTTTAGTTCCTTCATCGTCGCCCCCATATACATTTTCAAAAAAAGACAGCCAAGACTCGTCGGTAATCACGCAATCCATGGAAGCATTACTGTCATCAAGAAATAAGGGCTGTTTGATGATCTCCCAAAATCTCCTGCTGTCCTTCAGTACTGCTGCTGAAAGGAGATTGTCCCATGTTTCACGTTTAATAATGTCTTTACGGTTCTTTATGGCTGCTTTATAGGCTTTCCTTAATCTCGAAATGTCATCTTTGACCCTAGGAACAGATTTAAGTGCCGCCAGCAGTTCTCTGTGGGCTTTCGAGCATGCAGGGTCGAACCATCGCTTATGTCCATGGGCTCCCTGGATAGGTTTGACAAGAAGATCCTTAGAGACCTGATCACATATTGCCTCATAAGCTGCTATTATTATATACCCTTGGGTGCCCGGGTCTCTACAAAGCTCCACCTGAGCTTTAATTTTAGGGTAGCATTTTTCATAAAAGTTTTCCGGGATAACTTTAGCCCACTTTACACGTCTATCTTGGTCAGAGGTCCTCAGGGGATGTGCCGTTTTAGTCATTGCTGGTGGTGCCCCCATATGGGCTCCCCAAGCCACTTCGAGTAGAACTGGGTTGTGGTCACTATAGTGTGTAGAGACTGTGCAGTAGGCCATAGACCGATTTAAAATGCCTGATGAAACAAAAATATAGTCAATCACTGTTCCATATTGGGCGCCAGTAAAAGTTGGTTTTCTCAGGCCACAGTCAGGTTCGTATGTGACAAAAAACAACCTAGGCAACCCACACTGAACAATGCAATATATTTAAGGACAAATGGCTACAATTAATTAGGAAAATATATGTTTTTTATTTTAAGGCTTGTAAAAACACAACATATGACACAAATAAAGAAAGAAACATTCAACATCAATAAAATCATATATCACATAATGGAATTAAAAAATTCATATAATGGTGACAATTAATAACAGCATATATGAAATAAGTTAAAAAACAGAAAGTGGCAAATTGAGTCTCAGGTTCGTGTAAGTCGTAATTAGCCAGTAGCTCTTCAAGCTCCTGCCCATCTGCAGAATGTTCGAAGTGAGGTCCCCGTATGGCTGCGTCGTCGGCCTCGTTAACATCTCTTCCCTTGCAGGCTAATTCACATGGATGAATATTAAAATCGCCTAATAAAATAAACTCAAAAGCTAAGTTGATATCCTGTGATACTGTGTTTAAAATGTTGTCCAAGTTGGCGATATTACAGCCGCTGTATTCGCTGTTCCCAGAATTATAAAAGTTAACATACAATGTCCTGCTTTCTTTGTTGATCACCCTCTCGACTATTAAGATGTTATCAGAGTCAGCGCTGATCTGCCTATAGCTACCTTTTAGGGCTAATGAAAATAAAATCACCAAGCCCCCTTTGGCTCTGCCCGCTCTGCTGGGGACTGCAGGTTTAGTGAAGCTGGTGAACCCATCCCACCAGAGATTGTTAGATGTGTCCCAGGTTTCTTGCAAGGCGATGATGTGATATTTTGAGACAAAGCTCAGCCAAGCTTGATCCTGGCGTTTTGCATTTAATCCTGCTACGTTCCAACTTATGATCTTACATGAGTCAATGGGTGACCTTGAATCATTTACGCCCTCTGATGCTCCTTCAGCTGTATGTTGCGATACCAGACCACCACTTACTAATAATGGATCATTCGACACCTCCCTTACTTGCTCGACTCCTGGTTCAAGTCAATCGCAGGTATTTAAGTCAGATAGAGGAGCAAACCTATTGCCTGTACTAAAACCCCACTCAAACGGGGTAGCTACCTGACCCTGACCATATGGAACTGAGTTCCACATGGGTTGTGGAGTATTTGGGTGTTGCAGGAACTGGTCATTTCTCAGCCAGTGTGTTGGCCTAAAGCCCCGGGCGTTACGATCGTCACCCAGAAAGCCAGAACCCCAAGCATTACCTCTTGGCTCTTGTGCCAAGACAGGCCTGGTGTTTAACTCAATCGGGCGATGGAATCTTCCTGGCTCCTGATATGCTATAGGCTGAAACCAGTCATTAGGATGTCGAAGTCTGGTGGCTGCTCTCCAGTTACTAGTATTGGTATGTCTATTATAACTGGGGAATTTAGGTAAGGTACAAAACTTAGTCTCGTCAAAAAAGAACTTGAGGGTGAGAGGAACAATGGAGCCACTGCGACGTTGGGGTGGAAAAACATTACTCAGAATGTCTGGAAGAACCTCCGCATTTGCGAAGTTTAGAATGACGCAATCCCCTTTAAACTTTTTAGGCTTGCTACCGATCCAAGATACCCTCCTAGACATGACAATGTCCCCTGCCAACTTATCGTACCCTTGTTCTGTCATGTGCATGTTGTTAGTGAGCCAATACAGCGCTTTATCTTTTAGATCCTGATTGGACTCTACTTTACCTTGTGATAGAGCAGGGACATTTGCCAACACCAGAACTACCGGTGAGGCTTCCAGAATGAATTGGGCTGAAGCATCCTCTTGCTGTGTTCCCACTGTGGCAGCAGTTATGCTAATACGGGGGTCTGCAGCATCTGCGTCCTGTCCAAGTACAGGTAATGATGGTGGTGGTAATGGAGGCGGAAGCAGCGACCCTTGCTGGATGGGTTGCGGGTTACTTTCAGTTGGAGTAACCTCCACATTTGTGGGTATTAAATTTGTGACGAGGGAGGATAAGTTTTCGACCTCGTCGGCCAACTTGCTATGAACCACGCCCAGCTTTTTGACCTCAGATGTTAGTTTATCCAATTTCCCGATCAGAGGTTTGATTATAGTCTTGATTTTAATGTCTATCATATCTTGGATCCTATTAAAAAGATCATCATCATTAGTGCTTCTTGGCTCGCTATCAGTATCGAGATCCGCCTGTTTCCATTGCCGTCTAGGGGGTGGGGTGGTGACCTTTTTCCTACCTAGATGTTTTCCCCCCCGTTTAGCTACGGATTTTCGGCAAGCTCTGACAACCCGTGTGGCGGGCTGCGGGGATTGTGAGGCTGCGTCCGTAATGGATATCTGATGGTTTGAATCATTGATAGCATTGACTGATAAGTCTATTAGATCTAGTCTATCTGTTCGAGGGTCAGAATCAACATCGGCGTCGTCCACGGTTCCATTAACTTGAGGATTCAAATCTGCTGGATATAGTGTAGGATTTTCTTGCGGTAGTTCAGATGTCGCTGTACTAAGTACGCTTGTCGAGGGGCTTTCTGAAGGCAAGATAGGTGATTGACTCAAACCTAGAGATTGCCTTCGCTTATTGTTAATATCGTTAACCACTTGTACCAAATATGAGTCTAAAGTATTCACAGTCTCATCCGGGGCAGGTGCCCGTTTTTTCACCATTATTAGAACTGTGGCTATGGACAGCCTACAGAAAGCTCACCTTCAGATGTATTCGATAAGAGCCAATAGAATAATGTGATGTGGCTGACAGTCAGTGTCAAAACGAAGGCGAGCCGATAACAGCAATACAGTTTGATGAACAAAATAGCAGACTAGGAACAGTACCTTAGTAATCAGCCGGAAGATGAATGGGGAATGGCCTAGCCTGGCCTTTTCGTGCCTCTGAGGGCCACAGAGGGCCCGCCCTTTGCCCGGGCTTAGCCACGGGCGTCCCGCGTAGCTGAGGGCTGATTGTTTTTGTACGCCCCTCCTGACGCCTTGGCTCGGCGTCAGGGAACGCGCCTCCGCCGCAAAGGCTGCCGGGACCTGTAGTCCCGAGGCGGCGGTGGCGTGCCTGGTGCTCGCGGTCTGCGCTCTCCGGTGCTGGTTCCTCCTGGGCGGTGGTGTGGCTTGGTGTTGAACAGGTAATGTCCCCTGTTATCTCCTGCTATGTCTGTGCTCCGCTATCTATTGCTCTGAAGAGCTCCCCCCGCTTCACCGAGGGCTGATTGTTTTTGTACGCCCCTCCTGACGCCTTGGCTCGGCGTCAGGGCGAGCGCGCCTCCGCCGCAAAGGCTGCCGGGACCTGTAGTCCCGAGGCGGCGGTGGCGTGCCTGGTGCTCGCGGTCTGCGCTCTCCGGTGCTGGTTCCTCCTGGGCGGTGGTGTGGCTTGGTGTTGAACAGGTAATGTCCCCTGTTATCTCCTGCTATGTCTGTGCTCCGCTATCTATTGCTCTGAAGAGCTTGAATCCGTGCTTGGCACACATTTTATTTAATGTATGCTTTTTGGGGTTCACCGTGGCGCTACAGGAGCACGTCCCTCGGATGTTTTTGTATGCTTTAAACACGCAACACACGCTACATCCGCAACACCATACGCCCAATATTCTTGTAATGTGTGCATTATGGATTACAAATTATGAACAAGCAATTTAGATTTATCGCAGCACAGGCTTTACAAATGCCGCATTGTCTTTTAATCCATCATTGCAGATGCAGTGGAAAGATGCGCGCATTTCTTTGATTCTGCTCTTGATTTTTGGGTTGGCTAGGTTTGTTGGTATTGCAATCTACAAATAAGTGGGGGATATTATGTTACATGATGCAGTGCTACATTTTCTTTAAGTCTGTGTAGGTATTACAGATTAAAATGTTTGGGATATGTTATGTAACGCTGCCTTCATTTGAATAAATTATATCTGTGTTTGCAAGTTCCTCCAACTTATCGCGACACCAACATCACAGACGCCTGACTTCATTTGACGCCATAATGCTGCGCCATACTGACTATCGCACAAAACTTGACAATGATAAGCGAGGCTCACGGTTCACGGACCACGTGCTTTAGTTTTAACGAACACTTCTAAAATCGGGTCCTCTTACGATTTGTGCTTCATTAGCGGTAACTCTGGCGAACCACGCAGTACAAATGCTATAGGTGTCACATGTGCGAAAGTTAAAACTATTGGCATTGTAAATGACAAAGCTATTAATTTCGCTATTTTCAAAACCAATACATAAATAAAAAAATTGTCATTTACAATACCAATAGCTCAAACTTTCCTAATGCGAGACCTATTGCATTGCAAATGTTTGTTCTCATTGGTATGGGGCACATTTGCCATGTTATTCTGTGGCTTGAGCATTGTGTCTGGGCTCGTTGGACCTGCCATTAAATGGGTCAGTCTGTCTTCCTTGCATTGCAGCTCTCGCGTGGCTTACACACATGCACAAGAGGCAAACAGAGAAGGGTAGTAATGGGAAAGTGAGGAAAATGATTCTTTGACGTGGACATAGATAGAAGGACGCTTCGAAGAAAGGTGGAAGGACGACAACAGCATATTAAGGCAGACAAAGAGCAAAGGGAAAGTAAGAAATTAAAAGCAACTGCAGGAAATGGACAGAGCTAGAGAAGGGACAAGGAATGGAAGAAAACACACAAAAAGAAAACCTATTGAGAGCGAAAAGGAGCTACATAATGCAGAACAAAGGGAACCTGGCTAGAGAAGTAAAGCAGGAAATACAAGAAGAGAAAAAGAATGGCAAGGAGAAACAGCAAAAAAAGAAGAAAACAGAAAGGAAAGAAAGGTAAACCGAACTGAAATGAAAAGAAAGCAACAAGAAGCGCGAGCAAAAACGTGTGGGCGAGGAGAGAGGCGCGTGCAGAGAAGGGACAAGGAGTGGAAGAAAACACACAGAAAGAAAACCTATTGAGAGCGAAAAGGAGCTATATAATGCAGAACAAAAGGAACCTGGCTAGAGAAGTATAGCTGGAAATACAGGAAGAGGAAAAGAATAGCAAGGAGAAACATTAGCAAACAAGCATTTACACTGCAAAGGTTTCGCCTTTGGAAAAGTTAGAGCTATTGGCATTGTAAATGACAAATTTTGTATTTATGTGTTGGTTTTGAAAACAGATAAATAAATGGCATTGTCATTTACATTGCCATTAGCTTAATCTCTCGCAAATGTGAGACCTATTGTACCCTACGGATGAGCTCAGCAGACAGCAATTACTACCACACACACACACCCAGAGCCACACACACACACACACCCACCCAGAGCCACACACACACACACACACACACCCACCCAGAGCCACACACACACACCTACACACACCCACCCAGAGCCACACACACACCCAGAGCCACACACACACCCAGAGCCACACACACACCCAGAGCCACCCCCACACACCCAGAGCCACACACACACCCACACACCCAGAGCCACACACACACCCACACACCCAGAGCCACACACACACACACACCCAGAGCCACACACACACACCCACACCCAGAGCCACACACACCCACACACTAAGAGCCACACACACACCCACACACTAAGAGCTACACACACACCCACACACCTAGAGCTACACACACACCCACACACCCAGAGCTACACACACACACACCCAGAGCCACACACACACCCACACACCCAGAGCCACACACACACACACACACTCAGAGCCACACACCCAGAGCCACACACACCCCCACACACACACACACACACCCCCACACACCCAGAGCCACACACACACCCACCCACACACACACACACACCACCCAGAGCCACACACACCCAGAGCCACACACACACACACACCCAGAGCCACACACACAAAAACGTCCCTAGTTAGTTTAACCGGCTTGTATATGGCTTTGTACTAATGGAATATGTTAATGTAACAACTCACGGTATGATGTTTCATTGGGTTCTCTGCTCGTGATGCATAATTCTGTCCTCAGTAAAGTTAAGAAAGCCTACTGCCACCCAAGGCCGTCACTCCCGGCAAGCCTCATCCCAGCATATCCTCCTCTCCTGCCAAGGGAATAGTGAAAAACATCTTCTGTGTATCGTGCAGCGGTACATCTGGTACAATAACAAAGCTTTTGTAGTGATTGACAAGTTCTTGAGAGTACGGCAGTAACTAACTGAGCAAATGCATTCGCTGAAGATGTCTGTGTACAGTCAACCCCAAAACATTTAAAATCCGGAGGTGTTAACTCCGTATTTAATCTTTGTGAGGATGATACAAGGAAGAACAGGTCGCATTGGAAGCCAGAGTACCTGTCCTCTATGAGTCGGTCTTACATTTAGAAATCAAGAACGCAATTTGAGGGTAATGCTGACATTCGTTGTGTGGAAAGAGTGACTCGTTAAAGAGCAGGTCGCCGCGTACGGAGGTCAGAGCCGTCCGTGGCAGGATGCGACCGAGTGCCCTCCGCCGAGATCTAGGTTTCCAGGGACCAACCTCCTCCATGGCGTGAACGCCGGCGGTCTGTGGGTGCTGCAAGAACACGTCAGAGGAAGGGACAGACACAAAATGGAGCACGAGGTGGGCATTCCTTCTCGTGGATTCCGCCACAGGCCCAGCTGTCCCTCCCCTCCCCTCCCGCCGGCACTCGGCCTCAATGCGATGCTTGGCTGGACAGTTGCCAGGTCAGTAGCCCACAGCCACCGCTAGAGTCCTGGGCGTAGTGACGCGCCCCTCGGCAGCGTCACGCATCGCTCTATACTACAGGGTCTCCTACGAATGTTTGTTGTTGTGGTGAGTCGAGTCAAGGCTGGGTAGCAAGTATTTCAAGTTTGACGGCGGGTGAGGGGTACTCGTGTCAGCTTTTCATGATGGGAAGAGTCCCGGGTGGAACCATTTCATTGGGGGCGGCTCAGAGCATTCCATACGCAAGGGCGGAGGTTTATTACAACCAGCCCGCACTTCACAGTCGGGGGGGCTGTTACATTTGCACTCCAGGCCTCGGCGTAGTTGTGATTGTTACAGTCCTGCGCTTTAGGGTTGCAACATCGAAGCACTGGGAGTCGAAGGGGTGGGATGACACAAGGCATCGCTGGGAATGCAGGATCGTTACTCCCAGTATTAGAGCAGGCGGGGTAGTGGGTTGTCAGCCCAGAACTCAAGCATGGGGTGGAGGGTTCGTTGCTGAACTTGCTGTTGATCACTACAGATCTGGTCTTTGGCACTGGCGGGACCCGCCTAGAGCTGCCAATGCACCGGTACTATGACATCTCACTTGTTACCACAGTACGAGAGCAGTTACTACAGCCCCGCATGGGATGACCGCTGCCTACCACAGCCGTCTGCTTCTGGCTGGCGAATGACCCTACAATCAGCACCCTACAATTATTTATTTATGTATGCGTTTTTTTTTTTAATAGCGCGGCGGACTTTACCCGAAGGTGTCAGAGCGCTCAATCATTCCAACATTCTATGCTGTTTCCTTAAACAGATGCCTCTTCACCTCTCTCAACACCGCCGCTATTAGTACCCCGCATCTAACTTTTAACCCACCCTTCCAAGATTCACCAATCACACAAAGAATTAGCTGCAGCTCTACTTGGCAGCCACGGTGGGCAGTACTTCAGGCACCCCCACATTCCATCGAGCGAGAGCACGACAGCTCCCTTTTCAGAAAGACATTCACCTAAGGATGGAATAAACCCTGCCACCACCCCCTTACCAAAGGAACACCCCAGAAATCTCACGGGAATCTACAATAAACAAGAAAACGGTCTCAGACTGATGAGATGGACCCTGGGATGCGTGCACTCGGACGGGCACACGGACAGCTGGAGGGGGCGGGGGGACGGGCACACGGACAGCGGGAGGAGGGGCGGGAACGGGCTCACGGACAGCGGGAGGGGGGCGGGAACGGACAGCGGGACATCACGCAACCCACCCCCGCAAAGGACACTTCCGAAATGGCGAAAACAAAGCTAAAAAATAAAAAAATACACGCCCACAGCCGCATGACGTGGGCAAAAGCCTAAAATTCTCGGGAACGCCCACGAATCTGCTCCGGCATTGATGGACAGATCTCTGTTCCAATGGCTAGCCTCCATTTATGGAGCTAGCCAATGGAACAGAGGGGCGGGACTACACACACATACTCTAGACAAAAGATTTCGCCTGCACGAAACGCTGCTTGCGCAGCTTTCGACAGGCGAAACCTAAAAAAGAAGAAAACAAAGGAAAGAAAGGGAAATCGAATTGAAATTAAAAGAACAATTCACATATACAGATATCAGATGGCTAACCTCAACATACTTCTAATACAAAGTATTTCCTAACCCAGTCTAACATCTGAACCATAATCATACATTAATTACTTTTCTGCGTATCCTATTTGGGCCTACGGCAAGGTCGCTAACTGGTGTCAGATCCTTATCAATTAGCCACGCCCTCCCGTAGGAGTGCACATGCGCAGAGGGCCCGTTTACCGAGAGGGTACTCTCCCCCCTCCCCCCTTCCCCCCCCGGTTACCCAGTACGCTCCATGAACTCCATTAAAAGGGGGCCCCTGCACTCTGTGCCGTTTAGTGACGTCATCGTGCCCGTGCGGGGTGGCCAACCAGCCTAAAGAAAGCGTGACTCCCCCCTCCCCCGTACCCATTCAGCCAACTGGATGTACCGCCCCTGGAGTTCTAGGAGAGACCACTTGTCCCTCCACCTGGGCGACCCCATTCAAGAATGGCACCGCCCCCTAAAGACCTTAAATTTACTGCTCACCAATCATGACCTTACCGCCTGACCAAGGAATATCAATAAATACAACGATTGATGACCTGTCAGTGGGAAAAAGTTCTAAGGAACAAAACTAACATATTAATAACCTTATAATACAATAAATATCTGCTTTAGGGGATGGTGGGTGGGGGAAAAGATTACAGCCTCCTAGAGGCTGGGTGAGGCAGACCTGGGAGCGTGGGATAAAGAGACCGACTCCCGCGCTCCCCAGTCTTTTAAACCCCAATACTGGCCAGGCCGGTTCTAACCAGCCTGACCTCTTCTCCCCCTTGACTCAGAAGCGATTCAATCGCTTCCGTGTCAAGGGGGGGCCCTTTGGGCCAATCCCTGACGTTGCGCGCCCACCGAGTCATGATGACGCGGCGGGCGCGCCCCACCCTGGAGAGCAGGCGAGGGGGGCTGGTGCCCCGCCATACCTGCGGCGGGGCTGATGACGGCTCCCGCCTTTTTTCATGGCCAAGGACTACCGAAAATCCCCCTCCCCCGCCTTGTGTGGATTTCTTTTTGGAGGCAGGGGTTGTACAACCCTCGGCCGTATTTATTAAAACATAAAATCAAATAAGTATTGAAATAAACAATATTCACACATTTTTACGCAGAAAACGTAGCATGACATTTGATTCCAAGTCACATATACAGATATCAGATGGCTAACCTTAACATACTTCTAATACAAAGTATTTCCTAACCGAGTCTAACATCTGAACCATAATCATACATTAATTACTTTTCTGCGTATCCTATTTGGGCCCACGGCAAGGTCGCTAACTGATGTCAGATCCTTACCAATTAGCCACGCCCTCCCGTAGGAGTGTGCATGCACAGAGGGCCCGTTTACCGAGAGGGTACTTCCCCCCGGTTACCCACGTACGCTCCATGAACTCCATTAAAAGGGGGCCCTTGCACTCTGCGCCGTTTAGTGACGTCATCGTGCCCATGCGGGGTGGCCAACCAGCCAAAAGAAAGTGTGACTCCCCCCTCTTCCGCACCCATCCAGCCAACCGGATGTACCACCCCTGGAGTTCTAGGAGAGACCACTTGTCCCTCCCCCTGGGCGACCCCATTCAAGAATGGCGCCGCCCCCTAAGGACCTTAAATTTACTGCTCACCAATCATGACCTTACCACCACAGGCCAGCCTAGTTGCCCGACTATCTGGCCCCCCCTCTCCTCCTACACTGAAAGATCATGCCCAGCCCTAACACTCCCTAGCCAAGCCATTATATTTTCCAATAGGATTTCATTACCTAACCTAGTCAGGTGAACCCCGATTTTTAAGAAGCACAGTTCCCCTCCTGACACACCAATGGGCTATGTTTTGTAACTGAGGGGACCTGAACAATTTTGCTATTTTATTGTTGATCCTCCTTACCGAGTGATTCAACGCTTTCACAGAATCTACCCCCCTCCGATTGAATCTGGGTATCATCTGAGACCAAACTATGGTGGAGCCTTGGCATGCCTTAGCTAACCAGCCTACCTCAGAGATTATGTCCTCCATCAAAACTCCTCTCCCCAGATTTACCAGATCGTTCCCACCCAAATGCAAGATAACTATCGTGGGTGGAGGACTGTGTCTACTCAAAAGATATATAACAAAACCTCTAAACTGACTGAGGCAGAGACCCCCTTTACCATGGAAAGAAACCTTGAAACCATCCTGCTCAGCTCTTTGTCTGTAATTACCTGAAAGAAAAACAGATTTCATACGCCGTATATAAGAATGACCAATGATCCATACAACATGTGCTCCCTTGTCCTGTGGATGTGGCCGCCGTTGTGAAGAATCCTGCTGGTGATGCGCCGACGGCAGTTTCCCCCCTGCGTGACAGGGTCGAGAAACTGAAATGCAAACAAACAGGACAGTCATCAGTCCACAATTGCATAGGTACCCTCACAACATGTGCAGCCGCACATAGCGCTTGTAATAATTAGAAGACCATCTTCCAATCCTCTTCACACTGTTGCTATGCAACCCTCTAGCTGTTGCCTCTGTGGCAGCCCCTATTCTGAATTAATGGGTCCAAAGGTCCTTTGGATTCAAACCTGTCCTTTCGATCGCCATGGCCAATAAACTTTTTAAATTGGAACATGGTAAGTGGGGTACTGTCAGCATGTATTAATAATGTCCCCCCTACTGCACCATGCCTCTGTCTGAGAAAGGCTTCCAGGTGCATCACAGGGCAGCATGGAGAGTTTTGTGCCTGATGAAGTACCATCCCTTTGCCACAGGCTTCTTGATCGCTTTTAGATTTTCTAATGGTTATTAGCAAAGTGTCTCCCTGTATCTTCACATGCTCAAGCTGGAGCGTACCTTGCCCATCCTGTTTGTTGCGCGCCACCAGTTCCCCCACCCTAAATGCCCTATAAAAGGCTAATGCTAAGGCAGCTCTGAATAGTAATGCCTCCCCATGTGAACTGCAAATGCCACCCAGGGCTGTTAGCAGTGACGTCAGCCACCCCAAACCAATCGGCTGTCTGGTGTCAGGAGAGGCCCCCTGGAGGCGACACCGCCCCTTTAGTGCTTTTCTTACGATTACATTATTTGTGGGGGTCCCTGGTTTCCTTGATCTGTGCAAAGAAAGAAACCGCTGCCACATGTCGCCTAGCTGTCGCTGCAGAGCGCCCTTCTTTATTCAAAGTGTCTAAAGACTGGAGGAATGCCCCTGACTTATGCCAGCTATCCGCCATATCCTGCTCCAAAAAAGCGCAGTAAGACCAAAACGCCCCTTCGTAAGCCTTCCTGGTCCTAGGCGCTAGGCTAGCTGCCACGAGGTTCTGTAGCTTGGGGCACCAATCTGCCAGAGTACTTCCAGGAAGTGTGTTGGTGTCGCCTTTGCAGACGGTAGGTGTTCCCTGAAAACCTGCATCTTGAAGCGAGAGAGTGCGTCAGCGGCATTATTCAGCACCCCCGGGACATGTTTAGCCTTAAACTGTATGTTCAGCTTCATACACAACGGCACTATCTCTTTTTCAACAGGCGGAGGATAATTTTACACCGGGCTGCCTGTTGGTTGATGCATTCTACCACTGTCATGTTGTCTGACCAGAAAATCACAGATTGATTACGCAAATGATGAGGCCAAACCGTCAGTGCTACCCAGATGGGAAAGAGTTCCAAGAAACCTATATTGGCTGTCCGGCCACTCTTAACCCACCAAGCCAGCCAACGTTGAGCCACCCACTCGCTCCCGAGTATGGCACCAAATCCCACACTGCACACAGCGCCAGTCCATAAACCTAACTCAGCAGAAGTAGTGGGGGGACCGGGCCACACTACCCTGCCGTTGAAACCCTCCAGAAATGCGATCCAAATCCGCATGTCCTGGCGAACCTCAGACGACAGTCTTGTGTGATGGTGTTTCTCCTGCAGGCCTGCCATGGCCTGAGAGATGGAACGGGAGAGTGGTCGTGCCATAGGTATTACCCTTAGTGCAAAGTTCAACTGTTGTAGCTGATGTAATGTAACCTTATCCTTTGCCAAACTTTGCCAGAGTGATGCTCTAAATTTCAATATTTTTTCTTGCGGTAACCGGAAAAACCCCTGTACAGAGTCCAACTCAATGCCTAAAAATGTTATTGTGGTTGCTGGACCCACCGTCTTCCCCAGCGCCAGAGGGACCCCAAAAGCACGCATGAGTATGCAAAATTCCTGCAATACCCACATGCATTCCCGGGAGCCCGCCGACCCCAGAAAGAGAAAGTCATCCAGATAATGCATGACATATTGGTGCCCCGTTGCCTGTCTCAAAACCCATTCCAAAAATTAACTGAATTTTTCATAGTAAGCGCAGGAAACAGAACAACCCATGGGCATGCACATATCCATGTAGAATTAGCCTTGGAATTAAAAGCCTAGAAGGTGATGATCTAGAGGATGTACAGGCAGTAGCCAGAATGCAGATTCGATATCTGATTTGGCTAGCAAGGCCCCTGGTCCCAGAACCCTTCGCATATCCACGGCCTGGTCAAAAGAGGCATATTTCATGCTACAGATTTCTTCGTTGATGGTGTCATTTAATGAATTGCCTCTAGGAGCTGACAGATTATGAATAAACATGAACTCCTCTTTCTTCTGGACCACCCCCAGGGGTGAGCAAACAAAGTTGTGCACAGGGATGTGGTCAAAAAAGGACCCGCTATTCTGCCCAGGCGCAGTTCTTTTGCAATTTTTGCTGCTGCTACCCCCGGATTGGTCCTAACAGACAGCTGATTTTTACACTCTGGTGTCCCTGTGTAGTCAACTGCAGGAATCCTAAAGCCATACAAAAAACCTTCTTGTAAAATCCTAGCCATGGCATGGTCTGGGTATTTGTTTAACCAAGGAGTCATAGCCAGAACGTCAATGGGTGAATGTGTTACCAATCGTACCTTCCTGTTTCTTCCTTCCCCTATTTCCTGAGAATGTATTACGTTTTTTGAGGCAGTTTGATTCTGGGTGGGAAGGGTGATTACATATGGAGCATGCGTGTCTGAATTTACAAATGCCTTGTGCCCTGGTGCATGACTGCCTGTTAAAATCCCACTGCTCCCTGGACTAAGCCCGTGCTCTCCGTTTGTGATGGCCGAAAGGGCTGAGGCGCTTGGGAAGTGTGACCCATGTTCCAGTTTTGCGCTGCATTACCAGGCTGTCCTGGGTTAAAGTGATCAAACCACGAGATGGAGTCAACCCGGTCCCAGGTAAGTGATGGGTCAAATTCTTTAGCCTTCCGGAAATTCATGTCACAATCCTTCCATCCTACACCGCCATAGTTATCATGCATCATAGTGACCCTGCTCTGGTAACACGCCATTTCTGCTTGCAGATTAGGCGAACACTCAGCTATTATAGCCATAAATACAGAGAAGGCCCTAATCCAGTTGTTCAAAGTCTCCTCTACCCTGAATCTCGACATTTCAACACGCCATTCACTAGGAAGCATCCAATCCTTCTGCTTCCTGGCATACTCCATTTCCCTGTTATCCATCAGCAAGGAGAACATATTAACGTAAGCGCCTGACCATACCAATTCCTTAACCTCGCGTGTTACATGCCTAACCAGATGTTCCCTCCTAGTGGGTAACACACCCACACCCAACAGTGGATATACCACTTCCTTACCTGTTGACTCAACTCCAGCTGGCTCCGCCATCTTGTCTTTTCCAGTATCACTCTCCTGTACCGCTGGTTGGGGTAAAATTGAAGTGCTTTGCCCTTCGCCTGGCACCCCGTTTGGAGCAGCAATAATTTTTGCCACCATTCGCAGTGCCTCTGCTAACGGGTCCTCCCCTACTTACTTAGCACCCACTGAAGATGGTAGCATTCCCCCCTTTCCTAACCAAGGGAGAACTGCCGCCATCTGAGCCGCTAGCTCTGGCGGTATGTGATTTACCCCTGTTGGTGCTGGGACAGGAGTTGGTGCCACTGGATTCAGGATGGGAACCACTGGGAATGATGCAGAGCTAGGTGTGGGTACCACAGGGGTTATCGCTGGGACGACCGGCATAGGCAGAAGCGGGGTAGGCGCAGGGAATAATGGGACACTTGCCGGGATCTCTGGTATAGGCGTAGGGGTCACCTATGTCACTGGAACTCCTGAGGGACCCTCCCCCGAAGGAAATTCCCCCAAAGGCTGTCCTGGTGTGGCGTCCTGATTCTTCCCCTTTCTTGGGTTTAACCTGCCTGGGGAGTGGATCCAATTCCCCTCTGGGTTTTGGGGGCACTATGGTTCGCTTGGGCCTGCCTGCTGGGCCCTTCAGCCCATCCACTCTTTGTCTAAGCTCCGCAATGCTCTGCCTCATTTGCTCTACCTTTCCCCATCTCCTATCCATTGTTGCAATCCTACGCATCACTGGTTCCAACATATGCTCCATGTGGGAACGCTTAGTACCGCGTTTACTAGCCATAAATGCTGACCACACAAATCCAAGCTTAACTTCCACACTGATAGGTAATAACACCGCAAGCACAATGTTCTCTGCTACCTAAATGGGACCTATCCAGGTCCTTACATGCGACGTTGGAGGTACACAGACTGGCCGTAAGCACCACGCAACTGGAGCCGCGCCACACCAGCTAGCCTGGGTGTTGGGTGAGTAAACTCTAGCCCGGCGGCCCACAGAAGCAGTGAAGTGCAGGCCTATCTGTGTCCCCTTATAGCGATGTCCTCTGTGCCTAGTGTGAAGAGCACCCTCTGTACTCCTATGATGGAAATCAACAAGCTTAAGCGTATGTTATGGACTCACAAACCATAGAAATTGGGTTAAAAGCATACAGTCGTGGCTTTCACAGAATTAGCTCCTAGGTGCCACAATATCTTGCTCCAGGATCATTGAATACCAGCGTTCTTGCCAATAATCAACCCAGCTCTCACCAGTTGTTTCCCAATGATTTACCACCTTTTATGAGCCCCCCCCCCCTCTTTGCACACACAAGTTATTGGAGCACTGCTTAGCACCACAGATTATACAATGATTTGCCACAGAATCACAAAATGCGTTTTGTTGCCGAAAATTCGGCCTCCTTACTTCAAATTCCTTTATCGCATGAACGCGCCGCCTCTGAGCAAAGTGCTCAGTTCCTTTCACAATCCCCGCTTTCACTGCTGCACGTCGTGCGACAACCTGCCCTGCCTTCTTCTGTACCTTGAAGGTGCGTGTGTGCACCTTACTTAAATCCAAGATGCACCGCTTTCACCCGATACTCCTCCGCTCTCAGGGAACCAGGAATACGCCGGCTCCGTACTCCGCTGCACGTCCACGCCGGCACCCGCCCCAGCTCTCTCCGCTGCACTCTCACACGATCTGTAGAGGGGAAATAAAGAGGAAAAGCCGGCCACCGACCAGTCCTTCCACCGAAACCAAAGGAGACGAATCGCCCGCGTCTGCCGCCTGCCTATAACCTGTAAAACTAAAAACAAAGAAAAAGATTATAGCCTCCTAGAGGCTGGGTGAGGCCGACCTGGGAGCACGGGAAAAAGAGACCGACTCCCGCGCTCCCCGGCTTTTAAACCCCAATACTGGCCAGGCCGGTTCTGAACCGCCTGACCTCTGCTCCCCCTTGACCCGGAAAAGATTCAATCGCTTCCTGGTCAAGGGGGAGCCCTTTGGGCCAATCCCTGATGAGGCGTGCCCACCGCGTCATGATGACGCGGCGGGGCGTGCCCCACCCTGGAGAGCAGGCGAGGGGGAGAAGGGCGGGTGCCCCGCCATACCTGCGGCGGGACTGATGATGGCTCCCGCCTTTTTCTGCTTGTGGCGCGCCCCTCAAGGTGTATGCCGCCACAAGCATGAGTATGTGCTTCCAAAAAGAGCTGCACGACGGCTAAAGGTCTCCTATGGAGCACATGCTCGCTTAGGTGAGACCTAAAAACAGTGGAGGTAGATATAGAGGCTAGGTTTAGCCTCCTTTAGATATGTTACACACACAAATCGAATACTTAGAAGAAAACCTTCCGAAGGGAAAGGTGGATAGGACACAGTGGGAATCCACTGTAATCGCTTCGCAGGACAAATTTGTTTTCCTGGAGACCCCTCACCCACCAGGGTTGCCCCTAGGTGGCATGCTTCATCATTGGGTTCATCCAATCCTCTACGGAGTGAGGTGTGCTGCAATTTAATGATTACGCAGGAGCACTTACTGGTATTTACTAGAAATGAAGTAGGAGGGAGTGGAAAAAGTGAAGTTAAAAATACCTAAACAGTGGGCCAGTATTTTATTCCCGCACCTAGTTGGTAAGGTTAAAATCAGGGGCTATCACTGAAAACTGGGACCATAATGAGTCTGATTGTCTCAGTAATAGGTAGTCAACATGTTTCGAGCCGTTCCCCTATTGGCTTTTCCTCTGGACTACACAGGAACCAGTCCCGTTAGTACCACTCCTAATAAATCCTCTATTAAGGACCCACTCGTCCACACACACTGTGCATACACCTAATATACATACGTTGTCTCTGAATATCTCGTATTTAAAATAGGCTATGCTATTGCGTCTTGGTCTAAACAAGGGTCGAAGGGCCTGTAGTCGCACTTTCATCAAGACCGCCTCGGACAATACACCTAATTTCTGCGCTGGGGACTGCATCTTGCACCTAATTCCTGCTCTGGGGATCACATATTGTAGCCCCAGGGCTACAAAAGCTGACCACCTACCGTGCCTGTAATTTTACCATCCCTCTTTCTTTCCATACTCGTTGCACCGTTTTTAGGTCCAGCCTGGGGAGTGCATGCACTGCTCTGTGAGCCATGCTATATGTATGTATGTAGTTAAAGCCCCGCCCACTCTCTGTCCCTATTTGCCAGTGGCTTGTGTCATCGTCCTTCATAAATGCTGGCTTCTGATTCGTTATTAGTCTTGTTAGTCCCTTCTTAGTACCGCCTTGTCTTCATTTGTAATCTGCAATGATGGTCCTTTTTCTTTGGTTGTTAAACAATATTTCTACTTTAGTCTGTAAGTACTTTTTTCTTCAATGAGCTTCTCTTACTGCAATAGGGCAGGAGTGTCTATCATGCACAGTTGTGACCACTGGCTTGTTTAACTTGCAGAAAACAGGGAGCTCTTCAGGGGCCATGAGAGACAGAAGGGGGCAACTCAGAAGTGCCTTTAGGGAGGTTCTGTACTAACATCTATGTTAAACATGTATATGCTTTATGTTTGCTCCTCCGCTCACTTGCTAAAAACCATAACTTCAACAAAGGGCTCTTACCCTCTTTTCCCAATTTGTTCCTCTGTGAAATGGATCTAAAAAAGAAAGAAACTCTTTGGTTGCAAATCATGTCTCTTTGCACACACTCTCTCACAATCGCAAGCGCAAACCCGACCAGAAGTTATTGGAGCGCTTTACTGAGCAGTTCTCCAGTTCCAAAGTGGCAGCTCGCTGCACATTGCTCCTCGGCTCAGATTACCTGTAAAGAGTGTGCTTTCACCTCCAGCTCAACGTTGCTCTCCCTCATTTGCTTTTCTCCCCCTGCCCGCCACATTGCTGAGTCTGTCATTTGCTTCCCTATGCTCTCCGTGCCCCTTCCCCCACTGTGCCATCATTTTTGATTTCTCACACCTACCTGCACCTTCAGTTTTGCTTCCCCACACCCTCCCCGTCTGTGTTCCTTCTGCTACTTTCTGTTTGCATTCCCCCCCACACACACACTCACTTTTAAACAAGCATTTAGAACACATTAGGTCTTGCATTTGTGAGAGTTTAAGCTATAGGCATTCTAAATGACAATGTATTTTCTTTATGTTTTAAAACCAAAACATAAATAAAAGGCATTGTCCTTTACAATGCCAATAGTTCAAATACACGTAAATGCGAGACCTATTGCATTGCAGATGCTTGTTGTTTTAGTTGGGTGCATGGCTGTGATTCCCACAAGCATTCCGGCATATTAGGGGGATCCATGGCATGTGAAAATGCTGCATGTGCAAGTAAGGTAGGATCTCTCCGTGTGTGTCAGCAGTACATGAACAAGCTTGTGCCTGGTGATTAAATGTGTGTATTCCCAAAGTATGTTTAAAACCGATTATTGAGTGACTGAATTAGAAATACATATTGCTGATGTTGTCTGTTTGGCACCAGAGGGGAGTTTTTGCAGTTGCTCATGCTTAGTCACTTGTGTGGCAGCATACCATAATTTTTATTGTTTTTATGTTTTTATTAGCGCTGTCTGGGGCTTGCAAGACTGGTCTAACTTTCTGAAGTCTGGCCCTATAAGGTCTCTTACCTTTCATGAACTTATAAAATGTGTTTAGCTCACCTGAGACATCTTGAAATTGTGAGATCTGTGTAACTGAATAATTCAACCCTCCCCTTCCAATACGTTTCTCACTCACTTGACTAAGATTTTGCTTAGAAGAACCCTAGAAACTACTAGCAAAGGCCAGGCTGGAAAAATGAAAGGAAGTGAGATGTAGCAGTGAAGAAATATGCTGCAGACATTTTGAAAATTGATAGGCCATTTGAAGTTTCACACCGTTTATAATAGGCTTGCCTTTCACCCCATGAAAACATTGGAATATTTAATCTTTGCTCCATATTAGCATCCACCATCAGACACTTATCTATTGCTGCCTCTCTCAACACAACAGCACAAGTACAACTTTGCGAGTCACAATAAAATCACATAAACATTTTGTAGGACATAGTCTAAGGATCTCCTAATATTCCTTGCATACATGTATGTTGCCTGGTCCTCACTTTGAATAAGTGAGTGTCTCTAAATTATTGGGCGACATGTATGGATGAATGGATGTTCGAAAACCTTAGACTTCAGCCATAACACAAATAAACCTCATCAGAGACAGAACTCATCGGAGTCCTCTAACCCTCCAAAATTATTTACAATTAGTCTACCCCAGAGGTCAGGAACTGACCACAGTAACCAAAATCAATAACCTCAGGATAATCTTTCTTAGAAATGTCCTCACAGACCTATATCTATCTGGACGCAAAGAATGCTCAGCTCCCCACCATCAGACAAACCTTTCCAGTCTGCAAATTAGCACACAAAAGGAACCTAGTAAGAACCCTTATCCTTCGTAAACTGACTATTTCAATACCATCAACAGTGGAGTTGAACAAAAAGTAACACATGAAAAACTGCAGGTAAGCCAATAATTAATATCAAGTCTCTGAACATTAGTAGACGCAAAACCTACTCCTCATGCACCTCACTGCCTCCTCCTAGACAAGAATAATACTATGCCACTAGGTTTATATACGGCGCAATCTACACCATTTCAATGTCGTCTTTGGGTTTTTGGTGAGTGATGCATTGTGGATGCATTGTTGAATATAGATTATTTCAATAGAGAGGAATCCTACGGAGGTCCAGTCAAGTAACCTTTCAAGGAACCCTTATGCATGTGACCGCCTTCTCTGTGCTAGTGCATTACTGAAAAGCAATTTCCTTTTTACTGGTGGTGTTTTCTGTTCCCATCATTAGACTAATTCCTAATCTTGCTGTCCATGCGTTTCGTCGAAAGACATGGTGAATGATCAAAGACTAAGCAGTGGCGTAACGAAACTTGAGGGCCCCCCCCTGCAAAGTACATGGAGGCCCCCCCCCTATTACCCGCACCGTTCAAGAGCTCTCAGGCTAGCGACCCGCCATACTGCAGGGGCTGAGGAGCTTTTGTTACGCCACTGTTACCAATACAGCCGTTATAAGTAACCCTGGATGGTGGAGTTAACAGTTGGGCTTAGTCTGCCTGCAGTCTATCATAGGTGCTCGTCTATCCACTACTGGATCCCTGCCATCAGTTTGTCAGGAAGGTTTGTCCTATTTTAGGTGGGTTTCCTGATGCAGACTCCTTTCATGATATACATTGGGCCCACTCATTGTTCAGTTTTGCCAAAAGTGCATCCACTGCTCCTTCTCTTTCACCCCTCCTCCCTCTTGCTTTCTGTCTCTTCCTTTCCATTATTTCTATGCATCCTATCTTTTCTTCATTCTCATCCTAGCCTTTTTCTTTCTATTCTGTTACTCTGTTTATCTCCAACATTTTCTCACCCATCCCGTCGAAATCATTCCACTATGCTATTCCTATCTCCTGTGCAGTATTTCTCTCCCTTTTTCTGCTCTTTTTCTGCTATCTGCTTTGCATTTCCTTTGTCCATTTTCTCACCCTCTCCATTCCCTATCTCTCTTTTCTCAGGTCCTCTTTTATACCCCACCCTCTCTTCTTTATCAGCTTTCCAGTGGACCTTGTCCTTATAGCCCCTCGTGATTTCTTTCCTTCATACTTTCTCATTGTGTCCATTGATTAGTGCTTCCAGTGCATTCTTTTCTATCACTACGCTCTTCGCCAATCCTGTACAGACCTGGAGCCTGGGTCGCTTGTCTTGAGCTCTTATTGCCCTTCTTCTTGCTCATACTCTCCCAGAACCCCAAGCCTCAAAGGTTTTATTTATTTACTCTAGAGTCTTCACTGGTGTCTCTAGAGAGGCCAGATGGTGCCAGTTCCCCAGAGCTATTTGTCCTGACTCTAATTGTGTCCGCCACCACAGCTGCTCAATGTATTGGGTGGCAACACAGAAAAAACACTGCACCTTGCCACACACATTAAATTGTCCAACTACCTTTTGTCTCCTTCTTCTGTTCTCTCACTATAATGTTCCACTGTTCTACTCCATCAGCCTTGGATTTAGGTAAGAGTATTTGTTCCTGG
Source organism: Lissotriton vulgaris (assembly GCF_964263255.1). Taxonomy (NCBI): domain Eukaryota; kingdom Metazoa; phylum Chordata; class Amphibia; order Caudata; family Salamandridae; genus Lissotriton; species Lissotriton vulgaris. The sequence continues at coordinate 839,662,330 of NC_141687.1, forward strand.
ATAAATTAATAAAAAGATCTGAACCATAAAAGATCAATGGGTTTTCAAAATATTTATATTTGAGCATTGTTAATATAATATTCCATCAACACAAGCAAAATTCAAAGTGGTGGATGTCAAAAAGAAGCACTATTTACAAGGAGAATAAAGTTAAAAAGTTTTAGGGAAAAAGCCAAGACCTAATTATATCAAGCAGATTAGTATATGGCACCAAATACTTAGATATTTTATAAACAAAGATATTTTAACTGCACCAAGATTGAAGAAAAGTAAATTCATGTTTTATAAGTGTGATGGTAAATGTGAGCCTTAAATGTCAAATAATCAATGTATTAAGAATTATCAGCTTGGGAAATTTAATCTCCGACACAGAGTTGGATTTTTATTATGGAATTTGCAGAAGTGGTCCATGAGCCTTAATGAATGAACCTCGATCCCGCTGAGCAGCCTGAGAAGGTAGCACTGTTGGGGGATACGGCAGTGGCTGATCAGACCAGTCTGACCTATATACACTTAACTAGAGAGCTTCAAACTCTGTGCTCGCAATCCAGCGCATCACACATGCACTGAACGCTGACAACCAACTCACGTAAAGGGAATACTGTTGTCCTCTCCCTTCGGTGTTTCCTTTATCTAATGTTCTTCCTGTGGGTCTCCTTTACACATTGTTTCAGTGGATTTCTCCTTCCGCATTATTTCTCTCTCTTTTGCAAATTCTTAATACTTTTCAGAAGCCTTCTCCCCTTTCCCTTTGTCTTTCAATGACTCTCTCTTTTATCTTTTCACTCTCTTTGTGGCTTCCCAGTCGCTTCCACCCATTTTCCTATTTGGGATCTGTTTACCCTACATTTATGGAGATCTTTCTTTCAAAAAATGTTATCACCTCCCTCTGGGCTTTTTTTCTTTCACCCTTTTTATCTCCCTGGGGCCCATACTATTGCTCCGTGAGGCCCTACTTCATCCATTTTCGCCCCATCTCTTGATCTATTTGAAGGTATTTCTTTCACTCTCTCCTGGGTAGTCTAACATTACCTTTCTCTCTTTGCTCATCTTCTCTTTATCTATCCCCTGACACCAGTCCACGCAACACAATCTACCATCTATGGCTTCTTTAATTTTCTCTGCACAACATATTTTGATGATGTTCAACAGAAATAGAACGTATTGTTTATCAGTGATCCTTCCAAAACATTCATATGCTCTCTCTCTCGTGGCTTAGCTGCCTTTCTCCCTCATTCTAAAGGGTGTCTCGTTTGCTCTTGTGGGTCTTTTTCACTCTTAATGTGACTCTCTCGGTTTCTAAGGCTCCTTTTATACTTTCTCTTTGGGGCTTTCGTTCACCTTTTGATCTTATATTCTTTCATACGCCAGAGTATGTGTAGACGTGTTTTTTGTTTGTGTAGATGTCTCACTTTGCACTTGAGAATGAATCTATAAAATAAGGTTAGAACCCGATACCACAGTAATATGTTAAATAACTCCAAGGGCTGCATCACCTCATGGATAGGCAGCACCCTAATATAACACTGCATTTAGGTTTTAACAACATAATGCCATCTGAAATTCAAATTGCAGCATTTTTGCCCCTACGTTCAAATATGCACTGGCCGGTGCTTTGTGTTCTTGGGTCCTTTGCAGTGTTCACCATGGAGAAGGGAAATTTCCTCCAACACAAGTGCTGTTCCTAAATGGACTGCTGCGAATCTAAGCATATTTATAACATTGTGTGTTTGAGCTCTGGCATCCCCCAAAAAACGAATATACTTTGCACCCCAGGAGAGACTGTATGTACAGACAAACTTTAGTTTAATGTCAAGTAAGTGTCTAAGGGGCGCATTAGGATGGCGAGCGGACGACACAAAAAGGGACCGCCCGCCATAAGGGCGGGGGTCCCGTGGGGGACATTAAGATGCGCCCGCCACAGTGGCGGGCGCATCCAGCATTCCTGACATTGTGGCGGAACACAATGCCAGTAAGGCATGTTGTGCACTTCCATGCACAACATGGCAGGCATCGCGCGGTGCCTGCCATGTTGTGCATGGAACTGCTGGGGGGGTACCATAGGTACCCCCCATGTGCACCCCCCAGAATCCCTGCCAATGTTAAGAACCGCCTGCCTTTCCGTGGCGGCGTTGCCACCACAGAAAGGCACATCCCAGCCTGCATAGTAATATGGATGGCGGTGTCTACCAGACACCGCCACCATATAAAGTGCTTTTCCGCCCGGTAGGGAATCGGGCGGATTGCCTACCTGCGGAAAACCGGCGGGCGGTCTACCGGGGGCGGCGGTGGTTTTTGGCGGGCGGATCACCACCGCCACACAGGCGGTGGCGATCCTCCCGATATCATAATGGGCCCCTAAGTTTCGAGAACAACAACAGAAGCACTCACCTTAGCTCACCCTGGAAAATCACTCTCTTCCTTCGATCTGTTTATTTCAACTCGCCACTACTGGGTAATTTTTTTATAAATTCTTCTAGCTTTTAGGGGAAAATAAGCATACAATTGAGCTTGGGAGTGGTGAGCAGGGCCCGCTTTAGGGCAGTGCGAGTGGTGCGACCGCACTTCGCGCTGATCTGGAGAGGGTCGCTGTGCTGAGCAGCTTCTTACGATTTAAAAACGCCTGCTGCAGAGTTCCTTGTGCATCCAGCTTTCGGGCAGCAATAAAAATGTCAAGATAACTCTAGTGAATAATGTTCCTGCTAGACAGAAAGAGATCAAGTTTTGTCTAGTCAGTGGCAATTTTGACTAGTCATAAAGTAGTAGAGGGTTAATATGCCTGCTGCAAAGAACAGCTCTGTATTTTATTAGGTTAGGTGAGTGGATTAGTAAAACCAGCCGTTAACAGTGCTTTAAAACAAATGAAATGTATGCGAGAGAGGGGCTGTGGAGAGATATGGGGCACTTTTTTCAGATGGTAGTGAGGGCATCCGAGGAGGAGGTCATTGGAAGAGGGGTGCCAAAAAAGACTGTAGCACTGGGCACCACCAGAGCTAAAGCCAGCCCAGGTGGTGAGAGACGAACTGAAAGCATTGCATGTGCCAAAAGTGCTTACCCTGCCTTCCCAGCGCCTCCTCTAAAGTGTCTTGATTATGAACTGCTCTGTCATTAAATGGCTGATGCTGGGCCACTCACTTATAAAGCATCACACCTCCTGACAAGCAGCCAGGGCACCATCGCGATACAGCTCTCAGAAATAATCTACAAATTATACCAATGATCTTCTCTGCTGCCTATCTGCGGCCGGTCTGTTTTTTTTCTACCTGCCCTTTCAGTTTCTTTCTACCAGCGAGGGGAAACCGAGAGGTTGGTGCTGAGCAGATATGAGCAAAACACATAACTGAGGAGCCAACCAGTAAAATAAATGCTGTCTACAGAGGCTTCTGAACCCCGGTGCCTCTGCACTGGCTGCACCACTGACAGCTCTGCCTCTGATTTTGTACCTTCCAATGCGTCCCAGCAGAGTCTTGCAACTGGAGCTGCAAACCTTCTCCTGCCCCAGTCAGCATTTTTTTTTCTGAAGTTTAATGTAGTGCGAATTTGACTGAAGGTATCAGAGCACTTTACGGGAGCACCAGTTGCATTTACATAAGGACACATTCATTTTTGTAAGGGACGGGAAGATTAAGTGATTTGCCCAGAACCACAGAATGTGAGCGTCGTTGCCGGGACTCAAACCCGGTTCCCCAGATTTGAGGTCGACCGCCCTCGCCCTTAGGCCACATCCTCTCTTATTTATCTGTGGTCAATCATCGATTCTGTGTCGGGATGGCCTACTCTTACTATCTTTGATATATGGTTGTCAGGCTGGGTTCCAATCTGTGGTGTATTATGTTTTTCCAGTAACTATTGTATTGTCCTCATCTGAAGAATTCAACAGCATTCTCCAATTTACCGATCTTTCAAGCAGGCATTCATCAGTTTTTACTTGTAGGAGAGTGTCTCAGGCATGTGTCCACCCTTCTCGGTATTATAAATAGTGTGTAATGTTAAGCGGTCGCCCATTTCTTTACATTCATGAGCAATACTTCAGTGGAGAGGGTTTCTAAAGCTTTCCACGCCATGGCCATCCTTCTTTTTGCTAGCATAAAGGCCACGTAAATGAATTTGCTTATGGTTTTTAATTTTTTCACCTTACATGGGGCAAATGTCACCATATGTCAACATGCAAGCAGGACGAAAATCACAACAATTTAAAGGGTATTAACAGAGTATACATGCCTTTTGTCCCTTTGTCAGTTGTTTGGATGATGAATAAATAAAAAACACAACACATTTCTTTGGCAAACCGCAACAAACGGTCTCTGTATTCCTTACAACTGTCCAGATTGATATACAAATTAATGTAGAACAGCAGCAAGTGTAAGATCCTGTGAGAGGAGGAGAAAAAGAATGGAGGATGGATGTACAAAAATCCCAGAGGAATGATAACCCAAGTTTGTTAAAGCTTTTGTACCATCTTGTGCTGTCAAACATCCAGGCAGCTGTATGCCTCCTCCTACTCTCTCTGGCGGCCCCCACCCCCATCCTTTTTCCAGCCAGGCTCAGACTGAAGAGAAACAATGTAAGTTGTTACTTTGTTTCTCTTCAGTCCTGGGTCAGGTGAGGAGCTCAGAGCAGACTGCAGCTGTTTTAGAGCAAGACACACAGCTCTCTACAGATGACCTGAGGGGGGCTTCCCTTCACGTACTGAAGACTGGGCCCCCTGCCCCTCGTACCTAGATGCCAGAGCTGGCTGAGAGCACCGAGATGCCAGAGCTGGCTGAGAGCACCGAGATGCCAAAGCTGGCTGAGAGCAGCTAGAGGCCAGACCTGGCTGATAGTGCCTAGAGGCCGAGCTGGCTGATAGCACCTAGAGGCCGAGCTGGCTGATAGCACCTAGAGGCACGAGCTGGCTGATAGCACCTAGAGGCCCGAGCTGTCTCAGAGCGCCTAGAGGTCAGTGCTGGCTGATAGCGCCTAGAGGCCCGAGCTCTCTGACAGCCCCTAGAGGCCAGAGCTGGCTGACGGAGGCTAGAGGCCAGGGCTGACTGATAGCAGCTAGAGGCCAGAGCCGTCTCAGAGGGCTAGAGGCCCAAGCTGTCTCAGAGGGCTAGAGGCTAGGGCAGGAGCGTAACACAAGCCCCCGCAGCCCCCGCGTTGCGGGGGGGCCCTGCGCTCCAGGGGGCCCCGGGGCCCTCGGCCCTTACTGTAATACACGCATCATGATTCATTGATATTGATTTTAATGGACGGTCTGTGCGCTGTGTGCACTGCACGCTCGTGCCGGCTCTGACAAAATGGTTAAATGCGCGGGCCCCGCCCGGGGCCCTGCGAGACTTAGAAATGGTGTAGGGGCCCCTGGAGTCTCAGAAATGGTGCGGGGGCCCCGGCCGTCGGGGCCTGTGAGTGAGGCACTTCTGCTTCAGTATATTGTCTGGCCCGGCCTGAGGCGCTTGAGGACTGGTGCGGGCTGCGGGCGGGACCCGGGCCCCTGAAATTGTTATATGGTGCGGGCCCCAGCTGGGGCCCGTGAGAGGCTGGCAGCGGCTCTTGATGAAGGGTGCGGGCCCCGGCCGGGGCCCCTGTGAGCCTTATTGGTGGATGGTGCGGGCAGGACTCACTGCGGGCCCCGCCCCTGAGACTCTTAAATGGAGTGGATGGTCATGAATGATGTCAGTGCGGGGCAGCGGGGACCCCGGCCGGGGCCCCTGAGGCACATATAAATGGTGCGTGGGCCCTTCAGAAATGGGGCCGGGCAGCCCCTGAGCAGGCTCTCTTTCTAGTCTTTACATTCAATGGCAGCAGACAGGGTTGGTGCGTGGCGGCGCGCACTTGTTTACTCCTCCGGACTTTCACTTTCCGCCTTCCGGGACGCGTATGCGCGTGGGGGGCGGGGGCAGGGCTGGCTGGTGACCAATGCCCTCATTACATTTGTCGGGGGACAGGGATAGGACTGTCAGAAGTCCGTCACCGGCGGGGTCTTTATTTACAATAATTTAAATTGCCCGGCCCCTACCTGGCTAGCCTTGCGCTGCCCCCCCCCGCCACCCCCTGCCTGCCTTCTGCCCATCCGCTCGCCTCGCATCCATCACGCCGCCCTAACTCTGAGCTGCAGGCCAGGCCCAGCAGGCCCCCCCAGCCCTCAGGTCAGGTGAGTGTGAGTCTCATGACGTCGCGAGTCATGCAGTGAGAACCTGGCATGTTGTAGAAAGTTAGTGTGCAAGGCGCAGAAACGGCTATGACATGTGAGTGAAACTTTGGGGTACTGCTACTGCAGCTAGTATAGTGTGCGCCAGTATTCGCTTCGTGAATGATTTTATTAGGAAATTGCTGAGAGCCTCACCTAGGCCTCTCTAGAGAGGAGTTGTTCTTTTGTTGTGCTGGTATGGCAGATGAACTAGGGGTTCACGGCTCGAGGATGCTTTCCCTTGGACTTCAGTTCCACCTGAATCTTCTGTTTGTCGTCGCCGCGCTTCACACCTCGGTGGTGTTAGAGCAATCAGCAGCGCATCCTTACACACCCGGCAGTCACTCGCAGTGTGACCTCATCGGCTGCTCTCAGTTATTGTATTTATGGAGACGGGCAGTGGAACTTAGAGCGGTCGACCTGGAAGCTGGGGACCTGGGTTCGAGTCTTGGCATCCACACTCAACATCCTGTGATTCTGGCTAAATCACTTAATCTCCCCGAGCCTAACAAAAATGAATGTGTCTGTCCAACTGTAACGAAACTGTAGCTCATTAAAGTGCTCTGATACCCGATTTCAGTTCGCGCTATATAAAAATCTGGAAATAAATAAATAAATTGTAGTGCGAATTGCGAAGGTTGCTGACTGTTCTGGATGCCTGGGCTCTTCAATCCGGTTCACTACGGTTCTTATTTCATTTCAACGTGGAATTATAGCGCTGAGAAGGTCGGGAAAAGGGTAAAAACGCCAGACACATAAAACTTGTGTCACTGAAGAGACAATTTATATCTATATGTACAGAATGTCCATGTAACAGTTTTTCAATGAATTCCGCACCATGCACCGAATCTATAGGCATGCAATCTTGGTAAAACAGCATTGCAGAAGCAAAATAAGGTGCATATGTACATCGAGGAGCGCGGGAGGAAGGAGCTATGTGGGGTAAATAGCTGTGAATGTATTCCCTGGTCTATGTACTGTGTAAATCGGGGATGCTAAAACCAGTCGAGCGTGACATTTATATGTTGCGATACTACAAGTAACCCTCATAGTAAGTGCTCTAGCTTAGTGTGTCCTTCCTCTCCCTATTGGAATTTGCACACTGTGACCTTGAAGTCTGCATGGCCGCTTCGCCTAACTGTGCCTCCTCATGAGCTGGGATTGGGCCGTTTAGAAAGTGTGAACAAACACTTGTGTTTATTATTTGCACGTGTAACAGATATTGTGTGGAGTTAGTATTTGATGGGCGGCCACGGTGTTCTGCACACACATTACAATGTCCTGCATAAATAAAACATTTCAAACTACCCTGATAGCTGCAGTTGAAAAACCCCGGTGTGGTAAAGGTTTTACAGTTGGTGTCCTGACCACCCCTAACCTTGAGCTATATAGCGCATGCACGTGACTTTCGACAGGGCAGAATCATTAATTCAAGCTTAGTTTGTGTGTTTTAGAGCCCGTGGCCTCCACGCTCTCTGCTCTGCATTGATTGAACCCTGATGGTGTCTTTTCACAACCCTAGCGAAAATCCCCGTTGGCCGATTGCAAAGAGTTTCTGCTAGACGTAGTAGCTACCATATTGGTTTTTTGACACCTGATGTTTTCCTGGGGAACACTGCAACCCTGCAACTGGTTATTGGGATGTATTTTCCAGTGTACTCCCTTATAAATCTCACGCTCTGTAACTGACCCGAGTAAAAACATTAGTAAGTAGCCAGATGGATTTCCCATCAGGGATTTTCCATCTGAGAATACATAGATATTTGTGAGGTATTGTATTGTGCTTACGAATTTAAAATGTTTCCAGACAACAGTGTGCTTTCAAAAAGGTATTTATATAAGAACAATGCTGCCTTTTGAGTCACTGTTACTCAACATTGCTTTGATAGTTATATTTATAAAGGGTTTTACAAAAACTGAGTGTTCAAAATTGAATCACATGCCTGAATGATATATATATATATATATATATATATATATATATATATATATATTGAAATATCTATTATCTCATTTAGCAAGCAATGGTTTATGTCAAGTGATTGACGTCCTAAAATTATCATATTTACTCAACAACTGTTATTCCTCTAAACATTATAATTAACCAGAGCGAGGGTGCAACATAATGGACTTGCCGGTAATTTACCCATGCCCCCCAGAGAGCGAGAGAGTGGAGAGAGAGAGAGAGAGAGGCAAGTGGAGAGACAGAATGTGGAGAGAGAGAGAGAGTGGAGAGAGGCAGTGGAGAGAGAGAGAGTGGAGAGAGAGTAGAGAGAGGGAATGGAGAGAGGGAGTGGAGAGAGAGAGTGGAGAGATTGGAGAGAGAGAGAGGGAGAGACAGTGGAGAGAGAGTGGAGGGAGACAGTGGAGAGAGAGTGGAGAGAGAGTGGGGAGTCGGAAGGGACAGTGGAGAGAGAGTAGAGAGAGAGAGAGAGAGAGAGAGGAGAGGCAGTGGAGAGAGAGAGTGGAGAGATTGGAGAGAGAGTGGAGAGAGATTGGGGAGAGAGAGTAGAGGGAGAGAGTGGAGAAAGAGAGTAGAGGGAGAGAGTGGAGAGAGAGAGTGGAGAGAGAGTGTGGAGAGAGAGAGTGGAGAGAGAGTGTGGAGAGAGAGAGTGGAGAGAGAGAGTGGAGAGAGAGAGAGTGGAGAGAGAGAGAGAGTGGAGAGAGAGAGTGGAGAGAGAGTGGAGAGAGAGTGGAGAGAGACAGTGGAGAGAGACAGTGGAGAGAGACAGTGGAGAGAGACAGAGTGGAGGGAGAGAGTGGAGGGAGAGAGTGGAGAGAGAGAGTGGAGAGAGAGAGTGGAGAGAGAGAGTGGAGAGAAACAGTAGGGAGAGAGAGTGGAGAGAAACAGTAGGGAGAGAGAGTGGAGAGAAACAGTAGGGAGAGAGAGTGGAGAAACAGTGGAGAGAGAGCGAGTGGAGGGTTAGAGTGGAGGGTTAGAGTGGAGGGTTAGAGTGGAGGGTTAGAGTGGAGGGAGAGTGTGGAGGGAGAGTGTGGAGGGAGAGTGTGGAGGGAGAGTGGAGGGAGAGAGTGGAGAGACGGTGGAGAGAGAGTGGAGAGAGAGAGAGTGGAGAGACAGAAAGTGGAGAGAGACACTAAAGAGAGAGATGGAGTGGAGGGTGACCGTGAGTGGAGAGAGAGTAGAGAGAGTGGAGTCTGGAGAGAGAGAGTGGAGAGAGAGACACAGTGGAGAGAGAGTAGATAGAGCGAGTGGAGAGAGAGTGGAGAGACAGTGAAGAGACAGTGGAGAGAGAGAGTGGGGAGATTGGAGAGGTTGGACAGAGAGAGTGGAGAGAGAGAGAGAGTGGAGAAACAGAAAGTGGAGAGAGACATTGGAGAGAGAGAGAGTGGAGACAGAGTAGAGAGGTTGGAGAGAGAGAGTGGAGAGGTTGGAGAGAGAGAGTGGAGAGAGAGAGAGAGAGAGAGAGAGAGAGTGGAGAGAGAGAGAGTGGAGAGAAAGTAGAGAGAGACAGTGGAGAGAGAGTGGAGGGTGAGACAGTGGAGATAGAGTGGACAGAGTAGAGAGAGATAGTGGAGACAGTGGAGAGAGAGTAGGGAGACTGACTGATTGACTCAGAGACTGAATACTGACTGACTGACTGGGTGAGAGGCTGACTGAGAGAGAGACTGGCTGACAGAGAGAGGGAGACTGCCTGACTGACAGAGAGAGAGAGAGACTGACTGACAGAGAGAGACAGAGAGAGGCAGAGACTGACAGAGAGAGACTGATTGACTGAGAGAGAGACTGAGAGAGAGAGAGAGGCTGACAGAGAGAGAGAGAGAGAGACAGAGATTGACTGACAGAGAGAGAGAGTTAGATGCTTACTGACGGAGAGAGACTGACGGACAGAGACTGACTGACTTACAGAGAGAGAGAGAGAGACTGACTGACTGAGGTAGATAGAGAATGACTGACTGGGAGAGACTGACAGAGAGAGAGAGAGACTGACAGAGAGAAACTGACAGAGACTGACTGACAGAGAGACTGAGAGATTGACAGTGAGAGAGACTGACTGACAGAGAGAGAGACTGACTGACAGAGTCACTGACTGAGAGGGAGAGACTGACTGAGAGAGACTGACAGAGGGAAAGAGAGAGACTGTCTGGAAGACTGACCGACTGAGGGAGAGAGACTGACTGACTGACAGAGAGAGAGAGAGAGACTGACTGAGAGAGAGAGACTGACAGAGAGAGAGACTAACTGACTGACTGAGAGAGAGAGAGAGAGAGACTGACAGAGGGAGAGGGTCTGACAGAGAGAGACTGACTGACTGAGAAAGGGAGACACTGATAGAGAGAGTCACTGACTGAGAGAGGGAGAGACTGACTGAGAGAGACTGACAGAGGGAAAGAGAGAGACTGTCTGGAAGACTGACCGACTGACGGAGAGAGACTGACTGACTGAGAGAGAGAGACTGTCTGACTGAGAGAGAGAGAGAGACTGACAGAGAGAGAGGGTCTGACAGAGAGAGACTGGCTGACTGACTGAGAGAGAGAGACTGACAGAGCGAGGGGCTGACAGAGAGAGAGACTGACTGACAGAGAGAGAGAGAGAGAGACTGAGAGAGGGTCTGACAGAGAGAGAGAGGGGGTCTTACAGAGAGAGAGACTGACAGAGAGAGATAGAGACTGACAGAGAGAGATAGAGACTGACAGAGAGAGACTGACTGAGAGAGAGAGAGAGACTAAGAGCGAGATAGAGACTGATAGAGAGAGAATGACAGAGATAGTGGAGAGAGTGGAGAGAGAGATTGGAGAGAGACAGTGGAGAGACAGTGAGACAGTGGAGATAGAGTGGACAGAGTAGAGAGAGTGGAGAGAGAGAGAGAGAGAGTGGAGAGAGAGTAGAGAGACTGACTGACTGACTCAGAGACTGAATACTGACTGACTGAGAGACTTACTGGCTGAGAGACTGACAGAGAGAGAGAGAGAGAGAGAGAGAGAGAGAGAGAGAGAGAGAGAGAGAGAGAGAGAGAGAGAGAGATTGAGACTGACAGACAGAGAGAGTGAGACTGACAGACAGAGAGAGTGAGACTGACTGACAGAGACTGCCTGACTGACTGAGGTAGAGAGATACTGACTTAGAGACTGACTAAGAGACTAACTGAGAGACTAACTGAGAGACTAACTGAGAAACTAACTGAGAGACTAACTGAGAGACTAACTGAGAGACTAACTGAGAGACTGACTGAGAGACTGACTGAGAGACTGACTGAGAGACTGACTGAGAGACTGACTGATAGAGAGACTGACAGAGAGACTGACAGAGAGAGAGAGACTGACTGATAGAGAGACTGACAGAGAGACTGACAGAGAGAGAGAGACTGACAGAGAGAGAGACTGACTGATCGACCGACAGAGAGAGAGAGAGACTCACTGACGACGGAGAGAGAGACTGAATGACAGAGAGAGAAAGATTGACTGACTGAGAGAGAGATTGACTGACTGAGAGAGAGAGAGAGAGAGATTGAGTGACTGAGAGAGACTGACTCACTGAGAGAGAGAGAGAGAGAGAGAGAGAGAGAGAGAGAGAGAGAGAGACAGTGATGGAATTTGGTTCACAGTGTGTATGAAGCTATGCAATGCCTCTTAAGATTGCTATTGTCTGCTAATGAAAATGTATTATCAAAATGTGCTCTTTGTAGTTACATCTGCTTTTGAAATAGAGCATTGTTGCATTGTCTAATGTTTTAAATACAGAAACGAGAAGGAGCAGTGGATGCACTTCACTCGATGTTGTATATCATGACAGGAGTCTGCATCAGGAAACCCACCTAGAATTGGGCAAACTTCCCCGGCGTACTGATGGCAGGGACCCTGTAATGAATGGACCACCACCTATGATAGCCTGCTGGCAGACCACGCGCAACCTTTAACTCCACCATCCAATGTTACTTATAAAGGTTGTATTGGTGACAGTGGCGTAACAATAGCTCCGCATCCCCTGCAGTATGGCAGGTCGCTGGCCTGAGAGCTCTAGAGTGGCACGGAGAATGGGAGGGGGGCCCCCTCCATGCAGTTTGCAGGGGGGCCCCCTCGAGTTTCGTTACGCCACTGGGCTAGGGATGGCTGATAGCGGCTAGAGGCCAGAGCTGTCTGTGAGCGGCTAGAGGCCAGAGCTGTCTGTGAGCGGCTAGAGGCTCGAGCTGTCTGAGAATGCATAGAGGTCCGATCTGTCAGAGGGGCTAGAGGCCAGAGCGGTCTAAGAGGGTGAGAGGCCAGGGTTGGCTGATAGCAGCTAGAGGCCAGAGCTGGTCGAGAGCGCCTAGTGGCCTAAGTTGGATAACAGCGGCTAGAGGTCCGAGCTGGCTGCGAGCGTCAGGGCTGAATTGAAAGCGGCTAGAGGCCAGGGCTGGTTGAGAGCGGTCAAATGCCAGTCTCAGCCCTGCTATAACTCTGAGCACACCTAAAGATGACACGACAGATACGCCCCAGACATCCCCAGAAATGAAACACACACCTTGTGCACACCCCAGACATCACCAGAAATGAAACACGGCCCTTGTGCACACCCCAGACATCACCAGAAATGAAACACAGACCTTGTGCACACCCCAGACATGAAACACATGCCTTGGTACCCCCCAGACATCAACAGAAAAGAAACACACACATTGTGCACACCCCAGACATCACCAGAAATGAAACCCAGGCCTTGTGCACACCCCAGACATCACCAGAAATGAAACACAGGCCTTGTGCACACCCCCCCTCCATGTCTGTTGTATTGTCCCAAGTCATATGACTCCGTCAGTTAGCCTCCTATTCCTAGTCTAATCACTGCCCGGCTTGGCACTGCGGCCCTATCCCATCCAAATAAAATAGAAGTTGAACATTTATTTACAAAGGAGGTGGAACATATCATGACGCCATCATCGTCTCTCACTGTCCCTGTAAACAAGTCACTGCAGGCCCAGGAGGGGGTGGGGGTGGCATGAAGCAAGAACATCCCCTTCTGCATCTTTCAACTCTTTATTTCCCCTGAAAAATGGAAATTTCAAATTACAAGGTCCCCAGTGAGAGAGAGAGTGTGAGGGGCTTTGATGCACGGCTGAATTTATTTACAAATTGGCCCTGATGAAGTCTCTGTAACCCTCTGAGGGCGCCCACCCAATCTTGTTCCCGCAGGGCTCGGACTGAAGAGACACAATGTAAGTTGTTACTTTGTTTCTCTTCAGTTGGAGTCCTGGGTCAATTTCAATTTCAATTTCAGAAGCTTTATTCGAATTGTAAAAACAAATTCATAAAAGCATACAAATAAAGTTCAGATTTAAAAATAAACAGTTCCAATGCTGGTTCAGTGATTGCATTTACAGTACAAAATTTGTTAAAAACGTCAAAATCAAAGAATTTCATGATATAGTACAGCGGCCTAATGAGAAAATTCATTTTGAGTTTTAAACATTCTGCATATTGGGCATAAACAGGTACAAATTTAGGTTTCTATACCTCACGATAGCTCTCAGAAAAGATGATACGATTCTAGTGATGCGTTCATTTTCTAGAGATCTTAATTAATCATATGCCCCTCTGCAAGTCCTTAAGCCCCATGATACAAGTAGGGGTTTCAGTCATTTTTTCCTCGGATGGCTATAAAAGGTGAAAAAAAGAATACAGTGAATGTTAGACTGATAAGAAACATCGTCGCAAGGACAGGTTCTTTTTTTTTTTTTTGACCAGTCATTACACTGTGGAAAGGTTATCAGTCTAAAGAAAGTCTCTAAGCGAAAACGAGTCAGGAGCATACGGTTAAAAGGGGGTTGTTCGATCAAAAGATACAACAGGGCCCCCTTATTAACAGTAATCAGATCATGATCCATAACTGTCTTCTTAGATCTTTCTTCCCGCCATCTTTTTCTCTCTAAATGTTGTAAGAGGCGTTTTTTAAGGGCAGTTCTAGACACTTTCTCCATACTATCTGTGTTGGAGAAATATTCAGGATGCCCAATTTCTTGCAGTAGATCTTTAACAGAGGTAAACCATTTGATGTTGGTGGCTCCATCAGATGCCAAACAATCATTTATTATATCCCTATTCAGGGTGGTCTCTGGATTAACCCCATTATGCCATAGCAAGATAGGAGATGATTTAATAGTGTCTGTAACATATGGCAAGGCTACTTCCATATGTGCCACATATGTTGCCGTACTCTTTGGGGTGGCCAGTAGATAGCGTAGGAATCGATTTTCAACTCGTTGGATGGTTTCCACCGACTCAATCCCCCTGAGTCCAGCCCCATATGTCCCAGTGGAGATACATTTGGCCTTAAAATTCTGGAGCAATTCTCTTACTGGTCTACCACCAAGCTTTTTTGCAAAATTCACCAGAGCTCCAGTAGCTCTAGTAAACTCAAGACCCCTGGCAGTTACTGCAGGTTTCCATGAGCCCTTTCTCTCAAAATGTACGCCAAGGTAGCAGAATCTGTCGGTAAGCTCTACCTGTCTACTGTCCAGAACAATTGAACAGGATGTTCTTCGGTTCTTGGGTCCGCATGACATAGTGTATGTTTTAGAAACGTTCACGCAGAGGCCTCTACTTTTCATGAAATCTGAAAAATTCGACACTGCCTTTTGTAAACCAACCCTGGTCTGGGACATAATTGCTGCGTCATCCGCGTAAAGGAGTATGGGAATAGGTGTCCAGTTTACTGTGGGATAATCGTGGTAGACTTCAGTCCGGGTGGATCCAACCTTGTTTATATATAGAGGAAAAGGCAGGGGTGCTAAAATGCAACCCTGTCTTACTCCTCTGCGGATTCGGAACATATCAGAGCACTCACCCATCCTGCCAAATCTAACACGTGCACCAGCCCCATTATAGAGTTCTTTGATGAAAGTGAGGATTTGACTGTCTAGACCAATGTCAGATAGTGTTTGCCAAAGCATTCCATGGTTGACACAATCAAATGCAGAGCTTAAGTCCACGTATGTTATAAAGAGATTTCTTTTTTTGGCATGGATATACTTAGCTGTTATTATTGCTAGATTGAGTCCCTGCTCAACGGTCCCTTTACCTGCCCTAAACCCATATTGCAGGTTGGAAACCTCCTCATGTTCTTCCATCCAGTCCTGCATTCGGTTAAGAATGATTCTGCCTGCAACCTTCATTAGGCCATCGAGAAGCGAGATTGGCCGGTAGCAGGCAGGATCATTCCTATCCCCCTTTTTATACATAGGAACTACTATGGCCTCCGACCAGGTGGTGATGAACCCAATGTTATTTGAGGAGTTGAGCACTCTGGTCAGCAGAGGTGCCCAAAGGTCAGGTACACTTTTGAAAACATCTATTGGAACGCAGTCCGGCCCTGGAGCCTTCCCCGCCGGGCTTTCTGTGAGTGCCTTGATCACTTCATCAAGATGGAAGTGGATGCCCAGTGGGAAAGAACTGCTCTGTATCTCGGCCAACAGTGCCTCAGAGTTTTTTTGGTGTTGTTCCTGGGAGGCCTATTTCATTGTAAAGACCTTCAAAGTGTGTAACCCAGTCTTGTGCTGTAATAGCTTGATCTATTTGTTGGGCCCTGATGGCCTTGGAGGAACGGGGCATTGACTGCCTTCCAAAAGGCAGTGTTATCCTTCAGCTCGGAGGCTGCCTGCAGGACTGACCATGCCTGCATTTTTAGCTCTTTTTTCCTGGTTATTAGGGCATTCCGATAGGCACGTCTGGCTGACTGGATGTTTTCTCTAGACTTTGGGCAAGAATACAGAGCTTTTTCAGGGCGGCAAGCGCCTTAGAACAGTTCCTGTTAAACCATCCCTGAGTCCCCTTTGGTGGACTACGGGGTACTCTGGTCAAAAGTTGTTTTATACCTGAACAGATCTTTGTAAATGAGCCAACAATGGTATGAGCATCGTCTTCAGTTGAAAGGCCAATTTTAAACTCCTCGTAGACGTTCCTAACAAGCTTTTGTAAAAAGTTTGTGGGTGTCACCTTTTTCCATTTGATACAAACCCATTTTTCGATGCCAGTATTGGCGTTAGATTTTATATATGATGTTGCTCTTATGACTTAAATCACCATCCCTAGCCTTCAATGTTACAGCAATGGGATAGTGATCGCTAAGGGCAGTATCAATGATCTCCCAGTTTAGTACCGCACCTACATAACGAGTTGATAGGAGAGTAAAATCAATAGTCGAATTGTACCCTTTCCCTTTGAAAGTTGGTCTAAATGCTTTAGTGGGGGTGCAAAGTTCGTTAATGAAAGACAGAGAGAAATGAGCCGATATAGAATTATACAGCTCCCCTAGTTTTGTGTGGGTAAAATGACTCCAGGCCCCTTCGTTGTCGTCTCCCCTACCGCACAAACCCGCTATTCCTCGGGGACATAGGGGGCAATTAAAATCCCCCACCCACAGCAGGGCCATGTCTCCTGTCATATGCTCCTCGATTTTAGTGAGATCCGTCAAGAGGTTGTTGATGACACGCTCTATAAGTATGGCAGGAATATTATTATAAAAATTTACCAGCACCATATTTTGTAGGTATCCCCATGATGTAATTAAAATTTGATAGTATTCATTAGTGGTGAATTTAACATTTAAGGGACCAGTGGTGATTGAAATGTAAGTACACAGATCCCCCTTGTGCCTACCACTTTGGCTGGGGGTAGCTGGAGTAAAAAAAGTTTTATAGCACACAATATGTAGTTCCTTGTTAGCCCAAGTTTCTTGAACGCATATGATGCTATATTTTAATGTCAATGATTGCCACATCAGGTCATTGATTTTGGAGAGCAGGCCTGCCACGTTCCAGCTGTTGGGAAGTACAGGCTTCAATAAGGGGCCGGTTTCAGTGACTTCAGGAAAAATAACTTCAACACTTCCCACGAGAGGCACAGGACAGGTGGACGATTGACGCCCCTCAGGATTTACTATGGGAGGGCTTATTGTTGGTTGCACTAATTGAGATTTAAGTCCCACTGTGGAGTTGGCAGGATCGGCAGGGTTATCTGAGGTCATACATGGCGGATAAAGATTTGTAAGACCCATATCATGAATTTCGTGAAAGTTATTTAAAAAGCTAGTTGCTTGGTTAGGATATCTTAAAACTTTGACATTGTTATTTGAATGGGATTTTACACTGCTGTTATCAAGACTACCACCTAGAGTGGGCGCCGTAGGGATGGCCGGGACTATGTTGAATACGTAATTTGTCTGACTCACACCCCCCTCACTATCACTACTCAAACTATCCTGTGTGAAGGTCTTTTTAGTGACGATGCATTTACTTAAATCCACATTTAACTGTGATGCTAGGGGTGGAGAGCCATTGGAGGCATTTGACCAGTCGATGTGATTTGGTGCACATGGGACCATACGTTTCTCTGAAGTGAGTCAGTCTACTCCATCTAATCCTGTGAGTGCATCGAATCTGTTTAGGGTAGGGATGTTAAATGGAGGGACCCCCCACGATCCCTGATAGGGATTAATTTGGCTATGTTGACGGGGTAGTAGGGACCTAGGATAGAAATAACTCAGATCGTGAATCTGGATCCCAACCCCCCCCCGCTCTCCTGATACCAGTCATTGAGGTACGGAATGACCCTGCGGTCCCTAAAGTTGATTATTATGGCATCACCTTGAGTATCTTTAGGCCTCTGTCCCACCCAATCGAGCCTTCTCACATTCAGAATTTCCCCATTGATATTGGGGGGCAGTGGTCTGTTATTCCTTAGCCAGTAAATTACTTTATTTTTAAGTTCCTGATAGCCTTCTGTTTTCCCTGTTTGTAATTCTGGGACCCTAGTCAGTACCGCAACATAAGGGGCCGCTTCTGGCGGAAGATCAATTTGCAAAATGGGGCCAGTGTTTTTTCTAGTATCTAAATTGCCCCTGCCATTGTTACCCCGTGTTACCGCTGACCTGATTTCATTTCCCGCTGGTCCATCGGTCCTAGTTGGTTTAGTGGCAATAGTTGGAGTGTGTGTTTTATCTGGTAGTGTATGTGTGGGTTCTAGAATTTTATTTGCCTTACTGGTGTTATGCGTCGCTGATTCCACTGTTACAGATTTAATACTTACATTGGATGATAAGTCCCTTAATAAACCTGTGTTTGATTTAACGGCAACTTCTATGGTCCCCAATAGGTCAGCTATCCTCTTTACTCTTTCAACTAGTGGAAGAAGTAATGACTTCACTAGGACTTCAATGTTCCCTATTAACTCATGAGTTGGTGGAAAAGGCGCTGGGATCTTGCCTGAGATTGTATTTACTAATATGTTCCCTGTTCCTGTAGTTTGATTTATTGGAGAATGTGGGTGAGTCTTGGCCAGTTTAGCCTGTCTACCCCAGTGTCTATTTCCCCCTCTTTTCCTCTTTAATGTATGCCCTTTAGATAGAATTTGGCCCCAGGGTTTTTTTGTTACAGTGGGGCTCGAGGCTTTCTGAAGCAGGGGTTCTTCCGAAATTATTTCTAAGACAGGATCAGCGCTAGAATCCTTGCTACTATGTGACCTATTGGGCTCAGATAATGTTGTAGCATCTTTAAACAGGAGAGGAGTGCTAATATCGCTGTGAGAAGATCTCTCCTTGTCCGGAGTAGGCATCGGTGAAGTCACTAATTGGAGGGGTCCTAATGATGAGCGTTTATTCTGGAATTCAGTTGATATGCGGCGCTCGTGATGGCTATCTCATGCTCCAGCATGGAGGCCGCCCTGGTAATAAACTGATTGAGCGTCCCCCTTACAGACCTGCCCACTAATGATTTCCTTCCGTTCACAGCCCTTGGTGACATATTCCACAATCTTTGTGCTCAGGTACTTTGTGACCTAGAAAGTAATAAGCAAGGGCCCCACCAAAAACACAATGAGGCAGAAAGTGAATAAGTGAGGCAGCAGGATCTTGGGCAAGATATCACAGTACCTTCGAGTTTTTGAATTCCCAAGTAGTCTGATGATAGGTGGAAAAGGTATGGCCCAGCCCTGCCTCCTCTGGCCTTTGAGGGCCACAGAGGGCCCGCCCTTTGCCTGGGCTTCGCCCGGCGCTCGTTCCGCGCGCGTCCCGTGTAACGCGGGAAGATGCGTAACTAAATAGGAAGTGATGGGGGCGGGAAGAGGACCCAGGTGCGGCCGATGTTATCACGCACAGACTGCTGGTCCTCTCAGTCCCACCCCTTTAGCAAGTCGGCAAGTCCTCCGGTTTTTGGCCCAAATTCGGCAGTATTCCACGTAAGTTCAGTAAAAGAGCCCCACAGGTATTAGGCACAGGATTCCAAAGACTGCAACACCACGGCTGCGAGCGGCACCTGGGTCACTGCAAGGAGTTAGGAGCAGGCTGCATGTGCCTGTGAGCAAACCTCTCACAGCTCTCTACCGGGCGATGAGCTGAGGGGGCACCCTTCACGCACTGAAGACTGGGGGTCCCCCGCACCGCGGGGGCTGCGGGCGTGTTTCTTACACCCCTGAGACTAAGTTGACTGGGGAGAGAACTTTTTAAAGATATGTATTCCTGGGTCCCACGAGTTGAGGAGATGAAACGGCTCAGGTTGGATAGTAGTGAGAATAGAGATAATACGGAGTGGTGTGAGGTTTAGGTTTGTGTAGCAAAACGGAGGAACTTTGAGTAAAATCTGACCGTCTGTCACCGCCTGGGCGGGGAGTATGAGCTTTCTAAGAGGAATAATGTACAGGACCTGCAGGAGGAAGACCTTTTGCAAATTTCCAGGACAGATTTGCAGGATTTGGTTAATTCTGCTGTTCAGGCTGCACTGCTGAAGCCTTCTGCCAAAAAGTCAAAAGGGGAGAAGGATGAGGACATGGACAATTCCATTAAGGGGAAGTATTTCCAGGGTTATGTATTTTCCGACATGCTAACCCATATTCGTGAGGTCCTGGGGTTTGATCCTAAATCCTTGGCGGACGATGGCGTTTGCTCCCTGTATATTACCTCAGTGGTGGATGAATTGCCTTTCCATGATGTCATTAAGGACATTCTGGCTAAGCAACGGCTTGAGGTTAACAACCAGGGGATTGCTTGCTTTTTGGGAAAGCAGCATCGCTTGGCAGAATTTGATGTCCAGTTTCTTCAGTTTCCTAAAGTGAATTCTATTTTGTTTTCAATGGCTTCTTCCTCTTCTTTGTCTTTGGAGGAGGCTTCCCTTGCTGATCCTGTTGAGCAGAAGGTGGAGTCAGCTTTGAAATGTTCTTATGCTGCTTCTCATTTTGGGATTCGGCCTAGCACTTACTCTGCCTATGTCTTGCAGTTCCTCATCAAGGATTTCGAAAAGTTGTTTGACTGTCTTCAGGATCAGGGGGATCCTACTCCTATCTTGGCACAGGTGGAGGTTTTGGCCCAGTTTCTGTCTGAAGTGACTTTTGATTTGCTGTGGACCTTCTCCTTAGCTGCAGGGGTAGCGGTGGCTGGTTGGAGGTCTCTATGGACAAAGCCTTGGCGTCTTGAAGCGGTTCAGAAGGCCTTGACTCATAAACTGCTGTTTGAGGGTCCCTAGCTTTTTTGGGACGATTTGAACACAATGGTGCTGTGGTCTACAGAGGAGAAGAAGTTGTAGAAGCCTTTTCAGAGTGTGCAAAAGACAAAATACTTTCTCCATAAGTAAGGCTTTCACAGTGTTCTCTCTTCTTCTCAGCCCTCTCTGCGGTCGAGGCTGCGTTCCATTATAAGTCCCTGCCTCAGCAGCAGCCCAGGGTGCTGGGCAAAAGCAACTATGCCAAGGTGGGGGCTCAGCTCCATTTGTTCCTGCAACAAATGGTCAACAAAAAAGAAAAAATGTTCAAACCAAAAACAGTGATTGCTTCAGGGAAGGTCAACCTGGATATAAAAAACAGGACTGCGTCTTCGATTGCAGTAGGTCTTTTACCCCATAAATTCATGTTTCATAATTAACAAGAAATACCAGAAGCTACAAACATAATGCACGAAACTAGAAAAAGTAAAATCCCTACTTTGTCAACCTATCTTCTGTGTGTGTTTTGACTGCAGCATTGTTTTTTATTCAAGAAAAGGTAACGTTCTACTTAAAAACTGAAACGGTAACTGCTAACAGCGTTTTCAGTGGATAGCAAAAGTACAATTTCGAGGAAAATGTCTGAATAATTTTTTTTTTTAAAAAGGCAGGATATTAAAGCAACTCAGTATGGAACAAGCAGGAGAGAAGCTAGGGTAAGGTATGCACCATTCCTATCTCTACACTGCAACGTAGCAGGTTTCTTAGCAGCTCGATATTCTGCCTAGAAAATACATTTTCTTCACATTTTAATTCTGTTGAGAAATGATGAACACAACACAGAAATAATGTGCTCACTTGCATTTAGTGGAGTGTGCCTTGTCCCCTGCTGCCCTCGTCTCCATCTTGTATTTTTACATCTACCTTGATTGGCTTTCCTCCATAACAGCCTGGCAGAAGCAGTATGAAAATCAGCGCTTGCATCAGTTATGAGTTCCAGATAATCATTCAAACAAAAAATTGTGCAACCATTAGCCTTCTTTCGTGAACACAGTGGATGTAGGTACCTTGTTAAAGTTCAATATTTGAGCACCACTCGCCTTTGCCAGATTTCTCATAGAGTGGCCTGCCGCCAGGCAAACTGATTACAAAAGCCAGTGCTTTCATGCTCCTTGTAGCAGAGCACCCAGTGCTGAGATGACTCCACAGGGACCCCTCCTCTTCCTTTTCTTGTTCTGGAGCACAGCTGAGGGTGGGAAGCTCTTGGTGGTGCCTCAAGATGGAAGCCACTGGCTCAGCATCAAAGCGATAATGGAGGACCTTGGACAGCGTGGCAATGAGATTGTGGTTATAATTCCCGAGATCACTTTTCTCATCCAGCCATCTCAACATTACACGCTGAAGACCTACCCAGTGCCGTACACACAGGAAGATCTCAATGATCAATTAAAAGACATTAATGCGTTTAGTTTTGATGAGCCGTCTCTCATAGAGCAGTTCTTGGCTGGTACAAAGGAATACAACATGTTAGTGTGCCATGTCAACCTTCTGTTCCAGGGCTGCATGAGTCTCTTACAAAATAAGGGTGTGATCAGGTACCTGGAAGAGAGCCACTTCGATGCCCTGTTGACAGATCCAGCCTTGCCCTGTGGGGTGATTCTCGCTGTTCGGCTCAAGCTCCCCCTTGTGCAAGTTTTTCGTGGTTACCCTTGCAGCTTAGAGCACAAAGCCTCTTACTCGCCCAGCCCACCTTCCTACGTCCCAAGGTGTTACACCTCCCACTCTGACCACATGAACTTTGGAGAGCGGGTCCGTAACCTCATCGCTAGCTATCTAGATCACTTGGCTATATGTAGTATCTATGGTCAATATGAGCGCCTCGCTGAAGAAGTGCTACATAAGGAGGTGGATATTATGGAGCTCATCGGCCGCGCCTCGATCTGGTTGGTGAGGTATGACTTTGTGTTTGAGTACCCACGACCGGTGATGCCCAACCTGGTCTTCATTGGAGGTCTAAACTGCAAACAGAGGAAGACGCTGAATGAGGTACATCATTCGAGTTACCGGGATGTGGGATTCTTGGGATCTGTACAGTGATTACATTTATGAGTTCTCAAAGGTCAATAAGTGATAAGTGAATATCGACTGTTCTTCTAGTTTAAGGTGTTTGAATTGAGAACCTGTAGTGATGGATGACTGGAGGAGAGAAGTCATTTGTAAAGTTCTTCATCTCGAATGAGGCATTAGAATGGTAACATTTGCTGCATCTTGCCACTGTGCAACCCAGCCCTATGTAGATCTGATATGAATTACCCTTTTAATCAGTGCTCATGCACAGCTGAGTACACTTGAACAGCCTTACCTCAGCGCTTTGAATTTGCTGCTTTTTTCAATTTGATTTTTTTGGCAGGCCCATTACAAAGCGACTGCATTAAATAACGTAGGTTCCAATATTAGTTCTTGTGATTGTGATTCTGTTGCCTCGCTAGCAGAAGAGATTCGATCATTTTTCATCATCCTATGGTGTTTCTACTAACTCTGATAGTGCAGTAAAGATACCTTTGATTCTGCTGACAAACCAACAAAGGTAAACACAACAAAGCTATCATGGTCGTGCTTTTAGGAGCACAGTGATCCCTTATTCAGGTAACACTTTGGCAACTTTTTGTGCGCTGATGTGTAGAGAATTCAGTTCTTCTTCAGAGGTAAACCCCAAACCCAATGGTCCAGAAGGAGTTTGGGTTTTCGCAAACATTGCCAGAATTTAATTTCGATGGACCAAAGTATACTACATCTTTGTTCTATATCTGTGTTTTATAGGGGGAGAAGGGAATGGAATGTAATTAGAGCACTTACTATATCTTTTCCTACTCAGGTACTTTCCTTCTACAGCAAGCAAACCTGACATTCATGCCTGTAATTGGCAAATATATTCTTTCCTTCATAAAAAACACACTCCTAAAATTTGGAAGGCACCTCTTTTTTATTAGTCAGATTATAGAGGTGAAACAGTTATATTAATTAAAAATATTCTCCACCGTCCTAACTCCCAGTACAAGAGACAGCTTTTGTTATAGATCAAAGCCTTTTAGAAAGCATAGCTGTCTGGTTTGCTAATGACTTCTTGGGGGCATTCGTAAAACTTCCCTGGGAATGCATTCTGGCCATTGCTTATCATTGGCTTTGCAGTGTGTAACTCATATTTGCTTGCCTTCTATTTGCTGGTTCTATTTGTTTTAGGCTGTCCAGCTTGAGTTTGTTCCTTCTGTTGCCCAAAACCTATTTACTGTATTCTTCCACCACTACAGCCTTTACATCTTGTTCTTATCTTGTCACATTTGCGATGCATTCAGAGACAGAGGTCAAATGTCAGGCTCTGTCTTCCAGGGTGCTTGGCGTTTACTTTTCTTTCTCTGACTTCAAAGTAAGAGGATTTATGTGACAATCGTGCTAGCTACTGAGGTTGTGCTTAAAGAAGGCTATTCAGGGGGGGCTCCTCCATGTGGGCGGAAGAGCATCGCCACACTGCCTTCTCGCAGTGCGAGAAGCAGAAACATAAAATGGTATTATAAATACCATTTTCTGCTTCTCACACTGTGAGAAAGCAGAAGACTTTGGTTGGGGGGCGGGCGGATGGGCGGTCCTGCTCAAGGGAAGGGGAGGAGTGGCTCCCCCACTGTTTTGGGCGCTGACTGTTTGGTCGGCCCCAGTGCAGACCAAACAAGTCATACACACTCTCTTGTTTCACCATGTAGGCTGCATGCAGCCTACATGGCGAAAATGGCCTCCCCATAGACGCCTGTGTGGTCAGGGTCCCTGCCAATCACAACGCTGTATTTACAGTGTTGTGATTGGCTTAGGGGAGGCTGCTTGCTTCCTGCATGGAGCAGAGAAACAGTGATGACGTAGGACGACGCAGGACAGGACCGGGCCGGTGAAGGTAAGTTATTTTTTTTAATGATTTATTTTCCCCCCTCCGCGTGACCCCCCAGCCCGTGAGTCATGCCGGTGGCAACTGAGGCTGTACATGTTATTTTTTCTTCTAGCCACAACATTTAAAAGTCTGTAAATGAACAGTGCAGATATTTCAGGATATATAAGAATTGGTAAGGCACAAATAAAGCTCTTTTTTTGGTAGTTCTAAAGTGATGTGGAAACAAATATTGTAACACGATGTAAAAAATCAATACACTTGGTGATGATACTTCCACACATTATCGTTTGTGTGCTGTATACTTTTATCAATAAAACTGTATATCTGCGCAAATGTAATTGTCATTTCAGTTGAAGATGTTTTGTCTGTAATGGTGGCAGTACGCTACCACACCATGCATACTTCACTTTATGCCACTCCACTCTACACTACACCACCAAAGACCACTGCAGTCTATTCTACACCACTCCACACTATGCCACTCTACTCCACATTGCATCATTGAACTCTATTCTGCACCACTCCATTCTACTATCTACTACACTTAATTCTATCCCTCACTGCTCTACACCAGTATACTCTGCCACTGCCCTCCACGCCAATGCACTCTATGCCACTCCACTAAACTATACCACAATGCACTCTATGGTAGTCTGCACTGTAACACTGCACTGTCTGACACTATATGCCACTGCACTCTACTCAGCACCATTTCACTCTTCACTACTCTTCTCTGCACCACTGCACTCTTTGCCACTGACTCTACAGCAACGCACTGTACACCACAACACTTTATGCCACTCTACTCTCCAAAGCTTCACTAAACGACACTCCATGACACTGCACTCAATTCTGAAACAATCTACTCTACTCCACTCTATTCCACTGTGCACCGTTCCACTCTATGGCCATGCCATCTAACTTGCACCAGTCCATGCCACTCTATTCTACTTCATTGTGCTCTATGTGACTGCACTCAAAGCCAGGGCATTCAACACCACTTTACCCAAACCCAATACAGTCTACACCACTGCACTCTATGCCATTCTACTCTGGACCACGGCACTGTACGCCACTATAGTCTACTCTGCAACATTTTATGCCACTCTACACCATTGCACTCTACGTTACTTCACTCTGCACGACTCTACGCTGCTGCACTCCACACAAATGCACTCTATGCAACTTTACTATGCATCACTCCACTCTGCTCTATACCACTCTACGCCACTCGACATCAATGCACTATACATAACTACACTCTACACCACTCTACTCTGCATCACTCGACTCTAAGTCACTGCACTCTAAGCTAATCCGCTCTAAGCCACTCTTATCTACTCTACTTTACTGCACTTTATGACACTGCACTCTACTCTGAATGCAATATACTCTATGACACTGTTTCATTCTGCACCATTCCACTCTATACCACTGCACTCTAGACCACTACAAACTACCCTGTGTCACTTCACGCCATTTGTTCTACCCCTCTGCACTCTACGACCATGCACTCTACACCACTTTACTCAAAGCTAAAACACTCTATACCACTGCACTCTAATCCTGTTTACTCTGCACCACTGCAGTGTCCCCCACTATACTCTACTCTGCAACTCTCTTCTCCACTGCACTCTACCCCTCTCTACTCTACACCATTTCACTCTACACTAATGCACTCTACGCCACTCTACTATGCATCACTGCATTCTGTTCTGCACTGCTTTACGCCACTCTACATCAATGCACTATACACAACTACACTCTATGCCACTCTACTTTGTATCGCTCCACTATACGCCACTGCACTCTAAGCCAATCCACTCTAAGTCACTCTAATCTACTCTGCATCACTGCACTCTACGACACTGCACTCTACTCTAAAACAAGCTACTGTAGGACTCTTTATTCCAATCTGCACCATTCCACTCTATGCCACTGCATCTACCCTGTGCCACTTCATGCCACTTTGTCCTAACCCTCTGCACTCTATGGCAAAGCACTCTACACCACGTTCCTCATAGCTGATACACTCTATGCCACTGCACTGCACCACTGTTCCCAGGTGCGTGCTGTTACCCGGAGCATGCAGTGCTGTGTGTGGAGCGCATCCCAGGAAACACCCGTTTTGCACGCCGCTCGCTTTTTTAAAGTGCACAGCTGCGGGGTTATTGACACTTTTAAAACTTTTTTTGTGCTTGGCATAGTGTGCCACCCGACCTGTATTTTCCTGTTTCAGTTGTGGCATCCAGATGTATGATACAACAAGTAACATCATACCTGCAACAAGTCAGACTATTGTCTTTGAAAGTGGTTGCTACTTGCATAAGATAAATAAGCAGCAACTATTGCTTTTCTAATATTGAAAGAGCTTCCACTTAAAGCCCTGATGACACCACCTCAATTTTGCTGCCCCTGAGGTTCAAACAGAGAAGGGACGCAACTGTTAGTGAAGAGAATACTCCAACAGATGGATCAGTCATTTACACACTTGCAGCTGCCATCTGCTCAGACCTGCATCTTGACAAGATTAAACATCTTGGCAAGGCCTAACCAGCCTTCTACCCTTCTTAGTTCGTTCAAGTGAGCACGGTTACATAGAGCAAATGTTTAGGAATGACAAGATGGCGAAAAAGGCTCCTTATAGAACCCCAACGTCGATATGCAGAGGCACTACTTCTGAAGCATTGCCATACCACACTCCCTGACATATCTTTTGTCCTTTTTTCTTCCACTCCCCAGCTGCTCCCGTCATCTACTTCTCTTGTTTTTCCTCTTCCTCATATCTGTTCCGCTACACGTTTACCCATTTTCTCCTTCTCCCCATCCCATTCTTGTCTCTATTTCCCTCTCTCTGCCTGTTCTTTGCTTTCTCTCTTACCGGTTTTCCATTCTCCGTTCTCCCTCCCAGCTCTCCAAACCCTCTGGCTGCCTCTTACCAATTTCTCCATTACCCCTTCTCCATTTCTCATCTTTACACCCCCCTGACATTTTTTTCCTTTGTTCCTCTCTTCCCTTTTCCCTGCCACTAAATCCTATTTCTCACTAGTCTCCTCTCCTTTTCCTTCGGCTGTTATGTTACAATTTTGAAAACACATACCACTATCCCTGAATATTAGTTGGAAGCACATTTAGAATCTGGACCAGTGTGCCTCTGTAGTGTTGGTGACCTGGCTAAAAAGGACATAAAAAAGCTGAAATTGAATCATAAATCCAAAGCTGTTCTGATCAGGGGCCCCAGAAAAGCGTTTGGCCCAGGGCCCTCCAAATCCTTAAGATGTCCCTGTGCATTTGTTAAAGTTTTCATGTTAATCCCAGCACCCATCATGAGCTACAATTAACATGAAAACCTTAACAAATGCACACAATCATCCCACAGCCCAGCCCTATTAAGAAAAGAAATGCAGCACCGTAGCTGCCAAGGTTTCAAATTGCAATGTGGGACATTTTCATAATTTCACTGTAATTGTTTGTGCCATTTGAACAGGGACGGCTTTAGTGCTGGTGGCGCCTGGTGTGGCATTGTTTGTTGATGCCTCAATCACCACCTCCACCACGGATACTCTCAATACCAACCTTTAACAGTGCCCTTCAGGTCCAGAACCCCTCTCTCTTTCATATTTATTTTAATAACGCCACTCATACCATTGTAAGGTGTTAAGCACTTTACATCATTTTACATCACATACACATTACACAGAGACACTGAATCATAGTGTGTAAATCAATGTATAGGAAATGTTACATCAGACAGAGGAATACATTTTGTAGGAGGCACAAGTCGTCCATACTGGTAGACAGTATAGTTTAAAAGTTCTTGTTCTGAAGAAGCACACACTGAGAATTTAAAACGTAACACCATAGCTTTACTGATACGAATTGATTTCTACACGAGTGAAACCTTTTTGCAACATTAGGATAATTAAAGACTGGGGGATAATTCATAATGTCCTAATCTATAACTTACAGTGTTCATGCTGCTCTTTGATAGTTACTAGCTCACTGTTCTATATTAGGATTTAAACGTATAAACTGCAGGTGGGAATGCAACGTCTTTTGATTTTTTTATGCACAAGTTTGGAGTGATATTTGACGCGGCACACACGCGCGGTCTGGTTCCTGACGCACATAGCCATGGCTGCAGCGCACAGAGACCCTACTTTGCAGCACACAGAGGAAAACAATTTGAAAGAACATTGATCTGCACCACTGCATTGTACCCCACTATACTATGCTCTGCAACTCTCTACATCACTGCACCTTACCCCCTCTACTCTACACCATTTCACTCTACACCCCCCCACCACTGCACCTGCTGCACCCCCAGCCACTCCACAGCTTACTGTGCTCCTATACTTTAACAGATAGAGGTGACCATTCTACTGTGCACATAAAAGAAGGTTAATGGGAATGTGATTTATATCACATACCATAAGAAACTGTATACCAAACAAATGAAGTATACTGTTTTGGAATATGGGGTTACTGATTAATCTACTACAAGAATAATTTATTTTTTGTATATAATATGGTGAATGAAAGAAGGATCTTTCATTATTATATACATTTTGTATTGTGCCTTTCACTTTTTGATCGAGCACAATCTGTCTGGTTGCAAAAGACCTATTGTGAACTTACCAAGAGTTTGCAGGGGCTTAGAGCCTGCCCATTGTTAACCACGTGTCGGCTTTATTGCCACACACATTTGCTTTCTTCTTATTCAGTGTCTTTCCTTGTCTAAGCTTGCACATCTTGTGTTTGTCCTCTCCTTGAGCATAGTCTCTTTGCCATCTCTCTGACTAGCTGGCTTCTATCCTTCCACTGCCTAATTTTAAGGAACTTTTTTTTCTTTTTGTTTATGCACTCCATGAGAGTGCATGTGTTTTCCAGTTCTCTCCTTCTTGCTCCCTAGCTCTCAGCAAATGCTCTGTTGGGTGCTTTTCTTCTCTCTCCTACAATCCTCCCACCTGAAATGAAACATAAATTAGTAAATATTCGGTGGGAGGTTCCCTTTAATAGGTAATGAAAACTGAATTGGTTAAACCAGATGACTGCAGATGTTTGTGTGTGTAACTAGTTACAGAACTGAATTGTGGCGCTGTGGGGATAAGTGATGCATATTGTATAGTGCTTGAAGGTCCCAGCGTGTGATGGAAAGCACAGTGAATATGCAAGTCATAATTCTAAAATAGTATTGCACACAGTATGAGATAGGCTGCAGCAAAATGCTAAACGGATTTATGGGGAGATTTACCAAAAAGTCAAGCAATGCAGAGCAGCCCCCGTGTGGCTGTGCTTTATTGTGCTATTTACAACAAGGGGTGGTGAGGGACAGAGTCTCTGAATTAAGCAGAAAGCTCTCACCCAGTCAAGAGATCAGGGCTAGATCCAACACCGTTTTTTAGCTCACTGCACCATCCCAGTTTCAGAACCTGGCTGTATGCAAATTAGTCTGTTCCTGTCCCAGTGCATGATGGGAACAGGGCAAACCAAACTACAAAAGCCAATTCTTACACTGGGAAGGAAACAAGCTCCCGGGGACCGGTTTCTGGCATTACAGCCGTCTTCGGCCCGGTTTGCTTGAATCCTGATGGTGCAATGAGCAAGGGTCTCACATCTGAGAATACCCTTCCACGCTTAGGGTGGACAAAAATATTTACAACAAGGGGTGGTGAGGGACAGAGTCTCTGAATTAAGCAGAAAGCTCTCACCCAGTCAAGAGATCAGGGCTAGATCCAACACCGTTTTTTAGCTCACTGCACCATCCCAGTTTCAGAACCTGGCTGTATGCAAATTAGTCTGTTCCTGTCCCAGTGCATGATGGGAACAGGGCAAACCAAACTACAAAAGCCAATTCTTACACTGGGAAGGAAACAAGCTCCCGGGGACCGGTTTCTGGCATTACAGCCGTCTTCGGCCCGGTTTGCTTGAATCCTGATGGTGCAATGAGCAAGGGTCTCACATCTGAGAATACCCTTCCACGCTTAGGGTGGACAAAAATATTTACAACAAGGGGTGGTGAGGGACAGAGTCTCTGAATTAAGCAGAAAGCTCTCACCCAGTCAAGAGATCAGGGCTAGATCCAACACCGTTTTTTAGCTCACTGCACCATCCCAGTTTCAGAACCTGGCTGTATGCAAATTAGTCTGTTCCTGTCCCAGTGCATGATGGGAACAGGGCAAACCAAACTACAAAAGCCAATTCTTACACTGGGAAGGAAACAAGCTCCCGGGGACCGGTTTCTGGCATTACAGCCGTCTTCGGCCCGGTTTGCTTGAATCCTGATGGTGCAATGAGCAAGGGTCTCACATCTGAGAATACCCTTCCACGCTTAGGGTGGACAAAAATATTTACAACAAGGGGTGGTGAGGGACAGAGTCTCTGAATTAAGCAGAAAGCTCTCACCCAGTCAAGAGATCAGGGCTAGATCCAACACCGTTTTTTAGCTCACTGCACCATCCCAGTTTCAGAACCTGGCTGTATGCAAATTAGTCTGTTCCTGTCCCAGTGCATGATGGGAACAGGGCAAACCAAACTACAAAAGCCAATTCTTACACTGGGAAGGAAACAAGCTCCCGGGGACCGGTTTCTGGCATTACAGCCGTCTTCGGCCCGGTTTGCTTGAATCCTGATGGTGCAATGAGCAAGGGTCTCACATCTGAGAATACCCTTCCACGCTTAGGGTGGACAAAAATATTTACAACAAGGGGTGGTGAGGGACAGAGTCTCTGAATTAAGCAGAAAGCTCTCACCCAGTCAAGAGATCAGGGCTAGATCCAACACCGTTTTTTAGCTCACTGCACCATCCCAGTTTCAGAACCTGGCTGTATGCAAATTAGTCTGTTCCTGTCCCAGTGCATGATGGGAACTGGGCAAACCAAACTACAAAAGCCAATTCTTACACTGGGAAGGAAACAAGCTCCCGGGGACCGGTTTCTGGCATTACAGCCGTCTTCGGCCCGGTTTGCTTGAATCCTGATGGTGCAATGAGCAAGGGTCTCACATCTGAGAATACCCTTCCACGCTTAGGGTGGACAAAAATATTTACAACAAGGGGTGGTGAGGGACAGAGTCTCTGAATTAAGCAGAAAGCTCTCACCCAGTCAAGAGATCAGGGCTAGATCCAACACCGTTTTTTAGCTCACTGCACCATCCCAGTTTCAGAACCTGGCTGTATGCAAATTAGTCTGTTCCTGTCCCAGTGCATGATGGGAACAGGGCAAACCAAACTACAAAAGCCAATTCTTACACTGGGAAGGAAACAAGCTCCCGGGGACCGGTTTCTGGCATTACAGCCGTCTTCGGCCCGGTTTGCTTGAATCCTGATGGTGCAATGAGCAAGGGTCTCACATCTGAGAATACCCTTCCACGCTTAGGGTGGACAAAAATATTTACAACAAGGGGTGGTGAGGGACAGAGTCTCTGAATTAAGCAGAAAGCTCTCACCCAGTCAAGAGATCAGGGCTAGATCCAACACCGTTTTTTAGCTCACTGCACCATCCCAGTTTCAGAACCTGGCTGTATGCAAATTAGTCTGTTCCTGTCCCAGTGCATGATGGGAACAGGGCAAACCAAACTACAAAAGCCAATTCTTACACTGGGAAGGAAACAAGCTCCCGGGGACCGGTTTCTGGCATTACAGCCGTCTTCGGCCCGGTTTGCTTGAATCCTGATGGTGCAATGAGCAAGGGTCTCACATCTGAGAAAACCCTTCCACGCTTAGGGTGGACAAAAATATTTACAACAAGGGGTGGTGAGGGACAGAGTCTCTGAATTAAGCAGAAAGCTCTCACCCAGTCAAGAGATCAGGGCTAGATCCAACACCGTTTTTTAGCTCACTGCACCATCCCAGTTTCAGAACCTGGCTGTATGCAAATTAGTCTGTTCCTGTCCCAGTGCATGATGGGAACAGGGCAAACCAAACTACAAAAGCCAATTCTTACACTGGGAAGGAAACAAGCTCCCGGGGACCGGTTTCTGGCATTACAGCCGTCTTCGGCCCGGTTTGCTTGAATCCTGATGGTGCAATGAGCAAGGGTCTCACATCTGAGAATACCCTTCCACGCTTAGGGTGGACAAAAATATTTACAACAAGGGGTGGTGAGGGACAGAGTCTCTGAATTAAGCAGAAAGCTCTCACCCAGTCAAGAGATCAGGGCTAGATCCAACACCGTTTTTTAGCTCACTGCACCATCCCAGTTTCAGAACCTGGCTGTATGCAAATTAGTCTGTTCCTGTCCCAGTGCATGATGGGAACAGGGCAAACCAAACTACAAAAGCCAATTCTTACACTGGGAAGGAAACAAGCTCCCGGGGACCGGTTTCTGGCATTACAGCCGTCTTCGGCCCGGTTTGCTTGAATCCTGATGGTGCAATGAGCAAGGGTCTCACATCTGAGAATACCCTTCCACGCTTAGGGTGGACAAAAATGTTTACAACAAGGGGTGGTGAGGGACAGAGTCTCTGATTTAAGCAGAAAGCTCTCACCCAGTCAAGAGATCAGGGCTAGATCCAACACCGTTTTTTAGCTCACTGCACCATCCCAGTTTCAGAACCTGGCTGTATGCAAATTAGTCTGTTCCTGTCCCAGTGCATGATGGGAACAGGGCAAACCAAACTACAAAAGCCAATTCTTACACTGGGAAGGAAACAAGCTCCCGGGGACCGGTTTCTGGCATTACAGCCGTCTTCGGCCCGGTTTGCTTGAATCCTGATGGTGCAATGAGCAAGGGTCCCACATCTGAGAATACCCTTCCACGCTTAGGGTGGACAAAAATATTTACAACAAGGGGTGGTGAGGGACAGAGTCTCTGAATTAAGCAGAAAGCTCTCACCCAGTCAAGAGATCAGGGCTAGATCCAACACCGTTTTTTAGCTCACTGCACCATCCCAGTTTCAGAACCTGGCTGTATGCAAATTAGTCTGTTCCTGTCCCAGTGCATGATGGGAACAGGGCAAACCAAACTACAAAAGCCAATTCTTACACTGGGAAGGAAACAAGCTCCCGGGGACCGGTTTCTGGCATTACAGCCGTCTTCGGCCCGGTTTGCTTGAATCCTGATGGTGCAATGAGCAAGGGTCTCACATCTGAGAATACCCTTCCACGCTTAGGGTGGACAAAAATATTTACAACAAGGGGTGGTGAGGGACAGAGTCTCTGAATTAAGCAGAAAGCTCTCACCCAGTCAAGAGATCAGGGCTAGATCCAACACCGTTTTTTAGCTCACTGCACCATCCCAGTTTCAGAACCTGGCTGTATGCAAATTAGTCTGTTCCTGTCCCAGTGCATGATGGGAACAGGGCAAACCAAACTACAAAAGCCAATTCTTACACTGGGAAGGAAACAAGCTCCCGGGGACCGGTTTCTGGCATTACAGCCGTCTTCGGCCCGGTTTGCTTGAATCCTGATGGTGCAATGAGCAAGGGTCTCACATCTGAGAATACCCTTCCACGCTTAGGGTGGACAAAAATATTAACAACAAGGGGTGGTGAGGGACAGAGTCTCTGAATTAAGCAGAAAGCTCTCACCCAGTCAAGAGATCAGGGCTAGATCCAACACCGTTTTTTAGCTCACTGCACCATCCCAGTTTCAGAACCTGGCTGTATGCAAATTAGTCTGTTCCTGTCCCAGTGCATGATGGGAACAGGGCAAACCAAACTACAAAAGCCAATTCTTACACTGGGAAGGAAACAAGCTCCCGGGGACCGGTTTCTGGCATTACAGCCGTCTTCGGCCCGGTTTGCTTGAATCCTGATGGTGCAATGAGCAAGGGTCTCACATCTGAGAATACCCTTCCACGCTTAGGGTGGACAAAAATATTTACAACAAGGGGTGGTGAGGGACAGAGTCTCTGAATTAAGCAGAAAGCTCTCACCCAGTCAAGAGATCAGGGCTAGATCCAACACCGTTTTTTAGCTCACTGCACCATCCCAGTTTCAGAACCTGGCTGTATGCAAATTAGTCTGTTCCTGTCCCAGTGCATGATGGGAACAGGGCAAACCAAACTACAAAAGCCAATTCTTACACTGGGAAGGAAACAAGCTCCCGGGGACCGGTTTCTGGCATTACAGCCGTCTTCGGCCCGGTTTGCTTGAATCCTGATGGTGCAATGAGCAAGGGTCTCACATCTGAGAATACCCTTCCACGCTTAGGGTGGACAAAAATTCCACGCTTATGGTGGACAAAAATGGGGCAGTGAGATAAATAACGGTGATGGATCAAGCCCTGATCTTTGGACTGGGTAAGAGTGGTCTGTTTAACTCAGACACTCTGTACATCACCACCCCCTTTTCTAAATCGTTTTTGGCCACTATAGGTGTGGCATGGTATACTCAGACATGAGTCCCTTTCTCACTGCTCCATCAGGATTCAAGCAAGCCGGGCCGAAGAAGGCTGAAATGCCAGAAACCGGTCCCCGGTAGCTTGTCTCCTTTCTGGTGAAGAATTGGCTTGGTAGTTTAGTCTGCCCTGTTCCCATGATGCACTGGGCCAGGGACAGACTGATTTGCATATAGCCAGGTTCTGAGCTGGGATGGGGCAGTGAGATAAATAACGGTGATGGATCAAGCCCTGATCTTTGGACTGGGTAAGAGTGGTCTGTTTAACTCAGACACTCTGTACATCACCACCCCCTTTTCTAAATCGTGCTTTATTGTGCTTCAGGGAGGGAGAAGGATATTGCCATATCTTTAAAGATTTGGCTCTCTCCTCCCTTTTCCCTTGCGCCGGCGCTGATTACAGCTTCTGTGTGCCATGCACACACCTTTGCACCAAACCGCTAGGGGTTGTGTGTGTGTGTGAGAGTCTACATGGAGAATCACAAGGAGAATTACTCCATGGGCTTGGGCGTCGGTCAACCCATATCTTCACAGGAGTTTTTCGTAGTATTTCGCCTCTCAGCACCTACCCGACCGGGCGCCAGCCCGTATCCGACGCCCAAGCCCATGGAGTAATGTGATTCTTAGGTCACATCAAGGAGCAGATCAACTGACTAGTTGTAGCTCAGCTGTAGTTATTCACAGCACGAGCCTGCTCCTTTCACACTGGGGGCTAGTATCCCCTCAACACTTGCACATTACACTTCACTATTTATTACTGGTCCTGAGGAAGCGCCAAAGATTGTTATGACCGTCTAGGTGCAAAACATGTCGACTTGACCATTTTTGTTACCAGGGGTACATTATTGCCCATAGGCGTAATGCATAACCTTTTGTTTTTTTAGCATGGCAAGGGGACCAACACAATAAAAGATGTATTCCCTCTGGTATCCGTTAGCCATTTTTATTGTTCACACACACCTTCACTGTGCACACAGGACCCACTCCACACACCCTCATTCATCTAACAGCCGTACTCTTAAAAAGATCTCCGCTAAAGTGACCCTACGGGGACCCGTAGGGCATTGCAGCGCCGGCCCAACGAGTAGCTAACGCCCAATGATGAAGCATCACATCCTTTGAGGTGTGTGAGGGCGACAAGACTTATTCTTCCCCCTTCAAAGTGGGTCCTACTCCTAGGTTCATCCTTTCCTTCTTTCCACTCTCCTCTCTACCTCGCATATCGATGTGAGGGTGACTTTTAGGCACCCACATCAATGGAACAGTGACCCTCCTTTTGGTTTAACGCCTCGATAGTGGAGCATGGGCACTGGACCATAATCAGCTCCTGGTCCCCATTTTTCTTGTTTTGATATGGTTCCCTGGCCAAACATTTGAGTAAAGCCTCATTTCAGGATTGTGCTGAATTGTTCAAAATAAGTGCAAGAGACTGAGCAGCCAACGGAATACACCTGTCACAGTAGAATTTTGCATTGGAACTGCAAACCCAACAAATGAAAGTCATCAGGGTGGACTGGCAACAAACGAAATACTGACTCTATATTTGCTTTTGCTAATAGGGCTCCTAGACCTAGCTGCCTTGCAAGTAGGAGTGGGCAGAGCTCGAAGAGTTTCACTCTGTGGAATTCCACTTAGTTACCAAAGTACCCCAGTTAGCACTATTTAGAGGAAGTCATGACTGCAGTACACAGATACTGCACGATGGGTCTTGAGAGGGCGCACAATGTATACAGCCATCCATAGGCTGCACCAACTGTGGGACCCCTTTATATGTCCTCACATGCGCACAATGTATACAGCCATCCATAGGCTGCAGCGACTGTGGGACCCCTGTATATGTCCTCAGGTGCGCACAATGTGGACAGCCATCCGTAGACTGCACCGACTTTGTGACCCCAGTATATGTCCTCACATGCTCACAATGTATACAGCCATCCATAGGCTCACTGACGGTGGGACCCTTGTATATGTCCTGACATGCGCACAATGTAAGTAACAGCTCCGCAGGGTTTTTTAGAAGATTTCAGATATTAAGGGCGCTCTGCCTTGGATTTGTTACGTTAGGGAGTACTTCATAAATAGGTAGGTGAGTGGTGCGTGAAGAGCGAACGGAAAAGCCCTTAACCGTCCAAAAGAAAAATCTAAGGACTTTAACAGCACATAAAACAGCAATGCTCTCGCACTCACAACAAGGTGTAAACAGGAATATTCAAGTATAACATGAAAGAATAGAATATACAGAAGCAGAATCTTGGGTGTTTTTCGTCGACGAAACACGTGTCGGCTGACTGTGGACTATTCCTTCGGTTGTGGACTCATTAAACAACCAACTTAAAAAGAAAAACACCCAAGATTCTGCTTCTGTATATTCTATTCTTTCATGTTATACTTGAATATTCCTGTTTACACCTTGTTGTGAGTGCGAGAGCATTGCTGTTTTATATGCGCACAATGTATACAGACATCCATAGGCTGCACCGACTGTGGGACCCCTGTATATGTCCACCACTGATGCGCCGCATTTACAATGGCGTTGGCGCACGGATGGGCAGATGCGTGTTGCATCCCCCGGCGGAAAGGCAGCGCATTGCTGGAGTCGCGTCACAAGCGTGACGTAGCTCCAGCAAGGCTCGGGGTGCCCCTATGCCTAACATGCTGCGTCAATCCTTATGCCTGTTTCAAGTAAATTGTAAATTGATACTTGTATAGCGCACTACTCACCCGAGGGTCTCAAGGCGCTTGTACGAATACCGCTATGGAACCCATCCTGGCTTTCCCTGTGAGGCTTCCACTCCTGGGCACCCCCAAGGTGGAGGCCAGGCATCCTTAGCGTTGTGGGGGCCGTTGTGGAGATTAAGCAAACTATTGCCCAGAGTTGCAGAGTGGGACTCCATGATTGGAATAGTCACCGAGGCGAGAATTATCAGGTCCGTGGAATTTTAAGCCCAAGACCCGCGGAGGCGGGGAATTGAACCCTGGTCCCGGGCTAGACCTCTGCATCAGGGTCTGCCGCTCTAATCATTGAGCCACACTTCTCCAGCAGGCGCAGGGGTTTGACGCAGCATGGCCGTAAAAGTGACTGAGTGAAATCTTGTAGATTTCACTCAGCCACTTTTCTGAGGCGTTCCTGCACTGGAACGCCCCCCCCGTGCCGGAACGCCATGTGGTGCAGGGCTTTACAACGTGACGCATCTCTCAGATGCATCATGTTGTAAATACCCTGCAGCATGGCGCTGGCTTTGCGCCACCGCTGCGTCACAAAAGTGACGCAACGGCGGGGCAAATGTGGCGTGCGGGGCTTGTAAATCTGCCCCTAAGTGATTTGCCCAGAATCCGATGTCTGAGACTCTAACCACCACACGTATTTCGCTTGTTTACGCCCGGCTGAAACTAGGTTTCTCACCTCGCACCGCTTCCTTCAATTATTCCTAATTAAAGGAGCAAGCAGGTGCACTGCTCCAGCATAAAACCCCTCACCACAGAAGCCAGGCGTGGGGGGGGGCATAGAGCAACATCGGATTTGTCTCACAGTCAAACCATGGTCTCATATAGCCACTAGATGGCAGTAGGCTCATAGTAATATGTAAAGCGATGCAAAAGGGGATGATGGACGGAGCGTTTGAGCAAATCAAATGCTCAGACGGGAGTCCCTTGCTCACTTTGTCACTGGATTCAAGATAGCCTGGCTGATGAGGATTATGAATCCGAAACCGGTCCCAGGATGCTTGTTTCCGGTCCAGGGAAGACATGGCTTGGCAGTTCGGGCTGGACTGTTCCCATGAGGCACAGGGTCAGACTGATTTGCATATGGCCATGTCTGAACTGGGGTGGCGGAGTGAGCTAAAGAATGGTGATGGATTAAACCCAGATCAGTTGACTGGGGGTGAGTGTTTGATTTGTTCAAGCGCTCCGTCCATCATCCCCTTTTGTATCCCCTTTTGTATCGCTTCATAGTAATATGTAGCCTCTTGTCTACAGTTGTGTTTATTTTTAGGTCTCGCGTGGGTGTGGCAGCAAAGCTGCCCTTCCCTCGGAGAGATCTTGTAAACAAAAAGGGAGCCTAAGCCCCGCCCCTCCTTTCTATTGGGTAGCGTCATCGTTCATGGTAAACACTGGCTTTCCATTAGAAAGGAGTGTTTTCCGTTGCCGCCCTGTCCGCTTTCGGAACGGCCCCTCCGGACATGGTAGCCTGCATTACGGCCGTTGTGACAAGGTTTCTTCTCTGAAGCTTCATCACGCTGCCTTGTTAGGTCTCGCTCGTTTAAGTAGGAGGCAGCTGCAAAGTGCTGCATGGCCACTCGCTACCGTTATTGCATTTCATATGCATTTTTTAAAACGTTTTAATTCTCCCATTAGAAACGTGTATTGTAACACTTGCATAGTCCGCGTTTATTTAGGTGCCGGGTCTATTTACTGTCCCAGTCCGACCCCGGGTGCCGCCGTCCTGGAGGGTTTGCCCGTGTGACTCAGCGCCACATCTAGCAGGTCACATAACTGGCAGTTTGTGCGCCCGGCGCAGTCACAGACCGTGGGAGACAGCAGTGTGCGTGAGGCAGGTGTGTCTGTCTGAGGGAGATACACCAGCGTTTATTTATTTTATGTATCTATTTTATGCGTTTTTATAGTGGACTTTACCCGAAGGTGTCAGAGTGCTTCACAAAAGGAACAGTGTGTGTGAGGGAGAGAGACAGCAGCCTCCGTTTGTGTATGGGTAACGGAGAGAGGCAGCTGTGTATGCCTGAGGGAGTGTGTGTGTGTGGGAGGGAAAGATAAGTGTGTGAGTGTGAGACATCGCCGTATATCTCAGGGAGAGTGACAGCAGAGTGAGAGTGACAGCAGAGTGAGAGTGACAGCAGAGTGAGAGTGACAGCAGAGTGAGAGTGACACCAAGTGAGAGTGACACCAAGTGAGAGTGACAGCAGAGAGAGTGACAGCACAGAGGGAGTGACAGCAGAGTGATAGTGACAGCAGAGTGATAGTGACAGCAGAGTGATAGTGACAGCAGAGTGATAGTGACAGCAGAGTGAGTGTTCCAGAGAGAGCAGGGTATGCTTGTGCGCTTACACGGTGCACTGACACACAGGAGCTAAGACAA
Source organism: Lissotriton vulgaris (assembly GCF_964263255.1). NCBI lineage: Eukaryota > Metazoa > Chordata > Amphibia > Caudata > Salamandridae > Lissotriton > Lissotriton vulgaris. Next base: position 839,702,265 of record NC_141687.1, read on the forward strand.
AGAATAGCTGACCATGAGTCTTGGGAGCTTCATGGAGGCAGCCGGCCCTCTGTGAGGTGAGCAGCAAGGAGGGGACGCCCCAACCAATCAAGCGCAACTACTCACACGTGACGGTCTCAAGGGGCGGGTAGGTGGCAGATCCTCTAAGTGCTGGGGTCACTGTAAGACCCAGGTCTTGAGATCCTTGACACCCCGACCACAGGAGCTGACAGGTAGCCTGTGGAAAGCATGACCCTCCCCTCCCCAAATCGAAGCACCCCAACCCCGGAGCTGACAGGGAGCCCGTAGAAAGCATGAACCCCCCCAATCGAAGCACCCCAACCCAAGAACTGACAGGGAGCCCTCCCCCCGTCGGCTTCGATGTCTAGTGCACGGCAAATATGTTATAAAATGAACTGGTGTGAACTCAAAGAGAACCAGAATACATGAAAAAATCTGCTGTAAACATTTAAGCCGCGTCACGCTATATTTTACTGTAAACCACACTTGAAAAGGTTAATCTAAATAAAAGGGCTGGACCTTAACATAGTGTGAGGCATTTAAAACCAGCAACAAAAAATGAAAAAGGTAAGATCGCGCCACGTGTTCCCTTACATGGAAACACAACAAGATGAAAAGATGCGTGTTGTTAGGTCTCACACTTTCATGAACACCTTACAGAGCATCAGAGGTAGCGCCTCATTTCATGAATTAGCCTGAATATTGTATGCTGTTCAAGCCCGCACCAACCCCAAGCTAGAGGAGCAGGCTAGTGAAGTAAAAGTTCGGCAATGACATCCTTTATCTGTTGACATTGGCAAGGTTGTACGGTCAGGGTAAACAAATGATAGGCCCATGCACACGTGCTCGCAGAAGCCTGGAACATCTGTGAGAACTCGAGGTTGCCATAGCAAACCTTCATCCACTTTGCATCTTCTTACAAAGAGGGATTTCTGTCTTGTGAGTGCCGCCATTCCATGTTCTCGGATGCATTTTATTTAATGAATATACCTTGTTTATTTTTAGAAACGATCAACGCTGCACACAAGCGATCGTTATGGGTGAGTTTTCGTGCCGGGGTTTTAGATGTATTTCCCCATTGTAACAATTGATTTATACCAGCATATTGTCCACATTTCTGGTTTTAATTTTAGTAGTTGGATGATTCCTCCCTCTTTTAGGGCCAGATGTAGGTAATTCCGATTTACCTACTCTTAAATACCGAATCATACCGATTCGGTAATTAAGAGTAGGTAAATTAGAAGTAGGCAGATGTAGGTAATTTTTATTTTTCAATTACCGAATCTGTAAGATTCGGTATTTACCGAATCGGTAAATACCGAATCGGTATTTCCCATTGATTCCTATGGGCCTTGAAGCCCATAGGAATCAATGGGAAATACCAAATCGGTATTTACAGATTCGGTAAATACCGAATCCTGGCAGGGGGAACGGGGTGTCACTTTGACACCCTGTAGCACCCCAATTGCAGGCTTGTGTGCCATGTGGCACACATACATGCCCTAAGGGCATGTCTGTGTGTCACATGGCATAGGTGTACATGCACAGATGTGCATGTACACTGGAATTCGGTAATTTACCACCCAATATGATTGGGTGGTAAATTAGGAATTCCTAAGGGCCAGTGGCACTCCAAACCGTGCCACCTACATCTGGAATTACCGATTCGGTAAATATACCGAGTCGGTATTTTACCAAATCTGTAAATTTACCGATTCGGTAAATTTACAGATTCGGTCAAATTCGGGCCCCCTACATCTGAAAAACCAATTATCGGTCGGTAACGGCCGAAATCGGCTGTTACCGACCGGTAATTGGCGACCTACATCTGGCCCTTAGTGTTTTGTTCACCTATGCTGGTAGTCACATAACACTCTTCCAGAGACCCTTCTGACCCCTGTTTCATGTTTTTAAAAACACGTGTTGCTCTCTCCAATAGTTTATTACATTCAGGGACGATCCAGTACAGCGCTTTGAGGAAACTTTGTGCCACAGGTTGCCCTTAGCTCATTTTACTTCCGTCGGTGAGCTTCCTTACAAGTCATAAACCACTTGAAAAATGTCTTCAGGGAGGGGTTTTGTAACAAATTATTTAACTTTCTTTATTCATTAGAGAAACCTATTCCCAGAGGACTTTTAGCGGCATATGGAACGGCTCCAACCCTGAATTCCATATTGTTACTCACATGTTCTCACTGGGTACCATAAGCCATAGGTCAGTGAATCTTCTTCATACACTTGAGTGTAGACACATAAACTTACAGAACGTAACATTATTGTCTTCTTACCACAGATTGGGATCTATTCCCCGCCACTCCTGTGGCGCCCTATGCCTCAAAACCAATCGGAAGCATTTACATGATCATCCTACCAATTGGTCTGGTTAAAATGTATAAATTCAGAATTTTGGTCAATGCAAGCAGACCCATTGACACATGTTTTCTCCTCCATAGGTGCTTCCCAAACCTGCGTCCTGAAGATGACCCTGTCTAAATTGTATGCAAAGGGCCGAAATGTTGACAGAATAATAGTGTACTGTGTGGAGAATAGTGTGTGGAGAAGTGTGGCTCACTGGTTAGAGCAAACAAAACAGGTGATGGACCGAATGTGGATCAATGTCACACATTCACCCCAGTCCAAAGATCTGGGCCCAAATCCATCGTTTTTTTGCACTCCACACCACCCTGGGTTAGACAATGGCGATATGCAAATTAGCTCTGACCCTGTGCCCCATGGGAACAGTCCAGTCCGAACTACAAAAGCCATGTCCTTCCCAGAACGGAATCAAGCATCCGAGGACCGGACCGGTTTCGAGGTAACACCTCTCATCAGCCCGGCTAGCTTGAGACTACCAAGGGTAAGAGATGTTGACCTAGTTTTCCATGTGGCACTCGTCACACTGCACTCAGTACCCCTTGTCTAAGTGAAAGGATCAGAAAATAAAGAGAGATTTAAAAGTCATATGTATGTTTTACATTCCAGTCCCTCTACCTAGCCACTGGGCAGCAAATAAGTAGCTGTTGTGGAGCTAAGCATGGGTAAAGGGATCAACCTTTACAGTGATTGCTGCCATTTTAGTGAATAAGTGCTATGGCAGCTCAGGGCTGACATTCACACCTGCAACATACCCCTGAACACAAATGGGAGCAGATTATTGAATAGCAATAACATATGTGAAAATAATTTGCAACACTGCTCGAAGAATGAGAATGTTTTTACTGATAACAATGTTTGCAGATTTCTATTGAATTTGTGTGTGAAGCAAATGATGTATGTAATAAGACTTTTTAGGGCGGAAGCTTAGTAGCAGTATGACAAAGCAATCCCGAAAAAACTTTGGATGCATGACTCTGTCGTCGAATAAGAATGATGAGGCTAAATTAGAACAATTGCATAACATTTGGAGTAATCATAGTGTGAGAAAAAGACTGCACTGAAGACAAGCTAGGCTCTGCTTTGTTGTGGCAGGCAGGAAATTAAGCACAATTGCTAGGCCCTGCAAACCTAATCCCAACCTCATTTGAGTTAACATATTGGCTCATCTGAGCCGGGTGCGATTAGTGCAGGGACAGAAAATACCTTCATGAAGTATTATCCATTTTAAGCACTACCCCTCCTGCTAACATTTAATGCAGAAGACAAGACAACCATGCTGGCCTCTGTCCTAACAGAAGTCATCTCTCCCTTCCACATTGCCTCCTACTGTCTCCTCAGCTAAATGTAACTAATTTAGCAAGGATCATGAGCCTTGAGGCCCTATGTTGAAGGTGGGCAGCTGCTACTTCCAAGGGGCTCTTCTTGGCCTGCTCTCAAAATACTTGGGCAGATGTTCTTCTTTCAAATCACTATTGCCCTCATCTGCCTACTGGGGAGGGGTGGTGGGGCAGAAAGTCTTGAGGCTTTTTTTGGGGGTAGGCGGGACATTTGCATGCCCATTTTGGGCAGCCCCCACCCCTGGCCTATAAAAAAACCTGGTGTTGATTGTGCTTTCTAACCCCCGGGGAGGCAGATTGGGGGCTACTTCCCCATCTGCCTCCCAAAGGGAGGCAGAAGAACTAGCATTCTGGGCAGCCCCACCCCAAAGTATATTAAATCAAAAAATCCCTCGTGCTTAGTGGGCTTTCTCGCCTCCCTCCCCCGGTAAGCTCTTCTTCAACCTCCCGAGGCCAATAAAAAAAAGGAAATCCCTCTGCTGTCTGCAGCAGAGGGATTTAGTGCCCCTGTTCTCACGACGGAATGGTTCTGTCATGAGCACAGGAGCACTGGTGCTCCTTACGGAACCATTCCATCATGAGCACCCAAAGGGTTGAAACACAAGCAGAGGAACGAAAACAGAACAAACGTATTGTGTGTTTATACAGTGCAAATGCCACCAGATAAGTGTTTTAGGTGGAAAGCCCAAGTTAACTAAATACATTTTTTTTTAAATTAAATGAGCCGAGGCAAAAAAAGATACAACTACCACAAAAACAGTCCTAAAACGAGCCAAGGAACGAAAATGAAAGAAACATACCTTGTGTTTAAAAAGTAGAAATTACACCAGATAAGCACGTTTAAGTAAACACAGTCCTAAAACACAAGCCAAGGAATGAAAACAAAAGAAACCTAATGTGTGTTTATAAAGTGCAAATGCCACCAGATAAGCGCATTTGAGTCGGAAAGCCCAAAATAACTACAATCCAAAAATACGAGCAGAGGCAAACAAAAAAAAAAATTGCGCGCACAAAGTAACATAAAAAACAAAAAGAGTAACATCACATGTACCAGGGAAGGCTTCTGGGAGGGTCTGAAACACAAAAAGGCGGGGCTAATTAAGCTTATTCACAAAACAAAAGCAGTCACTTTTGAAGGGCACTAACCGGAACGAATGGAAAAGATGGGAGGTGCTTAAAACCCACACCGTAGATACAGCATGTCTCTAAGAGACAGCGCATGCACTGCCTAGGCGGGACCAAAAAATGGGAGAGCCCTCTTTGAAATTCAATCTACAAGTTAGGTTTTTATGAGGGTCAAAAGAAGAAACTAAAAATCAGAAGTGCTGCTCCTAGAGGTCAGTTGCGAAACACACCAGGTGCTTTAAGCAGAGGAGGGTGTCATCAGCAACCCTCCATCCTGTTTCTGCTGTACATTTAACTGGCACCGGTGCTTTCAGTGGGCAGTTACTCTATGGTACTGTGTACCTGCACTTCTCAGCAATTTTACAGTACAGTTAATGGGAGAGTACGTGCACTTCTCAGGAGCACACAAGTACTCTACACAGTGAGTGCCAGCACTCCCATATTTCTGTGTAAAGCAATGATTGGCAGGAATTTGCAGCCCCAGGCATTATTTATCCTGTTTCTAACCACTTCCAACCCGGGAAGCTATCAAGTGATTGGTCCAGGAACCCACAAAGTGTTCAGGAGAAGAAGTTGGGATTTGAAACCAAGTGTTATTGCTCTGCAGTAAATCCAGGGTGTAAACTCCGCTACACCCCACAGATAAATGTATTTTCTAGTAAATAGTTGGGTACAGGTGTTTTAGTCTGGTATGGTGAGGCATCTGTCGAATTCCACCAGGAATGTTTTTTATACTCACAGACAAAAACACACACACTCTCTCCCTCTCTGTTTTGAAAGTCTTCAGTATTGTTAGTTATTTTACAAAATATTGTGTTTTGTCTCACTTAGTCTGTCTACCAATCTGCATTCGTCCCCTTGCCACTGCTCCTTTAGTCCCTCTCAAGCACCCTGCTAGTTGGATAGTGCATTTCTTTTCATAACACATTTTATTGGGATTTGGCAATACAGCAAAACCAGGACAGCCCACATTGTAGGGTGAATACCCATGAACAAAAGTGATACAAAAAACTGGCACAGTCATTCCCCAGCCACCCACCCAAACCCAACATGTCTCCTATAGAGCCTTCATGCAAGTACATTCTTGGATCCCTCCCTGTTCCCTCATGTTGTAACAAACGTATATTTGTATTTAAATAGCTAGCTGGGCGCAACAGTATGCATTGGGGCTAGAACTATTCCTCCATAATCGTCCCAGCACCATCATATCTAGTGTTTTTGTGGACAGCCCGTAGCCTGAAACACTGCAGTCTCTAGACTAATACAATGGTTCATCCCTCTCTTCCATGTCCCTATTGATAGTGAAGAGTCCCCTTTCTACATTCTGGACATGGTCCTCTTTGCCACCATGAACCCCAGAAATAACAGAGGGAATGGGAGGGAACCGTTACAAAAAAAAGCACCTGTTATATGGAGGAGGATCCCTTTAGGGTCTAGTGGGATCTCCACAAGACAAGACGCCACCCTCTGGCAGAAGCGCTTCAGTTTCAAGAAACTCCACACTGAGGAGGGTGCCCTCTTCTATCCCGCATCGAAGACAAATGGTGGAATTAATTACACCCATGCGCCACAAACGGCGTCTGGTATAGTAAATTCTGTGCAAATATTTAAATTGTATCAAGCGGAGGCGTGAGGCAATAGCTGCTCTGCAGGGGGCCCCTAGGGCCTGTGTCCAATCCTCTTCATCACCATCTATGTCATCCTGCCATGCCGCCCAAAGGGCAGGTGTTGGACCTGGCCTTGTGGTGTGGTTCCCCCCGTTCCTCAGCGCCCCGTTAGCTTAGCCCCGTGCCCAGAAATCCCGGGTCGTCCTGTCCATGTCTACGCAAACGCTGACGACCACCCCCGGCAAACCCTGTACTCCTCCCCGGCCCTGCACGCCAGACCCACATGGCCCCATAGGCCCATCGTCAGCCATTTTCCCTTCCCGAGATCCCTGATTCCCTGGGCCTAGCATGACCCCCAGCCCCAGCGACACTCAGGCTCCAGACACGCCAGCCCCCGCTGGGAGGGTGAGGGCTCCCCGAGGGAGATAAGACATCTATGTCATCCTGCCATGCCGCCCAAAGGGCAGGTAATGCAGTGGAAGTATTTGTGGTCAATGTCTTATGCAATGTTGAGAGTACCTAAGTTGCCCATTCAACCGTTTTCCCTTACTGGGCTAAAGTCTGGTGGCTCCCAAAGGTCTCTTGAAATTATTTTAAAACGGTGCCTCTCATGACATCGCCCAGCGTGGAGATCCCGAAGTCGTCCCATCTTTAGGACCCACTCAATGAGGCATCTTTGTCGAAGAAGGATGACCTGCAAAAAGGGAGTCCTTTGTGTCAATCTGCCCCTCCACCCCATCCGCCAGAGGGAGCGCCTCCATACAGATATGTTATGTAATGGATTTTAACATTGTATGCCACCCTGATTGCATACAATGTTACTGACCAGGCTACTCCCCAAGGTAAATGATCTCACCAAGGGCACAACTAGACCTGAACTTCGGGTTGGGTGGTAGGGGGCAAACAGGTCAGCCAGTCGAGATGGGGTTAACACTTTAAGCCATGGGGCTGAACTACCTTTTGAGCTAATGCAAGAAAATAGACTGATAAATGATGCATTTTAGACATTGGTCAAACCCTATATGATTACAGCAAACATGTTTTAGTTGAATTGACAATGTTTACATGCTACTTCTAGATCTTTAAAAGGGGAATCAATCCAACACACCTTAGAAGCAGATTTTGAAAGTTATTTCAAGCTGGGGACCCTTTTTGCCAATGCTCGAAGAATTCCTTCTGTGAAATGACAATGAGCTCATAAATTGTTTTTAATTCCAACTTCAGAAAGACACCACAGTCTGACTGTTGACAAAACTGACTTTGTTCAGTCTGTTCATTGGGACGTTGCAACATAAGCTTCTTTGAGGCCACACACATGTTCAGTTCTCATAGCAGTGTTGTGATTGTCTTAGGGGAGCCTGGGTGCTTCCTGATCCGGCCTGCGCGTAGGGATGACGAGGAGGTAAGTGTAATTTTCTTTTTCTTTACATCCTCCACCCCGCCTTCCCCGATCCGTGCCAGTCGTCACTGATTACTTTGCCAGGAATCTGCACTGTTCTAAATCAAAATAAAAATAGTTTTGCTAGCAACCCACATTGAGCAGTTCTCATATGAGGTGACAGTATAAAGAAGAATTTAACTTGGCTAATAAATCACAAGGGTCAAACTATACTACATTAAATCATGCCAGAACCCTGAAAACATACAACAGTACTAAATGTACTAAATAAATAGGATTCATAAATCAGTTATAAACACACAGAGACTCTAAATTTAAGTATCGGAAAGATTCATTTATTAAAATAACAATTCATAAAGTTAAAAGCCAAATTTTAAGTCCATTAAAAAAAGCATATCCACAAATTCAAATACGGGACAACCAAAAGACAAACAAGATACTTAATGTATACGAGAGACAAAAAACTAGTGAAATATTAAAAAGACATCATGACTGGGTTACATCGATTGAATCAGTTCTGTTGGAGTCTATCAGCTATACTATGATTGATAAGGCTCAGATGTTCCTCGAATTTAACTATGCAGGGAAGGGCGTCGACGTATTTCGGTGGGTTCTATCTTTTTGTAAACCACCTTCTTCATGACATTTATTATTTTTGTCTCTCTTAATTTTGGTACAATAATATATATGCCTATTTAAAACAAAAACTAGCATGTATCAAATGACATGATTCCATTCTATGTAACATACAACAAAACATCATACATAACATCATGATTATTTAAAAGCATTCAATTTTACAAAATGTAAAAACTTAAAAGCATATATTTTATCAACAAACAATGTTGTAATGTAATTTTATAACTGTTTTAGGGGCCCAAAACACTATTCATAAACACATTCAATACTACAATTAGCTCTACACCATCTATTTCACTAAATCTATTTCTATCGGAAGATATACAATATATCTTTCCAACTGATATGTGTACGGTATAAGTAAACTGTCCAGTGTGATACTTTTCTAAAAGCATGTCATATATTGTAGGGGAGTCAACCCCAATTAATCACCTTTGGGTTATTTTTAATCTAATGGAGGTGGCTGTAAGATGTTCCTATACACCAGGTTCAAATAACACCCATAACATACTTATAGTTAGAATAGTGTGCTGTACCTCTTGTTATGCTCACACGGTATGTATTGTACACAATCCGTCCCGACAAGGCTGACTACCGATTTTCAACCTCTGTTTTCAATAAGAAATGTATCTGAGAAGAAATTGTTAGGTCAGAAAGTGCAAACGGATTAAGATAATCGTATTAAAAAAGCGAATCTATAACGATCCACCTCTAATTCTGGTGATAGATGATAGACCACAGACTGGATTCGTTGTGGGTATCTTGGTGCGTGGGGCCACTCTTTTCCCGTTTTACTCATATGAGGTGACTACATCCACAAAGTAAACACAAGGCCTAGAGAACCAGCACAAAAGGTAGTTGCTTTGAAAAAGTTTGCTATGAGTGGAGTTCTAGCAAGCAAAGGACACCAGTGTTCCTTCAAGGTCCAGAACAGGTACAATGTAGGCCGGATCCCTTTCAGGTTCCCCTGGCATAGCCTTACCACCTGCAAGCCCAGGAGCCACTGTTAAATTATTTTATTTCTCTTGTATCAGTTTAGCAGTGTTCATACAAACACAACTTTCATGTTTACGTGAAACCTGCAGTGCTGAGGCCATCCCTCTCGACTCTCCACCAGGGTCCTGATGACAGGAGGAGAAAGAGTGCTGAGCGACGATCCAGCTACAGATTGGTGTTTGAAAACACAGCATTCTGTAGAGAGATGTCAGGATTGCGCGTTTGAGGGACGTAGTTCAACTACGATCCCCACACACAGGTATTGTATCCATTTTATTTGGCAGACACACTGCGCATGCCTCAGGCATCACAGTTTATCTGCACAACTGGGGCTGTCAGTCAGTCCAATGAGGAACCAAACAGAGCAGCAGGGGCAGGACCCTCATCATTGTCCCAGCTTCTGATAGGACTTCCAGTCCTAACAAGAAGCTGGAAGAGGGCTTGAGGTGGGTCTTCCTCTGAAACCCGGCCTTGCTGCTCTGTCTGGCTATTCGCTAGGAATCTTGGTTTGCTGGGTCCCATGTCCAGCAATGGATTCCTGCTCTACTGCTGCTAAAGAGCCTTTGCGTTGCCAGCAAAGGGGGAAGGGCAAGTGGAAAAAAGAACTGTGTATGATTGAGGGAAATTGTGTTTGGTAGTGATTGAGAGTTAAGTGAGAGTGTGCGTTTATTGATTGTGTTTGAGAGTGTCAATGAGAATGAAACAGTGAGAATCAGTGAGAGTGAGTGTGACAAAGGGAAAGTGAGGGAATGAGTAAAGCTGTCTGAGTGATTTAAAAGGGGGAAATTACGGGAGGGAGTGTGAGTGAATCAGGGGCTTCTCCAATCATGCAGCAGTTGCACCATGTGTTATAGGCAGGGGAAAACCCAATCAACTGGTCCAGCTGCACAATTTAAACAGAACACCTGTACCCCAAGAGTTCAAATCAGAGTCCCCGCATACCAGTAGTTATTAGTGAGGGTCAGTGATTGTGAGATTGTGTAAATGTGTTTTGTGAGTGAGAAACAGTGAGTCTGATTGTATGGCTACATTTGTGTGTGAGGGCACCTGAGGCATATTTTCAAAACAAAATTTGCCTCGGGTGCCTTTGTGAACAAGTGGCAAGTATTACGCCTCATCGGTATCAGGAATCACCAGCCGCCACTGATGGGCAATGCCCTGAAATAAATAGTGTCTCTTTATAGCATATGTTATAATTACAACAACCATGGTTTCACTTCTGTTCTAAAGCCTCCAGCACAAATGGTGAAATCCACTAAAATATAAACGGTATACACCTGTTACAACGCACTACTGTTACAACGCGACTTTTACAACGCATACCATTACAACGCATTGCGCTGGGGGGCGCTCTAGGATAGGGAATAAGTATAATTTACTATCCAACACCTTCCCTAGGGTCCACGGGGACTGGAGTTAGAATAGTAAATTATACTTACCAGTATCCAGCACCTCAAAGCGCTATGCGTTGTAATGGTATGCGTTGTAATGGTCGCGTTGTAACGGTAGGTAGTTGTAATGGTATGCGTTGTAACATGGTACATCCAATATAAACGCTGTGTTTTTTAAAATCCTTCAACGTCAATGTGCATTATACATTTCTCTAAAATTCCGTTGTGATGAATGACCATAGTCTACATAGTGGTTGTTCATAAATGTATATACTAGTTATAGCAATTATAGCAATTACACTGGCCTAGGTGTAAAAAGGGACCACCTTGAATAAAGCACAAGAGACACAGCCGACTGGCCACACGGTTACCAGTTTCTTATTGTAACACTGGAACAAGTAGTGAATGAAGTAGTGTTTTCTACAGGATGCTCTCTCAATTCCATCACTTCAGGGAATCCTGTAACCATTCTCACCAATTCTCCTCCTCCCGAAAGTGCGTCAGAAGATTCAGGAGGAGAGGAAAAAAGTGACACTAACAGTTCCTTTTTGACCACGTCACCCATGGGTTTGTTTTCCCATGGATCTGTCCAGAGGGGAGATTCTTCACATTCACATTTAACCATCACCTCTCCAGTTTCCATTGCCTGACTTGACTCAGCAACAGCACATAAGGTTGACGGCCTGTAAGTTGAAAGGGTAGGGTTGGAACAGATGGGATGTTCTAGGCCAGTTGTTCTTGAAAATCAGGAATCATCTAAGCCATCAATCTTAACAGTGTATAGGAAGACTGGAACTCATTTGAGAAATGGTGCTCATCTAAAGGGTACTGTTCCTCTGAAAACTGACCCTTTTCAAATGTTTTATTTTTTACTGGATGATTTTTTGAAAGGTTTTCTCCATCTACATTGTCTTCCTAGTGGGTGGTCATTAAAGCAATTTAGGGGCTCATTAGGATTGCAGTTAATCCGCATCCTCCGGGCCGGCGAAAGCAACCCCTGGCCCGGAGGATGCGGATTAACAGCTGCGGACAGAAAAAAGACCCCCCGCCAGATTAGGATGGCTGGGGGATCTTTTTTCCATCCGCCGCTTTTCCGCTGCGGTCGCCTTCCGACAGCGGCGGAAAAGCTCTAACATGGCTGGCGGTATCTATCAGACACCGACAGCCATATTAGGATGGCGGCGGTCCTATGCCTTTCCACGGCGGCATTTCCGCCGTGGAAAGGCATACAGACTTTTCTTTGGGGGCCCGTTGTGGGCCCCCAGGGGTGAATGGGGGGAGTGGGGGGTGCACATGGGGGGTACCTATGGTACCCCCATGCCTTTGCGTGCACGAAGCGTCAGGCACCACGCGGTGCCTGCAGCTTCGTGCACGCAAAGGAAAACATGTTTTTTAACATTGCGGCGTGTGCTGCTTCAAGCAGCACCCGCCCTAATGTTAAATATACAGGATGTGACCGCCAGGGTGGCGGTCACATCCTAATCTGCACGAAGGGACCGCAGCTGCCCCTGCGGACGGTCCCTCCTACTCTGGGGTGGCGGACGCCATCCTAATAGGCCCCAAAATTCGTGGAGGTCTCTTCCAGAATTTACATTTTGGTCACTGAACTTTTAAAGAATTTCAGCCTTAAATGTCCAACAGTTCCTTCGTGGGGTCTGTCCATAGGTTACAAGGACTTCAGTTACATCCTTTTGAACCTCTCAAGATATCATGTTTGGCATGGTTGTCTTCTAAGACAGCCTTTATTGTAGCAATCACCTCTACAAGGAGATTGGGTGAGTTGGGGGCACTGTTATCATCCTTTCCTTATTTGAAATTCTTCTTGGATTCTCGATTTATTCCTAAGGTTAACTAATTTTTCCATTTGGCCCAGGAAGTTGTTTTCCAGTTTTTCATTCATAAGATGACACTGTCGTCCCTTCCACTTTAGATGCCAAGAGGGCTTTATCTATTTATATGGCTAGAAGAGGAGAACGTAGGACTTCCGATTCTCTCTTTGTGCCTCATGTATCGGTTACCAAGTGTAACAAGCATTTGCAATGCAATAGGTCTTGCATTTGCAAGAGTTTAAGCTATTGGTATTGTAAATGACACTGCCGTTTATTTATCTGTTTTGATGATTAACACATAAATTAAAGGTATTGCCATTTACAATTTCCACCAGCTCAAACTCTTGTTAATGCGAGACCTATTTCATTTCAAAGAAGCATTCCCCATTGTTACGGGCTGCTTGGAAAGTGAAAGCGTGCATGGCGCGCTGAATATTGCAGAAAAGCATGTAATTCCTGCAGTAGGAGAAATGCATTATAGAAAATAGTGCTCACAGACTAAATAAGACATACGTGTAACAACAGAAGTAAATGGGCCAGTCCTCATGGGAGGTTACAAATGAAGATAAGGTGGTACTAAGGAGGGACTAACAAGCCTATTAACGAATCAGAAGCCAGCATTTACAAAGGACAATGGTACAAGCCAATGAAAAATATGGGTGCAGAGTGGGCGGAGTTTCAAGTCCATACTCGAATACAGCATGTCTAGCAGAGCAGCACATGCGTTGCTCAGGCTTGAACTAAAAAGGCTTCTACTCAAATACTGAGCAGATGGGTACTCCAAGCTATATCCCAAGCCTATAAATCAAATGGGGAAGCTATTCCTTCAAACATTCAGAGCAGTTCTACTAGAGCTGTAGCAGCTTCTTGGGTAGAAGTGGGTGAAGCCTCAATTCAGGAGATTTGTCGAACAGTGACATGGTCTTCCCAGTATACTTTACCCAAAACACTATGGACTGGATTTGGCAGGTTCTACAGAAGAGTCTTCTCGTACCACTGTTTTATAATCTGCAATGAAGTAATTATTGATCCACTAAACTTCTTTAAACATCATTTATTCATGATGGAATGGTTTTAGGTCTTGCGCCTAGCGTTGCAGTGCGCATCACTGCCCGCGCAGCACGAGACCTCTTGTATGGGCTTAAGAAAGCTAACCACATGCTCATGCGTGTGGTTTTGCTTTCGCAGGCTGGCATTGGCTGTAGCGTGCTTTTTTTAAAAAAAAACAGCACGCAATTGGGCAAAGGTGGGCGCATGTCCCGCTTTTGCTCCGCCCATTCCCGTCCGTGTCTAGGACGCACATCAGCTCTCGGCACAGACGACAGGCTCCCTCGCCCCCTGACTTCTTTGTGGTGCGCACGCACCACTGGTTTCGATTCCCGCGTTCGACTCCTCTGTGGTGCGCGCGCACCACAGGTTTTGATTCTGTGCTTGTTTCTGGTTCAATTAAAACAGTGTTGAATTTTCTACGTGATGTTGTGCAGTAAACTCTGTAACCGGCTGCTATGGAGGGTATTCCATGGATGTGCACAGTTGAAATTTTTGTTCTCCTAAGAGTTTAATTTACAACCAATATTCAGGTGGAATTTCTCTATGAGTCGCAACATTGTGTAAGAGATGCTCTTGTGACTCCTAGCTCCAATTGAAGCAACTGTTTCGGGGCAGAAGAAGGAGCCGGGGGCTGGGTGGCTAGGGCGAGCGCTCATTGGAAATGTCCAGCTTATACGCAAACCTTCTGTGTGTCAGCATGCGTAGTGCTGCTAAAACAAAGTTGAGCGAGGAGGCTGGAGCAGACGTCGGTGGCAGCAGGAACAGCGCGTGCTATAGGCTGCGGCAAGCTGGTGGGGTCTGCTGGCGCCTACCAGCCTTTCCTGTGGCCCTCGTCAGGTAAGGGTGCTCGGGTAGCGCGTGGTCCTTTGTGAGTGGTGAGGTGGCGCTGGCGCGGGCTCGCAGAGCCTGTTATCATCATAGTTGATGGAAGGAGCAGCACGCAGCGCGATTGCACGAGGATAGTGGCTGTAAAGTCCCCTCTCTGGGCGGGACTTGTAAGAGGCCGAACTTGTTGCCCTTTTGTATGGGAGTCTAGGGTTTTAAAAGGCGCCCTATTGTATGTTATAACTGGGACCTTACATGCCGCATTACTGACGTATTTTATTGGGTATCGTCTGTGGTATTACTCTTGCTTGTGAGGGGGTTAGCACAGGATTTTACGTGGGTTCTACCAAGCGGGAGTTTCTGTGCAAGTTATTTTTGGGGATAAAGTGGAAATGCTAATTTTAAGGCTCCATTTTGGGGGTGGTCAGATGACTTATATTATAAAGATCTAGTGCGGTCATTTGAGGGTCATTTCATCCTCTTGAATGAATATATGTGTCATCGTGCTATCTGTTCACTGAGGTTAAGCTTGAAGTAAGGACGGACCTGTTGAAGGCTCTGACTGGGCTGTAATTTTAAAAGAAAAAAAACTGATCTTGAATCGGGACCGGGCCTATGTTCACGTCCTCCCACTCTTGAAGGCAAAACCCTGATCGATTGCTCGCAAAGACTGTAAAGCCCCTTAATGTAATACACGTTAGCAGTCTTGTTTTAATTTTTTACATGTTTTACTTTATCTTGTATACCCCGAGTATTTGCTGTATCCAGGTGCTACTGTAGTCTCTTTCATGCAAATTAACACTTTTGTGCAGTGAACTAAATTGCTGCCTGTTTGGGTGAGTTCATGATGTTGTTGGATGTATGATGGGCCACAAAAGAGGGCTCCAGAGTGGAAGGTGAAAGGAGTGAGTTTCATGCACTGATTGGCCTATCTACAGAATTCATGTTACATATTTGCATGTGTTAATTATAGTTATCATTGTATGTGAAACTGTGTGAAGGAGGTATACAGCTATTAAAATATGGACAACACCAAAGGAGAAGAAAATGTTCTTCCAGGTGAAGGAATGGGTTGCCTATGCAGAGAAGGGTGAAGTGAAGATGAAAGAAGATACTTGCAGACAGAGAGTTTAAAAAGTGGGTTTTGAAGAGGAAATATGTATGAAAGATGCAGGCAGAGTATTTCGGAAATGTGTGGGTAGAAAAAAAGCAGTGTCTAAAAGAATGAGAGGCTTTGGAGAAACATGGTGTGAAAGGGATAATGGTAGTGATTAAATCACCAGAGAAATTATTGGATTTACGGGTTCATATGCTGTTTGTATATTTCAAGATATACAAGCAATTGTCATCAGTAAATGATAACAAGCATTTACAATGCAATAGGTCTCACATTTTTAAAGTTTGATCTATTGGAATTGCTAAATAATGCAACACCAATAGCTCAAACTTTAATAATGCGAGACCTATTGTATTGGAAATGCTTGTTTTTTTTTACTTGCCTCATCCTCAATGTTTAGTACTGAGATGAAGAGCACTAGGATGAAGGGATAATATCCCAATTACAATTAATCTTTATTACCCTTGTGAGAAGTTGGCCTGGTATACGGTGTTCACTATTCTAGTGAGCACCTTGCACCAGTCCAAACGACCCTTATGGTGATTGGTTGTAAGTCAACCTTATAGACCAGCTATCCTAGTGGTAGCATGGACAAAAGCAGTCTTAGGCTAAACTCAAGAGGGCATGTGAAGCCAGCTGTTTTACCATATGCAACCCCTTTTAATACCAAATGAAAGACACCACACAAGTTATATATTACAAAATATATGTATTTATTTCTAGAATAATCCCCTTAACTCTTTATGAGCACAGGATCACAAGCATTAAACAAAGGACACAGTATAACATACAGTAAGCTGCACAATTATGGATAGGCCGGGTGGCCACTCAAACCATATATTAAGAAAGTAGTAGAAGTACCACGTCACGAACAATGAACAGGTCTAGGGCCTAGGGAATCGCTGGGCCTACACTGGACTAATGAAGGTTAGGTCAGGAGAGGCCCACAGGATACGGGTGCAGAGTCTATAGGCAACCGCGTTTACCATACAAGTCAATGGTGCGTAAAAATCAGAAAGTTATAGGTTTCGGAGTCTTCCGACTGGACTAGAACTTAGCCACTTGAAACTAGGACACTAGAGGTGTAAACCACTACAGGAGCACCGGAGTTATATTGTTACCTCACCCACAGGAAGCGGGTGCATAGGTGCCAAAGTGTGATGGGTTTCGTCGTGAAGTTCTATGGAGCCTGGAGATGAAGATGCTGCAGGCGGCCAGGAGAGAAGAGTCCGGTTGGATCCAAGAGTGGATCGAAGATGTAGAGTACCTGAAAGCAGAGGGGACAATGTTCAGGTCACTGGCCAGTGACCAGCGAGGAACCAGGCGATGTTGGGTTGCAATCAGGTGATGTCGAGGTGTTTGTCTCCGCTGCCACGTGGACCAGGAAGGATCGAGGATGACCAGCTGGTGAACACGAGCTGTACCACAAAGGCTCTTGCTGTCGGCGGTGTCGGTACTCGATTCGGAGTCACCAAGCCTTGGCAAAGGCAACCCACGCAGGATGCGAAGATGTCTTCTTAATCGGACCGGGAGGGTCAGATCGATGGTTCCTTTTCAGGGGAGCTGGGGCCAGTCTGGAGCAACCAGACCAGCAGTGTAGTTTCAGTGTTTCGTCGTCACAGAGGCCACTAGCCAACGGGCAAGCGACCAGACAACGCGTCGAGCAGGAAAAGTGCAAAAGGGCCCCACGCAGCACTCAGAGTGTGGAGAGGTGATCTTTGGAGCACAGGCTGCTCGGGGCTGGGGCTTCTCAAACCCCAAAGCACAGCGTCGAGGGAACCTCGGGAGCTGCACTGGAAGCACTTTGTTGACTTTCCAAGATTGGCCGGTCCCACGTCTCTCGTTGCCTCCACGGGTCTAAGCTTTGCTAAGACTGTGGATCGGGCTGGTGGAAGTCTGGGAGTCAAGGTCTTGTCGGTCTCTGTCGTTCGAGCTCCGGCGGGAGCAACGGCAAGGAAAGCCTCGTTGCGCTGATGGTGCCTGCTTGCACAGGGTGGCCACTCCTTGACCACAAGGGAGATTCTTCAGTCTTCTACGTTGAGTAGGATGTCGAAGGGTCCAGAGGTTTGTTTCAAAGTTTCAGTCAGGATGATCTAAATTGCAGTAGCACAGCTCCTTCCTTTATTCCAAATCAAGGGGCTGGATCACCTGCTAGGTCCCTCCTATGGGTGGGACCCAGGAAGGGGGTGGTTACACCCCTTTCCCTTTGTCCAGTTTCGTGCCAGAGCTGGGGCTGGAGTGCCCCAGCACCGGTTTGAACTGGACTATGCATGGGGTGCCTTGTGCGCCCCAGGCAGTGTCTAGTTTCATTCAACCCTCCCTGCTACAATCCACTATCTCCTGTCTGAGGTGGTGTAACACCAACCTGTGACAGGTTACCATTTGTCCCGGCCTCCCCTGCCGGAGTTTCGGTCAGCAGCAGGAGGCCAGACTTGTGTCTGTGGCAGCAGCATCCATTTTGTGATGCTGGGGCTCTGGTTAGATTTAACCGCTTTTAAGCAAAGTAACATGTCTTCTCCCTCTAGAAGGGTGGGATGCTACCCCCGTCACCAGAACTGGCGAAGGGGTAGTATTCCAAAGCGTATGACACCTTACACGACATGTTTTGATAAAGCCAAACCAAAGTTAGCAAGTAACCGCAAGGATTATAATGCACTTAAGAGTATATGGTATGGCAATATCCCAGAACAGCTAAGGGAGTTGGTCCCGAAAGCTGCAGACAGGCTCAGCTCATGCTAGAGCACCATCTCACATAAAACCAAGCACTCTGCCTCCTGGATTGATAAGGCCTGCCATAGGAGTGACTTATAGGTGCATATGTGTCCAGATATAGGTTTAGATATAGGTATACTATATCCAAGCAAGGGGTGATTACACAACCTTGCCCCAGCTGAGTGATCAGCCAGTTGTGCCAGTTTGGATAGCCAACCAAGGGTGGCAAAAGATATGCTGCAGCCCCTGGTAGGCCTTGGATGCACCTATGCCCTGGGTACCTATAGTACACTGTACAGGGGCTGATAAGGTGACCCAATATCCAATTGGAGATGTACCTAGGGTACATGGAGTCCATTTTACAGAGAGAGCAGATAGCCTGGGCCCTGATTAGTAGTGTGCCAGGCCAACTAAATCGAAAACCAGCTAAACACTAGGCAACAAATCTGGGGTAACCAAAGTCAGGTATCCACCTTCCTACAACCCTGATTCATAGTCTTCCTCGTCCAGTCCACAACCCTTCTTCCCATTTACACCTCCAACATATTGCCCTTGGTAAGTACAGGAGGCCAGGTAGGGGAGGAGCATTTGAAGTGGGTTGATATAGAAATAGAAAAGAGCTGCAATCAGCGCAGATCAGTATTCATGAGCATGTTAAAAACCTCTCAAAGGCGAAGCCGCCTCAGTGTTAAGGACTTGGACGAGGAGGTCTCCGAACCAGGGTAATTAGATTACCGGAAAGTAATTGAAACATTACCCAGTTTAATGCTAATGTATTTACTGACCCTGATAACATGGAAGGATGCGTCCCCATTACCAAACTTTTGATGGTGAGCATCAATTCACTGAGTAATCTTGCTGAGCTGGATAGGTAGATAGGTAGGTAGAGACACAGACAGACAGACAGACAGACAGACAGACAAATAGATAGATAGTGAGATAGATAGATAGATAGATAGATAGATAGATAGATAGATAGATAGATAGATATTTTGATCCTCAGCTCCCACAAATTGATTAATTAATTTGTTTATAGCGGTCCTTGCTTCAACACTGCACCATATACATGTGTAAGGAACTTCTAGCAAACTTGCAAATCTAGTAAAAATCAACAACATTAATCAGGTAGGAACCAAATCATCTATCCTAACACCAATTAACCCATTTGCTCCCGGATGCCCGTCTTAGGAAGTCTCCGACTGCAAATGGTGGGAGAATATATGTGGGTGGCCCGTGGGGGTATGCCAGTGCTTCCCCCTGGGTGGGTGCCAGGACGTAATGGTTACGTACTCGGCACGGGAGCACCGCAGCCGAGGACCTAACCAATACATCCATGGCACCCAAGGCGTTAAAGGCTTGAAGCTCCCTTCATTATGTCCCAATAGGACCTTAACTTGGTTTTTACTTTTCTCGTGTGTGATTCCATTGAGCCACCTCATACCAGCTCTCTTAAACTTCTTACCATCAAGACAGCCAGTCTGGTGACTATTACATTTGCCCAGAGAGTCACTGAAATGTAGGTGCTGTCATCACAGCAGCCTCTATACATCTCATTCTTCCCAGACAAACAGGTTCTTCGTACTCGGGCATCCTTCTTGCCAAAGGTATTCACCCCATTCCATGTAGGCCAATCCATCGCCTTGCCTACTTTTCACTCTCTGCCTCATCTTTCTAAGGAAGAGGAGAGTCTCCACTGTAGGACCCAAATAGAGCGTTGCGGTTGTACCTTGACCACACAAAAAATGGGTGGACGATCAACTCTTAGTGCGATATGTCAGAGCCAAAAATAGGAAGGCAGTGCAGATAAAAGACTATCTCAGAATGGATCATGCTCTGCATCAAGATCTGCTACGCATTGTCCGAGAAGCAACCGCCAGAGTGGGCTGCAGCCACTCAGCATGCAAAGTTTGGGTCCTAGACACCTGTCAGGCAGAGCGCGAGCCTCATTGCAGACGTTCACCAAGCCATAGTTCCTGGACAGTGAAGTTTTGCGGTACAGGCACTTTGCCTGTTCGGTCCTGCAGGACTTCCTAGTATAAATCAAATTAGCAGACCCACCTCCACATAGGTATTGCTTGGGTATCTATTCCACGGTAAGGTATCTGTGGTTAGAAGTCGCTTTCAGATGAACATGTTACTTACTTTCGATAATGCCTTATGTAGTAGAGACTCTATCTAGCTGCATATTCCATACCAATCCTTCCCTTCTCTGAGAACAAATTAATAGGTACAGGGCTACTCACTTATCATGACCCTTGTTCCATGCTGCAGTGGTCAGTGTAATTTGTGGCTCCGCGATCCTGGCTTGGAAAGTTGAGAAAAGAAACTGACGTCAGCATGCTGGCGTGGTGTCTATGTAGGCACAGCGCTTGTCACATCTGGCACAGAGGATACCGACGATGCCCTGCGGAGGCGAACAACACCACCTGCCGGGGCACAGTGGTATAGCACGCGAAAAAAAGTCCGGATTCAGTCTGATGTCTGGGGATAGTTCTGAGGTAAGGAATCTGCGGCTAGATAGTCTCTACCAGATAAGGCGTTACCGAAGGTAAGTAACATACTCTACAGTGTTTAAGTGCATTTGGTATTGGCACATAACATGATGTTCTTGGTATTCAAGACTGGCTATAGAAATTGGGGGTATGTGGACATTTGCTATAGATTTTAAGGGTATATGTGCAACTTATGTGGCTGCACAGAATATACGCACACTATGAAGTAATTTAAAGATATGCTGAATCTTTCAAGTGTTGGACTCTGAGGATGACTGTTGATAATGACTTCTGAGTGCTTGCTATTGAGGTACCAGGTTCTGTGGACCCTTACTGTGGGACATGGGGTAATGGTTCAAAGGCATTAGGCTTTTCTCTAGATGTATGTGTTTTCTGAGTAATTGAAATTGGATTTATACCATAGAGGTAAGTGAACACTTGGTGGAAATATTTGGCAGTATGCATACACTTCCTGTAGCAGTGAATGGAATGTTTGGGGAGAAGATGTAGCCTTATGGCTAGAGTGGTCGACCTCGAAGCTGGGGAACCGGGTTTGAGTCTCGGCAACGACGCTCAACATCGTGTGATTCTGGACAAATCACTTAATCTCCCCATGCCTTACAAAAATAAATGTGTCCATTTGTAACGAAACTGGTGCTCATGTAAAGCTTCCGATACCCGATTTTTCGGGTCTGGTTCGCGCTATATAAATCTAAAAAACAAAAACAAAACAAAACCAAATAGGCTGGCCCTGATAGACTGGAGATCTTGTTCATGTCATTGTTCTTTCTCAGGGCAAAATTAGGAATCCCCATCCCCTCAAGATCCTGCTTACCACCACTTGTCTTGCAACTCTTCGAATCAGTAACCTGGTTCTCTACTCAATGGCTGGCTTGCCTGTCTCTCTTTAATTATACACCCCTCTCATCACTCCTCGTTTTCAATATTGTAGCTTCTGCCTGAAATGAAATGAAAAAGAAACTTATATAGCGCTCTAAACCCTTGTGTATCAAGGCGCTGCATTCTAACACCTAATTTGAGCCTTATTTTCTACCATTTCTTGGTTAGCCACTCTACCCTTTAACCATGGCGTCATAATTACCTCCCCTCCCTCACGTGCTTAGACCAGGCTTCCATATCTGTGAGCATCTGGCAAATTATAATTGTATTTCCTGCTTTGACCCCTTCATTCGCGTACACATTGTCCCATTCCCTTGCTTGGAGCGCCTATCAGTTATCATGTGTTGTGTAGCCGCAATTTCCTTTCGTCACATGGAAAGGCATTTCTTTACCTTAACTCTGATAACTTACACCTGAATTGTAACGTCTTCTACTGTCACTTGGCCTCGCCTGCGCTTTTCATAAAACTCGAAAATGAAGAAAAATAAAATGGGTCTGAAGCACAGGCACTGCCTCCAGCCTTGAGGGGTGGCATGAGGCTAAAGTAGAAAATCAATGAAATGTGTTGCCAACATACTGGACCAGAACAGAGGAAAATGCCAGGACCAGTTCAGCCAGGGACATCGGCCCCTGGTGGGTGGTGCATGCCACGTGGCAGATTCACTGGCCAAGCCCCAAGTACTAGAGCACGTACATTGATCTGAGGCGGATGCCAGTGCCCTCCACGGCAGGAACGAACAAGCATTTGCAATGTAATAGGTCTCGCATCCGCGAGAGTTTTAGCTATTGCCGTTGTAAATGACAATGCCTTCTATTCATGTGTTAGTTTTTAAAACATAGATAAAAGGCATTGTCATTTGCAATGCCAATAGCTTAAACTCTCGCACATGTGAGACCTATTGCAGTGCAAATGCTTTTTTTTCTATGGGGCATACAAAGAGTGTGACATTTACAGTGCGAGAGTAAAAGCAAGAGTAAGGATTCCCTTTTCATATATTTAAAAGAAAAGACTTAAGTCTCTGGGGGGTTCGAAACCAGGACAGAGGGTGAGCCAACGGTCGTATCTAAAGTTGCATAAAGATTGACAAATTCACAATCGGTTGTAGCTAGCCTTAATTGCTATAATCTTAAATACCAGTACGTTAGTAAATGATGAGGATGTATACACTAGATGTGGTTTTGCTTACAAAAATATTTTTATTTTTAGATGTTATTATCTGTTCATACCAACTTTCAATATTAAGAGTTTTCACATTTATTCATAAAATACATTAAAAACATTTGATACAACAATTTATCACACAAAGTAGTCCTGCATTAAAAATATTTTGATGCAACAAATTATCACACAAAATATGTCGACGCGGCGTTTCGGTGATTTGAGTCGTCACCTTCTTCAGGACAGTATTTGAATTAAAATCACTATAAATTTAAAACAAGAAAACAAAATGTTGTAATTACTCCATCATTATTGTGGTAGTTGTTAGCAGAACAGAACTTGACTATAGTTATCTCATTATACTTTAATCTCCACATTTTTGTCTCAATATTACATCCTATGCATAAGAAACAATACATCCTCATTAATTTTCAACGTTTTTATACAATTACTCACACTGGAAAAGTCAGAATGATTGGGAACTAACTGAAAGGTTCTTTTATAGAAACAAGCCTATAAGATATTTGTAAATCCCGCAACTTTATTGAGGTCACACCCTTTCATCTTGAACCCTTTTTGTATGTGTAGAGGGGGTTGAGTTTTATTTCACCTCGCTCTCTTATCTCATCACATCGCGGAGCGATCGTATTGGGTTTGACCACAATAAAGTTGTGGGATTTACAAATATCTTATAGGCTTGTTTCTATAAAAGAACCCTTCAGTTAGTTCCCAATCATTCTGACTTTTCCAGTGTGAGTAATTGTATAAAAACGTTGAAAATTAATGAGGATGTATTGTTTCTTATGCATAGGATGTTATATTGAGACAAAAATGGGAGATTAAAGTATAATGAGATAACTATAGTCAAGTTCTGTTCTGCTAACAACTACCACAATAATGATGGAGTAATTACAACATTTTGTTTTCTTGTTTTAAATTTATAGTGATTTTAATTCAAATACTGTCCTGAAGAAGGTGACGACTCAAATCACCGAAACACCGCGTCGACATATTTTGTGTGATAATTCGTTGCATCAGAATATTTTTAATGCAGTACTACTTTGTGTGATAAATTGTTGTATCAAATGTTTTTAATGTATTTTATGAATAAATGTGAAAACTCTTAATATTGAAAGTTGGTATGAACAGATAATAACATCTAAAAATAAAAATATTTTTGTAAGCAAAACCACATCTAGTGTATACATCCTCATCATTTACTAACGTACTGGTATTTAAGATTATAGCAATTAAGGCTAGCTACAACCGATTGTGAATTTGTCAATCTTTATGCAACTTTAGATACGACCGTTGGCTCACCCTGTGTCCTGGTTTCGAACCCCCCAGAGACTTAAGTCTTTTCTTTTAAATATATGAAAAGGGAATCCTTACTCTTGCTTTTACAATACCCTTCCCTTTTCAGAAAAAGGGTTTCTCCTTCTAACTTGAAGACATTTACAGTGCGGCCGGCAATGATCACATGCATTTTACGGAACAGTCCTTATTTTAATAGATTTCACTGCTTGCGATTTTCTTTTTTTCCAAGCGCACTTTGTTTAAATACTTTTAAGGAGCTTCATATGTCGATTATTTTATATTTGTGTGCAATTAAATGCATTAACTGGCACTATTTTGCCCCAGAAATTAATGAAATAACAAGAGAGGGGTATCAGACAGTGAACCCACTGACGCCTCGAACTAGGACCGGAGTGGGCACTGAGTTGGCAGGTGAATGCCTCAGCATAACCACTGCCCACCCGGGTAATCGTGCTCTGTGACCCTTAACTTTCAAACTATGTCTTAACTATGACGGAAGAAATGTGCCTGGTGCGGCCGGCAGCCCTGAGGACTCATGTCGTCCATCCTTGGAGGTCACGTCTGCAGTATTGTTCTGTAACACAATCCAGGCACTGGGGCCACGTGAGGGATGACTGGGATTGTCCATCCAGGCAGGGAGCGGTCTTCTGCCCTCCTTCAGTTCGTGTTTTCGCCTCTCCAAGGGACGAAAGAGGAAAGGGAGTCAGAAAGAGTCGTGGAGAGGTGGACCAGGGAACACAGGGGTAGCAGTAAGAAATGTGTCAGAGCGATGGTAGAGGAGGCAAGCAAGAAGAGCTGTGGAGAGCCCGGACGAGGGGGGAGCGGAAGCAGGGAGAGCTGTGGAGAAGGGCGAGAGGAGAGCAGAAACAGGGAGAGCTGTGGCTAGGAGGTGCGAGAGGAGAGCTGAAGCAGGGAGAGCTGTGGAGAGGGGGTGCGAGAGGAGAGCTAAAACAGGGAGGGCTGTGGAGAGGGGCGAGAGCAGGGAGATCTGTGGAGGGAGGGTGCAAGAGGAAAGCAGAAGCAGGAAGAGCTGTGGAGAGTAGCGAGAGCAGGGAGAGCTGTGGAGAGGGGTTGCGAGAGGAGAGCTGAAGCAGGGAGAGCTGTGGAGAGAAGCGAGAGGAGAGCTGTGGAGAGGGGCAAGAGGAGAGCGGAAGCAGGGAGAGCAGTGGAGATAGGGGCGCGAGGAGAGCGGAAGCAGGGAGAGCTGTGGAGAGGGGGTGCGAGTGAAGAGCAGAAGCTGGGAGAGCTGTGGAGATAGGGGCACGAGGAGAGCGGAAGCAGGGAGAGCTGTTTAAAGATGCGAGAGGAGAGCGGAAGCAGGGAGAGCTGTGGAGATAGGGGCGCGAGGAGAGCGGAAGCAGGAAGAGCCGTGGAGAGGGGCGAGAGGAGAGCCGAAGCAAGGAGAGCTGTGGAGAGGGGCGAGAGGAGAGCAGAAGCAGGGAGAGCTGTTTGGTATATCTATGTTGCTGAGGTTATTTATACAGCTATATATATATATATATAAGCATGGGCGGAAAATCCGTTACGCTTGCAGATTTTGCGGATTTTCGGTAAATTCGCAATCCGCGAGATTTGCGAATTTCCCGCAAAATCCGCAAATTCGCACGCAGCGGATTTTTTTTCTTTGCGGTGTAAGTTCGCAATTGCGAACAGCAACAATCTCGCACTCGCGAAATTACAAAAATTGCAATTCTGCACAAGAAATCTACTAGCAAGCAGCATAGACCTTCTGAAAATGATTATTTTTATCAGAATAACTCCTCAGGTTGACATTTGCCTGCACTTTTTTAGATTTGAGGCCTTTTGATTTTCTTTGGATAACTTTTGGATTAGAAATCAACTTTCTCATATAAGCTTGGTGGGGCATTAAAGTTGCTGTAATGCTGCTCTGCAGAAAAACGAGTTTTGCAAAAGTGAAAGCAGGTTCAAAAGTTCAAACTCATCATTAGTAACCGTTCCCTGTAGTGCTTCCTGACAAGGGCCCCTCCAGACTTCAGTTGCTAGTTGCAACAATTGTATGACCCTGCTCTGACCCTCACAGCAGGCTCATAGAATAGCTACAAGTAGGCCACAAAGGTCCGGGGAAAAAAAATTGCACTGCAACAGAAAGCAAATTACAGATAAGGAAGCAGGTGCCAGACTGGAATTTTAAAACAGTGACACATTAATAAATCAACCCCAAATTAATTCATGTCAGTTGAAGCAGGCAGGTGTGCTTGCTTTTTCCCCCCATAATCTACAGTGATGATGAACCAGAGGGTGGCATAAGGCATTGATGTACCAGAGGGTGGCATGGGTGAAACAGAGGAGGCAGGGGTGAAACAGAGGGTGCTGGGAACCTGTGATGATGAACCAGACGTAGAAACAACATAATCGTGACCGTTGCGAGCCGACATGTAAGTTCGCAATTGCGAACTGTTACAAAACCCTCGCGAACTGTCAGAAATCCTTGCGAACTGGCAGAAATCCTTGCGAACACCAAAAAAAAATCCGCAAATTCCCAGTTCAGTTGCTAGTTGCAACAATTGTATGACCCTGCTCTGACCCTCACAGCAGGCTCATAGAATAGCTACAAGTAGGCCACAAAGGTCCTGGAAAAAAAATTGCACTGCAACAGAAAGCAAATTACAGATAAGGAAGCAGGTGCCAGACTGGAATTTTAAAACAGTGACACATTAATAAATCAACCCCAAATTAATTCATGTCAGTTGAAGCAGGCAGGTGTGCTTGCTTTTCCCCCCCATAATCTACAGTGATGATGAACCAGAGGGTTGCATAAGGCATTGGTGTACCAGAGGGTAGAATGGGTAAAACAGAGGGTGGCAGGGGTGAAACAGAGGGTGGCAGGGGTGAAACAGAGGGTGCTGGGAACCTATGATGATGAACCAGACGTAGAAACAACATAATCGTGACCGTTGCGAGCCGACATGTAAGTTCGCAATTGCAAACTGTTACAAAACCCTCGCGAACTGTCAGAAATCCTTGCGAACTGTCAGAAATCCTTGCGAACACAAAAAATAATTTGCGAGAATTCGCGGATTTTGCGGATTGCGAGTTCGCAAATTCGCAAAATTCGCAAACGCCAGATTCACAAAATTCGCCCATGCTTATATATATATATATATATATATATATATATATATCCGCTCCAACAGTCCCTCCCCGCAATACTCGGGAAACA
This sequence comes from Lissotriton vulgaris, assembly GCF_964263255.1. Taxonomy (NCBI): domain Eukaryota; kingdom Metazoa; phylum Chordata; class Amphibia; order Caudata; family Salamandridae; genus Lissotriton; species Lissotriton vulgaris. The sequence continues at coordinate 839,729,717 of NC_141687.1, forward strand.
GGAGGCAGCACTCAAAAGATAGGATGCACAAAGTATTTAATCTCACAAAATAGCGCTTTCGGCACTCGGCCTTCGTCAGTAATGAGACAGTGGGAGGAACCCATACTCATCCATTTAAACTTTCACGTTGCACCAATAATAAACATAAAGATAGGACTCAATATAGAATCGGCATCCGCCATCTTAGAGTGGATGTGAAAACATTGTGCTAAACGCTCATGTTAACAATAATGCATAAATCAATATCCAAATGCAACAAGCCCAATAGGCTATAATCTCCACACAATGCAACTGATTCTCATACGTGCTACTTAATCACGCCCTGGATGGGCAAACATAAATTCAATTGAAACTCAAATTCATACGGCATCCGCCATCTTAGAATGGGTTTAAGTATACAGATGTAAAAGCTTAGTGTAATCATTATATGGTAATAATCACAAGAGCCATAATGTCTACAATATCTACGCTAAGCACTTGATCCCCATATCACTGCATTTATCACGCCCTGGATGGGCTTAAACCATTCAACGTATCTGCAACGTGTCACAACCCTCATGGACAATATAACTGCTATTAGAAATCAGATCATCTTCACAGTTAAAAAATATTTAGAAACAAACAGAAAACATGAAGCAATGATGCAGTCAATTCAATATTCAATATTCCATAACTCTGAATATCTGTGCTCATACCAAATGCACAGCCAAGTCCTCATGCATGTTAAGTCCAGTAGGCATTTTGCTCACCAAGTCAATTATGTATCGTGATTCTAATCGCCTTAACTTTAGGAGTCTATCTCCGCCCCTGACACTAACTGGGACAGAATCCAAGCAGAAGAAGGTCAGTAATTCTCTGTTGCGTCCTTGCTCTTTGTCAAAATGTCTTGCAACAGGATAACTGACATCTGCATTCTGGATAGCTCTCTGGTGCTCTAATATTCTCAGTTTCACCGGATTGGTCGTGCTGCCCACATACCTTCTGCCACAAGGACATGTCAGACAGTACACCACTGTTATGGCAGAGTTTTTGGCTTTATTTAGCAGTGATATAGACCTTAGTCTTGCTCACATCTAGTATAGGTATTCTTAGCCTGTGTTGGCCCTTTTAAGCCCTTTTTTTCCAGACCTAGAAGAGGATAGCTGCTTAATATGATAATAGATCCTTTATTCTTGACTCTAACCTGTCTATTGCCTATTGGCTTTGACATACTTGACATATTGGTATGGTTTATGTAGGTATTTTGGCAGAGCTAAGGGGCATTTCATCCCTTTCAGGCCTACAGGCCTAGAGCTAGAGGGACTCCATCTTGATGAAGCTGAGAGGCTTTTCAGGGTAAAGGCAAAGTTTATAGTTAAGGCTGTTTTTCACTTGGAGAGAACCGGTCTGGGCCAGCCCTTATCGGTAGGCTGTATTATTCTCTGTGTTGAAGACACCACAAAAGGCTGGCCAGCTGGGTGTGTGTCCTTGATGCGAAGTGGTGCAGAGATCTGGTGGGCGGCAGGCTGATGGCTGGAACTTTCCATGAGGAAACAGCATTCTATATCAGTGAAGTGCAGAGGCGGAGTCAGGGAGTCGAGTAGAGTCGAGGAGAGTCGAGTGGAGGTGGCGAAGCCAGTCAGTCGTGTTAAGGTGGAGGAGTGGAAAGCAGTGGAGTGGAGTTGGCAGAGAGAGAGGGTTCAAGCTGGAGAGAGAGCTGAGTTGAATAGTGAGCTGGAACTGAAGGAAGCAGTCAGAAGCAGTTACTTATCAGGAGGAGGTGTGAATAGCTGGAGTATGAAGTAATGCCTTTTAGAAGAGACGGAGGAGAGATCGTGGACTAACCTATGGGAGCAGATGGAGTTAATTGGACATTGGCGCAGAGACAGAGTGAATAAGCTAGTGGAATGAACGGTGATCAGAGCGGAAGGAACCATTAGATTGAAGCTGGAAGGTGGAGACAGTTCGTGGGGGAGAGGAGTCCCGTGCAAAGTGATCAGCGCAGAGGTGTACCCAAGAGTGCAGGAGAGAGAGAGAGTCTGAGATGAGCCAAGGCACAGACGAGAGAGGAACCCAGATGACAGCTAGAACAAGACTACACACTAATAAGGTGAACTCTATCCTTAATCTTGTCCTTATTCCCTAAGCTATTGCATGTCTAATCTTTTCTCTTTCAGCGGTGTGTTCTACCTATAGTCTTTGTCAGATACAGATCTGTGTAAATGTTTATATTGTTGTAATAAAATAACCCCCAGTTTGTAGCAAACTGGCGTGTGTCTCATACTTTTGTTCAATCTAGGTAAATATATCTCCTAGGTAACCATGGGCGAATTTTGCGGATCTCGCGTTCGCGAATTTTGCGGATTTGCGAACTCGCAATCCGCAAAATCCGCGAATTCCCGCGAATTTGCGGATTTTTTTTTTTGTGTGTTCGCAATTGTTTCTGCCAGTTCGCGAGGATTTGGTACTAGTTCGCAATTGCGAACTTACTTGTCGGCTCGCAACGGTCGCGACTATGTTGTTTCTACGTCTGGTTCATCATCACCGCCTCCCAGCACCCTCTGTTTCACCACTGGCACCCTCTCTTTGACCCATGCCACCCTCTGTTACATCAATGCCACCCTCTGGTTCATCATCACTGTAGAAGATGGGGGGGAAAAGCAAGCCCACCTGCCCTGCTTGAACTGACATGAATTAATTTGGGGTTAGTTTATTAACAACACCTGCCCTGCCCCAACTGACAATAATGAATTAGGGGCTAATTAATGTGTCACTGAAAGAATTTCAAGTTCCAGCCTGGCACCTGCTTGTCTGCTCCTTTAGCTGTAAATCAGGACCTTTGTGGCATACAGTTAAGGTCAGAGCAGGGTCACACAATAGTTGCAAGCAGGCAACCGAATTCTGGAGGGCCCCCTCAGGAAGCACTACAAAGAATCGTTACAAATCATGAGGTTGACCTTTTGCACCTGCTCATTGCTTTTGCTTTTGCTGAAATCGTTTTTCGGTTTTTTTCGCGCTATTCGCGGGGCGCGGCGTCGTGCGAAACCGACCGCGGAAGCCGCCAATTCGTGCGAATGAGCATTTTATTTTTTTGCGGCTTGTTGTTTCGCGAGTTTTTTTGCAGTATTCGCGAGCCGCTTGCAGCGCAACACGCGAATTTACCCCAAGGTCGAGTACGGGCGCGGCCATTTTGTTTGCGTGACGTATTTCCGTTTCCGCCCGCTATGTATAATCTCGCGCAGTAAGCGCATTGCGAGTAGAGGTTCGCACGAGATCGCGCGGGAAATCTAGAGGTTCGCACGAGATCGCGAGGATAATCTCGCGCGAACTTACTTTCGCGCTCGTGAACGGGCGCCGGCCATCTTGTTTTTCATTCATTTCCTGTGTCTGGGCATGGTGTTTAATCCTCTTGGTATCTTTGCCATCCTTTGCTTATTTTCAGGTTTTTTTTTACGATTTTGCTTCTTATCTATCCCTCTCTTTTCCTAGCTGTATATTTTTGTCTTTTCTGCTATTTTTCTTTACTTTTAAACTACTTTTTTAAACTCTTTTCTTTTCTTCTTCCCTATCCTATTCTTTCTTAATTTTCAACTTCTTCCTAACTTACCTGCCCAGACCATGGTCAAGCCAGGCGCCGTGAAGCTGCCCAGGCACTTGAGGGCCGCAGCGGCGGCGGGGAGTAGTGCTGGACCCAGTGCCAGGACAGCATGCGGGAGATTGAGGGGGGAGCAGGTGACTCGACGGGAGATATTCAGCCCGGAGGAAGTGGGCGCGCTGGTCTACTTCGTCCAGCGCCGCCTGCCCAGGACCATCGCGGGAGGCGGCAGGATCGCGGCCGGCGGCTACAACATGCGGGAGCGTCGGAAGCGGTGGGAGAAGGTGTGCTGGGCCATATCCCACCTCTACGGGGTCCAGCGCACCTACAGCCAGGTCACCCATCGCTGGACGGACCTCCTGGACTGCGAGCGCGACCTGCTGGACCAGCTCGGCTTGGAGATCCCCGGGCTTGGTGAGTAGTAGTAGCCATTTAATCACTCACTACTATGATGTTTTCTCCTGCTCTGTGTTGTTGTATTGCAAATATTTGTTTTTTACATGGAGCAAGCCAATAATGCCGCTGATGACGATTACATTGTAGTTAAATTATATTTCAAAATCTTCTGTGCATTTCAGGTGCACTGCTCTCCTTCTCAGTGGCGTTGCTACTATGCTTATTTGTTTTCTATTTCGTGGTCTCATTGGCCTGAGTAACTATTATGTATGAGTGTACTTTACAGAACTGCGTAATGCTAGACACTAGGGGGCAGATTACATTTACAAGCCCCTTGCGCCACGTTTACGTTGCCACGTTTACGTTGCCTTGCGTGACGCAACAGCGGCGTAAACGTGCCGCATCCCTGCGAGTCATTTACAGCATGACGCATCTAGGGAGATGCGTCACGTTATAAAGCCATGGGCCTGCACCACAATGGGTGCGTTCCTAGTACGCAGGGTGGGCGGTCCGGCGGCTGTGCGCCTCGCAAAATTGCCTGCGTGAAATCTACAAGATTTAACGCAGGCACTTCTGCGACGCTGCTACGTCAATTCAATTCCTTATGTCTGCTCGAAGCAGGCTAAAGGACTGACACAGCATGTTAAGTATTGGGTGGCCCTGAGCATTACTGGAGTTGCATTGCGTTGGCGACGTGACTCCAGCGATGCGCCGCTCTTACGTGACGAGATGCGTCACGCAAGTGCCTACCCTTGCGCCAGGGCGCGCCGCATTGTAAATGAGGCGCATCTGCCGTGTCGCAAGGGTAGTTTTGCGTGACGCATTTGATCTGGCGCATCTCTGGAGATGCGCCAGAACGCGTAAGTAAGTATGCCCCTAAGGGGCAGAATTGCAATTACCGTCGCATCCCTGCAAAGTAGCAGGGATGCGCCATTAATTGTGCGGCCCGCTACCACCACCAAACATGGTGCGCCGTATTTGCAATGCGGCGCACCATGGGCCCAAAACGTCACCGAAGCTTTACTGCTGGAGTTGCGTCACAACGATGGCGCAGCTCCAGCAATGCTCTGGGGTACCCTATCTCCCCAATGCTGGGTCAAGCCGTACGTCTGCTTCAAGCAGGTGCAGGGTTTGTGTGACGCATCATTGTCCTAAAGGTGACTGATTGAAATTTTGTAGATTTCCCTCAGCCACTATTAGGATGTGTTCCAGCGCAGGAATGCCCTCCCTTGCGCCGGAACGCCCCCTGATGGCGCAGGGCTTTATAACGGGATGCATCTCCCAAATGCGTCACGTTCCTATAATATTATACGCCGCACCATGGCGCCCTTTTTTGTTTAGCTGCTGCGTCACAAAAGTCACGCAAGAACGGCGCAAAAGAGCCGCAAGGGGCTTAAATCTGCCCCTTCCTTTGTACCCCTGACAATAAGAAAAATAGTGGCGGTGGATTGATAGTTTGACTATTTCAATGACTGGTAATGTAGCAGGCAACTGTTAGTGTTGTCACTGATCTGACTGAAATCACAATGGAGTTTGTCTGTCACTTTGCGTCTTGCCTGCGGACTGCTGCCTGCCAGTCCTAGGTGAACGTTTCAGTACTTTGTTTAGTGAGTTACGTGACTTTCCAAGTCACAGGTCCGCAAATAAATGAAAACTAACCTTAATCAATATAAATTCGCGGAAATATTTTGTTATTGTTCTTTTGAAATGTTTGATTTGGTTGACATTGACAAGCAACAATCATCCATGTTTTCTGTTCTTTCTTTCATGTTGTACGTCAGCTCCCCCCAGGGGCGAGAGGAGGACACAGGAGCAGCAGGCGGCGGATGCTGTTCAACAGGGCCAGGATCGGGCAGGCGAGGGCTCCTCTGCTGGCCCCAGTAAGTTTTCATTTTAGACAAGTACCTATTTTTCCTAGCGTTCCTCATTTGACTTTTTTCAAAATTGTCTTTGCTCTTCTTGTAGACTGTATCTAAATTCTTATCCTGCCTCTACTATGACTCCCTGTGGTATTACTAGATTATTCTTATTAGTCTGTCTGTGTAGCTAACTAAGATTGCACGGTTGGCGAAACTCCCATGATTCTAGTCAGCAATAGCTCTATCAACTTAGTGCAGTCCTCTGGGATTGTCCATAATGTCTTTTGAAGTGTTCTATCTGGACTCATGCTTGCAAAAATTGCAAAACCTTTCGCTCAGTCACTCTAGTCTGGACCAAAATACACAGATTGTATTTAAGTTTAAAAGCTTTATTAAAAGTAAACACATTTATTAAAATGAAGTCATAATAAAACTAAACGTTTAACTGATAATGGAAAAGTGGTTAGTGCTGACGATTAATTGAAGACATTTCTTGTGGTCGAGCCGAGCTCTCACCTGGTTTCAACTTGATCTTGTTGTTAGAAGTCCATCTTCTGTCTGTGTGGAGAAAAATGGTGCGTGTTAAAAAAACAGCCTTCATCAGTTGTGCCAAAAAGTGCAGCAAGACAACCTTCCCTGGAAAAAGGGACATTTTTTTTAACTTTAACGTAGACAGTCACAAATTACATTGTTTTCACATGTCTTCATTCCTAGACCAAAGACTAGTGAGTGCTTTATTCTAACATTCTTAAATGTACTTTGTAGGTGGAACATCTGGTGGCGGGGCCAGTGTGGAGGTGGTGGTGCTCGACACGGAGGCGGAGGGCGATTCTTCAGGGGAGGAGGCGGCGGCTGTGAGAGTTGAGACGGTGGTGGTGGCGGCCAGAGGTAAGCTCTTATATATTCCTTACTTATTGAGATTGAAGACTAGCTGGGAAGGCAAGAATATGAGATGCATGGCTGGGTGAATGATGAAGCAATGATGGGTGGAAGGACAACAGCCTGGGTGGGTGACACAGAAACTGTATGTGTCCATATACCTGGATCATGCTACTATCTGACTCTTAGATAGCATATGTGTATCTAGAGCAGGGGTACTCATAGTACGGCCCTCGGGCCGGTGGTGGCCCGGCAAGCCTTCCTTGGCGGTGCGCAGACCTTGCAGACAATCACTGCTCCCCCGGCCCCCACAGAGCAGAGTGGAGATGCAAGGCCACAAAGAGGTGAAATAGAACAAAGCCTCTGTGGGGCCGGGCAAGCAGTGATTGTCAGGGTGGAGAAGCAGGGGCGCTACAACAAACAAAGCCTCAATAATATGTTAATGGTCTTTTAAAGACCTGTTAAGTACTTTGGTGTTGTTGTCTGTGTGTGCGCGTTGAGGAAGCGGTCTCAACCCGGGCTGAAGGCTGACACAGATAGACACACACACAGTGAGATGACAGAGGGGGAGGTAGAGGGAGGGCAGGAGGGAGAGAGAGATGGAGAGGGAGGGCAGGAGGGAGAGCAGGAGGGAGAGAGATGTATGTAAATGCTGGGTCTGGTGGCTCAGTGGGTGAGGGCATCTGCTGCAGGGACCTGTGTGCAACCTCATGGTCACAAGTTATCGTTTTGCTTTAGCCCCGCCCCCTCTGACTCCGCCCCCACCAGTGCGGCCCTCGGCCCCAAACTACACTGTAAATGTAGCCCCTGAGAGAAAGTTTGTGAGTACCCATGATCTAGAGAGAGTAGACGGTCAGTGGATGAACTAAGTGTAACTTTGAAGAGCATGTAACACTGCACCCGCACGTCCGTTCCAGTGTAGGAAAGGCAAGGAAAAGAACTTTTAATTTTGTCCAAATACTACCATCAATAGTAGCAGTAGTTTGTATTGCAAGCACTGCATAGATCCGGTTATTACGGTGGCCACTCCCTACCTCTCTTAATAAGTTTAGTAGTACTCAGTCATTCATGTGTGGATGTATCACTGGTCACTCAATAAAAAGCAAAGCACCAAAAGTCATCCCATATATAAGCAAAAACATCCCATTTGAAGTGATAGATAATCAGATTATTTATCTTCTTCAATTTTCCATTTCTAGTACTCATTTCCACTGTAGGGTGAAAGTTAAATTAATTAAGGAGTAGCCCTTGAGTTGTAACAGAGTATTCTCAGTGCCACCCGTAATAGAAAAGTAAGAGCTTCACCACCTGCATGTACTGGACGGGTACAGTAACGCAACGCAAGTCTAGGTCACTCCTCATGGCGTGCGTCTCTTTTTCTCGGGTGCAAGTTTACTGCGCTGGCATTATGCCGGCTTGCAGAAGATAACGTACCAATTTTCCAAAACAAGAGACAAGAAGAAGAATAAGACTGGTGTACTTTCATAGTCGACTCTAATGGAAGTCCATAGTGCTCGTTGAATTTGTTCCTTAAACTCCCACTAATGTTAGAGCAAGGATGAAGAAGTGTGAGGTTAGATAGATACTGGCCTCAATAGTTATGTAATGCGTTTGCAAGTTGCTAGTTGTAGTGCAACACAAATTTCTGCTGAATGATTGAGTTAATCTTAAGGAGCATTGGTTACAGACTATGTCTTTCTTTCTTCATATAGGTTCTCCTTCCAAACGAACAAGGAGGAAGGAGCTGGCTAGAGCGGCCCGGCAACGGAGGATCGATGCCACTGTGGCCGAATATCGGCGGCTGGTGGCCCTGGAGGACGAAGAAAGTGTGCAGTCGACCACAACAACTACGTCGTCTGCATCGGCCTCCGTTCCCCCACGGGCTGCCAGTGCCACCCAGCACAGTGGTCCACCCAGACTGAGCCGGGCTGCCAAAGCCAAACGCCACCGCCGAGTAGCAAGGACAACAGCTACAGCTTCCTCTCACAGCCGTTGCACCTACAAGGCATTGAAGGCACGCCTGCGCCGCAGTACCCTGATGGTGTCCCGCCTCCAGCAGGAGCTCCACCACTTTTCCAAACAGTTGGAGGGGCTCCGCGTAGAGCACGCCTTGCTCTGCCAGGAGCATGATGCCCTGGCCCAAAAAGTTGACATCATCCGCCCATAGTGTCCCTTGCCCCTTTTTTAGAGACTTTTGGGGGGTGGGAATTGGGAGTTGGGTTTTTGGGGACTTTTGAAGGACAATCGTTGGGGTTAGGGAGGGTCTTGCGGGAGATTATTTTGTTAGGGATATAAATATACTTTTTCAAACTTTATCTGAGCATACCCGTTTCTTACTGCTTGCCTGGTGGGTGGGGGTTTAACGTTGACTTTGTTTTCCTGAAAGTTTAGTTCCATTTTCTTCCTTTAAGTGTAAATGCCCAAATGTTTTCAACACTAAGTGCCTCTCACAGACGAAGTGAATCCAAGAGTCCTAGGACTTTAGTAGTACTACCTTCAGTCTCTCGTCTCTCGTACTAATACTCCATTATACCCCCAAACCACCAAACGCTTATCTTACCTGTAATTTGTGTTTGAAAGTAGGGCTAGACCCAGGGCTGGCTCCACGGGAGACAGCGAATATGGTTGGCAATCTTGGTCGGATAAAATTTCCTCATAGCGGTGGTACTAGTGGTGTGACACAGTGGCAGTTGCATGCCTATGAAAAAAAAGAAAATGAAATCTGGTTTGTCCTCCTGAGCAATTCAACGGTACAACTGAGAATATAGCAGGTGACAGAAGTACAGTAGAACAGTGCCACATTGTAGCCTAACAAATGGTAAAGTATAACTACTAATTCGGTTGAAGTTCTTTCACATTAGCAATGGTTCTTTGTCAAGCAGAGTAAGAATATATCCTCGGATTTCTTCACCAGCCTGTTGCTATCACCTTATCCTCCCCAGCAAGTGTGTGGATTTATTGCTGTCATTTAGTCACACATCAATCAAAACCACACAGCCCGGGGGAAGAGGGTTAGGGTTTGAAAAATGGATGGGTACGGGGGTTTTTGGGAAAGGTTTTGGGAGACAAGAAAAAATAGCACAGCATAGACAAACAATTGTGAACATAAACAAATCTTTGGGTACAAACCTATCCATCAATCTTTGAAAGTGCATGCACTACTGCATACATGTCAGTGAAAAGTAAGTAGTACATTCGACAACTGTGGAAGAATAGAAAGAATGCGACAGTACAGGGCCTGTGTGGAATTATTGATAACGATATTCAACATAAGGTCTCTGTACTTAGCCAGATACCCGAGCGAGAGCCTTGCTGGTCACTATAAATGCATTCACAACAACACTCAGTGGGGTTGGTCTGGAAGGTATAGTAGATAGAAAAGGAGAAATTGCTTGTTTTCTAGGTGTCCCCTCACTCACCAGGGTTGCCCCTTGGTGACATGCTTCATCATTGGGGCCATCCCAGTCCTCTACGGCCTGGGGCGTGCTGCGACTTGCGAATTACGTAGGAGCACTTACAAATGACTATGTGTGGTGCAGATGTGATAGTGGAGTGGACTAAGTGATGTGTTAAGGGATCAATTTAGAAGCAGAGAGAGATCCAAGAAATGCAGTCACAGTCAGAGAAAAAGGCAAGGGATACTGTATCTATGTGGTTGTAGTGGTCCTGTTGGAAGTGGTAAGTAAGTTGCCTGCAGAAAAAAAATCCTCCTATTAGCGGCACTCCTCCATTGCAGCCGACGCTTCGTCCATCGATGTTGGTCACCAGAAGACACCCTGTCCACTGCCTGCCTGATGCTGAATTGTGGCTCGCTACTGTGAAGCCTGACTCCATCCTTTTTTCCCCATTGCAGAGACTGAAACCCGGCCTGTAGTTATTCAACGAAAAACAGGAAGTGATATAATATTACAACACGACTGATAAATAAATATAAGGTATGTAGGCTGTGGAGTGCAAAAAGTCACAATTTGATTCTCCTAGTAGACAGTACAATATTTTTGAAAGTGCGTACTCTGAGTCACCTTTTGAAGGATAAATAAGTATGGGCAAATTAATGTAGCGGATCTTGCCCCTCAAGCTAGGTGTACTGTAAACTGTGTTTTAGAACAAAATTAGATCTTCCTAGCAGTGCTCCCACCCAGACCCTTACTAAAGCCAGTCGCAAAAATGTAGAAGACCCCCAATCAAATCTCAAAAAACGAGGCCTAGCAGAAAACTGGTGACAAAACTTACTTTGAAAGTAAAAGTAGGCCGAAGTACCCCCTTCCTAATTACCCATTACCCACCGTGGATTGCATTCAAACCACTTGCAAGCAACCAAGCAAAAGTAGCCATAGCCAGCATCGCTCCAAGACTCGAAATCCCCCCCACTCAAACACATGCAATAGAAATACTGCTAACCCTAACGAACCCTAAGTTAAGAATAGTGGCAAAGGCTTTCTTTAACTATGCCAAATCCCCCCTTTCCCACACAGGATTTTCTTCAAATGACTTGCAACCAAAATTACACATTCTCACGAGTGCTCTAAGACCCCAGAACTCAGTTGGAAAAATCTAGAACACCCCGAAACACATGCAATCCTGCTGCTAGGGCTAACCCTAACGAACCCTAAGTTACAAAAAGTGCCAAAACTAAAGGCTTTTTCGCGAGGATTTTGTCCCAACCACTTCTATCCGGTATTAGACCTTCCCAGGAATGCCCCAAGACCCGGCAACCCACCCGCCAAGAAGCATAACACCCCCAAACAGGCCAAAAGCAAAATCTCATACTTGCAATATTTCTGGGCCTTCGGTCCAAACGCGCTGCGTAGCTAGGCCATAAGTCGGGGTTGGCACGACGGATTTCCTGAAAAGCAAATGCAATCAAGATTAGAGTGTCCCAGCAATGCTCCCAGACCACGAAACTCACCCACAAACAGACGGAACCCCCCCTAAGAGCACATCAAAGGCAAGCAAGTCATCAAAAACACAAAAAAATTTCCGCCTGGGATTTGGTCCATAACACTTTTATCCGGTATTAGAGCTTCCCAGCAATGGCCCCAGAGCCGTCAACCCAGGAGAAAACGAGTAGAAGACCCCCAAACAGCCAAAGAGCAAAAGTACAAAAATGGGGACTTAGTCAATTTTTCACAAATTTCCCAAATCACTCCGCGCGCGCTCTGCAGCTAGGCCCTAAGTCCCCTCTGCCACCATGGATTTGCTTCAAACCTCTTGCAAAGTAAAGTATATATAGCCAGCAGTGCTCCCAGACCACGACACTCACCCGCAAACACCAGGAAGCCCCCCAAACAGGCCCCCGAAAACGCTACATAGAGCAAAATGTCAGAAATAGCCAAAAAAAAAATCGGCCTGGATTTTGTTCCAACCACTTCTACCCGGTATTAGACCTTCCCAGGAATGCCCCAAGACCCGGCAACCCACCCGCCAAGAAGCATAACACCCCCAAACGGGCCAAAAGCAAAATCTCATACTTGCAATATTTCTGGGCCTTCGGTCCAAACGCGCTGCGTAGCTAGGCCATAAGTCGGGGTTGGCACGACGGATTTCCTGAAAAGCAAATGCAATCAAGATTAGAGTGTCCCAGCAATGCTCCCAGACCACGAAACTCACCCACAAACAGACGGAACCCCCCCTAAGAGCACCTCAAAGGCAAGCAAGTCATCAAAACACAAAAAAATTTCCGCCTGGGATTTGGTCCAAAACACTTTTATCCGGTATTAGAGCTTCCCAGCAATGGCCCCAGAGCCGTCAACCCAGGAGAAAACGAGTAGAAGACCCCCAAACAGCCAAAGAGCAAAAGTACAAAAATAGGGACTTAGTCAATTTTTCACAAATTTCCCAAATCACTCCGCGCGCGCTCTGCAGCTAGGCCCTAAGTCCCCTCTGCCACCATGGATTTGCTTCAAACCTCTTGCAAAGTAAAGTATATATAGCCAGCAGTGCTCCCAGACCACGACACTCACCCACAAACACCAGGAAGCCCCCCAAACAGGCCCCCGAAAACGCTACATAGAGCAAAATGTCAGAAATAGCCAAAAAAAAAATCGGCCTGGATTTTGTCCCAACCACTTCTACCCGGTATTAGACCTTCCCAGGAATGCCCCAAGACCCGGCAACCCACCCGCCAAGAAGCATAACACCCCCAAACAGGCCAAAAGCAAAATCTCATACTTGCAATATTTCTGGGCCTTCGGTCCAAACGCGCTGCGTAGCTAGGCCATAAGTCGGGGTTGGCACGACGGATTTCCTGAAAAGCAAATGCAATCAAGATTAGAGTGTCCCAGCAGTGCTCCCAGACCACGAAACTCACCCACAAACACCAGGAAGCCCCCCAAACAGGCCCCCGAAAACGCTACATAGAGCAAAATGTCAGAAATAGCCAAAAAAAAATCGGCCTGGATTTTGTCCCAACCACTTCTACCCGGTATTAGACCTTCCCAGGAATGCCCCAAGACCCGGCAACCCACCCGCCAAGAAGCATAACACCCCCAAACAGGCCAAAAGCAAAATCTCATACTTGCAATATTTCTGGGCCTTCGGTCCAAACGCGCTGCGTAGCTAGGCCATAAGTCGGGGTTGGCACGACGGATTTCCTGAAAAGCAAATGCAATCAAGATTAGAGTGTCCCAGCAATGCTCCCAGACCACGAAACTCACCCACAAACAGACGGAACCCCCCCTAAGAGCACCTCAAAGGCAAGCAAGTCATCAAAAACACAAAAAATTTTCCGCCTGGGATTTGGTCCAAAACACTTTTATCCGGTATTAGAGCTTCCCAGCAATGGCCCCAGAGCCGTCAACCCAGGAGAAAACGAGTAGAAGACCCCCAAACAGCCAAAGAGCAAAAGTACAAAAATGGGGACTTAGTCAATTTTTCACAAATTTCCCAAATCACTCCGCGCGCGCTCTGCAGCTAGGCCCTAAGTCCCCTCTGCCACCATGGATTTGCTTCAAACCTCTTGCAAAGTAAAGTATATATAGCCAGCAGTGCTCCCAGACCACGACACTCACCCACAAACACCAGGAAGCCCCCCAAACAGGCCCCCGAAAACGCTACATAGAGCAAAATGTCAGAAATAGCCAAAAAAAAAATCGGCCTGGATTTTGTCCCAACCACTTCTACCCGGTATTAGACCTTCCCAGGAATGCCCCAAGACCCGGCAACCCACCCGCCAAGAAGCATAACACCCCCAAACAGGCCAAAAGCAAAATCTCATACTTGCAATATTTCTGGGTCTTCGGTCCAAACGCGCTGCGTAGCTAGGCCATAAGTCGGGGTTGGCACGACGGATTTCCTGAAAAGCAAATGCAATCAAGATTAGAGTGTCCCAGCAGTGCTCCCAGACCACGAAACTCACCCACAAACACCAGGAAGCCCCCCAAACAGGCCCCCGAAAACGCTACATAGAGCAAAATGTCAGAAATAGCCAAAAAAAAAATCGGCCTGGATTTTGTTCCAACCACTTCTACCCGGTATTAGACCTTCCCAGGAATGCCCCAAGACCCGGCAACCCACCCGCCAAGAAGCATAACACCCCCAAACGGGCCAAAAGCAAAATCTCATACTTGCAATATTTCTGGGCCTTCGGTCCAAACGCGCTGCGTAGCTAGGCCATAAGTCGGGGTTGGCACGACGGATTTCCTGAAAAGCAAATGCAATCAAGATTAGAGTGTCCCAGCAATGCTCCCAGACCACGAAACTCACCCACAAACAGACGGAACCCCCCCTAAGAGCACCTCAAAGGCAAGCAAGTCATCAAAACACAAAAAAATTTCCGCCTGGGATTTGGTCCAAAACACTTTTATCCGGTATTAAAGCTTCCCAGCAATGGCCCCAGAGCCGTCAACCCAGGAGAAAACGAGTAGAAGACCCCCAAACAGCCAAAGAGCAAAAGTACAAAAATAGGGACTTAGTCAATTTTTCACAAATTTCCCAAATCACTCCGCGCGCGCTCTGCAGCTAGGCCCTAAGTCCCCTCTGCCACCATGGATTTGCTTCAAACCTCTTGCAAAGTAAAGTATATATAGCCAGCAGTGCTCCCAGACCACGACACTCACCCACAAACACCAGGAAGCCCCCCAAACAGGCCCCCGAAAACGCTACATAGAGCAAAATGTCAGAAATAGCCAAAAAAAAAATCGGCCTGGATTTTGTCCCAACCACTTCTACCCGGTATTAGACCTTCCCAGGAATGCCCCAAGACCCGGCAACCCACCCGCCAAGAAGCATAACACCCCCAAACAGGCCAAAAGCAAAATCTCATACTTGCAATATTTCTGGGCCTTCGGTCCAAACGCGCTGCGTAGCTAGGCCATAAGTCGGGGTTGGCACGACGGATTTCCTGAAAAGCAAATGCAATCAAGATTAGAGTGTCCCAGCAGTGCTCCCAGACCACGAAACTCACCCACAAACACCAGGAAGCCCCCCAAACAGGCCCCCGAAAACGCTACATAGAGCAAAATGTCAGAAATAGCCAAAAAAAAATCGGCCTGGATTTTGTCCCAACCACTTCTACCCGGTATTAGACCTTCCCAGGAATGCCCCAAGACCCGGCAGCCCACCCGCCAAGAAGCATAACACCCCCAAACAGGCCAAAAGCAAAATCTCATACTTGCAATATTTCTGGGCCTTCGGTCCAAACGCGCTGCGTAGCTAGGCCATAAGTCGGGGTTGGCACGACGGATTTCCTGAAAAGCAAATGCAATCAAGATTAGAGTGTCCCAGCAATGCTCCCAGACCACGAAACTCACCCACAAACAGACGGAACCCCCCCTAAGAGCACCTCAAAGGCAAGCAAGTCATCAAAAACACAAAAAAATTTCCGCCTGGGATTTGGTCCAAAACACTTTTATCCGGTATTAGAGCTTCCCAGCAATGGCCCCAGAGCCGTCAACCCAGGAGAAAACGAGTAGAAGACCCCCAAACAGCCAAAGAGCAAAAGTACAAAAATGGGGACTTAGTCAATTTTTCACAAATTTCCCAAATCACTCCGCGCGCGCTCTGCAGCTAGGCCCTAAGTCCCCTCTGCCACCATGGATTTGCTTCAAACCTCTTGCAAAGTAAAGTATATATAGCCAGCAGTGCTCCCAGACCACGACACTCACCCACAAACACCAGGAAGCCCCCCAAACAGGCCCCCGAAAACGCTACATAGAGCAAAATGTCAGAAATAGCCAAAAAAAAATCGGCCTGGATTTTGTCCCAACCACTTCTACCCGGTATTAGACCTTCCCAGGAATGCCCCAAGACCCGGCAACCCACCCGCCAAGAAGCATAACACCCCCAAACAGGCCAAAAGCAAAATCTCATACTTGCAATATTTCTGGGTCTTCGGTCCAAACGCGCTGCGTAGCTAGGCCATAAGTCGGGGTTGGCACGACGGATTTCCTGAAAAGCAAATGCAATCAAGATTAGAGTGTCCCAGCAGTGCTCCCAGACCACGAAACTCACCCACAAACACCAGGAAGCCCCCCAAACAGGCCCCCGAAAACGCTACATAGAGCAAAATGTCAGAAATAGCCAAAAAAAAATCGGCCTGGATTTTGTCCCAACCACTTCTACCCGGTATTAGACCTTTCCCAGGAATGCCCCAAGACCCGCGGCGCCAACCCACCCGCCAAGAAGCATAACACCCCCAAACAGGCCAAAAGCAAAATCTCATACTTGCAATATTTCTGGGCCTTCGGTCCAAACGCACTGCGTAGCTAGGCCATAAGTCGGGGTTGCCACGACGGATTTCCTGAAAAGCAAATGCAATCAAGATTAGAGTGTCCCAGCAGTGCTCCCAGACCACGAAACTCACCCACAAACAGACGGAACCCCCCCTAAGAGCACCTCAAAGGCAAGCAAGTCATCAAAAACACAAAAAATTTTCCGCCTCGGATTTGGTCCAAACCACTTTTAGTGTTTCCCAGCAATGGCCCCAGACCCGTCAACTCACCTGCAGAGAGGTAGAACAACACCCCCACAAGTGCTGAGTCTTTCTTCATTGGGCGTAAACCAGCCCTCTGCTTTGATGGAAATAGGAGTCTAGAGGAGGAGGATAGAGGAGCATGTTCTTCTGAACTTGTGAACCTGAGGAATGCAGACTGCGGCACCTTCAAATCAATTAGCAAACAAGTGAAGACAGTTCTGGTGATGGGCTTGTTTTTGTGATTATCTGATTAAAGTTTGAATTATATTAACTGTGCACAACAAAGAAAGACAGACACACAGGAATAAAAGTGAATAAGGATGAAAAAGAAAGTTATTGATTCGTTGTCTCATTTTCAGGGCTCGGTATCACGGTCCAGGAATAAGAATAAGGCTTCGTCATCATACTCTGCGAATTCAGGCAGGGTGAGCTCAGTGTCACCTGACAGAGTAGAAATTCCCTCATCTATGTTGCTGGCCACCTCCTCTTCATCCGGCACGCTCTCTCGTACTCTGAAATCTGGTGGTATGAGGTGCTGATTCATCTTGATCATTGTTAACCTCTCCACATTTTTGGGCGAGAGGCGGCTCCGTTTGGGAGTTACAATCCCACCAGCCGCACTGAAAACCCGTTCAGAAGACACGCTTGCGAGTGGGCAAGACAAGTAGTTTAAAGCCAGGTTGGTGAGCTGTGGCCACAATTCTTTTTTCCCATGCCAATACGCCAATGGGTCAGAATTAACATAGACCTCTGTTGAGTCATTCAGATAGTCCTTCACCATCGACTCAAGGTCCTCATCCAAGGTTCCTCCACTTTGCTTAGCTCTTGCTGTGCCTCTGACCTTTTGAGAAGCAAACCCACGCAGAGCTAGCCAATCCTCTTCAGCCTCCAATGTTTCTGTTGTCTTTCGTGCAGATGATCCGGTTGCCGGTGTCTTTAACGGCTGAGAGGTCACTTGTGCCACAGCCACAGGTGCAGAAGTGGATTGTTTTGACTGGGGATGGCCTGCTGATGTACTGCCATTTCCTTCAATTTCCAGCCGTTCTGTTTCAAACTTCTTGGCTGACAAGGCTAGCCAACGTTTGTACTTTGGAACATGTTCATCATCAAAAGGAAAGAATGCTTGGCCTGCCAGCGCCTTTTTGTAGCGTGGATCCAGAATAGTAGCACAAATGTAATGCTGTTCTGAGTGGATCTTTTTAAGACGTTCATCACCTTGTAGGAGCTCTAATAATTGCTCAGCCAGAAGCAAAGAGTCTTGGTTTTTGTCATCTTTTCCAAACACAGAACACACCTCCTTCAGTTGGTCCTCCAGCATGTACAACAATGGGATAGCTTTTCCCAAATTAGAGTCCTCCTTGCTGACTGCACGCGTGAAGAACTCAAAAGGACGAAGCATGCGTGTCAGGCTTTCAACTATGTTCCATTGCGGCCCACCCATCCTCAGCTCCTCTATACCCTCTTTAAAGAAATATTGATCGAGTTCCGTATACTGCTCATACAGACGCTTAAGCATGTAGAAGGTTGAGTTCCAACGTGTTACCACCTCCTGGATGAGTGCTTTCACTGGCATTTGACGTTGATATAGCAGGCTCCTCAGCTGCTTCCGGGCCTTAAAAGAATGCCTGAAATGCTTGCACATTTTTCGGCAGGTCTCCAATACACTGTACGCTGCACTGCCTTTATTACCCAAGAATTTTTGGACAACCAGGTTTATACAGTGCGCCAAACACGGCACTCTGAAATAGTAACCGTCCCTCATGGCCTTAACTATATTGGCGCCATTGTCCGTGGAAACATAACCAACCTTGCGTTTTAGTGGGGACAGCCAGTTAAGGACCTTTGTGTTAAAGACATCCAAAATGTTTTCTGCTGTGTGACGTTTCTCCAAACCAAACATGGCTAGTGTTGCATGTTTCCGAGCACCTTTAAAAACAATGTTAGTGTCAACACCTGCGTTTAGCTTTGCTTTAGCCCCTGAAAAAGAGACCCAGTGTGCAGTGATGCACATGTAATCAGCGCCTGCGCCACTGGTCCACATGTCTGTTGTCAGATGTATAGTGTGAACAGCACTCTTCTGCAAAGCTGCCCCAATCACCTTCAGAACATCTTCATGTAGTGCTGGAACCGCAACTCGGGCAAAATAGAACCGGCTAGGAACCTTCCATTTAGGGCAGAGCGCTGTCACTAATTCTAGAAAACCAACCCCTTCTACAAAAGAAAAAGGGAGAAGGTCCAGAGCTAGCATTTTAGCCAGCTTAGTGTTATACAGATGGGTCATTGGGTGGTTGCGTTCATATTGCGCTTCTGTAAACAACATCTTTTTAATGTTGCCCTGGACCAAGGATTTACGGGATGATGATGATCTCTTCGACCCAGTTACGCTCGCTGATGAACTTTTCCGCATTGATGTCTCACTCTCTCCCACACTCTTAGTGTGGCTCCCTTGGGGTGTGCTGCTGACAGGGGAACTGGGTGTAAGTGAAGTGTTTGAATCGTCTTCTACCTCCTCGTCATCACCAGATGAAAAATCAACGTTTTCATTACGTGCAATTGCGGCTTTCTTGACCGCCTCTAGGTGCGGAAACCATTGGACAGGGTGCGCTCTCTCAAGATGACCTCTCTGGCCTCCGGTACCATAGTTAGAACCAAGCTTACCACGACTAAATCGAAGCTTACAAAGGCTACAAATGGCTACGTTTTCCTTTTTTGGGCAAACACTAAAGAAGTCCCAAACTGGAGACTTGAAATGTCTTCGGGGGCCGGAGGAGGCGGCGATACTGGTGGTGGTGGTCCTGCTGCTAATGCCAGATGAAGTGGAGGATGTGGATTGCCGAACTTCAGTACGTTTTGCACTTTCACCACCACGAATTGAGGTCGAGGACGAGGTGGGTACCTTCTTGCGAGGAAGAAATATGGAAGCAGTAGGTTTTGGTGTACTACTTAACTCCAAATCTAATGATTCCATTTCCATTGCCTCCTCGCCGACATCATCATCACGCTCAGCAGCTTCTCGGGATAGGGTCAAAATGTCTCTTTGCTGCATGCCCGGTGGGGCTGCAGTGACCTTTGTGATGACTGGCTCGTCGTCATCGTGAGAGGCTTCATCACCAGCAGTATCTGTCACTTCTTGTTGAGCCTCATCACACTCCATAGGTTTGAGTTTTTGGACGACCTTCCTTTTACGCTTAGGTACCGGTGTCAGATCATGGTGTGCCTCACTGTCAGACCGCAGTTGTGGTTCCCAAGACAGATCACTTGCATCAGAACGAGGTGGGCTTGAAGAAGATGTAGACACCCCCCTTGATCTTTTCCTTGCTAGGGATGTGGAAGACAATGAATGATCATCAGGAGGAGTGGCTTCCAATGATACCTCGGCTTCATTGTCGATTTCCTGATGTGCCCCTACTTCGGGAGGAACAACTATTGTGGGCACTTGTGAACCTCCATGCACCTTTGCTTGCGCATCTCCTTTTGCTGCCTCTCCTTCCACATGTACTTGGGCGTGTACTTGCACATGGTGTTGTTGTTGCGGCTGTGGTTGTTCAACACTTGTCAGATGAGTTACAACAACCTGTGTTGATTCAGGGACATTGCTGCTACTTTCTTGCGATGAGCCAACATCACTGGTCGATGGTGATTGGAGAAGTACACTGACTGCCTCTGAAGCACTCAAGGGCTTTGACTTAAGTTGGCGTGGTGGTGGAGGCACTGAACCCAATGGAGCAGGGGTGCTGCTCCCAGCTTGGTTCCCAGCAGATCCTGCTGCTGCAGGCGTACTTTTTTTTTTTGCTCCCAAAAAACGTGGCGGGTGGCACACCAGCCTCCTTGGTAACTTGCTTCTTCTGCTCCTTACTAGCAACTTTCTTGCTAGAGGAGCTACGGAGAACTTTCTTTGGGGGCGGGGCCATCTTCTTCAGAGCAGGTCAGACAGCAGGCCGCAGTTGCACGAATTGTAGAGTTGTCTGAGGCCAGACGTGACGTCGCGTGACGTTATGCTGCACACACACACCGCTGCAGGACTTCTTCCTGGCACTGGTGGTTCTCTTGAGTCTTGTGCACCTAAAAAAAATGGAAGACAGAGGAACATCAGTTCAGTTATAGAGCACAAAAAAATCGAAAAACACTGCAAAATCAGCACAATCCCAATCCATCCATGCCCTCCATAATGTTTAAATTCAAGACAACCCACAGAAAGACTAGGCCCATGCAAGACTCACTACCCCTGGGCATAAATAAAGGTTGAAAAGTAGGCAAAATGGTTGGAGGCCTAACAACAAAGCCTGCATTCAAAATGGCCACTTGCCTCCTAGCACATGGCCAGGGCCTGCCTGTACCAGCACTCAAAATGGCCCCCACCCACATGGCCTGTCCCCATGAACACCCCCAAAAATCGAAAAACACTGCAAAATCAGCACAATCCCATTCCATCCATGCCCTCCATGATGTTTAAATTCAAGACACCCCACAGAAAGACTAGGCCCATGCACCACTCACTACCCCTGGTCAAGGCCCCAACAACAGGTCAAAAATCGAAAAACACAGAAAAATCAGCACAATCCCATTCAATCCATGCCCTCCATGATGTTTAAGTTCAAGACAGCCCACAGAAAGACTAGGCCCATGCTAGACTCAAATACCCCTGGTGAAAAGGCCACAAGTACAGGCCCAAAAAACGAAAATCACTGAAAAATCTGCACAATCCCATTCCATCCATGGCCTCCATGATGTTTAAATTCAAGACAACCCACAGAAAGACTAGGCCCATGCAAGACTCACTACCCCTGGGCATAAATAAAGGTTGAAAAGTAGGCAAAATGGTTGGAGGCCTAACAACAAAGCCTGCATTCAAAATGGCCACTTGCCTGCCCGTGCCAGCACATGGCCAGTGCCTGTAGCTGCACTCAAAATGGCCACCAGCCACATGGCATGTCCCTCCCCATGAACACCCCCAAAAATCGAAAAACACTGAAAAATCTGCACAATCCCATTCCATCCATGCCCTCCATGATGTTTAAATTCAAGACAACCCACAGAAAGACTAGGCCCATGCAAGACTCACTACCCCTGGGCATAAATAAAGGTTGAAAAGTAGGCAAAATGGTTGGAGGCCTAACAACAAAGCCTGCATTCAAAATGGCCACTTGCCTCCTAGCACATGGCCAGGGCCTGCCTGTACCAGCACTCAAAATGGCCCCCACCCACATGGCCTGTCCCCATGAACACCCCCAAAAATCGAAAAACACTGCAAAATCAGCACAATCCCATTCCATCCATGCCCTCCATGATGTTTAAATTCAAGACACCCCACAGAAAGACTAGGCCCATGCACCACTCACTACCCCTGGTCAAGGCCCCAACAACAGGTCAAAAATCGAAAAACACAGAAAAATCAGCACAATCCCATTCCATCCATGCCCTCCATGATGTTTAAGTTCATGACAGCCCACAGAAAGACTAGGCCCATGCTAGACTCAAATACCCCTGGTGAAAAGGCCACAAGTACAGGCCCAAAAAACGAAAATCACTGAAAAATCTGCACAATCCCATTCCATCCATGGCCTCCATGATGTTTAAATTCAAGACAACCCACAGAAAGACTAGGCCCATGCAAGACTCACTACCCCTGGGCATAAATAAAGGTTGAAAAGTAGGCAAAATGGTTGGAGGCCTAACAACAAAGCCTGCATTCAAAATGGCCACTTGCCTGCCAGCACATGGCCAGTGCCTGTAGCTGCACTCAAAATGGCCACCAGCCACATGGCATGTCCCTCCCCATGAACACCCCCAAAAATCGAAAAACACTGCAAAATCAGCACAATCCCATTCCATCCATGGCCTCCATGATGTTTAAATTCAAGACAACCCACAGAAAGACTAGGCCCATGCAAGACTCACTACCCCTGGGCATAAATAAAGGTTGAAAAGTAGGCAAAATGGTTGGAGGCCTAACAACAAAGCCTGCATTCAAAATGGCCACTTGCCTGCCAGCACATGGCCAGTGCCTGTAGCTGCACTCAAAATGGCCACCAGCCACATGGCATGTCCCTCCCCATGAACACCCCCAAAAATCGAAAAACACTGCAAAATCAGCACAATCCCATTCCATCCATGGCCTCCATGATGTTTAAATTCAAGACAACCCACAGAAAGACTAGGCCCATGCAAGACTCACTACCCCTGGGCATAAATAAAGGTTGAAAAGTAGGCAAAATGGTTGGAGGCCTAACAACAAAGCCTGCATTCAAAATGGCCACTTGCCTGCCAGCACATGGCCAGTGCCTGTAGCTGCACTCAAAATGGCCACCAGCCACATGGCATGTCCCTCCCCATGAACACCCCCAAAAATCGAAAAACACTGCAAAATCAGCACAATCCCATTCCATCCATGCCCTCCATGATGTTAAAGTTCAAGACAGCCCACAGAAAGACTAGGCCCATGCACCACTCACTACCCCTGGTCAAGG
Source organism: Lissotriton vulgaris (assembly GCF_964263255.1). Lineage (NCBI taxonomy): Eukaryota > Metazoa > Chordata > Amphibia > Caudata > Salamandridae > Lissotriton > Lissotriton vulgaris. Next base: position 839,752,805 of record NC_141687.1, read on the forward strand.
CCCCAACAACAGGTCAAAAATCGAAAAACACAGAAAAATCAGCACAATCCCATTCCATCCATGCCCTCCATGATGTTTAAATTCAAGACACCCCACAGAAAGACTAGGCCCATGCAACACTCACTACCCCTGGTGAAAAGGCCACAAGTACAGCCCAAAAAAACGAAAATCACTGAAAAATAAGCACAATCCCAAGCCATCCAGCCCCTCCATGATGTTTAAATTCAAGACACCCCACAGAAAGACTCAGTCCACCCACCACTGAGTACCCCTGGGCAAAAGGCCCCAAAACAGCCCAAAAATCGAAAATTCCAAAATGTAAATGCAGCAACTGTAATGCCCCAAACAAACTTACTTGTAAAATTTCTAATCCAACAGTGATCCAAAGAAAGTCAAAAAGGCCTCAAATCCAAATATCCAGCAGCATCCACTAAAAGTAATCCTTCCAGCTCCAGACCCAAATGAAAAGTGACCAGGAGATGGACAAAGCACTGGGAGGAGCCTGCTGAACAGGAACAGGAAGGTGAAGACTGTGGGGCACTTCCTTCCTCCCACCCCCCTGCCCCCCTCCCCAAAATGGACTCCTCGCTAAAAAAGTGCAGGCAAATGTCAAACTAAGGAGTTATTCAGATAAAAATCATCATTTCTAGAAGGTTTATGCTGCTTGCTGGTGGATTTCTTGTGCAGAATTGCAAATTTATATTTTCGCTCGCCGCATCTCAAATCTCGCAATTGCGAAGTACCGCGAGACGTGATCTCGCCGTACTCGCGTTGACAAACTATCGCTGGCAAGCCGCGATGACGTAATCGCGCTCGCCAATTCCCGCGGGATCACACAGCAAGATCCAAATTGGCGCAGCACTCGCAAACTATCGAAAAAAACTACTCGGCAAACGATGATAAACGCCGCGCGCCGCAAAAATTGTATCACCAACGCCGCGCGCCGCAAAAAAAATCCGCTGCGTGCGAATTTGCGGATTTTGCGGGAAATTCGCAAATCTCGCGGATTGCGAATTTCCCAAAAATCCGCAAAATCCGCGAGCGTAACGGATTTTCCGCCCACACCTACTCCTAGGTGTTTACTAGGTACATGAATGGATGAGTAATCCCAATCAGGTAAGTGGTGATCACATAAATAGGGAGTGAGTGGACCTATGATGCCAAGAATAAGAGGTACATTATATTAATTGGCTAACTCCTAATATTGTAGTAGCAGACCCTTAGTGAAGAGACTTCCCAATATATATATAGGTGTTCATAGGAATGTGGTCGTCGTTGATATGCGGCGTTAGTGAGAACATTGGGTAGGAGACCAGCGTGGATACCCACAAGATTGTGGCTTGAATAAGTGAGAGCGTCAGGTGGGAGACTGGCGTGGAGGTTTGCAGGATTGCGAACCGTTTGGAAAAGGGAGCATTGGGTTCTGCAGGCCCATGTGTAGACGCACCGGATTGTGTGTCATATCTGCCCTAGGGTAGATCAGTCTGGGTCTGAGTGGCCGCGAGACTAACTGATGTATGAGTGTGGTGTAGGGTATGGATATCCCTAGTAATCAGTGAGTATTCTTAGTATCCCTATAGATTTAGTGGTGTTTTTAATAATATGAGCTTGTATATTGCGAGTTCCCCATCCTCAGGTAGGTACCCAGGTGCCTGGATAGTTGGTCCTGAGGAGGGATGTGATTACGTTCTGGCTGGGTTGGAGGGGCCCCTAGGGGCTGATCCCATCTAATCAGAAAATCCGACCATAACAACCACATAAGGCGTGGTACATGTGAGGAATTTTAGAATTCTCTTGGGTTCCTTGACACCTGGTATGCTGTATTGAGTTATGTGTTTACTTCCCTTGCACGCCTTACACCGTCCGCAGGGAAAGAAACCTTTCATTGGTTCAATCTTAGGTTTGGGCTTCAGTTCATCATGGTGACTGTGGACCAAATAGTCTTTTAGTGCTCTGGCCTTTCTAAATGTTACTAGAGGATAGGAGGGCAGATCTTGTTTTATAACATTGTCCGTCATTAGGATATTCCAATGTCTACGCAGAATGCGTTTGATGTCTCCGGAATTCCTTAAATAGGTAGTTATAAGTCGAAATTGCCCAGTCTCAGTATTTCTTTCATGAGTTTTGTCTTCCAGCAACTTGCTCCTCTCTAGGGTCTCCACTTTACTTAATGCTTGTTTGAGTATACCTGCATTATATCCCCTAGCTTTAAACCTTTGTATGCAGTTGCTGGCTGCTTTTTTGAACTCATTGTCCTTGGTATTGTTCCTCCTTATCCTTAATAGTTCACCATACGGTATACTATTTACCAATCTCTTAGGATGTCCGCTGTTCGCATATAATGTCGAATTGCCAGCGGTGGCCTTGCGAAAGAGCTTGGTATGCAGATTACCATCTTCAACGAAAACAGTCAAATCCAAATAATTAACTTCCTTTTGGCTGATTTCTCCTGTAAATCGCAAGTTGTTGTCATTTTTATTAAGTACCTCTAGATATTCCTCAGCTAGTTCAACTGTCCCTTCAATGATGATGAACAGGTCATCTATATAGCGGTACCAACATTTCACCAGATTATTCCATTTGTTGTTGGTTTCGGACCAAGCCACCCGCTCCTCCCAGTGCCCCACGAATAAATTCGCGAAGCTCGGGGCTGAGCAAGTGCCCATCGCCACGCCTGTTAGCTGTTTATAGAGGTTCTTGCCGAAGAGGAAAATGTTGTTCTCGAGGCAGAATCTTAGAAATTCCATCAACATTTTATTGTGTTCATAGTATTTCACTGGCCTACTCTCCAATAACCAGGAAATAGCTTGAAGTCCTTCATCATGCTCGATACATGTGTACAAGCTAGCAATGTCAATGACCATCATAGTATACCCTTCCATCCAATCCATTCGTTCAATACAGTTCAAAAAGTGTTTAGTATCCTTCAGATAGGATTTCAAATTGACCACAAGGGGAGAAAGAAAAGAGTCAACATATATTGATAAGTTCTCAGTTAAGCTGCCCTGAGAAGCTACAATGGGCCTCCCGGGGGGATTCACCGGATCCTTATGTATCTTTGGTAGATAATAAAAGGTCGGGGTCACTGGATTTAAGCATCTCAAAAACATGTGTTCATCACCATTTAGCATATTGTTATTGTACCATTTCAGTATCATGTCGTGGTAGTCTTTGATGCTCTTATTATATGTAGATTCGTTAACCCTCATATACGTGTTTGGATCATTTAGTTGTCGCAGTGCCTCTTGTTCATACTGCAATTTAGTTAACAACACAATATTTCCTCCTTTATCCGAGGGTTTACACACCAGGGACGAATCATCACATAGCTTTTTTAATGCTGTTTGTTGTTTATAGGTGAAATTGGACCTACCACGATCCGATTTGTGTTTACATCTAAGAGACCTTAAATCCTGAATCACAGCTTCAGAAAAAGTGTCTATCGCATCCGTTCCCATTATTGGCATGAAAGTGGAACTAGGTTTGAAGTTTGTAGCACTCCCTCTTTGCTGTACTTCCATATGTGTCACCATTTGTGTATCTCTTAGGTTGACAATATCCTCATCTTCTACCTCCCTTCTCAGTTCTTCCAGAGATCGAATGCCCGCAAGATCTTTACATAGCAATGTGCTTTCTTCCGTGTCACCAGCAGCCGCTGGTTTGGGTAAGGGAGGTTTCAGCTTGAAATATTTATACAGTTTTAGTTTGCGGGTGAACTTGAATAAGTCTATGCGTGTTTGCGTAAACTCGAAGTTTTTTTCAGGGCAAAAAGTAAGTCCCAATTTCAAGATGTTCTGTTCCTCGGTAGTCAGTATTTTTAGTGTCAAGTTGACAATAGTAAGATTGTCTACAATGCCTATGTTTTCTTCTTGTAGGCACTCTTCATGCTCCTGGTTACGGGTGGCGAGCCCACGGTGTTTGCGGCTCCAGCCCCCCCTCCTCGTCTTCCTCTTTGTGTTCTTCTTTCCGGGGGTTTGCCCCTCCCCCCTGGATGTTGTTTCGTGCGCATTACTTGATACTCCTCCTGAAAACCCGAGGGTTCAGTTTCGTCTTCATGACCGTCCTCGCTTGATACCTCTTCTCCAGTTAACGATGATTCCGAGGTTTCAGGCACAGGGATACTTGTCCCAGATTGTTTTTTCTTTCTCATTTTCAATTCTTTGCGTGGCTGGTCATATTTTTTTGAGAAGGTAAGTACTCTTCCCATGCGGTAGTCTTTCTCATCCCTCTCAAATTTCTCCTCCTTTCTTAGTTTGATTTTCTCTTCATATTTCTTCAATCTTTTCTTCATTGCTTCACGTTTTTCTTCCAATTTGGGTTGATCTTGTTCTTTAGTGAGGTCATGTTCAATATCCTTAATTTCAGCCAAGGCTTTATCTCTATCGGACCAGGCAAAGCGTACCAGTATCATCAAACTGCCCTTGCATGACTGGGCAGTGTGCTCCGCCCATGCGTCCAGTAGCAGGGGGTCCGGATTTTTGTATGCAGGGATAGTGTAAATCCTCAGCCCTCTTGGCACACGATCAACATCTATATAATTTTGAAGCGACGTCGCTTTCCACCATTTTCTGCATTCTCTGTCATAGAGACGTTCTAACGCAATCAGCTTTGCGTTCAGGTCCGTTGCGTTTTTGTCAGTGGTATCAGGTGCCTCCCCCTGTGCCCCAGCAGCCTTTTTCTTGTTCTTGAACATGCCCTCTTCAGCCTTCCGTCTCTCTGTTTCACAAAACATTGTTAACGCTCGTGGTTACAGCCGTGACCACGGAATGTGAGCCTATCTCGCCAGCGGTGTTCCAACTTCACATATGTGGTTCAAAAGCGGTTTAGTCTCTTACCCGGTGTAATCCAGGGACGCTTGCTCTGTTGTTTCCCTCGAGAAACGGCGTCCTTGTAGTGGGAAAAACCGCTGATAAATCCAAAGCGTTGGTTCCGCGGTGCAACTGGAATATAAATGACAGCTCCACTCGCACCAGCCTGTAGCACTCAGAGGCGGGTGCCTGCCAGTCGGAGGTGCACAAAGTATTTAATCTTACTTTGTGCATCCTATCTTTTGAGTGCTGCCTCCTGTTTCCCGAGTATTGCGGGGAGGGACTGTTGGAGCGGATATTATTGTCGGGTGCACCCCCGACTGGCAGGCACCCGCCTCTGAGTGCTACAGGCTGGTGCGAGTGGAGCTGTCTATATATATATATATATATATATATATATATATATATATATATAGCATACAACTTGTCCTGTCGCAGCGGGAGCACGCTTCAGTCGGTGCCGGCGAAGGGACCAGGGCAGTGTCCCGTTTTGATGAAATACCAATAATTCACCGCACACGAACTACGGTTCGAAACGCGTAGGTGTTTGTCACGTTTTGAAATAAAAGAAACTGCAATTTGACATCAAGGCGTGTGCGGTGAATTATTGGTATTTCATATATATATATATATATATATTTGTATTCACATTCATGAATATTTTCCTAGGTAACACTGCTAACTCTTCTGATTCAAGTATGTGAATCTATGAAAGATCCAATGCTGGAGAAGAAAATAATTTAATTACCTGTAACTGTGGGTCTCCAGTATTGGTATTTTTCATAGATTTTTAACATCGCGTTTGAGCACACAACTCATAACATCATTAACATCACTCCCTGACATATGTAGACACTGCCGAAATAAAACTGACATGGTGACACCACGAGCGGGTATCGTAACGTTTGAATCTTTTTAACTTCAAATTTTTTTGTTCGGTGTGTTAAACACCGGTGACATTATTAAGCCCGATGACTCGTTTTAGAGTCAGTTTAACATCGTGTTTGTGCACACAACTCATAACATCATTAACATCACTGCCTGACACATTTAGCCTCAGACTGAGAGGGAAGCCAAGAGTTTTTATTAAAACCGCCTATTATTTTGAAACCACGGGTCATCATTTAGTGAAGGTCAATCACCCATTACTTTTCCTCATGTATATATGCCTGAATATTTGTATTACTGTTTACAGATTATCCCCAGATGAAGGCACTGATGCCGAAATGCAATGGGATCATATAAAGTCATTCAACAATTGAAATGCATTCTCGGAATTGAAGTGTTTGAAGAATCACAATATTTCTATATGAATTGTGACGCAACAATCCATTAAAAGATGTAAATCGTTACATAAAGTACTGAACGTCTTTTTCATATAACATTTTGATTAATCTGAGAAACCTTTTCCTAAGGACACGACAACCAGTGCCCGTGGGACATACCCCACTTACGTGGGGATACAACTTTATTGATATCTTCCACACTCCCGTTCAGTGATACCTTGGAGCATGGCACAATTACACAACTACATACAACCAGGTAGTGCGCACACTAAACCCCTTGGATCTTTCATAGATTCACATGCTACCCACCCTCCTCTCCATAGAGGATCACCTACCTATTCCATTATCTTCATTTTTCACTTGTGCTAGAAAATCTGAGAGCCTGGAACCTCTGTGGTGAGGGTTCTTGAGGATGCTGTTGTCTGATTTGCTGTACTTTTAGCAATTCCTAATGACAAGTGATTAAAGTATATGTTTTTTCTCCATTGAATTCAATGTTAAAGTTATTACTTACTGCTTTATATGTACCATGGGACTTCCACTTCGACGACAGGGAATGATTCAAGCATGTGACTCTATGAAAAAATACCAATACTGGAGCACCACAATTACAGGTAAGTTACTTATTTTCTTTTTCCGTATAGCACAGACTCCACTAATTCAATGGACTCTTGGCGCTTTTATGTTCTTGGGGAGCCAGCTGGGTTTTGCGATTTGTGGGCTACTACCTTTGATTTAAGTGTTGGTGATGTGGTGTGTAGAGTGAAGATCTTCCCTACATTAGCTTTGAACAGTGTTGTGGTTTCTCCATGTAGAGAGCTGAATGGAGCTGGGACATCTGTTGAATTATATAACTCTTGATCTAATCTAACCCCTGTCAGTTTTACAAGGGTTGTCTGTCCTCAGGAGCCCCTACATGCATTCGTAATTGTGACACGTCTTATGCCTTTCTATGGGACATATGTGGACGCGCCCATGCCTTCTTAAGTCTCACCTGAGGCAGGCCTTGTGTTTGCAAGGCATTTTATTTGCTTACATTGAGCTTACAGCCTACCGATTGCTTATAATTAGTTGGCTTTATCATCACTTTCAGGTGCTTGCTTCTCACTCACTTGCATGTGTGGGCTTACTTCTTTTTGTTTTTGACCCTCACCTGGAGCATGGCCCAAGTACTTGTGACCTTTCACTGCTTATGTTTTGGGGCCTACTTTTTCCATTTTGTTGAATCACTCGATGAGAGTGCATGTGTTTTCCATTTATCTCTGTGATATGTTGTCCACAAGTCCTTTGTGCCTCTTTCTCTTTTACTTCTTTACTAGCCCCTTTCACCCTCTGTGGTCTTCTGTTCCAAATGCCCCCTTTTCCCTAACACCTCTCCCATTCTCTTCGCTGTTCTGTTATAAGCACAGTATCAAATCTAACACATCCCATGCATGCACAGAACCAGATCAGAAGGACAGGCGTTTTTATTACATTGCATGGTACAGCATCCCATTCCACATCAGAGCCTCCTCGAATCTTCTTTGATCCTGAAGGAAATTGAAGTCATGACTTTTTAATTACCTAACCCACCTTAAGGTAGTGCCAGGCCCCAGTGCTTAATTTAAGCTGGTGGAGGCACAGGTGGTAATTTTTAGGGTTCTCATTCTAGTGGTGCTCATTCTATTTCATTGCCGCATTGTTGTTTTTATTTAGGTGGCTCTATACAAGTGGAGCACTGGGAGGACACGTGATTATAAGACACGGGGTCCACTATATGATCGCTGGTATGTGATGCCCTGGCGATCATAAGGTAAACAACTGTCTTTGAGTAAAATTAATGCGTGGCGTTACTATGGGTGAATTCGCCCTGAATATACTAAATCCTTTGGCTGCAGGGTTGTATATTGCGGTTTATTCATCGCTGCACTCCGGTTTTATCTACACAGGTTCTTTAAATTGACAAGATGTGAAGATTGAGAATAGTGCACCCCATCTTTTGTCCTGATGAAGTTGCTGAGGTTGGAGCAACGAAACATGTCGGCAGCAAACAAATAATGATGGTATATAACTAACCATTTTTAATTGAAGAGTTTGCAGCACCAGAATAAAGATAGATAGCTAGCAAACCTCTTCACACTTTTTATTCTTTTTTGGAACCAATTTTCTTGGTTCATTTTATATGGGGTTCTGGTATTACTATATGCAATCGCACAATAAGTGTTGGTAATTGTCTACTGTTGGTGTGTTTGTCACTATTCTTATTTGTGCACATATATATGTTTGTATGTGATTCTTTTGTCTTCACCCAGAGAGAGTGACCAATGATGAGAAGTGGGTAAACTGGTGATTGTTAACCAGGAACCCCCTCGGGTGATTCGACCGTGAGGCACTCTCTCTGTTTCCACTTTAATTTTTGGGTGTCAATGTACAGTGGCCTGTGTTTATCCATTTTTATAAATCTATGCATCTTGACCTTGGGTACAGTGTTAATCTACACGTTAAGGAATTATAGATTTTTCATCATATATCAGATCCCCGTTTGGTCTAAGTCTTTGTTGCGTCCCGTCTTGGTAGGGCTCTTTGTGATTAAGGGTAATTTTTAGGGGCCAGGTACTTATTTTTCCTAAGCAAGAGAGGTAAAAACACACAAACACAAAAGAAGAAGGAAGAGAAAGACAGAAAATTGTCAATGAGGAATAAAGCAGTAGCCCTCTAGAGTGAGATAAAGCGGCAGAGAGTGTCTGAAAGTGGATTAAAGAGGCATGAGGTGGATTCAGGAGTGCACAGCCTTGGTATTTGGCACACTGACATTTAATAGCATGTGCAATTGTTATTTATTCCTGAGTCAGTCTACTCATCCGTTTGTGCTGATTTTTAGCGCCAGGTGTTTGTCCTGTGCTGGAAACCCAGCGCAAACTGCACCATGCGCAGCACAAGAGGGCGCTGCTTCTTTCTGCTGCTTGAGTAGATTTTTGACTCAAGAAGCAGCTTCCTCAACGCAAACATAGCTTTTCAACACAAGGGGTTGAAACTATTTGCAAACGCCCGTATTGAGAAATCTCGCTGGAAAGAAGTCTAGCGTTGGATTTTCTTCACTCGTGATCGCAAAGTTAACATTAATGAACTCGAATGAGGAAAAATCTCAAAGTGCAGAGTATGGAAAACTCCAGACACTCCAAGAATGGAGAGAAGTTCACCAGCCAGGCCTACCCAGAACCACCGCTGACATGTTTTGTAATCCTCATTTACACCAGAATCAGCTGTGACGCGTCTGATTCTCAGTTATTCAAACATTGACACATTGTGTTGTCCTCGCCCATATTTGGCACATTGAGTGAGCGTAACCCATATTCAGAGCTAGTACATTTGGGATACTCACCCTAAAATCAGCATGAACACCTTGTCTGATTTTTACATTAATGTGCAATCAGCTCTGACACACTGTATAATATTGCACCACATTGAGAACTGATATATCGTGTGATAGTAGCCCCAGAATCAGTCCTGATACCTCGTCCGATTTCCAGTTGCTCAAGTAACAACTGTGGCCCATTTTCATCTTCACCACATACACATTTTGTATAACTTGCTCTAGAATCGGTGCGGACACCTTTTCTGAATCTCTGTTATATCAGAAACAGCACTGACATGTTGTGTGAGCCCTATCAATATTTAGTACTGACACAATTGTATCCAGGACACAAGTCGGGGGTACACACGGTAAGACTGCATCCACCAACTATTTTCACACGGTAGATAGACGCTGTCCACCCTGCCAAGAAGTTAGGCCCCACACAAATATCTTGAAATTGTCCTGGTGTCATTTTCTGAGGCTGGAACACGTTTAGCAGCGCATGCACATTGTCTGCTTTCCATTACCAGCAGCAAGGTGCAGGTAGGGTGGGGGCTTTTCTATTTTCACCTCCAGCTGTGTGAAATATAAAGGGAAGTTAAGGGGCCATCAGGCCTCCTTTTTGTTCTAATATGACCCTGGCTGGGTGTGGTCTGTAGACTCACACATAGATACAAAGGCAACGAAGGGGAAACCAAGGCAGACAGCTTGTTATCACGTCACAGGCACTTAAGAAAAGCATGCTTTTGCCCATGAATATATAAGACTTCATGCCCTGTAAGAATATCAGATGTGTTGGTCTGGCCCAGTATTTACACAAATAACAATTTAAATACCACTATTTTATTTCTTGTATAATGCTACTCGTCCCATTGCAGGGTGTCAGAACTCTTTGTGTTCCATACACATAACACTTAGACAATAAATCATCTAAGTGGGTAAATCAGTGTACAAGATGTGTTACATAAGACTGAGTGTTACATGGTGAAGGAGTCACATGTCCTTCATAGTTCTCCGTCCTATATCAAAAGGATTACAATTTATGAGATGCAAGTAATAAATGGATCTCTGTGTTCAAAGCATAACCCACATATCTGCAAACAATAAAAATCTGTAATCTGCATGTTACATAATGTGCTTTGCAGGAGACACATTTACCTTCTACACTACTTTAATTAAAATCTGGGACTAGACAAAACACAGATCTCTCCAACAAAAGTGTTAACCTCCAGAGATTTCTTACCATTTTTAATATTCCCTGAGATTTATTGAGCACACAAATATCTCTGCAGCAGTAACCCCATAAGATATTTTAAAACTCAGACTTTGTAACCAACTTAGCAGAACAGATCTACTGCCATGGTTCTCCTTGTTGCCAATTACTCTGTGGCAGAGTTTTAAACAAATGTGTTCGTTGAGGCCCAGATTTTGCATCGGGGTTGCCCCTCTTTTTTGTCAGAACCCTGATGGAAAATCTCAATTGTTAAATCTAGTAACTCGCCTAAATGTACTCATAATAGACCTGCTAAACATGTGTGAGGTCTTAATATCTGATGTCACATCTTCTGATGTCACTTCCTGTGAGGTCACTTCTTGTGCTGCCACGTGCCATGTCACGCGCCGTGACATCATGCGCTGTGATCTCACGCACCATGAAGTCACTGTTATACTGCCTAACTAGGTTAGCCCCTCCACTTCTTTTTGAGGATGTGTGCATTGATTGTATGCTACTCGCCCTAGAATCAGTGCGGACACCATTCCTGATTCTCAATCATACAAGAAACAGCATTGACACATTGAGTGAGTCTTTTTCGGAAATAGGTGCTATTGCCTTACCAGGATAAATGATTTAAGCAACAATGTGGGAAATAACGTTAAAAACTAAATTTCTACTTGAAAACCATTCTAGAATTGCACCTCAGATTGCGTTTAAATTGCTACAAAAATTGTTTCACATAGAAAATGACACATAGGGAATATGTGCTTGCTTAAATGTATATGAAATAATGTTAAGAATTATTTTTGGGACTAGGCTATCATTCTTTCATGTGCCCCTTTATTAGGCCCAAAAGACTTTTTCAACTCCTACTCGTAGCTTATTAGACTTTTATTTAGAGCATGTTTTCCTCAATCCAGCATGCCACATTAGCTCATTTAAACTGAACAAAGACCCACCTTACTGTGACTGTTAGAATAAAGAATGATTTCGATATATTTTATGTACGTCTCACCAGAACATTATTGCTAGTTTTGTCTCAGCATATCCGACTCACTTTTATATTCACAATGGACATAGAGCTAATCGTTTAGCTTAGGTAGTAAGGTTCTCATGAAAACCTTTCTCCATGTTATAAGTATATGCAACATTGTTTTACTACATACCAATGTGGATGTTTACTGTGGGAATCGAGAGAATAAGCATCAGAAGTTGACAACCCCATTGAATAAGCGGTTTCCATTGGAGTAAAACTATTAACACTTGATAAGCTTGATACGTTCCGTTACATTATTGTGTGATTTTATATTAATAAGTGTACCTAGCTAGAGACCAGAGACCAGACTTGATTCTTTTCCTCTGAAATTTGCTTGAAGGAGACTTCTTATGACTCTGCAGAGTTACTTCTTATTTCAGCTCTTTGTTATCGACAGCTATTGCTGAAGGTGACTTTATTATTTACCTTATCTAAACCCTTTTTTGATCAATGCTACTGCAATGATAATTTGCTTCTTTACTGATATTTTGACAGTTGCTCGGCTGAGTTTCCAGAACGACTCTTTATGAGAAGTGCAATTTACTCTTTTCCAAAAAGGACTCTTCATGGGTTCTATTTAGGGTAGATTAGGCTCTTAGCTAGTTTAGTGACAATTTTCCTTTATGGAAAAATTTGTATTGATTTATGCTGTCACTTGCCATTTATTTGGCATTTCTGTAAACTGAACTAATCTGAATAAAGATGAAAAAAAATACTAATCTTTTAAGATAAATAAAAGTTTTGAAAACTCGACCAAGCTCTCGTCATTGACTGAACATTAAGGATCTGGCAGTTGATGATATATGCAGGATTTGTATTCTCATTCCAGCTCCATTCAACACTTGGCAGAGGTCCATTGACCTGTCAGGAAGCCATAAGGATTTCCAAAGGACGAGATCTGTAAGTTGGGAAGTTAGGTCTTAAAGGCCTTTTGGAAACCCTCCTAGGAAATTTCCCACAACAACAAGCATTGCCAAGGACAATAAGTCTCGACTACAGGAGGTATTGGCCATTTCAATGTTTTCATATCGATTTTGTACAGCCACAAATCTACTGTCGAACTTGGCTGAAATAAAAAAAATAAAAACGCTATGACGTGGTAGCAGCTTGTGCGTGATACTGCTTCATGGCGTTTATTTTGTGATTTTTCTGTACCAGCCTCCTAGAACTTGAGGTGTCCTTGGAGAGAGGTACTTTTTGTTCCAAGTTATCTGGTGTTTGCTGTAAAGCTGTCAGCTCTTTCTGCACCTGTGCATGTTTGAACTTTTAGCTGGGCAACACATGATACATTTCTAAACTTTTACTAGAAAACTAGTTTTCCAGAGGGTGCCTAAAATCACGCTCCTTCTTGGAGTGCAGCTTATGTGCAAGCTCCTCCCCCTGGACGCGGGCATATCTGTTTGTATTTCAAGTTGCACAACAAGGCATGTGGGAATTGCCAAATTATTTTCCAGGTCATTGCTTCTCCGAGCTCAATAAATGTCCGAAGTCCAGACAAGATTCTGTGGACTCAGCACCTCCCTATAAAGAGCGGATCTCCATCCTTTCGCAGCAGAACCTCTTGTCCACAGATGGCTTCTGGGACTTCCTCCTGGGCTGCAGCCGTGCTTCTATTCTTGGCCTGGTCCAGCCTCACAAATGGTGGGAAGCTACTGGTGGTGCCCCAAGATGGGAGCCACTGGCTCAGCATGCGGCCTGTCGTGGAGGAGCTGCAGCGTCGAGGGCACGAGATCACCCTGGTGGTGCCAGTGGTCAACCTTCTGATAAAGACTTCAGACGTCTACACTGTGAAGACCTACCCAGTGCCCTACACGAGGGAAAACTTTGAGTCTCAAATCATGCGGATGAGTAATGCCGTCTTTACTGAGCTATCTTTTGTGGAAAGGGTTATCACGGAGTATGAGCTGGCATACAACATCACCAAGATGATGCTCTCAGCCTGTCGGCAGCTACTGAATGACCGTGAGCTGATCCAGTACCTGCGAGAGGGTGATTTTCATGCCTTGTTCATTGATCCCATGTTTCCATGTGGGCAGATAGTCGCTGAATATCTCTCCATCCCATCCGTCTTCTTCCTGAAAGCGATCCCGTGTGGCTTTGATGATGCTGCCACACAGTGCCCAAGTCCTACATCCTATGTACCCCGTCTGTTTACAGGTTTCACAGACCGCATGGTGGTTTCTGAGCGAGTGAAAAACATGTTGTTCAGGTTCTATTTGATGGGAATTTGCCATTATATTTACTCGCCTTATGGTCACCTGGCCTCACAGTTCCTCCAGAGGGACATATCTGCTCCTGAGCTCCTAGGTGGGGCCTCGCTCTGGCTGCTGAGATATGACTTTGCCCTTGAGTTCCCGCGACCAGTGATGCCCAACATGGTCTTCGTAGGAGGAATCAACTGTGTAGAATGGAAGCCTTTGTCTCAGGTGAGTGCTCATTGCCTTCTTTCCACGCAGTGACCTTTAGGGGTGTGTGTTTCTATGCTGCATATAACACCCTGACATGGCTGGTGTAATATCACTTTTGATGAGCGTGAAAAAGTTGTACAGAGAAGTTCAGCAGAAAAGCGTTCAAAACGTTGCTGTTTTCTTAATGTCTGCTGCCTCACCTTATGACCTATTATTCAGTAGCACCAAGAGACCCTTGGGTGATAGTGCGTTTTAACAAATACAAAAAGAGTGTAATGAAAATATTTGGTGGGGGGGGGTAGAATAAAAGGAAGGGAGGGATGTAGTAGACTTGTGCGAGAGAGAAAAGAACAGATGGGGCGAGAGATGGAAGAGACAAGAATGAGATAGAGAATCATCCAGAAAGCCACAGAGCTTGTGAGAAGAATTGTGGATATCGGCGGGAGACGGAGGAAGAGTGAGGGAAGAAAGAATGAGATGGGGATGGAAAAGGTGAGGGGTATGACTTATTGGGATAGGTGGAGCAAGTGGCAGAGTGAATGAAATAATGGGTAATTGATGGAGAAGGCGCTGGGAGGTACTAAGTTATGAACTACTTGATCATCCCTCTCTAGTGACACTGCGAATGATTCAGAGTTAGATGCAACAAAGTATAAGAGTGACAGCTTTGTAAAAAGTGCACCTGCGCTTACCACCATTAATCACCAGGATTACCATACTTCTTTGTTGCTGCTGTACAAGCCTGTGGGCTTCCCTGTTCACTATTTATTTATTTATTTTATTTTATGAGTTTTATATAGCGCTGGCTAGACCCGGAGGTATCAGAGCGCTTTACAAGAGTATCTACAGAGGTACAATACATTACACAAAGTTACATATTAAAAATAGGGGTTAAGGACATGAGAACACTTGAAGATGGCAAACGAAGACACTAGGTGAGGCAACGAAAAGCCCACGCGTGCAACACTGGACAGTGAAGGCCAAGGTCTAGGTCTTCTTAATTGTGTCTGTTAGTCTTCAAATTAAGGTCTGACCAAGGGCATCTTTTTGTTTAGCAATCACATTTATGCCAAAGCTCATTCTGTAACCAGATCCAGACTATAGTCAACCAGACGGGATAAACGCCAACCTCACAAGTCCATTCTGGACCACAGATCTGGAAAGCAGGCCCAGCATGGCCTTTGGCCATCCCAACCACAGCAGAAGAGGCCACCTGTGACGTGCTTCCTCCTTGTCAATAAACAAACGTTGTGATTTGTTTTCACTTCATTTACTTTAATGATCAGTCCAGGGATATCAAGGAACCTAGAGAATACATCTTAAAGTGCATTGTTTTAATAATAGCTGTTTAAATTATGATAGGGAGAAAAATACTGGCTTTTGATGATTATCCCTATTTTTGTACTGACTGAGACATTCAAATACCGCTCATGCCGGTAAAAAAAATAAAACCACCCAGTGTCAACCCTAGCTCATGTCTGAAGCAAGCTACAGTGGGGTGGGGGGGAGGGGGGTGGAGGGGGGGTGTTGGGGTAGAGGAGACAGGAGTTTGTCTGCCAATGATGCAGCAGGTGCACTGGTACCAGGGCTATGAACGGCCTTTTGCACCTCAATTATGGCTGTTTGTGTTGGGGGTTCTGAGAATGTTAAGTAGTTTAATCAGTGTAGAATGCGCACATTAATAAACTGTTGAAGGAGGCATGCATTATACTATTCAGATAGTGGCAGTTCATGCCTCCTCGGATGAGCACCCATAATGTGGAATTGCAATGCCTACTAGAATATGAGTGTCTGTCTGTTCTCTGCCAGATGCTGTGGTAAAGTAAATAACAGTTTTATCTCAAATTAGAAATTGAACACAATAAAGCTGTATGATGTAATGTGAAACAACGCTATCAATAAAAACAGTTAAAAAAAAGTAAGAAATTGTGCTGGGCTGAATTTATCCCCATCGGTGTGGCAGGGTTACAAATGTGGGTATTTCATATTCTAATATCTTGACACGGTATATTGCCCATTCCCAGGTTATAGTCGAGGACACTGGATTATGCAATTTTGTGGCTTGTGTGTTTTCTGCATAATTATGGATTTGCTGCATTTGCCACATAATCCATTATCTGATGCATAATCTGCAAATTAAAAGAACATGTTTCTAGTTCAAATGGATCAAAAGTTGCTAAAAAATACAGCAACATTCTTATTGCTATACTTGGGTGGTAAACATGTACCACTGAGGTGCAACCTATGACCAGATAGTGTTAACAAGTGCAAAGAAAAATAATAAAGGAATGAAGTAATACTATCACAATATGTGCCTCATTACGCCACTGTATTTCTCTTTCCTTGCTACATAATTTGGTTCTCCCCCTGCCACATAATTTCAGTGATCCTGTTTATGATCTTACTCTTCACATTCAGTGGTGGCTCCTTCATAAGGGCGGAGGAGCGACGCCCCACTGCTTTCTCGCAGTGTGAGAAGCAGAAACATAAAATGGTAAAAAGGCCATTTTATGTTCCTGCCTCTCGCACTGCGAGAAAGCAGAAGGGTTTGGTTGATGGCGGGTAGGTGGGTGGGTCTGCACTAGGGCAGGGGAAGAGTAGCTTGCCCATTACCAAGGGTGCTGACTGTTTGGTCCGCCCTCAGGGCCGACCAAACCAATCATGTGCACTCTGCCTTTTCTCCAGGTAGGCTGCATGCAGCCTACATGGAGAAAATGGCCTCCCCATAGGCACCTGGCTGGTCGGCATCCCAACCAATCACCATTAAAATTGCAGCGTTGTGATTGGCTCAGGGAAGGGGAGGGAGGCTGCTTGCTTCCTGTTCTTGCCAGAGGCAAGAGAGCCAGAAATCAGGAAAATGCGGGACACGCGGACAAGGTACGTTTTATAAATGTTATTTATTACCAACACCCCCCCCCCCCCTCCACCCACGATTAATGCCGGCTGTGACTGTTCGGTACAGATCAAAATTCAGTTCAAAAAGATCTACTAAGTGTTATGCAATATGGCATGATATACACATGGTGGCATTATGGCTAATTATCCAAACTTGTCTCAGAACTAAATAATTCATTCCACAGGTATAGTTTAAAATTGATATAGCTAAACATTTTCCACAAACCAAGTATGATTATCAGATAAATGGATAGTGTCTGCGTCATCTGGTCACCTTTCGTAAATAGTGTTTGGTTACTTTTTACCTGCACAGCACTAGGTTTGGTAAGGTTTGCTGTTTCGGTGCGAGGTCTCACAGTTGATGATTCATGCACATAAGCCTCAGAGAGTGGAGTTCTTCGACCTTTAGGACCCAAAGCTGCATCACATACACATTCATAAAAAACATGGTTTGTTTGCCTCAAACAAGTTATTGTGTCATTTTATCAATATCGTTTTACTCACCCATTCAGTGTTTAAGGAACACAAAACACACCACATGCACACACCACCACATGCATAAACGCCATGTTTATACTCATACATACAACACATAAGCACCCTCACACCAGACTCAAATTAACTTTGCCTACAGAAACACCTGCACTGGAATGGCCATGTCAGACACATACGCAAAAACACCACAAGCATGCACGCACATACAATACCCACTAAAATTGCACATGTATAAGTTGATTCCATATACTAGAGATGCACAAGCACAAACTTTCACTATTCACAAACAGGACCTCAAAAACTGCAAGCCGCACAAGCTCTCAGCGCTTCTCACCCTTTAGCTGAATCTGCCTAGAACATATATATGTCACAATGACCAATGAATGATGAATACAATCTAACTGCCTGAAATTGAACACAGAGGAGACTGAAGTTGTGATCTATGGAGAGTGCTTTTCTCTGTGCGATTACACTGGTGGCCAACAGGACGAGGACCTATTCCCACCCCCATCACCCATGCCAGGAACCTCTGAATCATTGCTGACTGCAAACTTGACATGACAGTCCAAGTTAGGGTCATCACCTCATAAAGGCACATGTCTCACCTCACCTCACGGAGCTACACTGGTGCAGATGTTGCCACCATTTGTGAACTGGTGTATGATTATTCTGAAGTTTTCCAGTACTTCATGAAATGTTTGTATCTGTGGTTGTTATAGGAATTTTAACTGCAACCTGTGAGATCACCTTTTCAACACTATCTCCTGTCCTCGCCCCTTTCTGTCGCACAATGAGTGGAAACAGAATATGACCAATTTAGCACATAAGATGGACATTTGTAAGAGAGTTTTCAAAGAACAACAGGGCCTGTATTACAGATAGGGAGCACTGTCCCTATTTGTATCACTGCGCACCTTTAAGCAGGTGCACTTAGATGCAAATAGGGACAGTGCACTCTGTTACAATTAATGTGCTGCCCTTGGAACAGTGCGGAAACCTGTGATTGGCCTGTGGGAATCGCTTTCAATGAAATACGAAACGTCTGTTTATAAGTATAGAAGTCATGTGTTTCACAGTACAGGTGGCATACTGCCGGCAATTTAAAGAGGGGAGAGAAATTCCCAGGGAGACAGGTGCAGTTAGTGATGGCACCTCCCTGCAGGGCTATGTCTAGGGCACCCTCCAGAAGGCTGGCTTAAGGAGGCACATACTGTGTATCACTTTTTTGGGGAATTCTGTCAGTGCGCATCCTGAGGGTCATTTTGCCCCTGTACCTGAATCTATGATACAGGGAGGGTGCAGAGGCAAAGGCATTCCCTCATTTGCATAGGGTCATGCTCCCATAAAAATGAGGAAATGCACTCTGAAGTTAGCGCTGGCTCTACATGTACCCCAGTACATTAAGAAGGGGCTGCACAAGCGGCCGTCATCTGTAACACTATAGTGCCCTAGGGTGCACTAAGAAGGCCATTGTACCCCTCGATCACCTATGTGATATACCCCAGAAGAGATTACCTCTGACTGCAATTACCAGTTTTACAATTGTCAGGCATGAAAATTGCAAACAGGTATCAAGAATACTACTTTCTTTTGTCCAGATGTGTTGCTGTTTTTAAAACTTGTTTATCAATAAAAGCAAAAGAATGACATGGAAATAAACAGTTACCAAGATCACAATGTGCAGAGAAATAGGTGTTGAGCAAGGAGTAAATTTAGCAGGTCTTCCAAGTGTAGAGATACAAAGGTTTAGGTGTGGTTACAGGGAGGGCAGGGCCTGACGAGTATAGACATCAACTTTTACTCTCAAATAACTCTACACATGCTGTGTATGACTGTTTGGAAAAAAATATAATATAAAGCTAGTACTTGTAGGCTACCTTCAGAATTGTCAAAAATTCCACACATTGGCCCACCCAAACGCACCCTTGACCCATCCAGATATAAATTCCTGGAACCGGGCCTGCTGGGAAGGTCCATTTGGACGCTTTATCTTTGAGCAATGAAGAAGGAAAAATGCTTTGGTTTTGCAAATGGCAAACCTAATCGCTCTCAACGTGGTCGAAGTTTCAAACTTCACTCTCAAAGTTGTGGGAAGTTCGAAATTTTGAAAACATTCATTTGTGGAGTTTACCAAGTGACTATACTTTCCTCAGCTTCTCTTATGGGAGAATATTCTTGCAAAAAAAGCAGTTCTGTTTTTCTTGAGCTTTTCTCTCACAAATCGAGATGAATTGCCGCATTATAAACATATTCTGGTGGTGCTCTATTAATTGCCAACCCTTATCTTGTGATTACTCACTCTGGACAGATGGCCAGGAGGTCTGCTTTCAATGCAAACTGAAGGATAGATGGCCAGGACGTCTGCTTTCAATGCAAATTGTTCACTGTTATTCAAGAGGGGCTCCTTTGAATTTGTGTTCCTATTAACAACACATACACAAACGGTAGATGAAACGAAAGGATCGCACATCCTCAATTCCTATTCATACGAGAAATGAGCTTCAATGCCTCATCAGCGGTAGTAAGTGATAGAAACATGCAATTACATACAATATGTTGGTTGTGGACAAATCAGCTTCTGATCCATGTGGAGCAGTTCATCCTACTCTGCCTGGGGGCATTCCAGTGGGTGGGAGCACCAGGTGGAGTTCTCCTTCCCATGGTGGGTGTACAGAATCTGGTTTGGATGATGCTCTGCGTGAGGAGTAGTTTTCAGGGATAGAGATTCAGGGAGGGTGTGCAGGGTGAGACACCTCCCTAATAATTACTTAGTTGTTCTGGGCCTGGCAGTGTCAGTCGGATCTTCTGTCTGCTGCAACGGTAACATCAAGCTACCACTGATGCCTACTGGGTAGAGGTGTGTGAGCCAACTTTTTAACCGGGGAGTTGAGCCAGAACTGAGCCAAGAGTCGGGCTTGGCACTAATAGCCCACGAGCTGAGACATGATTTACATATTTAGTATGTAAATCATGCAATAAACATCATGTAAAAATATGATGACGTCGCTTTTAAAAACAGTGTATTTCTTTACCATGCATGTGCTTGTCACCTAAGTATTTCAGATTATATCACTACATTGAGAGGCATTCAATAAACGCAATACTGATAAAATATAAACTTAGAAATGTTCATGCGTCCCCCACCCAAACGCCAATGCCTCTATTGAAATCAGAGATAAGTCAGTTGTCATGTGAACCCCATATGTGGTTTAGATTCTTAATATAGATTGAGCAACATTATACTCTATTAAACATATGTTTTTTGTGCAGTGTACTTCCTGAACTCACACATTTGAAGGTACTCTTGTTTGTGATAATAAAGAAAAATGAGACCCTGTAAAATAAAATGTTTGCAGTGGATCACACAGTTTGTTCAAGCCAGGAAGCAGGACTGTTGATTAAGTTACGACTTTGGCATAACTCTACAAGGGGTGTTTTGCCTCCCACAAGTGACAAGGTGAACTTGGTTCAATACACCACGATTAATGTGATAGACAAGTTATTGTAGCCCTGCAATCACTACTCGATGTGTGATTGATATGGAGGTATTGCTTTTGGGTTACTAACATTCTCACAAGAATTGGCTCTTCCTCACATAACCACCACACGCAAACAGAAATATACAGCATACCCTTCTGTATATAAACATTTATTTGTACTATAAATAGGTACCTATATATGTGTATTGCTTTATATAATCGTATAGAATAATTATTTTAAAAAAATATATATATCTTCATTAGTTCTGCTTACCAAATGTACATATATTGATCGTTACTTTATTCAATGTTTTTAACATATATATAAGTGACTGCATAAATAAGTGAATCTTTTATCATAATTATTTATCTAGAAATGCTTCACTATTGAATTACAAAAAATATATAAATAAAATTAATTTAAAGTACAAAAACACATGAAAGCCAGAGTTTATTTAATGCATCTTGTATCTACAAATACTACCTTTCTGTATGCATCTATATACCTTCCATTTACTTCTGGATCTATATATTTATTACGTTTCGTCTAATTCAGCTTATCCAACGCACTACCCTATTCCTCACCAGATACTGCTCCCAATATATCCCCTACCTCAACTTATTGACTCATCTCAAACCTCATTTTACTACTCTTTCCAATGCACTACCCTATTTTTCACAATATACCTCTATCAATATATTCCCTACCTCCACTCTCTCTTTCATCCTAAACCTCATACCACTACTATGATCCCCAAAATAACCCCTTTTAGACTCTTCTGTACTCTACCCCTCCTTGCATTATCTCATACCTCTTTTACTATTCTGGTCTCCTAAAATAAGCCTATTTAAACCCTTTTCTCTGACTCTTTCCCCTCCACCTCCCTTTTACTCATCCCAAGCCTCCTCCTACTGCTATAAGCTCCAAAACAAAAAAAGGGAAAAGAAATCTAAATCCTCCCCTCTTCTATCTCTCCACTATCCTTTTCAATCCAAATACCAAACTACCATGTCCACCACTCAAATTCATTTTATATGTCACTATACTAATTAACCACTAATCGTTTATGGGTCCTGGAGTGCGTACTCGCCGAAAAAGCGCTTCACTGCCTCATATGGGGTAGCAAGCGTTATATAAATGCAAAAATTGTTCCCTTTTCTATCCCTCCGCTATCCTTCTCAATGCAAATGACAAGCCAACATATCCACCACTCAAATTACTTTCATATTTCACTATACTAATTTAGCACTAATATTTTATGGGTTCCGGAATAGCATGCTACTCGCTGAAAAAGCGCTTCAATACCCCATCAGGGGTAGCAAGCGATATACATGCAAACCTACTTCCCTCTTCTATCCCTCCACTATCCTTCTCTATACAACAGATAACTGACTATCATATCCACCACGCAAATTACTTTCATATTTCACAAAACTAGTTCACCACTAATCCTTTATGGGATCTGGAGTAGCATGCTACTCATGGAAAAAGCACTTCAACCCCCCATCAGGGGTAGTAAGTTCTATTTAAACGCAAACCTTTTTCCCTCTTCTGTCCCTTCACTATTCTTCTCAATCCTAATAACTGACTAACATATCCATCACTCAAATTTCTTTCATATTTCACTATACTAATTCTCCACTAATCCTCAATGGGTTCAGGAGTAGCGTGCTACTTGCCGTAAAAGAGCTTTGACGCCTTGTCAGGAGTAGTAAGTGCTATATAAATGCAATTACAATACAGTACAATACAAAAAAGTGGGGATCGGGCAACATGACAACAGCAACAAACCTTCTTTTGCCATTATCACACACAATGTACTTAAAATAATGAATAGTTTTACGTTAAAAGTTTTTCTTACTTCAGGAACCGATTTCTTAGTACATCTAAAACAACGACACATATTTTTTTAACGAGAACAAAACTAACATTCACAGCATTGTTAAAATGTTATCTAGAACCTGACACCCTAATGCGTACTTCTATGTGCTTTACTTTGAGAGCATGAAAGGCATAGCAACTTGCAGTCTATAGTTTCTTGGGTGAAAGAGAGCACAGCATACCTTGTTGACAGCAAAGGCTGTCTTTTTCATTATAGACATGAAGACTGTGTTCACTGCAAAAGGCAAACACCCACTGCAGTAGCAGTATGTTAGTCTTCCTCCAAAACATGGCTTTATCAGCTTCAGGTTTCAGTGCACTGGCAGTAGGTGGTTCAAGTGGCAGTCCTTATGTCAGAAATTTCAACTTCTGATAAGATTTAGGATATAAGTTTAAGAATGTCTGACATAGATTATATGCATCAAGGTATGGGTCCCAGACGGCCCAGGACATCAATTCTGACTACATTATTTTGGTTATATGTCTTTATGCGTTCTTATTAAACCTTGACATGTTGAAGAAGAGACATTTCCCCCAGAAGAATGTCACAGTAGATGTTGTATCTATGTCATTAATCGAAGAACTTGCCAATATCACAGTTCTTAAAAAGATAAGGTCTGGTGACAGCTGTGTTAAAAGGCAGACATGACAACAATTCTGCATAACTCAAGTAATATGGTGGTGTCCACTGTCTAAGTTGAGGAAGATGGTGACTTCCAAGCACTAAGAAGGAGTTGGGGCTTAATAGATGGAGTTGGACCTTATTGGTTTTACGTCAGGAGTGACACCAAACTTTCTGGTTTCACATTGCACAGCTCAGCTACTAGATGGGTATTATCCCTTTACCTTGCCCATTTCACAACAAAGGTCACTGCTTTGTCGTTAAGTCTTGGCACATTAGGCTAGATCGTGGAGGTAGGCAGATGCCATATGAGAGATCAGCTCGTTTTGGGCTCAGGGGTCCAAGAGGACTTTGAGATGAGCCAGAGCCAGGCATTTGGTTTTAGTTTTCAGTAGCTCACCAACCTCCAAGACTGGGCCTGGGATTGAAGAGTGAACTACAAAGATGTGTGTGATGCATGGTCTGGATCAAGTGCATGGGTCTGAGTGGGCCCCTGCTTGCCATGCAATTCACACCGGTCTACTGCCTGCAAGTCTTTAAGTCGGTTGTGTTCTGTCAGGTCTCAGATGTGATATTAACTAAAAACTTTGAAATGGGCTCCCATCAGGTCCAAAACTCACATCCTTTACAGGTGAAAACAATGCTCGAATTCACAACTACTATAGAAAGCCTTGATGTAATCCATAACAGCGAGGCAGTCTCTGCTTACATTACATTTTAACTTAATCTTGTATTCCCGTAAGAATATTTGTTTTTCCATAAATTGTGCTTCTGTAGTTTTTTTCCTGTAACATATGACTCTTTGTGTGAATGAAGTCACTTCTAGGTGAGTTCTGGTTGTGAGTGAGTGTTCATGACGGAACAAGAGTGAAGGCTCTGGAGATGAGTCTGAAGGCAGGATGAATTTTTCACAGTGCCTGTCAGTGTGTCATAAAGGTGTTCAGATGTGCCTGCAAACTGTGCTTCTAAAAGGCCTGTTCTCACTGTCCAAACTAAGCTTGGTCTGCTCATGATAGGTATGGGCTTATGTTAGCTTGCTCTCCTGGGCTGCCCTGCACGCCATTATTCTGAGAAGGAACTGGACAATATAGTCAAAACGATCCCATAGAGGCCCTACACTGTTTGGATTTAGTTTTCCAAATAACTGACAAGTAACACCCCTAAATGGAGATGCTGGCTCAGTATATGATGTACACTTATGTAAGTGGACACCTTGCACTGATCCAGGCTACCCTTATTGTGATTTAAATAGACAACCTTAGAAAGCTCTCTAAGTGGTAGCTGGGGAGAGCAGCCTTCTGGCTTAGTCCAGAAGGAGTGTAAAGCAACTTGTTTTACCAGAATATAATCTTATAGGTATAGATTAAGTGAAAAAGAACCACACAGTCTATTTATAAAAATATGTATTTATTAGAAGACACTCAATAACACATGCAAATATCTCCTAGCCAAAAATTTACGCAATGCGCACAATCGTTTGCAATAGAAACAGGTACGTAGCACAGAATACACAGTGCTATGGGGAGACCAAACCATATACTAAAATAGTTGTATACGAACCACAACTCGAGTAAAGACAATACTCAGAGGACGTAGAAGTGCCGGGGACCAAGAATCCACCCAAGGTGAGTATCTAGGAGCCCCACGGAGGTCGTGTGCTGTGTAGGACCAAAACCACGTTCTCTGTACAAATCAACATATACGTCACGGTTGCAATTTTAAAGAAAGAAGACCCTTTGCAGTCGACCTGAAGAAACCCTGTGGAAGGCAAGAGGTTGGAGAGCCACTCCACCCGTGGACACCCTTGTAACCAGGTTACCTGCTCGAGAGAATCTGGGTGCATAGGGGTGACGTGGGGTCGTAAACTGTCGCCAAACACAATGGGAGACCTCAGGAAGCTGCCGCTGTTGAAGAAGGTGAAAGTGTCCAGTGGAACTCAAAGGTTAATTCAAGGTGGAGAGTACATGCAAGCAGAGGGGATAGAGTCTAGGTCACTCGGTGTGACTAGGGGGCACGGAAGACGAGTGCCCACTGATGTCGGGTGTTGCAGGAAAGATGACGGTTACCCTGGAGCTGCAGCTATGAGGACCAGGTGACACTGTGGAAGACCAGGAGTTGTCCCACGCCGGATGTCGTGAGTTGAGGGGCCGGTGCCTGTCGGGAGCACCAACAAGCCTTGGCAACTGCAAACAACATGGAAAGCAAAGAAGGTGCTGTGTCCGGACAAGCAAGGTTCTGAGGACTCACCACAAGTAGGGGAGTCAGGGTAGGCCCTAGCAAAGAATTAAAAGGTGACTCTCAACAGGACCCACAGGCCAAAGGCACTGGAGTTCCAAGTGGACCTAGAGCAGCTCACCAAAGAAGCAGGCCCATGGTGCAAGCGATGCAGTATTGGATAAGATTCTGGTCACTGCAGATGTTTGACGTTGGGGCTACTTGGAGCCCGAAGATCTTGATGAAAGGAAGACTTCAAGCCTTTGCAACAGTAAATCGCCTCGGTGTGCAGGGGTTCGGTTCCTGTGGCTCCGACGAGGGACACTGGCCTCAAACTTATTGAGAAGACAGGACAGGCTTTTAGGGATGTGAAGAACCACCACCTGTGTTGCCGTGCCTTTCGGAATCCGTGGGATCCCAGGATCAGCAGACCGGTCAGCTTAGTTGTAGTTCCTGCAGATGCAGAGAATTGACTCCTTCACTTCAAGGGAGGAAGGTTTCCTGCATGGAGCACAGGCCCAGACGTTGCAACAGACAAACAGGGTGAAGAGATCAGGAGCAGCAGGAATCTTCCCGGTTGATGCTCAGAGCGAAGTCCAGAGTGCCAAGACCGTCGAAGTTAAAGTGGTGTCTGAATTGAATCATGTACCATGACAAAACTAAGACCACCATCAGGTAAGCCCTTACATACCCTAAGGAAAGGGTTGGGAAGATTCAGGGTTCCCTCCCAGGGGAGGAGTTGGACAGTGGGGAGGATACTCCCCTGTCCTTTGTCAAGTTTCACACCAGAGCGGGAGCCAACGGGTCCCTGAGCTGGTTTGAACTGGACTATGCAAGGAAGACACCAAATGTGCCCTTCAAGCAGACTGAGTGGCACTGACAAGCGCTCCTACCTGGCCCCAATACACTAAACCCTGTCTGGGAGGTGGTCATACCACCCTGTGACAGGATACCTATTGTTCTGCCTTCCCCTGCTTGAGTTTGGCTCAGCAGCAGGAGGGAAAACCATGTTTCAGGTTAGCAGCAGCCATGTTGGGCTGTCTGGGTCTAGAAGATTGGTACCAGGAGCACTGAGGGCCTAACAGAGAGCCTTTCCTTTTACAGTGCTTGGAATCATTCTTCCAACACCGTTTATGGTGTGGGGGTATGATTCCAACCTGTTTGATATGAAACATGACAGGGTTTGTTACAGCCAGTTTTGAGATGGTCATCGCGTAATGACGTGGTGCCCCTCTATATGTTATGTGGCTGTCTCACTTACAACCCAGGAGAATGGACTCCAAAGGCTGTAGGGGTGTCCTGCTCATGCAGGGGCAGCCACACACATAGAACCAAGCACCCTTGACTACAGGATTGACAAGGCCTGCTGTAGGCGTAACTTATATTTTTAAGTGCAGTGACCTGTACCTTACTTCCATATACTAGGGATTTATAAGGGTTCCCCAGTAACTAATCTGGGGTGTATCTAAGTACATAATATACCATAACAATTCAGGGGAGAAAGCAGAGAGACTGGGGATCTGATTAGCAGGATCCCAGTCAGACAAGTCCGAAAAACAGCATAGCACCAGGCAAAAAGTAGTGGTAACCATAAAAGCAGATCCTACTTTCCTTCACTAACACTGTCCATTAGCATCTCCCAGTGGTGCTAGTACATGGGCCCTATTCAGGGAACCAGTCCTAAAAAAAAAAAGTTAGGGCACTCACCAAGTTAGGTAGTATGTACGATCACAATGTGTGACATCGCAGGACGTGGCATCACGCTACACAACATCACAGGAAGGGATAACCATAAAAGCAAATCCTACTTTCCAACACTGTCCATTACCATCACCCAGCGGTGCTAGTACGTGGGCTCTATTCAGGGAACAAGTCCTAAACAAAAGAAGTTAGGGCACTCACCAAGTTAGGTAGTATGTACGATCACAGTGTGTGACATCGCAGGACGTGGCATCGCGCTACACAACATCACAGGAAGTAAAATCACAGGTGACATGACATGTTTAGCAGGTCTATCATTTGAGTGTATTGCGAGATTTAACAATTAAAGATGCTCAGCACTTAAGCCTGTGACTTTAGGTCTCTGTCTGGAGGAATTAACAGCCAATATGTGGATTAAGTTTGGTGTCTAACTACATTAGCCAAGCCACTAAGTGCTGCACGCTAGGCATACTAACCCTTGCACCATGAACATAGCATAGTCATTGCATTGTAAAACAAATGCTAGAAACTGAAATTATGAATAGCAAAATTACAAAATGTACTATCCTACCTAGCATATCACAATTAAATGAATGCACTGCTAATTTTAAACCACTTTGATCCATTATCAAAAAATGCAAGTTGCACACTGTAGTTTCAACTGGATATTTTGCACAGCTGTTAATGTAGACATTATGGATCATGCTATATTGCCACAGGATGTTTAACCATGAAAAATGAGTAATTAGTGAGACCGCTTCTATCACTGAAAACCTACCATCACTTAAAACACTCCCATGGGTCTGCACATCTTTTATGGTGATGGACTGTAGGATCTACCTTTCTAGACTGGGTATCATACACAGGGCAACGAGCAGTCAACCACCTGTTAACATATGGCATTGGCTTCCAAAGCGGCAGAGGAGGGCTCATGAGATTTATAAAACATTAATTAAGCACGGCCTTTTGCACTCCCAAAATAAGTCAAGCACTTTTGAAATGCTTGTAATTTCAAAAGAAAATGGAACACAAACTGATGTCATACGCAGGATGAAGAGAACCTTGGAGTTCAATTCTTTTTAAAATGAGTTAATTTTAAAACAGCCCTTCACATCAAACCCAAACAGTATTTGCTGGGTCTCTTATGCTAATCAAGAGAAATGCCTATCTAATTACAGGTGGTACAAAAGGGGGTTGTGATGGACAGAGCATCTGAACCAATCAAACACTCAAACCCAGTCAAAAGATCTGGGTTTAATCCATCACCGTTCTTTAGCCCACTCTGCCACCCCAGTTCAGACATGGCCATATGCAAATCAATCTGACCCTGTATCTCATGGGAACAGTCCAGCCAGAACTGACAAGCCATGCCTTGCCTGGACCGGAATGAAACTTCCTAGGACCGGTTTCTGGCATTTCAGCCATCTTCAGCCAGGCTTGCTTGAATCCAGTGGCAAAGTGAACAAGGGACTCACGTCTGAGTATACCCTGCCAACTTATGGCGAACAAAGCGGTACAAAGGGGGGTGGTGATGGACGGAGCATCTGAACCGCTATCTAATTCCAAGGTCCTCAACTCCCTTAGTGCAATTTCCATCATCAAAAACAACTAAATAGCATATGATATCTGCTGATCTAATAATACATTCTGATGTCCAATTGATATAAATCATGTTAGCAGTAAGAGGGAGGAAGCTTCTTAAAGTGAATCTTTATGGAAGGCCAGAAGACTTAGGGGCTGTGTTCGCTGCCACGGACTTGGGGTGACTGCCATTCAGGATTCAGGACACAGTTACACATGTGGGATCGGCTTGTGTTAAAGAGGGTTAGTGGGACTACGTGTCGCCGGCCTTGCATATGGAAATATGCTTCACTGATCGAAGGGAGTGTGGTGCTGTGGTCGCGGCCACGGACTTGGGGTGACTGCCATTCAGGACTCAGGACACAGTTACACATGTGGGATTGGCTTGTGTTAAAGAGGATTTGTGCAACTATGTCTCGTCGGCCTTGCATATCGAAATATGCCTCACTGATCGAAGGGAGTATGGTGCTGTGGTCGCTGCCACGGTCTTGGGGTGACTGCCATTCAGGACTCAGGACACAGTTACACATGTGAGATCGGCTTGTGTTAAAGAGTGTTAGTGGTAGCACGTGTCGCCGCCATTTCATATGGAAATATGCTTTAATGATCAGAGGGTGTCTGGTGCTGGGGTCACTGCCTTTCAGGACTCAGGACACAGTTACACAAGTGGGATCGGCTTCCGTTGAAGACGGTTAGTAGCACCATGTGTCGACGGTCTTCCACAGTGTAGGCCAGAGATAGCGGTGGACAAGGGCCCACAGTCACGTGCATAAGTTGGTGGCCCCCCTGGTCTGTGTAGTGCAGGTTCAGTGGCACCACGTGTGGCCGGCCTTCCATATGCAAATATCACTCACTGATTGAAGGGAGTTTGGTGCTATGGTCGCTGCCACTAAGTTGTGGTCGCTGCCATTCAGGACTCAGGACACAGTTACACATGTGGGATCGGCTTGTGTTAAAGAGCGTTAGTGGGACTACGTGTCGACGGCCTTGCATATCGAAATATGCCTCACAGATCGAAGGGAGTGTAGTGCTGTAGTCGCTGCCACGGACTTGGGGTGACTGCCATTCAGTACTCAGGACACAGTTAGACATGTGGGATTTGCTAGTGTTAAACAGGGTTAGTGGGACTACGTGTCGCCGGCCTTGCATATCGAAATATGCTTGACTGATCAAAGGGAGTCTGGTGCTGTGGTCTCTGCCACAGACTTGGGGTGACTGCCATTCAGGACTCAGGACACAGTTACACATGTCGGATCGGCTTGTGTTAATGAGGGTTAGTGGGACTTCGTGTCGCCGGCTTTGTATATCGAAATATGCCTCACTGATCAAAGGGAGTGCGGTGCTGTGGTCGCTGCCAAAGACTTGGGTTGACTGCCATTCAGGACTCAGGACACAGTTACACATGTGGGATCGGCATGTATTAAAGATGGTTAGTGGGATTACGTGTCGCCGGCCTTGCATATCGAAATATACTTCACTGATCGAAGGGAGTCTGGTGCTGTGGTCGCTGCCACGGACTTGGGGTGACTGCCATTCAGGACTCAGGACACGGTTACACATGTGGGATCGGCTTGTGTGAAAGAGGGTTAGTGGTACTAGATGTCGCCGGCCTTGCATATGGAAATATGCCTC
Organism: Lissotriton vulgaris; assembly: GCF_964263255.1. Classification (NCBI taxonomy): domain Eukaryota; kingdom Metazoa; phylum Chordata; class Amphibia; order Caudata; family Salamandridae; genus Lissotriton; species Lissotriton vulgaris. The sequence goes on from NC_141687.1 coordinate 839,783,394, forward strand.
ACAGATCGAAGAGAGTGTGGTGCTGTGGTCGCTGCCACAGACTTGGTGTGACTGCCATTCAGGACTCAGGACACAGTTACACATGTGGGATCGGCTTGTGTTAAAGAAGGTTTGTGCGACTACGTGTTGCCGGCCTTGCATATGGAAATATGCCTCAATGATCAGAGGGTGTCTGGTGCTGTGGTCGCTGCCACGGACTTGGGATCACTGCCTTTCAGGACTCAGGACACAGTTACACATGTGGGATCTGCTTGCGTTGAAGACAGTTAGTAGCACCATGTGTCGCCGGTCTACAACAGTGTAGGCCAGAGGTAGCGGTGGACAAGGGCCCAAAGTCACATGCATACGTTGGTGGGCCCACCGGCCTGTGTAGTGCAGGTTCAGTGGCACCACGTGTCGCCGGTCTTCCATAAGTAAATATCACTCACTGATTAAAGGGAGTCTGGTGCTATGGTCGCTGCCACTAAGTTGTGGTTGCTGCCATTCAGGACTCAGGATACAGTTACACATGTAGGATCGGCTTGTGTTGAACAGGGTTAGTTGGCACCACATGTCGCCAGTCTTCCACAGTGTAGGCCAGAGGCAGGGGTCAGCAAAGGCCCACACCCGTGTGGCGTTGACTTGAGCTGCACAGATTGTTTAAGAGAATGTAATGGGTTAATAAGACCAAATGCTCCCAATTTGCATTGCTACTAATCCTGAATTGTGAACGTGCTAAGCCCAGTGTAGGGTGGAGGCAGCGGTAAGGATGGGCGCACAGCTATGTGGCGTTGAGTTGAGCTGCACAGTTAGTGGCACCTGGAGCACTCAGTGTGTGTGCCCTCTGCAATGATACGTGGTCCCGGCGGGCCGCACTGGGAGCAATGTCTTTTGTCTAATGAATTCTGCCCTTATAAGGCCACTTGGCGATGACTTATGGTGCAGTGAGTTAGTAGCACCTGAAGTACACAGCGTGTGCACAGCCTGCGATCATGTGTGGTCTGTGCCTGCCGCACTGGGAGCAACGTGTCTTGCATACTGGAGTGCGTCATCTGCAATCGCCACTGCATCTGAATTGTGAGCCCTGCTGTCCGCAGTGTAGATCGAAGGCAGTAGTCGGTTCAGACATAAGTCTGCGGTGCTGTGCTGCTGTGTTCGCAGGAGGCCTGTGTCGAGGAGGCCCGCGGTCATGGCGGCAGCCACGTGGGAGGGTGAGTGCCGCCACTCTGGGAGACTCGTTGGTCTTCCCACAAGTGAACCACACCCAGGGCCTGGCCTATTTATTCATACTCCTACGCTGGAGTGGCGTATGTTAGACCAGCCCACTCCGCTTCCAGGGGGAGACAGCACAGCTACATGACAGCGATCTTCCCACTGCCTGAGGTAACATGGTTGCATCCACTGTGCACTACACTACAAGTATCAATAGTATATCCCCACATGGAGTGGTTTGTGCTTTGCATAGTGAGGTCTGTGCAGCACATCAGCGTTAGGGGGTGAGGTTCTGGTGGCGCTGGGTGCTGTGGCCTTGTTGGGTGTCGCAACTGCATGATCAGTAGCTCTATCACGTGTTGGTGTTTAGATGTGGCTGTTAGTTGGGTCCAATTCACGCTGTAGATAGTCGACATCCTTACACCAGTTAAAGGTTGATGTTAATTTGTTACTGCTAACTCGGCTTATCGCCTGCTTTTTGGATCGCATTGCAGATTTGGCGGGTCATTAAAAATATGGGGAAGCGGTGTTTTTTTTTTTTTGTGCACAGGAACGCCTACTTTGCATAACATTAGCGTTAGTTGTGGCTCTCGTTTGTGGCGATTTTATTGGCGGAAGGTATTGATGGAAAAGTGGTGAGATTCGCAGTTTTCACCAGGTTGAGAATGGGATGATAATTAAAAAACACAGAAAAAAACATAGGTTTAATGAACATTATAATTAGACATTAGCATTTAAAAAACCTTTTGAATTCACTGAAAAAAACATAGGTTTCAGGCATGTTATAGTTAGAAATTAGCATTTAAAAAACCTTCGAAATTCATTGAAAAAAACATAGGTTTCAGGCACATTATAGTTAGAAATTAGCATTTAAAAAAACCTTAGAAATTCACTAAAAAAAACATATGTTTCAGAAACGTTATAGTTAGTTGGACATTTCACTCATAGAAAACCATTGAAATTCCCCTGTTATAGTTAGTTGAGCTAACTATAACATGCGCATCCGCAATGCACTGCCGATGACGTCACATATTACATCATTCATGACATGGTCAGTGGCAGGTGAATTTCTATGGTTTGCTATGAGTGAAATGTCCAACTAACTATAACGCCCCTGAAACCTATTGTTTTTTCAGTGAATTTCTAAGGTTTTTTAAATGCTAATTTCTAACTATAACGTGCCTGAAACCTATGTTTTTTTCAGTGATATATATATATATATATATATATATATATATATATATATATATATATATGTGTGTAGATATTTTTATATTGTTTGTAGAGGTTCTTCCTTCAATAGAGCGCCATATACATGTGAAACGAACTGCTTATAAACTCACAAATCTAGTGAAAAACAACATTAATAAATTAGGGACCTGAACACTCCTTGAATGAAGGAAATTGCTGAGGTGTCCCTTCATCTGAACAGGTATAAGAACCTGTAGACAAGCATTCAAGGGCTCAACCTCGAACATACACTCCTGAATATAAGGGTTGTTACATTTGTACAGTTATTTGGGGCGAAAGCAAATGCATATATCCGTGCAAGAAAGGCTGAAAATCATGTACGAACATAGTAGGAAACAAAGAAACTTACAATCGACCTTTTTCCGTTAATATCTTTTTTATTTCAATCAAGTAGCTGTTAATTGTGCTGTTTTTCTTTCTTTTTGTATTATTTTACAGCAATGTTTTTTACATGTTTTTAAGTCTAATTCAGTGGCATGGCGTATCTAGACCTTTTGCCCCCCCCCCGTGGCGGTCCCTGCATTTGCCGCCCCGAGATGGCCGCAGGTAAGGGGGGGTGCTGGCGATTCCTGCGTTTGCTGCCCTGCGATGGCTGCAGGTAAAATCGGAGGGGGAGGGTCCGCCACCTCCAAAACTTGTTCTGCCCAGGATGTACCACCCCCCACCTTGCTACACCAGTGGTCTAATGGTTTAAACTGACTATGGGGCAGATGTATCAAAATACCTATTTGCGATTCTCAAATAGCGATTTTTTGAGAATCGCTATTTGAGAATTGCAAAATGGTATGTATGTAAAAATTCGCTATTTTTTTGCAATTTCTTTAAATTCTTTAATTGCGATTAGCAAATTGCTAATCGCAATTAAGGAATAATTTCCCATTCATTTCTATGGGCCAGGAGGCCCATAGGAAGTAATGAGAAGTTATTCTCAATTTGCGATTCGCAATTTGCTAATCGCAAATTGAGAATAATTTCAAGGGTGCAAGGGTGTCTTAAGGACACCCTGCTGCACCCCTGAAATTTACATGTGTGCGCATATGGCGCACATACATGCCCTAAGGGCATGTATGAGCGCCACATGGCACCTTTACAAATGCCAAAAAGTGCATTTGTAAAAGAATTAGCAAATTACCACCAACTACAAGTTGGTGGTAATTTGCGATTTCTTAGTGTAAATTCGCAAAACTTAATTGCTTCTTACATAGCATTTAAGGAATCGCAATTTGCGATTCCTTAAATGCTTACGCAATATTAAGGAATTGCAAAATTTGCAACTCCTTAATATTGCGATGTGTTTTAGATGATACATTGCATTTACCGATTTTGTTGCTAGTGCTGCTTTTTACCGAATCGCAGCGTTTGCGACAAAAAAATCGCTTGATACATCTGCCCCTATGTGCTTTATTAATAAATCTGAATCACTATTTTAACACCAATTAACCCTCTTGCTCCCGGGTGGCCTTCTTAGGACGTCTGGCTGCAGAAAGGATTGTCAAGATGACTGGGGTTCTTGTTCTAAGTCATTGTTCTAGCTCAAGGCAAAATTCGATATCCCGCTTCCCCATCCAGGGTCCTGGCAACCACTACTTCTCTTGCGAGGTTTAAAAAGTTCCTTTTAATCATGCTCCAGATAATCTGGTTGTCTAATCAACATTTGGCTCTCTTTTTATGATCTATACTCTTATCACTCCTCGTTTTCACCTTCTAGCTTCTCACTTTTGCAGCCTTATTTTCTATCCATTCTTGGTCTACTCCTTTTACCCTTTGATGGCATCATAATCCTCTCCCCTGTCTCACGTGCTTAGACCAGGCTTCCACATCTGTGGGCATCTGGCACATTATGACTTCATTACCTGCTTTGCCTCCCTCCACTTATACATTCCCTTGCTTGGAGTACTTATCAGTTAACATGTGTTGTGTATCCCTATTTCCTTTTATCACATGCACGGGTATTGCTTTACCTTAACTCTAGTAACTTGCATCTGAATTGTAAAGTGTTTCACTATCACTGGGCCTCGCCTGCGCTCTAATAAAACACGAAAATGAATACAAATAAAATAGGTATGAAGCACTGCCTGCAGCCTTGAGGTGTGGCGTGAGGCTAAAGCGGAAAATGGCAGACATTGTTTGCCAACAGACTCGGAACAGAACAGAGGAAGATGCCAGGACCAGTTCAGCCAGGGACATCGGCCCCTGGTGGTACATGCCACGTGGCAGATTCACTGGCACAGCCCCAAGTACTAAAGCACGTACATTTATCTGAGGCAGATGCAAGTCAAGTGGCCCCCGTGGCGGGAACTAGAAAACAGCGGTTGCTGCTTCAGTTATGGCCAGCAGAGGGCACCCCCAAATCTTACACACTAAACATCTTTTCTCTTTATGGCAGGTAACTCGGAAAATGAAATTCAGTCTACATTATTGGCATAGCACGTGGAAGCGTTTCTAGGTGATTCCCTACAGCAGCAGAGGTTGTACCTTTCAATGAAGCAGCTGGTACCCACGTCACCTAATTGGTGGTGGTTGTTTTTCACTGACATATTCCTCGGACGCAATTTCCTCCTTTGCATCGGGCCTCTTGGCGCTCTTGCCAGACCACTGTTTTTGCAGCAGCCACTGCAATTGTGGTGAGATACGAAATTACAACATTTCAACCCCGCTTTATATTATTGGGGGATGTTTTAACTTTCTACAATATATTCCAGGACCCGAGCTAGAAGTAGCAAATACGCCTACAGAACGATTTTGGGGAAAATAAACTTTGCCCAAACGCTCCAGGACTGCAGTTGTATTAGAAAATTTGCCGTCGCAGCCTCCACAAAGCTTCTGCTGTTCTGAGGGCACAACTGAAGCCAAGAAACTCTGCTATCTATCGATCGATCGATCGATAGATAGATCGATGTTGTACTTGTTTTTATTTCAATACTGCACAGACCTCACATTACATGTTAACCCTACTGTTTGCAGTGCGTCAGAGATGGTTAATGAAGAGACCACCAGTTAACATTTACTCCGAAGTAACTGTACATAGTATCACAGTGGTCTGCATGTGTGCCCAAATACACTGGGGTGGTGGAGTGAGCTAAAGAATGATGATGATGGATTAAACCCAGATTAGTTGCCTGTGGATGAGTGTTTGATTTGCTCAAGCTCTCCGTCCATCATCCCCTTTGGTATCGCTTTGTTCGCCCTAAGTTGGTAGGGTATGCCCAGACGTGGGTCCCTTGTTCACTTTGCCACTGGATTCAAGCTAGTCTGGCTGATGATGGCTGATTAGCCAAAAACTGGTCCCAGGATGCTTGTTTCCGGTCCAGGGAAGACATGGCTTGGCAGTTCGGGCTGGACTGTTCCTATGTCTGAACTGGGGTGGTGGAGTGAACTGAAGAATGATAATGGATTAAACCCAGATCAGTTGACTGGGGGTGAGTGTTTGATTTGCTCAAGCGCTCCATCCATCATCCCCTTTGGTATCGCTTTGTTCGCCCTAAGTTGGCAGGGTATGCCAAGACGTGGGTCCCTTGCTCACTTTGCCACTGGATTCAAGCTAGTCTGGCTGATGACGGCTGATTAGCCAGAAACCGGTCCCAGGATGTTTGTTTCCAGTCCAGGGAAGACATGGCTTGGCAGTTCGGGCTGGACTGTTCCCATGTCTGAACTGGGGTGGTGGAGTGAACTGAAGAATGATAATGGATTAAACCCAGATTAGTTGACTGGGGGTGAGTTTTTGATTTGCTCAAGCTCTCCATCCATCATCCCCTTTGGTATCGCTTTGTTCGCCCTAAGTTGGCAGGGTATGCCCAGACGTGGGTCCCTTGCTCCCTTTGCCACTGGATTCAAGCTAGTCTGGCTGATGACGGCTGATTAGCCAGAAACCGGTCCCAGGATGTTTGTTTCCAGTCCAGGGAAGACATGGCTTGGCAGTTCGGACTGGACTGTTCCCATGAGGCACAGGGTCAGACTGATTTGCATATGGCCATGTCTGAACTGGGGTGGTGGATTGAACTAAAGAATGATGATGGATTCAACCCAGATCAGTTTACTGGGGGTGAGTGTTTGATTTGCTCAAGCGCTCCGTCCATTATCCCCTTTGGTATCGCTTTGTTTGCCCTAAGTTGGCAGAATATGCCCAGACGTGGGTCCCTTGCTCACTTTGCCACTGGATTCAATCTAGCCTGGCTGATTACGGCAGATCAGTTGACTGGGGTGAGTGTTTGATTTGCTCAAGCGCTCCATCCATCATCCCCCTTGGTATCAAATACCCCACCCAGCAGTTTTATTGATGGGCGCATGTTATCTATGTGGCATGCAGAACAGTCCCCACAGAGAAGGAATATGCGCAGCATTAAATAACATAACTTTGTAGTAAAAGAAACAAAGAAAAAGAGAACCTGGCAGGCTGGTGGCGGGTGTCTGCCCCGGAAAGTAACAGGATGCCCAAAGGAGGATTATAAAGTGTCAGGCAGAAAATTCAGAATGTACAGAGGCAAGAGCCTCTCAGCTCTCCGGAGTGTGTCAGAGTGGGGTGGTGGTCTTCAGGAGTCATTACCGAAACAGTACAGTTTGCGGGGATAATGTTGGCCGCTATGTCGGGCCCCCATCAGTGGCATGTATGGGAAACTGGCACAATTGCATTCTGCCGAATCTACAGCCTGTGTCGTTAGCCCACCCCATTGTTAGCCTAGTCACCAGCAACTCAGCAATATATTTAGAGTTACCCTATGTTCATCCCCTCGTCTGCAGAAGTGTGAGTTGGCGGAGTATGTGTGGTAGTCTGAGAACAGATTTCAGCTTAATTTTCACTTTTCTTTCGTCCAGGATCCTTCCATCTGCCCTCTTGGGTGCCTGGCCTGAGTATACATAGGCAGCACTCTTTTAAATTAAAATATAAAAGTGCTGGCAGTCACTATCCATAGTACCTCCTGGCTCCTGAGAAGTGCTGGTGCTCTCCCATTAAATGTATCGGAGCAGTGCTGAGAAGTGCAGGGACTCTTTCTTTCAAATTAAAGAAATGCAAGTTTTCAGTAACAGACAGTACCTGCCCATTTAAAGCACTGATTGACAGCACATGCAAAGTAGTGGGCCAGAACCAGGCGTTAAAGAAAGTTCTGACCAGTTGCCAGTGCAGAGCATGGCACCAATAAATATGCTCCCTCGCAGAATACGGACTGGGGTTCGGTGGCAGCAGCAAAACACTTGTTCAAGCTGGACAGATCCCCCAAAACAAGCAAAAAGCAAAATAAATGGTATGCAACAGCAAATGTTAGAACCCATTTTAGGCAGTTATTGCGAATAGCGAGGAGTCTCCCGTTTGGAGAGGTACAACATTAAATGCTAACTCATGCCTCGTGCTAGAATTACACAAGTAGGTTAAAGGTCACAGCAGAGGGGTGAGGCAGAGCTCAAAGCCTCTGTGTGTTGCATGCTCTTCAACGGGCAGGTCCCCGCAGCTGCAGGATGACTCACGTGTCCCAGAAGGCCTCACGATCCACCCCTTTCTGCCTTAATCTTTTGTTGGCATGTTTCCAACTTCTACAGATGTCAAACTACTAACCGGTTGCAAAGAACACATTTTACCTGCACAGGAGCCTGTTGGGGAGGGGTTTGCACTTTGCACGTGATACAATAGATGTGTAAGAGTGATTCTGAGCAGTTCAGGCAGCATCAGAGAGGAGATGGCGTCTTTTCTGTGCTCCATTCGTCCAACCATTGGTGCTCTTCAAGTCCTTCTTGTTGTGTCACTCATGGCTTCGGTCAACTGTGGGAAGCTGTTGGTGGTGCCACACGACGGAAGTCACTGGCTCAGCATGCGCCTCGTGGTGGAGGAGCTGGGGAGGAGAGGCCACGAGGTGGTGGTAGTCGTGCCAGAGATCAGCCTAGTCTTTGGTGGCTCTGAGGGGCACGCGCTGAAGACCTACCGAGTACCGTTCACCAAGGAGCACTTTGATGGCACCCTCAAAGCTGTAGCATTTGATGCCTTTCTTGAGCACCCCCCACTGCAACAAATTTTGTCCATCAGGAGGTTGATGACTAACGTCACTGGCATGATGGTCGCTGCCTGCGAGCACCTCCTGCATGACCAGGAACTGATGGCGTATTTGCTTTCTATGGAATTTGATGCTCTATTAATGGACCCCTTCTATCCATGTGGCACAATTGTTGCTGAGCACCTGTCTCTCCCCACTGTGTACTTCCTTCGTACTATCCTTGGTGGGATGGATGAGACAGCATCCCAAAGCCCTAGTCCTTTCTCATATGTTCCAAAGGCAATGTCTGCAAACGCAGATCATATGACATTCTTTCAGCGAATACATAACCTGATGGTGGCGCTCTCTGACTACTGGCTTTGCTATACCCTTTATTCTCCATTTGAACGTCTGGCTTCCACATTCCTCCAAAGGGAGGTGACTTACAAAGAGCTGTTCAGCCGAGCATCAATCTGGCTTGTGCGATATGACTTTGTCTTTGAGTTCCCGCGTCCTGTCATGCCCAACATGGTCTTCATAGGCGGTATCAACTGTGCCAAGGGAAAGCCTCTGCCTCAGGTAAGCTCCTCAAGTTCAGCATCAATTCATAGCCTTAAGTCAAGCATAAATGAGTTAGAATACATTTTTTCCATGCAGAAGTTCCACTTATTCATGGGTATATATTTGTGAATTGGGTTCTACAAGAGCAGACTGAAGCGCAGATCTGATAAAGTTGTGATCGATTAATAGATAGTAAGGTGATCAATAGCAGTAGCACTGGTCCTTGGGGTATGGAAGGTGCTGCAGAACCCCTATGAAACCAGAAAGAGTTTAGATAGAGAATGAACAATGAATAGGGCTGTCATATGCTTTTTTTCTTGCAGCATGTTTTGTATTTTTAAAGATAGACTGTCACATATGCCCCATTCTTTTAGTGTGGTGATGATATTGGCCAGCAGCCCACTATAAAAATTGATGCAGCGTCACTGAAGGTAACCTTCCAGAGGTTCTCCATGATTAGAAAGTGGCCATTGACTGGGGTTGCCCTTCTGTTCTTCCATTATTGAACTATGAAGTACCACAGCTGCTTGTGCCATACACTCCAGCCTCACTGAGCTAAGAGTTGGACTTATGTGGTTTGGCTGTTGTTTTCAAGTGGATACTAACTTTTTTAATTCAGAGCCAACATTATCCTTCAAGGTCAGGTAAACCATAGACATAAATAGGTGCTTAGGAACCAATCCCAGACCCTTACAGATGTATGCTGATAGCAGCTTAAGTTGGGTGACTTCCTTCATCAGTATCCAGCTGTTGCGCTTTTTGGCACTAGAGTGCTGTGGTTTAAGCGCACTAGCCTAATAAGGAAGTGTGCAACATGGTTGTGGGTCCTTTGCAGCGTAAATATAGGTGTTGGTATGAAGCCACTCATAGATGTTAATTGTAATTGCATTTATGTAGCGGTTACTACCCCTGACGAGGCATTGAAGAGGTTTTTAGGCGAGTAGCACGCTACTCTGAAAACAGAATGGATCAGTTGTGAATAGTATAGTGAAATATGAAATTAATTTGAGCAGTGGATATGTTAGTCTGTTATTTTGATTGAGAAGAATAGAAGAGGGAAATGTTTGCTACATCTAATGAGGTGTGGAAGTGCTTTTTGGCGAGTATCATGCTACTCCAGAACCCAAACAGGGTTAGTGGTGAATTAGTCTAGGGAAATATTAAATTCATTTGAGCGGTGTATATGTTAGTCTGTTATTTGGATTGAAAGGATAGTTGTGGGATGGAAGAGACAAGGGTTTGGATTTATATAGCGCTTGCTACCCCTGATGAGGTGTTGAAGCATTTTGGAGACAAACAAACAAATTTAGAAGCACAGCCACCACAGGGTGAATACTTAGGGACCCAAAGAAGAATATCTGGTCTGAAATGGCCAACAGGCACAAAATGAAAAATCGCAGAAATGAGCCGTACCATCCACTAATGGACCGTTTTCCTACAGCTGAGACCCAAAAAGAATAGAGAATTGTGGGCCAGAGTGGTCAGTAAGGTGTAGCTGAATGCTTACAGAGACCAAGGGCAAACGCTGCGGAATAGCCAGCTTTAGATTATACAAGAAACAAAGTTGCTTGGCCAAAACCAGTCCCGCCTCAAACAGAGGAACCCCTGCAAGAAAACAGATCAAATAAGTAAGATCTTCTAAAAAGGAGGCATTCAAGACTAAAAGCACTAAGCATGAATAAAGACAAAGGAAAATGCTCAAAATCGGAATTCAACATGGGGCGTCTCTTAATGTCCAGTTAGGTGCAGAGTAAAGTACTGATAGGGTGGATGATGGAAGTCCATAAGACGCATGCAAAAAGAACAATTGATGGACAGAATGCAGAACAATGTCATACATTCCCCAGTACAGAGATCTAGGCCTAAATCCATCGTTTTTTTTGTTGCTCACCATGCCACTCCAGTTTGGACCCAGTCATTTGCAAATCAGTCTTGACCCTGTGCCCAGTGGGAACAGTCCAGCTCGAACTCCCAGGCCAGGTCCTCCCTGGGCTGGAAACAAGCATCCTAGGACTGGTTTCGGGCTTGAAGCCCTCATCAGCCAGAATAGCTTGACTCCAGTGGCATGGAGAGCACGGGACCGACGTCTGGGCATACCCGTCCCACTCGGGGTGACAAATGCAAAAATAAACAATTGATGGACAGAATGCAGAACAATGTCATACATTCTCCCCAGTACCGAGATCTGGGCCTAAATCCATTGTTGTTTTGCTCACCATGCCATTCCAGTCCCAGGATGCTTGTTTCCGGTCCAGGGAAGACATGGCTTGGCAGTTCAGGCTGGACAGTTCCCATGAGGCACAGGGTCAAGACTGTACTGGGGTGGCGAAGTGAGCTAAAGAACGATGATGGATTCAACCCAGATCTGTGACTGGGGGTGTGTTTGAAAAGTTTCAGCGCTCCGTCCATCATCTCCTTGTGTTTGATTTGTTCACCCTAAGTTGGAAGGGTATGCCCAGATGTGGGTCCCTTTCTCACTTTGCCACTGGATTCAAGCTAGCCTGGCTGAAAAGGGCTGTAAGCCCAAAACCAGTCCCAGGATGCTTGGTTCCGGTTCAGTGAAGACATCGCTTGGCAGTTCGGGCTGGACTGTTCCCATGAGGCACAGGGTCAAGACTGATTTGCATATAGCTGTGTCTGAACTGGGGTGACAAAGTGAGCTAAAGAACGATGATGGATTCAACCCAGATGTAAATGTAAATGTATGTGTCTTGTAAAGCGCACTGCTGCCCTGAGGCGTCGTGGCGCTGTAGACCGCTGGGGAACCCATCCTGGCTATCCCTGTGAGATGGTCCCTACTGGGTATCTCCAAGGTGAAACCAGGCATCCCCGGCGAATGTGGGGGGCCATTGTAGAGATGAGGCAAGCTAATGCCCAGAGTTGCCGAGTGTGATCCCTGGTTAGAGTAGGCACCAAGGCGAGAATTATCGAGTCCGCTGACCCTGGTCCACGACCCTGCTGCGTCGGGAATTGAACCCTGGTCCCGGGCCGTTCTCTGCTTCCGGGTCTGCTGCCTCTAACCAGTGAGCCACACCACTCCACTGTGATCTGTGACTGGGGGTGAGTGTTTGAAAAGTTTCAGCGCTCCGTCCATCATCTCCTTGTGTTTGCTTTGTTCGCCCTAAGTTGGCAGGGTACGCCCAGACGTGGGTCCCTTGCTCACTTTGCCACTGGATTGAAGCTAGCCTGGCTGATGAGGGCTGTTAGCCCGAAACTGGCCCCAGGATGCTTATTTCTGGTCCAGGGAAGACATGGCTTGGCAGTCCAGGCTGGACTGTTCCCATGAGGTACAGGGTCAAGACTTATTTGCATATAGCTGCGTCTGAACTGGGGTGGCGAAGTGAGCTAAAGAACGATGATGGATTCAACCCAGATCTGTGACTGGAGGTGAGTGTTTGAAAAGTTTTAGCACTCCGTCCATCATCTCCTTGTGTTTGCTTTACTCTATAGGACACTCCAAAGGACAAAAATAAGGAATACTGATCTTCAAAGCAGTTAAATCTCAGAATATGTGAGGCAAAATTCTAGATAGAAAATATAACATCTACACAATTGCAGCTGCAAGAAAAAATAAAACTACTTAAAACAAAAATGGAGGTGAATGAGATCCAAACTGTAGATAGATAAGCAACAGGTGAGAGTAAAGTACGAGAAACCAATAAGATGAAGAGAAGGAAATAGGACTGTTCACAAGCAGTAGAAGCGGGAGCCAGAAATAAAGAGATGAATGAGGACACGAAAAGCTCTGGGCTCCTACTACAGACAGATAAATCAGTGGAACATGCGCAGAGCTTAAAGAGAAAGGTAGCAATAATGTAGGGCCAAAGGCCACATCCCAGGCAAAGTGTGAGCCATGGTTCTGAAGAAGTCTAGAAATGCAGCATGTAAACAGGCCAAATTAAAGACCTGAATTAAGTTAGCAAAATAGGCGTTACAGTTTGGGCGTGCAAGCAACAATATAAATAGAGACTCGGACGTGGGAAAAAAGGCCAAATAAAAATATAAAAGAAAGATAAACACTAAATCAACCTGCCCTGGGCCCACAGAAAAGTAAGCAAAGTGTCAAAGTCGTGCGGAAAGGTCCACCCGCAGCAATCTCAGGAGGCAAAAATGCTTACAGCTTACTTGCAGGTCCCAGGAACAGTTACAAGGCCCAAAGCACAGTAGGGGGCCAGGTCCCATACATCCAACGTGGGTGGCACTGCAGTTCTCTAGTCTTGGTGTGTCCAGTGCAAGAACTAATGTGGTCCATGTGGATCACTATACAGAGGATTCGCCAAAGGAAGCGATCGTGGCGGATGGCAATCTTCATATACCTGTTCACCTGAGTTACGAATGATAGATCAGAGTCCACAATCATCTTGAGGACCAGTTGCCTTAAGGATGCAACTCCCAAACCTAAAAGAACTTGACAAACCTCTCAGCCCAAGAGCTCAAAAAGAACCTTAAATCAGTGTATACAAGAAGCACTAGAAATTGCCTTCTCTTCTGCTCTAGACAGCGTGAAATCTATTCCGATGTCAACCCTCCAGTAGAGTGCAGAAAAATATCCTAATAAAATCTAGCAGATCTCGCTCGAAAAAGACACAACCCTCAGGCAGAAGCAAGCATCAAGAGGAACTCGGGGGCGTGAGCAGGAAAGAAGAAACATAAAGTAAGGTAATGTCATGTCCATGGAAATTCAACAGCTCATCTTCGTGTGCTTACTCCTGCGTGAAGTCGGTTATAAAAAAAACAAAGGAGCCATTAAAAACAGTGACTATAATGGGGATCGAATCCAGGTGCATTCCGTGGCCGAGGAGCACATATGCCATTGGTGAGGGTGCGAATACCAACCTAATATAAACTAGAGGATGTAGCCTCCTTGCTTCATGTCACTGAACCAAGTGGACTAACACACCTGAAGACAACGAATGGCAAAAGCACACTCGACAAGAACCATAAAATGCCAATAGACCAGATTCAGACGGGAGACTACTGATTTTTCAACCCAAAAATGGCTTTATTTGAGTTTTCTCCCGCCTGAAATTGCATTTTCTATAATAAAAGTCAAAGGGGAATTTTAATTCTCCCGATTTTTTATTGTAAATCTCCCACGTCCCTGTCATAAAATGTTGGCATATATGCTAGAACGGTGTTACTGGTTACATCGATCATCAGGGAACCGAGGTAAGTGGAGACATGTAGGGCGAGCCTGATCTGCACCCTTCCCAAACGGAGCGGAGCTCTCAGAGTCGCTCATCCTGTCCAGGGTTTTGCTTTTCATTCCGGGAGTCGTGACCGTACAAGTCCCATTGTAAAATGAAGGCTCTAGTATCAGCATGCAAAGAATCATCCTAGAGTCTAGACTGTATGAGTTACTGGCGGACGAATACGAGAAACCTCACAGCTTCACCAAACTAAAAGCTGTTTCCTCCAAGGGCCTTTATCGAAGTGGGATGGACCAGTTAGAGAGATGCGCAGTAAAAAAACACATCTCACAGCAGCCAATTGGTATATCGGGACTGTTTCACTCGCCATTGTGTTCAGCTGAAACTGGTTTGAGGCGGGAGGGGGTTGCTTGACTCAGATTTCTGCCCTCTGCCCCTCCTGCCCTGCCCCCTCCACAAACAGAAAATTCAAACGTATAAGGAGGGCCAAAGGGCGGGCGTTTGCCTGAAGCAAATGAGGCCCCCGCCTCACTCTGAACGTACGTGTCACGTGCAGAACAGGTTACAGCCCTGTGCGCGAGGAGCTGCTCTGCCCGCCACGGACAGCACACGGTGGGATACTGACCCCGCGGTTTCTGCTGCCAGAGCTCCTCCCGCAAATACTCCAGCAGAAACGTGCACCGAACATTGTTTCGGCAGAGGGTGAAGACCCGGAAGTTGGTGTTGGCTGCTGTGTCTGTGGCTGCGACAACCTCGCCTCAAAATTCCGCCGTTACCCAGCTAGCACCTCTCGTCTCGTTCCCGCAGGACCCTAAGAAAAGAGCACTTTCTCCATTCAGCCATGCTCCCTGTCCCAAGTTTTGTGTCCTGGGCTTTGCCTGGGCTCCTTTGCTTGGGCCTCTTCAGCCTCACCGAGGGTGGGAAGCTGCTGGTGGTGCCCCAAGATGGCAGCCACTGGCTCAGCATGCGGCCTGTGGTGGAGGAGCTGCAGCGTCGAGGGCACGAGATCGTCCTGGTGGTGCCGGAGAGCAATATCATGATAGAGACATCGAGCGCCTTCACAGTGAAGACTTACGCTGTGCAATACACCAAGGAATTTTTGGAAACAAAACTCAGGTCAATGGGCCTAGAAGTTTTTAGTGAGAAATCTATTCTTGAGAAGGTAGTTGCTCTCTATCAGCGGATATCCAACATGACCGAGATGATGCTCTCCACTTGTCGCCACTTTCTGGACGACCAGGAATTGATCCGGAGTCTGAAGGAGAGTGACTTTGATGCTTTGCTGATTGATCCAATCTTCCCATGTGGGCAAATAGTAGCGGAGTACCTGTCCATTCCATCAGTCTTCTTCATGCGAGCGATCCCGTGTAGTTTTAACCACGAAGCGGCTCAGTGCCCTAGTCCAACGTCCTATGTCCCCAGGTTTTTCACAACTTACACTGATCGCATGGTCTTTTTTCAGAGATTGAAGAACATGATGATGGGTGTCTTTGAAAGCTTGCTTTGTCGCGCCATCTACACACCATACGGACTCCTTGCCTCACAGTTCCTGCAGAGAGAGGTTACCGCATTGGAACTCTTCAGCGGAGCTTCAGTGCTCCTGCTGCGCCATGACTTCCTCTTTGAATTTCCACAGCCAGTGATGCCCAACATGGTCTTCATTGGAGGAATCAACTGTGCTGAAAAAAGATCTTTGTCTCAGGTGGGTAACATATATGTCTATTATAAAAATGGAAGGAATTGTATTAATGGGTGGGCCGTGGAAGCGACACCTCAATCACATTTAAGGTCCTGGAAAGTCTTTAGTTCCTGGATTCATAATAATTACAAATTGTGAATACCTAAGTGATGTTGCTTAAGAATCATTGAACTCAATGATCCTAGTAATAGCTATCCCATCGATATCCCCTGGGCAACAGCATTAAACGCGTTTGTGAACACGTGTGCCATTACCACGCTTGCCTTTACCACGCATATGCCTTTTACCACACATATTCCTTTACTATGCATACCTTTACAATGATTTTAGTTGTAAAGGCATATGCGTGGTAAAGAGAGTCAGCGCTCTAGATTCCGAGCGAATTGGTGGGGGTGGGAGGTGGTAGAGACTTTGGGGACATCCTTCTGCCTGGACTGGACAATGTTACCTCCTACATCCCCCTCTTCATCTACCCTCACTTCTCCCCCCCCTTATCGCCTCTTCCTAATTCACTACGCTCCATTACACACGCCTCTCCTTTCAACCTCCCCCCCAACATACCCCCTTCTTGCAATACTTCTTACATCCAAACAACATTACCTCCTACATCCCTCTCTTACCCCCTGATCTCCCCCAATTCCAAAAACACACGCAACCCCCCCCCCTCTCCAGGCTTTACACCTCTTCCTCCACACTTTATCCCTCCACTTAACAACCCTAACTCGACGAACAGACCAATAAACACAGACCCTCATCAACTCGCACTCTAGCTTCCCCTACCATTGAACTTGTCCTTTTGTCCCTCATCCTAGAACTCTCCTCTCTTAGAAGCGATATCTCACTCCTTTCTAAAACTGTCTCCTCACACATTGACACCCTCCTCAGCACACCCACATACTGTCAGCCTAACTCTATCACCTACAGAAACACTCCTCCTTCTAACAACCACACAACCTGCACATTACCCAATCAACCCTCACAAGTCGTGACCCCATATAATACCAACATGTCCACACAACCACAACGTGGTACTCAACCAACAACCTCTGAAGCAAACTGTTCCTCTAACCCAGTGGTTCCCAAACTTTTGACTCCTGAGGACCCCCATTGAGTCATCACTGAAAGCCGGGGACCCTCAAGCAATTTGTAAGAGTTACATTTCAAATATTAAAACAATAATTCGAAAAAAATACACACTTGTGCATACAAAACAAATACTCAAAGTACTAAGGATATTGGGGCCAGATGTACGACCATTTCATTTAGCGCCTCCCAATTGGCGACACATGGCAAGTGGCAAATTGCGAGTCGCTAAATGAAATGTACAACAGTGTGTTTAACACTGTTTAGGATTCCCAATGGGGGTCGCAAATTGCGAGGTTCATTAATATTAATGAGCCTCTTTCAATTTGCGAGCCCATTGGGAATGCCAGCCCTCCCAGGTATGGTGGCCTGCTGGGCTCTGCAGGCCACCATGTCTGGGACTGCTTTTAAATAAAGCAGTTTTCAAAAGAAAATGCAGCCCATTTACCATGCATTTAAAGAAAAAGGAAATGAAACATTTTCGTTTAATTTTCTAAGGGCAGGCAGAGGTCCCCGGGACCACTGCCTGCCCTTAAATAATAATTTTGCATGCATTTGCAAAGGGGAAGGGGTCCTCTGAGGACCCCTGCCCATTTGCAAATGCATTACCATCTACTTGCAGTAGGTGGTAATTGCGAATGTTTTGCGACCGCAAAACATTTGTACATGGTTTTGAGACTCGCTATTTGGAAGGAAATGCCCCTTCCAAATAGCAAGTTGCAAAACGTATTTAGCGAGTCGCAAACAAATTGCGACTCGCAAAATAGGCAATGTACATGGCCCAATAGGTTTTTGCATGCGCAAGCGGGTTCGCGAACCCGTTCGCACATATAAAAACGGATCATACATCTGGCCCCTAGCATTTTATTTTGAAGTAATAGCCCCTCTGTCACATGCATTTCATTTGTTTTATAGCATCTCTCATACCATTGTAGGATGCCAGAGCACTTTACATCACACACATATAGAGACATTGAATCCTACATGTAAATCAGTGTGTATATAAAATGTTTAAAGAGTGCTTGGTCTGGAAAAGCACAAACTCAGGATTCAGAACATAACACGGTGGATAGCACTGACTTTAACATTAAAAATGTATTTCCACCCAAATAAACCTTTTTAGCAGCATCAGGATAATGAATAACTGGGGAAAAACATAAGTTACTAACTCGTACCATGCAGTTTGCAAGCAGCTCTTTGATGACAGTTTATAGGTCCCTCTGCTACATTACAATTGTCACTTGTGAAGAGCACAGTAACAAAAGAATCTCTGTGACAAAAGCAGTAACCACGAACCTATGCACATAAAATACTGCGTTTTAAAATGCATGTTACACATTCTTTGCAGTAGGCACATTAACCCTCTGTGCTACATTAGTTAAGTCAAAGCTGCCACTGAACAAAACTCTCCTCACGCTCCAGCAGGTACATTAATCACTGGTATGACCTTGACACTTTTATTGTTGCTGGAAAGCTGCTAATTATACAAGAAACTTTCCTGTGCTTTTAAAACTGTTGCCTACGGACCCCCAGGGAATGTGTCACGGACCCCTGGGGGTCGGCGGACCCCAGTTTGGGAAACACTGCTCTAACCTAACTATCTCTCCATCTCTATCCTCTATAGCTAACAGTTCCTCGAACTTAACTATTTCTCCTCCACCACGGTCGTCCAACGTACCCTCTAGTCATAAATCTTCTATCCCAGTTCTCTTAGAAACTAGAAGACTCCCACTTCCGCCTTCCTCCCCTAGACCACCCCAACAACTTAGATCTATCCCCCCTTGTCCCCCTCCCAATCGCCCGATCCCACTCCCCTATGTTGCACGATGACTAACTGCCGATCCGCCTACTGCCCTACGCATCTGTCTACTATTCCAGTTCTTTTAGGAACAAGCAAACTCTCCCTTCCTCCTTCCTCTCCTAGACCACCCCAACTACTAAAACCTATCCCCACTTGTCCCCCCTCTCTACCGCCAGTCCCCACCCCCCTCTGCTGCATGCTGATTAACTGCTGATCTGCCTCCTGTCACGCTACGGAGATCGCTGAAACCATTCTTAGTGAAAACATTGACATTGCTTTCCTAACTGAAACATGGCTCACCTCCCACTCCACTCCCATCCTCGACCTGCTTATCCCCCCTGGTTATTCTGTCATTAGAAAAGACAGAATCGAACAAACAGGTGGTGGACTCGCCATAATTTTTAAAGCTGAACTTAACATCTCACTCGCCAATCTACAAGACCCTTCTTCCTTTGAATACCTTTGCGCCAATCTCATCATACCTGACTCAGTTCAGTTCAAGAAGTCTTTATTCGATTGATTCATCATAAAAGACATAAATACACAATACACATGAAACATATAAAACCAGTATTAAATCATCGGCATCGAGTTGACTTCTTATAGAGCTATACAAAAATTTAAAAAGGTGTCGAGCATGACCATACTACCACAGTATATACAAAATTTAAACAATCTCCACTAAATTATTTTTAATAAACCTACATCTGATCACCCAAGCCCACCCGAGAAACTTAGCAACCCCCACAACAATAAGCGGATCCAGATTAGTTTTTAACAGTCTCAAGGCTTCCACAGCCGATCTGGTGCCTAGTTGTCTACATACTGGTTTGAGCCATTTGGTTCTGGGGGCTGAGTATAGTGGGCACACATACAAAAAATGATTCAGACTTTCCCCGGTGCCGTGACAGTTAGCGCAAAACCCCGATCTATCGCTTCCCCACTTTTTGGTAAAGTCCCCTATGGGAAGTGAACCACATCTAAACTGAAAAAAGAGTTTGCGGTCCAGAGGTTTAGTAATAATTTCCCAGTACCCTTCTAACTTGGGAGAATCTTTATGTACCATAAACAGTCCAGAAAGACTGCTCGTACTCGTTTTTAAGAAGATGTTGTGCGTCACCCATTCCCAGTAACATTTTTTAAGCTCATTTTTTGATGGGAATTTGGCTGTCTCGGGCGAAGACCACAACTCACCAAGGCCCAGAGATAGTAAGGTAGCCCTAAGATCTCTAAACCATCCAATTTTAGTGGCAACAGGACTATTTTTTACCTCCAGACAAGCTTCTGCATAATGGTGTAGTTCTGGCGTCGTCCACAGGCGTCGCCAGAATGATAAAGGTCGAAATCTTGCTTGGTCCACCACCGAGTGGCACCCCAGGTCGTATAAAAGTGGGATTAGTGGTGTTGACTGAGGCAGACCTGTTGCCATCCTTAAGAACTTGTTTTGGGCATGTTTCAAAGAGTCCAGATTACTTCCACCCCAGAGCTCTGCGCCATATAACACCGCTGATAAAACCTTTCCTCCATAGATCTTCAACAGTGGTGACATAGGCCTCGTAAAGGACCCTTTATGTTCCTTAATCAAGGCTCCGCCCAACTGTTGATGTTTCAGGGTCATGAGCTCGATCTGGTGGGTCCAGCTCAAGGTGTCACTAAAGGTAACTCCCAGATAGGTGAAGTACTTTGTCTGCTCCAGGGGGGTATCCCCCATGGTGACCCTAGCCTTAACCTGTTTATGCCCCCTTAAAACCATAAATTTAGTTTTGGCCACGTTCACCTCCAGCTCATGTTCGCTGCAGAAACTCTCGAACCTCGACAGTGCGTTCTGTAGGCCCTGTCTAGTTCGTGAAATCAAGAGAGTATCGTCAGCAAACATGAGCAGGGGGATTTTCATGCCAGCCAAACTGGGAGCATCCGTGGGAAAGCCGTCAAAGTACTTGGTAACTCTATTGATATATAGAGAAAACAAGGTGGGTGCCAAAACACATCCTTGTCTGACACCTTTCGACACAGGGAAGTTCTTTGTCACCTCTCCGGGTTTGCCCCATCTTACAAAGGCATAGGCCTCTGCGTGGAGGTTCACTATAAGGCGGACCAGAATAGGAGGCATGCCCATTTCTAGTAGGCAATTCCAAAGCCCGGCCCTCGGGACAAGGTCAAACGCAGACCTAAGGTCTACGAATGCCGCAAATAAGTTTCCTTTACCCAGGGTAACCGTCTTCCAGTGCAGGAGCATAAAGCGAAAAGCCTGATCCAGGGTGCTTACATGAGGTCTAAACCCTGCTTGGAGGGGAGTGAGAACGTTATACTCCTCGATCCAGGCCTGGACCCTAGATAGAACAAGTCGAGATACTATCTTCTGTACCGCATCAATAAGACTGATCGGCCGGTAGTTCGATGGAACCGACCGATCACCCTTTTTAAAGATGGGCAAGATCTTGGCACCAGCCCATGAATCAGGTACCTTAGCACCCCTAGCCAGCGTGTTTACCAAATGCAATAGATACGGTACCCATAAGTCTTGATCCTGCTGGAAAATATCTGCTGGGATACAGTCCGGACCGGGCGCTTTACCCCTAGGGATGGCATTCAAGACATTTTCAACCTCTTTGGCTGAAAACACAAGGGTATCAAAGGTTAATGGCCAACTAATGGGAGCTTCCCCAGCACTAAGACAACTAAATTGTTCCTCAAAGTGGGACACCCATTTTAGTTGATCAACAGAAGCAGGGCTGGGACGATCATCCTGAGACTGTCCCCATCTGAGGAGATGCCAAAACTGCTGGAGGTTCCTAGAGCCGCAGGCCTCAGCTAGGAGAGCCCAGCGCTCATCATCCCATGCGGCTTTAGCCCGCCGTTTAACTTCATTATAAGCCTTCCTGCTGGTTTTGATTAGGGCTAGGTTCTTAGATTTTAAAGCTTTAAACAAAAGTGAATGGGACTTGCCGCACTCTTCATTAAACCAATTAGCAGGTTTCCTCGCCTTTCCTAAACCCTTGTTGGCTACATATTTAACAAATAATGTCTTTAGGGACAAAAACAGGCTGGCATGAATGTCGGAAATTTTAGGGATAGTCCGATTCAGGTTATCACACTTATCAAGTTCCCTTAGAGAATTAGAAACCAGAGATCTTATTTTACTACGTGCATTCACATTTACAGCTACCTTTGGCCAACGAACCCTCCTCATATCATTAGGTAATACCATGGCCTCCTGAACGGGATTGGAATGTCGCACAATCGGCCCGGCAAAACTAAAGTCCTTCAGTTCTGCTATGAGTGGTTCGTGATCACTTTCTGGTCGTGGTTTAATTATCATATCCGAAACTATGGGCCACAGGTTTGTGTCTACTAGGATATAGTCAATGCGGCTGCTATGCCTGCCATTGAAGAATGTTGGGTTGCCCATCCTATCCGATCTTGTACGACCATTTAGGGCACGCAGCCCCCAATTCAGACATAAGCCTTTGATGAAAGTGGCGCCTTGGGACCACTTAGTGATCGGAGGTAGCTCAAGTTGTGGAATACCCCACATCATGTCCTCTGCCTCGGTTAGCAACCCATCCTCCCTGCTTAGAGGTTCAAAACAAGTATTAAAATCACCCATTACGACCACATGACCTGATGGTTGGGTAGAGCCAAGGAATTCATCTAAACATGTTAGGGTGGTTGATACTCGACCACCCGGAGTTCC
The DNA here is from genome assembly GCF_964263255.1 of Lissotriton vulgaris. Lineage (NCBI taxonomy): Eukaryota > Metazoa > Chordata > Amphibia > Caudata > Salamandridae > Lissotriton > Lissotriton vulgaris. The sequence goes on from NC_141687.1 coordinate 839,805,784, forward strand.
TCTGGCATATACATTAAACAACAAAATGTCCAGCCCACTATTAAATTTCATGCTAATTATTAAAATATCAGGGCAGTCGATATGAATTTCCTTCACAGAAACCCCTACAATTTGACGAACCCAAGTAGTAAGGCCCCCCATAGCCCTGCCTCTTTGGCCTCTAACTGCAGGTTTATTAAAGCTCAGGAAACCTGGAAGAAAAACTGGAAGGGTTGACCATGTCTCCTGAAAAGACCAAACATCACCTTGACGGATGAAGTCAGCCCAGTCAGGTATACATAAACAGGATTCTATACCAGCCACATTCCAACATCCCAAAGTAGTACCCTTAACACAAGCTTGAACACACGGGACTATTGTGTCTATAGGGAGGGGTTCACTGGGTTGAACGGAAGATTCTTCAGACGGGCGTGCCTCTATGATCGACCCTTCCCTTGTCAAGCATATTAACCCAGCCTGAGCAGCTTGCACGGGAGATGTGCCCGTGGGAGAAACAACCATAGATTGCAGTGGGGCAAGAGACAGTGTTGATATGACTAGCTCTCTTGAGTAAACTAAACATCCCTCCTCACAACACTGGTGTGTGACTTTAGAACTTACAACATTACATGGAAGGATACTCGTGTCATCTCCCACACACGGAGTATAAGGGTCGTCATCACTTTTCTCTAGTGCTTGTCAATCATTAGACGACAACCCTGAAAGTGGGTCATATAAGTTTCTCAAAGG